>NC_058384.1:51785100-53202600 GCF_018350175.1 Felis catus
TATTAACCTAACCTGTGTTAATCTTCATTATTCTTATCCAAGAATAAAATATAAGTTTATGTCAAAAGCCATATACCTTTGCCTAAATTATTTTTCCCATAATGACTAAAATATTTGAAGCAGTCAATGACAGAAAGATATGAAAATATTTTGGGGTAAAAATGCTAATAAAGGTCAAACAATTTAGGTTTTTATATGTACAATGCCAATGTACCTGAATAACAAATTTTTAGATAATTTCAAAGCAGCTACTCTTTTGGGAATCTCCATGTGTTTGACATCTGAAAACAAAGAAAAACTTATTAAATAGTTCATTTTTTTGCCCCTTTTTGGATATTATTACTATTGTTCATCTGTAAAATAGTACTGATTTTTATCTTATTTTACTTGTTTTAGTATTTCCTGTATTTTACTTTATTCCTCTTGCTTCTTAAGGCTCTGCTTTTCATGCACTTTGATTTTAAGTTACACTGACACAAGTTTACATGAAGTTAGTAACACTGTAAATTGCTTTTAAAAGGCCAAAGATGTTTTTTGATTCATCAGTATTTAAATATGAAAAAAAAATGTCATTTGTATTGCTTATTTTATAAATTTTGCATTCCATTTTTTCACACGTTGAGGGAAATCACGTCTAAACATAATAAAATGACTTCTTCATTGTGAACTTTACATGAAACTATGAGATAAAAATGTAATCAAACATGTATTACCTTGAGGCATTAAGGAGAAAAAACATTTTGCTAAATATGAAGACATGAATAATCCCATCAATAATGTTTGATGTGATGGCCGCAGTCATTCTATTTCTTCACTACCTGGACATTCTGATCCTTCATTGACATATTATTATGGAATTAATCACTCATTAAATTACTTATAATTGTCTAAATGTTTTGTACATGCTGAATGGCATAAAGGCTTGCAGAGCATTGAAATAAAGTAAAGAAGGCCTAAACTCAGAATTTTACTGACTTAAGCTAGAAAACTGTACTTAGAAAACTGTACTTAGTTACCTTTTTTCACTCTTTCAAAATCTTCAAGAATACTGCAAAATGGCTTTTCTAAATTATAAAGTAGAGGACTAAATAGGAAGAAAGGACCTCTTTCCATTATGGTTGGGAAAGAAGAAGGAGAAGAAAGAGAAAGAGGAGGAGAGGAGGGATGGGAAAGGATAGGAGAGGGGGAGAAGGAGAAAAAGAAAACTAAGTAACAAACTAACATAGAAATAGTGCATATACTCTGAAAATTGGGAAAATGAGAAACAAAACCAGACAGAAAATCACTAGTTTCAAACATCCAGTCAAGGATACGATGAGACCCACAAAGCACCAACTACATCACAACCAGAGAGGAGTTTACTTAAGATATGGTTCTTAAAGGTAGAAATATCCATAAAACTATTTAAAATGATTTTATTTTCTGAAAATGGTTTGAGGTAGAGCCCAAGCTAATTACATATACTTGTAAAGATTGCATGTTGGTAAAACATTTATCTCTGACTTCTCTACCTTTCTTTGGTTCACTGAGAGGCCAACGTTAAAAATCAGAGAGATTTTAGCTTACTCAATTACTAAGTGATTATGCATCATTATTCCATTTTAACAAATAAAGTTATAAGCCCTAAGAAAGAAAGTACATTTTAGGTCAACCGATTTTTAGAGTATTAAGCCTGTTGATCTGAACCAAGGCTATGTCACATCAAACTACATGGTAATATCCTATTGAGGCCATAATATCAATTTCCAGAATTCCAACGTAGAATTGAGAATCTGGTCACAGCTAATTATATACCACAATAACATGAACTTTGCTTGACACAACAAGAAAACATCATCAAAGGATTACAGAACACTAATTCTTTATTATCTGAAATATAGTACATTCCTTATTATCTGAAACTATATTAAATAACAGCACATGGCACCCAAAACATATTATCTGCATTTCAATTAAATGGCACCCAAAACATTATTTGCATTTCAATTAAATGGCATGGGAATAAAAATAGTCACAAAGGTATAAAAGACTCTGCCTGTCTCATAGTACATTAAGAAAGTGTTTTACAACATTTTAATACTTTTGTTCATGTGAGACTACGTTAGAGAACCTATCACTTGATTTCCCAATACAGTAAAACTTTGGTTTGCAAGCATAATTCTTTCAAGAAACATGCTTGTAATCCAAAGCACTTGTATATCAAAGTGAATCTGCCCATAAGAAATAATGGAAACTCAGATGATTTGTTCCACAACCCAAAAATATTCATATAAAATTGCAATACTGTATCATAATACAAAATAATAAAGAAAACACAAAATACAAAGAAAAATAAACAAATTAAAACCTTCGTGGTTGGTGTGAGGGAGGCGAGAGAAGGGAGGGTTATTGTGTGGGACAACTTTCACTATCACTAATGGAATCACTGCTACCTATTGGCTCAATGGAATCTTTTCCTTTTTGTGCAACTTTAACAGGAACCTATCCAATGACACTTGTTTTTGCCCCCTTTTGAGGATTTCACGGAAATGTGACATTGCATTGTTGTGAAACAGATTCATTGCTCACACTGCTAAAACCTTAGCTGTGTAGTGCTTTTCTACAAAATGTTGCACCGTTTCCCACATTTTACACATCTCCCTAATCTCATTTGAAGTGAGGGATTCCTCTGCCTTTTTCTTCTCCTGCTCTGCAGATGAGAGGCATAGACTTTTTATAAAATCTTTCAATTTCAGCCACTTGTATACCTCATTCATACTTCTCAATGATTTACTTCTTAACATGGTTAAGATGATCTTAACCATGATCATCTTCTTACCACCTTATTGCATGGGGGCCATTGTATATGCTCACACGGATGTTGGCAGTACAGTATTAATAAACTCTTGTCATAAAGTGTATGCGTAACTAGCAGTAAGGCACCAGAGGAGAAAGGGTCTGTATCTGCAGGCAGCCTGACCTAGAATGAAGCAAAGCATTCCTAAGTTTCCTCTTATATGCAAAAGCAAAGGACTGTCCGTCGGTGTTTTGAAGTGACAAAAAACACACTAGTGCCAGTTATGGGCACCTTCCAATGTTCTGAAAAGCCACTTATTACTGCCAAACACCGTGGCCTGAGACTGAACATCTGAGCATGGGAGACGATAACTCACAGTCCTGCAGCAAGAGAGAGTAAGAGAAAAGATCCATTCCTCAGTTGCGATCACGTGCCATTTGGTGTCATGTGCTACTCGTACTGGAAGACATCGCTCCTTTATCAAGTTAAAATTCATTAGAAATGTTTACTCATTTGCAGAACACTCACAGAACAAGTTAGTAACAATCTAAGGTTTTACTATACTTCTAAAAATATATTTTAAATTCAAATCTCAGAACAAAGCTTAAAGACATATTTATGGCAGCAATGTTAGTAATCAAATACAAAATCAAAGGGACATTTTTAAATTACCTTTTTTAAAAAAAACTTTTTTAATGTTTATTTATTTTTGAGGAAGACACACAGTATGAGGGGGGAGGGGAAGAGAGCGGGAGGGAGACACAGAACCTGAAACAGGGTCCAGGGTCTGAGCTGTCAGCATGGAGCCCAGTGCGGGCTCCAACTCCCTAACCATGAGATCACGACCTGAGCCGAAGTCAGACACTTAAACGAATGAGCCACCCAGGTGCCCTGATTTTTTAAATTGTCTAAATCACAGTACCCATTAAAACCCACAGTACCCGTTAGTATTCCACTAACATAGGAACTTGTGAATATATTAACTTCTAATAATTATATTTATACTTATGTTTAGATTTATAGACATACATATAAAACTAACTCTGGTACATATCCCATTTATTACCAAGTTTATTTCTCTTATTTTAATATTTGTCTCATATTTCAAATATTTTCAAAATTATATTACTATACAATAATGATATTTACCCTTACCTCACGTTTACTCATGCAATTTTAGTTAAATATACCTGTTTGTGGGACATTTAGTGTTACATTCATTTCAATTTGCAACTGTACATTCTATATTGAACAATAAACTTGTATATAAATTATCTTTTTTCAAATCATAATGAAAGAGAAGATAAATGAAATCCTACATGTTATTACTGATCTCAAGAACTATTAGAACAGAAAAATTTATCAACAATTGGAAAAAAAATAAAGTGGAAAATTTATATTTAAAGCGTATGCATAAAATAAAGCATGGTCAATATGCAAGCATAAATCTTAAATAATCACTTGTCAGGTGAGTACTAAATTTAAAATACTTTACCAGGTAATTAAAATTTCATTTGGCAAGTTTCAAAAGCACCTGAAAAAAGAAGATACAAATGGAAACCAGGGACATTTTATACTTTCTATCTCACTTTGGTAACGTGCATTTGAATGAAATGTAGAAATGAAGTAGAATTCTCACATACCCATTTGCTATGCAGACAGTAAGTAAAAATATAAAGGGCAGAACCTCAGGAAGTACTATGCATTTCAAATTAAATACAGGGTCTTCATATGTGGAAGATGAATAGACCTGACCCACTATTCCTTAAAGCTCATCTTATGTCTTATAAAAAAAGAACTATATAGATAGACACTGTATCCCAAAACACATCATCTCAATATCTCACTTAAGAACATTTGTAAAACTTGTCTACTAGACCAGTAACATCTACAATATTTATAGGTAAATATTTCATTAAAATAAAAAGACTTTAGCCCTCAGGAAGGCAGAAATTTTCTTACTTGTGCTCAATAGCTGCATTTCAAAATAGTGAGAAAAGTGCCCGTTGTCCAAATGTATAATGTGAGTTTACTATTACCTGATGCAAATCATAGATGTGTAAAAGAAGACATATTTGAATTAATTTTGTATGAATTTTAGTACTGGAATTTCATATTTTAGTTATGACACTGGTTTTCAGAGAAGGACAATTATATTTTATCTCACATGATTTACACACAACCTTGTGAAGTAAGCAGTTACTGTTATCCCCTTGGAACAGTTAAAATAATTGTAATAATAAAAAAAAAGTTTTAAATGACTGAACCAAAGTTCCACAACTTGTAAGCAGAGGAACCAAACACACAAGTGGTTTTATGGCTGCTATTCTTTTGCGAGTCTTTGGAAACATTGGAGTTGAAAAAAAAAAAAGTTCTATTAAAACTGAAATAATAAAACCAATGAAAATATGAATGGTTTTCTTTTAACTATCATTTTTATATCCTTAGCACATTTAATATGAATGCCTATATGTGGGAGGAAAAAAATGGGAGGGTATAGCTTTAGTTAAAAATTTAAAAATGTGTGTATTAAAAAAAACCCTAAACATTAGAGATTTTAAGTGAGATCATTAGTTTCATAAACAAGTACCTGCATCTGTGACATATTGATTTGTGGCAATAAACTACATGTCAAAATTAATTTACACATTTTATTTAAATGTTCTGGATATAACACAGGACCCTCAAGAGATTTCATGCAATTTTAAAAGTGCATAACTGAGTAACAAAATGGCATACTTAATATTTGTAAACTAATACATACAAAAATTGGTAAAGCCAGAAAATGATGAGTTATTGACAATTTTATCAGGTAAGAGTTCTTTATAAATAAAACAATATAAACTTCCCGACAGGAGGGGAAAAAAATGCATGAGCATCAGCAGGCAAATCAGCTTGCACAGGGGATTGCTGGAAAGGGCCTGATGCCTCAGCAATTCTCTTCTCTGTGGAAAGAGACCTATTCTTGAATTAAAGCTGGCTAAACAGATAAAGGTTGAACTTTTCAACTGCAAAGTAGGTATAGGAATTGCTCCCTTTTTTACTGAGACAAGCAGTAAAATTTTACTACACTTCACCAATTGGGCTTTTCAGCATTAAATACCAGAAAGTCTATTGTGTAGCTGTCTGCAATATAAATGAGGACTGGAGAGGTAAATAGTCATCTAAAATGGTTCATATGAAGACAGAGAATCAAAAGGTAGTAAAGCACCTGTTTTTCTTTGATGAGGTTTCTTTTTGGTATTTCAACTTACACGTGACAAAAGTGGTCTAAGTTGAAGTGGAAAAGAAGGATTGAATGAAAATAAGAAAAGTAAAAAAAAACTGGAGTTTGTATGGCTGAGCCAGATGTATAAAATCATTAGTTTTATCCCAGTGACAGGATTTTATGGAAAACAATAAAAGCTACATAAAAGAATGCTGATAGCATCACTTTACTCTCTATTAGCATTAGTTTAGATGTGTATGAGAGCGAATATGCACCAGGGAGAAGAAAGTATGGAGAATTTTTTTTTTTGACCATTAAGTTAATGGAGCTGATAAATGGAATTGTAACATTGACACTAAGTGACAGTCTTGTTCCTTTAAAATCTGCTGTTTCATTCTAGTTACTTCAACCTTGAATATCTAATGTGTGCAGCTATTACATTTAATAGTTGTGTTTGGTGATTTTATGTGATTCCAAAGAATAATAAAAGAAATGCCACTTCTGCCTGAGTAAAGAAAGTTAAAACACATTAGTGAAATTTCAGATCTATATCCACATATCTGTTAGAATTTATTTAAAATAAAAGCCATTGATTTTTCAGACTGAAGATAGGAAGAAATAATTCCATGTAGCCAATGAGGGGGGGCTTTTTTCTCCCCGTATTTAAAGAACCAGTGCAGAGAACAAAATTATCTTTTTGTTTTCACATAACTGTTCCGTTCATGTGAGGGCAAATACATTCACATGTACCTTCCTGGAGAGAGAAAAATGGTCACTTTCTGTAACTTTTTAAAATTATTACTATTTGGGAGAGACAGCAAGGTAGGGGCAGGGGGAGAGAGATTGCATCCCAAGCAGGCTCCATGCTCAGCACAGAGCTTGATGCAGGGCTTGATCCCATGACCCTGAAATCACGACCTGAGCCGAAGTCAAGAGTTGGATGTTAAACCGACTGAGTCACCAGACGCCTTACTTTCTATAACTTTTCACATGCAAATCTGACATCCATAAAAAAGAATAACACTTGTGGCCTATAATTTTTAACAATTTAACAACATAATTGGGAAAGGGTACACATGAAGTTTCCTTGTTCGTATTCTTGGAATAATGTGTTGTTAGAAGTGAAGAATAAGGAGTAAGATTCCTTTTATTAAATTTACTTGAATTCCAGTACACACTTAAGCATATTTATTTTCTAAGAAATCTAAACTATTTGTTTTATTATTTATTTTCAAGTTAGTTAACATACAGTGTAGTCTTCGCTTCTGGAGTAGAACCCAGTGATTCATCTCATATATGACACCCAGTGTTCTCTCAACAAGTGCCCTCATTAATGCCCATCACCTATTTTAACTCATCCTCCCACCCGACACCCCTCCAGCAACCCTCAGTTTGTTTCCTGCATTTAAGAGTCTCTTATGGTTCTCCTCCCTCTCTGTTTTTATCTTGTTTTTCCTTCCCTTCCCCTGTGTCCATCTGTTAAGTTTCTCCAATCCCACATTTGGGTGAAACCATATGACATCTTTCTGTAAATCATTTTGCTTAGCATAATACATTCTAATTCCATCCATGTTGTGGCAAATGGCAAGATTTAATTCTTTTTGATCACTGAGTAATATTCCAGTGTATATATATGTACCGCTTCTTAATCCATTTATCAGTTGATAGGCATTTGGGCTCTTTCCATATTTTGGCTATCGTGATCGTGCTGCTACAAACATCAGGGTGCTTGTGCCCCTTCAAATCAGCAGTTTTGTCTATTCATGTCTTCTGCCCATTTCTTCAGTGGATTATTTGTATTTGGGTGGTGAGTCTGGTAAGTTCAAAACTGAAATTCTTTATCACACTTGTGTATCTCCACAAAATTCTGGAAAATTAGGTTGTAATTTTAGTAAGATTAATAAAGATTTAGCACCAGATTTTTTTACAGGGAAAATTAATCATAATTCCAGAGCATAAAATGTTCATGAATTTTTATACTGGAAAAACAACAACTCTGGCATAAAAAATGGCATCTGTTGAAAGGGAAGAGAGAGAGAGAGAGAGAGAGAAAGGGGGGGTGGAGAGGGTAGAAGGAAGGGAAAGAAGGAAAGAAGGAAGAAAGGAGAAAAAAAAGATGGGCAGACAAAAAAGAAGACAAGTCAGAATAAAGAAAGAAAGAAAGATCACTGAAGTTGTCCAATAGCAAGTTATTCATTTTTTATCATAAGATTTTAGAAGATTCAAGTTCTTAAAAATACAAAGTTGACTAATCAAATAAAGGAACAAACAAACTCACGGAACAGCTGTTCCCAAAAACTACATCTTCCATATAAAAACAAACAAAACCAAGTGAAAAAACAAAACAAACAAACAAACAAAAACAGACCAAAGGACTGTTTTTGTAAAGTTATCATGTACATAAATGCTTGCTGGAGGGTGAGGGTGAAGTTGATCTAACTGTTGTGACTGAAATTAAATAGGATACATTGACATAAACATTTTATAAAGCTACATTAAATAAACACTAGCTAATGCTGGCATAGTTGATCAATAAGTAAAAGTTCAAGTTGACTAATGCTAGATTTTTTTTCAATGAATTGTAATTCATTTCAATTCATTTCAATTCAATTCAATTCAATTCATTTCAATTCATTTCAATGAATTGTAATCCTTGATTGTAAAGTTAGCTAGCATAAACAGGTGCTTTTACAACTTGGCTGTATTTATTGACCATGAGTAATAGTGACTTTGCTTTGAATAGGGCTTCTCTGCTGTGCTTTGGTTTAGAACATCTTTGCTGCCTATTCAAGATATGAGACACAAGACCTTGTTTGTTCTTACTCTCATTTAGTTGCTCATTTATTTATATATTCACATTTATATCCTTTAACATGAATCTCTAAGGGTTTGAGGGGAAGAATATTAACCAATCATTGTATTATATATTGCTGTATAACAACTCCAAAACATAGACATGTAACACAATTCTTATTATTCTCTTCCATTATTCTTTTTTCTGATTTTACTGAAAATATAGTTTACTCACACTATTACATTAGTTTTGTGTGTACAGCAAGCCATTTGACATCTTGTATACATTGTGATCACCACAGTATATCCAGTTACCATCTGTCACTATACAAAGTTAATACAATATTATTGATAATTTTCCCCATGGTGTACATTATATTCCCATGACTTATTTATTTTATAACTAGAAGCTCGTACCTCCTGATCCCTTTTATCCATTTTGCCCCTTTTCCTCCTCTTACATGATTTTTTAGAGTGAGCTGAGATCAGCTGTGCTTCCCTTATGGTGTGGCTGCATTTGGATGGAGGGTAGGGATTAGAATCACCCGGCTCACTGAGATGACTGGTGTACTGGGTTGAACAGTACTTCCTTCCAAAGTCACATCTACCCATGATTTCAGCATGTGACCTTATTTGTAAACAGGGTCATTGAAGATGTAATTGGCTAAGATAAAGTCATGCCAGATTAGGATGAACCCTAAATATAAAAAATGGTGTCTTTATAAAAGAAAGAAGAGAGAGTCACAAAGGCAGAGAAGACTTACACACAGAAAGAACATCTTGTGAAGAGAGAGGCAGAGATTGAAATGGTGTGTACAATAGCCAAGGGATGCCAACGGCTGCTGGTGACCACTATAATATAGGAGAGAGGCATGGATAGATTCTCCCTCTAATCCTCCAGGAGGAACCCACCTCACTGACATTTGTTTTCAGACTTTTAAGCTCTAGAACTGTGAGGGAGTAAATTTGTTGTTTTAGGTCACACAATTTGTGGTAAGTTGTTAATGCAGCTGTAGGAAACTGTTACAACTAGTCATCTTTCTCTCTTCATGAGTTTAGCATCCTTCCCTTTCATGTGGCTTTGTCATCATGGTGTCTCCAGCTGGACAGATGGGAGTTTTTTCATGCATGTGCAGGGTTCCAAAGTAGAAGCTGTCAGAATTCTAAAGGCTGAGAACTGCAAGGAGCATAGTGTTATTTCTGCTAAATTTTATTTATTTTTCAAGTTTTAATTTTTTAATGTAATTTCCACACCCAACATTGGGATTTAACTTACAACCCTGAGATCAAGAGTCACAGCTCCACTGACTAAGCCAGTTAGGCACCGCTCTGTTAAGGTTTATTAACTGAAGCCAAACCCAAATTTGTTGAGAGGGGACTGCAGCAGAGAATGAGTACTAGGAGGTATGTATTCCATTGGTGGCCTCCAATATCAACAATGTATTAATAGTCTCCCTCACACAGTTAATGATGACAAATGTCAATCAGTTGGTGTGGATTAAAACACACTGCAAAACTTTAAGATTTTATATCAAAATAAGAAACAGGCATGCTGTGAAACAAAGAAATTAGAATTTAGCAGTTTTTCCTTCTTACTATGTCCATTTTTTTGGGTACACACATATGGAATCTCTAATATTTTGACCAGTAGCTACTCAGGACAAGCCAGGTTATACCACATTGTTCTTAATTATTCACATCTGACTTTACAGTAATGTGAAGCTTTACAGTAGAATATATTTGTAACATTCAAAGATATCAAAGATGACTTCTTTGCTTTCAATCTACTGGATAACACAGGCAACACACAAGGGGAAAATATCAAACAAAATTCCAGGAGCGATAATCACCATGATGAAAAATAAAGCAGAATAGTCTTGCGATTTTAGTTAGAGTTCACAAAGTTTTCCTGAGAAGATAATTTGAACAAAGACATGTATTTATTTAGCTGAGAGAGTAAACCACCTGAAGATCTGGGGCAAGTTGTAGGCATAGAAAATAGTGAGAACAAAGGTCCACAGATAAAAACACAGTTGCAATTTCAAGAATTTGGGCAGCAACATCTCAATCATTTTAGTTTGGTCCAAAGTGTTATTTTTTCAAGTCTTATTTTTTCCTGATGAGCTAAAACCACACTGGCTCAGCTAAAGCTGTGATACAAATCCTTGTCAATTAGCTCACCGTTCAAAAGTATCTTGCTAGATTTTATTGATGGCTTTTAAATCTCTGCTGCCAAAAATAAGATTTACTTCTTTAGGGAATTCTTGGCAAAAACTGATGCATTACTCCCATGAAGTTAGACTCACAACTGAAAATCAAGTGAAAGAAATCATATGTGTCTCAAAAGCCTATTATTTATCTCAATTCCATATGTAACTTTCTAAATACGGGTTCCTAGAACTTTTTGGAAGCTTGCAAAATACTGAAGTATAAAACTTATTTTAAAAGTTGGAATGAAAATTCTAGTTTATTTATTTTTAAAATTTCTTTTAATGTTTATTTACCTTTGAGAGAGAGAGAGAAAGACAGAGTGGAGCCAGTGAGGGGCAGAGAGCGAGAGGAAGACACAGAATCCAAAGCAGGCTCCAGGCTCTGAGGTGTCAGCACAAGAACCTGAGGTGGAGCTCAAACTCAAGAACCATGAGATCACGACCCGAGACAAAGTCAGACACTTAACCCACTGAGCCACCCAGGTGCCCCTGAAAATTCTAGTTTAAAGCCATTACAGCATTCGTGTATATTGATTATCTTCTTACCTCATTAAATAAAACTACACCTCAAAGAGGCAAGTAAGTTGTAAATAATAAAAATAAAAATCACAACAGAGATTATTGAGCTTATTTTGCCAACATTAAAATAGTTATGAGAAGCGTATCCAACAAGTACAAATGCATTTTTCTTTCATCTTTGTCAGTTGATGTTTTGAGAAGAAACACATTTTCTTCAACAATTATTTCCCCTTATGTGGCAGTCACGTTCCAAGTGCTTTGGTGTTTTGTTTTTTCATTTGATTCCATTCCCCACAGAGTTCCCCTTCATTTTTGCCCTGCCTTTGGTCACTCTGACCACTCAAATCATCTTGTCAAAATATGGCTACTGTCTTTGAAACAAACAAACAAACAAACAAACAAACAATGTACAGCAGAGATTTCAAAGGCTATATTCTTGCCTACTAAAAGTGTTCTTTTGGAAATGTAATTTTTAATTTTTCCTCACTGAAATTAGAGTAATGAACATACTTGTAAAATTATCACTACTGGGGCACCAGGGTCACTCAGTTGGTTAAGTGTCGGACTCTTGATTTTGGCTCAGGTCATAATCTCATGGTTCATGAGACCAGTCTGTCTCAGGCTCTGCTCTGGCAGTACAGAGCCTGCTTGCAATTCTCTCTCTCCCTCACCCTCTGCCCCTACCCTAATCTCTCTCGGGAACACTCATCTCTTTCTCTCAAAATAAATACATTTTATAAGAAATTATCATTACTATCTTTTACTTTTAACTGGTGTGTTCAGATAATTTATATTTTGCATAATTTTGATGTTTGAGAATAAATCTATGATTTGGACATCTGTTTTTTGTCTAATCTTGGGGTTTTTTTTTTGTTTTTTTTTTACTTCTTTGGAATAACTTTTTGTGACTTTGTCTCCTTTTTTTGCCTCTTGCCTATTACTTTATGTTATTTTAGTGGTTATATAAGGGTTACATTATAGTACTGTATTTTTATCATATTCTATTTTCAAGTAATATATACTATGTCCCATAAAATTATAAGAATCTCCCAGCAACATACTACCATGTGTCCTTTCCTGGCCTTGAGGTTCACATTATGACATTTTACTTCTATATGTATTATAAATCCCACAATGTGCTGTTTTATTGTTTGGTTTAATCAGTTCATTATATTGTATGAAATTTATGATTTAAAATGTATTTTATATTTCCCATTATTCTTTTCAGTGGTTTTCATTCTTGTTGGTATGATTTTCCTTCTGTTTGAGGGTTTTCAGTTAATATTTTTTCCGTATAGTCAGCAGGTTTTTATTTCTCTCAGTTTGTTATGTCTTAAAAAAGTCCTTATTTTTCCTTCATTTTTGAAAGATATTTTTACAGGAGTAGATCTCTTTTTTTTTTTTTCAACGTTTATTTATTTATTTTTGGGACAGAGAGAGACAGAGCATGAACGGGGGAGGGGCAGAGAGAGAGGGAAACACAGAATCGGAAACAGGCTCCAGGCTCTGAGCCATCAGCCCAGAGCCTGACGCGGGGCTCGAACTCACGGACCGCGAGATCGTGACCTGGCTGAAGTCGGACGCTTAACCGACTGCGCCACCCAGGCGCCCCTACAGGAGTAGATCTCTTAAGTTGTCAGGTTTATTTGTTTATCCTTTCAGTACTTTAAGAAGTTTCTCTGTGTTCTGACTTACACTGTTTCAAAGAGAAGCTTCAATAAGAATAAGATTTATTTTTGTAACTCTGTATATAATGTGTCTGTGTGTTCTTTGGTCCCATGCTGCTGTCCTCTGAGCCTGATGACCACATTTTCCTATATTTTTTTTGGCCAAAATCTTTTCTCCCAAGATAGGGAACACAAAATATTTATCTTGAGCAGGGCTTGAGAGCCTTGGGATGACAGTCCCTCTATACAATGACTTGGTCTGCAGTCAAGGGCAGAGGTGGAAGCATAGATCTCTGAAGGTTGGACACTTTCTGCCCTTCTTCATCATCTGAACCCTCATCCTTGCCTTGCACTTGGGCATCCTGATCTAGCTGGGATGGACACTACTCTACCTTGTAGTGTTTCTTAACCTTCTCATCAGACTCTGCCCCGTCTTGACTGCCCCACCCTCCCCAAACTTTTCCCAGTGCTCCTGAATGAGTTTTTGGGCCCCCAGATTCTCCAAGGTGGTGAAGGGAGAAAAGTTCAAGTCCATTGTTTCCACCACTGACTGATCTGATGATTTGCAAATGTACATTCGCTCCTTCTCCTCTTCTTTTTCTCATCTTGGAACTTGGCTTGCTCCATTCAGTAACATACCTGGTCCAAATCTTCCCTTTTTTGAGATTATTTTATTTTATTTTATTTTATTTTATTTTAGGGAGTGTGTGTGTGTGTGTGTGTGTGTGTGTGTGCGCGCAGGGAAGAGGGGCAGGGGAAGAGGGGCAGAGGGAGACACACAGAAAGAGAAGATCCCAAGACCTTAGGATCATGACCTGAGCTGAAATCAAGAGTTGGACACTCAACCAACTGAGTCACCCAGGTGCCCTTCTTTTTTGAGCTTTGCAAATAAGCCTTTGGGTGGAATTAAGACCTTGGTATAATGTTCCACCAGCATGGTGAAGTAGCGTCAAACTGGTAGCTGTGCTATTCTTTCTGTATCAGCTGCGTCAGAAACAAGTGCCCATTCCTTGCCACAGGCTGAGCCATCAGCTTCATCACATCCAGGTTGAAGGCTGAGATGCAGGTTGATTATGAGATGGAGGGGCATGCTATGATGAAGTCAAACTAGAGGGAAGGCTCTTTGGGCATGATGGTCTCCTGAATTACCTAGGGTTGAGCATTCTAGGGCAGCTGCTGTTGGGTGGCTTGCTTCTAATGCTGCCTGATAACCTTGAGGATGGAAGCTGAGGGCTCCTGAGCCTTCCTCTCCTTGCATTCACTGACCTAGTGATGGTGGTAGGCATTGTAAGGGTCACTGGGGTTTAGGAAGTTGTACTGAGGGCTATCTAATTCTGTTATATTCTAAGCTTCAAATTCAGGTCTGTTTCTGGCCACAAATTTGTCAGTGCTATCAATGATATCCCTGATCTTTGTAGAAAAGGGTAAATAATCCCCACCACCGGTTTGGAAGGGTAAGAATTCTCTTTTGAAGATGATTCTTCTGTGTGTACTCTGGGCATGGTGGCTGTTGGTAGTGATGAGGACACTCCTCTGCCTGGGTCTGGTCTTCTTGACTAGAACAGTCAGCACTGCCTAGGGGTTCATGAGTGGTGTTGCCTTCTTCAAGACAGGCTCCCTGCACCATTGGAGGATGGCTAGTGTATGTTAAGTGTGTGTATGTGTGTGTGTGACTCCCTTTACGAGTTTCTCTGTGCCATTGGTTTTAGGCTATTTGATTACATTGTGACTTAATGTAGTTTTCTTTATGTTTCTTATTTTTTGTTGTTTTTAGCTTATTTGTAAGTTTATCATTTCATAAAATTTTTATTTTTTAAGACATATTTATTTAAATATCATTTTTACCCCCATTTCTTTCTTCTTCTTAAGAAACTCCAATTTGATTTGGCCTACATGAGATTGTTTTATTTTGTGGCTCAACTCACTGATGCTATGTTTATTTATTTTTCTTCCTATTTCATTTTAGTTTCTATTTCCATGTTTTAAAATTATTTTTCTCCTATAATGGATACTCTGTTGTTAATCCCATGTAGTATATTTTTAAGACTTCAGTATATATCTCTTAAAAATGAGATTTCTTACATAAATTAAAATAACATAATTTGAAAAAAAATTGACAGTAGCTTGATGAAATTTTATAGTATCCAGTCCACACTAAAATTTCACCAGTTCTTTTCAGAACATCTCCTAAAGTCATCTTTCTTTTGACAAGAATGTAAGTAGGGTTTACATATTACAATTGGTTTGTGTGTGTGTGTGTGTGTGTGTGTGTGTGTGTGTTTTAATTTTAGATATTGTAGTTTTTTAGGGGATATTTATTTACTTATAATTAAATTTTCATTTTAATTCCAGTATACACATACAATGTTCTATTACTTTCAGGTATATAATATAGTGATTTAATAATTCTATAGATAATTACTCAGTGCTCATCATAAGTGTACTCGTAATTCCCTTCACCTATTTCACCCATCCCCCCACTAACCTCCCTTCTGATATGCTAGATATTGTAGTTTTTATGTACAGAGTTTTCATATGGGACTTCTTTACTACTCCACATTCCTTCTAACATTCTCAGTATTTCCTGTATCTTCTTGATATGAAATGCATACTTTAATAATAATTGAAATATACTTTTAATAATCATTGTAATATTCTTGCTTACTAATCCTATCATCTAGGTCATTTCTAGGCCAGATTTGACTGACTTGCTTTTCTCCCCATATGGGTCATATCTTTATAGTTCTTGTATATAGATAATAATTACTCCTAAACTCCTATTCCAGAAAAAGGCCACAGGTGCAACACAATTTCAAACACCACAGGCATAATGACACTTAAAATACTCCAAATTCTTTTTTATGCAGCATGTATAATATTGAAATTTAATGGTTATAATCTTTGAACATAAAATTATAACCTAAACTAACTTAAATAGCCATATATCCTAGATATATATTAGTTAACAGAGTAAAAGCATATAAAATTATGCATCTTCACCAAGTGTCATTAATTCTAGAAACTTAAAGATGATTCAATATTAGGAAGTTAATGAATATGACTACCATACTGACAAGGCTGAGAGAAAAAATCACATGATTAACCTCATTAATGTCGTAAATAACTCAAAGTTAAACACACTTTTGTGTTCTTACTTACAGGGTTTCCCCCCACTCACTCTCTTTCAAAACCAAATAAATAAACTTTAAAAAAGTCGGTTTTAGGGATTTAATTACATGAAATGCTCAACCTTTATTTAGGAAAATAGATTTAATTTAGTTAAAACAGTAAAGAATACTGTTTAATTCTTGGTATATTTGTATTTAAAACTTACTTAGCATGATGTGGTATTCTCATCTTTGTTCTACTTTTCCAAGGTAAGAAAAGTCATATCAGTATTATGAAGGAAACAAATATCTGCTCTATGGTTTGTCATACAAATTTGAATTTTAAACAACAGTAAACAGGAGCACCTGGGTGGCTCAGTCAGTTAAGCATCCGACTTCGGCTCAGGTCATGATCACACAGTTTGTGAGTTCAAGCCCCACATTGGGCTCTGTGCTGACATCTCAGAGAATAGAGCCTGCTTTGGATTTGATGTGTCCCTCGCTCTCTGCCCCTCCCCGACTTGTGCTCTGTCTCTCTCTCAAAAATAAATAAGCATTAAAAAAAATAAACAACAGTAAACAGACTTGATTGGTAATGCATGTCATTTAAAAAAAATTACTACTGCCTATCAAGCAAAACATGAAATAAAAATATAAAGAAAAATTGGGTATTAAGCCATCAATTCTATGAAATACTAATTATTTCAGATCTTTTTCATTAAGAAGCAAACATTATGGAAAAACTGAAGCCCCAATATTCCATTTGCCAACATATTTCTTGGAGTGCCTGGGTGGCTCAGTCAGTTAGGTGTCCCAACTCTTGGTTTCAGCTTAGGTCATAAGCTGGTTTCCTGAGTTCAAGTCCCACATTGGGTTCTGTGCTGGCAGTGCAGAACCTGCTTGGGATTCTGCCTTTTTCTCTCTCTCAGCCCCTTCCCAAGTCACGCTGTCTCTCTCTCTCACTCAAAATAAATAACTAAGCTTAAAACATAAAAAAATAAATAACATTTCCTTTTATTTTTTTAATTTTAATTTTATTACTTATTTTAAATTTTAAATTTTTGTTTTAGACAGTGTGTGTTTGAGTAGTAGAGAGGGGCATAGAGGGAGAGGGAGGGAGCGAATTCTAAGTAGGCTTCATGCTTAGCACAGAGATGAATGAGGGGCTCAATCCCACCATCATGGGATCGTGACCCGAGCTGAAACCAAGAGTCCAACGTTCAACCAACTGGGCCAGCCAGGAGGCCCTCAACATATTTCCTAAAACTTTTCCAAGAGGAAAGAATTCTAAATTTGGTGTTTATGATCCTTATTTATTTAATACTTTAACTACATTTGAATGTCCTCTTAAACCACATTTAATATTGCTTCACACATTTTTGAAATATATGTTAATTGAGAAAACCACTGCCTGTGTGATGCACATGATGATGCAGGGTTTACTGGATATGTACAAAATTGAGAAAACAAGTATTTTTTCCTCAACTATCATGTTTTTATGTTTACACATTTTTTTAATGTTTTTATTTATTTGAGAGAAAGGGGGAGCAGAGGAAGAGGAGAGAGAGAATTCTGAGCAGGCTCTGTTCTGTCAACACAAAGCTTTATCAGAGTTCAGACCCATAAACCATGAGATGGTGACCTGAACCACAATCGAGTTGGACATTAAAACAACTGAGCCACCTAGGCACACCTTATGTTTATATTTTTAACTTTCATATATCTTTACTAAAATCTTCCCTATTTTGTTTAATGTAGCATATAATTTATTAAACTCTTCATTTCCATTACTAGTTGATACATTTGTATTATCTTATTCTATTCATTATATAAACCACAGCAATATCCAGAAAATTAGAAATGAAAGTTTTACCCTTTCTGCAAGGTTGCTAGACTTGTCATAAAGTGTGTTAAGTATATAAAACCTTCCTTTGTTGGCGTCACTCATGCACCCATTTTCAAAAGTTAAAAAAAGTCCCACATTCCATCTAATTGAATACTATAGAACACATAATGCCACTGACATAGAAAATAAATTCTTATATAAGTAGTAGCCAAGAGCAATGAAAGAGATAACACACATAAATCAGTATTTTATATTTTTCTTCATATTCTCTATCTGTGCTTCTATGAACTACAGTATTAATCATAGGGCTTATTAGTGTTAAGTCCTAGTTATTTTTAATTTTTTGAATGAACATGTGTGATTATTACAGTAAATGCAACCAAATTAACATTAAAATCATCTATTTGAAGAAAAAAACCCTGCAATTCCAATCATTTCTCTATGAATGTAGTTTCACTCTATTATGGACAAAAAAATACAGTTTGTGCTTGGGTTGTATTGCCTTGGGGCAATTACAGTTACATAGTTTTGATCAGTGGACCAATACAAAAATAATGCAATTCATATGTTTTAGATTTATCTGATATATTGAGTATTCACACAAATGCTAACAGATGATCAAATAACATGATTAAATATGTAAACATATCTATGTATTCTGAACAGGTTTCTAACAGGAATAGCTTTATATATATAAGTTTCCTTAATAATTTCCTCATCCTTTTTCATCTACCCAACATTCACTCATGCTTTAATCTCCACTACCATAGTATATCATGAGAGTAATGGAAAAGGTTTCCTAGTGCCAGACATCTAGTCAGAGTCTCCAAAAACAGGTGTTTGGAAATGTGCCAGTTTGTAATGGAGTTAATATTATAAAACAATAAAGTGGGGTTCTCACAAAGCGTAATGACTTCAATTAAAAGGAGGAACTCTCTCTTATAGGTACTGAGCATATGACCTTTGCATTTTTATTATGCTGTTTTTCTTTCAATGTAGTAAATATTAATGGTAATAGATATTTACAATATGCTTTTACTTGAGAAATTTGGAAGAGAATTATTGTATTTTTATTTTACAATGTAGTGTTTTGGGTAAAAGATTAAATGTAATAAAACAGTAACAGAAAAATAATGTTGTTTTAACTGGTAATAAACAGCCTGCATCACTGAATCATTACAAGGAGACTTAGTCATAGTATCTTCATGTTTCACAGTGCACTTTACCTGAGTGTGAAATATCCACTGTCACAGTAAACCACTGGGAATTATATTTTTACTATTTTGTAACCCAATATATGTTTTCTTTTTTCTTCTTCTTTTTTTTAATGCAGGCATATAACTTTATATTAGTTTTAGGTGTACAACATAATGATTCAATATTTATATATATTGTGAAATGATGACCACAATAGCCTAGTTAACATCTGTCATACTTGTACATTTTTTTCTTGTGATGATAAATTTTAAGATCTACTTTCTTAATAAATAGTACATATTTGTTTTCATTTTATATGCTATGCTGCTTCCTGAGCCAACTATTTTTCAAATGAAAGATATTTTAAAAATAACTCAGGGGAAGCATGTTTTTAAATCAGAGGGGGCATAGTTTTTTTTGTGTGAAAATATGTTTTGTAATATATTCAAAATTTTCCATCAACACACTTAGATTTTTCTTTTATTTCTTTCCACACTGTTTCTCAATATATATCTGTTGGATCTACCTATTCAGAAATGAAAAGTGACCAAAGGAACCAACTAAGGATTTATGAGTAGATTTACCAAAATATGGATAAAAGAGGATTTTATAAAAAAAGGACATGTAAAATAAACCACAGAAAATAACTAATCTAGGAATACACAGAGAATTTCAGATATATTTCTTTAAGACCTCAAAGCAATTAGACTTTGATATTAAAAAATATACATCTAATAAAGTAAATGATAAATTAACAGGAGGAAATAAAATGTGAGTTAACTATTAACAAAATAATATAAGAAAAAGATACTCATAAACTGTGTATTGCATGCACTAAGATGCACAAACATCTGAATAGAGAAACAGTATAAGCGAAAGGCATCTAAATAACATGTGAAAATAAATGGAAATAGCAGACACAAATAGCAATAGAAAAGCACTGGTGAAAATGGATAAAGAACAAATAGGATGCAATATAGGTATGTAAAGGAGAAGAAAACAGAACAAGTAAAGTTCTTCATATGAAAATACATATTTATGTATAAAACGGAAATCTGAACATCTATATTGAAAGGTAACTTAAAAGGCACCTGAGTGGCTCAGTTGGTTGAATGTCTGACTTCGGCCCAAGTCATCATCTCGTGGTCAATGGGTTCCAGCCCCACATGGGGCTCTGTGCTGGCAGCTCCAAGCTTGGAGCCTGCTTCAGATTCTGTGTCTCCCTCTCTCTCTGCCCCTTGCCCGTTCATGCTCTGTCTCTGTCTCAAAAATAAATGACGTTTAAGAAAAAAAGAAAGGTAACGTAATACCTTATGGAAAAATGATGTAAATTGATAAACAAAAAAGCCATATCCTAATAAAAATACCAAACTTCAAGATCCAATGGTTAGGATGTCCTTAGAACCACAGTAGAGGGGACGGCCATCTTGCCAGCACAACCCAAGGAAAAGCCCCTAGTAGCTGCCAGAACGAATTGGAGGTCAACCAATCACCCAGCGACAGCACGACCGGCCGGACAGGAAAAAGGCCCAGCTGGACCTAAACCCGGAACCGCTGCAGCTTAAAAACCCCACCCCACCACACCTGGATGCGACTTCCCTGACTCCTCTCTCTCTCTCTCTCCCTGAGTCATGGAACCTTGCCCGAGACCTTAGTTCCCAAATAAAGCCTTTGACTGATAAAATTTTTTAGCCTCTGACTCCTATCTTTACCCTGCCTTACGACTGACCCTAACACTAAACAGAATGGGTAATTAAGGGAAAAGAGAAATCACATATTACAATACCCTGAAGAAAATAGTAACCCAAGACATTTGAACTTATTTTTTCTTTAAAATATAAACACAGATGAACAACAGAGAATCTTTGTGGCTGTGAAGTCATTCTGTAGGGTATCATAATGATGGATATATGTCACTATACATTTATCCAAATCCACGGAATGTACATCAAAAGTGAACACTAATGTAAACTATGGACTTAGGTGATTGTGATGTGTCAATGTAGGTTTATCAATTTTGACAAATGTAACATCTATCAGTGTTGATAGATGAGGGTGGGTATGAATGTGACAGTGGGCAGCAGTTTATGGGAGAACTCAGTCTTCCTCTCAATTTGCTGTGAACCTGAAACTGCTTTTTAAAAATAACCTCAGAAACAAATTTAAAAAAAAATACTGGCCAACATAGCCTGAATATTTCCTTAAGTTTAAGTAAACTTGAGGCAGATCTCTTCCTGCCTCTAGGCACATGACCTCCCTCCTATTCTGGCCTTCACAGAATCCAAATAGCTTAACCAAAGAGGTCCCTCCACTCTCCTTTCTTGGAGCATTTGCTTTTAAATCACTTCTAATTGCAAATTCTTCCCCTGCCTCTTTGAGATGTAAATCTTTTTCCAAAGTCTTTGAGCAGCTTTATAACCCAGGACTGACTTTCCTAGCTAGCTACCCCATCTCCTAGTCTCTGTGGGGAATTGGAGCCTAGCCTTAGTGAGCATCTTATTCAGAGTCCTAAAGCTACCTCCTGTCATGAAGAGAGGAGACAGTTTACATTTCCTATGGGTAAGTCCAAAGAGCAAACACAGATGGCCTAGGATTCCCCCAACTCTGCTCTTAAAACTCCCTTGGCCCCTCTTTTTAAAAACAGTTAGACTTATGTTCTCTCTTCGCTGTTGCAAGAGCCTCCAATAAAATCTCCGTTACCCATTTACTGTATCTGGTGCAATTTTTGCTTTAACAATACTTAGTGTCATTTTTATTTTATGAAATGACAGTTTCAAGAACTGCAGGGTGCAAAATACAAATGAATATTATTGATTAGAAATAAACTGTATTAGAATAGTCATCTCTCATTTTCTTCAAAATACCCTTAAATATGGATCCATACAAGTTTTAATTCTAAAACTAGATATAATAGCTTAAAAGGGTTGGGCTAACAAAAATTCGTTACTTCACTGTGACTGAAGGATAGCAATTGTGTTCATTTTAATACTTCTGATTTAATGTGCAATCATCAGAATTTGCCCTGCATATAAAGGAAATTTCTCAGACTAAAAATCAATAATAGCAGTTTTGAAAATCATTTTCTATTGATGAGATTCCGCTTCTAGAATAAGACTTAGCCCACAATTTGAAACTTTATCGTAACATGAAAACAGTTCACAATTACTGTAATTTTGAATTTAACTCACATTCAAATTGAAATGGGTGGAAAAATAAAACCCTGTATGAAACTGTTTTCACTGTATGTGTTTTGAAGCATCTTTTAAAATGTAAAATCAACATTGCTATTCTAGTCACAGCAAAGTACTTTCCCAAATGTCATATTAAACTCATTACTGGGAGAATGACAAGGCTTTCTAATGTGATTGTCATTTTCTCATAATAAAGGCAAAAACTGCCAGTGCTTCTGAACTTAAAATAAGATGTGATTGGAGCTGGATGAATTAGCTCTGATGAATATGTATATCAAATGGTAGTATTTAAAAAAATATATATATATGCTTTGTTTCCATTAAAACCTGTATTTAGCCGACTAAATTTTTACTTAGAATATCCTCATTATCAACTTTCTTGACATCAAAGTTGCTTCAGAGTTACATTTTTAAGAAACAGTTGACACAATATTTGTTACACATTGAACATATTTTGGCTGCTTTTTTTCAAGTCTTTGTTATTTACTTTTATCATATTCATACTCTTCATCACTCCGCTTCGCAGTTCCTTGGCTTGCTTTTAGAACACTATAATGTATTTTTCTCTTTGCTTTAATATTATGGTTGTTAGGAAAAGAACATTGATAGATATTCCATGAAACATTTTAGCTATATAAAACATAATTTTAATTTTTTTAAGTTTGTTTATTGAGAGAGAGAAAGGGGGAGAGAGAGAGAGAGAGAGAGAGAGAGAGAGAGAGAGAGAGAGAGAGAGAGAACACGCAAGCGCATGTGCTCATGAGTGGGAGAGGGGCAGCTCCATCACATCAATACAGAGCCTGGTGAGCTCCGTCTCACCAACCCTGAGATCATGGCCTGAGCCAGAATAAAGAATCTGACCCTTACCCAACTGAGCCACCCAGGTGCCCCAGAATTTCAACTGTTTAAAGTCAATTATAATAGACCCTTTATAATAGACATTTGCTATTATCTCTCGGCTAAATCCACAACTGTTATGCTTATAATAGAATTACAATTTTCTTATCTTAACAGATTATATTATTGACTTGTGTGAATAATTTTAGGCAAATGATACAAACAATTTTGAGTAGGGAGAATGTTTTTTAAAAATAGGATAATTTTAGTCTAGAAGATTAGGTTTTGAAAGATACATCTTTGCATGTAATTTTAATTTCTCTTCAACAATTATTGAATAAATACCTAACGTTTTTTCTTCCTTATACCTCACTCTTTTTTGAAATTACTCTATTTTTTCCCTTTTTTCCTACACTTCACTGAAAATGACCTTGCTTAATAAGTGGTTAAATTGAAATGGAATTTTTCATTTTCCATTTTTTATCTTCTTTAGAACATTCCAAATATCTGACCAACCATTCTTGAAATGCTCTTTGAAGTCAATTCCTCACAGTATAGAACACAGTATTTTTTAACGTTTATTTGTTTTAAGAGAGAGAGAGAGAGAGAGAGAGAGAGAGAGAGAGAGAGAGAGAGAGAGAGACTGTGAGTGGGGTAGAGGGAGAGAGAGAGAGAGAGAGAGAGAATCCCAAGCAGGCTCCATGCTGTCAGTGCAGAGCCAGACATAGGGCTCAATCTGATGAACTGTGAGATCATGACCTCAGCCAAAATCAAGAGCCAGATGCTTAACCAACTGAGCCATCCAGGTGCCCCAGCACACATTTATTTCTGATACTTTACTAGTTTAAGCTAAACTATATCCTTTGCTGAGCCAAAAATCTTCTACTAGAAATGAACGTCAAAGTTCCTTAGAGTGTGGTGTTAGGGCATTTTCTACTCTTACTCTTCACTGTCTCCCTTGTCCACTTGTTCCCAAGCATATTCAACATTAGAATCACCTAGGACAAATTGAAAACCTGCACATTTTTGAGACACCTCCTCATAAATTTACTACTAAAATAACAAACAATGTAGACTCTTTCCATAGCTCTTGGAGTGGATGTTGAAGATGGGAGTCCCACCAAAGCAATAGAATATCTAGGTTCTAGCTTTTAAACTTGCAGGAATGAATGAGGAAAGAAATCACGCACAGAATTTCACCTGACCCGTGATCAAGACAAATTTGAACTTCAAACTTCTACCAAGTCTTGGTGTCATAATGTTAACTATTAAGAATTTACAGTTTTCTTCACTGAAAAGATACTCTACTGAATCTGGTTATTGTACACACACACACATGTATTGTGCTAGAGAAAGAACTGCAATAGTGTCATTATGCTGAGTTGTATCTATTCTGCATGAAAGGTCATGTTTATATTTGTTGCATTTAGAAAAACATATCATCCTTAATAAGGATTGCTTATATATTTTTCTGAAGTTTGTACTATTTATATTTGCAGATGTTTCTGTCTCTGTATGAGTGCATTATGATAAGAATCACACACATTTGTGATCAAGTGATTAGAAGGTTTTTGTTTTTTTTTTTTTTTTTCATCTCACCTTGGACCAGGGTCTGGTGTGTAATGAACAAGTAAAACATCTGTGTTAGAAAAATCACCTTGAAGAAGATATTCATATTATTGTTAACCATGGAGGGCATTAATGGAAGAGAAATCTACTTTGATTTAGAGAATGCAAACTCAATTCAACAAATATAACATATTCCTGTGGTCAGAACATTCTCATTATCACACTACCAGCTACTTGGTATGGGCTCCTTGGTCACTTGATCTATGTGAGCTAAATATCATTTTCTGGTCTCTGTCATCTCATCATCTTAACAAGCAGGGGGAAAGCTTCATCTTTAATATCTTTTCCCAGCATTCCTATTTTTCAGATAATGACACTTGAACCATTTTTCAATTATTGTGGCCATTACTACATCAGTAAATTTCTCAACAATTTAATGAAGGCTATTATGGGACCTCCAGGGATGACATGATTAGGTGGTGGATGGGCAGGCCACTTATAATGACTCTACACCACCATTACTATTTCCTTGATATTTGGATTTTTGATCTATGATATTACAAGGAATTTCTAATTACTCACTTTTAAAATAATGTCCATCATCAGGTCCCAGTGGCTGAAGCTAGCACATTGGGCTAAAACTAATTGGTGTGCACATTCACATTAATAGATTCAGTCTGATAGAAAATGATGCTGTTTCTTCTTTTTTTGACAATCATACAAATGAGTTTATGCATACGCTTCGGTAAGTCCAGCTTCTGTTTTTTATCCGAGATATTTACAATTGGAAACAAGGACACAAAGGTCAAAGAGAAAGTAAAAGCATAGATGCTACAGAAGTGTCCCATGCTTGAGAAGACAAAATTGACAATGAAGCTCTACCAAGACAGTACAGACATGAGGGATCAAATTTAAGGAGTAAAGGGAACTGTAGGGAACTAAGCCTCACAATGTGAGACATTTCTCCCAGTGAACTTACTAATCCCTAAGCTTTACAAACAAGAAATCTTGAACCCAAGCAGAACATAGTGGCTAGGGAGCTAGTCACTCTGAAGAGCTTTTTATAGTCTCATTGACTGAGCAAACAAACATGAGACTTTAAAAAATATCCACGGAGGTGTGTTCTTGGCAAATATCCTTGATTTCAATTAAAACCCCAGAAAGGCTATACATTAAGATTAAAAATAATAGTTCAATCCTCTTCAAAACTAAATTCTCACATGAATCAATTCAATTACTGTTTAGATATAAGAAATCTGATCCTATTATAATTACCTGTGGAATAATGTTAATTCCCCTTTGCAGAAAGATACCATCAAGAACTTTTAAATTTTTTATATGCAATTCCAATCATTCTGTAAAAAGAAAATAAGCAGTGTGATAAATAGAACCAGATGCCAAAATTAAAGATGTTGTCAAATAACTGATGTCAGGTAAACACAGAAAACCATTTCTTACAATTGCAATACACTTTAGGCTTTATTCTTTTCAAAGACATTTCTATCAGTTTTCTGATTTCATCCATACAATAGTCCTGTGAGGTAGATGGGGCAGACAACAGAATAGATCCAGAAGTGATCAATATATGGTAGTTATCATCTATGATCTCTCAAATATTTTGTTATTAATTTCTGAGCAGAATGTTCAATAAGGGGGAAAATTACTCCCTGAAATCTGGAGTCTACATTATTCAATACACATTTTAGAAAGGAAAAAGAAAATCATAAGATTTAAGAAATAAACAGATTAATAGTATGCAAGACAGCAGCAGATAGTAATAATGACTAAGAAAAGGGGTCTGATTTCTGGCTCAGTCAGCTGAGTGTCCGACTTTGGGTCATGATCTCGCAGTTTGTGAGTTTGAGCCCCATGTCGGGCTCTGTGCTGGCAGCTTGGAGCCTGAAGCCTGCTTCGGGTTCTGTGTCTCCCTTTCTCTCTGCCCATCCCTCACTAGTACTCCCTCTCTCTCTCTCTCAAAAATAAATAAAAACATTTAAAAAATTTAAAAAGAAAAAAAGAGAAAGGGTCAGAAAAAATATCCAGACTGATCATAAAGAGACAAAACTTACATAGAAAGTATGAAGAGATGAGTCATATGACAGACTGTTACACACACAAAAAAAGAAGTTCAGCAACCCTCCATGTAATGAGTCCCCAAATGAGAGGAGACCATGACAGAGGTAATTATTTTGAGAAAAACGTGGATTAAATACACTGTGACAGGATGGTGTACATACAGACTTGGTTCATATTAAGAACAGCATATTGAATAAATAAAAGAAAAATTAGGTGTATCATAGGAAAAAAAACTCCTTAAAACCCAGAGGAAAAATTATGAGCAAGAGTAGAAAAAATATATTATCATTAAAGGAGCAAAGATAAAACCACAGTCAAATTATCAATAGAAATATGGAAAGCCAGAAAACAATGGATAATATCTTCAAGTACTGAATGCTAGAATTCTATTTTAAAAAAATATTTCAAAAAATGAAATAATTTTCATACTATTAAATTTGAATTTCACATTAACCAGCCATTGTAAAAATTAACTGAAGAGAGACTTCGAGATAAAAAATGGCTCTGAATGGAAAATAGCAAATGAAGAAAGGAATAAAGAATATACAAAATGTTAAATATTGTATGAATCTAAATAAATACAATGTAAGACTGTATTTATTTGGCTTTTGAAGTTTTACATTCTGATTATATTAAGACATGAAAAAGGCAAATTTCATGCATCTATTTAAATTTTGAACCTTTGAAATACAATTATAATTCCTGTTTTAATAACCTCCCCTGCTAATAATAACATATGTCTCATTTCTCATTCAATTTTGATGACATCATTACTTTTATTAACATGTTTCATTTTTCCTGCTTCCTTGGATGCCTCCTCTTTTTTTTTTTTTTTAACCATTTTATTTAGGAATGGTTGACAAAAAAGATAGCTGTACATATTTAGTTTGCACAACCTGATGAGTCACCATAGCCACTGTGTATTCTCCACACCCCTGATGAAGATCAGTTGATGATATAAGTGTGGGTTTATTTCTGGGCTCTCCATTCTGTTCCATTGGTTTATCTGTTTGTTTTAATACCAGTACCATACTGTTTTGACTGTTGCTGCTTTGTAATGTATTTGGAAATGTAATGTATTTGGAAGTGTGATAACCTCCCATTTTATTTTTCTTGCTCAAAATTACTTTGGCTATTCAGTATCTTTTTTTTCCCCCATAGGTATTTTAGAATTGTTTTCTATTTTTGTAAAAAAAAAAAAGTCATTGGAATTTTGATAGGGATTACATAAAGCCTGTGGATCACATCAAATAGTATCAACATTTTAACAATATTATTTCTTCCAATCCATGAACATAAGATGTTTTCCACTTATTTCTGTCTGCTTTACTTTATTTCTCCAGTGTTTTATATTTATCAAGGTGCAGATCTTTTGCCTCCTGGGCTAAGTTTATTCTTAAGTACTTTTTTTTTTCATGCTATTGTAAATGGGATTGCTTTTTTTTTTTAATTTTTTTTAACGTTTATTTATTTTTGAGACAGAGAGAGACAGAGTATGAACGGGGGAGGGTCAGAGAGAGAGAGAGAGAGAGACACAGAATCTGAAACAGGCTCCAGGCTCTGAGCCATCAGCACAGAGCCTGGTGCGGGGCTTGAACTCACAGACCGCGAGATCATGATCTGAGCTGAAGTCGGACGCCTAACCGACTGAGCCACCCAGGTGCCCCTGGGATTGCTTTTCTTAATGTTATTTTCAGATAGTTCATTATGGGTGAATAGAAATGCACTAATTTTTATGTTGATTTTATACCCTGAAACTTTACTGAATTTTTTAATTAGTTCTAAAAGTTTGTGTGTGTGAAGTTATTAGGGTTTTCTACATATAAGAATCTGTCATCTGCAAACAGAAATTTTACTTCTTTTCCATTTTGGATGCCTTTTTTTTCCTTGCCTAGTTGCTATGGCTAGAACTTCCAGTAATATGTTGAAAAGAAAAAGCAAAGTTGGGCATAAGAACAACCTAAGCCCAAAATTAGCAGAACGGAAATGATAAAGATTCGAACAGAAATTTATGATATACAGAATAGAAAAATTATGGGAAAATTTGAAAAAACTAATTTTTTGAAAAGATAAGCAAAATCTACAACCCCCTAACTATACCAAGAACAAAAGAGAGGACTCAAATAAACAAAATAAAAAATAAAGGCAGAGGAATGCCACAGGGGGAAAAAAAGTCAAACAATTACAACTATTACAAAAAAAATTATATGCTAACAAATTGGATATCCTAGAAGAAATGAGCAATTTCTTAGGAACATAGAACCTGCCAAAACTGAATCAAGAAGAGGGGTACCTGGGTGGCTAAGCTGGTTAAGTCTCCAACTCTAGAGTTCTGCTCAAGTCATGATATCATGGTTTATGAGATTGAGCCTTGCATTGGGCTCTGCACTGACAGCCCAGAGCCTGCTTTGGATTGTCACCCTCTCCCCCCTCCCCACCCTCTCTGCCCTTTCACTTCTCATGCTCTTTCTCTTTCTCAAAATAAATATTTAAAAAATTAAAACAATAAAACTGAATCAAGAAGAAATAGAAAGCTTGAACAGACCAATAATAAAGAGACTGAATCACTAATCACAAACCTTTCACAAAGAAAGCCCGCAACAGGCGAATTTTACCATATTAAAAATAAATAAATAAGTCCTAGCAACACTTCTGAAACTATTCAAAAAAGAGAGCAAAGAACACTTCCAAACACATTTTAGGAGGCCACATCAGCTTGATACCAAATCCATGAAGCTACAAAAAGACATTGAGGATACCTAAATGCATACCATTAAATTAAAGAAGCCAACTGAAAAGGATACATACTCTATTAACCCAACTATACGACATTCTAGTAAAGGCAAAATTATGAGAAAATGTCAGTGATTGCCAGGGATTAGGGTGGGGAGAAGGGATGCAGAAGCAGAGAACAGAGTGTTTTAGGTCAGTGAAAATACTTGGTATGATAAAGAGTACTTTAGGGTGGTGAATATTTTTTGTATGATACTGAAATGATGAGAACATGTCATTATACATTTGTTCAAACCTAAAAAAATGCACAACACAAAGAGTGAACACTAACATAAACTACTGTCTTTGATTATTGTGATTTATTAATGTAGATTCATCAGTCATAACAAATGTACTACTTGGTGGGGATTGTTGACAATAGGGGATATTATGCATGTGTGAAGGCATGGGGTATATGGGAAATCTCTGTACCTTCCCATCAATTTTTTGTGAACCTAAAGCTGCCTTAAGAAAATAAAGTCTAAAAAAAATTAAAAAAATAAAACAATACAAACAAAACAAATTAAGTATAGAACAAAGTAACCTCACCACATAAAAGGCATTTATGAAAAGCTCATATCTAACACCATACTCAACGGTGAAAACTGAAAGCTTTTAAACTGAGATATGGATGCCTCATAATCTTTGACTGGATACCAGATAATATTAATTGTACTTTGTTGGATGTTGGATATTTTTTTGTATCTCTATAAATAATTATATTTCTTCTGAGCTCTGGTTATTTAGACATAGTGTGATCCTTTTGGGTACTGCAGAGCAATTCTAAGTATTCCTTTCTACCCTAGTAAGACTTTTTTTGGTACTTTGTGAAGTATGAGATTTTCTAGACTGACTGATGAGAAGAGCCCATGTTCCCATCCCTGTACAGTGCAGGTATTATACTCTGTATTCCATAAATCCTGGCACTATTTATATTTTGATCTGGATAATTCTATATCGTGAGACCTGTGACAGTCCTGTGCATTGTAGGATATTAAGCAGCAACACTGCATGCTATGAGCTAGATGTCAGTAGCACATCCCAGCAGTGAACATCCAAATTGTCTTCAGACATTGACAAATGTTTCCTGCAGAATAAACTATCTTTGGTTAAGAACAACTGCTTTAATTCTCCCTACTCCTTAGCCATACATAGTTTTCTCCCATGTACACACTGACTACCATTCTACTGAATGGTTAGGTGACCACTTCTGCAAATGTCCAGGGTGTTTTCTTCGTGTAGCTCTGTCTTAGAGATTTTTCATATGCTCTCTAGGTGCCTTGAACTTTTCCTACTCTCAGCTTCATCTCCTTAACTTAAGGATTATGCTGGGCTTTGCCTCAGCTTCCTCTCCCTATCCCACAATCTAATAAGCTGGGACAACTGTAATATTCATCTTGTTTTATTTTTTTTGTTAGTTTTGTTTTTTCCTCAAAATGTTTCAGGAACATTGTCCTTTGTTGCTAGCTAACCAGTGTCTCAAAAAGTTTTGTGTCATGTATTTTGCTTTGTTTGCTGTTCCTGTTGTTTTCATGTAGGGAGGAAAACCTGATAGCCATTTACTCCATGGAAGTCAGAAGTGGAAATCCCTCAATGCACAGGACTTGTTTATTTCAATATAATACCAGTGAGTTCAGGGATTCACATACATTTTGAAAAGTTTTAATTTTTAGTAGAATCTATGAAATCATAGATGTATATTAATTCTAGAATAAGTACAGAGAATGCTCAGTAATGGACATCCAAAGATATTAGGTCCTATTAGGTCCTGGAACCTATACATCTTAATTTATAAGGAAAAGATATTCCTTGCAGATGTTTAGATTAAGTTAGGCATCTTGACATGGCCAGATTAACCTGGACTATCTGAGTAGGCCTTTAATCAGTTACACGTGTCCTAAAAAACAGGCAAGGGGAGATTTCATATGCAGAAGAGAAGGAAACATGGCCATGGTACAGAATTTGGGGTGATGTGGCCACAAGTCAAGGTATGCCAACAGTCACAACAAGCTGGAAGACCCAAGGAACAAATTCTCTGCAGCCTCCAAAGGGAGCAAAGCCCTACTGACACCCTGATTTCCACTCAGTGAAACTGATTTCAGACTTCTGGCTTCCAGAGCTATGAGAGAATAAATTTCTGTTGTGTAAACCATCAAGTTTGTGATCATTTGTCACAGTACACAAAAGAAACTAATACAGAAACCATCAAACAACAATAAAAAATATGCAGCACAAACACATGGAAGAAGGGATCTGTTGAAAGGAAGAAGAGAGAAACAAATGTGAAACAAATAGTAAGAGCAAGGCTTTAAATCCAAATACATAAGCAGCCTGTTTCCTGAACAAAACATGAGATTTCAGTTTTGCCCCATGCTTGGTATAGGCAAGTCCTGGGAAAAAAAAAAAACACTGAAGATGTCAGCTCTTCATTCAGTGATACCCCCCCCCCCTTTTTTAAATGCTGGCCCCTCTAATCTTGGTTACTTCAGCAATCCTCTAACGATTAATATATGAACATATATATGTATGTTGGTGTCACTATTGCATTTTCCATATAAACAGTCAACACAAAAGTTGTAAATTTTATTATTTAAGAAAAATGCACTGAAATAAAAGCATTCAAACAGAAATTGACTCATTATTTATTCTCTTAAGTCATTAAGAATCTAAATAAATTTATAAAATGGCCATCAAGACCAACTACTATACAGATAGGAGTTACCAAGATTATTACTTCCATTTACTCCAGAAAAATAACTCATCTGATTATCTTAAAGACCAAGTTACTTCTCATAGGAATAGTCTGAGTTAATGGTGACAAAAGGAATTATTCAACAAGTTAAATAATGAATCTCTAGTCATATACTTGAAATAGAGTGGGTGGGTTTTAAGATTATCCACAGATTTAATCTTTTTTAAAATGAAAACCTAAAAGTACAAAAAAGAAAACGTAAGAAGTTGAGATATGGTATAAAACAAAAGAGAATTTTAATTGCCAATAAATAATTTGTAACATAATAATCATCTAAATGCACTATTGGTTCATAATAATATGTTTATTTAAATCTGTTAACTTTATAAATTTTAATATTCGTTAATATTAATATTCAATAATCCATTTGTAGTGTTATTTATATCTCTGTTTTATGCAGTCATGGCTTATCTTCTAGTACTTTATTAAAGAAATAGTGAGACAAATAATGTTTCTTATTTTATTAGCCCTACCATATGAAGATTCAGAAATGTTACCATTTTTGAGAAAGATAGTTAAGCAATGGGGAAAACTATAATTTAGTTTTTAAGCTAATGTGATTAAAAAATAAATCCTGAATCAACTAAGTTATTACCTTCCCCATAAAATGTTGTTTCTGTCTTTCAGGGAAATTTATAGACTCTATTTCATAATTTTTGTGATATTTTATTTGCAAATTTATAACACAAATTATTATTTATATTGTATTTTTATTTCTTTCTGTTTATTTCCCCATATATCATGAGTGGTCAAATCCAGAGACTATGGATTAATAATATTTTTGTTTTCAAGATTAAAAGATTCTTTGAAGTCATCACAAGTGGACAGACACAGAGTGAATTTCTCTTGTTCAACTGAAATAATTTCAACAAAATGGTTAATCTTTTCATCAGATAATTTTAAAATTTAGATAACGTTTTTCATTTTATAAATATATTATTCAATTCACTCTTTTCTCCCTTCTTGAATTATAGAACCACAAAGCTGCATCATAATTATCTATTGTACTTGTTTCTTCATTGAATAAGGGCAGAACTTATCTATTTACCATTTTGTTGCAAGATTCTAGAATTCCATCCATCATAAAGAGGAAAAAGTAACATTATACACTGAAACCATTATTTGGTTACTGAATATATATGGATACTTTATTCTTGATCTCAAGCAAGATGGAAAAATACAAAGCAAATCCTTAAAAAGTGTCCTCTCTTTTTAAAATTCCTTGACCACTTTCTTTTTGAGAGAGAAATATTTTATTTCTCTAGCCATAATGATAAAGCAATTAAGTTTTGCATGTGGAATTAAGATAGAATGTCAATTTTAATTTGAAAGTAGAAATATGAATAAGACATAGATAGATATGTAATCAGTTTTAAAAGACTTAACATTTACATTTTCTATCAAACAAGTTAATTCTCACTCTATTTCAGGGGCCAAATTGTTAATTTACCAGTTATTTATGCTATTAAAATATGACTTAAGGGTTTTAATCTATAACAAACAAGGTTCTTACACTCAATATTATAATATGTCCTACTATCAAGAATATGAAATGTTAATTATCATTTTGATAAAACCTTTCCTCATATATGAGCACAAACTAAACAAAAATCTATTGATAAAACAACTTACATTACTTTTATATATAAACAAGGAACAGCATAATAAGTTTTATGTAATTCTATTCATTCATATATGAAAAAGTTATAGCTATGATTTAGCCGTATCAAAAATACTTCTTATTCTAATAAGGTCAGTAAAAATTGGCATTAAGAAAATCTTTCTTCCTACAGGCAAAATTAATTTGTGGGCGATGAGCTCCTTTCTTGACTTAAAAATATCCAGATATGTTGACCTATTTTCTTTCTTGGTAACATAATTTTGGGAAAATAATTATCTTTATAGATTGTGAACACATGAAACATGTTTAGTGGTATTTTCCATACTGCAATAGAATAATGGACTAGATATAAAAAAATCACAGAATTAAATATGTAAACATTCAAAGACTCATTTTTTTCAAAAAAAAATTTCATCTGTTATGGCCTCATGAAGATAATGTTTATTCTAATTCCTAGGTTTCAGTAATTTTCTTGAGATTATAATTTTTAAAAATCCAAATCAATTTCAGAGCTGTTCTTTTCCTTTATCTTGAGTGATTCTCTAAATGTATTTAACATAATCATAGGTGAGGGATACTTTAATAATGTCAATCTGTTTATAGTATCAGTGTCTTTACCTCTTTGACATAACCTGTGAAATGTCATTTTAAAATGTCTACCATCTATTATTTATAATACTATACATATACTTCAGATTGTGCTTGCTTAACTATTAGATGTTCAATGAGTAAGAAAACAAGTTAAAAATGGAAAGAATTTTTCATTCAAATTTTTTAGTACTGTCAAAACTAGACCAGAAAATATTTCATGTTTAAAATTGTGATATTTGTGCTTTGAACATATTATTTAAAAATAATCATATTTACATAAGGATTTTATTTCCAAAGAGAACATATAAGAAGTGATTATTTAAATATAAGTTAATTTTAATTTTCTGAGCCAGGAATTAATTGTTCAAGATTTTGTGAAAGAATTCATGATAGTTATGTAATTAACATTAGGAATAATAAAGGACATAATATTAAGATGAAAGCCCAAACACAAGGTAAATCTCCTGATTAGTTTTGAAAGTATCTTATATATCACAGTATGATTTATTTTTCAAATCTCCTGTGGGAAGACTGCTATCATGTTTCCTTTTTTAATAGAGATTTTGACATTTTTAAATGTATTACCCATATTTGTGTACCCAATGGAAAAATATCAAATGATAATTAAGTTTTTGAGACTCTTTTTGCAAGGTAAAATGATAAATACTTGATATAGATTGTCCCAATTCATTGTCAACACTCAGAATGCTATACTGCAGAAATTTTAGGGTATATTACTATATCCATTTCACAGGTAAAGAAGTCAGAGCTTAAAATTGTGACTTGGGCAAAATCACAATGGTGTTTAACTGACAAACTTTAGAACTCAAAATAAGGTCAGTTAATCTCCACAAACTTGAACCTTTCCACTCTGCCAATCTATGTAATAAAAAGATGTTTGTAAATATCTGATAAATGGGAAATAAACCAAAAATCAAAGCAGAGAGAGTAAAAGAACGCATAATTCAATTGATATATGTGATATGTAATGTTGGCAACTTTCTTCTAATTTACATTTCTTACATTTGGTAATTAATCATGATAACAGGAAAAAATTAAAATTTATTATTATTATTTTGAATTATTTAAATATACCTTAGTGTGAGATCATATAAGGTATGATCTTATACATTTCTTGAAGAGATGTATAGTAGAAAAAGGCAAAATAAATATAAAACAAAATGTTGAATCCAGGTAGTTGTATTTAGTATAAGCAAAGTGGAACAAGTGAATGGAGAGCAGGAGGTCTTGTTTTAAAAAATATCTTTACTCGATATTTGAGTATTTGAGCAGAAACACCAAATGATCTAAGAAGGCAAGTCTTAAGGATACTGGAGACCAGCAGTCTAAGCACAGGCTCCAGCACTGTGAAGGCTGGGATGGGATATCTGTGTTGTGAGGCTGAAATGATAGGATGGAGGTAAAGTTGGGTCCAAACAGAGAGGAATGAATAGAAGCAGACGAAAAGGGGGCATAATGAAGGCAAAGAATGTTGATAAGGAAAGCAGACTTTTTACTTATTTTTTTGAGAGCAGTAGGAAGCCTTTGGAAGGATTTGAGTCAGGAGTGACAGGATCTGCTATATTTAAATGAGATCATTTGGGGAATTATCTATTTAGGGCAAGCATAAAAACAGAGGAAGCATTTCCATTTAGAGGATATAGAGATTGTCCAAGTCAGAAATGAGGCTGGTTTGGGCTGAGGTGGTTGGTGCTAAGTATTTAGATTCTGCATATAAATCAAAGATAGAGACAGCTGTAATCAAAGATACATTGGATGGGATGTGTACAAAGAGACCCATAAAGAATGACTTCAAGATCTGGGACTGAGAAACTGGAAGAATTAAATTTAGAGCCAATCCACAAAACCTAGATTAAAAAAAAAATAACCTCAGAACCTTTTTGCTCCCTTAGAAGGATTATCTCTGATTACTTTCATTCAGATTTCCAATTTCTCTGGAGTAAAACTAACTGAATAAGTAAACTTAGAGCTCTATAAGTTGAAATTCTACTTAGCTACTAGATGCATGAATTTTAGTCCTCCTTCATTAATGGACAAGCAGTAATGTAAAATCCTTTTTATCCTGTGAAATTTTCTTTTGGGTTAAATATTTAAAACCTCAAAGAAGTTTTTGTAAGTTTGGCTAATCAGAGGAATAAGTGAAGTGCATTTTAAAAGTGATCATCATGGCCAAAGGAGATAGCTGAAAAAAAGCTTGTGCAAGCTAAAATCCTGTCCTTGGACTGGGTTTGAAATATACTTCTTCCCTGTAGTAAGAGTTTTGCATTTGGTTAAGCTTGCTGTGACGTTTGCAATTTTAGAATTGCCAGTTATGATACAATTAAACACTTTCATTTTCAAGTACATTTATGAGTACTTGAGAGACATTTCTGACCTGAGAATACAACTGCTTTGGTGTGTTTCTTTTCATCGGCTTATATATGGTTGATATCCTAGCAGTGACAACATAGTAGCAATTACTACAAATATTTTCTTAAACATCTGTTAACAGCTATCTTGTTTCAATTTAATATAAGTGAAACAAAAATTGTATGGTGGTATATCTTCTATTATTGCTAGAATTCAAACACTGAAATGACTGCATATTTTGAAAATGTGCAGTTCAAATAAAAAAATAACTTGGAACCCAAATTCAAAATATAACTATGAAATTGCAGCCCAGGGAAGGCAAAATACAGGAATTTTATATGTTGATTATCCTAAATCAATGAAAGATTGTACCTGCACATAAAAACATAGCAAGGAAGAGGAATAATTGCTCATTTCATGTGTCTTTTAGCTTAATTTATGTTTTATTACATTTAACACTTTTGTGTCTAGTATATTGTATAAATTCTTCCTTTAATTTAGCTTAATCTTTTATCATGTTTTCTTAATTTTAATATGTTCTCTTTTTTGTTTACTCATAGTATATATTAAATTTTCATTTCCTTGTTTTGTCAGCTGATTTTGTATACTTACTTCTATTATTTAAGTTTATTTTTCTCATTTTGTATAAGTTAAGAGGAAACAAACCCATTAAGAGAATATTATTTGTCTTTCATGATTTCCATGAAATTGTTAGCTTCCCAACAATTCTCATATTCTATAAAGTAAAACTTTAATTCCCTGTGTCTTGAGTCTAAATCTACTAGAAAAAAAAAAAACTAATACACTTAAACACTAATATAATCTTCTCCCACGATAGTGGTAATTCTGCTGGGTACTCCAACAGTACATCTAGAAGTTAGAATCTGGCTTCATGGTGGTCTATCTCTTAATCAAATACACCTGCAGATTAACTGTAAAGAGAAATAGAAGTTTGTTGGGAGGAAAATACTCCTGAAACTTTAACTATGGATTCTAACATTTTAACTGAATGAAAAAGCCTATGGTTAAGCCTCCCAAAAAGAATTGCTGAAATGGGGAATTATAAAATAATTACAAGAATAAAAAATAATAAAATAAAATAAAATAAAGTAAAATAAAGTAAAATGTATCAATTAGTTATAAAGATAATTCAGAACCAGGGTATGAGAATTCTTTCCCTGTTACTTTCTGATAACCATATTGTGCAATATATTCCCTTTCCATCAAAAGAGAGTTTTGAAATATTCTCTTTGTTTCTTCAATAGGGTTCTTTTTGAAAGTAAAGTTAAGGCAGAAAGTAATAGGACTCTGAACATGATGCATCCAATTTTATTCTATGAGATCAATTGATTTCGCATGACTTAATGATGGCAGTTTCTCTCTAGATCAAGTCTAGTCAAGTAAACACCTCATTTTTACATAAAAGAATAACCGAAAATATGTATTGAAATGTGGGTGCAAAAGTTAAACATGAAATTTATATTCATAGGGTAAGAGGAAGCTCTTTTCTCAGGGAATTTGAAACATAGAATGTCTAAAATTCTCCATCAACTTTAAGTACCATCATTAAAATACACTGTCAGACTTTTGTACAAGTTCATAAATGGTACTATTTTCATTCATTTAAATGCAGTATCATTTGATAAAAGATGAAGGTTTGCTATGGCTTCTGCCATGCCTAGGGATTTCCCCGTTTGTCTAAATGGTATGGAGTTTATGAAGTTTCCATTCTCATCATAGGTACCATTCTGACTCTGCTAGTTTTCTTCCATTTTTTAAAAATTAAAATTAAATACAATTACATTTATTTAAATTCTTATACAAGCTAGCATTGCTCTATTGGCACAGATTACAAATGCTACTGAAGTTGAGCTATTGGCTTGCTATTGTACCACATGCCTAATTTCAATGTTATTCAGTAGTATCAACTAGAACTTGGTGTCAAAGGACCACTTTGACAACGTATAATGTGCATAATTAAAAGTTGCCCAACTCAGTGTACAAAACAGAGTTCCTGACCCTCACTCATCACAAATCTGGTCTTTGTGCAGTTTATGATGATACAATTATCTAGCTGCTAATTCCAGAAATGTTAGAGTCAACCACATTCTCCTACACCCCCTATCCAATCCATCAGGAAATCCAAATTTTGACTATCTTTGACCATCTCATAGCTGAGGATCGAATTACCACTGGGTCACTTAAGTTTTCAAGGCCTTCTAACAAATTCGAGTAGTTTATTTTTCTTAGCCTAATTGATTATTACAACAATAGAATAGTAACAGTGTTCTTTTACACTCAGCATTCCGATCATGTCACTGCTCTGCTCCAAGACTCTCAACAGCTCTCCATCTTCTCACAGAAAAAAACATACAAAGCCCTATGTGACCTGCTACCCCTTCTTTGACTGCATATGGTACCATTATTCCATTGCCCTCTTTGTTACAATCATGCTGGCTTCCATGCTGTTTTTACAGCATGCCTGGGACAATTCTGCCTCTGGGCACCTATACCTGCTCTTCTCTTCTCTTGAAATGCCCTTTCCCCAGGTATCCACAAGCTTGCTTACTGCACTTTTCAGAACTCAGATCAGAAGTCAGATCTCAATGACATTTTTTATGTTTAACTTTTGGAAATGTCTCAACATGTCTTATCTTCATCTTTGATTTAATTTCTTCTTCTGCACATAAGAATTTTGTTGGTTTTATTCATTGCTATAACCCTGGTTCCTAGATCATTACCTGACACATAGTAATAAGCACTCAATATAACTTCACTAAAATACTCAATAAATGAATAAAGCTGTGTCTATGCAAGTAACACGATCTAGACATTCTCAATAAAATCAGTACTTCTACATCTCAGCTCCAGAAAAAAAAAAGGTGGAGTTTGGTGGGGTTTTCAAACCACAGTTACTGCTCATACAGTGACTTCATATCTATGAATTCCTAAACTGAAAAGGTAATGGTTTCATTTACCATATGTAGTTGAATCTGGGAAGGACTTCTCAAATCTTATAATACTTTCCTGGAATACTGCAGATTAAGATTACAAAATAAATGAACTTGATTTGTTACAGATCTTTAAAGTATAATATTTTCTTTTCTTACAAACCTGAATTTAAAAAATAATTTTATTTTTAAAAGAGTTTCCTATGAGTTAATAGCTTATAACAAATTGAGCCTGATCATTTAAGTGGTTCAAATGATTTGGTCATACATATATGTTTGTATATATTAGATTGATAGATAGACAGATAGATAGAAACAGATAGATAAATCTATGGAAATGGATTTTTCTCCTAATTGCAGAATTACTCGTTTGCTTTTACTACACAACATTATTTTATTTAATTATGAACCATATAAAGGATTATAACATACTATAAGTTTCATTTCCAATGTGAGTGAAACTTCTCAATAATTCAAAATCAACAGACCAATATTTTCTCTTGGTTGTTCTGGGCGGAGGTCAGCCTTCCCTTCATCATTGCAGCTTGTTTGATAGCTTGTTACCTGCAAGCAGCATCGTATGTTTATTTCAGCTTGAACATAGTCAACTTCTGTCAGGCTGAGCCACACTGCTGGGTTAATTTCCCTGGTACTAAGTTCTGCTATGTCAGTTATGATTTTACATTATATCATATATATAATTTTTTTTTGCTAGAAACCTTGAGGCTGTCCCTCAGTATCTGTGCTGTAGAGAGTGCATGTGGATGAAGTTGTGAACTGGAATCGGAATCTAATTTCTTCACCCGTTCCACCATGGTTGGAGGTGCCTGTTATGTTCATCTTGATTTTTTGATTATTTTACTTTCCCCAAAGCAATGCAGAATGATAATTTTCTAAACCATAATAAATGATTTAAAAATAGAATAAAAATACATACAAAATAGAAGCCTTTAAAGATACCAGATTCAATAGACATGAATGTAGTTATCAAGTTATTATAATTTTCCAAATGTTTTTTCAAGTTTTGTATTTATTGTATTACAGACATATAATAACAATTTATGGGCTGGCACTTGTCCATGGAAACTACTTGTCTATGGACCTCACTGCTCTGGTGAAAACTGAACTGAGAATTGTGTTTTCCACCAGAGGAAGAAAATGCCACTTAAAAGAATAAAGTTAGACAGTTTGCCATATTTACATGCCAAAGATATCACATCCTTTGAAATAATCATACTTATTGAAGATACCTGTTATAGTCTAATGATACGTATTTCTGTGCTTAATGTTTTCAGGGGCCAATGTGGCTAAGACTAATACAATGATCAGGAATCAGCAAGGAGGAGTTAGGAATGTAGCTATCTCATAAACTCAATTTAAGAGTGGTATGAAAAAAAAGAAAAAAACAAAACAAAATAAAACAAAACAGCCACTAGCAATGATCTCAAGGGAGATGCATAGTTCAGTTAAGAGACAGAAGTTGAAGGAAGTAGAGAGAGGTAGTAGTGGTAAAGATTAAAGATAGAGTGTATTTTAACTATATTGGCAACAAATATTTTGCAGTTGGGACAGGGTGCATGTGGGGGGATGGATAAGGGAATGTACAGAACTATGCAGCTATGGAAGGGATAGGTGGTAAGTGACATCCTAGGACTTGTGGGTTTCTTGAGTGAGTGATGGAACAGACATGAATGTGATGAGGGGTCGTGTCCTGATTGTTTCTTAGGCAGATTGGTGTGGTTGCGGTTGAGAGTGTTTTTCTGTTTGTCATTAGAAACCCGCACATCATACTCTATGTTCTCCATTTCATTCTTGCCTCAGGAAGAGCAATGTAGTAAGGGACACACAGAGTTTGGGAGTCTGGTACTCGCTCTTGCTAAGGGTGTTTTCCAGACAGAAAAATGTTTCCAGGATCAGAATGAGCTCTGCATTTCCCTCACTCTCACCTTTCAAAGAATCTCTCAAAAAATTAATGCTAATGGAAGGACTAGATTTATGGTTTACTGCATTTCATTTTCATTCCCTTTGTCTTCCCCTTAGACAACATTGTCTATAGCTGGTGGAGGGTTATAATATTAATTATATTAATATTATATGTTATATTATAATATATATAACATATAATATTAATATAACTAATAACCATTAAATGTTTGTTATGTGCAGGCACCTTATATGGATAATCCAATTTAATTTAATCACTACATCAACCCAATTTGATTACGAATGCACAGTCAGTAAGTTGATGAGTTGCTATAGCCCCTCCCCCCATGTACTCTTACTCCACAAACTGCTTTGCATGTTTCTCCCATTTTTAGATCATCCGGGTCAGAACAAGGACAGTGAGTGTGGCAGACTAGACAGCGTGGGTCCTGATTCAAATTGTGCTTGCTTCTCATTTTACAAGGCTGCCCTACTTTATAAACTTCATATGTTTCAAAATAGGTTAAATGATCTGACCATGGCTTTTTATTAAATATTTCAGCTACATAAACATGCTATAATGCATAAAATGAAAGCTATTCAATGTGAGTTTGTTCAAGATATGTTCTTGAAAGCATGCTGTGTGGGTTTGAGAACTGAAAATGGTTGAACTTATCTGAAACCTAATAATGATTGAACCACACATTTCAGAATTTCTATAATTCTGGGGTCAAGCATAATGTTCACAATTATATAAAAATACCCTTCATAATTTAAAAAAAATCACTGAAGGACCTATATATACTGTGACAATCTCGATCAAAGTAAGCTCACTGGTGATGTGCTTTTAACAAAACACTGAGAGGCCCCTGGAGACACCAAGGACACCAGTCTGAGGAATTCCTGGAACAGACAGACCATCATTAGGTTTGGCCAGGGTGCACAGCAGGGCAGTCATTTTCAAACCACAATCAAGTAGAAATAAAGTGAGTAATCCCTGGGTTGCATATATTCCACATCAGCTACTACTATTTTAATAGCCTGTGGGAAAAAGGAACTTTTTAAAAGTTAATTCCTTTGGTTAGCTCATTAAAAAAAGCATCTCTCATAAATTAACATTATAAGGGGCAAAAAACCCCTTGTACATTGACTGTGTATGAGAGGGAAATTAATCAAAGTCATCTATTAAATAACTACTTGAAATCTATTTTTAACTGCATTTCAGAGTTTGATCTGAATATCAGTGTAGGTTTTTTTTTTAAGGGAAAAGAGTCCACAATCACAAGAAACAACAAATCCCAAGAAAATATCTTTCCATAATTCATACAGTTTTCTCTTTTCTTCAATGACTATACCCTGAGTTTTGCTTTGTTTTTTTTTTCATAGACATCAATAATGCATTTTAAGCAATAATTCAGCCTGTAGTCCTGAAATCTGTAAGCCACTTGATTAATATTATTTTACAAAGAAACCCAACCTATATCATTTGTTGCATTTTATTTTCTTCAGTGGCACATAAAATATTTCCCCATCATTGGAGTTATAAATTGTTTTTATTCTCAATCAACTTTTAGTCTAGTTGGTATATACAGCATGAACATACAATACCTGTAGCATACTATTGTTAATTACATGTTTGTTGAGTTAAATAAAGAAATAATAAACTCTACTAACATTGATTATCTACTTCCTTTTCTACTTTAAAAGGGTTTATTTTTCTCTGACATATAATATTAATTTTTGCCTTTAGTTCTCATGTAAAGTAGCTTTAATTTTTTTAGTAACATTAGTCTTTAAAAGACTATTGTTAATACTATTGTTAATATAGATTAAGCACATAACATGTGCCACACTCTACTCAAGGGAAATATCTAAGGGTCAACAAGACAGAAGAAGTCTGTCTACATCAAACTTGGAAGTTGTTGAAATTTACAGATATAAAAAAAAACGTATCTAAATTAGAGGAGAGAGAATCAGTAAAAGTAAAGAAATGAGGCAAATATAGTACTTGGAATATAGTAAGAAGAAGAAGAAGAAGAAGAAGAAGAAGAAGAAGAAGAAGAAGAAATAGTAGCAGCAGCAGCAGCAGCTACAGTATATTTCCTAACCTGGACATAATGTGATTAATCAGAAATAAAATTGGAGATATTCAAGGAAGACTCTAAAGGAAATTAAGAACAAGCTTAAATCATACATTATTCCCTCTGACAACAGGGAACAGAGAATCTGTCCCCACTGAACAGAGAATTGACATATCAAATAAGTTCTGAGGAAAAATGAACAGCCTATAGAATGAATACAAGGAAAGAAACATAAGAAAGGGCACAGTTAGAACAGTTTGAGGGTACCTGGTAATTAACTCCTACAAATGGTGGTATCTCTGAATACAGAAAGGAAGAATGAAATTTTAAGTCAGAGGGAAGGGGGCGCCTGGGTGGCTCAGTTGGTTAAGCACCCAGCTTTTGATCTTGTGGCTCAGGTCACGACCTTGTGGTTTGTGAAATCAAGCCCCATGTCCAGCTCAGGCTGACATTACACAGAGTCTGCTTGGTGTTTTCTCTCTGCCACTCCCTGCTCATTGTCTCTCTCTTGCTCTCTCTCAAAATAGATAAATAAATAAATATTTTTAAAAAGATAAACAAATAAGAGGGAGCAAAATAGCATTTATTAATAGCCTAGGATATGTGTGCTTCATGTGCAAATGTATTTAATCCTCATAAAACATTTTATTGCTTTTTAAGCATGAATAAACAACCTGAACAAGAAAAACTTTTTTTTAATTTTTTTGTATGTTTATTTATTTTTGAGAGAGAGAGACAGAGAGAGAGAGAGAGAGAGAGAGAGAGAGAGAGAGAGATAGAGCATGAGCAGCGGAGGGGCAGAGAGAGGGAGACACGGAATCTGAAGCAGGCTCCAAGCTGTCAGCACAGAGCCCAAAGTGGGGCTCCGTGAGATCATGATCTGAGCCAAAGTCGGATGCTCAACCGACTGAGCCACCCAAGTGCCCCAAGAAAAACTTTTCTTAAAGAGACAGAGTAGAGGTTCTAATCTAGGCATTTCTGAATAAAACACTCATGAGTAGGAATAGTAAATAAACGTATGAAAATATGTTCAATTAGGGAAATAAAACTAAAATCACTATGAAATACCACCCAGGAGAATGGCAGAAAGGAAAGACAAAGAAAGAAAAATACAGTGTATATGCTAATTGCTAGGGACATTTGAAGCATTTGGAACTCTTACACAATATTGTTGTCAATGCAAAATAGAGCATTCTCGATGGAAGTTGCTTTGTCAGTTTCTTATAAAGTTAAGCATGTATCTATCATATGACCCAGCAAACCAATACTCCTAAGTATTTGTCAAAGCAAAGACACAAGTCCATGCAAAAGCCTAACACCAATGATAATAGCAGGTTTCTTCAGAATTGCCAAAACCTGAAAACTAAATACCCATTAACTTGTGAATGAACCAACTGTAGTGCATTTATATGATACTACTCAGCAATAAGAAGGAAAGAAATAGTGACACATTAAAAATTAAAAATGTATATGGGGAGAGATCTCAAAAGCACTTTGCTAAATTAAAGAAGTCAGATATACAATCATATTCTATAATTACATTTGTATGACATTCTGCAAAAAACACAGAACTATAGGGACAGAAAACAGATCAGTGGTTGCTAAGGGCCTAGAAAGGGGAAACAGGGTTGGTTATGCAGACATGAAGCTATTTTGGGGGATGATGACAATATTCTCTCCCTTGAATCTGGAAGATGTTTACATGACTCTATACATTTGTCAACATCTTAGATTTGTACACATAAAAGGAACAAAATTTGCTGTACCTAAATTATAACTCAGTTAAAAAAAAAATCATGTGTATGCCATGCAGTGTGGTAGATGACAAATATGGGCTCCTTGGAAAAAGACCACCAGCTATTAATATCTACAAGTCTTTGAGAGTGAAAAGGATTAGGTGTGCCGTTTCGTTGTTTTGCAGGTTAAAAAATTACTTAATTCCTATGTGCTTTAGTTTCTTCATCCATGAAATGGTGATTCAAGCATCCCTTCATTCATCTAATATTTACTGAGCACTTACTATTGTGACACATATATTTTTCTACTGGAAACAAATTAGTGAGAAAGTGACTAAATCCCCAGCTTTGGCCCTCTTGGAACTTTCACTGTATTGCACGGTAAACAGAAAATAAAATATTAGTAATTCTTCTAATTCATAGAATTGTTAAGATATCAGTTACTATATATTTAACTTAAAGAAGATATATATGCATGGCACATATTAAGGCAGGTATATATTGCTATTTTAAGTAGCTTTATCATTTGCTCAATAACAAATCTCCCAATAATGTGCCAAAGTTGAATGCCAGGCTGTCATCATTTTGTAAGACAAGTGATTTAGAAAGGGCTGGGTAGGGAGAGGAGTGGAGGTGGAGTGGAGGTGGTCTCGCTAAACAGAAGGTGAATTTCTTACTTCTCATGGCTTCAGCTTCCTTTTAATGCCTTTGTTTCTCCATACAAAGTGCTGGACTCGTGTACAAGACTCCCCACAAGTCTTCTTGTAAGCTGAAATGAGATCCTGGTGTGGAAATGGAGGTGAGGGTAGAGTCTAAGGTACTACCGCTTCGTACATAGGCTTTATAATCTGTCCTCCTATTTTCAGTCACACCCACGTGACCATTTTCACACCAGTTTTTCAAACCTTTAGAAGTTCTGTTATGTGAACTGATATTTTCAGGGATACCCCTTGGCCATCTTGGGTTGTGCTGTGAAATCAGTGGTCGTTTTGCTGCCTTTGTTCTTTTGCTTTCTTTATGGCTTAATTCTTCTCTTTACTGGCACTTAAGTGAGAATTTGGGAGGTATACGTTAGTTAGCTAGGGCTGCCATTGCACAGAACTACAGGTGAGGTGGCTTACGTGACATAACTACATTTTCTCATGATTCTGGAGGCTAGAAGTCTGAGATGAAGGGCTGGTTTCCTCCGAGACTCTCTTGGGCTTCTGGATGGCTGTCTTCTCCCTGCATCTTCATGTGGTCTTTCCTCTGTGTGCCTATCCCAATCTCCTGTTCTTACAAGGACACGGGTCATGTTAGATTAGGACACACTAGTGTGACCTCATTTCCACATGCTTACCTTGTGGAAGGCCCTATCAACACACACAGTCACATTTTGAGGGACTAGGTGTCAAGACTTCTACATACGACTTTTGAGTGGATACAGTTAAGCCTGAAACAGGAAGTATTCAAAATCAGTTATTTCTATCAGGAAACTGTACTAGGCATTTTACTCGTTTTATGTTATCAAGTGTATGTAAATAAGAAAATAAACACAGGCTATTTCAACCTGATTGAATCGAGTAATCCAGAGTTGTTTTTTAATTAAGTTGGATTTTCCATCTAGTCTAAAAATAGCTATGTTCCTTATAAGAGATATTTGTAGCAACTTTTAATCCTAATATCTAAATGTGAATGATCTATACCCAAATTAATGTCATTACTTCTATAGATTACACTGAATTATGGAAACTATAAACCTTAAATAAGTATTTTGTAAGTGAATAAATGAATAACCGACCTAGAATATCTATGCCATTTTGGGCTACAAATTCTGCCTGAATTCTATTCAAACATGCAAATTAACCCTCACATAACTACCTACTTGCCTCCTTTTTGAGTCAGAATCCCTTTAAAACAACAGTAAGGCAATTTTTAAAGAGACAAAGATTTTAGGATAATACAAATCAACAGAAATTATATCAACCAAGTATCTGGACATCAAACAGAGGATGGATTGTGCCAGGGCAGATTCTTCTCTCTAGAGAAATTAATGTAAGTGAAAACCCTACTGGAAGCGCTACTTGTAAATCTTACAAAAATGTTGCCATCTTTTCTCCATGCCACCCTTAATAAGTGGTTCTCAACTAGAGGTAAGGTTACCCGCAGGTGATATGTAGCTAAATATAAACACACTTTGACTGACACACTGAGGGGGTGCCACTGGCATCCAATGGATAGACATCTTACAATGTACAGGACAGCCAGCACAACAAAGAATATCCAGTCCTAAATGTCCACGATATTACTCTTGATAAATCCTGTGCATTATAAATCCCACCACTTCATATGAACTTTTAATTAGCTTTCAGTGCTTCATTCTTAATAACCTGTGGTGCTTGAGGGAAACTATATGAAAGAGATTCAAAAGAACAAGTGAATTAAAAATAAAATAGTAATCTGGAGAGAAAATAATAACTCTGGATGTTATTGTCTTAATGTGGGTGGGTAGGATTATCAATATATTCCTACAATATTCCCCTATCAATATCAAACTAATTGAGAAAAAACTCTGAGGGTTGGCAAATAACAGACTAAAATGTCATATTTATTACTAACATATAAATCTATTCCTAAATCTTAGATCAATAAGATCTATAAGTAAATGTGCTTAATATAAGATCCCAAAATTATCCAGACATGGCAGAAACAACTTGTGCCACATCCAGTCCTCTGCACCTCTGCCTCGAAGGGACAAAGCTTGCATGTGGCACACAGCACTGTGTAGCCTAGACAAGCAACTTGATTCCAAGAAACAAAAAAAAGGAGAGCACAGAGTTATACATACTTATTTTCTCCTTCATAACTCACCACTGAGGTTTTCAAAATTCACCTCCTCTGGGTTACATTGTTGTAAGGGGATTAAGAAGGATAGGTATGTTATGTTAAAGATTTCCATCCATACAGAAGTAATCATCAAAGGTGGGAGATCAACACTCTCTCAAACAAAGAAACAAAATTAATAATAATAAGAAAGAGAGAAAATATAATAAAGAATTTAGAAGATTTGGGTATTTATAAACAAAATAGCATAACATTAAAAGAAACAACTCTCAGAAAAAGTATTACACATTACAAATACAATTCATGAAATAAAAAAAAAACTTGGAAGAATTAAAACATAGAGTTAAAGAAATTCCACTTTATAAAAACAGAATTACCATATGATCCAGAATTTCACTACTCAGTATTTACCTAAAGAAAATAAAAACATTAACTCAAAAAAGATATACACATCCCTATAGGTGTTGCAAAATTACTGAAAATAGCCAAGATATGGAAGCGACTCAGGTGTCTGTCCATATATGAATGGATAAAGAAGATGTGGTGTATATATAAAGGAATACTCCTCAGCCATAAAAAGGAATGAAATCTTGCTATTTTCAACAACATGAATGGATCTAGAGAGTAAAATGCTAGGTGAAATAAGTCAGAGAAAAATAAATACCATTCATTTCACTCATATGGAATTTAAGAAACAAAAAATACAGAAAGATAAAAATCCCTCTTAAATATAGAAAACACACAGCTGGGTTACCACAGGGAAGGTGGGTGGGAAGATGGATGAAACAGGTGATGGGGATGAAGAGTACACTTATCACGATGAGTGCAGAGTATTGTGTAGGACTGCTCAACACTATGTTGCACACCTGAAGCCAATATGATGCTGTATGTTAATTATATTTAACTATTTTTTTTTAGTTGAGAAAAGAAATGTCACATGAAGAATAAAACCCAAAATATGGAAAATAAGAGACTTGAGAAAATTGGGAGATAAATTCAGGGAAGTTAGCAATCATTTTCTGCACCAGAAAGAGAATGGAGGAAACTGAAGCATGAAAATAATAAAAGAAATAAGAACTCTATGAATCACATGTATCCAATTCAAAGGTTGTGACCAAGTGAAGCCAAAAAATGAATATCAACCCATTCTGAAATTTCAGATTCTTATAAAAAAAAGGACATGTTAGTGCGTATCAAAATTGAACAACGTTATTACATATTATTGTGTGTGTGTGTATGTGTGTGTGTGTGCAGGCGCGTGCGTGCGTGCAAGGGCCATGGAGAAGAGCCTAATACTCACCTATCATAATAGTAAGTCAACACGCTACATCTAAAATTGAAAATACATAATGGATGCAAAAACCTAGATAAAGAGCTCAAACAGCTAAAACAGATTCTAAGAATCCAGATTATAGGCTGCAGAAAGTTGAAGAAGACTGCTTGTAAGCCTTCATGCATACACTATCAGAAAAAAACAACACACATGCGTCATTTCTGAAAATCACAAAATTTACATCTTTGCTTTGTTACTTATATACAGGTTATATAAATTGTTTTGATTCATGAGATGGGAACATCTTGTAAGAGTTGTCTGTAGTGACTGAAACCCTAAATATAGTGTGTATATATGTATACTAATATATACTAAAATTTCTTATATACTAAAAACATTTATATGCTATTCTTTATTCAAAATTGGGATCATATACCTCAAATGGCGCATAGCCTTTTTTTTCACAACTATAAACTAAAAATTTTCTGTTCCACAAATTATTATTCCACAGTATACATTTTTAAAAATGAACAACTGTCCAGGTTTTGGATATGCCAGCCCGTCCTTCTATCATTTACTCCTTTGGAAAATGTCTGAGAAATAGCATTATAACTATTCACCATATAATTAACGTATATTTGACCTTTTAATAGCATATTAAAAGATGTTCAGCATCATACGTCATCAGAAAAATGTAAATTAAAACTACAATGAGAAGTCACTACACACCTAATCACAGTGCTTAAAATCCAAAACACTGACAACCCTCAATGCTGAGGAAAACGTGAAGTAACAGGAAGTCTCATGCATTGCTGGTGGGAATGCAAAATGGTACAGCCACTTGGTAAGATGGTCTGGCAGTTTCTTAAAAGGTGGAACATAATCGTAGCATAAAAATTTAAGACTCATCCTCCTAGATATTCATACAAATGAGTTGGAAACAAGAACATACAAAAACCTGCAGCTATGGTTTGTAGAGGTGTACTAATAATCATCAAAACATGGACACAACCAAGATGTTCTTTAATAGATAGATGGATAAAGAAATGGATAAAGAAACTGGGGTAAATCCATATGATTGAATATTATTAAGAGAAATAAGGAAGTGAACTATAAAACCATGAAAAGCCATGAGGAACCTTAAGTGTATATTGCTAAGCAGCTACATACTATATGATTCCACTTTATGATATTCTGTAAAAGGCAAAACTGTAGAGATGTAAAAGATCAGTGTTTTCTAGGGGTTCAAGATGAGGACAGGAGGGATGAGCATATAGAACAGAGGGGATGTTAGACCAGTGAAACTATTCTAAATGAGACTGAAATGGCGGATACATAACATTACACATTGGTCAAAATCCACAGAACTATAAACACAAAGAGTAAACTCTAATGTAAACCACAGAATTTAGCTAATATTGATGGATCAATATTAGCACATCAGTTGTGCCAAATATATTACAAGAATGCAATATTTTAATAATAGAAGAAATCGTGTGTGAGGGAAGTAGAGGTATATGGGAATTTTCTGGCAAATTTTTCTGTAGACCTAAACCTCTCTAAAAATAAAGTCCATTGTTTAAAATAGATTTTAAAACATTTAAATAAAATAATTGTTTATTGTTTAATTTCTATATATGCATGATTTTTTCTTATAAGTATTATTTCTATGAGAAAATACCTAAGTTGCTTACTGAAAACAAACTATTATAAAATACTGAAGAAAATCATTACAACTGTTTTGTTTTTAAATGTTCTTTATATATATTTTAAGATATTTTTCTTCATGTCTTTTGCCCTTAAAGCTCTACCAATAGTAAGAAATTTACTCTAATGCCTCCTTGGAACTTTCCTTGTGTGTGTGTGTGTGTGTGTGTGTGTGTGTGTGTGTGTATACACTTGTATTCTTCTGATTTAAATAAACCTGACACCTATTAAGTATTGCTCATCTCAAGTAGAACTGTATGCTTTTTCAAAGTAGGTGACAATCTTTCATTTAGTTGATGAGTTGGTACAAAATACTGCACACTAATGTAATCATGGTAAGCACTCACAATTTCTATGGCTCTTAAATATATGAAGTGTTAATTATGTAAGAGAAACCATAGTTGATCAAAGGCAGTTCACATGTGAAAACAAAATATGTGGTTACTACCTTTGCCACAGAGATATTTGACATGCAGACTTGCTGTTATCAGATGACACAATGTTAATATATAAGCAACAAATATCCACAGACCTTCAAGTAAACTTTATGACAAAACTATTGTGATGGTTGGTCGGTTGTGTCCGACTTCAGCTCAGGTCATGATCTCATGGTTTGTGAGTTCAAGCCCCATGTCAGGCTCTGCACTGACAGTCCAGAGCCTGCTTGGGATTCTCTCTCCTCCTCTCTCTCCACCCGTTCCCCACTTGCTCTCTCACTCTCTCAAAATAAATAATAAACTTAAAAAATAAAACCATTGTGATGATAAAAATCTACTACTACTGCCAAAATTATAAGCCTTTCAAAGAGCAAATAATCCTTTTTTCTAATGTGAATTTAGTGATTTAAAAAAAAATCTATACTCACTCCTTCCATTTTGCAATATTGTAGCACATGACATTGTATTTCCTGGATTTTCTCTTTTCCTAAAAATCATGGAGAAAGTTGGCTAAAATATAACCCTCTCCTATAATGACTATAAATACTATAATGCCAATCCCCCATTTAACCATCATCTAAATAGAAGTATCCATGGCAACAACAAAGGTTTTTAATACATTTGCAGCTTAATTTAGTTTTCAAGTCAGTTTTCTTTGAACGAACTAGCCTCGAGGGAACATTATATAAACTTCTTGGTGGCTGTGAACTCTATACCATGTCCTCATTATGATACACTAGGTATGCTTGAGAATGAGTGTAGTTCCACAGAAAAGAGGCAATTTCACAAATTATTCATAAAAATGCTGAGTTTAGGTTTGTATCATTATGGATGGAGCATTTTGAGACATACCTGATTTATCTGCATTGATTTCTGAGATATTTGGTCTTGGTAATTTAGGTTTAACTCAGGTTAGGTACTTCTTCCTCTCACTCATAAACACCTTAAGTACAGTACTGGTGTCACTGACAGAAGGAACCATGTTTTACTGACAAATTCAGCATCTGGATGGGCTCAGATTCTTCAGAGGGAAGCTAAGCTCAATGCCAACTTCTGTTTTTCAATAGCAACATTTCTGATAATATTTGATAGTTCTTGTTTGGTGATTCATTAAATTGAACATTCAGAGAACAGCTGTTCATAAAGTAACTTCCTTTTTGGTAGAGACTACAGGTTCCATTTTTTTTAATTTTTTTTTAAATTTTTTCCCTCTTGAGCAAATTGACAGTTTTGAGATTGCTTATTGGATGAGTCAGCAAATCAGGAATAAGGCATCTGGAGCTAATGGGTAGAAAGTTTATCTGCTATCTCTCAAAAAGTCACTTTAAGACTGAATATAAAAAAAATCTGTCATGGACAAAATTCAAGATGAGAGGAAATTTTAATAAGGCAGATTTGTTTATATTAAAGGTTACTGGACAGTGTGGTCTTCACTATTTTTTTTTTCTGAAAGAATTAATTAATTACAGTTGACCCTTGAACAACATAGGTTTAAACTGTGTGGGCCAATTTATACAGTTTTATTTTTTCTCTTTCAAAAGTACAGTACTATACTTTTAGAGTATAGTACTCTTTCTTTAGTATAGTACTATAAATATATTTTCTCCTCCTTATGATTATTTTTAACATTTCCTTTTCTCTAGCATAACTTATTGTAAGAATACAGTACATAATACATATAACGGACAAAATAGGTGTTAATCAATTATGTACTGGTCAACAGTAGACTATAGTTAACTCTCAGGAGACTCAGATATTACAAGTGAATTTTTGACTTTGTGGGATGTCAGCACCCATGACACTTGCATTGTTCAAGGGTGAACTGTAAAGGTTCTTTTTAAGTTTTTATTTAAATTCCAGTTAGCATATAACGTAATACTTATTTGCCATAATCAACACTCTGCAAGATGGAACTATGTCCTTTCATGTTAATTCTAGTTAAGATTTTATGATAAATTTCTCTATTGGTTAACTAAAGAAAAATGAATTAACCAGTTCTATTACTCACTTGGACAGATTATCAGTTTATGTCTACTCTTTTTTAAAAAAAAATCTTATTTTCTCTTGACTAATGTATTATATGACTAGAGCAACACTGCAAAGATCTTTAATTTCTTCCCATAAATACATAAATATAGATACAGGATGTAGCAAGTTTATTTCACTAAATTATCTTAAACTGTGTCTGTTGGCCATCTGTTTTCTTTGGAAAAATGTCTACAATGTAATGTGTCAACTAATACTCAATTTAAAAAATATATACAAAATAAACAATTTTAAACCTGTCATTCTATCTAATTCCTTTCCTTTTGTCTTTCAATATTTACAGAAATATAGCTGTCATAAAGAATATATTAATCATAGCAAAGTAATTTATCACAGGATTTTTGCGATAACTCAGTATTTACATGAAACTTGTATCTAGAATAACGTATGTAATAAAAAGCAGGAAGACTAACTCAATTGTCTGAACACTAATTTGTGATGAGCACATTTTATATATTATTTATTTCTCAAATTCCATATTATTTTCCTTATATTACAGACAAAAAAGAACCTACCCATGGCATTTAAGTAATTGCTCTAAGTTAATAAATTTGCAAAACCAAGATTCAGGTCTGCTGTGCCTTGCCCAAAGGTGTGTCTGTAACCACTACATGACACTATGTTCCAGAAACTTCATTTGTACAATAAAGCTAAAAAAAAAAATTAGGGGCGCCTGGGTGGCGCAGTCGGTAAGCGCCCGACTTCAGCCAGGTCACGATCTCGCGGTCCGTGAGTTCGAGCCCCGCGTCAGGCTCTGGGCTGATGGCTCAGAGCCTGGAGCCTGTTTCCAATTCTGTGTCTCCCTCTCTCTCTGACCCTCCCCCGTTCATGCTCTGTCTCTCTCTGTCCCAAAAATAAATAAACGTTGAAAAAATTAATTAAAATTAATTAAAAAATTAATTAAAAAAAAAATTTAACAATATCTTTCTAAAGTGTTCTGGATGACGATTAGATATTTGCATTAGTGTTTTGATCATTAATAGCTTTCATTTATAAGAAAGTAAATACCTGTTATTTAGTTATTCCGCATCTGTCTGCAATACTATTTCAGGAATTTGTACTACCCAGTATCAGCCTGTGAAGCAGAATAACTTATGTAAGTTTGATATAACTCTTCGGTAAGTCTTCTGGTCTCAGGAGGATATAGATTGATGATATTCAGTGCTAAGTTCTGAGCTCAGCACTTACAAGATATTTCTTAAATCTTTCTTACACTTTCTGTTCAGTCAATTGCCAAAAAAATTCTGTCCTTAGAGTAATTGAAAACTGCTCCAGATTGTCATTGAATGATATACAGCAATACACTTTGATTATAGTAACAGACATTTTTATTTTTTTACTACCATACTGAACCATGAAAATAAATGATTTGTCAACTGTCGACAAGCAGATAATTGGTGTCATTTGTTCAACTAAAATTATGTCTAGTTTTTAGATCTTCTGCAAGGTTCAAAATATTAATGCCATAAGTCACGTTTCAGGAAATTTGATAGCCCTACATAGTCTTCTACAGTTTAGTCAAATATTTGTTTTGCTTTACTGCTATATATTGTACATTAATAGCAAAAATCCAACATCCTAGAAGTATCTCCTGGATAACATATAACTTATTCAATCAATGGTTTATCATTTGATCAAAGCACTGTGTATTTAAATATTCCAGCTTCAAAGATTTAGATGGTAATCTGAAAGTATAATTTAAATAAAACCCACTGCATTACCTAAATGTTCATATCCAAGAAAGCTTTCACTGTTTCAAGCAAACACATTTGGGTTTTTCAAAACATCAGTAGAAAGTATCCTAGTGAAACTAGGCTCCAAAGCTAATACAATACTGTAAAAAAATTTTAGCAACATAAGATTAAGTTTTGAATCCTGAGAGCTATTGCAAATCCCAAAACTTCTACAGGGTACTCCAAAGGACTATCTTGTCCATAGGACAACCTTATGTAGCCAGGAGAAATTTAGACATTAGATAATTTTAGTTGTTGCAAAATCTGACAGCCAATTACAAATCAGATTTCAACAAATGTATTTTTTTCTTTGTATTACATGTGATAAAAGCATATAGTGTATATACACAGCACATGTATGTGTATGTATATATATGTGTATAGATATAAGATATCTATTATATACACATAAACATCCATATATACTCATATTTTACATTGGACCAAAATACATGAGAGAATATCTATATGTTACATTAGTATTTTAAGTCTTTCAAAATCAAAACTTGATCTTTCAAAATGGTATGAAGTAGAAAATATCAACTTCCATACATCAAAGGAGTTCAAAGAAAACATACTTTGTACTAATATACTTTTCTTCAGTCACAAGAATTGCAAATCTTATTTTAAAAAACTACTCAAAGCTGAGAAAACTAAAAACAAAAAAGTATTAAAATATTGAAAAATATGTATATATAGTATACCAAGATTATTGGTAATCCAGTAGAGATTGCCAGTTTGCATTTACTCCCAGTATGGGCATATAAGACATTAGTAGACATAGCTAGCTTCATATGCAGTACTCACATTTATTGGTAACATGTAATTATACTTATACAAAAATAACTTGAATGCATTTAGGAATTACTATATGACTAAACAGGTGAAAATGAGCATAGGAAAATTAAATGATTTACTGAAAATAAGATTGTCAATCTATATTAATAAGTTACTGAATTCAAACAAATAATAAAAAGTTTAGTTAAATCATTGTTTAATTGTAAATTTTTGTTAAATATAAATTATTGCTGTTTACAATAAATGCCCATACATCTGTGTTGTCTGACGTATATTTTGTGTTTTTTGAATAAAAGTAGTTCTCTTGTTTGTATTCTGGTTATGTAAATAAAAATTCTAATTGATAAAGTCATTAGAATTCATTTTTGTCTAATTGAAGATTTTTGAGACAGGTTATCTAAAATATAACTAACTGCTAGGGCCAAGGAATTCTTAATTTGTTGCACGCATTATATTTTTAAAATTCCAGGTTATCATGGGGCACCAGTCAGTGCTTAGTGGGTTAAGCATCCGAATCTTGGTTTCCACTCAGGTGATGATCTCTCAGTTCATGAGTTTGAGCCCTGCATTGGACTCTGTGTTGACAGCTCAGAGCCTGGAGTCTGCTTTAGATTCTGTGTCTCCCTTTCTCTCTGCCCTTCCCCCACTCACGCTTCCTCCCTCCCCCCCCCCTTTCTCTCAAATAAATAAACATTAAAAAAAATTTTTTTTTAATCCAGGTTATCATCAAAAAGTAAATGGCATACCAGAAAAGCATTTATTCATTTATCAGGATTTATCTGGCTAAGATTTAAAAAGATGTAGGTCTAAATGCTGGTATGGACTCACTCTTTATAAGCAGTACTATTTTATAAAATACAGCATTCTCTCACAGGTGCCTGGGTGGCTCAGTTGGATAAGCGTCCAACTTGGCTCAGGTCATGATGTCATGGTCATGAGTTCAAGCCCCATGTCAGGCTCTATGCAGACAGCTCAGAGCCTGGAATTTCCTTTGGATTCTGTGTGTGTGTCTCTCTCTGTGCCCTCCTCCACTCATGATCTCTCTCTCTCTCTCTCTCTCTCTCTCAAATATAAATAAACATTAAAAATTTTAAAAAATAAAATAAAATACAGCATTTCCTTAACCAAAATTCTAGAATTTGCCACGTATTTATGTAAATCTGTTTTTATTTTGTTTTTAAATTGTATTATCAAAAACTATATTGGGAGTGTTAACTGTGTGTCAGAAATACCAAGCATTAAAAAAAATTAAATTTATATATGAAAATCTGTGAACAGAAAAACAATATCTAAACCACAAAAATTACAGTGCAAAGCGATATTAAAAATGGGCACTTGCTGGGATGAGTGGGTGTTATATGGAAACCAATTGGACAATAAATTATATTTAAAAAAATAAATGTGAAAATGATAATACTTCTGTGACACTTATTTTCTTGTTAAAGCATTAAAAATTCTGTTGGTCAAATATGAATAAAGAAATTTAAAAAACTAGTACAACTAATAATATTTAGGGCACTGTAATGGTAAATATCAGACACACTGAGAATTATAGTGTTACTTTCTTCTGTTTAAAAAACAGCAACAACAAAAAAACAAATTTGAATAATGCTCTCCTTCTTTTCTTACCATATGATTTATGATACACAGTGAACATCTTTCTATGCCTTGATGAATTATAATTACTTTCTCATTTTGGATAAGCTTCCATTTATCCTTCGAAGTTTTAATGTCATAAAATATCTCTCAGGGTCTTTAACGGAAAGTTTTTGTGGATGTTATTTCCTCTGGGACATCTTCATCCTTTTTGTCACAATTACTTGTCTCATTTATGTTGATAAGTTTGTGTAGAGTAAGTTTCTCTGTCTGCATACCCAGAATCTCTAGATAGACAACCATATTAACATGCCTGTGGTTAGCTCTGATTTACTATATATTCAATTTAAATTTTCCTTTCAGATTTATCACGTTTATTTGTTTGTTGCAGTTTCATCTTTGTTGGACAATTATAAATACACACTTTGCTGTTTGTGCAAGAGCTAAGTAGCATAGTGACCAAATACTGACCAACTTTAATAGAATGGATGTGACTGGTCACTGACCATAACGTGTGTCTGTTATTTACATAGTATTTATGGACTGAAGAGGTAGCAGCCAAGTTTATAACATGAAATTACACATGGCTGATCTATTATGGTAACTAAAACCTGTGTCATGTTAGAGGGAGAATAAGACATTTAACTAAGCTATGGTAAAAATTTGTGCGTAGAGGAACTGGGTATAGTGAAAACCGCCTTTATTTGTATGGCAATGTATAACTTGAAATGGATTTGCCATATGATGGAGGTAATAAAAAATAAACTAATTATTTCATTCAAGACGTCAGAAATAGTTCAACAATGCAGTCAGGGAAAAAAATCACAAATACAAGGATTTGTATGCAATGATATGTATCAGCTTGCTTCATAACAGAAAAAAGAAAAAAACAAACAAGCAAAACTTAACCATCCAGAATGTCTACTGATAGCAAAACCACTGTATTTATTGGGCATACTACTATGTCAATGCTTTGAAGCCATTTACAAAAGTAAAAATTTATTTTGTATGATGACGGTAAAGCGATACACATTAAACAAAAACAAATCATAAATTGTTAATAATACAAAATTGAGAATAATGTCTATACTATAAGCTTGTTTTTGTGAAAAGTGAAATAGGGATTTCTATATAACATCCTCTATCTCTTTTTCTTTCCTGCTAGTCTAATTTTTTCCATAACACATTAGGAAGATAATTCACATTGGTTAACTCATATTGATTATTAACATCGGTTTACTTGGTGGTTGGAAATAAGGGAGAGTGTGAGGTACAGTGTGTGTACTCAGAAAATATGTATGACTGTTTTATATGTCCAGCAAAATAGTGTAGAAACTGGGAAGTAATCATAAGGCATAACTAACTGATAATGATCTTATTGAATACAACTGTCAAATTTTTATGGAAAGTGTCTTTATCTGCCTCAGATGTTATGGCAAAACACCACGGACCAGGCACCTTCAACAGACATGTATTTCTCACTGTTCTGGAGGCTAGGAAAACCAAGATCAAAATGTCAGAAGATTCAGTTCTTGGTGAGGCCCTCTTTCTATCGTGTAGACAACACCTTCTCACCATGTGCTCACCTGCCCTTTCTTCAGTGATTACTCCTGGAGAAAGAGATTTCTCTCTCTCTTCCTCCTGCTATAAGGGCACTAATCCCATTATGAAGTTTCCACTCTCATGGCCTAACCTTTACCTAATTATCTCCCAAAGGCTCCTCCTCCAAATATCATCACATTACGTGTTAGGGCTTCAACATATAAATTTTGCTAGCAAAAAAGTTTAGTTCATAACAAAAAGGAATTTAATTTTCAACAAATTGTTTGGAAAAATGAAAAATGCCTATATCAATTAGGCCATTGGTTTGCACCACGCATCAAAATAAAATCAGGCTGAAAAGGCAGTGTGCAACTTGTCTTGATATATGTGAATAGTGTATTCAGACTGACGGAAAGATGGCATGCCAACATTGTGAGGGGTGCCCTGCACACTCTTGGATAAATCAAACAAGATTTACTTACCTAAAGTATAGAGAGAAGGAAGTTAGTCAATCCAAGATAAATAGAGGAATGATCAACAGGATTTGCTAGGAAAGATGACACCACACGCTATCAGGTTTCAAAAATCCTCACCTGGAGAGATGAGCTGCAGATAACAACATGTGAGTGAACCAGAGGCACATCTGGTCTTCAATCCTCTGGATTCTGCAGCCTCATGGAACCAAGGCTAGAATTGTTCTGTGATAAGGCTATCTTACATGTTTAGTTTAGATAATGTTCAATGTGAATACAGGATTTGGTGGGAAGAAGTTGTTAATATCCATGATCTATAAACACTTTCAAAAGAGTAAAACTGCTATTAACCTCCTTTTATGTGACAACACTCTCATAAAACCATGCATGTGATATCTAATTTAATGAAGTACATATTACAGTTGCATAAATCTCAGTCCTCACTTTTCAATCTTTAGCCTTCCCAGACCAAGGCAGCCTAATTCAAGTGCTCTCTTGAACTCAGAGCAGTGGAACTAGAACAGGAGTATTTATTAGTGTACACAGGCTAACTACTCTAACAACCCCCTCAGTGGCTCAATGGAAAAAGAGCTGGTTTTCATTTGTGTTTATTTCCCTTCTCTCTTACTAACATCACTGTACGTTAGTGGCCAGGGATTTTGTTCACGCATTTACTCAGGAACTCAGATTGTTTCTGTCTAGAGGCTCTTCCATTCCCCAGGGCCTTATGATCTGGCCAACAGACAAGGACCTGGTGGGGAAGGGCACAGAGGACTATGGAGAGAGTTTTATTAGACACATTATGAAAGTGGCATTCATCACTCCCTCACTTCATGTCTCAACTTGAACTCAGTTATATAGTGGCATCTAACTTTAAGGGCTGGACAGTGAAGTCTAAATTTCCATAAAGAAAGGAAAGTGACTTGGTGGTTGTATAGCCCTGCCAATTCCTCAGAAATCTCTGTGAGTCCTGCTAAGACAGCTTTAGAACAGGCATGGAGCCTATGCTTCAAAGGTAATATACAAAAATGAAAACATACAAAGAAAACATAGGTAGATATTTTGTGGATTCTAAGAGAAGGAATAATGTTTCAATTCTTAATAAAGTACACAAAAATCACCAAGATATATTTTGTACTAAATGAAAGTTTAAAATATGTAGAAAAACATGATCTAGAAAATATTTATACGAAAAACATTACTTGGGAAGATACCACTAAATGTGGCAAAAACATTAACAATTATCATCAAAGTATTAAGATTAAAAAATTTCAAAATATTAAGATTAATATTAGCTATTTTTAACGTGCCAGGTATCACGTTTTCAAAAAAGTTATTCATGTATTTTCTTATTTATTTTAAAATAAGTCTCAGTGACTGTTAGTATCATTTTATTGATGAGGATACTCAGGTTTAGAAAAAGGAAAGTAATTTGCCTAAGACCACAAAGTTCATAAAAACCTTAAGGAAAGAAAAGAAATTCAACAATAGCAATCAGAAAGTTTAGGAGAAGCCAAAGAACCAAAAGACATTGCCAAGATTGAATTTAGATTGTGACAGCAGGTTAGGAAGCAAGAAATTGGAGAAAAGGAAATGATATGATTGCCTATTTATGCAATAACCTTTTGGTCTAACTAGGCACTGCACAAGGAGTTGTGGGCAAAAGAAGAGATCAAAAAAAAATGTAGTCAAGGGACACACACACACACACACACACACACACATTGTGTATGCAGAACAGGGACCCCCCAAGTGATGTCAACATCCTAGACCTCTGAAACCTGCAGGTAAATTAAATTATATGGCAAAGGGGAGTTAAGATTACAGATGGAACCGAGGCTACCACTTTGTGTGTCAACTTGGCTAGGCCACAGTACCCAAATGTTTGGTCAAACACCAGTCTAGATGTGCTATGAAGGTATTTTTTAGATGAGATTAACATTTAATTCAGTAGATTTTACAAGAAGATTACCCTCCAAAACGTAGGTGGGCCTCATCCAATCTGTTTAAGGGTTTAAGAGGAAAAGACCTAAGTGCCCTGAGAAAGAGGGGATTCTGACCTACACTGCCTTCAGACTTGAACTGCAACATAAACTCTCCCCTGGGGCACTATCCTTCCAGTCTTCACCACAGATGTTGGACTTGCCTGCCTTTACTATCACATCACCCAATTCTCTCTTTTCTTTTTTCTCCTTCCTTCCTTCCTTCGTTCCTTTCTTCGTTCCTTCCTTCGTTCCTTCGTTCCTTCCTTCCTTCCCTCCTTCCCTCCTTTCTTTCTTCCTACCTCCCTCCTTCCTTCCCCTTTGAGGCCACCTTCTTTCTTTCTTTTCCTTTTTAAGTTTTTATTGAAATTCTAGTCAGTTAACATATAAGTGTAATTTCCAGAGAATTTAGTGATTTCATCATTTACATTCAACACCCAGTGCTCGTCACAAGTGCTGTCCTTAATAAACCCATCATCCATTTAACCCCTAGCCTATTTTTTAAAATAAATCTTTCTCTACAAATATGTGCACACATCCTATTTATTACGTTTCTCTGGTGAACACTAATACATTGATCATATGATGTTAAAATAAGAAAACTATTCTGAACTGTATTGGTGTGCTCAATGCAATCACAAGGATCCTTAAAAGTGAAAAAGGAAGTGAGAGTCAGAGTGATGGAGGTATAGAAGACACCACAGTGATGCAATGTGAGAAGGACTCGGCCCACCTTTGATGACTTTGAAGATGGGGGAAGAAGCCCAAAAGTCAACAGATACTGGAAAAGACAAGGAAACATTTCCCCATAGTGCCTCTAGAATAAAAGAACAAAACTCTGCTGACACCTTGCTGTTAGCCCAGTGAGAACTGTGTTGGGCTTCAAACATACACAGAATTGCAAGATAATAAATGTTTTTTGTTTTAAGCTACTAAGTTTGTGGTAATTTGTTACAACAGCAAAAGAAAACAAATGTACTCTTTTACCATACAAAAACGAGAGATGCATAACCATATCAGAAATATGCTTACTGATAAAGAAACCTTTAATAAATTCTGAAACTACCTGCTGTATGTCTTGAAGCATTTGAATAGCATCATTTATTTTACTAGAAATAAGATAACCCTCTGTACATTATAATCACCTCAAGGATGAGAGATCTTGTGGGATAAACTGTGCAGAACATTCTGGTACTGAAATCAAATAAATGAGCCAGATAATCATGAATTAATAATAGATGGAATTTACATGTGAAATATTTATATTTAATTTAATTTCACTTGATGTATCAGATCATAGTTTCTCTCTTGTATGCAGCAGCTATACATATAGCTATTAAATGCACTGCCAACTGGAAATGCTGCTAAATGTAAGATTTCTGCAAGATAATATTTGCATTAAACGTGTTACATATTTTTTATTGTTATGGAGAAATTAGAATGATATGTGTATTGTTTTCCATTATTTTGTCCCTATCTCTGTACTGCCCACTATCTGACTATGTAGTGGAAGAGAATATAATTCAGTTACATCCTCTCAAAGAGCATCATAATCTTATGTTTTGTATGATAATAAGGTGCCAGTAATTATATTAATGACTATTTACCCCTTTACATGACTGCTATCAAACTGCTGATCTGATCTATTTATATTGTGGTCAGTCACTGACAAAACTCTTTAGACAGTGACAATGGGCAGAACTAAAGGACATAAAGAAGCCATTATCTATTTTTAAGTATCCACAGAAAACATCCCAGGTATATTAATTTCAAGGACTACTTAATTTTCAGAGGCCTCTTATCCCTCTCAAAGGCACTGTGATCAGGGGAACAGGTTAACTAATTGTCAAAATTTTAAAGGTATTTAGTAATTTCTATACTTCAATAAGACAGACCATGTTGCACAGGAAGATTTTAGACTTTTCAGTAGATTTATTTTTTGTTATTGAAAGTATCTTTACCCTTTTCTCGTACGTGCAAGAATAAAAATAAAAATAAAAGCCAAAAATCCTTGGAATAAATTTGTTATGTGGAATTATTAATATCTATATACTGTTTAACAAATTAGTAAAATTAAAAACTGTTTACAAAAACATATATATTTAAGTTTATTTATTAAATTTTTCCCAGCAAGCATTTGAGAATTGTGATTAGACATGATTCTTGCCCTGGTAAGCAAGTGTCAGGAAGGAAGAAACTTCTCCTTTTCCCATCTTAAATCTCGACACTGGGACCTGCAAATTAAACTAACAAGGGACAGACTAAAGGAAGAAAGAAACATACAATTTTATTAATATTTTATGTGCACAGAAGTTCACAGAAAAGAAGTGAAACTCAAAAAAGTAGTCTCGGGGACTTATATGACATTTTAACAAAGCAAAGGGATTTTGGGGCTTCAAAAGATGATAAATCACGGGAAGTAACTAGGAAAATATGGTACTAATAAACTAATGGAAGACAAATGTTATTTTATCTATACTTTAGTAAGGTCTGTTGATGCAAACCCATTTCCGTGTCGATTCTCAGTCTCTAAAGATGAGTGATCTTCTCTTCCTGATACAAGAGGGACACCTTCACGAAGGGAAATGTATGCCCTGCTTTTAAGCAAATAAGGGGACCGCAGAAAACTTCCTGAATCTGTTGATTCTAAACTGGTTTTAGCTCAAAATAATCCTTATGCCAAAATCGCATATATTGGGGTGGCATATTCTATACCCCTTCAGAGGACACTGTACCTAGACCTTGACATACACTATGACACTTAATTCTTGCAGCAACCTGATCAAGTAGTACCACAATTACTCTCATTTTAAAGACTTATAGAGTCTTAAATTTTTTTCAACTCATATTTCAATATAAATGACAGAGTTAATATCTGAACTCAGATTTGTCTGATGTGAAATTCTGTGCTCTTTAGCCACATACTTCATTAAGTAGAAATTAGACTTGTGGAAAGGGATGGAAAATGCATTCCAAGAAGAGGAAAAAGCTTGCAAAAAGACTGACACATAATACATAACATGAAGAAATGTACATCGGGACATTAGATATAAATCAGAGAAACGACAAGAGATGAAGTTAGAGAAATAATCAGGGGTCAGCTAATGAACTGTTTTAATGAATCTGGACTATATCCAAGGAATTTAAACTGAGAAATGATTAGAGAGAGATTTACATTGAAAGCTCACACTACTAGGAAGCAAAAAAGACTAGAATGGGAAAAGCCTAGAAGCAGAAAGGCCAGTATAAAGAAGCTGTATATCAAAATGATATGATCCAGCTGAGAAATACTGGTGGCTTGAGACAGTTACACAGGATTGGCATAAAATAAATAGATTACAGAAACACTGAAACAAAATAGAAAAGATAGTGTTCCTTGAGTATCTGAAGGGATGAGATTCAAAAAACGAAGGAGCCTGACTTATATATGGGGATGACATTGGGAAGAACTGAAAAGAGCTTTTAGAGAAAAGGATGAGATGGTGTTCTGAATATACTAAATTTGAAACGCCTTCATAAAATCCAAATACAGAAGACCAGTTGGTAGTGAATATCAATCTCTGGTCCTCAGCAGAGGGATATAAATGTATAACTCAGGAACATGTGGACCATAAGAGAGGCAAGAGGAGATGAGGTCACTCATGTGACGTGTGTAGAGTGAGAAGAAAAAAGGTTCTGTACATAGAGAAGAGTTCCAAAAGAGCACATGTGACTTGTGGAAAACAGGAGAAGGAATAACTGAGATAGAGGAGTGAGTAGTTATTTATTTAGAAACAGCAGGGGTAGCTAATGTGAAGAAAATTTCAAAAGAATTGCTCACAGTTATCATGATACTGAAACAAATACCAACCATTTGGATATTCTTTTAGTAATACAAAAGTGTCCATAACCTACACCAGTGGTGAATTATGGAAGAAAAACAAGAGTGAATAATGCTAAAAATTAAATATGATGGTAGGTACATTTTTTACGTATTTATTATAGGTGTTTGTCCAGCTCTCACAGCTCAGAGGTTAAGTTCTGTGAAGGGAGGGATTTCCCTTTTTTTGCTGTAACACCAGCACACTCAACCATAAAATTAATTATAGAAGTCTGGTTGAAATAAATTAGTTACCTGATTACTTTTGCCTAAAAAAGATTCAGAGTGAATATGAATACAAACTCCAAATATTTAATTTAAAAATCATAATGAATGAAAATAATTTTAAGGATTTTAGAACTTTGTGAAAGGCTAAATAATATTCAATCAAAATTCTTTCCCTCACTAGGTACAGTGATTTGAGCATCCCACAAGATTTATTTCATACTGAGATGTTTTATTTTTGGCAAAAGCCTTTTTATAATTGTTTGCTCTTTCTCAATTGTCAAAAAGACATCGTGGGAAAAAATTCATGTAACATTTTTAGACAACATCTTCTAGGGTAATGTTAGCTGAATTCTCATGGAAAAATGTCAAGACAAGAGGATGCATTTGATTCAGGTAGTAAGATACCATGAATATATATATTCGGTTGTGCCACATATTTAAATATTTTATGGAGACTATTTTTGTGACTTGATTACCACAAGAATTCAGGTGAAGCAAACAGAAAGTAGAGGGTTTGGTCATAAAAGTTTTAACATATTTCCTACTAGTCAAGGCCTGCAAAAATTTTAGTTACATTTTGATTTTCTTGAAAAAAAGTGACATATTGCTGAGACTATACTATACTGAAGACGAGGCTAATAAATATATGTATAGGAAGAATTGTTGGATTAGCTCAACAAGAAACACCCCACGGCATTTATATTCAACTTCTGTACATTTCCAAGGGCAGGCCACCTGATATGGTATGTCCATGAAAAAACATGTAGCTTAGATACTGGTAAGTCCCAATATAACCTCTGTAGAAACCATGCATAGGAATATTTTCTTCTGGGAGTAGTAAGAACTTGTTATTATTTGCAATAGCATATTTCTTTCCTATTTACATTTTGCCAAACTCTGCAAAGCTGATAATGCTTTTCAAAACATGTTTATTTTAAAACACATTGATGTTAAAAATCACAATATCATATCGAGATCTTCAGATAAACAATGATTGGCTCTGGATTTGACTGCATCTGTTTGTTTGCATACTCATGTATTTTCTTTGCATACTCATTTTTTTTTTGAGATGGAATTTTGTTGTTACATTAAGTAACAGTTTAGTAAGTTCTCTTCCAATGGTGAAGAGCCTTCCATAGTTGGTTGTTATATTGTGCTGGTATAAAATCAAATGGCTTTGATGAAGTTGATATGCAGTCACATACCCTTTTAAAAACGTATTGGGATTTGGGGCAACTGGGTGACTCAGTCAGTTAAGTGTCTGATTTTGGCTCAGGTCACCCGGTTTGTGAGTTCAAGCCCCACATCAGGCTCTGCGCTGACAGCTGGGAGCTTGGGGCCTGCCTGCTTCGGATTCTCTGTCTCCCTCTCTCTCTGCCCCTTCCCTGCTTGTTCTCTCTCTCTCTCTCTGTCTCTCTCTCTCAAAAATAAATAAACATTTAAAAAACTACTGAGATTAGAGTTCCTTTGTCTTTTTATTTCCATAGATTATTTTTGAATGATTTTATTTAATTCCATTTTATTCTTTAATGGGGAGTTCTTTTGGCTCCCCATAATTCCTGCTTACCTCTTTAGGATTATTTAAGAACATCAGGGTTTTTTTGTTTTTGTTTTTGTTTTTTTGCTTGCATTTATACATTCCTTATCTTTACTTTTTATAACAGTAAAAAGTTTCAAGAAGAGATCAGAGGTCAGTCTCCTTTCATAATTTTTTAAAGGCTCTTGTTCTCATTCTCCAATCAGGAAGGTCACCAAGGTGATCTACTCACTAGTTTAATGGAGCAACTAGTCTTGCCACTGCTGACCTCTCTTACACTTTCTATTCTGCTCAATCTCTCTCACCATATAATGAATACTTTCATTAGCCTCGAATCAGAAACATACTATTAAGACCTGACATTTTTACTTTTATAGTTAATCTCATTTCTTCAAATTATTTCTCCTCCATTTTTATCATAATTCTCCTCAAAGTGCTCACATCTTTATTTTTTACATATCCCAGATTAAACAGAATTAAACACAGTGTGTGACTGCACAAAACTTTAGTTCTCCAAGTAGTCTTACTAGGAGATCAGCTGTTTGAATGTCATTGAGAAACCAAATTCAAAATGCATGATTTCTGTAAAAGAATCTTCATTCCATTCAACTAATTATTTTCCTATGCTGGCAATATAAACTAGATAAATGTCCTGTGATATCACTATTTAACTACCCACTTTTCAAGTGAATTCACTAAGTCATCCCTTCTTGGTAGGTCTTATTTATGTAACATTATCTAAAGTAATATACTGCTCTTCTAACTAGTTTCATTATATGAAATTATTTTAAATAGTTATTAAGCCCTGATCCAACACCTACTGGCAGTTCCTAAGCTTGAATTCTATAGGGAAGAGAAAAACATTTTTACATTGTGATCATTTACTAGAGTAATATTTATGGAAATGTGTTCTACAGAACATAGATTTAACAAGCGTTTCATGAGAAGGGAAAGTCAGTTTTGAAAATGCTGGCAATCTCGAGGATGTGAAGAAAAAGCAACACTCATGCACCATCTGTAGGAATGCAAACTGGTGCAGCCACTCTGGAAAACAGGATGGAGGTTCCTCAAAAAACTAAAAGTAGAATTACCATATGATCCAGTAATTCCACTACAGGGTATTTACTGAAAGAGTAGGAAAACACTAGTTCAAAAAAATACATGCGCCTCTATATTTAAAGCCACATTATTTACAGTAGCCAAGATATGGAAGCAACCCAAGTGTTCATTGATACATGAATGGTCACAAAAGAGGTGGTATATGTATACAATGGGATATTAGTCATAAAAAATCATGGAAACTTTTCATTTGCAACAACATAATGGATCCAAAGGGTATAATGCTAAGTGAAATAATAAGAAGGTCAGAGAAAGACCAATACTATACGATTTCACTCATATGTGGAATTAAGAAATAAAACAAATGGACAAAGAAAAAAGAAAAAATGAAAAAAACAGATGTTTAACTATGAAGAACAACCTGAAGGTTACCAGAGGGTAGGTGGGTGGGGTGATGGGTGAAATGGGTGAAGGGGAATAAAGGGTATACTTATTATGATGAGTACTGAGTAATGTATAGAAGTGTTGAAGCATTATATTGTACACCCGAAACTAATATAACACTGTATGTTAGCAATGCTGGAATTAAAACATTAATTAATTAGTTAAAACTTTACAAAAAAAAAAAGAAAGAAAGAAAAAAGGCTTCCAGTTATGTTCTCCACAAAGTGATTTAGTATATTAAAGGCTCTGAGAATGCCTGAAGGAAGGAAAAGTATTTGACTTTGCTTAGCATGGGAATTCTCAGACTTGTTTATCTAAAAATGTCATCATTAAATCTTTGTTTTTAAAAGCACATATTGTCTTTCTTTGCTGATAGCGCTCTCACAACCATGGTGAATGTTCCTAAAACCCACCAGACTTTCTGCGAGAAGTGTGGCAAGCACCAACCCACAGAGTGACATAGTAAAAGAAAGGCAAAGATTCTCTTTATGCCCAGGAAAAGTGACATTATGACAGGGAGCAGAGTGGCTTTGTTGGGCAAGCTCAGCCAATTATCCAGAAAAAGGAAAAAAAATACAAAGAAGACTGTACTGAGGCTTGGATGTGCTGAGCCCAACTGCTGATCTAAGAGAATGCTGGCTATTAAGAAATACAAGCATTTTGAAGTATGAAGAGGTAAGAAGAGAAACGGTCAAGTGATCCAGTTCCAAGCTTCATATTTTGTTATATTATGAAGAAAATAAAATCTACAGGTTATGTTCACTTCATTTGGTTGCAGTTGGTCTTTTGAGAGGGAAATAAATGAGTGTCATCAATAAAATTCCTCTTGTAGGGAAATTTATGCTTGAAAAAAAGCACATATTAAAAATACTTGGGACTAGTGTTTCATCATTTATGAAAGGTTATTCTAAAATAGTTGGAAAAGGAATATGACCCTCTAAAAAGCTCAGAGCTAAGTCCTGATTAGGCAAATCTGGACAATATGGTTCCCCATATTAACTGGTTACTAACTTTGAGGTAGCTGGTATAACATTTCTGACAATGAGACTTGGGCAAAGTTGTTGAGAATTCTTAGAAAGGCTTCCTCATTTGGAGCACCTGGGTGGCTCAGTCAGTTAAGCATCCGACTCTTGATTTCAGCTCAGGTCGTGATCTCATAGTTCTTGGGTTCAAACACAACGTTGGATTATGTGCTGAAAGCACTAGAGCCTGCTTGAGTTTCTCTCTCTCCCTCTCTCTCTGCCCGTCCCTTACTCATGTGCTCTCTCTCTCTCTCTCTCTCTGTCTCTCTCTCTCTCTCTGTCTCTCTCTCTCCCAAAGATAAATATTTTTTTAAACAAGAAAGGTTTCCTCATTTATAAAAAGATACACATACAAAGAAACATTAGCTTGTAATTCATAAGCTATGTTCATATCTCAAACTGGTTATTTGCAAAGAATCTTACAGACAGGTGATATAAGCTGTAGGTATAAAATGACTATGATGAAGCACAAAATTCAGCTTCTAGAAACCAACAAAACAACCATATGTTGACACACCAATAGGCACAGAGGACTACATTTGGAGGGTGGAGAAAAAGACTTTTAGGGAGTTACATTATCATCTGCTGCATTTAATTTTACTTTGTCGGGCTTCTTTCTTCAGCTAAGTTTTGGTATAGCTCATTCCTCATATTATAGAACTACAGGATCTTGTTCCAAATACTAGGAGCCATTGGAGACTTGCCAATAATAATGTGTAATAAAATGTGACATATCCATTCAACAAACTTCTAATTTTCAATCTGACGCTTTATAATATAAAAGTAATAGTCACAAACATGATGCCTAGTGCCCTTTCCCAAATTCACAATTGGCATTTTGTTTCTGTAAAACTGAAATAACATTTAGGTATTTCTGACACTTTAGGCTGATAAAACTTTGTATTTTTATATCCTAACACGGTCCTCTGAATTGAGCAGATATTTACCAAATCCTTGTTGAATTTCATCAAAATTAAAAGTTTAGAGCAATATACTTGCAATAGAACAGTTAATTCACAAATATCAAACAAAAGATAAGTTACTTCTAGCTAGAAAATAAAAGATTACTATTTTGAGCTAGTGTCTGAAGAGCACAGAGAATAGTATTATATGAGTTGTAACAGTATTTGAAAGAATTGGCCCTTCCCTCCTGTAGTACCCCTATTTTAAGTGCATGTGAAATGTGTAAAGATTTTATGCAGGAAAAATTGGAATTAAGTTTTGAAAACCTAAATTATTATTATATTGTGAAAGATCTTACACATTAAAATATTTAGACTGATGTTCAATAAGAAATGAGAAACAATTTAAGACTGGGAGTAAAGGATGATACAATTCTATGCAATTTTATGTAATAAAGGACAAAGAGTAAAGGCAAGGAAATTGATTACAAGAGTCCACCTGATTGCATTAATTTTAGGAACTGTCTTCAATGGATGTTGAATGAGAAGTCCAGATGCAAGATAAAGGTAAATCAGTAAAACACAAGAAGAACATGACATTAAGGATATAAACTTTGGAGAGAGACTGCCAAAATTGGACTAATTAGTGTCATGGCCCCTCAAACATTGTTGCTTCACTTAACCAAACCAAAGTTTACAAGAGGATAATAGCCCCTTTTGGTTACATAAAGTGATTTGTGTGATGCTCTCAGCATAATCCTTGGCACAAAGCTCAATAAATGTTAGTTATCCTTATTACTATCGTGCTATATTTAAGATATTCAAATTCATCTTTGTTTATGCTCTGTTCCATACAACTAAATAGCCTGAATAAATAAGGCTTGGATAAGTACTATGTCTTTCACAAAAATTTATTAGAAATCAAGTGAATATAAAGGTCAGGCATGCATAATTAAATTGTATGATATGTAAATCCTAAATTTGCATATTGAAGTTCAAATGACTGCAAATAAATAATTTTTCTTAAGTGAAAATCTCAGAAAGCTAAAAGGTCCTGAATAGATCAGTTTAGGATACTCAAGGTATTGACTAGTATCACTGAGATAAACTGAAGGTAGTTATTTTACATGATAGAAATCACTTTCACTGAAGACAATTATTTCATAAACAATTTTTAACTCATGTTATTAAAATCTAAATGCATCTTTTCTTCTAAAGTCATCATGCTTCTGTACTTACTCTCTACTTATAAATACCATGCACTTGAAGAAATCTACACTGATGGATACATTAAATAGTGATACATTTTTAGAATGTTTTCCAGCAGTGAATAAATGTATAGAAATTTCTGGCTTCCAGATATCTTATAGGAATATATCATAAAATAGCTTAAAATTCATGTGTAATAGTTTTAATTTTGTAGGGAATACTTTCTTGTTGCTACACAGTTGATAGTCTACTGGCACTTACACTAAAATATTATATTCCAGTTTATATTGTGTCTTGTGTCTTAAAATTGTCATTAAGGAAAAAAACCTCCTTCTTATATTATGCATTTCAGCAATAAACATAAAAAAATCACTAATCCCTTTTCTCTAATACATGTGTTTAGTGGCAGTTTTGTGTCATTCTAAACAAATAATTTGTTACAAAAATAATATGTTGGCTTCTAATTACTTTAATTGATTATATCTCTGTGATCTTATATCCAAACTACGCATGTAATATGAGAAAAAATAAACTGCCAACAACTCATTCTGCTTTTTCCCAAATATATTTTCCACCAATCTTAAATCTTGTTTTCTATTTTCTTAATTATAAGATGTACTAGTTTTTGGGTTTTTTTTCCCTAATACACTGAAACCTAGATTTGGTCTGTTTGCCTCTTTCAGTGACAGTATTTACTAATTTAGCCCTAAAAAGCATTATTTTCTGTTTATTCTTGAAAGCTATGATTAGTTTTACAGGGAATCACTGGTTTTTATATAAAAATAACCCAAAAATCTTCATAGTGAGTCTTACCATAGGATATCTATACCCAATTTAAAATTCAACCTGGCTCTTATATTATTTTTTTCAATAGTTGCAATCTTTACACTGTACTATGTAATTTATTACTGGTATTATCCTGGATTACTTGTAGAATACAAAACTAAATTTTCAATCGCTTAATACATCAAAATTTATTGTTGTTTGGTGCATATGCACATGGTTTGGCACAGGAACTTGATCATCACCGTCTCCCAGAGACCCTGGCTAACAGAGGCTCCAACATGACACATATACTCATGATACCAGAGACAGAAAAAGGAGAATGTGGTGACTGGCTTTAAAATCTTCTTCCTCAATACTTCACATATAACTTATTCAGAAAGGAATGCCCGGGTTCCAGTTAGCAAAGAGTGATCAGACTGTCTCCAGCAAGAAAGAATAGGACATTTATGAATAGCCTTAATGATGATCACACTTCAGGCCAAAAATATTCATATGAAATCTATACTCCTTTTTGTGGGCAAAATATAACGATCCTCTTTTTCCAGACAGAAACTAACAAGTTCCATCTAATAGCAGCCTAAAAATTCAAAGCTCAAATGTGATATTTCTTGGTTCAGACAACTTCAAATTTAAAAGATACTTTCTTTTGTCATTTCATATTAAATAATTGGATAGAGTTGGTATAATAAACATCTCTGTAATAAACAGGGAAAAATTGAGTCATAGCAGCCACATGTCTGTAGCTTTTGTTAAATTTCACTGGGTTGACACTCTGGTGGGCTCCTACAGTAGGCTGAGTTCTACCTTTATAAGGCCCTGATTCCAATCCCTTGGAAAACTTTCTTGAAAGAACTGGCTTCATTAGTATGAGGCAAGTTCAGTGATAAAGAACCTCACATTCAGGAATGTCCCCACCCTTGATTAAATGTTGTGCCACCACCATCTTGAAATTTTTAATAATTTTATATTTGAACTTGTTATTTTGTCAGTGCAATTTAACTACAGGATGGAGCTTGCACATGAGCAGAGAAGAGATCTTGGGTGGCAACAAGCACATGCAGGCTCAGTCTATGGGTTTGCTAGGTGGTGGGGAAGCGTTAAGGGGTGTTGGGAAACAGTGGGCAATATGTGCATTGAGAATACGTGATCACCCAGCATATACATGCATGCCACAGCATTTGGGGCTTAGAGAGCACAGAGGGTATGGTCTAGGAAAATTGGGGCTGATAATTTTTTTTATTTTTTAAAAAAATTTTTTTTAACATTTATCTATTATTGAGAGCCAGGCTCTGAGCTGTCAGCACAGAGCCCGACAAGGGGCTGAAAGTCACAAACTGGATGATCATGACCTGATCCAAAGTCAGAAGCTTAACCAACTGAGCTAACCAGGCAGCCCTGGGCTAGAGAATTTTGATGGTGATAAGGGAAACAACAGCAAAACTAACAGCAGTGACAACAGAGTTATGGCCTAGAGACAAGAGGAGGCTCTGCATGGGAGCAGAACCAGCCCCAAGGCTAGAAGTCATTTTGCTCAAGATTTCCAGAGCATCTCCACAAATTAACTCCCTGGAAGAAAAGAAGCTGCTGGCACTCAGGTAGTAAACTCTGTTAATAAATTATCATAAAACTAAAGTGTGGACATGGTAAAAAAAAAAAAATCAGACTTCCATAAGTAGACATTTTATGAGAAAAGACTATTGCAATATCAGGAGTGCTCCAAGCTCAGAATCTACAAGAAACTCAAAATCAAACAGAAAAAAAAAAAAAAAAAAAAAAAAAAAAAAAAAGCTTGATTTTATGAGACAGGGTAAGCAAGTGAGCACAAACTTCTCAAAGTATCACAGCAAGAGATGCGAGTGAGCAGATAGCATGATCCAGATGGGTTGCCAGGAAATATGTATTTTTGTAATCAGAATGATCCATTACAGGAAGATGTTCCCTTGCATAAATTTGAGGGTGAGCCAAGTTGAGGCTTATGTGAGGAGAAGTAAAGCTTGACTGAAGTTGGTCAAGCCAAGTCAGTTTGTGAGTAATGGGCAACTGTTAAGTAAGTGGTCAATCTCCTCTGTTTAAATCAAAGTAGGTCTTTAAACACAATTAGGGATAAATTAGGAGTCACTGTGAGGGTAAAGATGGTCAAAGTAGTTTTCATGGTGGAATGGACTTCATGTTCTTGTTGGCCTTAAAGGACTACCTGTAGCATCTGTTGAGCATGCTGTCAGACTGACTGTTGAAGGGAGTTAGAGATCCGGCACTTGATGAGAGTATGCTTAAGAATGTATTAAAAATAACACAGGTACTAAGTAAGAAAACGAAATAGAAATCTGAGGTTTGAATGGAGCCAGTAAGACGATTCAGGACACTGGGGCCAAAGCATCTTTAGATTGTACAGTAAGGACAACAGTGACAATCTAATTTCTCAATTTTCTGTTTGAATATTTTTGGTTATGATATAGACATCCAAGAAGTCCCAGGGAATTTATGCACAATAGTCACTTTTGCCCACTGTGCTAGCAGTCCCTCAGGGCTAGAATAATGCCTAAAGGCAGGTGATTGTAGAGGACCACTCATTATAGTCACCTTGGCTTTCTGGAAATGATGGCGATTTTGATAAGACTGCCCACAATCCTAGTTATTTCCTGGAGTAGAGAATTGAAAATGCAGGACTTCCAGTTACTCCTTGAATGGATCATAAAGCAGCTGCTCCAGGCACGAATACACTATCTGCTGCAATACTAACACCTTTTAAGTTTAATTCCAACCTTTTAGCCTCTTGTTCTAAGCCTTGTTAAAAATCTGGTAAAAAAAAAAAAAAAAAAAAGACAGTTCTCATATTCTTCTGGGACTGGGATTTTGTACCTAAGTCTCCCACTGTGACACAGTTTTGTAGGCTTTTGGATCATGTAGTGCCTAGAAAACTCAAATCCAAGGTAACAGAATAGTTAAAGTAAGAAAAGAAGGCAATATCATTAAAGATTTGATAAAAGCTCATTAAGTTAGCTTGATAACAGGATCCAGTACAATAAATAGGCAGACACCAATAGGCAATATTGCCACAAATAAAATATTTCTTATTAAGTTCTATCCAGGGGTCATGGAAATAACTGTCCCATAGATTTATATTTCAGAGTTTATATTGGCCTTTTTGATGTAGCATTTTCCTATTAAATTAGGAAAAGTTCTTGGATTTTTGTTTAAAGGAAGATCAAACGCAAGCACACCAAGTGAAGTAATGCTTAGGATCATCTGGGTTTATTAGATCATATAATAAGGCAAGAAATATGTACTCTTACTTTTCCTGATAAAAATGAAAGTATTTTGATTGTTAGCACAGTATGTGTAATTGCAACTAGTTAGGCACATGAAAGGACCCTTGATAATGTTAGGGTAAAAACAAAGATGGTTCTTTTGGAAACATATTGAAGAAAGTTCATTTTTAAATCTAAAGAGAGAAGCTAAAGGACCCCTGAGTGATAAATGTCTTTAAATCTGAAATGGGTATAGGAATTTGGAGGAAGCTAGAGGCTTCTAAAGGAAAATGAGTACATAACCAGTAGTCAGAAATAGGGTTGTGAGGTGTGCTATAAGTTGGGAGAACAGGTTGGATAAGGTGAGAAAAGAGATAATACAAAGACTCATTATTGACGCTGTAGTTGCAGTGGGGGTAGGCAATCATGTGGATAGTAAGGATTATGCTGGAGGAGACAGAGAAGGAGTATATAGAAAAGAAGGACAATAAAAATGGTGAAGATAGGAAATAAAGGAATCCTACATGGCCTTTTCCAAAATCTTGGCAGGAAAACACACCAACTTGTATTGTCATCAGCATGGTCCAAAGTATTTGAGAAAGCAATCTACCTGTGGATGCCATCTTCTTCTGATGGATCTGGACAGAGTCATGATTAAGGTCTCCAACTGGAGTGACTACCACTCAGAGTAGCTTCTGTACCCTTCTGGTGAAGAGACATGCATCCAGTTTGGCCCTCCTTAAGTTTGGTAGCAATGCTAGTGGTAAGAGAGATGAAATAAGGGTCTTTTAAACAGGGTTGAATATTGGTCTTCTGATGATATCCTCTCCAGAAAAGTAAGTTTTGAGTTTATAGGTTGTACAGTGATATTCATTGGAAAACTAGAGGAAAGCAGCCTCAATTCATTGATGAGAAGTGTGAATATAATTAATAAGTTCCTTGAAGTATTTTACAAGGTCTTGATTGATCATGTTAGAATCTTCAAGAGCTCAGGAAGAATAGAGAATTTTCACAGATCAGCCAGTTACTATTTTATATGCAGACATTAGTGTGACCCAGCAGAAAAAGAGTGAAGAGCAAAATCTGGGCTAAGAGTAAAATCTGGGCTAAGAGTAAAATCTCAGGCCAGTAAAGATTAAGTCTTTTCATCAGTTTAGCAATCTTTAATTTTAATAGCCCATTAGCTCTATTATTCTAAATGATGAGATGATTTTATCTCTTGATACCTTATGTCCATACAGAGCCAAAGTTTTTAATATTGGGTACCTTGCAAAGAATTATTAAATGTTGTAGAACAAAGAAAGAAGTCATATACATGTTACATAAGAGTTGAACTGCAAGACAAATGTCTCAGAAAAATAAGTTGGTTCTTCCTGTAAATCCTTGTGGCATGACTATCCAGGTATATTGTTGATTTTCCATGCAAAGGAGGAGTATTGGGAGTTAGGGTGAAGGTGTATGCTGAAGAAATCAGAGTATAACTCAACAATGGCAAAATGAGTGGCATTGGAAGTATGAACATGAAGATCAAGTATTGGGGTTTGGGAACAAAGGAATCTGGTTTCACAGTTTTATTTATGACCTGCAAATCTTGGATGAATTGATAATACTTTGTGTTGGTTCCCTCACCTCTGGATAAAATGGGTGTGTTCCAGGTGCTAGAAGTAGGAATAAGGGGCCCTTTGTCAAGCAGTGTCTGAATAATAGGTTAATAGTCATAATTATTATTCTTAAATAGTAATATTTAATATTTAGCTATAAACACATTATGATTCAATATATTAATATAATATATAATATTTGATAGCAGTTATCAATACTGCCCCAGGTTTTAAAGGGTACTGGATATGTTAGTTAGGTCATGTTAAGATCTACAGTCACTTTTAAGTTCTCTGCTTCCTCAATATGCCATATGTCTCTAGTTTCCATAGCCAAAGTGAGTCAAGAAAGTGAATGAACATGTTCTGAATGTAGGGACTGCCAAGGGCTTGGAGTACTGTGTGAGGGGCAATAAAATAGAGGTGATCTCTCAGAGCTCTCAGAAAGCAAAGGTGAGGGTAAAATAAATTTACCCTTAGGTTCTCTTCATTATTATACATTTACAATTAAATTCTACATTGTATTATTAATGTTTTTATATTTATCACTGCTATGATACTTCAATAAGCCATTTCTGAGCCTTTGATTTATTTTTATGAATTGGAGCTCTGATGTATGATGATAATATTAACAAAGGGAAAATTTTAACAAGCAATAATAACAGCATGTTAATGAGGTGATAAAATGATAAGTGGAGACAAAATGCATTGTGTTGACTTATACAAGCAATACAAAAATGGTCAACATAGTCGTGTAGCACACACACAATCTCTAGACCTCTAGTGATTTCTATAAATGAAACTGAATGAGTGGAAATATTGACCATTCATGCATTTTAGACTTGTAAAATGTGAAAACAATGTTTTAGTTCCCATTTTCTCTTTACTCTGGACATTGCAAATTGCCTTAGGGATCCCTTTTCAATCACAAGATCAGATTAGTAGTCTGTGGACTACATTTGTTAAACAGTGTTTATTAAACATGCTTTGTAAATCCCTAGTACTTCATTGAGGTAAAATTTACCAAGGTCTCTTCCTGTTTAAATATTTTGACAGCAAAAAACAATTGTGAATGTCAGTGATGTAATTAATCCTTAATACCATCTTCTTCAATAAAAAATGTTAACGAACAAATTACTTACATTTGAGACAAGAGTTGTGTTTATGATTAGAGCTAATTGAATAATCAATGGGTACAATCTGCTTCAACACAGCTGGTTTACTTCTTTTATCTTATTGGTGAACTCTGCCAACAGAGTAATACTTTGTTTTTCTTGTTTGATGATTTTAATCACAATTTTGGTCCTATTATAATCCCTAGTGACTGGGAACAATCAATAGATATTTTCAAATGGATGAAAATGATGAGAAAAATATTCCAGAATATATTAATAGGATTATCACATCAACAAAATTATTTTAATTTCATTTTCACTTATCCCATGAGTTATTTTCATTAAATATTAGTTTACATACCAAGAAATATTCTATAATAAAGGAGAAATAAGCACACAAAAGATAGAATGAAATTTAGTAGGGGAAATATTTATTCTTTTATAAAAATGTAGTAGAAAAAAACTAACAATGTTCAGGTACAAATCTCTTCTGCATTTCATTACATTTATAGTATTGCCTAAGTGAAAAACATTATTGGTCATTTTTAAACAAGCCACATATTATGATATCAAATTTATTTATGTTTTAGCTATTATTGCCTTTCCACTAGTAGAAATAATATGTTATGAACCTAATCTTTTATTTATTTTTTTTTCTATTTAAGTAGGTCAAATTGATATGAGTAGCAAATTCTTAAACTGAAAGTCTGGTCAGTTTGATTTCAAACCTTGTTCAGTCTAACTTCTCCTGATAAGAATGATCCAATTGTCTTCTAATTGTTCTCAATAAGATTAACTATTTTACAATGAATTCTCCACAGTAACAGATTTAGCTAGTATCTCTGAGCAATAAAGAGAATACTGAAATAAAATAAGTCAAAAGAAGTTTTTAGTTTTCCAGTGAAAATAAAAGTTATGTTTATACAATAAGCAGTCTATACTATAAGTGTGCAATACCATTATGTCTCAAAAAATGTACTACCTTAATTACATATTTTATTGCTAAACAGTGCTAACCATCATCTAAGCTTTCAGTGAGTCATAATCTTTTTGCTGGTGGAAGGTCTTGTCTTGCCTCCATATCAACAGCTACAGCCTGATCAGAGTAGTGGTTGCTGAAGGTGGGGGTGGCTGTGGCTATTTCTTAAAATCAACAATAAAGTTTGTCTTACTGATTGACTCTCCCTTTCATGGACTATTTCTCTATAGCATGCAATGTTGTTTGTTTGTTGACAGTAGAACTTCTTTCAAAATTGGAGTCCATCTTCTTGAAACATGCCACTTATCTATCAATGAAGTTAATGCAATATTCTAAATCCTTTCTTGACATTTCAAAAAGCTTTACAGCATCTTTACTAGGAGAAGATTGCATCTCAAAAAATAACTTCTTTGCTGATATCTAAGAAGAATTCTTCATGTGTTAAAATACTAACCATGAGTTGGTAGCAATTCAGTCACATATTCAGGATCCACTTCTTATTCTAGCCCTCTTGCTATTTCCACAACATCTGCAATTTCTTTTTCTATTGGAGTCTTGAATCCCTCCAAGTCATCCATGATGGTTGGAATCTTCTTTCCAATTTCTGATAATGTTGATATTTTGACTTCTTTCCATGAATCATGAATGTTTTTAGTAGCATCTAATATGGTGACTCTTTTGAAGAAAGTTTTCAATTCACTTTGCCAAGATCTATCAGAGATATCACTTTTTATGATAGCTATAGTCTCATCAAATGTATTTCTTAAAAATAAAACTTAAAAGTTTAAAGGACTCTCATCAAAATAAAAAGTTCCTGCACAGTGAAGGAAACAATCAGCAAAACTAAAAGGCAACCGACAGAATGAGAGAAGATATTTGCAAATGACATATCAGATAAAGGGTTAGTATCCAAAATCTATAAAGAACTTATCAAACTCAACACCCCAAAAACAAATAATCCAGTGAAGAAATGGGCAAAAGACATGAATAGACACTTCTCCAAAGAAGACATCCAGATGGCCAACCGACACATGAAAAAATGCTCAACATCACTCATCATCAGGGAAATACAAATCAAAACCACAATGAGATACCACCTTACACCTGTCAGAATGGCTAACATTAACAACTCAGGCAACAACAGATGTTGGCAAGGATGTGGAGAAAGAAGATCTCTTTTGCATTGTTGGTGGGAATGCAAGCTGGTGCAGCCACTCTGGAAAACAGTATGGAGGTTCCTCATAGACTAAAAACAGAACTGCCCTACAACCCAGCAATTGCACTACTAGGCATTTATCCACGGGATACAGGTGTGCTGTTTTGAAGGGACACATGCACCCCCATGTTTATAGCAGCACTATCAGCAACAGCCAAAGTATGGAAAGAGCCCAAATGTCCATCAATGGATGAATGGATAAAGAAGAAGTGGTATATATATGCAATGGAGCATTACTCGGCAATCAAAAAGAATGGAATCTTGCCATTTGCAACTACGTGGATGGAACTGGAGGGTATTATGCTAAGTGAAATTAGTCAGAGAAAGAAAAAAATCATATGACTTCACTGATTATAAGGACTTTAAGAGACAAAACAGATGAACATAAGGGAAGGGAGACAAAAATAATATAAAACAGGGAGGGGAACAAAACAGAAGAGACTCATAGAGAACAAACTGAGGGTTGCTGGAGGGATTGTGGGGGGGGGGGATGGACTAAATGGGTAAGGGGCACTGAGGAATCTACTCCTGAAATCATTGTTGCACTATATGCTAACTAATTTGGATGTAAATTTAAAAAAATAAAATTAAAAAAAAAGTTGAAATGACTCCTTGGTCCATGGGTCACAGAACAGATGCTGTGGTAGCAGGCAGGAAAACACCACTGATCTCACTATACATCTCCATTACACCTTGGGTGACCAGGTGCATTGTCAATGGGCAGTCACACTTGAAAACAATCTTTTTTTCTGAGCAGTTGGTTTTGACAGCAGGCCTAAACTATTAAGTAAACCATGTCTTAACCAGATATGCTGTCACCCACGCTTTGTTGTTCCATTTATAGAGCACAGAATAGATTTAGCGTAATTCTAAAGGGCCCCAGGATTTTCAGAATGGTAAATGAACATTGGCTTCAACTTAAAGTGGCCTGGTGCATTAGCCTTTAATAAAAGCAAGTCTTCCATTTGAAGCTTTGAAGCTTTGAAGCCAGGTATTGACTTTTCCTCTCTAGCTATGAAAGTCTTAGATGGCATTTTCCAATATAAGGCTCTTTCATCTACTTTGAAATCAGTCGTTTAGTGTAGGCGCCTTCATTAATTATCTTAGCTAGATTTTCTGGATAACTTTCTGCAGATTCTACACCAGTACTTTCTGCTTCACCTTACACTTTTATGTAATAGAGATTTTTTTTTTCTCTCATGAGCCAATCTCTGCTAGCTTCAGACTTATCCTCTGTAGTTTTCTCATCTCTTTCAGCCTTCATAGGATTGATGTCAGTTAAGGGCTTGCTGTGAATCCGCTTTGGTTTAAGGGGATTATATGACTGGTATGAAATTCAATTCAGATCACTAAAACTTTCCCCATCTCAACAATAAGGCTGTCTTGTTTTCTTATCACTTATGTGCTCACTGAAGTAGCTCTTTTAATTTCCTTCAAGAACTTTTCCTTTGCATTCAAGATGTGGCTGTTTGGCTCAAGAGGCCTAACTTTGGCCTATTTTGCTTTTTTTTTTTTTTTTTTTTTTTTTTTTTTGCCTTCCAGTTAGTTCACTGTCTTATATGGGCATAGATTATGGTGTCCTAAAACAACTGCAATGGTAACATCAAAGATCACTGATCACAGATCACCGTAACAAACAATAATGAAAACATGTGAAATGTTGAAAGAATACTAAAATGTAACACAGAGACACAAAGTGAGTAAATGCTGTTGGAAAAATGGTGGTGACAGAGTTGCTAGATGCAGGATTACCATAAACTTTCAATTCGTAAAAAAATGCAGCATCTGTGAAGTGCAATAAAGCAAAGTAATAAAATAGGTATGCCTGTATAAATATGTATTTACCAATCATCAATTAAAATATTTAAAATTTAATCTTACATATTTCCACCAAGAATTTTTTTCACTAAAGAAAATGTTCATTCATACTTTAAAATTTTTGAAAATTAAAATTTCCCAACTGAATAGCCCACCACCTATCACTCTTTAATTAACTGTAATTGAAAATAATTAATGTAAGAAGTTCAGAAGATGGCAGCATAGGAGGATGCTGGGCTCACCGCGTCCTGCTGATCGCTTACATTCCACCCACATCTGCCTAATTTACCCCGATAACCACCAGAAGACTAGCAGAATGGACTCTCCAGAGCCAAGCATAGAGGAGAGGCCCACGGAAGAGGGTAGGAAAGGCGGAGAGCCGGTGAACGCTACATGACTGGCAGGGGAGCCAGAGCGGTGGAGGGGCAGCCAGCCCACCAGGCAAGGCAGAGCCCCTGAGTCTGGCCTGCAAAAGCGGAGGGGCCGGAAGGAGTGTGTTCTGACAGCCAGTGGGACTTAACCTGTGGAATGTTATAAGCCAACAGTTGTGCTCGGAGAGAGGTAGGGAGAGTTACTGAACCCCGGAGAACAGAGCTCAGCTTGGTGGGGAACAAAGGTGCTGGGAAGCGCTTTCTCCCTCACCCACCCCTAGCCAAAATCCCAAAGGAAACCAGTTCCCGTCAGGGAATTTGCTTGCACCACGGAAACACCCAACGTTGTGCTTCTGCGATCCATCCTTCTGACGGGTCTGCCTCCCTCCCAGTGCTGCAGGGCCCCTCCCGAAGCAGACCACCAAAGGCAAAGCGAGCTGAGCCTGCCCTCCTGCCCCTGTGCACCTTGCAGATCCACCCCGGCTAATATGCCAGATCCCACTGAAGCAGTACCACAAGACTGGCAGTGTGCAAGTAGCCCAGACAAAGGCCACACCACTCCAGAGTTGTGTCCTACCCCTGGGAGAGGGGAAGATAAGGTACACACCAGTCTGACTGTGGACCCAGCAGTGGGCTGGGGGCAGACATCAGGTCTGACTGCGGCCTGACCACCAACACAAGTTACTCCATACAGCACAGAAGCGCCCCGCAGTTCTGCACCACTCCACGAACTATCCAAAATGACGAAACGGAAGAATTCTCCTCAAAAGAAACTCCAGGAAGTAACGACAGCTAACGAACTGATCAAAAACGATTTAAGCAATATGAGAGAAAATGAATTTAAAATAATAGTCATAAAATTAATCACTGGGCTTGAAAAAAGTATGTAGGACAGCAGAGAATCTATTCCTACAGAGATCAAGGGACTAAGGAATAGTCAGGAGGAGCTAAAAAATGCTATAAATGAGCTGCAAAATAAAATGGAGGCGACCACAGCTCAGATTGAAGAGGCAGAGGAAAGAATAGGTGAATTAGAAGATAAAATTATGGAAAAAGAAGAAGCTGAGAAAAAGAGAGATAAAAAAAATCCAGGAGTATAAGGGGAGACTCAGAGAACTAAGTGACATAATTAAGCGAAATATGTATGCATAATTGGGATTCCAGAGGAGAAAGAGAGAGGGAAAGGTGCTGAAGATGTACTTGAAGAAATAATAGCTGAGAACTTCCCTGATCTGGGGTAGGAAAACGGCACTGAAATCCAAGAGGCACAGAAAACTCCCGTCAGACGTAACTTGAATCGATCTTCTGCACGACATATCATAGTGAAACTGGCAAAATACAAGGATAAAGAGAGAATTCTGAAAGCAGCTAGGGATAAACACGCTCTAACATATAAAGGGAGACCTATAAGACTTGTGAGCGATGTCTCTACTGAAGTTTGGCAGGCCAGAAAGCAATGGCAGGAAATCTTCAATGTGATGAACAGAAAAAATATGCAGCCGAGAATCCTTTATCCAGCAAGTCTGTCATTTAGAATAGAAGGAGAGATAAAGGTCTTCCCAAACAAACAACAACTGAAGGAATTCATCACCACTAAACCAGCCCTACAAGAGATCCTAAGGGGGATCCTGTGAAACAAACTACCAGAGACATCACTGAAAGCATGAAACCTATGGACATCACAATGACTCTAAACCCATATCATTCAATAATAACACTGAATGTAAATGGACTAAATGCGCCAACCAAAAGACATAGAGTATCAGAATGGATAAAAAAAAAAGACCCATCTATTTGCTGTCTACAAGAGACTCATTTTAGACCTGAGGACACCTTCAGATTGAGAGTGAGGGGATAGAGAACTATCTATCATGCTACTGGAAGTCAAAAGAAAGCTGGAGTAGCCATACTTATATCAGACAAACTAGACTTCAAATTAAAGGCTGTAGCAAGAGATGAAGAAGGGCATTATATAATAATCACAGGGTCGATCCATCAGGAAGAGCTAACAATTATAAAAGTCTATGCGGCGAATACCGGAGCCCCCAAATATATAAAACAATTAATCACAAACATAAGCAACCTTATTGATAAGAATGTGGTAATTTCAGAGGACTTTAATACTCCACTCACAATATTGGATAGAAAATCTCGACATAGGATCAATAAAGAAACAAGGGCGCTGAATGATACACTGGAGCAGATGGACTTGACAGATATATTTAGAACTCTGCATCCCAAAGCAACAGAATATACTTTCTTCTCGAGTGCACATGGAACCTTCTCCAAGATAGATCACATACTGGGTAACAAAACAGCCCTTGCTAAGTATACAAGAATTGAGGTCATACCATGCATACTTTCAGACCACAATGTGATGAAGCTTGAAATCAACCACAAGAAAAAGTCTGGAAAACCTCCAAAAGCATGGAGGTTAAAGAACACCCTACTAAAGAATGAATGGGTCAACCAGGCAATTAGAGAAGACATTTAGAAGTATATGAAAACAAAGAAAAATGAAAATACAGCAATCCAAACACTTTGGGATGCAGCGAAGGCAGTCCTGAGAGGAAAATACATTGCAATCCAGGCCTATATCAAGAAACAAGAAAAATCCCAAATACAAAATCTAACAGCACACCTAAAGGAAATAGAAGCAGAACAGCAAAGACACCCCAAATCCAGCAGAAGAAGAGAAATAATAACGATCAGAGCAGAAATAAACAATATAGAATCTAAAATAACTGTAGAGCAGATCAATGAAACCAAGAGTTGGTTTTTTGAAAAAATAAACAAAATTGATACACCTCTAGCCAGGCTTCTCAAAAAGAAAAGGGAGATGACCCAAACAGATAAAATCATGATGAAAATGGAGTTATTACAATCAATCCCTCAGAGATACAAGCAATTATCAGGGAATACTATGAAAAATTATATGACAACAAACTGGACAACTGGAAAAAATAGACAAATCACACACTTCCAAAACTCAAACAGGAAGAAATAGAAAGCTTGAACAGACCCATAACCTGAAGAAATTGAATCTTCTTTTTTTTCAAGAATTTTTTCTTGAAAAAAATCTTCTCAATTTTTCAAGAAATTTCATCTTTTGGGAAGAAAAATCTCCCAACAAATAAGAGTCCAGGACGAGATGGCTTCCCAGGGGGATTCTACCAGATGTTTAAAGCAGAGATAATACCTATCTTTCTCAAGCTATCCCAAAAAATAGAAACGGAAGGAAACCTTCCAGACTCATTCTATGAAGCCAGCATTACTTTGATTCCTAAACCAGAGACCCAGTAAAAAAAAAAAAAAAAAAAAAAAAAAAGAGAACTACAGGCCAATATCCCTGATGAATATGGATGCAAAAATTCTCAATAAGATACTAGCAAATAGAATTCAAAAGCATATAAAAAGAATTATTCACCATGATCAAGTGGGATTCATTCCTGGGCTGCAGGGCTGGCTCAACATTCGCAAATCAATCAATGTGATACATCACCTTAATAAAATAAAACATAAGAACCATATGATCCTGTCAATCGCAGAAAAAAGCATTTGACAAAATTCAGCATCCTTTCTTAATAAAAACCCTTGAGTAAGTCAGGATAGAAGGAACATAATTAAACATCATAAAAGCCATATATGAAAAGCCCACAGATAATATGATCCTCAATGGGAAAAAACTGAGAGCTTTCTCCCTGAGATCAGGAACACAACAGGGATGCCCACTCTCACCGCTGTTGTTTAACATAGTGTTAGAGGTTCTAGCATCAGCAATCAGACAACAAAAGGAAATCAAAGGCATCAAAATTGGCAAAGATGAAGTTAAGCTTTCACTTTTTGCAGATGACATGATATTATACATGGAAAACCCGATAGACTCCACCAAGAGTCTGCTAGAACTGATACATGAATTTAGCAAAGTTGCAGGATACAAAATCAGTGTACAAAAATCAGTTGCATCCTTATACACTAACAATGAAGCAACAGAAAGACAAATAAAGGAACTGATCCCATTCACAATTGCACCAAGAAGCATAAAATACCTAGGAATAAATCTAACCAAAGATGTAAAAGATCTGTATGCTGAAAACTGTAGAAAGCTTATGAAGGTAATTGAAGAAGATATAAAGAAATGGAAAAACATTCCGTGTTCATGGATTGGAAGAATAAATATTGTCAAAATGTCAATACTACCCAAAGCTATCTACACATTCAATGCAATCCCAATCAAAATTGCTCCAGCATTCTTCTCGAAACTAGCACAAGCAATCCTAAAATTCATATGGAACCACAAAAGGCCCTGAAGAGCCAAAGTAATTTTGAAGAAGACCAAAGCAGGAGGCATCACAATCCCAGACTTTAGCCTCTACTACAAAGCTATAATCATCAAGACAGCATGGTATTGGCACAAAAACAGACACATAGACCAATGGAATAGAATAGAAACCCCAGAACTAGACCCACAAACGTATGGCCAACTCATCTTTGACAAAGCAGGAAAGACCATCCAATGGAAAAAAGACAGTCTCTTTAACAAATGGTGCTGGGAGAACTGGATAGCAACATGCAGAAGGATGATACTAGACCACTTTCTTACACCATTCACAAAAACAAACTCAAAATGGATAAAGGACCTAAATGTGAGACAGGAAACCATCAAAACCCTAGAGGAGACAGCAGGGAAAAACCTCTCTGACCTCAGCCGCAGCAAATTCTTACTTGACACATCCCCAAAGGCAGGGGAATTAAAATCAAAAATGAACTATTGGGACCTCATGAAGATAAAAAGCTTCTGCACAGCAAAGGAAACAATCAACAAAACTATAAGGCAACTAATGGAATGGGAAAAGATATTTGCAAATGACATATCGGACAAAGGGCTAGTACCCAAAATCTATAAAGAGCTCACCAAACTCCACACCTGAAAAACAAATAATCCAGTGAAGAAATGGGCAGAAAACATGAATAGACACTTTTCTAAAGAAGACATCCAGATGGCCAACAGGCACATGAAAAGATGCTCAACATCGCTCCTCATCAGGGAAATACAAATCAAAACCACACTCAGATATCACCTCACGCCAGTCAGAGTGGCTAAAGTGAACAAAACAGGAGACTATAGATGCTGGAGAGGATGTGGAGAAACGGGAACCCTCTTGCACTGTTGGTAAGAATGCAAACTGGTGCAGCCGCTCTGGAAAACAGTGTGGAGGTTCCTCAAAAAATTAAAAATAGACCTACCCTATTACCCAGCAGTAGCACTGCTAGGAATTTACCCAAGGGATACAGGAGTACTGATGCATAGGGGCACGTGTACCCCAATGTTTATAGCAGCACTCTCAACAATAGCTAAATTATGGAAAGAGCCTAAATGTCCATCAACTGATGAATGGATGAAGAAATTGTGGTTCATATACACAATGGAATACTATGTGGCAATGAGAAAGAATGAAATATGGCCTTTTGTAGCAACATGGATGGAACTGGAGAGTGTTATGCTAAGTGAAATAAGTCATACAGAGAAGGACAGACTCCATATGTTTTCACTCCTATGTGGATCCTGAGAAACTTAACAGAAGACCATGGGGGAGGGGAAGGATAAGAATGGTTAGAGAGGGAGGGAGACAAAACATAAGAGAGTCCTAAAAACTGCTAACAAACTGAGGGTTGATGGGGGGTGGGAGGGAGGGGTGGGTGTGTGATGGGTATTGAGGGCACCTGTTGGGATGAGCAGTGGGTGTTGTATGGAAACCAATTTGACAATAAATTTCGTAATAAAAAAAACAAACAAAATGAATTTCATAAAAATATTTTTAAAGATAAAAAAAAGAAAATAATTAATGTATATTCTTACCAAGAACATGATTTTTGTTTTACTCCTACTTTGGAAACTTTCCACTATCCTCATTATTTCAAGGATCAAATTTGTATTTCCTTCTCTATGTAACAATGAAAAAAAATTGTTACCATACCTTATGTTATTGTCAATTTAAGAGTCGTATTATATTGTCTCTGATGTCATGGGTCTTATAGCCAAAAACCATCCTTTCCTTTGTCTTTTAACTTTTTGTCTATTCAAAATCACATATTTTAGAGATAAACTTAATAGTTTATTTATTTCTATAAAAATAAAGGATCACATCAGATTATTTTTGGATGCACCATGACTTCTAAATCCTTAAATGTAAAGACAAACTTCAAATTGCAGCAATCAGTGTATTTACATGGTTTATGGTAATTGGAAATACCCCCTCTATTTCCCTCAGGCTTAATTAGGAAAAACATCAAGAAGTTTAGTGACTTTAATTAGTCAGTTATTCAGCATGTATTTTTTTCATAATTAAACAGTTCTGTAGCTACTACTCTCATCACCACTATAATGAGGAAATAAATTACCTCTTAGAAATTGACCAGATTTAATAAGCAATTTCAATGAAAACTAGATTTGTCTTGACTCCAGTAGTCAATGGGTATAACCATCTCATCATTTCAGATTTATGGTATGCAGAGCTTCCCTAAACTGAACATAAATAAACTACTTTAGTTGTAATATAATATTGAATCTAACCTGGTAATATGAGTCTCAGTTTAAGTTTAGTAAAATCTGCTGAATTACTTAATGTATCACAAGGAAGAATTTTTTATTCAAACAATATTCTGTCATGTTTCCAGAAACTTCTGATTATCTATTTTTGTATGACAAAAATGAAGAGGTCATTAGCAATTAACTACTATTCACAGTTTCAAAGAAAAAAAATAGTGGGATACAATCAAATTCAAATATTCAGTGACCTCAAATGAAATTAAAAAACAACCATTAACTATTTTCTAATTGTCTATACTTTTAAAATGAATACCAATAGTTTTAATCACATGATTTGCTCTTAATTATTAATGCAAGTAAAATCAATAAAAATTATCATTCAGGGTTAAAAACAAAAGTGATACTTAATAAAGAGAATAATTCAATCTTTTTACAAGCCCTTTACCTATTTATATTAAAGTTACAAAGTTTAATTACAAAGAAAATCAAACAGTAAAATATTTTTCTGACATAGTATGAGTCATATGCATTATAAGTATTACTACAATTGTGAGTTATGTCAAAGTAAAAGATAATTAATTCTTCAGTAATGACATTAAAAAACTTAACAATGCAATGTGACAGTTCAAAACATACTAACATGTTTTTAGAATTTATGAAATATGTGAAAAGCCAAATAAAGTAATGGAGGAGTCATTTAAACACTTAAACATAACAGAATTATCTTGGGAAAATAGAACTCATATACCAAAACAAAAAACAAAAAACGAATAAAGGTTAATTTAAGTAGAAGTACTATTGATATTAGAGGTATGTATTTACACTTGGACCTCTTTTACTTCAAGAAACAATGAAACAAATCTCTAAAATATGAACCTTCCTTCGAGGCTCAATGTCAATCTTTGAATTTCTATCATTCCTCCGTGATTAGACATTAAATGTTCCTCTAATTTTCAACTATTCAAGGATGGAAATCCTGATGAAAAAAATAAATAAATAAGATAAATATTTAGAGAGCTGACAGGAAAAGCATCTATGAAATGTTTTTGTGTGTGTGTCAAATGTTATCAACTGAGGCAGCATGGTGTGCAGTGTGGGGGGAGGGGCTGGGTTCATGTGTTTCCAGTTAGGAAAGCAGAACAAAGCTGTCTACCAGGGCTTGACGAAAACATCAGCACTCTTTCTCTCTCATTCTCTCTCTCTCTCTCTCTCTCTCTCTCTCTCTCTCTCTCTCTCTCTCTCCTCTGCATTGCCTTATTTTCAAACACAGCCACTCATCATACCAGCCTACCTTTGACACCTTGTGACCCCCTGAAATACTTCAGTAGACATTTTGTCAATTCTCATTTTTCCCCCATCCATGTGTTGTTAGATCTTTAAATAAGATCTGTCTTTAGGATTTTTGTCCTTAAATAATAGATATCAATGTGCTACTCACTTTCCTTGCCTGAAGCTAAGTGACTGCTACCTTGGCCACTGTCAATTTTCACCATTTCATTAAAAAAAAAATGGATAGTCTTCCTCTTCTTCTAAGCTACATCCTAATGATTTACTCTTTTTTTTCCCCAGTTCCATCAGATAATTGACATAGAACATTGTAATATTTTAAAATGTATAACATGATGTTTTGACATATGTATATATTGTGAATGATTATCACAATAAGTTTAGTTAACATCCATAAGCTCACATAGTTATTTTTTTATGAACAGAGCTGTTAAGACCTACTGGCTACTTTGAAATACACAGTACAGTACTGCTAACGGTAGTCACCATGCTGCACAAACATCCCCAAAACTTGTTTATCTTATAACTGAAAGTTCGTCCCTTTTGACCCCCTTCACCCATGTCATCAAATACATCAAATACATCAAATCAAGTCACTTACATGTAAAATCTAAAATAAGCAAATTCATAGACACAGAAAAAAGACAGGTGGCTTACTCTTTATAACGGAGCTTTGCAGTAGCCGAGCAAACACCTAAAATTGGTCTGAGTCACATTGCCTATTGTTTTTAGCTCCCTTACCTTTCCTTTATCAACTTGAATTTTAGAAAAAGAATTACACTTTTCAAACCCTCCAAGGTACATGAACCTCTCTCAAACATCTTGGCTCACGAACTTCAGGCATATTGTCTTTTCTATAAGGGCAGAATCCGTCTCTAATTTCAAATCTGCCAGGGCAATCATTTGTCGCTTTTTTACAGGTTCTTGCTGATTCCCCTGATATTTTATCTGATATCATCACAGCCTTTAGCATTAATAATTAATGATCTAAGCAACAGGAAAGAACAAAATTTTCAAAAGCCACGTACTTTGCTATTGTTTGATTAGGATTTCTGACTTTCTAACTAAGAAAACAAAATCCCCTGCCCTCCTACCCCCAACACAATGTACTTTAGAAAACTGCAAGAGTCACTGCCAACAACCTAGCACCATTATTAATTTATTTACACAACTAAATAATCTATTTTAGGTGACCAAAAATCTAAAAAAAAATTGTCTTTAAAAAATCAGCAAACACACAGACTCACTCATAAAACTGGGAAGTAGAGTACTTTATAATCTTCAGGTAGAGCTGAATACAAGAGCACAAACCAAATCACCAGGTATTTGTCTCTCTAGTTTTGCCCTCAGGTCTTTTTCCATCTATGTTATGTTTGTTCTCGAGTGATCTTTTATATGTGGTGTCAAACTAGGTTCCAGTCACTCTATCCCTACAAATTATAACCCTAGGAAAAAGAAAACAAAACACTTCCTTTCTGTCAACTGCATAAAAAAAGACCGAGGTATTGCTATAATTGACTAAGTCCATAATGTGCTTATCTATGAAAGAAAAAAAAATGTCCATGAAAGACTGTATCCAGGATAAGCCAAATAAAAAATCCTATAATACTGTAATAGTTAGAAACTCTCTGGAAAATAGTATCACATTTTCAGAGTGTTAGTAACTATAACAACTGCATACAGTGGAGAGTAACAGATGGTGAAAAATCTTAAACACTAAAGTATGTAAGAAAAGGTAGAAATGGATCTCATGTGAGATGTAAGACTTGCCTCCATGTGTCTATGTAACTATTACTAGCAATGAGTGGAAGTCTTCGTGTTGTATTTCTCTAGTTTACAGTACCTTGCAAAATATGTAGATGCTCAATAAATTCCTCATAAATTAATGGAAGTGGTTCACCAGTTCTCACAAAGAAATAGATAAAGAACTATTCTGAAGAGATTTTAAATCATCTTAAAATTTATTAGACATGTGACTTTTAATTTGACATAAATGGAATATATTATCTATACTTTTCTTTAGATTGGTAGAACACTTAAAAATAAGAGAGATGAGCGTACATGTGATTATTAGTGTAGTCCATCTCAAAGTTCAATGACAAAAATGAATTGTAAATTTTATGATATTCTGTTGATTTAGTGTACTGTAAAAGTCTCCACCATCCATTACACTTTATTTGCTAACTGCTTTAATATAGCAATTACAAGTCGATTAGAAATGTCCAGGAACAATAATACTTAAAGATCAATTAGGAACCCATGCTGCTAGGAAGATTAAATATTTACTAAAATAACAACAGCCTTGAAACTAATGGTTCAAACTTCATTACTTGAATACATTTTTTGAGCTGCTATTTTCTGCCTCACTTCACTGTAATTGCAAAATGTAAGAGTAGCAGCAAACATTTCAGGCTAAAGTACATAAAAGGCACAAAGCTTTTAGGTCATAATGACACTTTAGATATTGTACACAGAATCACAATCACTTTTTGGTACAAGTTTATAAAGGTCTGATTGAAAAGAAGTCTTGGTAATTATATTATTTAAGGCTAATTATATTTAATGCAATTGATGGAAAATAAAGCTACTAAGTTTATTTCTTATGGGGAAAAAACAAAGTCGAAATGTGTTGAACTACACATTATGTCTTAGTAATTTAAATGGTAACAATAAAGTCACAGTTATGTGAAAATTAAGTCACAAGATTCCAAAGAAGTCGTTTCCAGTCTTTCACCACTGGAAATGCTGCTATAAAAAGTTTTACGTACAAAGTTTGTGCATTTATTGCACAGAATATAAAAAGGCATTAGACAGTTTTTAATAGTGAGTTATAGACATTTCATATTTAAATCTCTGAGGGGGAGTTTTGTCCATATAAAGCAAAACCATTCCATCAACATTCTCCGAATAAGGGAGCCAAAGATAACCATGTGTATAGTTCCACTGGACAACCACTTAAGTGAAATGACTTCAAGAATACCAAGATAGACTCATAGATAAATACACAAATGCATAAGTAAATATATAAAATAAACATATGGAGAGTTCTAGTTCTGAGCAGATCTTTAGGTAGGGCCAGATCTTTGAAAGAGAATGTAGGCCTATTTGCAATAGTGACGTCTACTGGGAATACTCAGAAGGATTCTAAATAAATTCGGCATTAGGTTTATCTCTTTTCCTGGTCTTTTTTTTTCAGGGAGGACAAAGGAACAAAAGTTATTTCAAATTGTCCAACAGAAACTATACATTTGAAGAAAGTTACAATCTTATTAATAATATAACAGGATGAGGGGCACCTGGGTGGCTCATTCGGTTAGACATCTGATTTCGGCTCAGGTCATGATCTCGCAGTCCCTGAGTTCAAGCCCCATGTGGGGCTCTGTGCTGACAGTTCAGAGCCTGGAGCCTGCTTCAGATTCTTTCTCCCTCTCTCTCTGCCCCTCCCCCACTCACATTCTGTCTCCCTCTCAAAAATAAAATTTAAAAAAAAGCATAAAAATTTTTAAAAAATAATATAACAGGATAATATATAAAATTGAAATGGTATACAGATTGTAGGATATATTTATTCCACATGGTTAGTTGGAATGCTCTAAATTTATATATATATGAATATATATGTGTGCTTATATATATTCTCAATTTAAAAGTATGTTTTTAAATATAGCATTTTTCATAGCAAAACTGATTAAAAGTAATATTCATTCAGAAAATGGCATGCAGTTAGGAATTATATGTGGAATGATAAAGAAGAAAATAATATTTTAGGTCATTTTTTTTCTATGAACCAAACAATAAACAAAAAGAGAAATAACATATGTATCATTAATTCATTCTTGCGATTTTTCTCAAAAGCTATGAACATACAAATAATATAGATACCTATGAAATACGTTTATTTCTATTAGCAAAAGTCATTTAAAGAAATAAATGAAAATAAAAAGAAATAATCCATGAAAAATATTTTTAAAGCCAACCAAGATTCAAGATAGTTGTTGTTTTCTTTTCAAATGCCCTTTCACTGTGTCCTTTGAAATGTGAAATGCCAAATGAGTGATAAATTCCATTTTGTAGAGATTCTTTAAATTTAATGTGTCTATAAAGTTTTCTCCCATCTACCTATCCAGTTTTTCAAGGTCAAAAATCTAGAGTCATCCTTTATTCTTTCCTGTGTTACCACCCACACCCAAACGATCACTAACTGTATTGAAATTCTCTACCTCATCAGTGTCAACATTAAATTAGACTATTTTCTGATATTTACCTCTCAACCACTCCAACAGCCTCTAATGTGAGCCTATGCATTCACTTTTGGAACTCCAATGTATTCTTCAGTAGCAACTGCCAGAATGATCTTGTTAAAATGTAAATTAGAGACAGAGTAGAATTAAATGTGGGCAGAAAATATATAACTATGCTAAATACAGTACAGCAAGTTTTAAACAGTGTGAATGAAGCTTCATAAAAGAAATAGTTGGAAATGCAAAGAGGAAAATGTGTTGCTGCATCTTCACGTCTCAGATACACTGGAGGATTTTTTCTGTTTCTTTTTTCTCTTTGCAAGCCTCTGGATATTAAACCACTCTTGGAAAGGGATGTGAATAGTAGACAAGGAAACAGTTTGAAACTCCTCGGTCCCTCTGTTTTTCCCAAGCAGTTAAATAATTTGAATTTCTGCAGTAAAACTGTGTTCTAGTATTATTACTCTAGTAGTAGGTCTTAGACTGAATGAGAAAAGTGAGAATGATTAAATTTATGAGTGCTTTTTAAGACTTTATACTAAATTTTTAGTCTTTACAAAACTTTAAAATACTGCCAAAAATCATCATCATCATCATCATCATCATCATCATCATCATCATCAACGTCATCTTGCTTTCAACCTTCCCATCTCAGTAAACAGTAACACCATATATCCATTTGCTCAGGTCAAAAACCTTGGATTAGTTTTTGATTTATCCCTTTCTCATACCATATACTAAGCCAACTTTTCAAATTATAAACATTATTTATCAACTCCAGCTAACACCCTAGCCCATACCACTATCATGGTCCCTTTCTTTTGACCCACAGAGAGTCACCCACAGATCTATTTGCATTTTTTCCCTTATCCTAGACTTATTTTCTTTATAGAATTTATCATTATTTAGGTTATTTCAGATGCTATAAAGTCTTAGATATATTAGCTATATTAGAAAATATAAATCACCTTATACTAGTTATTTACTTGTTTCTTGATAATCCTGTCCCCTCCAAAATGAGTAGTGACATTCTGGTGAAGTTCTATATCACTAAATTATAGAACAATGTGTGCATTAATCTTTCAAAAGTATGGTGAATAATATGCATTGGATTATTGCTTGTTAAAACAACAATGAGAGACCACCATACAACTGTTAGAATGGCTAATTTAAAACACTAACAAGTCATTGTTGATGTGGAGCAACAGGAACTCTCTTAACTGCTGGTGGGAATGCAAATGCCACAACCAATATGGATGACAGTTTGGTTGTTTCTTACAAAACTAAATATATTCTTACCATATGATCAAGCAATTGTGATCCCTAGTACTTAATCAAAGGAGGTGAAAACTTATGTCTACACAAAACCCTGCACATGGATGTTTATAGAAGCCTTATTCAAAACTGCCCAAACTTGCAAGCAATCACTAATGCCCTTCAATAGGTGAACAGATAAACTGTGGTACATCCATCCATACAAAGGGGTATTATTCAGTGATAAAAAAGAAATGAGCTTTTAAGCCATGAAAAGTAATGGAGGAAACTTAAGTGCATATTGCTAAGTGAAAGAAGCCAACTGGATAAGACTCACACTTATGTGATTCCAACTCTATGGAATGATTCCAACTCTATGATATTCTGGAAAAGGCAAAATTATGGAAACAGTAAAAAGATCACCAGTTGTGGGAACAGAGAAAGGACAGAAAAAAGAAAAAGAGAGGAATGAATAGGTGGAACAAAAGAGACTTTCAGGGAAATGACACTATTCTGTATCGTATTGAAATATTGGATACATGCTATTATATATTTGTCAAAACCCTTAGAACATACAACAGAAACAGTGTATCCTAATGTAACCTATAGACTTGGGTTAAAATAATGTCAATATTGGCTTATCAACTGTAATAAGCATATAACACTAATGCAAGCGACAATTAATAGGGAAAACTATGTGTGGGCAAAGGAGGTGCATGAGAACTCTGTACTTACCACTCACTTTTTTTTCTAAAACTGAAACTTCTCTAAGAAAGAAAACCTTAATTTTAAAACTTAAACCTTATTAAGGAAAGATAAAAAATGTAAAGAACATATTAATTAATGACCCACAACAACAATGAAAATATCCACATTGAAAAAGAGAATACTAAGTGAGCAATTCAAAATGTAAGGTAAAAAATAAAACTTAAAAAATGACAGATTATTAAAATTGTTTTGTTTCTCATGTCACAATCCATGTTTCTTCATATTCAAAATATAATAATTCTAGATATGAGGCATTTCATATTTGTAGTCTGAAGCTATATCCATGAGTATTAGTAGTATGTTTATAATGCTAAGTGGAATTTACAATCAAATACATATAACTTGAAAAGCAGGAGAAACTAATTAAAGAGAAAAAATTTATTCTGTTTACTCACAAATCTGAGTTCATCTGTGAAATTAGTCAAATAAATACTATGGCATGAATATCAGAAGGTTTTTGGTATAAATTAATTATTAATATCATGATTGATTTAAATGTTGAGAGCCAAGACTATATCTATCTATATCTATATCTATATCTATATCTATATCTATATCTATATCTATATCTATATCTATATCTATCTATCTATATCTATATCTAAGTATCAGAACATGACACTTTTTGTTCAAGACCCATTAAAGATATCTTATTTCAAAGTAAATTCGACATTCACACAAATGACCCACAAAGCCCTACATAACCCTGCCCCATATAGGGCTTCTGTTTTGTTCTTTCATGCCTTCCCCTCCAGGCACTATTGCCTCTTACCAGTGTTTGAACATATCAATCAGACTTTAGTCACAGGGCCTCTGAACCTGTTCTTTCTTCTTCCTGGAATGATATTCCCCAGATAATTTCTTGACATTGTTTCACTTCTTCAAATTCACAAAGGCATTTTCAGACTACCATTTTCGCCCAGACCACCATAATCATCCTAAGCAATTCTTATCCCAAAGATCTTTTTGGACCACTCTACAGAAAATGCCAACTTCTTAGGCTACACTCTTTTCCCATTATTTTGTTTTATTTCTGCCCATCACTTATACAATTAAGTCACTTAACTGAATGTAAAAGTGAATATCCCAAATATTAGTTTCTATAAATGTCTATATTTCCCACAAGAATATTAAGTTCCACAAAGGGCAGAGATGTGATTTTATTTTATTTTTTTTTAATTTTTTTTTCAATGTTTATTTATTTTTGGGACAGAGAGAGACAGAGTATGAACGGGGGAGGGGCAGAGAGAAAGGGAGACACAGAATCGGAAACAGGCTCCAGGCTCTGAGCCATCAGCCCAGAGCCTGACGCGGGGCTCGAACTCACGGACCGCGAGATCGTGACCTGAAGTCGGACGCTTAACTGACTGCGCCACCCAGGAGCCCCCAGAGATGTGATTTTAATTCACTGATAACTCTCTCTCTCTCTCTATCTCTCCACACACACACACACACACACACACACACACACACACGCAGGCATGCACAACAGACATGTATGTGTTACAACGTTGCCATTAATTAAAAATATTATATAAAGTTATGCAATATATTCAATTTAAGATGTTTCTGTAAGTTTATAAGAATAATATACTATCAGAATTTTCTCAAACTATTATATAGTCATCTTTGCCATAGAGGTTGCACTGTATGTATCACATATAATTATTAGAAAGTATCTAATCAATGTATTAATATTATATTGTGATGAAATGAAAAATGGTTAGTGAGAGATAAAGAAATTTGGGTTTAAATTATGTTCTTGACTTTATTGAGTATATAGCAAATTAGTTTAGCTTTCTGATTCTCAGATTATTTAAAATTAACTGTATAAAACTGTAATAACATTACAATATCATTCTCATATGTAAATTTCTCTTAAATTATGCCTTTGAAATATATTTTAAGATATACAACAGGATCTGATTAGTTGAAGACTTGTTTTTGAGAGACAGAGAGCACACAGGGGAGGAGAAGAGGGAGAGCGAGAATCTTAAGGAGGCTCCACACCCAGCACAAGCCAAATGCAGGGCTCAATCTTACAACTGTGACATCATGACCTGAGCAGAAATAAAGAGTTGGAGGCTTAACTGACTGAGCCACCTAGGCACCCCTATACACTTTTGATAAACATTGACAACTGTCCAAAGAACACGTAACAATTTAGAACTAGGATATTATAAAGGTAGCCATTTCTGCACACTATTATTTGCTATAATTTTAAATATTTATATAGTAAAAGTAAGATGTCAGTTTGTAATTTTATTTTTCAGATAATTTATCTCTGTAACTTTTATATGATTTCTCTCTGGGTATAGTCTTTTCTTTTTTTCTTTAAATTTTTTTTAATGTTTATTATTTATTTTTGAGAGACAGAGTGAGACAGACAGAGAGAACATGAGCAGGGGAGGGGCAGAGAGAGAAGGACACACAGAATCCGAAGCAGGCTCCAGGCTCCGGGCTGTCAGCACAGAGACCGACACAGGGCTTGAACTCACCAACCATGAGATTGTGACATGAGCCAAAGTTGCTTAACCGACTGAGCCACCCAGGCACCCCAGGTATATTCTTTTCTAAATTTCTTTAAATGTGTTTTTTTTTTTAATTTATTTTTGAAGGAGAGAGACAGAGACAGAGCATGAGTGGGGTAGGAGCAGAGAGAGAAGGGGACACACAATCCAAAGCAGGCTCCAGGCTGTATGCTGTCAGCACAGATCCCGACACGGGGCTCAAACTCACGAACCACGAGATCATGACCTGAGCCGAAGTCAGATGTTCAACTGACTGAGCCACCCAGGCGCCCCCCAGGTATATTCTTTTCTAAATTCAATCTAAACCTCATACACTTATCCCTTAACTGTTCAAAGAGGTTAGTGAGATTTCTATTTATATATTGACATTAACACTTTGTTCTGTCCGTTATTTTATAAATGCTGATTCAGAGTTTACTGTATATTGTTTAATTTTGCTTATGATGTTTTATGAAAAGTAGACTAAAAACTTTTTATCAATCTTCTCTATTATGGTATGCTCAGAGTTTATAGAGCATAGAAATAATCTAGATCTGGGAAACAGTATTGATTCTTGCCCATAAAATGTTTTATTTACTTTTTTAGGAAGAAATTATTGATGTTTCTTTAAGTTCTTACAGTGATTCTCCAACTATTTATTAAAAGCAATAGTAGTAATTAATATTATTCTAAAGAAATGAATTTTAGGTTAAATGATAAATCTATAAAAAGCAAAAGTTAAAAAAAAGCCTGTATTAGGGGCACCTGGCTGGCTCAGTCAGTTGAGCGTCTGACTTCGGCTCAGGTCATGATCTCAAGGTCTGTGAGTTCAAGCCCCACGTCGGGCTCTGTGCTGACAGCTCAGAGCCTGGAGCCTGCTTCAGATTCTGTCTCCCTCTCTCTCTGACCCTCCCCCGTTCATGCTCTGTCTCTCTCTGTCTCAAAAATAAATAAACATTAAAAAAATAAAAAAATAAAAAAGCCTGTATTAGATTATAACCATCTGTATAATGCTGTGTGGAAATAAAGTTTATCTGAACTGTCTTTACTTTGAACAATATTAAATTCTCTCCCTCCATGTCTATATTTATATATGTTAGACATCAATACATCTACTAGATGTATTACTTTATGTAGCTAATAAAGACATGTATATTATATAATGTATAAGGTGAATATAGGTATGTAATGATGTTATATATTATATATTTATTTATTATATACCTATAAATATATCTACTAGATGTGAATATAATATAATGTATAATATGGATATAAATATGTATGTAGGGAGAGGGTATATAAATGACTGAATATTGATGCTATAAAAAACACAGAATTAGATATTTTCACTCAAGTATATAACTGAATGAAAATGTAATTATCTAATAAATTCAGTTCACATGAATCAGATCTGAATTATCTGATCTGAATTTATATTAAATATTTGAATTCTTATTATCTGTGAAGCTGAATATTCATATATCCCAGCATGATATTCCAGGTTGAGAATTATTTTAACTCAAAGCTTATGCATGTATGGTTTAAAGGTCAATTAATCCATCATGAGCTTTTGCTTGATTTTACATGAAGTTTTTTCATTCAAATTAGAGTACAGTAGACTATCTCAAAACTCTCAGGACAAGCTTCTTGGATTATTCATAAACTCATATTTGTGATAAAATATGATTTTGTCATAGAAGTACAGACTTAAATTAAGTTGTCTACTAAGTAAAAGAAGTGTTTATTTGTGTGAGTCTATTTACAAGCTAATTTACATGTGTTTTGACTGAGGTATTTCTTGATTGTGTGAATTATTCTATATTGTTCTCATGATTTTTATTCAGTGTTAGAGCTGTCTTCTGTTGTAAAACACGCTGTTATGTTTTATGGAATTAATTAACCATTTATACTTAGTAAGGGTTTGAAAAGCTTGTAAGTATGGAAGGTTACTTAATATGGTTTCCATCCTTGTGGAAAATATTACAAAGAGAATGATAATATGTAGTCAGTTTTTGGTCACTGTAGATCAATAAATTTTAGAGCAAATGAAAAAGAAGAGAATGGTGATGTTTGCCTAAGGCATTACAATATTAATCATGTTAATATAGTCATTCCAAGTTAAAGAGGGGAACCTACCATTCTAATTTATAGATAAATCCACATTTCTAAAGTTAAACTTACAGTAGACAAAGAGGAAGTTGATATAGAAGAATAAAGATAGTATTTTTTGTGACATTAAATAAAATCTCCCATTTTAAATATGTATTTAAGTATTAAGCTTTTCAAGGGAAGACAGGTCTGAAAGTCTTTCCCAGACACAGTTCTCTTCACCCTATCTCCATGCCAAATAGATTCTGAGGCATTCTTAAGTTAATATAGTACTATATTTTTCGATGTCAGAGATAAAAGACAAGTAACAGTAAAGGCATAATAAAAATAATGACATAAGTTTAAGTAAAAATTAACATTTTTAATTTTTTTGTTATTTTTCAGTGTAAGGAACTGTACATGAATTATCTAATTTAATTCTCACAACAGCCTATGGTGCTCCTCTATAAGCTATTTAATATATCAGAAAACTTAAATAGCTTGGAAAACTTAAGCAGCTTACCACAAGTAACATTTTAATAGTGCATTAGTGTGCTGGGATTTGAACACAGTTTAGGAAGGTTGGAAATGTTGAGTCATATAATTTTATGTTCAAGAGAAATAATTGATGAATGATGGTCTGCTGGCTGGCCACCTCCTGTTTTTCTGAAGTTTTATGGGTTTAAAAATTGGTGTAAAGGAAACTTCATTCTCACAGAGTGGCCACAGTGTGCAGCCTCAGCAATGAGGAGTTGACTGAGCAGAATACACAACCAGCTGTGTGATGAACACACATACTGAGGGTTCCTCTTCTGGCTATGTTCCCTCTTAGAGAGGCTTGTGCACTGGGTCATGCCAGGGGATTGGGGTGCTCTGGGTTTCCAACCTGATGCTTCTCATGCCCTCAGAAGAGGAGATACCCTAATCCCCTGGGGCTGCCCTGCCTAGGCCTTGTCTGTCCTGGTCCTTTGGTCAATGCCACACAGTTTTTGTAGCCTCCCCCATTCTCTCTTTCAGTAGTGGTCTAGGTTTTAAAGTATAAAATTTAACTGTCTCTTGGTGAAAAATATTTTAATAAATACATGTTTATCTCATCAAAAAAAGGAAGTATTAAAAAACAAAACAAAACAGAAACAAAAAAACTAAATTAAACAGACCAAACATTCAACTGAGTTTCCTAAAAGGGCTTCATTAGCAGCAGAACTACCTTGACCTACAGTCAGTCAGGTTTCTCTAATGTCTCACTGACAAATATAAGCCTTAAGAGAATCAAGTTCACTTGCCAGCAAATTACTTGCCTTCCAAAATAAAATTCAACACTGTATAATGAAAGACAATAAAACTTCAACCTTCAACAGCAATTCTATCTACAATAACCAACATAAAACGTTTATATATGTGTGTGTGTGTGTGTGTGTGTGTGTGTATACACGCACATATATACCTATATATGTACGTGTATATATGTGTGAAGCTTAATTATATGACCCAGCAGCAGGAAAATAATAATAGTCAACAGAAATAGATCCAGATATGGCATGGATTTCAGCACTGGCAGATGCAAACATTAAAAGCATTATTACAAATATGTTCAAAGATGTAATGTAAAAGATTAGGGGCAGGAAATTGTAGCCCACAAACTGGCCACCTAATTTTACAAATAAAGTTGCAAAAGGTAACAGCTAAACCTCATCACTTACATACTGTTTAGTGATGCAACTGTCAAACAACAGCAAAGCTGAAGAATTGTGATGTAGACTATATGGCTACAAACAAAAGTACTTAGTTTTAGGATCTTTAACAAAATGTTATTTGGCTCTTGGAAAACAGATGAATATAGTGAATGAAAAGAAAAATTTTCAGTATAGAAATAAACACAAAGGAATGAAATGCCTAAGAAGTAGCAAATATGTTATAAATGTAAAACCTGTTTTTCTCATTTTTGAATTTCTTAAAAACATAGTTGAATGGTTAAACAAAAATAGTAAAATTATTCTGTGAAGTTTGTTTTCCTATTATCAAGTTGGCCAGATTAAACTCTTTTAAAAATAGACTCCTTTCTTCTTTGGATATATATCTATTATTCCCCATTGGGGATTTATTTAACTCCTACATACAGAATAGCAAGGAATTAACTAATAATTCATTGTGTATTTGCCACAAAACACCTATATTATGGGATGAACAATATGGTAAGTAAAATAAAGGTCAACAGTAGTAAAATTAACAGACTAGCATTCATAAACATATAATTCTCATAAGACTTCTATCTTATATGTAAAAATAGCATAAAGTTAGCTCATAGAATTCTTTTTATTTATTTTTATTTATTTATTTTGAGAGAAAGAGAGAGAGAGAGAGTACATGCGCCCAAGTTGGGGAGGGGCAGAGAGGGAGAGAGAGAGAGAGAGAGAGACAGAGAGAGAGAGAGAGAGAGAGAATCCACGCCATCAGCACAGAGCCCGATGTGGGATTTGAACCCACAAAGCACAAGATCATGACCTGAGCTGAAACTGAGAGTCAGAAGCTTAACCAGCTGAGCCACCCAGGTGCCCCAGCTCATGGAATTCTATAGCAAAGCAAATTCTATAGTAAAGTCTTATAAAAACATCCTAAAGAATATTTTTAAAAATATAATTAAAAAATAATTAACACACAAAAAAGGCAGCAATAAAGAAAGAAAGAAAATATAGGGCAAATATAAAAGAAAAAAAAAACAGTATGAAAGACTTAGGCCTATTCATATATTAATTTTTGGGAGTTTTTCTTTTAGGAGCTTAAGTGTGGCATTCTTTATGTGTATCTGGCTTAATATGTGACTTGATTTCTACCACCCACTTTGGAAATTTCTTCATCAGTATCTCTACAATGACTGATTGTATCCTATTATAACTCTTCTCTTGTGCAACAATATTTATATTTTTGTTAGTCTTTTCACTCTGTTCTATGTATCTCATATGATCTCTTCTGTATTTTACACATTGTCTCTCTATTATTCAGTCTGAGTATTTCTCAATCTATTTTTCAGTTCATTATCTCTTATTTGCCATTAAATCTATCACACTCATAGTTTATTTGATGTTTTTAAAATTCTTATTTGCTTCATCTTTATAATGTCTGCCAATATTTTCCTTGTTCTTACATCCTTAGATTTATTTATCATAGTTAATTTGAAGTCCGTGTTTGAAAATGCCTTTAAAATATCTCTGGTCACTTTATATTTTGAAGTTTTCTTTTTAAAAAAGTTCTGTGTTCTGATAAAATTGTTTGTTTTTACACTGACTTGTAGACATATGTATATATGAGATTTTTGCTGTCATTGTCCTTCAGGGAATATTTATGGTTCCTTGGGGCAGGCTGCTATTCTCTGCCTAGACGCAATCCCGTATCACTTTTCCCACATGGAGACTATGATCACGTGAAAGCAGGCTTTAGCCTTTTGTGACTGACCGATCTATTTATGCTTCACCTTTCATTCCAATGTGGATCTTTCAGATTCTCAATCAATAGCTTGGGAAATTTACAGTCTTCATTTCAAGTGGGCTCTCAAACTCCCATGAAACTGCAAAATCTTTGCTCAGCTCTTCAGCCTACTGCCACCGGTTTCCCTTTCTGAATCAGCAATCATTTCAAAAGAAAACGTGGCCCCAAACACCCATGTCATCACTCTGTACTTTCCTCCAAACTAAGATTACAACCCCCCAAATTTTCACTGTCTTTGTAGCTTCCCATTGCCTTCATACAGAATATTTTCATATTTTGTCAGATTTTTAAAAGGAAAAGTTAATCATAACTTCATGTGATTTTTAGAATGACCTTCCCTTTTGTCTTGCCTTCTTAGTTCGTTAAGGTTTCTTAATGGCCAGAGGGTATTAGTTTTCATATACTGTGATCTTTGATTTTTAAACTGTTAAGCTTTACTTTAAAAAGTAAAAGAAAAAAAGTAGGTCGTCAGAGCTAAAGATGAGAATAGGTATTCAGAGTGTATTTATAAAGTGTCTAATATACTGGAATACCTAATAATGCAAATATACATTCAAAGACTATAATATAATAACAAGGCCGAACTGAAATTAAAGGACATGTTCTCCAGAATTTGAAGGGAAAAAATCATGGAAAAATCAATAACTTTAACATTAGCATTCATTCAATGGGAAGTGATTCATAACTAATTCATTTCACCATCTCATCTATATTTCACTGATGTGAACAAATAGAAATGTATGGTTTGTAATAAATAAGTTATGGATATGCTTTATGTTTAATATATGTAACCTTGATTTAATACAGTTTCTCAGAGATCCAATAATGCTGACTTATATGATTTATAACTTTTTTCTAATATTTTGTGTTCAAAAGGTAATTCTGCTAACTCTCAATTTCTCAGTATAACCTAGAGATTATTCATTTATTATTAAATTTTGTGAAATTCCTTCATCAGGGTAGTTGACATAGATTGTTTCCATATAGAACATATTCCTCATTAATCCCTTCACAGCAAAATATCTCTTTTTAACCTATATTTCTGTCCAAATATCTAAATAAGTAAAGCAATACACCCTTAAAACCAATAACAGATGGTATAAACTTCCTGGACAATAAAACCACAATTGTAGATTTTTTAAGTACATAGTTTCTTATTAAAATTTTTCTAGTATATACAGAATTAAGAGAACAGGAGAGAGGAGCAAATTCAGAAAGAGAGAGTGAAACAGAAAGAAGGAAAGAAACAGAAAGACACAGAGAAAATATTCTGATGAAAAAAGTGAAGATTTAAAGTTGGTTTAAGTTGCTCTAAGTTGATTAAATGTTAAATGTCAATTTGGTTATGTTTTTAAGTGGCGTATTTTGTGCTTTTGTTTTTTTAATGTTTATATGCAATGATTTGTTTTTGTTCATTTTTTTTAAAGTGAGCTCTATGCTCAATGTGGGACTCAATCTCAAAACCCTGAGATCAAGAGTCTCATGCTCTACTGACTGAGCCAACTAGGCACACTTGTTCTATTTTCTTTATAGAAAATAAAAGTACCATAGGTGTATGCTTTGGGATCCTGGTGGGAAGAAGGAAGTACTGATGTTTTGTGCTGCTTTTAGGTGAACTGAAGGGATGAATGAGTGATAGAATACTATCTCAGTCCATTTGGGCTGTTAGAACAAAAATATCAAACACTGGGTAGCTTAAACAAAAAACTCTTATATCTTACAATTCTGAAGGTTACAAGTCCAAGATCAAGTTGCAGACAGATTCATGTCTGGGAAGGGTCTGCTTTCTGGTTCATAAGTGGCCTTCTTCTCATGGTGTCTTCACATGGTAGAAGGCACAAGAGAGTTCTCTGGGGTCTTTTATAAGAGTACTAATCCATTTATGAGGATTCTGCCCTCATGATCTGATCACCTCCCAAGGTCCCTACCTCCAAATATCATCACACTGGGGATTAGGTTTCAACATATGAATTTTAGGGGACCACAGTCTTTATAATTCTGCCCTGGCTCCTCAAAACTCATGTCCTTGTCACATGCAAAATAAGTCCATTCCATCTCAATAACACCAAAAGTTTTAACTCATCCCAGCATCAACTCAAAAGTCCAAAGTATAAAATCTCATCAAAATCAGATACAGGTGAGACTGTGTATATAATTCATCCTGAGGCAAATTGCTATCCAGATGTGAACCTTGTAAAGCCAAACAAATTAGAAGCTTCCAAAATATAATGGTGGGTCATACATAAGATAAACATTTCCATTCCAAGAGGGAGTAAAAAAAATGAAGAAAGAGGTAACGGGTTCTAAGTAAGTCTCAAACCTAATGCTGAAAAATAACAATAAACCTTAAAACTCAAGAATGATAAGCTTTGGCTTACTGCTCAGTCTTCACAGTCTCCTGGGGTGGCAATGTCACTCCCTGGGCTCAGGGGGAGAGCCCTGTAGTGGCTCTCTACCTGGGTCCTACCAGTCCGACTGGTGGCTCCATCCTTTAAAATCCAGGCAAAGGTAGACATGTCCACTTGGGCTTTTACACACTGCTTGCTGGTGAGGACTGTGGCTGGAGGAAGCTACTGAATTTGCTTCCTGTGCACTCCTGAGTGGAGGCTATCATTGCACTAGAGCCTACCAAAACCATACCTGGGACAGTGAAGGAGCCTGGTGCCAGAGTGTGAAGGGAGCCTGCAAGGTTAGGTGGCACGTGGCATTGTGTAAACAGTGGGTCACAAAGGCACAGGTCCTCCTTTGAAACCACACTTCCTCCCAGGTTTTTACATTTTGGGCCTGTGAATAGTAAAACAGACCTGATGATCTCTGAATTGTCTTTGGAGTCATCCTTCCATGGTCCTGAACAATAGCTCTTGGTTTCTGGTGTGATGGCTGACCCACACAAATCTTCTCAAATGGCCAATTGCCCACAGCCCTTAGTGTTCTCATATTTTGTAATATGGATAGGCTGAGAACTTTCCTAAGTTTTAAGTTCTACTTCCTTTTTTTCTTAATTCCATCTTTAAGTCATTTCTCCCTTCACATAGTTTATTTACTATAAGCAGTCAGAACCTTCAATGTTTTGCTTAAAAATAACTTCAAATAACTATCCACTTCATTACTCACAAGTTCTACCTTCCACAAAACAATAGAACACAAACACAATTAAAGCTTCAGATGCTTTATAACAAGGTTTTCCTTACCTTCTGTTTCCAATAACATGTTCTTCAGTTCTATCAGACCTCACCAGAATGGCCCTTACTGCTCTTATATTTACCAACATTCTGTTCAGGATTACATGAATATTGTTCATGTTTAATGCTTTATCTATAGCTCTTTTCTTTCTGAGCTGTAAGAGAATCACCTTCAAAGGTATGCCCATGGCACTATAGGCATTTTTTATCATCACTTCAACACTCTTCCAGGCTCTACTCATTCTCCAGGATCAAAGCTGCTTTCAGATTTTTAAGTATTAGTTACAGAAGCACCTCACTTCTTAGAACCAATTTCTGTTTTAGTCCATTTGGGTTGCTGTAACAAAATTCTATAGACTGTATGGTTTAAAAAATATTTATATCTTAAATTTCTAGAAAATGGAAGTCAAAATCCAAGTTGCCCATATACTCAGTGTATGGTGAGGGCCATATCCTGATTCATAAAAGGCTGCATTCCTGTTGTATCCTCACCTAGCAGAAGAGACAAGGGAGTTCTCTGGAATCACTTTTAGAGGACACTAATCTCATTCATGAAATCTCCACCCTCATGATTTCCCAAAAGGCTCACCTCCAAATTTAACCAACCAACCTAATGTATTATGCATATGTATATTTTATTTCCCTTTATATGACTTTTTTTTTAAATTTCACTTTCAAAGGATCAGGTTCTTGCAAACAGAGCAGCTAATCTTTCCAAAAATAAAATCCAGTACATAGATTCCCAAAATTCACAAAACCAAAAGGAAGTGTCTGGTTGTCAGCCAATAGCATTATGCTCAAGTCAGTTTCATATCACAAGGAAGAATCTATAACGAATTTCATAGGCAAACTCCAATTCTAAACATTACTAGAGACTATCATTGCTATTCCCAACTCTGTTGACAATTGTCTTTTTGCTGAGATGTACATGATAAATTTTCTGTGGCAACTTTTTTACTATCAAATAACACAATCTGACAACTATAAAGGTTTGAATTAACTTAGTATTTGGAAAATTTCAAACTTCATTATAATTACTTAAATGTAATTTGTTATAAATGCATTTACAAGAAACATGCCAAATGTAATATAATGACAACAAAAGAACTGCTAATAACCATTACTAAAAGCTTTTTCAGATGTATGTACAAGTGCATAATTAAACTTAAATACCAGTGAAAATATTAGCTCCAATTCGCTATCAGACTTTCTGTGATAAAGGATAAAAATTAAATGTAAAAACTAAAATCAGGGTATCTGTCGATTTTTCTGGAAGGTTGTTTCAAATGGATTCAAAATTGCCTGAACACTGGCAAGAATATAATATGAATTCTCACTATAAAACCTCATAAAATTAAGTACACTGATAACCTGATATATATATTTTTAATTATTGTTCTGTGGAATAAACCTATTTTGGAGACTTGGCAAAATATTACCAAGAAATTTAAACAGGAAAGTCAAGTCCAGATGTACAAGTAAGAAATCTTTTTTCTATATATAACAAAATCACTAAGTTAAATCATAAATGACTTCCACTAAATATTAACACTCCAAAATTCACACAATATGAATTAAAATAGGTATAGCAGAAAGTGCTCTCTGAAGCATGTTCACATTCCTAAGATAAACAACGAAGTGTAGCCACCAAAAATTCAGATAGGCATAGGTGCAAACATTTGCATGCAAACTTTTATAAGACATAAGAAATTATTTGTTTTCATAATTTTATGTACTGCGTATATATATTTTACAACAAGTACAACTGAAAACATTTCTACATAAAAACCACAATAAACTCAAGTGAAATACTAAATAATAGTCTTACAAACTGATCTCTCAAGAGAATAACTGAAGTACGGTATTCTAAGAAATGCCATTATCTTAATCAATCATTTCTGTTTTAATTGAAAAGACATCTGCCAGCATATGTTCTGGAATTTCTGAACCTCTGACTTTAAAGGCATAACCAAGTATTATCCACTTTGGCCAAACTTTGTCTCAAGGTATACAGCTTCTTAGAAACTGCATAAGGTCCATATTGCCAGTGAATAAAAACCCATCATAAACCTGATGTAAAAACTGGCTCACCTCAAAAGGGGGTGTCAATGTCCCCCTTTCCCCATCTGTTAATACACATCTGCATCAACTCTCCAGTTAAATGAGCCACTCCCAGAAGGTAATCAACAGGGGTGATTTTTAGTTTCCAAGTCCCAAACTCCTTATCCTGTGCATCAAAGGAGGGGGTCTCATTTTCTTTTCCATATTATTCTGTGGTAAATATCAATTATTTAATTTCATCCATATTGGTAAGTGATCATGTTCTAATGAGGTGCTGAAAAGAGATAATGTCCACATATTCCCTCAGTCCTATAGTAACGGCTCTATGGAATTGATGCATGTCTTCTCCTGAGAGCTCTTGAGCTACTTGTAACACCTTTTGTCTAATACCATCCAATTTAATTTCCGAGTCAGTCAATATTTCTTCCATATCAGGAGAACTTGTAAGCCAATGGAGATGAAAAATTGTCCTTCTATGTTTAACAGTTATATCTCCATAAAGTTTCACAAGTCTCTCCTATTTGTCATGTTTTGCATCAAGTTTCTGCTGAAATGATTTGAAGGCCAATATCATAGGTGCAGGTGAATGAACATCCTTCCCTTCTCTTCTCTGGTTATGTGGGGAACTGTTATGCTTCCCTTTCCTGAACCTCCTGATCCTTCTTTGCTGCTCATGTTGGCATGGCCTACAGTGAGATGAGCAGAGACTGAGGGCCTTGGAGCCAGTGGAGTGTGTAAGGTGCTGGCTGGAGAGCCTGTTGAGTAGCCCTCTGCAGCCAGCCAAGACAACGCAATTTATTAATTTACTGGTGTAAATAACACACACACACACACACACACACACACACACACACACACACACACACTTGGCATAACTCCTAATGATATGCTGTATTCTTATGATGAATTTTGAAAACCAACCATATTAACTTTAGGAACGGTGGTAAGTCTTGGTGTTTGGTTTTATGTTTAAAGACTAAAGGCTCTTGGTACTTAGTTTTATGTTTACTTGGCTAGGACTTATGTTGTGTTTAAATCTGCTCTAGCTGCAGATGTCAGAAACTAAAATTCCTTTTGCAGCTTTTGTCTCCTCTGTTGTCTTGGATTTTCCTTGAGACTCCTTTTTGAATAGGGTCTGAGTCTTACAATTCTTCTCAGCCTCAATTCCCAGGTAGCATATAGAAGCCTGTTGATGTGGCAGTAAGATGTGGGGCAAGAGAAATGTTCTCTAGTGGTAAGATCAAATTGGGTCATTTTCTGGTATGTCTATGTCCCTGAACTGTGATCTTCACAGGTGCTACTCAGCCTTTTTCTTTTTTTTTCTTTCTTTCTTTCTTTCTTTCTTTCTTTCTTTCTTTCTTTCTTTCTTTCTTTCTTTTCTTTCTTTCTTTTCTTTCTTTCTTTTCTTTCTTTCTTTCTTTTCTTTTTCTTTTCTTTTTTCTTTTCTTTTCTTTTTTCTTTTCTTTTCTTTTCTTTATTTTTTTTCCCCCCACCTTAGGTGACACAGGAAGGCTGGGGCCTGGAGGGCGGGGGATGGGTATTTCCCTTACTTCACACTGGTAAAATAATTTCCATTATGGACATGCCTTTATTAAAGAGAGAGAATTCTCTGAGCATACTCAAAAATGATACTTTCTCTTATCCCTGTTGTGGAGGGATATTTCTCAGATTTTCACGGTGAGAACCTGGTAAGGCCCCTGGAGGGAAAACTACAAAAGTGCAGGAGATCCTTGGGGCGGATTTTCCTGAAGTCTTTATATCTCAAGATAGTCAACACTAGCCTCTAGCAATTAGTCAACTGTCCTTTATGACTACTAATGCTGACTCAAGTGGCTGTTTCTGCTTCTGATAAACTATAAGCTTTGCATCTGATGGCTTTCTTTCCAATTTCTCAGGGCAATGGTTTGCCCTGTGGCCTTGATCATCTGATGGATCTAAGAGAGTTTGTTTGTTTGTTTGTTTGTTTTTCAGCTTTTTGTGTGTGTGAGAGAGAGAGAGGGAGAGAGACAGAGAGAGAGAGAGAGAGCAGGAGCACAGGAGAGCGGCAGAGAGAGAGAGAATTTTTTAAAAATTTTTTATCATTTTATTTATTTTTTAGAGATACAGCATGAATCGGGGAGGGACAGAGAAAGAGGGAGACACAGAATCTGAAGCAGGCTCCAGGCTCTGAGTTGTCAGCACAGAGCCTGATGTGGGGTTCGAACTCAGGAGCTGTGAGATCATGACCTGAACCAAAGTCGGACACATAACCAACTGAGCCACTCAGGGGCCCTGAGAGAGAAAAATTTAACCAGGCTCCTCACCAAGCATGGAGTCTGATATAGGCTCATCTCACGACCGTGAATTCATGACCTGAGCAGAAATCAAGAGCCAGACAATCAACCAACTGAGACACCCAGGTGCCCCTGGGGTGATGTCTTAAGAGTCACTGTAAAATTTATGAGTTTTAAATATAATATCACTCACATTTATAATTATTGCCATAAAACTAAAGAAGAATTTAAATCTGAAATTAAATCAAAATAACTTATCCAAAAAATGTTTATTAAAATTTTACCTGCAGATTTTATTCCAAAACAAACTTACATGATGGCATTTTATTTAAACTTTTGAAATAGGAAGAATGCTAATTACTGTGGTATTTTTAGTTACATTGGAAAAGGTAGTACAGTAACAATCAGAACAATGTTTTGATAACATTTTGAAGTAGTTATAAAATGTGTCAAACGTTTTCTGATATAAATTTGAATTTTAGAGAAACAATAAACTTTTTAAAGACAAATACATCATATAAAGATAAAAAGTATTATAAACTTTCTAAATACTGAAAACATATATTTTTATTTCCTATGTTTTTATTCTATATATGTATGAAATGACTGTATATTAGATGTCATCTAAAAATTCTCAGTTTGTTATATATTCTCCAATATCTTTACAGTGTTATTATGCTAGTACTACTGAGAAGGTGATCTTAATATAATTAGTGTTCTGTGAAAATAAAGTGAGATTCACAGATTCAAAATTATTTTCCTTTTAACATCCAAAAGAGTATTTGTTGAGGGTTTTTATCATGAATGTTATAAAATGGATGTTATAGTTTGTTAAATGCTTTTTCTGCCTCTATTAAAATGATCATATGGTTCTCATCTTTTCTTTTATTAATTTGGTGTACCAGGTTGATTGATTTGTGAATAATGACCCATCTTTACAACCAAAGAATAAATCCCTCTTGATCATGGTGAATAATTCTTTTAATGTATTGTTGGATTCAGTTTGCTATTATTTTATTGAGTATTTTTGCATCCATGTTTATCAGTGATATTGACCTGTAGTTCTCTCTCATAGTGGAGTCGTTACCTGGTTTTGGTATCGGCATAATGCTGATCTCATAGAATAAACTGGAGGTTTTCCTTTCTTTTTTATTTTTTTGGAATAGTTTGAGAAGAATAGGTATTAACTCTTCTTTAAATGTTTAGTAGAATTCACCTGTGAAGCCATCTGGCCCTGGACTTCTGCTTGTTGGGAGTTTTTTTTGATTACTGATTCAATTTCTTTGCTGATTATTAGTCTTTTCAAGTTTTCTATTTATTCCTGTTTCAGTTTTGGTTCTTTATATGTTTCTAGGAATTTATCCATTTACACTAGGTTGTCCTTTTTGTTGGCATATAGTTTTTCAAAATATTATTATTATTGTTTGTATCTGTGGTATTGTTATTTCTCTTCTCTCATTTCTGATTCTACTGATTTGGGTCCTTTGTCTTTTCTTTTTGGTAAGTCTGGCTAAAGGTCTACCAATTTTATTTCAAAGAACAAGCTCCTGGTTTCACTTATTTGTTCTACTGTTTTTGTTGTTGTTGTTTTAGTTTCTGTATCATTTATTTATGCTCAAATATTTATTATTTCCTTACTTCTACTGGCTTTCGGCTTCATTTTTTTAGAGGGAACATATATCAACATAATAAAGTCCATATACGAAAAACCCACAGCTAATATCGTCCTCAATGGGGAAAAACTGAAGAGTTTTTTAGGAAGAGGACAAGGATGTCCACCCTAACCACTGTTATTTAACACAGTACTGGAAATTTCTAGCCACAACAATCAGACAACAAAGTCTGATGGCTGTCAAAAAAAGACAAAGATTAGTTGGCCTGTCATTTTCAAATAAAGTTTAATTTCTTCCTTGCCAATTTGGATGCTTTTATTTCTTTTTGTTGTCTAATTGCTGTGGCTAGAAATTTCCAGTACTGTGTTAAATAACAGTGGTTAGAGTGGACATCCTTGTCCTCTTCCTGACCCTATGACCCAGCACTGCTAGCGATTTACCCAAAGGATACAGGAGTGCTGATGCATAGGGGCACTTGTACCCCAATGTTTATAGCAGCAATGTACCCCAATGTTTATTTCTTTTTGTTGTCTAATTGCTGTGGCTAGAAATTTCCAGTACTGTCTTAAATAACAGTGGTTAGAGTGGACATCCTTGTCCTCTTCCTGACCCTATGACCCAGCACTGCTAGGGATTTACCCAAAGGATACAGGAGTGCTGATGCATAGGGGCACTTGTACCCCAATGTTTATAGCAGCACTTTCAACAATAGCCAAATTATGGAAAGAGCCTAAATGTCCATCAACTGATGAAAGGATAAAGAAGTTGTGGTTCATATATACAATGAAATACTACTTGGCAATGAGAAAGAATGAAATATGGCCTTCTACAGCAATGTGGATGGAGCTGGAGAGTGTTATGCTAAGTGAAATAAGTCATACAGAGAAAGATACCATATGTTTTCACTCTATGTTTCACTCTTCACTAAGTTTCACTGAGAAACTTAACAGAAGACCATGGGGGAGCGGAAGGGGGGAAAAAAGTTACAGAGAGGGAAGGAGGCAAACCATAAGAGACTCTTAAAAACTGAGAATAAACTGAGGGTTGATGGGGGGTGGGAGGGAGGGGAAAGTGGGTGATGGGCATTGAGGAGGGCACCTGTTGGGAGGAGCACTGGGTGTTGTATGGAAACTAATTTGCCAATAAATTTCATATTAAAATAAAATAAAATAAAATAAAATAAAATGCAAAAAAAGAAAAAAAAGAGAAAAGATGACAGTCTATGTAGAAAACCCAAAGGACTCCAACAAAAGTTTGCTATAAGTGATACACAAATTCAGTAAATCCACAGGATACAAAATCAACATACAGAAATCTATTGCATTCTATATACTAATAATGAAGCAGCATAACAAGAAATTAATCAATCCCATTTACAATTGCATCAAAAACAACAGGGGCTTTGGGGGCTCGGTTGGTTAAGTGTCTGACTCTTGATCTCAGCCAAGCTCTTGATCTCAGGGTTGTGAGTTCAAGCCCTGCATCACTGGGCTCCATGCTGGGAGCAAAACTTACTTTAAAATGAGAGAGAGAGAGAGACAGAGAGAGATACCTAAGAACAAACCTAACCAAAGAGGTGAAAGATCTCTCTCTGAAAATTAAAAAAGACATGAAAGAAATTGAAGATGATGTAAAGAAATGGAAAAAATATTCCATGCTCATGGGTGACAATAAAAGATATTGTTAAAATGTCTATACTACCCAAAGCAATCTACACATTCAATGTAATCACTATCAAAACATCAACAGCATTTTTCACAGAGCTAGAAGAAACAATCCCAAAATACATATGGAGCCACAAAAGACTCCAAATAGCCAAAGCAATCTTGAAATGGAAAATCAAAGCTGGAGGCATCACAATTCTGGACTTCAAGTTGTATTACAAAGCTGTTGTGAACAAGACAGTATGGTACTGGGGCACCTGGGTGGCTCAGTCGGATTGTCTGACTCTTGATTATGGCTCAGGTCATGATGCAAGGGTTGTGGGACTGAGCCCCGCATGGGGCTCTGTACTGAGCATGAAACCTGCTTGAGATTCGCTTTCTCTCTCCCTTGCCTCTCTCCCCCACTAATTCGCATGGTACTGGCACAAAAACAGAGACATAGATCACTAGAACAGAATAGAAAACCCAGAAATGAACCTACAATTATGTGGTCAATTAATCTTTGATAAAGCAGTAAAGATTATCCAATGAAAAAAAGTTTCTTCAACCAATGGTGTTGGGAAAACTGGACAGCAACATGTTAAAGCATAAAACTGAACCAGGTTTTTACACCAAACCCAAAAATAAATTCAATATGGATTAAGACCTAAATCTGAGAACTGAAACCATAAAAATCATAGAGAACACAGGCAGTAACCTCTTTGACACAGGCCATACCAACTTACTAGACACATCTCCTGAGGTAAGGGAAACAAAAGAAAAAATAAACTATTGGGGCTTTATCAAAATAAAAAGTTTCTGCACAGTGAAGGAAATAATCCACAAACCTAAAAGTCAACCTACAGAATGGGAGAAAATATTTGCAAATGACATATAAGATAAAGGGGTAATATCCAAAATACATAAAGAACATATCAAACTCAATACCAAAAAAATAAATAATCCAATTAAAAAATTGGCAGAAGACATAGATATTTGTCCAAAGAAGACACACAGATGGCTAACAGATACATGTAAAGATGTTCAACATCACTCATAATCAGGGAAATACAAATCAAAACTACAGTAAAATATCACTTCACACCTGTCAGAATGATTAAAATCAACAAAACAAGAAACAACAGGTGTTGGCAAGGATGCAGAGAAAGGGAAACACTCTTGCACTATTGTTGGGAATTCAAACTGGCACAGCCACTCTGGAAAACAGTACAGAGATTCCTCAAAAAGTTAAATTAGAACTACTCTTTGAACCAGCAATTGCACCACTAGATATTTACCCAAAGGATACAAAAATAGTAATTCAAAGGGATACATGCAACCCGATGTTTATAATGCATATTACCATTTTTTAAAAATTTTTCTTTTTTTAAATCCTGACTCTACTTTCTGAATACTTCTACAAATTTCAATAGTCTAAAGTGAGCATCTTGTCTAGTCATCAACCCAATTACATCATCTTACAGGAACTTATGTACATGCATACAGTGATATGCCTTCAAGGGCAGATGATTCTACCTGTATTGTTTATTATGCATATAGACACAAAGTATCTTCTGAGTCAGAAATTTCTAGTTAGCATTTTCTTAGTAGACAATGAAATAAAAAAAATAATTAAAACAGTACTTAGAATCAAGATTGGTCTCTGTGTAATCCTTTTGCTTAGTATCTACTTGTGTTCATTTGGCCCAAGCAATGTTCTACTCAGTCCTGTTTTCCCTATGAAATAGCAATTATACTATATGTTCATTCAGTTTATTTAACTGTAAGAATTAAACAAAATGTGTTCAAGAGATTAAGTTGTGTAAATAGGGAAACTGACTGAATTTGCCATGTATAGCTTTTTATAGTGCTCCCAAACTCACCAATTATGCATACATTAATATTGCTGAGATGATTAAGAGAACATGTGAAAGCACATAAAAAATTACAAAATTCTGAAAAATAACTGATGCCATTTTCTTAATCATGGGTTATGTTACTCAGTATATTCTGTGCATCTACATTCCTTTGATTTTGAATCAACTTTTAATTAACTTTACAAAAGAATTCTCTAGTTCTAGCCATGAATCCTGATGGAATAATATCTTAACCCCAGGGGAATGGAAATAAATCAATCTCCTTCCATTTTAATGATGAGAGGACCAACAATTTCTCCAAAAGCAGTTAGATTTGCTATACTAAAAATCATGTGTGAGGTTTATACAACAAATCCTTATTTCTAGCACACTGGACCAAAATAGATTATTTTAGAACTAAAATTTCTCCACACTATATAAATCGAATTTCAATTTAAATTCATTCTAAGCCCATCTATAACTTTTAGATCACTGCTTTTGGGGAGTGTTGATGCAGAAAATCACATTATTTAAAGGGAAATGTTTTAAGATGACTTTAATTTTAAAACGCAAAATCATATATCTTAACAATGGATACTGGATAGGAAGCTTATCTCTATACTCTAGGAGTTATACATTTTCCCTATCTTCTTATAAGTCAGGGCATTCATTTAACTAGTCAATGTAAGATGTAGTAAAATTCCTGGCTACAATTTATTCACAACCGTTTGAAGAAGAATGGTTGATGGATTGATATATTCTGAAATTGTGTACTGAGCTAGAAGAAAACAAATCTGTAAAATATATAAACCTTTTGTCAGGCTTTACAAGTTCAAAACCATTTGAAGCTTTTCTACATCATTCCTGATGTTTAAATACCTGTGTGATGACATATTGAGGTTAGAGTTCTCAATGAAGCAGCGCTGTGTATTTGAAAGCACTTGCATTGATTTTATCACTAGATAGCAACAATTTGACAACTGATGGATTATAGGGACCACAGTCCATTAACTCTACATGCCTATCTGTTATCAGTAGACTTTTAAAGTCTCCTTATTTTTTATCTGCACTTTTGATATTTCCTTAAAAAGGCACACTTTTATTTGAGCAATATATTTTATGCTCAAAAAATCAATGATATTAATTACATAGAGTAGACTTAAGTAATATGTATCCAAATCGACTGGCATGTCTTAGTACTTTATTTTAACCAATAACATAAAATAAATGTTGATTCCATAAAGAGACAGCATTGATCTTTATTTTCTGTTGAATTCTTAGTTCTTAATAAATCATTATGTTTATTGATAGTATTGCTGGGCATGTGGGAATTGTTGGTTGATATGTCATTAACAAATCTCAGAAGGCTAAATCAACACTCTATAACATCAGTTGAATCTTTAACACAGAGAAATTCTTTTATAATAATATGATTTATTATAAATAAATCTAAGGAAGCTGAAGGAACATTTTCAAATCATAATGTTAGGACATTTGAAAATCTTAACGTTTGGTAGCATGGAAAGCAATTTATTCTATAGCTGATAGTTTTGATAGCAGTTTGATGGCTCTTTTTATACTAACTGCACTTGATATAATGAAATCCACAGGATCTAGTGAGCAGGGAGTCAAATTTATATGCCATAGAGGTATGAATAGAGATTCAAGTACTAGTATTTATTAGCTAAATTTCTCAATCTTTCTAAGTCTCAGTTTTGTTATCTGTAAAGTAAGAATAATTAGACTTACCCTGTTGTGGAGACTTAGATACAGTCTGAAGAGGACATAAAGTAGATTCTCAGCAAATGCATGAAACATTGTACAGACCATAGTTTCAAGCAAAACTAATTTGGACATTTGATGTAACTGACAGATGTAAAAACAGGATCAGATAAGAAAGAAAGCAGACTTTTTGTCACAGAGACAGTTAAAACTTCATGAAGACCCAAAGGAAATTTGATGTATGTGGCAGCACAAACCTTTCTTAGCTGAATGATTAGATTAAATCCCAGGAAAATTCTGTGTTACATTACATACAAAACAAAACAAAAAATTAGGGTGCTACATTTTCTCTAAATTTCGGACAACAGATTTTAATAATCTGTTAATTGGGGCCCCTGGGTGGCTCAGTCGGTTGAGCAACCAACTTTGGGTCAGGTCATGATCTCACGGTTTGTGAGTTCAAGCCCCACATCGGGCTATGTGCTGACAGCTCAGAGCCTGGAGCCTGCTTCGGATTCTGTGTCTCCCTCTCTCTCTGCCCCTCCCCCACTCATGCTCTGTCTCTCTCTGTCTCAGAAATAAACATTAAAAAAATAATAATCTGTTAATTGAAGAGGTGACATTAATGACATGTAAGCAAGCAAGCATTATATAAGGGAACCTGATGTATTTTTAATCTGTTCTTTATATTAAAATAACTGTAACAAAACCCCATTATTAGCAATAAAATATAGTTTTAATATTAGTCTGAACACAGCATATGTGGTTATATAAGTTATTTAAAGATAAAATTACATATAAATGTTTTATGTAAAAGGACATGTGAATCTCAAAAGTCTTATGAATTGTGAGTTAACATTAAAAATCAAGTCATTAGGAAAGGTTTTTTTTAATGTAATTTTCAATTAGAAAAATATTTTTAAACCATAAATTATGGGTGCTTTGATGAAAAGAAGACCAAACAATTTGACCACAAACAATAGAAATTGTATAGGTCAAGACAAGCCAACCAAAAGTATTTTTGTTCAAAACAAAATTGAAGGACAGAAACACATGGGTGGCTCAGTCAGTTAAGCCTTCAACTTCCACTCAAGTCATGATCTTTTGGTTCCTGAGTTAGACCCCCACCAGGCTCTGCAATGACAGCATGGAACCAGTTTGGGATTCTCTTTCTCTCCCCCTCTCACTCTGCCCCTCCCCTACTTGCGTACATGTGTGCGTGCTTGCTCTCTCCCTTGCTCTCAAAACTTAAAAAAACAAACAGTTTAAAAGTTTATTGAAGGACAAATAGGAAACTCAATAAAATATTCTCAGCAAATGCTATATGATAATTTTTTATGTAGAATATATGTAATTTTCTAAATTAAGAACTCAAAGAATTCATAAATGATGATAATAAGATTTCTCCTCACAATATTATAGACTGAGGACAACTAAGGACAAGAATGCATTTTTAAGTAAATATCTAATTAAACATCAGGAATTATCATTTTCAAAAATATTTCAGATATTCTCAAAGGGATGCATTACAAAAAACTACTGATCTATTACTTTATTGTTGAATCCACAAATATTTTCTGGTAACATGGTTTAATTGAAAAAAGATAATGCCAATGGAATAGATACCTTGGCACATTGCTGGGAGTAGTTTAAAATGTCACAATTCTGGAAAACAATCATGGGCTTTAAACATACTCATGTTAACCAGGTAAGTCCCATTGAAAATCACTCCCAAATGAAATAATTCCATATATTTGAAATATATGTTTTTGTTAAATAATTATTTAATAACAAACAACATATTAATGTATTTACTAGTTCTAGGTAACCTCAATTCCTTGAGGAAATAAAGGCAAAATTTTGAATTAAAATTTTGAGGGAAAAGACAAATATCCTAAAAATTATGTTTTTTTTAATTCTTCATTTGTTTTGTGGCATATGCCAAATTATCCCATTACCTGATTTTTGTGCCTCTTTTTCAAAATGACATTAATTATATAGTGAATAATATATATGATTTTTAAAAATAATTCATACTCTTTCATAGAGTGGCAATGTAACTACCTTGTATGTTCAGTTTGTGTCCTACTGATTTTTTTTCAAAATTTACCATAGTCAATAATACATTATTCTATTTATTAAATGTAATTATTTACTGAACATTAAGTTTCGTTAAATTCACATGTACAGCTGTATGTTCAACTAATGTAGAGGGAAAACTAACTGGAGAAAGAATACAATGACTGATAGCATTTGCTGATAAAATCTATTTAATGAAAGAAAGTCTAATAAAAAGGAGGCAAACATTGAATTTCTATTCTAAAAAGGTGCTAAAGTTTAAATAGTTGATTTCTAGAGATCTGTTTATGAACTAGTAAAATACAATGAATATTCAGTCACCTTTATAATAGGTGGAAAAACAGAACTTTCCTGAAGAAGCATGTTAACAATCTTGTAATTCCTTTATATATCAAGAAATGATACAGACACAGAAAGTTTATTTCTTTCATATTGTTATTCCTTATTAGAGAGAAATTTAATCACTTCCCCAGGGTCACTTTCAATAGAAGTTCCTGTCTACCACATAACATACTTGGGTTGGAGGTTTGGGAAGCTTTTTCCAATCTATCCTGTTTGAATCTACCTCATTAAGTTATCTTTCCATCCACAATGACTATGCTCCCAACTGAGTTGAAGCACATGTACCCCAAGTGAATGACACTTTCCTCTACTTTCATTATGTCCCAAATTCAAGTTACCATTATCTCTCACCAAGAATGGTCTAACAGCTATTCATACTACCTCCTTGCTTTCACGCATGCCCTTTCATGATCTGTCTTCCATAATGACACCAGAGTAATTATCTTGGAATAAAAATAAGATTATATAAATCATTCAAATGCTTAAAACATTCCAAAGACTTTGCACTGCATGTAGAAAATATGCAAACATTTTAAGTTGGCCTCACAGTCGCTACATGATACAACTCTGACTTCTCTAAATTCATCAAGTACAAACACCTTAATTCCTTGTGAGCTAGTCCAGGGTTGCCAGATTTAACTAAACAAAACAAAACAAAAAACACTGAAGAAAGAAAGAAAACATGAAGTTAAATTTAAATTTTAGATTAAAAAAAAAACCCTCTTTTCTAAGTATAAGCATGTGCCATACATTATTAGTTGGGATATAGTTCTAGGGAAAAGACAGAGAGAGAGAGAGAGAGAGAGAGAGAGAGAGAGAGAGAGAGAGAGAGGTATTTATCTTTTCATTTAAAAATCAGTTTCAACTGAGTGCCCTGTATTTTATCTAGCAACACTAATTCTAGCCATCCCAAATTCTTTTATCTTCCTCAAAACTGTCAAACTTATAAATGCCATAGAGTTTTTGAACATGATCTCCTCTGTATCTGAAATGTTCTTTCTCCAGGTTTTCATATATAACAAATGCTAAAGTTTAAATTAAGCCCCAAAATAAAACATATGTGAAAATTCAAAATGTAGTGCTAAATAGCCATATGCATTTTTTTCAAAGATTAGAAAAGCTAGTTTCTCAAGTCTAGGACCACTCCATGGTATCAAACATATAAAAAGGAATATACACAGGGGAGATCATTCTGGATTATCTGGATAGGTCCAATGTGATTGTGAGGGCCCGTACAAGAGAGACCCAGGAAGAGTCAGAATCAGGAAGAAAGCAATGTAATGACAGATGCAGAGATTTGAGGAAGTTTGAAGGTAGAGGAAAGGACCCAAGCCAAGGAGTACAGTCAGCATGTAGGCAGTCAGCCTACTGCAGGGCATCTGTAGGGCTCCCCTGGGAACCTTCAGAAGGAACCAGCTATGCAGATAGTTTGATTTTAACCCCATAGGACTCAGTCCTCAAGACTATAAAAGAATAAATTTGTGTAGTTTTAAGTCATTAAACGTGTGGCAATTTATGTTAGTGACTACGGGAAACTAATAACACCAGCAAACTTGTAGTCCCTGTTCTTTTCTCATTACATTTTCCGAACTAAAGCAGTCCTGATCTTGGGGGGAAAATAGCTGTTATTTCCAAGTCATGGTCACAGTTTATGTTTTCCCTTTGGATATTCAAATTAGTAAATTTTCAACTTAGAGTGAATTGAAGTTTACCTTTGCCCAAAATAGATCAGGAAAGTCATTGGATTTGCAAATATACTCATAGATTCCTAGAGGTGAACTTATTGATCAAGGACTGTTCCTTTTAAAGGTACTTTATTCACGTTTGTCTTAAATTTGGCATTCAGCCAGCACTCTAGTTAAATTAAGTCTGACTTAATCATTCTTCTTTATTACCCTGAATTTATTTTAAAATTTTGGTGGGGACAGTGGTTTTAACCTTCAACCCGTTTTTAAAACAAGTATGATTAAATATGTTGGGATCTCTTAAAAAATAAGCTAAGCAAAATGCATTAAACCTTTTTATGTAGGCTTTGAAACAGTCCTGTTGACTAGAGAAAGTGCTTTTAGGCACTCCTTAAATGATATATAGTATGTGTATTTCTCCTCAGAAATCAAGCCACATAAAATACATGCATCTGGTAGCCTCTCTCGTCTGTTGCTAAGAGACAACAAATTACGTGATTCTAGAATTGGGGAACAAAGAAAATTACTATGTTTAAATCATGTTATAAAAAGAAGAGAAAAAGAAAATACAACAGGATTTTTTTTTCAAATATAAGCATTGAAAACATAATAATATTCACCAATATAAGACATTACAATATGAGCACCCTTATGATGAGCAGGTAGTAATGATAAGCAGGATGACAGACAAAACTGAGAACACTAAGAAATTCTTACATCTACAAAATCCAGAGGCACAGTGTAAGTGTTGCTTTAATGTTAGAAAGACTAACGGGGCGCCTGGGTGGCGCAGTCGGTTAAGTGTCCGACTTCAGCCAGGTCACGATCTCACAGTCCGTAAGTTCGAGCCCCGCGTCGGGCTCTGGGCTGATGGCTCAGAGCCTGGAGCCTGTTTCCGATTCTGTGTCTCCCCCTCTCTCTGCCCCTCCCCCGTTCATGCTCTGTCTCTCTCTATCCCAAAAATAAATAAACGTTGAAAAAAAAATTAAAAAAAAAGAAAAAAAGAAAGACTACTTGGCTAATTTTTCAGTATGATAAAATAACTTCTTAAAATAGTATGATCAAACATCTTCAACATACCAATTCTATAGAAGTATGTAAACAATTTGGCAACTGGAGAAAAGATTCATATTTTGGCTACATTTATCTAAAATTAGTCAAGTCATTTTAAGATTATACAAATACAAAATAATGAATGAACTAAGGATAGGAAAAAAAGTCTTATCATTGCAATTTCCTCTGTAGGCAACTCTTCTACTGTCTGTCTATCCTGTAAGTACTGGCTTGCTCAAGACTCTGCCTCATTCCTTCTTAGTATTTTATACACTCTCCAAATAAAGTCCATGAAAAAACTTAAGGTCAATAATTCATATCTCACTTTATCTCACTTAATGCTAAATTGTATTTCTATATACCTAACTAAACACTCAACCTCATTTCCAACTCAATCCAAAATTAAACACCTTCAAGAATCTCCTCTTTCTCTTGTACTTCTAATATTGATTAATGACAGTCTCCTTTACTCATTTGCCCAAAGCAGAAACCATCCTAGATGTCATACATTTTCAATAGTTTATAAATTATTAATATTCTGTTCCCTCATCTTCATCCCAATTCCTCTACTTGCAAAATCATCATCTGCTTTTGAGGTTATCTCAAATCACTCTTTATTGCCCTCTTTAACTCTCTTTTTGCTTCCTATTATCATATAGCACTAATGACATTTACTGGAAACCCAAATTCTTTACCAAATCCCCAATGATGACATAATAGAAATGTTTCAATACATGATTCATCTCTTCTCTGAAACCTATATGCCCACTTGACCAGTCACAACTTTAAATTATACTTATTTTCTTGATTTTCTTCAATCTGCACTGCTCTTGTGAAGCCTTCCTTGATTCCTACAGGTGGATATAAAATTCTTAACCTGTATTTCCACCATGCCTTCTTTAAACCTCACATGTTGATCAGAGGTTCTGGTTGCAAGCAACAGAAAATATTATAGCCACCACCATTTTAACATTGCATGGTATTCATCTTGTTACTTCACATTGTACTTTACTAACTGAATTCATATTTGCTACCCCATGAGATCTTTAATCATTAAGAATACTGGGAAAGTATTGAACAGAGTTCATGGCATGCAGTAGATGTTGCTTGTATTTATGCCAACTTAATTTTAAAGTTAATTACATGTAATAATTTAGATGAAATGGATTTATGTGTTTATAATATGACTAGGCAGAAAACAATACACTATGTGTGGCAGTAAGGTGAACTGGGTATTCTAAAGAGTCATCCCAATAAAATGAAGTATACGCAACATAAATTGTAACAGAGCTTAATATATCATGAACTTCTCTAGCTGACCTCCAAAATAGAAGTATATTTGGTTAAAAAAATACAATGAAAAGCAGTACACCAAAGTAAGAACAGGAACATTAAGGCAGTAAGCAAAAGCAAATGGAAGAATAGCTTTAAAAGCAAATAACCATTTCATTACTGTTTTCTAAAAATTAAGGTGAAAAAAAGCAAGTCTTAGGTACAATCCCAAAGTGTTTAAGATATTGAAATTTTTAGGTAAGAATTATAAAATTATTAGGTAGAAAATACAAATGAAATAAAAGAAAGAATCACAAAAAATAAGCAAGGAACAAAAGATTATATAATGGAAATTGGGAATTACATAATGGAATGTAAATAGTATTTTACACAGACACACTCACATATGAAAAAAAATTATTTCTAAAAAAAAAAAAACTCCTACCAGATTAAACACATACAATTAGCTGTAAGTTAATTTGATATGACTAAAATGAGGCACAGAGAGATTTAAATACAGAAAGGGATATTACAGGACATGGAAGACAGAATGAGAAGAGGTAAAATTAGCTAATCATCATCCCTAGAAAAGGAAATAAGATATTTGGAAGAGAAGCAATATTTCAAAGATAACACCCAAGAATTTTCCGGAGTTACTGAAAGATGTGAATCCTCAGATAAGCTGTCAGTTGGGTGATGCACAACATTTTTGGCCTACTTCCTACTTGTGCTCTAATGGCTGAACAATTTTAAGTTTTGCAGGCCAGGCTTTACTTTTGGTGTTTTGACAATACAATTCTTGATAAGACAATTCCTAAAAAACATAAAAATAAAAATAAAATATTTGTTTATTTGTTTCTGGTCACTCAATGTACAAGCAACTATACATGCTGTCTACAACTACAGATCTTGTTGTTAAGCCTAAGGGTTTTTTTTATCTTATATATAGCAGTCTGTGTTTTGTGCTCATCCCTCAACTCAGTTGTGTTTTATAAAACAAGCAGCTTGGATGGGACCTTGTACCCTTCTATATGCTGGCTTACTCTATGCTGGCTCCCATCACAGGCAGAAACTCATAACAGAAGATGTGTCCGAGAAGAAGTCTGGGTCAAATATTTATCTTTTCTTAAGACCAACACTTCAGGGTCACAGTTCCTAAACTTTGTGCCTCCACATTCTCCATCAAAGTGGACTATAAGCCTCGAGGAGCTATAGCAGAGCATTTGCTCCATGTATTACAACTTGCAACCAGCATATTTCTAGCCTGTTTAATTTTCTTTTGCAATGTTTTGTTTAAAGGGAGAAAATCAGGGAAAACATACAAGTTTTCTTAATTTAACCTAACATCTTCACTAACCTTACTATGTGGTAGGTATGTGCTCTGACTTCCAGGATACAATCAACCAAAGTTAGCCAAATGTTTTGTCAGGGATAAGTCAATATTGTAAATATGTTATTTCCCTCCAAATAATTCTATAGATCAATTACAAATACTTTTGCAAGACTTTTCCAGAAAAAAAGTATAAAATTTAAAGGAAAAAGTCAATATCTAAAAGTAGATTGAAAAAGAAAATGTTGGAGCGCCTGGGTGGCTCAGCCAGTTGAGTATCTGACTTCGACTCAGTTCATGATCTCACTGCTTGTGATTTCAGGCCCCGCGTTGGGTTCTGTGCTGACAGTTCAGAGCCTGAAGCCTGCTTCGGATTCTATGTCTCCCTCTCTCTCTGCCCCTCCCCTCCCTTGCTCACACTCTGTCTCTAAGAATGATTAAACGTTGAAAGAAAAAGAAAAAGAAAAAGAAAGAAAGAAAGAAAGAAAGAAAGAAGGAAGGAAAGAAAGAAAGAAAGAAAGAAAGAAAGAAAGAAAGAAAGAAAGAAAGAAAGAAAGAAAGAAAGAAAGAAAGAAAATATGTTGGGATGGCTAACCTTACTAGATATCATTATTTAATACAAAACTACAAAACTACTGTATGCAATACTGTGGTGCTGTCTTGCAGATTTACCAGTTAAAATATGGAGTACTGGGTTATGTGGGTGGCTCAGTTGGTTGAGCATCTGACTCCTGATTTTGGTTCAGGTCATGATTGATCCTAGGGTGAAGCTGGGTGGAATCTGTTTAAGATTTTCTTTCTCCCTGTTCCCCTCTCTCCCACTCACTCAATCTCTCTCTCTAAAATATAAAATAAATAAACTAAAAAAATAAAATAAAATATGGAGCACTGTAGAAACTCTAGAAAGAGATGGACAGACATAGTGAACATTGCTATATTACAATGATAATATTGTAAATCTTTAAAATAATTTTTCTGGAACAACTGCGTAAGCATCCATAAAGACAGGAACCACACTATTATATGAAAGTGAAATAAGGTTCTTACTTTAAACACAAAATTCAATTCTAGATAAACTTAAACTTTAAAACTAAAGTGACGAGGGGCATCTAGGTGGCTCAGTCAGTTAAGAGTTTGACTTCAGCTCAGGTCATGATCTTGCAGTTAGTGACTTTGAGCCCTCATCAGGCTCTGTGCTGCCAGTTCAGAATCTGGAGCCTGCTTCTGAATCTGTGACTCCTCCTCTCTCTGCCCCTCCCCTGCTCACGCTCTGTCTCTCTCTCAAAAAATAAACCTTAAAAAAATTAAAAATAAAATAAAATAAAACTAAAGTGAAGAAACTCCAGAATATCTTTATGATCTCAACTTAGAAAAGAAAACAACTTCTGCAAAAGCACACAAGATGAATAAATGAAGAAGGTAAAATTAACAACTTTGTCCTGAAATTGGTAATTTCTGTTGATAGTGTAAAGATAGAACAGTATTTCAGTGAAAATATTTGAAATGAATAGCTCCGAAAAAACAATATCCAAGATGGGCAAGAAATGTATGTCACTAAGAGAAAAACATACATCCCAGGAAAATGTGGCCTGAAGATCTAAAACTACTAATGCACAGAGAAAGAAAAAAACATGAATGGCAGTATGTTAAATCTTACTAGTATTAGGAAACAATGTAAATTTTCAAAACTTTGAGATAGATAGTTTCTCTGAGAGAAATTTGTCATTAATAAATGTTGGCACAGATAAGTAAATAAACATTTCTCTAGTGGGAGTGTGTAACTGATAAAAACAATTCGGAAAATACCTTTGTATTATCTTATAAAGATAAAAACACATAAACCCTAAGCACCAGACATTCCATACTCATGAATAAATTTTGCAGAAATCTTTGTATAAGTACAGGGGCATGTACAAGAATGTATAATGCAGTGTTGCTTATAATAGGAAATACCTGGAAACAAATGTTTGTTAACCAAAGAATAGATAACTAACTATATTAATAGAACAGATATTCATACTGTAGATTATTAAATATCAGGGAAGATAAACATACAACAGTTACCTAAAACATTAGTAATATTCAAAAATGCAATACTTTCTAAGAAAGGCCAGTAATGGATGAGTACTTAAATTAAGATGCTGTTTATAAAAGGCTGAAATTTACGCAAAATAAAAAGAAATTCTTTATGAATAAATGCTTTTAGAATTAAACTATAATAGAAAAGTAATATTTGGTAGCAACTACGTTTGACAAAAGACAGGGAAATGGGAAATGGAGGAGAATACAGATTAATGCTAATTCATCTTAGGTGGAGTTGTAGCTCATAAATATATATTATCTTATTATGCTTCATAACTTCCATGTATATTATGCATATTGTTTTCTATCATGAAATACTACATAATAGAATATGTCTAAATATTAATACCATTGTTTTCCTATGATTAATTATTGTCCTAGTTACACACACTGATGAATAGATTTGAAAAGTTTCATAAACCCAATCTCCTTGATCTCTGCTATACAGCATTGCAGTGTTTCATCTTTGCCTCTTCTCCACTTCTTTTTCTTATGAAGAGTGACAAAAAAAGACCACATGGGTCAATTGTTTTAGGAATATCACTTAGATACTGGGGCTATGAGGGTGAATGCATCAAGAGAGCACACAGAAGAGTTTTATGTAAAGAATAGAGGGGTTATAGTGCCACAATAGCAAGAAAAAGGTTAAACTGGCCTAAGAAATCACTGAGACAGAGAGCAAGAAGACTCCCTGGAACTTCAAGGCTCTCAGGACTAGAAAAAAGGATATTTTTGCCAGAGTTGACTTTAAACTATTTATTCCAACTCCACTAAATGTTTAAACAAAACATATTTCAGAGTGTGCTCTTAATACATCTACTGCTCTGAGATTCCAATACTTAGGTCTGGATTTTCATACTATTTAATAGTAACAAATTGAGAATGAAAATGTGTGCATTTTTTGTTAGAGAGGTTGTGTGACTTTCACGAGAGTTTCAAAGGATTAGTAGTAGGCATTTGCCAGAATATGGCTCCCGAATATTTTTCCTGCTTACCAATTATTCCACCATGGAATTCCTGTCTTGTATTAAAACAGTGGCTCTTGGGCGCCAGTGACAGCACTGCAATGATTGTCATCCTCTAAGCTAACCCTCAAAGTGAAAGGAGAGTGATAGCATTTAATGCTCTGTGAAGACCGCAACAATATCCTCGCTAGATCAGTTCTGAAGCTGCAGTGTTTTTGCTTCCTTTTTCCCTGTGTACCCTTAACATAGGAGTTGGGTACTGAGGCATACAACTAAGACTCAGCTAAGATCCACATCTATAGGTATTGCAAACTGACTTCCTCAAATACTATTTCAACCTACTTCTCCCTTGTGTTAGTGTACTATAGAGGCTGGAAAGCAAACACCCAACATCCAGTCTCTTTGAACCTAAAAGTTTTTGTGTTCACAGTTTTTGGCTAGTGAGATGGCATTTGGGTGGATGGTTTTTCCTTTCCACAGAAAGAAAGGAAGAAAGAAGGAAGGGAGGAAGGAGGGGAGGGAGAGAAGGAGGGACAGAGGGAAGGAAAAGGGAGGGAGGGAAGGAAGGGGAGGGGAGGGGAGGGCAAGGAAAGGAGGAAAACATGAAGAGAAAGGAAAAGAATAAATCTTTCTTTGTTGTTGTAGTTCTCTCATTATTTCAACACCAAAAAGTGTAACAGCCAGATTGCAACTTTGAAGTTTTAAAGTCTTAAACAAAGAAGAATGGTACAGGAAGATTCAGGGAAGATACACTGGGTATGGAAGACCTACCAACAGGTATCTTGTCATGTAAAACAAAATATACCTATTAACTTTCAGGTACTGTGTGTTAATTTTTTCCATTTCCCAGAGCCTAACTGACATAGTCTAAGGCACAAAAAGGATAAATATACTGCAATTGATAATGTTTGGCTGTCTTTCATTATTTAAGTGATGAGCAATTATGTTACATAAACAAATGGGCACACTACAAACAGAATGAATTATGAAAATTAAAAATATGTCACGAGGTTTAAATCAAATATCAGATTAAACCTTCACATTTAAAGAATTAATAATCCTCACTGTGCATTGTAAATATTAGTCTTGACTGATGAACATGAATTATTCATTGTAATTAGGATTATGTTTGTATTTTCAATCTAAAGTTTATTTTTTATCTACATTTCATAGTTGTTTTCCAATTGTTTTTAATCAATGCTAATGCCAATAGCTTTTCCTGTTAACACATCTCTTCAACAACCTTTGGATTTAAAATTGATACTATAAATACATTGTCTTAGCCTTAATCTGCTTATACAGGCCCTCAAAGTATCTGCCTGCCCATCCCACACGTTTCTGGGAATCAGCAGGGTCATATCTCTATGGTACTCAGGAGGAAGCCAGATCGTGTTTTTCTGCTTCACTATCCTCCTGATGGCTTTCCATGTGGCTTCTGCCTGAGAAGAATGCTGTTAAGCACAGCACAGCACAGCTGTTGCCTGCCGGTAGTTTCCTGAAGCCCTCAGAAGGAGAACCATCGTTGTCTCCCAGCTCTGACTTAGCCTTAGGTATGTGGGCACTGAAGATAAATACTGCTTAAACGCTAAATCTCAGAAAATATTTGTCAACTACTTCATATCTGATGACATTAATCCCTAAAGATTTCAAAGAGCGGTGGGATCTTGTGGATCACTTGAAATAGACCTTGGTAACAATATTACACCATGTAAATAAGCTTATGATACAAATCGAGTTCAATTTATGCCTTTTTTTGGGAGAAGAATGTGGTTGTTAAACATTTACCTGACACCAGTGATTCAAAACAAACAAAATAAAAAATGAACAATACCACCACCATCACCACCAACAAAAAACTATCACTGAGTTTGGGAATGGGAAGGAGGTGGCAAAGAACTTTGACAATCCTTTGTTACTCCATTTTTTATCAGAACCTGGTGCACACAAAGAATTACTCAAACAAACCAAAAAAATCCATTCTTATGCCTTTAGCCAAAAACAAAGGACCTATCTGTACTAACTCATGAAAATAAAATCCTGAATGTATTAACTGCCCACCATATCTACAAACTATATTCTGAATTATTATTTGAATCTTATGATGTAAAACCAAGAAGTTTACTGCAATAGAATCTAACTCCATTTTCGATATTTGATCATAGGTTTCAAGCCCCAACACTTCTATTTATTTCCACTTCTTTCCCCAATCAGGCCAAACTGATAAAATCTGGGTGACCCCTACTCTGATACAGGCAGGAAGTTCAAATCTGCAAGCTCCAGCAGGTGTGCAGGGATCATCATCCCAGTCCGATATCCTGATTACCATACAGCCACAAAGCCACTGTCCTTTCCCTTCTCTCTCAAGCCATTTTCTGATCTGCTTGGAACCTTGCTCCCTCCAAAAAGTCTGATTATGTGAATGATAAATACCTTTATATTCTGTTGTTTGGTGTACAGCACCATTAGTCATGATATACGAACCAAATTTAGGGGAGTCCTTCCTATCTGGGTGAAATGATCAAAATACTTACAAAGGCCATGTAGGCTGTCTTTGGTCCAATAATGGGAAAGAAAAGCTGGGAGAAAGTCCACAAGGAAATGTTGACTAGACTGAGATTCATTTATATGGAATTTAACAATTTGTGGGAGAATGCTAGCATTACAGTTTGTCCATATTCTTTGGTGTAGTGTAAGGTATGCCTTGCTTTTAATGACGCCATTTTTTGAATCCTGTGCCTAGAGTCCAGTAAGTGGGAAAAGATGCAATACAAATAACTATACAATCATTAACTAAATGTAAGGCAAAAGGTTCAGCATTCTTCCTAATATCTGAAACAGGGTCTTATTTGAGCAGAATATACACAGTACAATATTAGAAATGCCATACATATTTTAGGGTTATTTAGAATATCTAGGACTATCCTTCAGCTGAGAACAGAAGTGAAGAAAAAAAGTTACAAGGACTGCATTGTGGAAGAAGAAGTCTTTGAACTAAGGCTTGAGAAACGTTCAGAAATGCCAAGAGTGGAGTTAGTAGAAAATGAAATTGAAGTTGGGAAATAGCATTTTAAACACTGTGTATTTTGAACAATAATAAAAAAGCTGAGAATTCAAACCTGATAGAATAAAGAAAAAGTATAAGCAACAACATGAATGAATCCCATAAACATAATGTTTAGGGAAAATAGATATACAAAAGTATATTCAATATGATTTCAGTACAAAATTCAAAATAGGCTTTTAGCAGTTTGGATCCTGGTTCATGAATGAAAGTACCATAAGGGAGGCTTCTGAAGTGCTCCTAATGGTCAGTTTCTTGATCTGGTGATTAAACAGTTTAATCTGATTAAATAAATATTCAGATTATGAAAATTTATTGAGCTACATATTATGATTTATAAAGTTTTACATGTGGATATTATACTTTAATAAAGCTAAATTTCAATATTAAAATAAATACCAACAAATTCTGAGTAAAAATAAATGAATGGTTAGGTTTGGTTAAAGACTGACAATACTGAACAACAGTGGGATGGACACACATTTGAAAACTGGAATTATACTGCGATAAGCTATAAAAACAGTGCTAAGAAGTTTTGGTGTGTCAAAATTACACGCAAAAGTATAAAGAGTAGTATAAATACAGTTTAGTTTTCCCAAAACTAATCTGAAATTAATGTAGATAATGAAGGGTAGGCAGTAAGTGGTAATAGCACACTTAGGGATTAGAACAGTTGGTAAAATAAACCAGACAATAGCTTATGCAGCAATGCATTAGTGTGAGAACAGTTGGAATACCCTTGCAAATCAGGCACTCTGTACTAACATACCTGGCAATTTAATAAGGTTAAGCTAAAAAGACAGTGTAGTGTAAAACTCCTAAACCTAGCTAATGACACTGAAGATGCTCATATGAGGAATTTGAGGCTTGAAGAGCTGAAATGAAGGACTGCCAGGACATTCCTGAGTTCTGCTTTTCTTTATATTTTAGGAGAGTGAGAAAAAATTGAAACTGCTCTTTGTTTGGAAAAAGTTCAATTAAATCAATGTCTCAGTGCCTTTTGGGAAAGTCAGCTATTCACTGTATGGTGCTTCAACTCTATTTCAAAGTGGCCCAAAGGTGTTATAAAAAGTGGTAATTAGGTTTATCAAACTGATTTGTATAGACTTTTGCCTGAAGCTATGGCTTATTCCTTTCAATAAACTCAGTGATAACAGGCTTAAGCCTTACTTATTTTCTAAGGAAAAGTCTCTTGACCATAATACAGTCTGGCATGAAAGGAGGCAAATTCTTCAGCTCTGATCCATTCAAAGTATAGAAATGTGCAATTTGAGCTGGCAATACATTGACAGGACATTAACTGTGCTTCAGTATGGACATAAGCACTCAACCCAAGAAAAGCACGTCTTCTCCTTGGCACTGGAGGAGACGGTATAGTTTGTAAACCCTGGACAGCTGCAGTCTGAATGACTGCTTCAGGGCTCTTCTACCACGCTAAGCATGGGTATTGCTACCTGAATAAGTTTACACTTCCCTAAAATATTTGAGTGATTTAGGCCAACATTACATACTATTTCGTTCTGCATGTTTCGCCACCTCTAGCAGAGCAGTTTGCACATGGAGATCAGATTGTGGGGCTCCCTCGTAAACCCCCCACCAGTTCTACCAGCTACGTGCTTTGGTGCCTATCTTCCCTTTTCCTCCTGATTGAGCGAAATGTGACCCCTCTTTCTACCTACCAGGTATCTGCATATAATCCAGTTCCTATACATACCTGTCTTTATTGGGCACCATCTTTGGCTATGCACCCTAGTCTACTTGTTCAGTTTATGGATAAAAATGCATGTCTTTATATTTATCTAATTTACAAATGAAGAGAAAATGTATAGAAATGGAAATTTATATGTCTTCAGAATCAAAAGCAACATTGTACAAAAATAAAATAGGTAAGAAACAATGTTTAAAAATCTTAAAAATGTATATAAAAACAAAGCCTTATTATTTATTTCTTTATGGGACTATGTTAGTGACTCAAAGAAAACCAGTTCTATGGCACTGACCTATTCAATAGAAGACAAATTCTATGGACAGGAATGAATTAAGCACTGGACATTATAGGCATTAGGCATTACATTTCTGCTTCAAAAATTATTTATCAGGTTATGTCCTATGAAAAACCTCCAAAATAGGGTCAGAATTTCTCTGGAAAAAAATTATAGTAAGCAATTATAGAAGCCTTTCTATATACTTCTAAATCTCTTTCTATATATGTGCTACAGATTTTTTTTCCCAGAACAATGCAATATTCTGGATCATGACAGTCAGTATACTCTGAGTTCTAACTACCAAGTAAAAGTAACCATTAAATAGTAGAAATGCACTGCCTCTAAGAGAATATTGTCAGAGGGAAGGTATTATAGGAGTGTTAATGTGAAAAAGTCCTTGGGAAAACCCCTCACTCTCTCCACTGTCTCCACATCCATCACATGCATACGATACCTAATATCAAGACAAAAGTGTCTGCTTAGCTAAGTTTCATTGTGTCCCGGAATACATCATTCATAGGAAAAGCCCAATGTGCTACTGAGAGACACTCTTTCGACAAATAAAGTCACATCTTCATGGGCTCCAATTATCTCAGAAAATTGTCACATGCCTTAAATTTCATTAATAAAAACACGTAAGTCTTGTAATATCACAAGGCGGGTATATGAGTCACTGACAAACGTCATGGAAAGAACATTTGAAATGGCAAGGGAAAGGTTTGGTTTAGTTCTTTTACACTGAGTTGCCTTCCTGAAGAATCATAAAAATGTCTTAACCACTTCAGCTTCACCACTAAAGCCCTACATTCAGAATTAAAAGAAAATTAGGCCATGTCATTTTTACATTAATATTATTTAAACATTCTTTGAAATCCATATATACATATACACATATATAAATACATGCATATACATACATATATGCATGTATTTATATATGATAACAATTAAAATTGCTTTATAGGTCATATACTTGAACAAAAGTTCTTTCAATATCTACAGAGTATATGAATATCAAAAACGTATTCACCAAAACATGTGGCAGTACTACACTAAATGCTGAGATTATAAATATAAATAGGATATTGCTGTCATATTAGTCATGCTGATTAACTCTGGTTCTTATAAGACATAATCAAAACATTTCATTGTGTTAACAAACTACAAATTTACTTCTTATAACACAGTCTGACTATAGTGTTCAATGGAAAACATTATATGTGATGTTTCAGGATCTTAGTTTCTTCTAAATTCTGACACCACTAACTTTTAGGGCTATGCTCTCTGCTACCGTAGCTATAAAACCTATGTAGATCTTTAAGTTTAAATTAACTTAAGTTAAAAATTAAGTTCCTCCAGTGCAGTATCTATTTTTCAACTTCTCAACAGATACATGTGGCATTTGGCTACTATATTGGAGAGTGCAGAATCATTTCTTCTTTAGTCTTTCATTCATATATAGGGCAAGCAAAGATAGTTCAGTGAAAAAATAACATAGCTTCTGCTATAGTCTAGTTTTGTAGTTACTAATCACTTACTCCATTTTCCTTAAATGGATAAAATTTACTCACATACATGCTTCCCAAGAGAGACATCCCAAGGACCCATACAGTCCCTGCTTAAAGCCCACATAGAGTTCCAGTCTAAAGCCCATACCTATTACAGACACTAGTCTCATTATAAGAATAAGCATCTAGGGGTGCCTGGGTGGCCCAGTGGGTTAAGTGTCCAACTTTGGTCCAACTTCGGCTCAGGTTATGATCTCATGGTTTGTGAGATCCACACTGACAATGCAGAGTCTGCTTGGGATTCTCTCTCTCTCTCTCTCTCTCTCTCTCTCTCTCTCTCTCTCTCTCAAAATAAATAAATAAACAACAACAACAAAAAGAATAAGCATCTATCATAATGGCTAAATTAGCTGTGTTGCTTAAAGATGTATTTAAACCCTGCAACTGTGATTCAAGATGAATAATATAAGTTATATTATAGAGGAGGTTACAGACCAATTGAAAATGAAATCACTGTTCTTCTTGATTAAAAATACGAATAAAGATTTCCACATAACTATAAACACAGGATGACTTTTATTTAAAGTGAGGGATAGCCCACATTTATTTATGTGCTCCTTTTCATCCCCCTACACTTGTATGTCATGCTTATAAAAATACTGTTTAAGGGTATTACAAAAACATAAAGAGAACTTGAGGAGGCTTTTAGCTTAACCAAATGAATTGTATAGTGCCAATTTCTTCAATCATCCATCAAAACTGATGTCTACATTGTTTCTACTTCTAAAACCATAAAAGTCAGATTGCATATTTATTAGTGTGTTCTGTCTTTGTCTCATCAGAGTAAATATATTCTATTATTATGAATTAATTACAAGAAAATAGCATGTCCATTGTTATAACTTTTAAACTAGTGGTTTTAAAATTAATACACAGAGTGGAATAAAAATATCACATTTTAATTGTAATCATTACATGAGGGAGTATCAGAGAAAAAATTAGGCACTCACCAAGCAACAATGAAAAATGCAAAGATAACTCCTCTTGGTTATAGCCCACAGCTGCTCTTGAACATCCTGCAAAATAAACAGTCTCAATTATAAACTTGGCATGAAGAATAACGTTTGTGTGTTACAATTAACATAACTTATATGAGCTGATTTTCTCGGCTTTATGACCAGCAACCTATAGGTAAACAGAATATTCTACATTTAGGATGCAGTTCATAATTTAGAACCAATTAGCATTTAATACACAAACATTACTTAGTATGTTTACTTGAAATCTGGAAATATTCTTCAAGAAATAAGAGAATAAATAAAAACACAAACTATGCATTTTAAGGGTATATTTTAAATAATTACTAATTTGGTTTCATTAATTCATGCTACTCTCATAACTGATTTGCACATTACCAGTATAATCATTTGAGAGCAAGTAATTTTTACACAAATGTAGTCCCTTATTTTCTTGAGTTGATTATTTTTAAAATTATACTAAACCTTAATGATAAAAAAATAATTCTTCATTTAAGCTATCTCTTTTAACTGAGACAAATTCAAACATAAAATATGTTTGTAAATGGAATCGCTATTTAAAAAAACCTACTTGTGAACTATGAAGAAGTAAACAAATTAACCTAAAACTAATATTATACTGTATGTTAACTAACTGGAATTTAAATACAAACCTAAAAGTAAATAAATACTCTTTAAATAGGAAACAAATAAATGCTGCACATTCATTTTTGTATACTAAGTTTACCTGTGAATATTCTTGCTGGACAAAATCAACAATAACATGAGCGGTTGATATTACTTATTTAATCCTCTGTTAGCTAGGTCAATGAGATGCTTCTGATCAAGATGTTATATCTCAGTGAGTGAAAGAAAAGCTCAGGGCCATTAATTTTTATTTTATTCATTTTTTAGCTGATAATTTTAGTTGTCTTCAAGTTATCTTTTCTCTCCATTTTTAGTTTAGTAATGGAAACTATCAACTCAAGTTTTAGTGGCAAACCAGAAAACCTTGAAGCTCAGTGTAACCACATAACTATGTTCTATCAAATAAAATATGAACAGAAATGCTACGCGCCAACTACTGTGTACTATCTTCAGAACAAAGTTGTACCCTTCACTGCCTTTTCCCCTCCAGCCCTATATCTGAAGCCAAATGTGGGAGTGGTGAGCTCTTTCGACAGGATGGACAAAATCCATGCTCTGCAAAAACTGTGGGCAAACAGATGGAGAAACCCAATCACTCTCTGAATAACGTTACGAAGCAGAGCTGCCCAGTCTTAAGTACTCCTCCAGCAAGCTTCCCATAAATTTACTCCTCCCAGTCCTCTCCTCACTCTCTCCTACCCCTTCCTTTTCTCCAGATCATACATCACCAGCACCCAGGAAAACTGTCTAGCAAAACATAACTCACCAAAGAGGAACAGATGTGGAACAAACTGATACGGCAAAATCAAAATTCTCGTAAGCAGGCAGGAGACAGAAAACTTTGCATTTCACAAGAAAATAAACACTTCTATGATTACTAGCAGTGGCAAAATAATTATGGAGTTCAAAAAATAGCTGCCAATTTAAAAAGAAAGGGAATAGAGGTAGGTTTTGTGTTGACTTATTATATGAGACATTGGAGCTGGTAAAACAAAGTAGTGAAAGTCATTAAAAGGGAAAGATTCTTAAATTTTAAATTTAGATTTATTCAGTGAATACTGTGTATATTTAAAGTTGTGACAGAAAGGTTAATTATGGATGGAACTTTAACTAGTATTCTCTGCCTATGAGAAACTGATAGTCTTAACTAATTCATATTAGTACTTATATGAAAATCCTAGAATAGCTACAATTTTGATTATTATGCTTATACAGTAATTGATAATATTTGAGACTTGAAATATATTTTAAAGTACTAAAGGATAAATTACCTTATTCCTTGCCTTTGGCTACACTTAAGTTACTAAATTCGGTCTCTCTTATCCCATAGAGTAAATTTAACCCTCAATTCTTAATTGAAGCACGTACTTGAAGTGTTGAGTCTTTTTATTCAAAGCTTATTCATATCATAGAAGTAATTGTGATTGACTCAAGTCTTGTGGCTTCTCCGAAATTCTGCTTCCGTGTTATAGTAACAGAAGTGTGACTTCAATTTTCTCTTTTGAATTGAGAAATAATTGAGGACAGTTTTGAAAAGGAGTCAAGTGCTTGTTTTCTCTGAATAATCCCGCAATTTTGTTTTTTGAGTGTAGAATCATGAATGGTGTGTTTAATGCTGATGAGCAAATTGCATTTAAGCCAGAAATGTAAGAAGGATTGTAGATAAAAGAAATACAGTGGGTAAAAGCAGATAGAGCTAATTAATGTGGATCCATTCCAATGGAAAATTGTGGTTCTGGCAGTTATGAAAGGAAATATATGGATTAGAACTCAAAAACTCAAATGACAGAGATGAACCAAGATATTAAAATAAATAGCAACCATAAAGATAGAGGTATGTTGAGCTGCATAACCAGTTAAAATTATTATATGCATTTTATTAAAGTGTATATTAGACTCCATTTTTTGAGCAAGTTATATATAGGTTTAGAATATTACTTATTTGGTAAATGAAAACACTATAATATTAAAAATATTAAAATGGAAAAATCCAACTATAATTTCCTCATTATGTATAGTATATTAGTAGTAGTAGTAGTAGTAGTAGTAGTAGTAGTAGTATTTGAGAGAGCATGAGTAGAGGAGAAGGGCAGAGGGAGAAAGAGAGAGAATCTTAAGCAGGCTCCACTTTCACCACGGAATCCGACACAGGGCTCAGTCCCATGACCCTGGTCATGACCTAAGCTGAAACCAAGAGTCAGACTCTCAACCGACTGAGCCACTTATATGTATAGTATATTATTTTTTGTTTTTTTAATAACTGTTTAATGTTTATTTTTGCGAGAGAGAAAGAGAAAGAGAGACAGAGTGCGAGTGGAGGAGGTGCAGAGAGAGAAGGAGACAGAATCTGAAGCAGGCTCCAGGCTCTGAGCTGTCAGCACAGAGTCCTATATGGGGCCCTAACTCACTGACCTGAGCCAAAGTCGGACGCTTAACCAACTGAGTCACGCAGGCGCTCCAGTATATTATTATTTCTAAAACCACCCTAAACAATAAGTAGATATAACCCTTTAAAGATGTTTCCTCATATCCTTATGATATAAATAAAACTGTTCATATTTGAAAAGTAAAGAATAAATAGATAACAATGAGGGAAATAGCATGTGGTATGTATCCATGCTTTGTTTTCTTCATTTTTTGTGTGTGAAGATGGGTGTGTTATTATTAAAAAGATGGGGGTGAAAATACTCTTTCTGAGGTATAAGACATTAATTGGAAAATGGATTTATCTTTGAATTCTTTAGTTTTTAGATGATTGGCAATACACCAGAAAAAATTATTTCAAATGAAATAGAAGGAATATACCAATGACTATACAAGCTGAGTTGAGACGGTCTTTATGGTTACCAGATTATTAGTATTTACCAGATTTTATTACATATTTCATTTTAATATACATTCCTTACCAAAATAACATGGTCAAATTCTTGTGTTCTCTCTCCCTAATCTTATGTTACACCATTTGTCAAACTTCAGAGAAGAATCTTAGAGCAAATAAGCAAAGAGGAGAAAATGGCTGAACTTTACAGTTAACTGGTTGAACATTTATTTGAATTAAACATTTAAATGTGGCTAATTAACTCATTAACCTTTATATTAAAAATTCTATTTCACACTGTGTACTACACGGAAGTTCAGATGTGGTTCAGCTGTTACTTAATTAAATCTAAGGCCAAGATATTTTTTCAAAGATTCTCTACTAATTCATTTATTACAAGATTGTAAACATTCAGAACAAGGCCTAGGCATATTTTACTATTATTTTATTATTAAATAAGTTTCATTTTCAATAATATACTTGTTTTTACCAAGAGTACAAATCCTTTTCTATTACTGAAGAAGCATAATTATGAAAGTCTCATGGTTTTCAAATGTAAGCATGATTGGGAAAACAGATTCTTTATACCAGTTATACATTTAAATTTCAATTTTATACTCTTATTTTTGTAGAACAATGTTAGTTTTTAAATTAAATTCAAGAAAATTTAATTGAAGGAATGATATTTCATATAAACACAAGTATTTATAAATCAGAATTTTTCTTCAATATAATAAAAATTCTATAGGTTATTATGGTTACTATGTCATTATACAGTAAATAAAAACTATTCTCTTTCATAGTTTAAAAAAAAGAAATATTGCAATCACAGCTTGGCTTCTACTAAACATCAAGATATTTATCTATCTCCATATGTATCTATCTATCCATCCATTCATCCATCTATCTGTATCAGATGTCTCAAGTATCTAGCTGCTTCTCAGAATGTTTTTTCCCAAGATTCCTCTCACCATGTGACTGTATCTTTCAATAGTGAAATCATTTAGGAAAATTTCTTTTGTTATATAACTTATATTTTGTTATTTTTTAATGAAACATAAATAACTTATTTTAAGTTAAAGATTAGGAAGTACTTTCTAAATTTACCAGATGAATGAATTCTGAAAAACATAGTTCTGCAATTAACAAATATGACATAGAAAATCTGAGAACAATAATACTAGCAGAAATATGCATATACAAGTCTCCTCTCATAGAAGATTTTTAACAATACATACATAATCTACCTAAATTGCTTATTAATTTTTAAATGTTTATTTATTTATTTTTTATTTTTGTGAGTGGAAGCAGGGGAGGGGCAGAGAGAGAGAGAAAGAGAGAGAGAGAGAGGATCTGAAGTGGGTTCTGTGCTGACAGCAGTGAGCCCGATGTGGGGCTCAAACTCATGAACCATGAGATTACAACCTGAGCCCAAGTCGGACGCTCAACCAAGTGAGCCACCCAGGTGCCCCTAAATTGCTTATTTTTAATGAAACCTGTTTGGATGAAGGATAAATGGAGTCAGTATTAAGTATTTTTTCTTCATTATTTTTTTATAACTGGAGGGGAAAAACTCACCAAATCTGAAAACAGCTACATTTTAAACATGTCTGCATAAAATCACATAACCTGATGCAGGAAAAATAAATACTTTAGAAAATATTTCTCATGGTTTTAGGTTCCAAAAGTTTTGAATTTCAGGTATATTTTACTTATGCTTGATTCTTGCTTTTATCTTTTGCATCATTAGTAAAGTTTATTATTAGGTATCATTTACTTTTACACGTCAACTTTTATCTTAACACAACTTGGTGGAGGTTGCAGACCTCCATGGGTTTTCAGACTCATTGTTCACTTTTTCAATGAAATGGAGTAAAAAGCTTGAAAACTGAACTTTCATTATGCTTCCTAGACATCCTTGGGATGAAGTAGTAAAAGTTTACTGGGTAATATTCAAGATATGAACTTAGACTATGGAGACGTGGCCAAGGGAGAAATAACAAATGAAAAACATTAAAATAAATAAAAGTAAGCAGTATTTCTATTTCTTTGCTGTTCTTAGCATGCCCATTGAAAATTCATAAAGAAGAAAAATAAAACAACCTAAGAGAAAGCAAATATATTTCTTTCTTTTTATATTTTTCTGGACACCTGATTAGTTGTCAGAAGTGAAGACTACACATGTGGCTGAAAGCCAGGACCAGTATATGGAAATCAGAAGATCTTCTATTAAGACATGAGCCTCAATGTACCAATTCCCATGCAGAAAGAGAGGACACTTTAAAAGTCACAAAAGCATAACTTAGAAGATATGCACATTCTTGGAGGTTATAGTAGAAAGTTAGAAAACAATACTGAGGATGGTATTCTGTCACTTCATTCTTACTACATAAAAACATGATGCCAGTAACACAGATTGCACGTAAATGAAAGATTGTGACTTGCCCTTCTTATACGACATCCACCAAATCTCCCTTTCACATGGTTTTAATTGTAATTTTAAATGGGAATGTTTGGAATCATTTAAGCCCTCCCTTGTGGTAAAATTATGCAATATATTACACCAGGAGGACAAAAAAAAAAAAAAAAACCCAAACATTGGATGAATCATTTCTGATTCCCTCTAACCATTTGGTAGCCTCATCTGTTATTATATCAGGTAATGGAGACTGACACAGACTATAGGGATTAACAGTAATTCCTCAAACACTTTTGTTATACCTGATACAATAAAATCTACACAAAAAGTACCACAAAGGATGGTTGAGAATCATAATGGACTTGGCAAGCATCTCTTCCCTTTCAATGTCAAAGTAGGCCAGGCCTAATTGTAATTTCATGAAAATTAAAGTATTATGATACTAATTTAGCTATCAAATGACTTCTGAAGATTTAATTAACTATAGTGAAAAGGCAAAATAAATAAAATCTGGTCAAAACATTAAGCTTTTTTTTAAATAAGTCATATATTATCAGTGACACTATGTTCTCTAATATTTTTATATTCATACTTGATAGTATTTTATGTGTTTGGAATAGTTTACTTTTTCTTTTTTTTAAATTTAAATTTTGGTTAACAAACAGTGTAATATTGGTTTCAGGAGTAGAATTCAGTGACTCATCACTTACATAAAACACCCAGTGCTCATCCCAACAAGTGCCCTCCTTAGTACCCATCACCCTTCTAGCCCATCTCCTGTCCACCTCCTTCTATTAACTCATAGTTGGTTCTCTATAACTAAAAGTGTTTTATGGTTTGTTTCCCTCCCTTCTCTTTTTTTCCCCTCATCCCTATGTGTTCATCTGTTCTGTTTCTTAAATTTCACATATGTGTAAAATCATACGGCATTTGCCTTCTCTCATTGGCTAATTTCACTTAGCATAATACATTCTAGCTCCATCCACGTTGTTGCAAATGGCAAGATTTCATTCATTTTGATGACTAATATTCCATTGTATATATATACACTACATCTTCCTTACCCATTCATCAGTGGATGGACATTTGGGCTCTCTCCATAGTTTAGCTATTGCTGATAATGCTGCTATATACATTGGAGTGTAGATACCCCTTTTGAATCTGTATTTTTGTATCCTTTGGGTAAATACCTAATAGTGCAATTGCTGGATTGTAGGGTTGTTCTATCTTTAGTTTTAGTCAATCTCCAGAGTGGCTATACCAGTTTGCAGTCCTAGAAACAGTGCAAGAGGTTCCTCTTTCGCTGCATCCTTGTCAATACTTGTTTCTTTTGTTGTTAATTATAGCCATTCTGACAGGTATGATGTGGTATCTCATCATGGTTTTGATTTGCATTTCCCTGGTGATCAGTGATGTTGAGCATCTTCTCATGTGTCTGTTAGCCACCTGGATGTCTTCTTTGGAAAATTATCTATTCATGTCTTCTGCCCATTTCTTAACTGGGTTATTTGTTTTTTAGGGTGTTGAGTTTGATAAGTTCTTATAGATTTTAGATACTAAACGTTTATCAGATATGTCCTTGGCAAATATCTTCTCCCATTTTGTAGTCTGCCCTTTAGTTTTGTTGGTTTTTTCCTTTGCTGTGCAGAAGATTTTTATCTTGATGAGGTCCCATAGTTCACATTTGCTTTTGTTTCCCTTACCTTTGGCAACATGTTTCGTAAGAAGTTGCTCCAGCTGTCAAAGAAGTTGCTGCCTGTGTTCTCCTCTAACACATTTCCAATATTTTGATTGTGAGTTTAAGATTCACTAAAAATTAGCCACAGACAAGATGAAGAACATGGGTTTTCATGTCTAGACATGCATGTCTAGACTGTGGTCCCCATGTCCAACTTTGTCTTTTAAGATCCTCCTTTTCTCAATATGATCTCACTTTGATTTTTAGAGCTCCAGTGAATATGTTACAGTTATTCTGCATCAGAAACTGTTAGCTCTTTCTTCCCTTTTCATAGAGAATTCTATGGTTCCTGGTGACATGAGAGCCATAAAATGGAAGGAACCTACATCTGAATGTCTACATGGAAGAAAGCCATCCATCAACCAGAAACACTTGAACTATTATGTGGGTCAGAAGCACATTCTACTTTGTTATGGAAATGAAAACAAATTTTGATGCAGCAGCTGGTTGCAAATGGGCTCCTATAATATCAACTACTTGATATTTGGAACTGGATTTGTTTTGGATTCTCATTTTGTTCTCAGTATCTAGCAGGGTCATATTCCTTTCATTCTTTTGAACAAATACTGCGAAAAATATAAATTCATCATACATAAACAAATATGTATTTGACTCCCAATATATTCAAATATCTGACACATATTTTTCAAAAAACATACTGTCTTTTCAAATATATATTACACATTTTCATTCCAAGCAACATTTTATAATTTGTTTACTTGTGAAGTCAAAGCCGTGATTCTCCTGTGGATTAAGAAGCAAATCTAAGAAGTAAAATTAGGGAAACTTGGGCTGTTCTACTCTAAAAGGAAACTTGAAAAATTGCTGTGCTGTATGGTGTCATAGTTGGTTGTGGGTTTGTGGACACTCTCAACACTTTTACCTGCAGCCAAATTTCAGTAAAAAATAAAGACGTGTGAAAAGTGCAAACATGTAGTCTTCCTTTTATTTTCCAATGGTTTTAAATAGTCTTGTAAGTACAATAAAACCTTGGATTGCAAGTAACTTGCTCTGTGAGTGTTCTTCAAGACGAGCAAACATTTCTAATAAATTTTAACTGTAGAAAGAGTGATATCTTGCAATACAAGTAATACATGATGCCAAACATCACATGATCAGAGCTGAGCCAATGATTCTTCTCTCTCTCTCTCTCTCTCTCTCTCTCTCTCTGTCTCTCTCACTGCAGGATTATGAGTGATCATCTCCCATGCTCAAATGCTTGGTCTCAGGCCACAGTGTTTGGCAGAAATCAGTGATTTTTCAGAACACTGGAAGGTGCGCACAACTGGCACGAGTGTATTTTTTGTCACTTTAGAGCACGTATGGAGGACAGTCCTTTGCTTTTCCATACAAGAGTAAACTTAGGAATGCTTTGCTTCATTCTAGGTCAGGCTGCCTTCAGAAAAAAACCCTTTCCTCTGCTGCCTTATTGCCAGTTAAATACAGTATATGACAGAGTTTATGAATACTGTACTGTAGTCAACATCCATGAGAGCACATACAATGGCCCCCATGCAGAAAAAGATTCCAGTGAGCCAACAGATAGCAGTGATTCCATTAGTGATAGTAAAAGTCATCCTACACAATAACCTTTCTCTCTCATCTCCCTCACACCAGCCACAAATGTTTTCAAAGGTAATAGCAGGTTAATATGTGTAGTTTTCTTTACATGTTGCATTTCCTTTATTATTTTGTACTATATTACAGTATTGTAATCATTTTTATATGAATATTTTTGGGTTGCGGAATGAATTATCTGAGTTGCCATTATTTCTTATGGGGTAATTCGCTTTGATATACAAGCGCTTTGGATGACAAGCATGTTTTCAGATTGAATTTTGCTCACAAACCAAAGTTTAAATGTATTTCATAATTTTGCCTTTTAAGTGTAGCAGGTATGTCTACAGATGCGGAACTCCAATACTCATAGTGAAATTCTTTGATTCATTAATTCCACATTTTCCTTTTCTACTATTCTGCATGAAGATTCTATCATCCTCCATTTTTTTAAGTTTGATAAAAATATTGTTATTACTATTATTATTTCAGGTACAAAAATTAATTTTTTTATCAAGGTGAAGTGATCCTGATCTAATAAAACTAGCTGCAAAGAATTCTTTCTTTCCTGAAGGAGAAATCATTATTTGTCTAATCAAAACACAGCACTGCCATTTTTTTAATCATGTATTTATTTTTCCAATTTCCTCTCCAAACAAGGTTGATTTATCAGTGGTCAATGAGGTATAAAGGAAAATCTATGCGGGGTATTTGGAAAAGATTATGTTTATTACATAAGAAGGCGATTTCAAAGGGAAAAATAAGGATTGTGGCTTCATTTTTTTCTTCTTCCAGTTAAGCATATAGGAGTGATGGCATGATGTATGAATGTAAAGCAGCATTCTTATGACATTGAGGAAATGAGCAGGAATAAAAAGCCAATAGCCTGAAGATTAAAAAGTGGTATTGAAATATTTCTCCTATTTTATTAAAGCCCACCTGTTAAGAGTTCAGCAGTAATAAACCTGTTGTCAAAGAAAAGTTAACTTAAAACAATAAGTGAAAGATACCTTATGGAAATCTGCAGCATATTATTTAAAAGACTTTTCATATATGTTTGTTCTAGGTGATTTAGGGGTGGTATAATGTAAATAAGAGTTGTCCTTTATTAGGTGACTTAGGAAGAAAGGAAAATCAGATCACTGGGTGACTTTGCTCTTAGGTAACAGGCACCAAAATGAAAAAGAATAGGAAGAAGGAAGAATAGGCACCCATGTTCTCCAGAACATGGGCATGCTTAATTTATTTTTTGATTGAAGAATGTTCTTCTATCTCTGCTAATATTTCCTGAAGATATTTATGTTTGTGTTTCCTAGATGTTCACAGTCAGGGGCAAGTTTCCAGCCATCAGAGGTCAGCGGTCAGGTTCAATTTTGTTTGCTTTGTTATTATTTTTTTAATTGTTTCACTTTGTTGACATCTTAGAGCCTCTGACTAGCCTAGGATCATCTACTTCACTCTGTATGTTTGTGTGTGTTGGTAATCAAGAATAAATACACTTAGATCCCAAGCTACCACTTCAGTATTTGCTCACATAGAGCCTAAAACATTCTGAACACATATATTCAGATGTTTGGAGATTAAAAAAAAAAAAGAAGAGAAAATATGAACTGCATTCAGTCATGAAAATTAGTGATCAAATGTATAGTGCTCAAAATAATTAATCTACTATTGAATACTTTGGCTATTATGACAATATAGTATCTCTTTAACCATAGAAACTTATAACACACCCTTTTTTCTAACTGAAGTACAGTTAATATGCAGTGTTATATTAGTTTCAGGTGTACAATACAGTGATTCAACAATTCTATACATTATTCCATGCTCACTATGATACGTGTGCTTTTTAAAAAATTTTTTTAACATTTATTCATTTTTGAGAGCTGGGGAGAGACAGAGCATAGTGAGGGAGGGGCAGAGAGAGAGAGAGGGAGACAGAGAATCTGAACCAGGCTCTAGGCTCTGAGCTGTCAGCACAGAGCCTGATGCAGGGCTCGAACCCATGAACTGTGAAATCATGACCTGAGCTAAGTTGGACGTTTAACCATCTGAGACACCCAGGTGCCCCATATGAATGTGCCCTTTAATCCCCACTGCCTGTTTCATCCATCACCACCCCCCCTACTTTTCCATGGGTAACCATTAGTTTGTTCTCTATAGTTAAGAGTTTGTTAACTCCAGTGGAATTAAAATTTTTAAAAATGAAAATTAATTTTGCTTTAGCTTTGTATACTAAAATATTAAACATGCATGCTTAAAAGATTTTGGGATCTTTCAGAAATAATAATTAGGAAAACAAAGATAATTTTTTTCTATATGCCATTTTTCATATTAATCAACACTAAATATAAATTACATAGAATATTTAAAAATAAAATTAAGAGAAGAATATGCAAAGGGTTCACTTTTCTTCTTGATTGAAATAATTCACGGAAAGCTGTGTGAGTGTCCATGTGTGTTCAAAAAAGAAGAAAGTAAAGACAAATTGAATTACTTGACTAATCAAAAGTAGATAGTGGAAAAACTTGAAACTTCCAATAAATTTGTTAAAATTTATCATACAAATGCATTTTGGGTATCTGTTTTGGGAACCTATGATTTTTTTTTCTCTTGCTATGGAAAAGATTTTCACATATTAAATTATCTGATATTATCCTTATATTTCTTCCTAACATGATTTTAGAAGATGTAATTGCATTACTCCATCTCCATTTGTTTCATTCATTTATTCAACACATCTTGAGCTTCTGTTTATAGTCCAGGCACTACTTTTAGCAAGTGAACGTAAGAGCAAGCAACAAAATAACAAAACCCCTTGCTCACTTAACAATTCATATTCCAGTATAATACCTTAATTAACCATTCACAAGTGATACTTATTGTTTGAAATTTTGTGTTGATATTGGAAGGAAATTGTGAAACTATATATATAAGCATAAAAAATAATATAAAAATAAAATATCTTTTTATTCTAATATTTTAAGGATCAGGCCACAAAACAAAAACATTTTAGGATAATGTTTCTGGATTTATTTTTTTCAAAATTAGTTTAAATACAAATAACTGGACCTGCCCTTCTTACACATGATTTTTCATACTGTGCTCATATGAATGATATTATCAAGGAAAATATCTAAGGTATTTGAAATCAATATAAGTAACTGTTTAAGAATCAATTTTTGTAAAACAGACCTCTACAGAGTGGGACTTTATGGGATAAACCATATCTATTTAAGGAGAAGAAAAAAGGAACACAATACAACCTTAAATGTTTTCTGGACATCCTATGATTACAAAAATAAAACTTCATTCTTGCCTTCTTTGTTCATAGAGTATGTATTGATTCTTTGCAGTTTCAATAAGATACCTGAGAGACCTATATGTCTACTATGAAAAAGTAAGTTTTCAAGGGTTGAATAAATATCCACATCAAAGACTAGAAAATTCAGTGTTTCAGAAGCATTAATAATTTATGTGAGGAATTACTGGATTATGTAGTTGAAAGGCCCAATTTGGCAAGTGATTGATTATGCAAGGTCTCAAAGAAATAGCTGAAGAAACAAGTATTCCGCCGAAACAAAAATTGAATATTCTTATAATTAGGAGGAAAGAAGAAAAGAGCTATTGTAAGATTTAGAGAAAGCATGTAGTAGACTATTTCATGGTGACGCCAATAAATCTGTTTTTGATGCTCATTCTCTTGTATAATGCCTCCCCCTTGGGTTCTGGGATATTTCTGGTTTGGACCAATGGAAGATTAGCAGGCATTATGCATGCAGTGTTTTTTTTTTTAGAAAAGTGCTTGCATATTGGAACTTATCCTCTTGGAATACAAGACCTTGCATTTTGGTAACTGCCCCCAAATTGCTGTATCAGGAGAAGTGTACTTAAGATGCTTTAATTGCATCTGGTCCTAATTTAGATGATGAGATCCTGGACTTCATGACTATCTAAATATCATAATTAGATGAAAACTTGATGGTTTTAGGATTGGGAGTGGGTTGGCGTGTTTTGAGTGTAGGAAGAAAATGAGAAGCCCTGCTTTGGATTCTCTGTCTCCCTCTCCCTCTTTCTGCCTCTCTCTCTCTCTCTCAAAAATAAACATTAAACAAAATTTTTAAGAAAAAGAGAAAGAAATGAAACATTAAGATCCTGGGGAAGACTGTGGTTGGCAGTTAAAATGTTCCTCCCTCTTCTGAATCAGTCTTTCCACAATTGATACCCTTTGGTAGTCCTCTTCCACAATGACTTGACTTTTGACATTAGCACACTGAATGCACATAGAAGCTTGAAAACTCTTGCTTAATTCCAGACATTTGTAAGAAAATTAAACATGTTTCTACAGTTTTTTAAAGCCATTTTTACTGCAGGTATGTTTTTAATGTTTTTTTATTTTTTATTTTTGAGACAGAGAGAGACAGAGCATGAATGGGGGACGGTCAGAGAGAGAGGGAGACACAGAATCTGAAGCAAGATCCAGGCTCCGAGCTGTCAGCACAGAGCCCAACGTGGGGCTTGAACTCACGGACTGTGAGATCATGACCTGAGCTGAAGTCGGACGCTTAACCGACTGAGCCACCCAGGCACCCCACTGCAGGTTATGTTTTTAAAAGGCATACCCAAAATATATGTAAAATAAAACAGATAAATTGAAAGAAAATGGAAAAACACATAATAGAAAAACTATAACCAAAATAAAATTGAGTAACTGTACTAATAGTAAATAACACAAGCAAACATTATTTGGGAAATGTGTATCATTATATAATGGTAAGTTGTTTGGTTCACCACTGACCTTCTACATAAGTGTATGTACACTAATAACAAACTTTAAATATGTAAAACAATACTTGAGCAAATTATGAGAATAAATAATTAGTAAGGTAAATAAATAAAAAACAAATTTAATTTACAGAACACTAAACTACCCAAATTAGGGCATATTCAACACAGTAACTGCAATGGTGAATAACTACAACAGTCTCCATTATATATGGAAACTTTTTTTGAAAATTATACTACATATTAGTTGCTAAAAACAACAACAAATTTAAAAGAATTTTATGGAAGTGCCAACATGTTAGAACTCAGTAATAAAAGAATAATCAGAGAAAAAATGGTGTGGAAGAAATTAAACAATAAAAGAAAAACTCAAGGAAATGAAAAGGAAAAAAATAATATAAATTAAGTAAATTAAATGGGCCTCAGTACATGGTGAGAACATGAAAACAAAGGTGATTATTTTATGTTCACAGATGTGTACGAGAAACTCAGTTAAAAAAAAAAAAAGTCCTAAGTTTTTGTTGTTGTTGTTTTATTTTTGTTTATGTAGTCCTAACCTGTTCAGTTCTGTAGGAAAAAGAGAGACAATTAAATGGCAGGTAAAATAGGTGAGCAAAAAATGAAAGGAATCAAAAAATTGGTGGAGTAAATTAGGAAATAGAATTCTGTAACTGTTCTACTATAAGTAATGTTCAACAGTCTAAGAATGAGAATTTGGATGGGTAAGGATCCATGTGTGATCGTTAGCATGGATCTCTTTGCATTTATGCTACTTTGAGTTTATTGAGCTTCTTGGATATGTAGCCAAAATTTTTCAGCGGAACTAGGGCAGTGTTCAGCCATTATTTTTTCAAATATTTTCCCTACTTTATTATTTCCTCTTTGGTACTCCCATTGTATTTTGATACACTTTATGACATCCCACATTTCTCTGAGGCTATGTTCGGCTTTCTTCATTTTGTTTTCATATTGCATTATCTCTATCCATCTGTTTTCTTCTAGTTCAAATATACCACTGAGTCCTTTAACGAATTTGTCATTTTAGTTATTGAACATTTCAAGTCCCAAATTTCCATGTTATTCCTTATTATAATATCTATTACCATATATTCTCTATTTCATGGGAATTAATATATTCTATTATCATCATGTCTTCCTTTGCTTCTTTAAGCTTGGTTTTCTTTAGTTCTTTGAACAAATGTATAATGACTAATTTGAAGTCTTTGTCACACAGGAAGTTTGCGTTGCCTGCTGTTTTTCCTGTGAGTGGGTCAAACTTTCCTGTTTCTCTCCATGTCTCATAGTTTGTTATTGAGAAATGGGCATTTAATGTATGTTATAGTTAAGTCTAGATACTAATTCCCCTCCCCCTTCTCTGAACATTTATTTTGTTGTTGTTTACTTGCAACTTGGCTAGGCTATTTTAGGGAAGATAATACTCCTTGCAACATCAAGTATTTTCTGTAGTTCTACAGAGAGCAATTCTGGATGTGCACAGTCCTTGGGATGAGAGTGGTTTTAGCAGTTCTCTTTTTGACTATCTTTTCCTCTGATTTCTCTGTTAAAACTGTCTGCCTCATTTGGTATTAACACTTTCTCATTTGGTAATAGGCTTCACTAATTCCTGGTTGATTGCTCTACTGTTTGTAATGATGCCCTGGGGCATCAATTCCTTAGCAGTCGGGTCCAATTACATTTGAGCAGGGCTAGTTTTTGAGCTCATTTCTTGGAGTTTTGTTCTAAACCCAAAAGAACTCTTCTTAGCTGTATCTATTCCTGATTCTCTCTGGTAAACTAGATGTCTAGCTAATAGTTACCTTGTTGCTCTTAATTAAGAAGAGCATTTATTTTCAAGAACACCCATAATTTTTAACTTCCCCTCATTCTGTTTCAAATAAATTGAGTGTCCTCCAGCAGTGTCCTCAGATTTGTCTTTTCTTATGCACTGCTTGTTCTCCTAGCAAAATCTCTGGGTCAGTTCCTCTATGTGATAGGTGGGTTGATACCTTTGGTATTATGATTTATTCTCTGAGTGAACTAAGGCAAGGCAATTGGGGACCTTGCAATTTCAGCCTGTGTACGGGGTGGGTGGGTGGGTGGGAATCTCCATCCAATGTGTAGAGGCTAGATGCAGGAAAGAAGCCCCAGATTCTTGGCCATACTCACCAAAAATCTAGTCTCTCCTAGTTAGAGTTGGAGAGGATGAGAAATACGGATTTCTGCCCCTTCCAGTGAGATACACTAAATTTTGAGTGCAAACTCATGGGAGAGGGATCCATCTTTTTGGCAACACCTGTATGGAATGGAGCTTCTGTGTTTCGCCAAGCTGGGGTAGGTGAGGATGAAGGAAGCAGGTCATAGTTCAGATGCCACAGAATTTGTAGATTTTCCTGAATAAATGTTTCCTCATTTGCTTTATGCCTTTAGGACAATTTCCAGGGACTTCTTTTTTTTTTTTTTAAATTTTTTTTCAACATTTATTTTTGGGACAGAAAGAGACAGAGCATGAACGGGGGAGGGGCAGAGAGAGAGGGAGACACAGAATCGGAAGCAGGCTCCAGGCTCTGAGCCATCAGCCCAGAGCCTGATGCGGGGCTCGAACTGATGCGAGATCGTGACCTGGCTGAAGTCGGACGCTTAACCGACTGCACCACCCAGGCGCCCCTCCAGGGACTTCTTTAAATAGTTATTTTTAGTAGCCTTCACCAGATTTGCTTGTTTTGCTAGAGAGTATATCTGTGGAGTTTGTCAGGTTGCTATCTGGGAAACAGAACTCTGCCATTCTGGAAATCAAACTAAATAAGTTTTCATTAAAATTAAAGAGACAGAAGATACCTTATTTTAACAAAGAGAAGGATCTCCAAGTAATGTCTTAAAGTTAACAGAAGACTAAAGTAACAAATAGTTTATTTTAAGCATTACTCAAGCATAAATTTGTCTTCCACTTCTTTATAGATAAAAATAATATAGATATATGTAGATGAATCAATAACACTAGCTCTTTACGGAATAAATAAATTGTGTACAACTATAACTGAAGTAGGGTTAGGGAACAGTTTCTGAACTGATCAATGTACTAATTTAATTTCTACCATGACTGAACATCCTTTTTATAAAATATGCTTGTGTTCCAACTAAATCTTTGTGGTACTAGAAAACTTCAGTAATCTTAACAATTACATATGACACATAATTGTGTAACTTTTCATTATTCATATTTGCCAATTTTGTATTATCAGCAATTGAACTGGGTTATTTGTCCACTGCTACCAGTGATAAAAATCTATTGTACTAGATCTCAAAAACCTGTTAGTTTTGAATGATGAAATATTGTTCATATTGGTAGATATATATTATACTCTGAATAGCATGACAACTCTCAGTGGTTTTTATATAGTGTTTATTCAAGAACAAGCTTTTATATATGCATTTTTGCTCATGCTCTGGAAGTTACTCCAAAATAATTCCAATTATAGTGAGTCTTTTGTTCTTAAACCATCCCCATGATCACCTTTGTGCATCCATCTGTTGTGATATATTGACTCAGTCTGTCTACTGAAATGTGATTGAGTTTATTCTGTTGATATCAGAATGCCTGTAACAGTGTATTTACAGTTCATTTATTTCCGTGCTATCACTGCCTTGTGATTGACAGGTCCATGGCCACATATACAAAAGTAAATCAAAATTCTACCGAGTATTCGGCCCAAAGTATGTTAGAGTTAGAAAATGCTTTGTGTTTGACCTATTATTTTCTTGTAAGTTTTGGGATATTGTCAAATTTAAATTTAAATTTACACAAAAACACACAGGAAGAGTAATTCTATCCTTACTGTATACACACTCTTCTTGGATAATGGGGGGAAAAATGAGCTGCAAGCTATGACAAAACTCCAAAGCTCTATGTAAGAAAAAGAGAAGAATTTGAATTTTTAGCCTTTAATAGAAACCACCATAAAGGACAACACTCAATATCAAAGCAAATGTATTACATTAAGAAAAATATTAAAGTATATGTAGATTTATAGATATTATCAATATTACTTATGGTCATAGTTGGATTAGAATAAAAGACAAGAAAGTTTAAAGTAGTAACATATATTTTCGTGCTTGTAATTGTGATTAAAATGCTGCTTAATAGCTAGAAGCCTTTGAACAAGTTTGGTCTCATTTTCCTTATTAATAAGAGGTAGATAATAATGACTATCTTGAGGTTTTTTTGTAGAGGTTTATATTACTTAATGCCTAACCATTTTCTAATTTTATAGAAATTTAGATATTTTATCACCTTTTTATTATTACTACAAAAATGACTAGTCACACGTTGTGCAATGTATTATGTCTAGAACTACTCGGTCTCAAGTACATGTTAGGTACATGGTAGATATTCTGAGAATGTTAACTGAGTTCATGTCTGACACAACTACTATGTTTTAAAAGTGGCAGGGGGGTACCTGGGTGGCTCAATAGGTTAAGCATCTTACTCTTAATTTCAGCTCAGATAATGATCTTGCAGTTCCTGGGCTCAAGCCCAGCATTAGGCTCCCTGCTAATAGCACAGAGCCTGCTTGGCATTCTCTGTCTCCCTCCCTCTCTGCCCCTCCCCCACTTGTGCTCTCTCTCTCAAAAATAAACTTAAAAAAAAAATAAAACTGGCAAGTTTACTTACCGAAATTAATTTGGGGTAAGCAAGTTTACTTACCAAATTAATTATTAAGTGATATTTTAGAATTAGAAGTGAATCTAATATATCTATTTATCTTACTATTAGGCCAATGTGACCAAAAAGAAGTAAAGAGGATTTGATTTACTTATGGTCATATATCAGGCACAGGAAGAAATGAAATAGAATTGAGTTCTCCAAATTTTCTAGTCAAGTTCTTTTTCATATTGTAGCACTGTAATTCATTGCAGATTACTTTACAGTCGAGTTAGGTGAATTACTGGTAGCTATGTTTCCTTGCTTTATGCTTATAAATTCTCCTTTAATGGAATTTCAGTCCTAAATATAATTTATGCAATCAGATAGAATATCTCCCTTTCAATACATGTAACCATTGGCGGGGGCAGATGGTTCCCTAAAATTGCTTAGGTATTTACTACATTTTATACAGATTAAGATCGCAGATATTTGAAATTGAACAAGCAGTACAACTTGAATTTAAACAAGAAGACTGTCTTTGTGTAGCTTTAGCCAGGGAATAGTTCTTGGGTTGTTGGAAATGAGACAAAAGGTGAAATTAAGATTAAAGATGGAATTGTCAGTTCAGTAAAACATAACAACTGTAATTTTGCCACAATTACTATTTTTTATTATTTTTATTTTTTAATGCTTATTTTTGTGAGGGAGAAAGAGAGAGCATGAGTGGAGAAGAGGCAGAGAGAGGATCCAAAATGGGCTCCACGCTGACAACAGAGAGCCCAATGTGGGGCTTGAACTCAACAACTCGTGACCTGAGCTGAAGTCAGATGCTGAACCAACAAAGTCACCCAGGCATCCCTGTCACAATCTTTAATAAAACCTTTCCATTTTGTACATTGCAGAAGACGAGAAAAGGATGATGTGGGAAGGAAGAAGGTATAAAGGATGTTACAGATCTACTTGCACTGAAGTGAAAGAAAAAAAAATCAAGTTAAATTAATGCAGTGATGATGTTTGTTATTTTGCCCTTGTCATCTTAATAATCTACATAGGTACTTTGATACAACTGCTTATTATTAAATGTCTGTTATGTGCCAGTCACTATTTCAATGTGGTGAAGATAAAAATAAATAAAGTGTCTACCTTTCAGCATTCATAGCCTACTGGAGATAAGAATACTTACACAAATGAATAAAGCAACTAACTAGAATTTAAGTAAGTTCATAAAATTATGAGTATTCATCTCTTTTGAGAAAGATGAAAAATGCTACTTGAGAAAGGATCTTTGGATCAAATATTGGATGTGAGTAGAAGTATTCTTTTGAGTCAGGGGAAAGGGGCACTTTTACACAGAAATAACAGTATGTCCATAAGCATAAGCAACAAATAAAGCTGTCTGGCTATGAAATAATTCAGTTTATAAGTAGTTTTTCTTCAGATGGCACTGTGATGAATTAAGCTAAAATTCTGTTCAATTTTGTATTGAATAATGAATTTTGTCAATCAAAAATTTATTTCCTGGTTTAAAAAATATCAAAGTTTCTAAAACAGAAAATGAAAAACAAATGCTTCTGTAGTGATACATTCAATGCAGAACTTTGAAGGTCATCAGGTTATATACATGCAGCCAGCCACATAACTAACAGCAATCCGTACAAACGACCCTGATTCCTCATAAAATTACTCTTCAAAAATCATGTAAGTTCAGTAAACTCCAAATGTATGTTCATTTTGTGTAAAAAAAAAAAAAGATGGGGCACATGGGTGGCTTAGTCGGTTAAGCGTCTGACATCAGCTCAGGTCATGATCTCCTGGTCCCTCAGTTCGAGCCCTGTGTCAGGCTCTGTGCTGACAGCTCAGAGCCTGGAGTCTGCTTCGGATTCTGTGTCTCCCTCTCCCTCTCTCTCTACCTCTCTCTCTCTCAAAAATAAACATTATTTTTTTTTAAATTAGGTAAATTTCTGAATTGTAAATGTGTTTGTCCCACACTTTCGTTAGAAACAGGTTACTGTGTAATTGTTTAATCTTCAATAATTCGAATGAACTAAACAGTGTTTTATCAATATTGCTTTCAGTCTAGTTTATGATCAGCTATGTTGTTTTCTATTGCCTATCAGTCTAGACATTAAAATCAAGGTTTCTAAAAAACGTAAATACTAAGCACTGTCTTCCTTTCACATCTCCCTCCAGTGAAATAAATGTTTAGAAAGTACTACATTAATTCACTAGCAAAATGTCATGTCACTGTACTAAAGACTTAGTGTTCGAACATTAATCAAACTATTTAAATTGATAGAATAAAATACAAGTTTCCCTAATCTGTTGAATTTTGTGGTATGTGAATGCACTCTAATGTAAAGAATACTTTGAAGTCTTTTTGTTATCTTTACAAACTAGATACAACAAAGAAGTTCCCTAAATACTTGAGCAATGTGCATACTATACACCCATCTATTAATGTAAGATAAACTCTGCATAATGTTTACAACAAATTTTATTCTCTATATTCATCCTTATGTTTAAATATGCTTTTTAGAATTTGATTTTCCAGTAATCATTATAATTATTGGAATAATACTAAATTCTGAAAATATAAATGGAAATTTTCAGTTGTTAGAGTTTTTCTTAATCTTAAAATCTGCTAATACCCTTATTCAAAAGTTCAAGTACTATGTGGCATGAGAAAGAATGAAACATGGCCCTTTGTAGCAACGTGGATGGAAATGAACAGTGTTATGCTAAGTGAAATAAGCCATACAGAGAAAGACAGATACCATATGGTTTCACTTTTATGTGGATCCTGAGAAACTTAACAGAAACCCATGGGGGAGGGGAAGGAAAAAAAAAAAAAGAGGTTAGAGTGGGAGAGAGCCAAAGCATAAGAGACTCTTAAAAACTAAGAACAAACTGAGGGCTAAGGGGGGGGTGGGTGGAGGGAGGGGAGGGTGGGTGATGGGTATTGAGGAGGGCACCTTTTGGGATGAGCACTGGGTGTTGTATGGAAACCAATCTGACAATAAATTTCATATACTGAAAAAATAAAAAAAATAAAATAAATTCGTGGTCCTAAGGATGTCAAAAAAAAAAACAAAAACAAAAGTTCAAATAAATTCTATGTGTATACTTTGCCAGTAGTGCTACTTGTTGCAAATAAGGTAAAAATTGTCTGAATGCATGAAGAATACTCAATACTATTACTATGCTAAACCTGTTTTAATGGAATTTTTTCTGAAGAAAGTAGACAGGACCTACTTGTTTCTTACTCCTTCCCCCAAAGGAATGTTTACATTACCAGTCCATTAGGAGTTTCAAAATGTTTCCTGAGGTATGTATTTTACTAGGTTCAACTATAATTAAAGACATCAATCTAAGGGTTCCTAGGATGAAAATAAAGAGAATCATAGCCCTAAATGAAAGTGTAGGTTTCTGAGATCTTAAATAGGATCTATTTTAACTGTACTGTTTTAATGGGAGAAGAGGAAACAATCTAGATGATCCTAGGAGTTAAACTTCTTTCATGAAATAATAGAAATGGAAAACTTAAAACTGGATTAAAAAATTCATTTGACACATGAAAAAATACACAACTGATTACACAATTAGTTAATGGTAAAACTAGCTAGCAGATGTGACACTTAAAAATAAAATAACCTGTAATTTTATCAGCAAAATGAGTTTACTTGGGAAATAGCAGAGGAATTACAAATCAGGGCATGCAGACTATGGCAAACCATAGACAAGTCTAGACAAGAAAGGAAAAGGACTTTATAGAGAAAAAAGGAGGAACCTGGGAAGGGCTGCTTTGAACAAGAATCTACTGAGGAAAGCAAGAGTTAGCATGATAATGGCTTCTCATTGGCAGAGCTGTGGCAGTCTCTCAGTGTCTATGCTGTTCCTGGGCAAGCTGAAAATATTTCTGTCCCCTGGTGAGGTAATGTGAACTTTTGTCCTGTCCAGGAATGTGACGTAAGCTGAGACGGTAATTTGTGCATGACTACTCCGTCTTCTTCGGGGCTTCCCTATTCCATTCTAAATGAGGTTTCCCTTTATTAATTTTCACAAAGACAATAGCATAATTTTTAATTTATATACTTAATTTGTAAGTTATAGTAATCAGATCAAAGAAAAGTAATATTAATAATACAGGCTCTGAATAATTCTGGCTTCCATGGTAAATCTTCTAAATCTAATGGGATTAGATTAAATTTTTAAGCATGATTCACCACAGAAGCAAAACTCTGATAATTATGTCTTTATAACCACCAAGTCTATGTTCCCAGTACCCAGTGTGTCACTAGAGTAGGTATCTAATCAGCCCTTTTCCAAATCTAAATTTTGATTTTAAACACATGAACTAGAAGAAGGAAAAAAAATCTAAAACCTCAAAGAACAAGTTTAAACAGGTTGACTGTTCAGGAGCAAAATAAGTGACCTGCTCTTTTGATCAATGGAGGAAGCCCCTGTGTTGACAAAAGAGTCTACAGATTTCTGTAGATGTAGAAATCCTATAAAATTGGTATCATTCCTTTTCAGCTTTTAGAAGTCTTTTTCAGGTAAGAAATAAATTGAGTTCAAATCATTTTTGTCAGAACACCGTTTCAAAAAAAACAAATGAGTGAATGTTGCATTCTCAGCTGTGCCACTGACTCTAAAGCTTGTTATAGCAACCAAGTTTGACCAATTCTGTCATTTAAATGTTGTCGTTAGGTTGTGATACATGGAAAAGCATTTTCAAACTGTGTTCAATTCCCTGCTAGTTTTTCCCTTACTCAGAATTGTTTTCTATTTACCCAGATCAGCAAATCCAGAGACTTTTGTACAAATATTTATTTCGTTTTTCTTAATAATTACAATTTTCCTCTGTCTCCTGTACTCTTAGTGTTGGCATCTCACAGTTTAAATAATAGCCAATGCTAATATTTGTAAATACAATGGTGGCATGCATGCAACATTCTGTAGACTTGACTGCAGCATAAAATTATGAGGCACAATGCAATATATAGCTATAGTTTAAAACTATAGTTTTTAAAAGAAATTTTTATGTTTATTTATTTCTGAGATAGAGAGGGACAGAGCACGAATGGGGGAGGGGGAGAGAGAGAAGGAGACACAGAATCCGAAGCAGGCTCCAGGCTCTAAGCCTTCAGCACAGAGCCCAACACGGGGCTCGAACCCACAAACCGTGAGATCACAACCTGAGCCCAAGCCGCTCACTCAACCGACTGAGCCACCCAGGCGCCCCTAAAACTATAGTTTTTAACCTGGGTAGGCTGTTCTATGATTTCAGTACAAGCTTTCTGTTCCATACCTAAACTAGAACTTGATTGTCAAGAATCAAGACTTTATATTTAATAAAATCATAATAATATAACAAAATAAATAGACTTCATTTTCATACTTACATGGGTTTTCTTATATTGGCTTTGTGCTAGAAATTTTACAGTGTAAAAAATGAAAATGTATGATCATTGATGCTTAATGTTCTTTTTCTGATTTTATTATATATAATGTCAGTCATAATCAACTATTGTACTAGGAGTCAATCAGTTATAGTACCCTTTACAAGTGCTAACTAATAATTTTACTATATTCAATCTGCAATAATGTAATATATGTATTTTTAATAAAATAGCATGATGCAAACCTGCACATGAAAATTGTCAATACACCTGTGGAGAAACAGGTGTGAAACAGACGAATTGAAGTCCTAAGCAACAGTGCAACAAGAAGATTAACTAATGCTTTAATTACCATGATAAAAATAATTAAAGCAATAATACAGTTAAAATAATGTTGAATTTCTAGCATACAACAAAATATTAAAATACAGGGCCTTACCATGTAAAACAGTGAAAGCAGGGGTGCCTGGAAGGCTCAGCTGGTTAAAGTGTTCAAACTTGATTTCGGCTCAGGTCATGATCTCACAGTTGGTGAGTTTGAACCCCAGGTCAGGCTCTGCACTGACAGTGTGAAGCCTGCTTCAGATTCTCTCTCTCCCCTCCTGCCCTACTTGTACACTCTCTCAATCTCAAAGTAAATAAACTTTAAAAAAGAAGAAAAAAATAGTAAAAGTAGCCTACATAAATACTATATAAGCAGGACATGGGTCTACTGACTTATGAAAACAAGGATTAAAAGTACAAATACCAGGGAGAATAGTGCAATCAGCACTACCTGGACAGAACCTGTGGCCAAACTAAGAAAAAGAAAGACCATGGACTGAACTGGCATGGTATACAGAACTGAGTTTTGACAGGGATTTCTGAGGCAGAGGTTTTTCCCAGGTTTTACTTGGGAAAAAATATAAGTGTGCTGGAAAAAACACCATATGGACTAACATGGCTTTCCCCTTTAGACGATGTCATTCCCCTTTTCTGCAGTCATTGAGCTAATTTGAATTATACAAGTAGTCACTAAAACAAAAGTGACTATATTAATAAAATTATGTTCATCTGGATAAGGCAAACTGTGTTGTAAAATAAACTCTGTGAAACACTTGCTTTAGTATTTTCACTTTTATAATGTATATTAATATAAACAAGAAAATTTTGAACTAAATATATTTTTAAATCTTCAAAAATTTACGCATAATGATGGTCTTTTATCTGGTTAGAAATACCATCATTTTCCTTTATAGTTTTATATATAAACACACACACACACACGTGTATATATATATATATATATATATATATATATATATATATACACACACACACACACACCTATATGACTTAAGGGATTGAAGCCAATAAGAATTATCAAAACAAAAATATAACCAGCACATTTTAAAGACTTTTTAATTCTCATTCCTACTTTAAAATTTTTTTTTTTACATTTTATTTATTTTTGAGAAACAGAGTGAGACAAAATGTGAGTGGGGGAGGGGCAGAGAGAGAAGGAGACAGAATCTGAAGCAGGCTCCAGGCTCTGAGCAAGCAGTCAGCACAGAGCCTGATGTGGGGCTTGAACCCACAAACTGTGAGATCATGACCTGAGCCGAAGTCGGACGCTCAACCGACTGAGCCACCCAGGCACCCCTCATTCCTACTTTTAAAGAAAATTTTAGAAAAAGTGCTTTCAGTATTTTCCTTTGCTTTTGTTATGATTGTGTTTTTCTAACATTTTTATCTGATAATGTGCCCTTCAACACAAGTCCAAATTCCACTAATTAAGATCCAGCTTAGTGTCCTGTCTTTTGTGGTCTTCTGCTATTTTTTGGCCCTTAATGATCTCTTTTTTCCTGGAAGTTCCTCCAAGTCCTCAAAGCTCTTGCTTACATGCAGTCTTATATTACTCTCATAGTTTTGGGTGCATTCAGCATTTTTAATAGCCATTTGTGCAGAACGATGTCTCAAGATTCCTAACATGACTCATGGTCTTGAAAAGGCCATTCAAAATATTCACTTTTCCTCATGCTCCAGCAGATTTTTTTTTTTAAGTTCTTTGAAAAGTTTACTGTTATCCAGGGAGCCAAAGAAATAGCTTTGGTTACCTTTTAAAGAGTTATCAGCTAAGATTACAGTGTTCCCGCTCATCAATTTGCTTTCCCACACTGATCTCTGACTTGAAATTTTCAGGCTGTCTTGAAGGTCAAGTAACAAAATAGCACTATTCATTATAGGGAACATCACTCCTGCCCTTTCGTTTGGAGGACCCTGCTGTTCCATAGGTATGACAGCAAAAGGAGGGGCAGGAAGGCTCCATCTGCTTTTGACCTTTGTAAGCTTCATTTTAGTAGAAGCAAGGATTAATGTAGAGAAATGTCTCTTCTTTTGAAAACATCTTGTTAAAATTTCACAATTCAAAAAGGTGTCCAAATGTTCTATTTAAAGACCTTTAATTTTAAAATTAAAAAAAATAGATACATTATACATTCATTAAAGGCCTGAATTATTAGAAATTTAACAACTCTTCTCTCTCATGGGAACACTGGACTTAATATGTTCTTTTATATCCTGTTGTCAAGATAACTCAAGCATCGGCTTTATGACAGGACTTCAATCAGCATGAAGTTAAGTGTGACTATCTTCCATTTCTTTTTATAGAAAGAATTAATTGTGTTTTACATCTTTTAAGTGACAATTATTCTGATGGATTCCTCTCAAAATTTCTGTCCTCTACAGGCTCAGCTGGGTGACAATTGATGTTCTTTCTACAGCATCAAAATCTGACCTATAAGAACCTGACCTGAATTGGCATATGAGCAAGAAATGAAATTTCATTTTATGTGTATCATTATATATTTTGACTCTCTTTGTTTTATCACAATAGCCTACTCTAGTTAATTTGCTCTTATAAATTGGGTTAGCACACTGTTTTAACCTAGGATATAGAAGCACTACTCATTCAAATATGAAAGCTAGGTACTTAAAGTATTTATGGTTTTGGAATTAAAGTCTAACAGCTAAAAGCTCATATTTTATAGATTGATCTTGATAATTCCCTAATACAAAATTATATTCACAATCACTCCATTAATATGCAAGCAGAATTTTCCTGAACAATTTGCTGCAATGCGTATCATAAAAAGAATGGAATCTATCAGCTTAATCTTCAAGTTTGATACCTTTTCATTTACTTCATACATTTTTCTAAAAGTTATGCCCTATTATTTTATTCTTTGATCATGATAGTTTTCTCTTTGAATTCAGAAATAATATTTAGGTTCTTTCCAAATAGATTTTCACCTAGTTTCTAGGTTGTTGCTACATTTCCCTCTGGTCACCATATCTGGTCTAAGATGTCTACTGACATCTTAGAGTATGTAACAATATCTTGAGCATAAGTGGCTCAGAAGTTGCACTACTATTCTTTTTTTTCTTCTTAAAACTGGACAGACTCTTCAAAATTAGAAATCCTAAAGTCTTTCCCTTGCTTTGCCCTATAATCCCGTTTCTGAAATTCCAGGATGTTGAAACTAGTTCAAAACCATTCTCAAACATTATGTACTTGAAAAAAGGATGTTTTCTTTTTCTCAAAGTCAACTATTTATCTATCTGAAAAATCATAAAGTGCCAACTAAGATAATATAACTATCAAAGAAATCTGTTGTATGTAAGTGATGATTCACTGAATTCTATTCCCGAAACCAATATTGCACTGTATGTTGCAATCTAACTGGAATTTAAATAAAAATTTGAAAAGAAAAAAAAAACATAAGAAATTATTGGGGTGTCTGGCTGGCTCAGTCCATACAGTATGTGACTCTTGATCTCAGTATTGTAAGTTCAAGCCCCATATTGGGTGTAGAGATTATTTAAAAATAAAATCTTAAAAATATAAAATAAAATTATAAGAATACAGAACCATATTTAATTATATGAAGTTGTACGGGTTTTTTAAAAAGAGTTGATCTTGTGAATTCTTGTCATATGGACATAATGTGTTAGCTTAAACTGTAATTTATGGATCTTTACTCAGCCTTAGACTAATATTCATTTAATTAGTACACAAACTTTGGATATGTGGGCAATTTGTAAGAAAAAGATGCAGATATTAGTTACTGTAGTTTTAATGAGCCTTTGTTCCTTACTTTATATATAAATGACTTTACCTTGACAGCATATGCAAATGTCTTTAAGTGATGTAATATGTATGCTTATATTTTTCTACCTTAAAATTCATCAAAGTGATATATAATGTGTGTGGAAAAATGAGCTAGACTGTTTTTGGTTCCAGTCTTCCAGTTTTCTCTTTGGTCTGAAAAAACAAAAGCTGCTTAATTTAGTACAGGAATAATTAATATAAATTGTTGAGTTAATACTTAGTAATTTTGGAAAAACATAAATATGTATACATAATAATAAATAATATGGTTTGTCTTTAAAAGAAAATAAAGGGATCTGGGTCCAACTTTCATTCTTTAAGTATAATACAAAAACATGATTACAACTGAGATTCAATGATGAATTTAGAATTCAATACTGACTTATTTTTTTAGAGAATCTTTTTTCTGCCAAGATGTAAAACTAATGACAAAAACATAAGGTAATTTCAAATCTGTGAATTAAAAGAATGTCTGAAATGTTTATTTCTTAATTTAATATAAAATCAGTTGGGCAACACTACTAAAAAGGAACCTGTAGCAAGCAAAATAAATCTAACATATTAACTTACACCTTTATATCGGATTTCCATTTTATTGTGGTAGGGAAAATGCCCAGATTTGACATTAATTCACAACTTAGTTGAATTAAGTGGGGGAAGGAAATGAATCAGGTAGGAAATGTATATACTCAGTAGAATCAAGGTGTGAGGACATAAACAGGAAGCCACTGTTATTTGAAGAAAGTATGAATGTGTATATGTGTGGTGTATCTGTGTGCAGGAATAAATTAAAGAAATAACAAAATCTGATTCTATTTCTTCATGAGTCATTTTTTGCCAGTCTGTCATTTATAAGAGATGGAAGAATTAGGCTGTCCTGCTGAAAGCTATATAACAAATAATCACACAGAAAGACAAATGTAAACTAGGGAATTTATAAGCAGTATGTAAAAAATATAGGAGTCTACAGTGGAAAAAATCGAAATCAAGTATATACAGAATAAGAAAATGATGAATAACTATAAATTACCTAAATATTATGCATTAAAAGAGAAGAAAGAGGAAGAACATACAATTGCATCATTTTCATAGTGGTAAAATCAATATATACATGCGCCAATCCCGGATTTACAAATATATAATTGTAAAGTCAGTTTACATCTGTTAACACTCAGAGAAAGACTACAGTGACTAATAAAACTTGTTTTCTTGCTCTTAAATATCTGTGAAAACATCCATTTTAAAACCGTATTTTTATATTCTCCTGGAATCACCCAAAAGAAAACAGCAAAATGAGAAACAAAAATAAAATATAAAATTCAAAAAAATCAAGAGTATCTAAAATTTTGAACCCCAAAACAGGAGGAGAAGTTATTTCCAAAAGCTTTTGAAGGTCAAGTAATTTGTGTAAAAAATGTAGATCAGCATATCCTATAGCTACAGACCTTAAAAAAGCTTACACAACATACTTCATCAAGTAGCACACTCTGAAGTGTAAAGCAACAATTTTCATCTTTAAAAATGGAAAACAGTGCAAAGACTGGCCATGGGACTTTGCTGGGTTGGTAGTTTGATGGGCAGGGGTTAAAGGAACACACAGGCTATTTATGTGTCTAGATGGGAATATTATGTCTCAGAAAGGGGGAGGAGAGATATTCCCGGTTGTGAGAGGCCGTAGTGCTTAATTTGACTGGCTGGGGAGATCTCATTCACATCCGAATAACCCTATAATATGAGGGAAATTCCAGGAATATGAGCCTGCATTCCACCCAATGAAGAATCATCTGATTCAAGAAAAGAGAAATAATTCAAAAGTAACAACAGACTTACACAAAGTAAATATAAGGAAATAGGATAAAAATGAAGAAAAAGAAAGAAAACTCACCAAAGGAAATATACTCTCCACAAAAATGGTGCTGTGGAACTGCTAAAATTCATCACTAAAATATCATAGTTAATTATATTGAAGTCATCATCTTAGTAACACAAGGGCATTATATATTTTTCCATAAGAAAGAAATGGTAAAAAGAAAATAAACATGAGCTGTTAAAATTCAAAAAAGAAAAATTTTAAATGTCTTATAAAAATAAAGGCTAAAGTGGAAGGAGAACAAATGTAACAGAGATGGTTAAAATCGCAATAAGGAAAAACAAAGAACAAGACTAAAAAGTGAGCAAAAGAAAGTGAGGATAAATACAAAGAAAACCAAAATAATCAATAATTTTTTAAAACAAGATCCAATACACTCTTACCTTCTATCGCCTAATTGGTACAATAAAAATAATGGGAATAAAAATATATATATTTAGAGATTCAATTAATAGAAAAACCTTTCAGATATAAAAGAACACTTCAATCTACTTCTTTAAAGAGAACAGTATATTCTAGGAGAAACTTAATAGCATCCACTATAAAATAAACCCTGGTAAGTTAACTGAATTTCAAATTTCATATATATGAATACTTTGGGCGGCTAGAAAAAAAATTGATTCATCTATCAGGTGAAAGAATAGGCTGACCTTCAACTTTCCACAGTAATACTCAACGTTATAATGATTGTGAAAAGCCACCTATACAATCTTCAAGGAAAGGAAGTGTGACCTAATAAATTTATAGCTAGCCAAACTACCATTCAAACATGAATGAAACAGGGACAAGGGAGCTATATTTTTGAACTTACAAGAAACCAGAGTTCCTAGGTAGTTCATTTGAACTGTAAGTTCATTTTGAAGAAATTCTTAGAAAACATATATCATCCATGAAGAGAAAAACGGCAAGTGAGCAGTCAAGGGGCACTGAATCTATTTAACTGCTTTATTGAGTAAGGACTAAAAGAAAAAGGGGTACTATAGTTACAGAACATAAATAACTTTTGAGAACAATGATGAAATCTAAAAAAAAAATGTGAGATGCTCTAAGTATGCTGATTTCCAAATTTTTAATAGCTGGAGTAGGTATATATCATTTAAGTACACAAATTATATTTGAAACCATAAAGGTAAATCACATTGATTACAAATTTTAGCAAAACTAGAAAGCAGAAAGGGTGGAAATGAAAAATCTCACAGAAAAAGGAAAGATAATTTTCTTTTCATCATATACTTTACTATACCTTTTACATTTTGGCCTAAATATGCAAGTAACACCCAATCAAAAGGAAGAAAAAAATGAATTCATGAACAAATAATAATCAACTAATTAGATAACTAAATAAAATTCCTGAAATGCTCTGGAAAATAGTGTACGCAAAGATTTCTGTATAGTCAAACAGGTCTTGATACTAACTATTACAACACTACCTAGTATCTACATCCTACTAGCAATCTTTAAACAACTATCAAAATGTGGCTCACAAGGCTAGTGGAGAGTAGATTCGAAGTTACTTTAAGACTATATAATTGAAATGTATTACTAACATAATGCAGAGTGAAAAGAAATGAGGTATTGCTATAAGGATACCTGAATTTATGCATTTACTTTGATTACCTATGTATTTATATTCCAATAACATTATATTTCACTAGTGATGAAAATATTAGAATCTCTTAAAATTTTAATACTTTGCTGTATTGTTCATACTCATTAAACTTTTATGAAATTTGTTTATATATACAAATTTGTTTAAACTAATTGTACTTTTCTCCTTGATTTACATAAAGTAATGCTTTCTTAAAACACATATGTTCACTCTAAATATACACGTGATAAGATGTACCTGGATTTATTTTTGTATCACCAAAATTTTGCTAGTACATTGGCATGTCATATAAAGTTGTTTTATGTGTTGGCAACATGGGAATTGTTTAGCTCAGTTCTGTTTTTTCTCACAGAACCAGTAATATAAACTGGACTTCTATAAACTGAAAATGAACTTCACACCATAAATATACCCAAATTGATCTTATAAAAAAAATAGAAAATGACTTCTTAAACATTTCAAAGGCAACCACTATATACTTCTATATTAAAAATGCTCTTTTTTAGAGGCTTTTTCTTCAAAGTTTGTTTTGGCTAAGACTTTTAAAATTATGAATGCTGTGAATTTTCCAATAAAAATATCTACTTCTTTGCCAGTAAATCCCTCACAATGAACACTGTCAGAAATTTTTCCTCTATGAGCTTTTGTGCTGCATACCAAATTGAGAGAGACATCAATATTTAAGTTGTCCAATTATGCAATTTAATGCATAGGAGTTGAAGAACTTATAATGGCAAATTCTAGGGGAGACAAGAGGTTACATGACAGCTCCAGGATCAAACTTTTGATATGTTATAAATATTTAGTCATTATTGTCAAGTTCTAATATCCCACAAGAAAACATACAGGGTATTGTCTATACAACGTCATAATTATATATGTATATATAATTGCTTTCTTCTGTTTAGTCACAACAGGAAATGATACTATTATTTCATTGCACCATTTTCAAAAGAGCTATTATGAAATACATATTTTTCTAAATCACATATCTTAAATAACCTTGATGTTTCAGCGTAAAATCAAGAATGTAAATTCTATAAGCAAGCATTGTTACATGTTTTGTTCATTGGCTGTATTCTTAAATAGTGTCCAATAACCAAATGTGTACTGATGTAATGAATGTTTATTGAATAAACAAGAAAAAATCCTGAGCTCTTGAGAAAATAAGACTTAAGAGAGACTAAAGCACTATTAAGCCAAATCCCTATAAAGCTTTATAGATGGAACATTTGGTTTTCATTACCAAACCAAGTAAACATACCTACATACAAAATAACACCAAATATGAGACAACTTTCTATTTCCCTAATGATGTATTTCCAAAAGCAAATTTTTGCCCAATTTTACTGTATTTCTATTCAGTGACATGAGTAAAATTTAGTAAAATGTCAGTTTAGTAAATGTAATTATGCTTACCTAAGACAATAATTGACATTAATTTTATAATTATTTTATGAAAAAAAGCCTCTAAAAATTTTAAGCTAATTATTAATACCATTGTATTCTTCCACAACATACCTTTTTAAATCAAATGTCTATTATTTTATAATTTTTTAATGTTTATTTATTTTTTGACAGAGAGGGAGACAGAGTGTGAATGGGGGAGGGGTGAAGAGAGAGGGAGACACAGAATACGAAGCAGGCTGTCAGCACAGAGCTAGACACAGGGCTCGAACTCATGTACATCAAGATCATGTCCTGAGCCAAAGTTGTATGCTTAACTGACTGATCTACCCAGGCTCCCCATCAACTGTCTATTATCTTAGACCATACACTGTTCATTTCTGAATTGTATTAAAAAAACATCATTATCGGAATCTATATATTTATGTTCAGTTTCTTTTGTCTTTAGCTTTAAAATTCCCATCAAACACTGTGTTTTTAGTTACATAAGTCAGCTCCTATCCCTTTCACTTCAGTGCAGTTTTTTTCATACATTTTTAGCACAGTTAGAATCATCTGGCACAGTCTAAGTTCCATCTAGGGATCCACAGACACTGTGATTGATTACATCTTCTTTTTCTGTAGTTTGCACAAAACGAGGTTCTTTATGTTTTGATACATACATTTATTTATTCAGGATTCAATTCTGACATCTGTGTTTCTTCCAGAAATCACCCATTTTAATCAAACAATGCAGAGCATTCCATGTTTGAAATTCTGCTCTCCTTTTGTCCATAGGCAGCTCTTAAATGACTAATTTTGTTCATATAAAAAGTTCCCTAGAGTGGCCACTATAATTCTAAACTCTACTAGGTGGGATCATGCCATTTTGAAAGATTAAGCATACACAAAAACATTATAATGAGGGTACACACAAGAGAATTCTGGGAAGGAAGAAGTATGAAATTAACCTGAGACAAATCCAGAAGAGTGTGGTAAACATTTAGGTATGTGAATTATTTGGTTGTGAATTCGTGCCTCAGGTCCCCAACCTAAAAGTTGTCTATCAGTGGGTACAAAGTGTAGAGAAAATATATTTCTGACTAGATTCTCACTGATAAAACAAAATAAGACTGAGGATTATTCTCCTAATGTCTTGAAAAGTAATTCAAGGCAAAGTTCTCCTATAGAAAATCAGTCTAAAAAGTCATTTTTGTTCATTAGTCCTTCAGTCTGGATGAAGACAAGGGACATTTTGAACCAAGGGTTGACCTCCCTGAAAACCATCTTTTATACATTCCCAACAAAAAAAGGTAGAGGAGAGACAGAGTAATTAGTAACAGCAGATTCCACCAAAGATATTTTAAATCTTCCCATAATCAAAGAATCCCTAAAAAGAAACAGCTTCATTTCTTGGAAAGAAAACAGAGGGTGTGGTGAAAAGAAATCTGAGCTCAGACTCAGTCCTGCATTTATCTCACCATGACAAAACACACCTTCACAGAGAGACACCTGTGAAAGGAGGCTCAAGGGACCCAATGGATCACAGCTTTTGAGTATGTTTAGTAAGTTGTAATACTGAGGCAATTACAACTAGATCTTGATGGGGTCTCTAGGACTATTGATGCCCCTATAAATAACACCATAAAATCCAGTTGCCCAAGTGAAAGTGAATTCATTAATCTTATAATGTATTTATATTAGTGATATCTCCAATCTGGCAAGTCAGAGAAAAGTATTTTATTTTGGGTTTGGGGCCTGGGATAAGGTGAATTAAAGCATGGCGTTCCAGTTGGGAGAGGGGTATTAGAATTACTTATGAAATAATAGCTTTATATTATTGGATAGCTAAGCAAGGGTCTTAAACTGATTTTTCATAAGCATTCCATTGTGATTATGAAACTATTTGTTAGGACAAATTGGTTTACAAGAATTTACTGGTATAAACAGTAACATTCTACTGACACAGGAATTAAGAAACGATGTGGGGCCTCAGTTTTTACCACATGGCTGGAAGCAACTAAACCAGGGGTTAAGTGGCACCAAACAAACAAACAACAACAAAAAAAAATTTTGAGGTTAAAATGTTAAACAGGCTACAATTCATAAGGGGTCTTAACAGGATACAGTGAGACATTTAGATTTTATTCTAATTGTAATGAGAAGTCATTGGGGTGATTTTAATATGATCAATCATTCTGCAATAAAGAATACACAGGAAAATCTTTAAAGTAAAATCTGAAGACTAAACTAACCTAGAATAATGCATATATATGAATAATTAAGTTTAGGTCTGCTTAATTTTGAGCTCTCTGGACAGCTGCTTTCACACTTATGACTGCCTCAGGCCCCTTGTTAGCAGGATGTTTTACAATTTAACAAATACTTAATTGTTGTACTTAAGAAGGTCCTCTCTCAGTGCTGAGGTATCTGATTCTCAGTTTTTATAATACTTAAACTTCTTCCCTCTGTGCCCATTTTAAATATATGCAATTACCAAACTACATTTTAATCAGGCACTAAATTTTACTTTCTTCAAAATGTCTTGTTTCCATATATAACCTATCACTAAGAAAATTAAGTAGACTTGAATAGCATCTTATTTTCAAGAAAATCATGTAGATGATAAAGAGAAAATGCAGCACTGTGTGACCCTAGCCTGTTTATACTTAAAAATTGCACTGGTCTGTTAAGGAGCAATTGTAGGAAATAACTTTCCGAAAATAGAAAATGCACAAAATGTCTCCTAATTTTTCCTTCATTTGCTCATTTAAATTATTCTGAAGATTAAACCCACAGTAAAATTCCATCATAACTATTTGGCAAATTAAAATCTCCATTCATCCAAATGTAATGAAGGGTAACCAATAATAAATGTCAATGTTGATACTAAAAATGACATAATTTATTCATTTGACCCAAATGGCTAAAACTCTAAACATCTATTTATCTACAAATATTTGATAGTTTTTGATAGTACCTTCAACTGAGAGTCAGAATGTTAGAAGCATTTGCAAAATTTCTGCTCAGCAGGTAACTTTTAAGAAAGGAAAATCTGTAAAATTTAATTATTTGAAAGCTTATAGCAGCAACAATGATGAAATATAATATCCTAGTTCCTTAAAGATTGTTAGAGTATTCCTTAGCTTGTATTTTGAGGAGTGATTATTATACTGCATAATAAAAGTAAGAAAAGGAAACTGCATAATGTTCCTAGAGAAGTCTCTTGCTTTTCTTCCTCACTCTATTTTTTTAAACTGTTTTCCATTTAACAGAACATTCAATGGAAAAAAGTCTTGGGGTGCCTGGGTGGCTCAGTAGGTTAAGCACTGGACTCTTGATCAGCTCAGGTCATGATCTCACAGTTTTTGAGATAGAGCCCCACATGAGGCTCCACACTGACAGCACGGAGCCTGCTTAGGATTCTCTCTCTCTCTCTCTCTCTCTCTCTCTCTCTCTCTCTCTTGCTCTCACTCTCGCTCTCTCTCCCTCTCACTGATCTCTGCCTCTCTGTCCCACTCCCCCTTCTCAAAATAAATAAATTTAAAAAAAAAAATCCTGTGTTTGTATAGGTATATCTTTTCCATTGTATATTATTTCCAAATATTTTCTATTCTTATGAAAATTAAAGATTGCTTTTTAACTCATGTATTTCATCAATTTCTCTTATACAAAACTGATGGTGTATCAGTCAGGATCTCAGGAAACGTGGAGAAAATATAGTATTACAAATTGGTAATCTGCTATTTAAGAACCAAAAAGTCCAAATGGAAATACTGAGAGATCATATAGTAATTGCAGGAAGCTGCTATCACACCTAGCACTGGAGAACAAAAAGAAGAGTTTGAAATTATAAAAACTGTACAATTTGAATGAGCATCCCTACTGAGCTGAGATTCAGACTACTGAGGAGGGAAAGTTGTTGCTTGGCACAGGTATCTCTGAGGTGTGTGAAGGGGCTGGTTCTGGTAGAAATTTGACTGAAACCAACTGTTCTGGTCACACTGATAGGAGCCTTAAGCAAAGGAATGTGTCGCTTTACTTCTCCAGCATACCATTGTCCCTTTGGAGCTCTCAACTGGCCTAACTGTAACAAGAAGCCAGCATCACAAAGAAAAATACCAGAGGACAGGTCTGAAACTGAGAGACAGCACCTAATGGAAAGCAACTACTAATTTCCAACATATATCAGATTCCAGGAATTCAAATAGAATATAAAGTAAAATGAACAATGAGAAATTAAATCATCTTGGTGTTTTGGTTGGGTTCCCTGGAAAGTTGAATCAGAGATGGCCTTTAGTGTGCAAAATGTTAAGGAGCACACTTCAAATCAAAATGTGTTCAAAGGAGGAAAAGAAAATAGGAGAGCGCAGAGAGAAACTGAGTTGAGAAACACCCTCAGCCAATTCAGAGTGAGCTTTGGAACTAGCATGATCCTTCAGTTGTTCCAAGTCGGGCCATGATGGACACATCTTTAAACTCTCTCATCAGTCAGTCACTAGATGTGATCTGTCTTCATAAAGGATGTTACCTTATGCAACCTCTGCAACGGAGGCAATCCCTAAGAAGGCTGAAGATTTCTGCCTGTAGGCTGCCTGCCTACAACTGACTGCACCAACAGTTGAGGCAATAGTCTGTCACTGGAAGATCTAAGTGACACCCTTAATGTCCAAAAAGTAAGAACTAACTCTTAAGATCAATTATAGTTACTCCACCTATGCAAGGAATAGGATACAAAGATTGTGATGTGGCTAAAATAGTGGCTGTAAATAAAATGGTGACAATACCAAATTCTGGGAAGGATGCAGAGAAACTGAATCACTCACACACTGTTTGTAGGAATGTAAGATGGTACAGTCACAACGGAAAGCACTTTGGAATTTCCTTATAAAGCTTAACATACAATTACCATACTATCCAGCAAATACACTTGAACATTTATCTCAGAGAACTAAAAACTTATGTTCAAATAAAAACCTGTAAAAGAACCTATAGCAACTTTATTTGTGAAAGCCAAAAACTTTGCAGGTGAATGGTTAGACAAACTAGAAGATGTAAACCATGCAGTACTTGTCAGCAGTAAAAAAAAATGAACTATTATTACACATGTCCACATAGATTAATCTCCAGGGACTTAGGCTGAATAAAAACTAAACAGCATTCTTGAAATGAAAACATTCTGGAAATGGGGGTCAGTTTAGTGTCTGCCAGTGGTTAGGGACCAAGAGCAGGGAGGTGTTGGAGGGGTGGGTATGGTTGTAAAAGGGCAACACAAACACAATTGGTGTTATTGGGTCTGTTCAGTATCTTCACTGACATGGGCTACATAAACCTACACTGCTGTCAAAATTGTACAGAACTTACTATACATACACATACATTTGGGAATAGGAGTAAATCTAGAGAAATTTGAATATGATTGGTAGATTACATCAATTCCAATATCCTGGTTGAGATATTAAGTTTTCACAATGTTATCATTGGGAGGACAAAATGTATGAGGGAACTCTCTGCATTCAATATCTTAACTGTATGCTAAAAACTGTCATTTGCAGGGCACCTGGGTGGCTCAGTTGGTTAAGTGTCCGGCTTCGGCTCAGGTCATGACCTCACGGTTTGTGAGTTCGAGTCCCGCGCCAGGCTCTGTGCTGACAGCTCAGAGCCTGGAACCTGCTTCAGATTCTGTGTCTTCCTCTCTCACTGCCCCTCCCCTACTCACGCTCAGTCTCTCAATAATAAATATTAAAAAAATGTTTTAAAAAAACTGTCATTTGCTTAGCATGCCATCATGCCATCTCCAAAAAAGCATGCCTTGATTTTATGATTATGTTAGTCTTGAGTACTGTCTCACATATATCATTCATTGTATTCTTCAATTTGATCTCAAAATAAATTTTAATTATTTTCCTTTTAAAATTAATTTTCTTTGCTTTCATACTCCTTTATTCATATATTCCTTCTATATAGCACAATACAGTTTCATTCTTTTTTTAATTCAAACTTTTATTTAAATTCCAGTTAGTTAACATACAACATAATATTACTTTCAGGTGCATAATTTAATAATTCATCACTTACACACAACACTCAGTGCTCATCACAACAAGTGCCCTACTTCATTTCAACTCTTTTAAATGCATACTGTTTCCTCCTCCTACACTTGATATATTTTTTTTAATCTTGATGATAGTAAAGACAATGTCTTACTCATTTAGCATCTGAAGAAAGTCTGACATTCACTAAGTTGAACTGAACAGAATTCATTCAATTTTTCAATAATTTATGAAGCACCTACAATTGCTAATCATGTATCCATATATTATAGATATTAGAGAGACAATCAATAAAAGATAAAAAGTCCCTTCCTTCATCCAGGATTCATTCTAGTGGGAGAGACAAATAATAATGAAGGAACATCTAATACGTCAGTTACTGAAAAGAGCTATAAGGAAACAAATAGAAATGTTAAATTGAATTTACTTCATGAATGATATTGAGTTAAATACTTTTTCTATAAAAGTCAAGTTGACATGTTCATATTTCTGGGATTGCATTCTAAATGTGTGTCTAGTATTATGCATGATGGAAATATCACAAAATTTGTGACTGTTGTGGATTTTCAAAGAGATTTCAAATGGGTATGAGAAATCAGCAATCTTACTGATAAAGCAGCATAATGCAACAGACCACCAGATCATAATGTTCTTTTTCTATTTATGGCAAGGCCTTCTGGACTTAGAATACAATATGAAAATCATGATCAAATTATCTTCAGAATTTTTACCTCATATTGCTATAATTATACTATGTTAGATTTGTGAGTCCCTCAGGATCAAACTAAACAAAGTCCACTCATTTGTGAGTCCCTCAGGATCGAACTAAACAAAGATGCAATTTTTAAATGGGCACATGGAAACTTCCTGTGGCTACTTCTCTGCACTGAGCCCAGACAGAGCAGACAAAAAACACCCAGTACCTCTGACAACATATTTTCCCAACTGATGCCCAAGGGCAGGCTTCTAATCAGCCTGTATTCTGGGAGCTAATTGGGATCCTCCTGGGAGCCTGAAAGAACTGCTGGGCACTTCTCCTCCAAACCAACTCTGCTTCTCCCTGCAAAGAACTTGTCCACAAATCTAGTGCCCCAACTTTTAACGCTGTCCCCTGAGGGCCTACCTCCCAAATCACCAGGCTCTGACAGCCAATGGGGTTTACTGTTCATGAGTCCCTGAGGACCACATTAAACAAAGAAGTTGTCAACTTTGTGAATGATATCTGAATAAAGCTAGAAACAACTTTATATCAAATTGTTTACTTTTTACCTTTGTTTTACTTTCATGTTTTTGTTTAAGGCAGAAAAATTCATTAAAGAAGGATTTGGGGGGTAACTAACAATTATTGATAATTTGTATCTTTTAGAATATCTAAGTGCTACCAGAATGACTAGCATAGCTATTAATTTTTAAAGTGTCTGTTTTCTAGGGGCGCCTGGGTGGCTCAGTTGGTTAAGCGGCCGACTTCGGCTCAGGTCACAATCTCTCGGTCCGTGGGTTCGAGCCCCGTGTCGGGCTCTGTGCTGACAGCTCAGAGCCTGGAGCCTGTTTCAGATTCTGTGTCTCCCTCTCTCTGACCCTCCCCTGTTCATGCTCTGTCTCTCCCTGTCTCAAAAATAAATAAAATATTTTAAAAAATTAAAAAAAAAATAAAGTGTCTGTTTTCTAATATTAAAATATATTGTGTAATAAACCAAAAACTTTGGGGATTAAAACAAGAACCATGTATTATTCCTATAAATGCACAGGTCTTGGCCCAGACTGACTTGACGGTTTCCCTGGTCACTGTAGGAGTCAATCATATATGTAGAATGGTCTTGACTAGGAATGACTTAGCCTGTTCCACAAGTTTCTCATCCTTCAGAAAGTTTATGTGAGTTTATCCTCATGATGGAAGGAGAATTCTAGGAGAGACAAAGAATATGCAAGGCTCTTAAGGCATATTATAATCTATTCTACAGACCAAAGCAAAACCAAAGGGCGCTCAACTCCAAAGGGGAACACAGAGTCCCTCTCTTGATGGGAGAAGATGCACACTCATTTTTCAAAAGCATGAATACAGGAAAAATACGGAAAACTAGGGTGATTTTTCCCATCCAAAATGTTTGGAAAATAGTCCAAACTAACAAATATTTGGCTATCACATCAGAATCAAAATGTAAAACAATTTGGCAATATGTTTTTTTCTTTTATTAAGAAACAACTAAAATAACTATTTTTATTATTTAAATAAGATGCAGTTTAGTGGTCCCACATGGAATGAAGATTATACCTCTCTAATCAAATTTCATACCTATTAGCATATTAATACACACACCAACAATACATGTGACTATGAATTAAAATGTATTCCATATATCTGTCTTCTCCCTAAAGTATGAAATTTAAACAATTAGAGGATATTAAAAACTGAATATAGGTGCAACATAACTGGGTTCATGAATTCCAATTCAATACTCTATCATTTTGGTTTTCATAACATCAGTGCATGACGATGCTATTTACAAAATTTGTAAAATATAATGGCTGCAATTGGCCATATATATGTATAATTCGTAAGGGCAAGTTGCAAATATTTTTGGTATATGAAGCAAATCTATTTTTCATTTGCATTCTTGCAATGACTATTCTAAAATAACTTTTATGTCTGTTTTAAAAGAATCAAACTTAGATTTGTATATCATTAACAATACTGAAGTAATTTACTTCCTTAAATATACTGTGGGTTAAGAAGACCAGTGATTTACTTATCATTACCAGTTATTTCAACAGTGTCTGAAATGCATCCAAGAACAAGCGTTAGAGTGTGAAAATAGGCCATGGTCACGCTGTTCCACAGGAAGCAATTTTAAGTAGCTAATACCAATTTTAAAAAGGGTTCAATATGAAGAACAGTTTACCAAAATCAGTCCAACTAAGATACAACAGCCTTTTAGTCATTTTCCTTAGCAAATTCATTTGAGATGTAATTTATTTCATTTTGAAATGTTATATATTGAATGGCTATAATGTTACAAATTTTTAAACTAGACTTAAAATGAATCTACTTGAATAATTAAACAATAATCTTATATTTTTAGACAGCCTAATAAAAATTTTTCACCTTTAACATAACAAAAACTTTCACTATGATCTGAAAGTCTCTTTGTAATGTAGTGTTAACAAGATCTAAAGTAATCAGGGTCTTATTTGGAGATGGTTTGGGGGACAGACTGGAAACACAGATAGGAGAGGCAAAATCTCAAATAATTAAATCTGTGATATGTTAAGAATGAGCAAGAATATGAGGAAATTAAAGGTGACTGATAATACTGGTTATGGGGTAGAAATAGGGAATTAGTGACGGAGACTGGCTGGAAGGCTAGAAGACCAGACTAACCATGATGAATCATCAAAATATCTTTCCTATTTATGCTTATTTCTATACTACTAATGAAAATACTTTGCTTCTCTATGACTCAAGTTTGTTAAACTATTTTGGCCTTTTCATCTTAATCTACAGATGTGGAATCCTTACCTGTAAGACAAAGAAAGAAATTATTTTCTTAAAGATGTTTGTACAAACTGAAAACAGGGAGCATATTTTTGAAAATCAGGCTGCATACGTATTAAATTATATATGCTCAATTTTATTGGTTGTTCATTTTCTTCACTGAATTCTAAATATTCTGTAAACACAACAAAACTAGGATGTTCAATACACAAAAATTTTACTTTAACCTAAAACTTGGTGTTAGATAACCAACCTTATGTAAAGTATTCTGCATATACAGTAATAGCCAGTATTTAACTGACATTATATATAAATGAGGTCCTAGGCCATATATGAATTTTCTTGTTACAAATATTGTTAGAGGGATGGGGAAGACTACCATAGTTTATGCTAAGTCAAGTCCAGTGCTTTTAGTATTAAATGGAACTAGGGAGGAGCCTGGGTGTCTCAGTCTGTTAAGTATCCAACTCTTGATCTCAGCTCAGACCTTGATCCCAGGGCTGTGAGTTCATATTATGAATTAAAGTTACCATAGTACTGTTAACAAAGATAAAGGAGAGAGAAAACTCCATGAGACTACAGCAACCTTCATCCAGGGATAGTGAAAGTTTGTTTCCACTAAATAAAATGAAACAACGGTACAAAATGAAATTTATTAAAATGTTCACTGTATCTTGATTTAATTTTTTTTAATGTTTATTATTTTTGAGGGAGAGAGAGAGAGCAAGCAGAGGAGGAACAGAGAGAGAGACACAGAATCAGAAGCAGGCTCCAGGTGCTGAGCTGTCAGCACAGAGCCCAATGTGGGGCTCGAACCTACAGACCATGAGATCACGACCTGAGCTGAAGTTGGCCACTTACCCGACTGAGACACCCAGGCACCCCAGTGTATCTTGATTTAAACTAATTAATCAGGCACCTAGGTTGCTCAGTTGGTTAAGCGTCCCACTCTGAATCTCGGCTCAGGTCATGATCTCATAGTTTGTGAGATGGGACCCCAAAAAGGGCTCTTTGCTCTCTGCTTAGGATTCTCTCTCTCTCTGCCCTTCCTCCTGTTTGTGCTCTCTCTTAAGATAAATAAACATTTCAATAAACAAACTGTAATTATTAAGTATTGGAATTACATGAACAATTTTTGAACAGGAAGAAGTTTGTATTCCAACATCCTCAATGCTACTAACAAAAACCCTAAGTAACAGAGAAGAAAAATGACTTATCCACAATCACACATCTAGATTTAACTTAGAGCCAACAACAGAACTAGAGTCATCTGATTGCAGAAATCCTCTTTTGGAAGCCTTAGATTTTTACATCATTTCTCAGCATCCACATATTTTTAACTATTAGAAACTTAACAAATGCAGCCATAATATTTATTTTGTGGGCAAATGTGAGGAGAGACAAGTGGAATTGTGTTTGGCAAAATAAACAAGTATTTAGCACTCAATAAATATTTGTCTTCTCTTAACCACTATGGAGATAATAAATAACAACTCATGAAAAGCTCAAAGTTTGAAAGGAAGGCTAATGAAATTCTCAAATTCAAGTGTGAACTCCATGATAACTAGAAGCTTACTGTGGCATCAGTTGATCAAGGAGAGTGAACCTGAAATATTGTTGAAGAGAAGATGTGATTTGTTAAAATAAATGGATATGGGAGCTCCATAAGAAAGCATTAATGACACTCTGTATATTTCTAACATCTTGAGTCTACTTTTCAGCCAATCAAAGACATCCTCCTGAATCACAACTAATTATGTTAGGACTGAGTAACTTAAGGAATGTGGCACAAAAGTGGTGTTCGTTTGAGCTGGGTTCAACAACCTTTCATTCCCAAACCATCACCCTATATAACCTCTATCGCAAGTGTTCCTGTGTGTCAACACTGCTCTTTTTTTTTTTTTAATTTTTTTTTTAACGTTTATTTAGTTTTGAGACAGGGAGAGACAGCATGAACGGGGGAGGGTTAGAGAGAGAGGGAGACACAGAATCAGAAACAGGCTCCAGGCTCTGAGCTGTCAGCACAGAGCCTGATGCAGGGCTCGAACTCACGGACCACGAGATCATGACCTAAGCCGAAGTCGGATGCTTAACTGACTGAGCCACCCAGGCGCCCCTCAACACTGCTCTTAAAATGAAAATCTAGGTAATCATTTACAGATAGTCTAAAAATGTCTTAATAGTTTATACTGTATGAGAATTCAGGGCTATGAATGAACATACATGAAAAAATAGCATGTTTTTTATTATTTGACTTATAAAGTACTTACTCAGGACACTACAATTTAAATCTCCAAAGTAAGTGCAAATATTTATCTAATCCTTTTTTTCATTTAAGCTATTTGTATAGAATGAAAACATGCTGAAATAAACTAGACCTCAAAGGTTATTAAAAGATTTGGCTAATTTTTTGTTAAATATTTTATTAAAAAATTAAAAGATTCCACTCTTATGTGGATCCTGAGAAACTTAACAGGAACCCATGGGGGAGGGGAAGGAAAAAAAAAAAAAAGAGGTTAGAGTGGGAGAGAGCCAAAGCATAAGAGACTGTTAAAAACTGAAAACAAACTGAGGGTTGATGGGGGGTGGGAGGGAGGAGAGGGTGGGTGATGGGTATTGAGGAGGGCACCTTTTGGGATGAGCACTGGGTGTTGTATGGAAACCAATTTGTCAATAAATTTCATATATAAAAAAATGCTATTAAAAAAATTAAAAGATTTTTCACTTTTTGAAGTTGATTTTTAAAAATTTTTTTTACATTTATTTATTTTTTGAGGGACATAGACAGAGCACAAGTTGGGGAGGGTCAGAGAGAGAAGGAGACACAGAATTTGTAGCAGGCTCCAGGCTCCAAGCTGTCAGTGCACAGCCCGACGCAGGGCTGGAACTCACAAACCGTGAGGTCATGACCTAAGCTGAAGTTGGACACTTAACCGACTGAGCCACCCAGGCGTCCCTGAAGTTGATTTTTACTTATTGCTGAGTTTCCATCTAGAAACCTATTACTTTAGAACAGTATCCTGTGCTAAATTCAAATGTTGGGTTATTCTAGATTCATCCAGAAATATGTATTCCAAAGGTTTTATAAGATTTAAAGATTCTTTTAATAGCAGGATACAACACAAAGACGCTTAAATGAAAAGCAGACCTCTGTTACTTGCAGCTTTAAGTTAAGACAAGGTTATCAAGTAGGGCCACATAGAGGTTGCATCACAGAATAGGGTAACAGCAAGTTGGAGTTATAGGGGGCGGTGTATGTATGGCAAGTATAAATGAACTAGCTAAGGTTTCACAGGCTCCCTGTGGTTTGGCTAATTTTGATGATTTCTCACTCTTCAGCAGGTAGGTGTTGTTCTAGTTGTCTAGTACCTGACCTAAGGCAATTAGGGAGGTGACAGTGGCCCTGTAGTCTAACAACTGACTGATAAGGTGGTATGGGGTATGGACTTAATCAGACACGCAAAAAGGATAAGGTTTAGTCAGAGCCTCAAAACTGGGTCAAGATAGTATTTAAAAAACAAAAACAAACAAAAAACTATCATACATCAAATGATTATCCATATAAAATTATAGACAACAGTCCCCAATTCTGTGTACTGGGAATAAACCACATAAACGAAAAGTGTTGAAATGAAAGTGATTTAACAGACTATAGGATAAAACCTAAAATATGAACAAAATGCATGTTTTGATCTGAATAGAAGTTATAGAAATTACAGATCCCCTCTCCAAGTAAAAGAAATATAATCATGTAGCTACCCAAAAAGTTAGTGATGACAAGCAATAATAATCCATAATTTTCTCAAATATTATATCCTTCTCACTTTATAAAACACTGAGAAGCTAAAATATACTTTAATCTAGCTTAAATATACCATGTGAGGCCAAAGCTAAAAATCAAAACTTACTGCTAGTTCTACTTATTTTAGGCCAAGTTGACTAAGGTATATTTTACATTAAAATGCATCCATTTATTTATTTTTTTTCATCTTTTAAAGGTTTTTTTTATTATTTATTTTTTTCAATATATGAAATCTATTGTCAAATTGGTTTCCATATAATACCCAGTGCTCATCCCAAAAGGTGAATGTACATTTCAACAAACTTTGACAAATTCATGCACCTGTGTAAGCACCACACATTAAAATACAGAAAATTCCATCACCTCCAAAAGTTCCTTGAGTGCCTCCACCTCCAGTCCCAGGTAGCCAATCCCATGTTTTTTGTTTTTGTTTTTGTTTTGTTTTGTTTGACTAAAGATTAGACTTCTTTCCTAGAATTTCTTACAAATGAAATAATTCTATATATCTGAATACTCTTTTGTGTCAGGATTCTTTTTTTTTTTAATTTTTTTTCAACGTTTATTTATTTTTGGGACAGAGAGAGACAGAGCATGAACGGGGGAGGGGCAGAGAGAGAGGGAGACACAGAATCGGAAACAGGCTCCAGGCTCTGAGCCATCAGCCCAGAGCCCGATGCGGGGCTCGAACTCACGGACTGTGAGATTGTGACCTGGCTGAAGTCGGACGCTTAACCGACTGCGCCACCCAGGAGCCCCATTGTGTCAGGATTCTTATACTCAGTATGTTTTGACAATTATCCATATTACATTAAAAAGTAGTTAAAATGTTTTTATTAGTAAGCATATTCTATTAAATGGATATGCCTCAATTGGTTTATTCATTTAGCTATTAGTAGATATTTGATTTGTTACCAGATCTTGGCTATTATGAATAAATCTGCTACAAACATTGTGTACAAGTCTTTGAATAAAGATAAGTTTTTCTTTTTCTTTTGTAAATACCCACTAATGAGATTGTTTGCTCAGATATTATGTTTAATCTTATAAGAAAATGGCAAACTATTTTCCAAAATGGCTTTAACGTTTTACATTCCTACCATTAACATACAGTAGTTCCAGTTGTTGGTTGTTCCATATCATTGCTCCAAACAGATGTTCACAGTTTTGTTTTTGCTTTTGTTTTAGAATTTTAGTTATTCCAGTAGATGTGTAGAGGTAACTAATAATGTATGGCTTTGAGCATTTTATCATGTGCTTAATGGTCATTTCTATTCCTTCTGTTGTATTCCGTTCAAATATTTGTCCATTTTCTATTGGGTTGTTCCATTTTTTTTCTAATTATTAAGCGTAAGAGTTTTCTATATATTCTGAATAAATATTTTTAGTAGTATGTTTTGCAAATATTTTCTCTCAGTCCATGGCTGGTTTTGAATTTTCATAACAATGTGTTTCTAAAAGCAGACTTCTAATTTGTCAACTTTCTTTTGACTTTTATAAGTCTGAGTTTTTATAGCCTAAGGAATCTTTGCTACTCTTCTGAGGCCAAAGAGATCCCTATCTTTTCTTCTAAAATTTAATAGATTTACTTCTACTATAAATTTACAATCTATTTAAATTACCTGGCTATGTTTAAACATGCTAAATTAAGTTGCTAAATGTATAAACAGATTAGAAAATTACACAGAATTTTGACAAATTTTGAAAGGTGAAACTGATTTCAAATTTCATAATATCATTAGGATTCTTGGGATAAATATACAAAAAATATTTTAAGAATGTTCAAATCTTTACTGTTCCAGTAAAACCCATTCATGTAAAGAAAATGTTACTGAACAGAGATTGCATTATTATTTACAATTCAATAAATCCTAGCTCATAAAAAAAAAGTATGTTGCAAAAATAAATACGGTAGCTAAAGCATGAATTTTATGGGGAAAAAAGGGGGGTGAGGAGTTTAAAGTTCAGGTCAGTCAAGGTGTCTACCATTAATTATATTTATAGTTTATTTTATGTGTAAATAGAAGCCAAAAAAAAAAAACCCAGAAAAATTCAAATTTTCAGATGTTACAAATTAATTTAAGCTGATACTCTTTTTAATAATGATTTAAGATAAACCATTCTTGGGGTGCCTGGGTGGCTCAGTCAGTTAAGTGCCTGACTCTTGGTTTTGGCTCAGGCCATGATCTCACAGTTTGTGATTTTGAGTCCCACATAGGGCTCCACGCTGTCAGTGTGGAGACTGCTTGGGATATTCTCTCTCTGTCTCTCTCAAAAATAAAAAATTACATATATATATATATATATATATATATATATATATATATATAACACACACATATATATACATATATACACATATACACACACCTACACACAAATAAACTTTTAAAAAAATTTAAAAAGGATAATCAAACCATTCTCATTTTGCTTTCAGTTCCCCTACCTGCATAATATAACTACATCAAAGAGTATCAAACTTAAAGTTTTGAACAAGTAAAAAATACCAGAAGGTTTAAAACCATCATTGCATTCACTAAACATATGGCATTCCTTAAATCTATCAAGCACTATTCCAGGGGCAAGGCAAACAGCAGTTAAAAGCAAACAAACAAAAAACCCAAAATTCCATTCATTGTGGAGCTCACACTCTAGATGATACGGGGCTCAAAATCTGTTCTTCAAATATGTCACAATTGATAATACTTTTTAAAAACATTACCTTCCTTCATAAATATTGCACTAAAATACACACATACACAATTTTTCAATACAGATATTTCAAAGCATTAATGCTAAAAATTGATAACAATATTTTTAAATTATTAATTATAAATCCAAAAATTGTAATCCATTCTCCAGTGCCTAAAATAATTTAACTACAAAGTAAAAGTGCTTATATTAAGTTTGATATATGAAAGTTAATTAGTACTTACATAATGAAAAATTAAGATACATTTTATATTTTAATAGTACTGTCAATTTGTTCAGTTAAAAATGGCAGGTGCCCTCTTTTAAATATAATATGTATGAGGGGCGCCTGGGTGGCGCAGTCGGTTAAGCATCCGACTTCAGCCAGGTCACGATCTCGCAGTCCCTGAGTTCGAGCCCCGCGTCAGGCTCTGGGCTGATGGCTCAGAGGCTGGAGCCTGTTTCCGATTCTGTGTCTCCCTCTCTCTCTGCCCCTCCCCCGTTCATGCTCTGTCTCTCTCTGTCCCAAAAATAAATAAACGCTGAAAAAAATTTTTTAAAAAATAAATAAATATAATATGTATGAGTGGGATAAGACATTTAAAATTTTCTTAAACTAAGTTGATCTGTATTTCTCACGGATAGGTATTTTCTCCCAGATTTTTCTATATGTATTTCTCTGTTTGCTTTTATAACATTTTTATTAACCAAGAAATTAAATATTTCACTTCAAATGTAATCCACATCAGTATAGGATGTATCCATTTCTATTTCTTTTCTAAAAATGACATATAACCTGTGTCAGTTTAAGGTATACAATGTATTGCCATCATAGTATTAGCTAATACCTCCATCTTTTCACATAATTATCATTTTGTTTTTGTGGTAACAAAACCTAAGATCTGGTCTCTTAGCAACTTTGAAATATGCAGTACAGCACTGTTAAGTTTAATCTCAATGCTATGCATGAGGCCTCCACAACTTACTCATTTTCTAACTCCAAGTTTGTAGCCTTTGACCAGCATCTCCCATATTGCCTCACAGCCCCTGGTAACTACCACTCTATTATCTATTTCTACAAGTATTCATCTGTTAACCAATACTTAGGTTGTTTCCATATCTTGGCTACTGCTGCAACAAATATGGACTACAGATATTTCTTTGATATCCTGTTGTCATTTTCTTTGGGTATATAGCCACAGATAGGATTGCTGGGTCATGTGGTGGTTTTATTTTTTTTGAGGAACCTCTATAATGGCTGAACTGATTTACATTCTGATAAGAGCAATGAGATTTTCTAAACATAATATTTTGTTAATTGACATTAATTCCAATGTAGAAATTGCAAATACAAATAAAAATAACATAGATACATAGGAATTCAGATTTGATGAGAGATACGATAGAAGATGTACAAGAGCTAATATATCTAATAAAATATTAAGAAAAAAGAAAACTTCGCAATATTAAGATAAAAATCTAATAGTCTTTTTCTTTGTTATTTATATAATTTTTATGAAATTACATAATATACTCGTATTTTCATTTATGTTCACCAATAACATTCTATATTGCTTTAAGGCCCACTTAGTAAAATGAGATCATTAGTATCTCTACTTTTTCATCACAAAATCTTCTTTCCACCTTCCAAATTTAGCAGTTAATGCTTTTACATTATAGAGATTTAGACTATGGTGCTTAAGTTTTCATTGCTTCAACAGTGTCTATTTCGTGCTGCCCATTGTGCAAAGTATATAAAATGGGGAATGACAAAGTTTCACAAATATGAACCTTTAATGAGACTGTCAAGGATTCAAGCCATTTTATATTTTGTCAACAGTTAAGTATTTGCATATTTACCTATGTTTTCTATGGTTTTGATATGTTTCTGATTAATGGATAGATTAAAACCAAATTACAGTTTAGTCCAGTGCTAAAATATTAAGTTTTACATGATGAAATGTCTGCTTGAATTTTATACCCATTATCAGTATTGGAATTTAAGGGTTTCTTTTAAAAAAAAAATTTTAAGTTGGGTTTTGAGAGGGAGAGACAGAGAGAGAGGAAGCAAACAAGGGAGGGGCAGAGAGAGAGGGAGACAGAGGATCTGAAGCAGTCTCCTAGCTGAGAGTTGAGATTCCAATGTGGGACTTGAACCCACGACTGTGAGATCATCTCCTGAGCCAAAGTTGGATGCATTAATCGACTGAGCCACCCAGGCACCCTATGGGAATTTAAGGGTTTCAAAATCAAAACTATTCTTTCAGATTAAAGTTGGTTGTTATTAGAGATCCCTTGCATTCATATATCACATTGTTAATTATAATAACTGACTATTGAATAATTTGAAACTTAAAAAGGAAAAGGAAATCTAGCACCAACTTTATCTGCATATCTAGCAATATGATCTTATTATTATGTGGGAGAAAGTGATATTATACAGGTACTAATAACCTCAGTTCATGAATACATTCATTTGTTCATGAATAAAAAGGGGTGGGAGAGGTACACAAGATCAGAGTGGTCTAACATTCAAAACACCTGCTGGGTCATGCCATGTACTTTTCTAAATAAGTTCAACATTAGGAAAGCTATAGAAGATTGGTTCTCCCAAAAAGTTGCTGCTGAGGCAGCTAACCATAATGAGCACAGAAATCTTCAGGGATATTAAGAGGAATTACTTATCCAGCTGATCAAATGCACCAGCATAAATGAAAGCTTAAAATCTAAATGGTAATTCCACATAAGACCAAAGTAAAAATTTTATCCAGAAAGATTTTAAATATATAAACTAACTTTGAGGCAGAACACATTTCTAAAACTTTAAACAGAATAATTTTACAGAAAGAAAAATGACAGATGAATCCAGAATTTCAGAAAGGTTACAATGGAATCTTTCCAGCATCTATAGAAAATCATAACCAAAAATTAAAAAAAACAAAGTGAAATAAAAAGAGAGAATACATCCTTGGTAGCCATGAAAAGAGAAAATTATGGAAAATGAAATAGTTTCCTACGGGGACTGACGAATGCACAATTTTGAATCCATGCTGTTTCCTAGATATTAAAACTAAATATAGTACGTGTGCTCTAGTGCATCAGAGATAATATATCACAGTGTGAAGTTTCAAGATGATTATGTGTATTCAGCTGTTTTTTTTTCTTTTCTGGATATTGCTATGCCTTTGCTTTTTTCATTATCTGAGAGCACGAAAGGCTGTTTTTAGGAACTAGCAAAAAAAAAAAAAAAAAAAAAAGTAAAGCAATCCAGGTGACACCATAATGAAATGTGCAGCAAAGTAAAAATCCCATATTGGAAAGCGGGCTGCTTTTCAGACCCAGGACTGATTATGTTGTCAGATGACTAAATACTCCAGGGTAGTTCACTCCAGCAGCGGGGGTGCAGTCCAAATCGCTCATGCGCCAGTTCAGCCATATGATATCATTTCTGCCTGATTTAAGACAACCTACTAACCCAAACCCTTACTCTGAGTTAAAGTAATACAGATATATCAGCAGGAAAGGGAAGTAAGGTATTACAGGTATATACATTTAAGGAAAAAGGAATACCAAAGAATTACTTGGTATGACGAAAATATTATGATACTGTGCTATGAATCCTTCAACTGCCCCAAATAGCATTATGAAAATATTTAAAACTAAATATTTGTTTCCTCCATGACTTATAAAAGTAAAATGACAGAATTTTCTCTAAGCCAATTTAACAAGAGGAGATTTAAAAAAATGGTCCAGGTGTTTAATAATAATATAACCTATTATTTTTAGTAAACCTATTATTTTTAAGTAAAATGAATGCATAAAAGGCAATTTTATGCATTCCATTAGTAATGGAAATATGATGCTAATTAACTTTCAAATAACACACTTTTAAGCATAATTTTCTTACTCAGGCACACATACCGAAGCAGAAATTTTAGTTTTCCATGATCATGGACAGAAGCTTATTATTAATATGTTTTTCCTTTTCTCAGTCTTGTCCATGAGACAGAATTCAAGGCTCATGCTGAGACTATGCAATATTGTTCCCTGCAAGAACCGATTTTGTTCTGCCTCAGAGGCAATATGTTTTTATGCTTAATTTTGCCCTGGGTAACCACAATGCTTGTTTATGTCCTTAAAATGCCTTTTAAAGAAATTGATTTCCATGAATCATCAATAAATCATGCTTCCAAATCTAATTCTCTCAGTTATGAGCTGAGGAAAAAATTTACATTTTCTTGCTCTATCACATGTTTATTAATCATGATTAAGCAGTAGCATTTAATCACGTGGGGGAGATATGCAAATATATCTCTCTTCATATTTCAGCATTACTTTAATTATATGCTTTTATTTAAAGTTTTGTCACTAGCATAGGATCAGTTTAGCTCTAAGTATAAAAAAATTACACTTACAGCATAACAAAATCATGAAGCTAATTTTTTTCTTTGGAACAAATAACAGAATAAAACAAAGCTGTTTCCAAAACAGTGGAAGAAAGGACCAGCTCCAGCAGGAGAAATAAAAATAAAATCCATTGTCCATCATTAATGGTTTACAACATTGTTATATTAATTTTCATAGTTCACAAAACAGTGGGGCACTAGAGAGAAAATCTATATGTCAGAGTAAATGATATAATAAAGTTGTCAAAATCTGCATTTTGAAGATAAAAAATTAGAGAGGTACCATGAAGTAAAGTTGCCCATGTCCAAGTCAAAAAAAGTCATTAGATATTTAGATATTTAGCAATATTAAAAAAGGCAGAATGATGAATAATTTCTACATAAAAAGTTTCCTCCATTTAAAGGAAAGAGTATGAATATATAAGGAGTGAAAAAATATAATGAAAAAAATAGAACAGCTATTTTGTTATTTTTAAAATGTGTTCAGTATTCATCTGAATATCAAATGCTTTCAAAGATATTTTACTGTTTTTCAAAAATGTATATGCTCATAAAAATTAAATATATAACCAGAGATGACTCATTTTTGAACATCCCACTAAACATTATTATTCCTTGTTTTCATAAAAATCAATAAACATATATATATTGATGTAATTAATCTGCCAAAAAATGATACATGATATTTTGTAAACTGTCTTTACAATTCATCAAATTTTCCATGGTCATTTTCCAACAGATATTTTCCTGCATCATTATTTATATTGTTTCAGTGACATTCAAAAGGATATGTTTATGTTTTTTTCTTAGCAATATCCTACTGATGAGCAATGCATTTTCCCCAGTTTTGCTATTAAAAATACCTTAAAATAAAACAATTATTTAATATTTACCAAGGATTTGACTTTGACCTCATGACTGACTTCTATGGTCATGCTTGTAACCTTGTCATGACAAATAACAACGAGCTTTCCAAAATTTCAATTTCAAACATCACACTCACTGTCCACCATATTATATGTTTCTAGCAAATGTTCTTCAGAATTCTGGCCACAATATTTTATCCCCACCAAGATATAAAACCCATTGATCTACCTTCTTATGGTGTTCCACCCCAGGTATTACCTCCTTCGTGTGTTTTAATTCTACGAGCAATCAGCATGGAAACAGTGGCTTGCATTTGACTCTGCTTCCTTATGTACATATACTTCCTTGGTAAATCTACTATGCTGGTTTGATCCAACTCTCTTGCTTTTCCAAGCCTCCATGCATGAAGCTGAACATGGCTGGAGGAAGGCACAAACCCATTCTCACCTGTTTCAGTCGATAATCATGATAGAAACCATAAACAGATTCATCATAATGTCTGATATTACTCTTAGTCTATTTTCTTTCCTCTTCTCATAGGCAACTTTCACTTTTTTCTCCTTAAACCGTAAAAAACTCCTCTTGCCATCTATAACTAAAACAGCAGAGTGCTCCCTTCATCTGGAAAATTGAAGCAATCAGAAAAGTTGTTGCACAAGCTTCTACCACATCAATACTTTAAATCATCAGTAGCCATGTACCCATCTTTTCTGCAATTACTGGGACCTTATTGTTTAAACTCTACCTTTAAACTAGATTCCTTCTCCTCTTCCCTACTCAAGGGCCTTGCTCCTACAATTTGATTTGCTCCCTCCTTTCTCTACAAAAAGCAAACAATGAAAATAAAACAACCAAAACAACCACCACTACATTGCCCAATTTCTCTTCCTGGCAATACAGTAAAATTCTTTACTTGCTATCTCCAATCTACAGTTGCTAACTCTGATTTTTCTTTCCCAATTCTCTTACCCCAGTCGAGTTTCTTCCTCACGACTATTTTTAAATCACTCTTGCCAAAGCTGCCGATGATCCTCAAGTTGCTAAATTCAGTAATTTCACAATGTCGCAGGAATTACTTTTTTGCTATATATATATATATATATATATATATATATATATGTATATATTTTATCACAGCTTCCAGGATCCTAGTCAACTGACTTTTCTCCTTTGCTTTTGGAAACTCTTTCTCAGTGTATTTTTCAGTTTTTAGATTATCCCACTTTTTAAATGTCAAATGACCTAAACGTTAATGTTTTACCCAGTCTCTTTTCTATATATACTTATTCCATAGGTGATTTTAATCAGCATTATGGAATGAAACAATTCGCATGTTAACGACTCACATATGCATACCTTCAGGCCAGACCCCTCTCCTAAACTCTAAGTATTATATTTGACTACTTCAATGCCTAATACACACCACATATAAACACTGAGCTCTTAGTATTCCAATCTCCCAATCTAACTCCTCCTAGAGTCATTGCATCTGAGTTAATGCCAACCACATGGTTCCAGTTGTTTAGACCAAAACAAAGGTCATCTTTCATCCTCTCTTTCATTCTCTACATCTAGTGTAAATCTAGTAAATCCAGATGACAATATCCTATAAAATATATCTGGAATTTCACCATTTTTATTCTGCACACTGTCTTCATCCTCCTCTAAAAAACTTGAATCTCTCTTTTTGAATTTTTTTTAATGTTTATTTATTTTGAAGAAGAAAGAGGGTGAGCAGGGGGAGGGGCAGAGAGAGAGTGAGACAGAGAATCTGAAGTGGGCTCCAGGCTCTGACCAGACAGGACAGAGCCCAATGCCAGGCTCGAACTCAGGAGCCATGAGATTATGACCTGAGCCGAAGTCAAGCGCTTAACCAACTGGGCCACCCAGGCACCCCAAACTTGAATCTCTGACTACATTATTGCAGTAGGCTTTTACCCAGACTTCTGTCTTAGCTTCCTGATCCTTCTTGACATAGCTGCCAGAATTTTAATGTGTAACTCAAAAATGGAATCATGTTTTTATTTTCTTTACACACTCTCATGACCTTATATAACCCTCGTAGTAAAAAAAAAAAAAAAAAATGTAGTTATGAGACCCTACTTGGCCCAGGTCCTCATCACCACAACAATCTCCTCTCCTATTATTTCCATCCTTGTTCATTCTACTTCCACGATCCCAGCCTCCTTCTCACTCTTTCTTGAGAACACTGGGTACGCTCCATCTTAAGCGGCATGTCTTACAGATCTTTATTCAAAAATTCATATTCTCGGTTACATTTCCCACTGTTACTCTATCAAAAATTTCCACACATATCCCTAACTTATAGAATTATTCCTTAATGCTTCCTTTATCTTTATCCCTTGTCGATAATATAGTAATATACATAGTGTATATGATTCCTATTTTTCCTGTATCTGACTTTACCATCTAGAATAACAACGCAGAAGAACATAGACTTTTTTCCTGTTTTGTTTACAACTGTTTCCTGAACTGTGGAAACAGTGCTAGACACATAGTGAATATGCAATTCAGTTTGAGTGAATAAATGGCTGTTTCCTGCATTAATTCCACTCTACTTTACATTAATTATTCTATAATATTAGCCCCAGAACTTATATCTCAGGTTTGTTAGAGAAGTTGGTAACAGATGTACTCTGGAAGGGTTATGTGGATGTTGAGAAATAAAAATGTATAACAAATATAAAACCTTTACGAATTGGTGTTTTATGTTCTTGAAGCTTGGATGATGAATCACTGGGGCAATAACCAACATCAAAATCAAACAACAGACATCACTGAACACTCTACAGAGATACCAACATCTGAAAATCCAGGAGAGAATCCACTGGGCCAGTAAAATTATAGATAGAATTTCTGAGCTAAAGAGATAAACACAGAAAAGTATGGTGGGAAAGTAGAAAGTATATGGTTGCATGAAATTATCTCCTAAATGCATTAACATTTTTATTTTCCAAGTAGGTCATGTTTCCTAGAGTTGGCCTGGTTAAATCATAAGAGAAATTATATACCGCATGGAACAGAGGAATCCTTACATCCTTATTAGAGGAATATGTTTATTTTAGTCTTTTAATAACTAGAACTTTTTTTTCACATTCAATTAAATATTTGATTAAGGAGAAGAGTCACACACATGCAAATGGAAAGTTCATTCTGTATATATAAAAGACATTTAAATGTATGCAGGGGAGAAATAAGTAATGAGGGATATAGTCTTCCTCTAAAGAGAGAAATGAAAATTTACTTCTTGATCTTTCCTTAGCACACACACATGTTGACAATGAAGAGAGAATAGTTCTACTTAAAATAGAATTCACTTTGGAACATAGAAGATTACTTAGTATATATTATAGAGTCCCTGGATGGCGGGACTCTTAAGACTTGAGTCAATAGCAGTAGTATACTTTTGGTTTATGCAACAGGAGAATTCCTTGGATAAAACTATTTGATGAAGATTGATTTAACAAGAACCATTAAGTGAAGAAAAGACTGGAGATAGGAAAAGCAGAAAATGTGGTCATCAACATATGAAACATGGGGAAATGCATACTGACTATAGTGTGAAACACAGAAAATGGACTGAGGGACAGGGAGAGGGAGGAATCAATTTGGCTTAGTAATTAGTTCACTATGGGACAAAAAGAGCTAGTAGTTACAGGTAACTTTAATTCTAAGTAACTTATCAAAACACAAGATACTTTGCTTTGTCTTGTTAAAGACACTATTAACAATGTTAAAAATGAGATTATATGCAAATCACATTCACATACACATTACATTTTTATCTCAAAATATTCCCTTGATTTAATTAGTTCCATGCTCCAATGTGTTTCCAATAGAATTTTTAAAGAAATAACAATTTTATCTAATGATATATATGTGCTTGAATTTTGTAGTTTCTCTGAAAGAGAACAGAATTCTTCAAGATCATTCCCAAATGTATTGATTACATTTCCATATCTGATCAAATTGTAATAAGACATTTAGAAATTTAAGTGTCTTTTAAAGGAAAAAGTTTAAGTGAAAATTTGGTATATTTCTGTTTCCTAGTGAATAGAATACCTAGAGTTGCTTTCTTTCATGTAAAAGATGCCCTTTTCTCAGCTGTAAGCCTCCTTCTCAATTAGTGATTAAAAAGAGTCCTAGGGAGCCATCATTGTCCATACAAATCAAGTAACATAGCTTCTTATCCTTTTGAGACATGTTTTCTAATAAGTAACAAACCAAAATATTAAAGATATCACTTATTTTTTAAACTGTGTGTTTTATTTAGAATATAAAATCAGCCAATACAAACAATTCCCAGTCAATATCTAAAATAACCAGAATGAATTTTCTTTCAATGTTAATGGCATTATACACACCTGACAGTCTGACAGTTTCTGAGAACGTATCTTCAGTAAAAATATGAGTGTTGCTTTTGAGATAAGGATGCTTACATAATGTGCTAAATATGTAAAATGCATTATTTCACTAGTGTTTACTAATCTATTATTTAATTTCCCATACATCAGGGCACAGATTAAGTTTCTTCTTACACAATACCTTTTGTGCTTCATGGCTCCTCAACCTAAAACTATCTTCTCTAGGAACTTGGCATGACCTGTTCCTTTCAGTGTTCCAGGTTAAATGTCACATCCCTAGAGAGGTCACAATCATCCACATTATTTAAACTTCTCAAACTCACATGTGTTATCAAATCACACATTCAGATATTTTATAAAATGAATTATAATATATACTTATATGTGTTTATATTCCCATTCTTATTATTTTTCTTCATTAGTAAAACATTTTTCCCCTTGAAGGCACACATACACAAATGCTCAACCCATTAACCCATTATCTTAGGCTCTACCTCCAAGGTATTTAAATATTGTTACTGAAAGCCAAAAATGTGAGTAATACTGAATTTCACAGCAATTTAGTATTTCTACTTTGGTCATATTTAAGTGAAATATCACTTTCACTTACAATAAAAAATCCCATATGTTCCTATTTTAATGTAAAATTCCTAATGCATTGATTTGTTTCCCCTCTTTGGCGCAGTGGGCTTTGCCTTAATTTTTCTGCTCCTAGAGTAGATTACAAACTAAACATAACCAACTACTCCATAAAGACTTCATTTCAAAGTGTGCCCTGGTTTAACTTGGAACCAAACCTGAATTAGAATTATCTATAACTCAATGGAAATTCAGTTCTACTCTTCAGAAAAGTCACCAAAAGACATTCCCAATTTCACCTTCCCTTCGGCCTTGACAACCACTATTCTACTCTCTACTTCTATGAATTTGACTACTTTAGTTCTTCATGTAAGTGAACTCACACAGTATTTGTCCTTCTGTAACTGGCTTATTTCACACAGAATAATTTCCTCTAGGTTCCTTCTTTTTGTCACACATGGGAAGATTCTTTTATTTTTTAAGGCTGGCTCTTATTCTATGTATCACATTGTTGGATTTGCATTCCCACCAAGAGTGCAAAAGGGTTCCCGTTTCTCCACATACTCTCCAGCATCTATAGTCTCCTGATTTTTTCATTTTGGCCATTCTGAATGGTGTGAGGTGATATCTGAGTGTGGTTTTGATTTGTATTTCCCTGATAAGGAGCGACGTTGAACATCTTTTCATGTGCCTGTTGGCCATCCGGATGTCTTCTTTAGAGAAGTGTCTATTCATGTTTTCTGCCCATTTCTTCACTGGGTTATTTGTTTTTCGGGTGTGGAGTTTGGTGAGCTCTTTATAGATTTTGGATACTAGCCCTTTGTCCGATATGTCATTTGCAAATATCTTTTCCCATTCTGTTGGTTGCCTTTTAGTTTTGTTGGTTGTTTCCTTTGCTGTGCAGAAGCTTTTTATCTTCATAAGGTCCCAGTAGTTCATTTTTTCTTTTAATTCCCTTGCCTTTGGGGATGTGTCGAGTAAGAGATTGCTACGGCTGAGGTCAGAGAGGTCTTTTCCTGCTTTCTCCTCTAAGGTTTTGATGGTTTCCTGTCTCACATTCAGGTCCTTTATCCATTTTCAGTTTATTTTTGTGAATGGTGTGAGAAAGTGGTCTAGTTTCAACCTTCTGCATGTTGCTGTCCAGTTCTCCCAGCACCATTTGTTAAAGAGGCTGTCTTTTTTCCATTGGATGTTCTTTCCTGCTTTGTCAAAGATGAGTTGGCCATACATATGTGGGTCTAGTTCTGGGGTTTCTATTCTATTCCATTGGTCTATGTGTCTGTTTTTGTGCCAATACCATGCTGTCTTGATGATTACAGCTTTGTAGTAGAGGCTAAAGTCTGGGATTGTGATACCTCCTGCTTTGGTCTTCTTCTTCAAAATTCCTTTGGGTATTCGGGGCCTTTTGTGGTTCCATATGAATTTTAGGATTGCTTGTTCTAGTTTCGAGAAGAATGCTGGTGCAATTTTGATTGGGATTGCATTGAATGTGTAGATAGCTTTGGGTAGTATTGACATTTTGACAATATTTATTCTTCCAATCCATGAGCAGGGAATGTCTTTCCATTTCTTTAAATCTTCTTCAATCACCTTTATAAGCTTTCTATAGTTTTCAGCATACAGATCCTTTACATCTTTGGTTAGATTTATTCCTAGGTATTTTATGCTTCTTGGTGCAATTGTGAATGGGATCAGTTTCTTTATTTGTCTTTCTGTTGCTTCATTGTTAGTGTATAAGAATGCAACTGATTTCTGTACATTGATTTTGTATCCTGCAACTTTGCTGAATTCCTGTATCAGTTCTAGCAGACTTTTGGTGGAGTCTATCGGATTTTCCATGTATAATATCATGTCATTTGCAAAAAGCAAAAGCTTGACTTCATCTTTGCCAATTTTGATGCCTTTGATTTCCTTTTGTTGTCTGATTGCTGATGCTAGAACTTCCAGCACTATGTTAAACAGCAGCGGTGAGAGTGGGCATCCCTGTCGTGTTCCTGATCTCAGGGAAAAAGCTCTCAGTTTTTCCCCGTTGAGGATGACGTTAGCTGTGGGCTTTTCATAAATGGCTTTTATGATCTTTAAGTATGTTCCTTCTATCCCGACTTTCTCAAGGGTTTTTATTAAGAAAGGGTGCTGGATTTTGTTAAAGGCCTTTTCTGCATCGATTGACAGGATCATATGGTTCTTATCTTTTCTTTTATTAATGTGATGTATCACGTTGATTGATTTGTGAATGTTGAACCAGCCCTGCATCCCAGGAATGAATCCCACTTGATCATGGTGAATAATTCTTTTTATATGCTTTTGAATTCGATTTGCTAGTATCTTATTGAGAATTTTTGCATCCATATTTATCAGGGATATTGGCCTGTAGCTCTCTTTTTTTACTGGGTCTCTGTCTGGTTTAGGAATCAAAGTAATACTGGCTTCATAGAATGAGTCTGGAAGTTTCCTTCCCTTTCTATTTCTTGGAATAGCTTGAGAAGGAAGGTATTATCTCTGCTTTAAACGTCTGGTAGAACTCCCCTGGGAAGCCATCTGGTCCTGGACTCTTATTTGTTGGGAGATTTTTGATAACTGATTCTCTCAGGACTGCCTTCAATGCGTCCCAAAGCTTTTGGATTGTTGTATTTTCATTTTCGTTTGTTTCCATATATTTTTTAATTTCTTCTCTAATTGCCTGGTTGACCCACTCATTCGTTAGTAGGGTGTTCTTTAACCTCCATGCTTTTGGAGGTTTTCCAGACTTTTTCCTGTGGTTGATTTCAAGCTTCATGGCATTGTGGTCTGAAAGTATGTATGGTATAATTTCAATTCTTATAAACTTATGAAGGGCTGTTTTGTGACCCAGTATATGATCTATCTTGGAGAATATTCCATGTGCACTCGAGAAGAAAGTATATTCTGTTGCTTTGGGATGCAGAGTTCTAAATATATCTGTCAAGTCCATCTGATCCAATGTATCATTCAGGGCCCTTGTTTCTTTATTGACCGTGTGTCTAGATGATCTATCTATTTCTGTAAGTGGGGTGTTAAAGTCCCCTGCAATTACCACATTCTTATCAATAAGGTTGCTTATGTTTATGAGTAATTGTTTTATATATTTGGGGGCTCCCACATTCACCGCATAGACATTTATAATTGTTAGCTCTTCCTGATGGATAGACCCTGTGATTATTATATAATGCCCTTCTTCATCTCTTGTTACAGCCTTTAATTTAAAGTCTAGTTTGTCTGATATAAGTATGGCTACTCCAGCTTTCTTTTGGCTTCCAGTAGCATGATAAATAGTTCTCCATCCCCTCACTCTCAATCTGAAGGCGTCCTCAGGTCTAAAATGAGTCTCTTGTAGACAGCAAATAGATGGGTCTTGTTTTTTTTATCCATTCTGATACCCTATGTCTTTTGGTTGGCACATTTAATCCATTTACATTCAGTATTATAGAAAGATACGGGTTGAGAGTCATTGTGATGTCTGTATGTTTTATGCTTGTAGTGATGTCTCTGGGACTTTGTCTCACAGGGTCCCCCTTAGGATCTCTTGTAGGGCTGGTTTAGTGGTGGCAAATTCCTTCAGTTTTTGTTTGTTTGGGAAGACCTTTATCTCTCCTTCTATTCTAAATAACAGACTTGCTGGATAAAGGATTCTCGGCTGCATATTTTTTCTGTTTAGCACACTGAAGATATTGTGCCAATTCTTTCTGGCCTGCCAAGTTTCAAAAGAGAGATCAGTCACGAGTCTTATAGGTCTCCCTTTATATGTGAGGGCACGTTTATCCCTTGCTGCTTTCAGAATTTTCTTTTTATCCTTTTATTTTGCCAGTTTCACTATGATATGTCGTGCAGAAGATCGATTCAAGTTACATCTGAAGGGAGTTCTCTGTGCCTCTTGGATTTCAACGCCTTTTTCCTTCCCCGGTTCAGGGAAGTTCTCAGCTATAATTTCTTCAAGCACCCCTTCAGCACCTTTCCCTCTCTCTTCCTCCTCTGGGATACCAATTATGCGTATATTATTTCTTTTTAGTGTATCACTTAGTTCTCTAATTTTCCCCTCATACTCCTGGATTTTTTTATCTTTCTCTCAGCTTCCTCATTTTCCATAATTTTATCTTCTAGTTCACCTATTCTCTCCTCTGCCTCTTCAAGCCGAGCTGTCGTCGTTTCCATTTTGTTTTGCATTTCGTTTAAAGCGCTTTTCAGCTCCTCATGACTGTTCCTTAGTCCCTTGATCTCTGTAGCAAGAGATTCTCTGCTGTCCTGTATACTGTTTTCAAGCCCAGCGATTAATTTTATGACTATTATTCTAAATTCACTTTCTGTTATATTATTTAAATTCTTTTTGATCAGTTCATTAGCTGTTGTTATTTCCTGGAGATTCTTCTGAGGGGAATTCTTCCGCTTGGTCATTTTGGATAGTCCCTGGCGTGGTGAGGACCTGCAGGGCACTTCCCCTGTGCTGTGGTGTATAACTGGAGTTGGTGGGCGGGGCCGCAGTCCGACCTGATGTCTGCCCCCAGCCCACCTCTGGGGCCACAGTCAGACTGGTGTGTGCCTTCTCTTCCCCTCTCCTAGGGGTGGGATTCACTGTGGGGTGTCGTGGCCCGTCTGGGCTACTTGCACACTGCCAGGCTTGTGATGCTGGGGATCTGGCGTATTAGCTGGGGTGGGTAGGCAAGGTGCCCGGGGGCAGGAGGGGCAGGCTTAGCTCGCTTCTCCTTAGGTGATCCACTTCAGGAGGGGCCCTGTGGCAGCGGGAGGGAGTCAGATCCGCTGCTGGAGGTTTGGCTCCACAGAGGCACAGAGTTGGGTGTTTGCGTGGATGAGCAAGTTCCCTGGCAGGAACTGGTTCCCTTTGGGATTTTGGCTGGGGGATGGTTGAGGGAGATGGCACTGGCGAGCGCCTTTGTTCCCCTCCAAACTGAGCTCTGTCCTCCGGGGGCTCAGCAGCTCTCCCTCCCTTTGTCCTCCAGCCTTCCTGCTTTCCAGAGCAGAGCTGTTAACTTATGACCTCCCAGATGCTAAGTCGCACTTGCTGTCGGAACACACTCCGTCGATCCGGCCCCTCCGCTTTTGCCAGCCAGACTCAGGGGCTCTGCTAGGCCAGCGAGCCGCTCCTCCGCCCCGGCTCCCTCCCGCCAGTCCTTGGAGCGCGCACTGCCTCGCCGCCCTTCCTACCCTCTTCTGTGGGCCTCTCGTCTGCGCTTGGCTCCAGAGACTCCGTTCTGCTAATCCTCTGGCAGTTTTCTGGGTTATTTAGGCAGGTGTAGGTGGCATCTAAAGTGATCAGCAGGATGGGAGGTGAGCCCAGCGCCCTCCTACGCCGCCATCTTCCCTCCTACCCAGGAACTAACATTTTTAACTGAATTTCATTGTCTTTATTTTCTTCTTGAACATTATTTTGAAATACTATAATATTACACTATGATTTCTATACTGTTAAAATAATATAACAAAAATGTGCCTGATTTTATAATTGTAAGTTGCATGTATTCATTTTTAAGTAACATACTAAATTTTGATTTTCAATCATTTTTTTAAACTTTTTAACGTTTTATTTTATTTTTTGAGAGGCAGAGAGAGACAGAGCATGAGCAGGGGAGGGGCAGAGAGAGACACTGAATCAGAAGCAGGCTCCAGACTCTGAGCTGTCAGCACAGGGCCTGATGTGGGGCTTGAACCCACAAATGCAAGACCATGACCTGAGTCGAAGTCAGATGCTCAACCGACTGAGTCACCCAGGTGACACTTCAATTATTTTTTAATGCTGCTAAGTCAACATTGAGTCTTCCTCTTAATACCACTCTCAATATAAGAAAATATTAATTTAATAGCAAATCCAACTTGAGTACTTCAGTTGGTCTGAACTTTTCAACTTGTTCTTTCTAGAGTCTATGATTTCCTCTTTATTAAGAATCACTCATCAAAAAAACTATTGGAAGAAGGAAGGAAGGAAGGAAGGAAGGAAGGAAGGAAGGAAGGAAGGAAGGAAGGAAGAAACCTTTGCAACCCTGAAATGGATTGGCTTCATTTGAAGGCTCAAAGTGAAAAATACTTAGTAGCTTTGGGGCATGGTGTCCCCAACATCACTTCTGAATGAAGTGTAACTTCTGTTTCCTGACTTCTAAATTAAAAAAATAAATTAAAAAATAAGTTTTGTTTTGTTTTGTTTTTTACTTATCCCCACCCCCAAGTTAATAATGACTGACCTGAAAGCAATGTCATTACTGCATCCTACAAACTTTATCACTTATAGGGTTTTTGTTTTCTACTTAGAAATTGAAATATGAGTTGCATACTGACATCCAAATAAAACAATTAACTGAACTCTCATCAACTCAGGGTGATATTAGAGTAAGTCTCAGCATCTTGAACTATAATGGTAGGAAGGTGCCATGAAATATTTTAACTGATAACAGAAAGTTGTTTCTAACTTATTTGAATACATAAATTGATTTGAGTGGTGAGCAGTAAAGAAATTGCAGTTTGTCATGTTACTTTCCCAACATTTTAAATATTAACTGGTCTCATAAACTTTGTGTAGGAAATAATATATACTCCTTCTCTAATAAAACAAATTTGCAAGTCAATATAATTCCAACATTTTCAGAAGTTGAAGATTTATCTTAGTAGAGAATCAATTTTAGAAAAAATTACAAGATTTTTTTTTCTCATTAAATGCATGACTCATTAGTAAGGCAACATGAATTTAGGAACATTTCCTTCCCTAGAAATAATATGTAACACTTATTTTGGGGATGCTGTGCGTACTTGTAGAAACTGTACTGTGCATAATTACACTGGGCATGCATATAAATTTTATAAATTTAATTTTAATTATCCTGTCAGCACTTAAATTAATCAATGTTACCTCAATTTTTTATTGGTGAAATTCATGTCCAGAGTAAAAATATAACACCATCCTCTGAACCACCTTCAAGCTAAGGGCAAGTCTCTAGAGAAGGGCAAAGTTGTAAACCATTAGCCCACAAGCAATGTAGCAGTAGGACAGGGACAATGGCACACTACTGATGGCATTATTTGGGAGGGAAACCAAAAGCCTTTACAAGGGGAGGAGAGAAAGCCACATTCAGTCTGTCATCCCTTCTGTAATCAGGCAATATAACCACTCAACCAAGATTTATTGAGAACCAACTATGGGTCAGCTACTATACTAGAAACCATGGATATACAGACTAAGAAATATAGTTTCTGCCCTGGAGGATTCTTCAGTGCAATTGAGAAGTTTAGAGTACACAAATAATTGAACTGAAATACTAAAGTAGAGGAATCTACAGATTTCTCTGGGGGCACAGACAATGTGGAAATTTCATCTTCCAATAGGTACATTTTCTCAGATCCTAATCCTTTAGTTTTCTAATTTCCTCCACTAACCTTTAACTTGTGTCTTTACATATTTTAGCTGTCTAAATAAAGAACCATCTCCTCTTTGCACATTGAATTAACATCTCTTTTAATTACAATAGAGTAGCGAACCACAAACTTATCTCTTGAACACAATGCATGCATGGCTTAAAAAGAGGGTTCATTTTTTCCCTTAATTACCAGAAATTTTAATGCCTTTTCTAAAATATATCCCAATGTTCTTCTTCTGAATCCTTTTGAGAATATTTTAAAGGTAGCTATCTATGTTTTAATGAAACATTAAAAATTTATACATTTTATTTTCCAATAAAAAAAGATGGCATATTAGTCTATGCCCCAAAGCCAAATACCAGTTAAAATACCTTAATTGCTGTGATAACAAGTAATATAGTGACTAATTTGTTTCTGTATCAAATCACTTAGTGTGGGTGCATACAATTTTAGAAATAACCACACTTTTGTACACAATTGACTGTGCTCTCTTACCGTATTTCAAGTGATTACTTATGATTGTACATAAATGAATCAATGAGTTTTGGAGACTAAGTGACATACGGCAGCCCCAAACTATTCATATCATCCCTGATGTTTGTTCTGAATAGAAGATTTTGGAAATTAGAAGTTGGCAGCAAAATAAATATGAGGAATCATTTAAAGTAGTCCAGGCATCTCTTACATCTCACAGGGCATATTTTGACACTTGCTTGAACCTTTAACCTTTGTTTACAAGACATTATTTAAACTGAATTTAACATGGAACATTTTTTGACAAAATGTCTAATTAAATATTCTTCAGAATCAGTGATCATGGGATACTTTTGGGATAGGTTATTCTAAAACAATTTTACTTTGTTTACTGTTTTCTATCCCCTAGTAATTTCTATTTAAAACACATAATCGGTACCAGAAAATATAACCAGGAATCCAATCCAATCATCTATAGCATCCATGTTCTTTAAGTAAAAACATAGTTTTTCATCTTAGTTTTTCATATTAGTTGAGATACTACACAATGCAACCACAGTGCTCGCTGTGGGAATATATAAATACCGGTGAGAAACCTAGTCAATGAACCAAATCTAGTCACACCAATTTGTTCGCTTTGTCTTCAGTTGCTCAACAGTAGGACTGAGTAGTTGCAATAGACACTGTATGGCCCACAATGTCAAAAATATTTACTACCAAACCCTTCAGAAAAAAGTCTGTTGATACCAGATCGTGAATATTTAGGCATGGCTTCTATCTTCAGGATGGTTAACATCTAATGAGTTTTCTCTAATAAACCCTGAGAGGTGGCTTTTCATAATTTTGAGATTTGCGAATAGATAGATGATAGACAGATACATAGATTTTTAGTTAGAAATTGCATCATAGATAGTTATAGATACGTATTTCTCATTCATGATTCATGCTGATGTACACTCAGGCTGATATACACCTGGAGGTGTGTATTTTTAATGTATCAACAGATATTTCTAAACTCCTTTGGACAGTTCCAAATCAAAATGCTAACTAATGCCACATCTGTTATCTCTCAATCATTCTTAGATTTCAAGCTGTGTAATATTAATGAATAAAATATACGACCTTAAAACCATATCTACTTTGGGCCCATACCACCCAACCCTACTGCTGCTGTTACATTTTTCTTTAAACATTTTATTTTATTTATGTATTTATGTATGTATTTATGGAGAAAGAGTGTGTATGAGTGAGAGCAGGGGAAGGACAGAAGGGGAGAGAGGGAGAGGAAGAAGGGAGGGAGAGAATCCCAATCAGGTTCCACACTCAGCATGGAACCCAATACAGAGCTTGATCCCACAACCATGGGATTATGACCTGAGCAGAAATAGAGTCCAATGCTCAACCAAGTGAGCCACCCAAACACCCCTTTTTCTTCTTTAAAAGCATATTCCCCAGACTAAATTATGAAAATATTTAGAGCAAGAACTGTGTTTTATTTTTGAATTTTTATTGTGTAGTATAATCATAAAGACTCCATGAACACTTTTAGATAAATTAATGGATTTGTGACAGATTCATTAGCTATGGATTAGTAACTAAAACTATTAACTTGGTTGGTATAAATTTAAATAATCTAGATGTGAAAGATTTGATATATTAATGCCCTCAGCCATTCATTTACTTTTCAGTCAAATGTATGGCAATCACTTTTGCATTATGTATCTAAAAACTGTAAGTCACTGCTAAAATTTGAAAAGATGAGAGAATTTTGCTGAAATGTAAACATTTTGCTTTGCCATATGTTTGCTAGTTGTGTTAATAGATTCAAATTAAACATTTAAAAACATCTGAATAAATTCCTTTCCTTTTTTTCCACTGACAGTTCCAAAAAAACAAAAATTAACTACGTTAACATAATAAAAACATGTTAAAATGAATTACTGGAATCAGAAAAATTCACTGACATCTATACTAAGGAAATAGCCAATCCTCCAAAAAAGAAAACTTTGAAATGAAAATTGAATTTTTCTTTCAAACATCTAGTTTCAAATGTCCAAAGGAGACAAAGAATCTTATAAAACAATGGTAATTTAAGGAATGTGTTATTAACACGGTAATATATACTTTATATTATTCTCTATGCTACATTACAAAACAAAATAGAATATTTTGTATATTAAATATTTTGTATATTGAATATTTTATATATTAAATAAAAATTTAGACTTTTAGATTTTAGATATTATAAAATACAATAATCAGGCATCTAGTTCTTATTTTTTAATTAAAATACTCACTATTACATAATAATTAAAATTGAGCTACATAAGGAAAACAAATGATACTAGGTTCCCAAATCAAAAATATTCACAAGGGACACATTAGAAAGTTTCCTGAATACTAGGACAACAATTTTCTCCTAATACTTAAAGTTATTAATATAAAAATGACATTTAAGCACCAGGACTATAGAATGTGTGTTGTTTCTAAGTGTTATCCCAAAACTGGGTATCCGGTATCCTGAAAATATATCTGGACATTATTCTCCATCCAGGAAATTTTAACTTACCTATCAATTTTTTTAAGACCTTACATAGGGCAATAATCTGTCTAGGAATTACTATATTGTATAATTCACTTCTCTTGTTGAAATGTCATGATCTTTGAAGGTTAATTTTGTGCTGTGTCAGACACACGGTTAGGTATAGTAAACAGATCCAAAGGTGAACAATATTGTTATTGCCTCAAAGAAGCTCATCATAAATTGGGGATAAAACAATATATAAACAACATTATGGAAATATTTACTTAATGTTATATAACATCCTTTTGCTCTGTATCACTATCAAAAATAACTCTCCACATAATCTTTATCAAATTCTATACTGTAATATTCCTTACTACTTATTTCAACTCTAAATTAACATCAGTATAATTGTCTTCCTTGCAAGACTCTTCATTATGGCCTTTTGCATTGCCACTACTTAAAATAAGGACAAAGGGGCGCCTGTATGGCTCAGTCAGTTGAGCATCTCACTTGATTTCAGCTCAGGTCATGATCTCTCTCACAATGAGTTTGAGCCCCACATTGGGCTCTGAGCTGACAGTCCAAGAGCCTGCTTGGGATTCTCTCTCTCCTCTTCTCTCTGCCTCCCTCTCTCTCTCTCTTTCTCTCAAGTTAAATAAATAAATTAAAAAAAAATAGGGACAAAGTGTATTTTGCTCATTGATGTAGTCTGTACCCTACTACACAATGCCTAGCATAATAGTAAGAATTCTGTCCAAGAATTAAATCTCTGAGACACTAAGTCATCTTCATGCAAATAACTTATATCCCTTTTCTCACTTCATGTCCAAATTCCCACTTCCATCTTTGCAAATATAATTAACTTTAACATTACAACTCTATTTAATACCTCACATTCTTTTATGATTGTTGCCATATCTTTTATCTCTACATAAATTATGAATTCATCAGTGTGTGGCATATATCATTATTTCGGCTTTACTGTTATTGATGAGAAGTCAACAATAATTCTTACCATTGTTCACCTGTACAAAACATTTTTAGCTGTTGTTTCCCCCCCCCCCCTTTCTGGTGGTTTCAAGATTTTAATTAATTTTCTACAGTTTTGACTACTTTCCTCAATATTCTTATGATTATATTTATACCATTTGTGGTTTGCTCAGCTACTGTAATCTAAATGTAAGGTTTTAGCTTTTTATTTTCCAAAAAGTTTTCTCTGTCCCAATGTGTTATTTGGTATGGCCTCACTCAGGTCCCTCAAACTGTTCATTTTTCTTCAATCATTATCCTTATGTTCCTCAAATTGATAATTGCTACAGATCTGTCTTCAATCTACTGCTCTTTTTTCTGCCATCTATAATTTTAGTTAATTCCAGAATTTATTGTCTGTTCATTATTATTGTCTCTGCTTATGTGATGAGATTAGCATTTATAATTAATTCAGATCTTTTTCCTTTAATTATTTATAATGGATGCTTTAAATCTGTATTTGCTTAGTCTAACTTCTATACCATTTCAGGTTTGTTTTTTATTGACTGCTTTCCCACAACTATGGATTACACATATATTTCTGTTCCTTTGTATGATCATTGATGGGGGTGGGGTAAGCAACAGCTTTATTGAGTTAATTAACATACCATATAATTAAACCATTTATTTAAAGTTAACAACACAGGGGCACCTGGGTGGCTCAGCTGGCTAAGTGTCTGACTTCAGCTCAGGTCATGATTTCACAGTTTGTAAGTTTGAGCCCCACGTCGGGCCCTGTGCTGAACAGAGCCTGGAGCCTGCTTGGATTCTGTCTCATTCTCTCTGCCCCTCCCCTACATGTGCTCTGTCTCTCAAAAATAAATAAATTAAAAAAAAAAATAAAGTTAACAACACAAATTGTTTTTGTTATATCCACAGAGTCATGCCATCACCGTAATCACTTTATTTTCATCACCCCCAAAAGAAACCGTGGACCCTTTAGCAGTCTGTTTTCCTTCACTACTCCACTTTTATTCTCTATAGATTTTCCTATTCTATACATTTAATAAAAATAAAACCATACATGACCTCTTATGACTGGCTTTTTTCATTCAGCCTAATGTTTTTAAGGTTCATCCATGTTGTAATATACATCAATACTTCAATTTTTCTTTTTTTTTTTTTTGGTGCCCCAAAAAAGGAGATATTACTTATTTTGCCAACTGACGTTATTAAATATGCCCAAACCCCTACTATATAAATCTTAATTTTATAAAGACATTGTAACAGACACACACACACACAAAGTTAGGACATAATCCGTAATAAAGGGTTTCTAAAATTTTCTTAAATTAGGTTCCATGAAAAACAGCATTTTTTACGGTGGGCCATTACAAAATTCCCGTGACACGTGGTCATTCAGACCCCGTGGGGTCCCCCTTTCCTCATCTGTAAAAGGCAAGTTGGACTAGATAACTCATCCATTTCTCTATTCAAAAATAATAAAATAAATAAAATAAAATAAAATTCAGCCATTTTTCCATTCAAAAAATAAAATAAAAATTATGCACACACACGCACAGCATTATGGCTCTGAACAAATCTCTCATTTTATAGTCCATTATCAGTAAATTCCTATCTACTAGTTGTATTAATCCCAGACAGTGGACGGAGGCTAGGGTTGCAAAAGAAAGTTCAAGACCAAAGGCTGTATGGAGGTGGAGGGCCCGTGGGTGTGAGAGGGGCTGGTCTTTGTGTTTTAGGGTCTGGCTTCACAAAAAGATGTGGCATTTGTGAGGGGTCGGCCTGGCAGGGCAAGTGGGGGGCAAGGCTAACCCTCAGACCAGGCAGCTACAGGGGTCATGGGCTAAGGGTGGGGGATTTTACCTCTGAGATGAGCTGCTGTCTGGGCGTTTCCAGAGACAACCGAAGAGATCCCCATCTGGTCGCGTGGAGGATCAGGGAGGCCAGCCCCGAGAGGAGACTTCAGCAAAAGTCTCAGCTGAAGGGTGCCCCACCGCAGGGAGGAGCCGGACTGCAGGCTGTTTTGAGGCAGAAATATTTGCAAAAGGCACCCTTAACGCCCCACAGACTCCATGGAATAACTGACTTCCTTTCCTTGGTGCTGTGACGCCTCTCCTCACCGCCACTCTGGCCGTCACACCTCCTCTGCCTCACCAGCTCAGGGCAGGGAGCATCACCTTAGCTCAAAACTGGGTCTGAGAAGACCTTTCCCGCCAGCACAACTGCGTTTGCAAACAGACGCTCGCCTGAGATCCCGCGAGATCTCTCCGCTCTGTTCCTTAGGCACGAAATGCGCAAGCACAAAACTTGGCGGTCTTTTCCTTTTCGTGAATGAGGCTTCGTTTCACAGGTACTGGATATTTTCTTCATTCATCAGTTTATGGACAGTTGGATTGTTTCCACTTGCTGATGGTTAATCGTGATTATTATATTTACGAGCCTTCATATGGAAGTTTCTGTGAACTTATGTTTTTATTTCCTTGGGTAGATTCCTAGGAGTAGTTTTGCTAGGTCATGTTAACTCCATGTTTAATTTTTGAGGGACTGCCTATCTCTTTGTCAAAGGAACTGCATATATTGTACATTCCTATCAGCAGTGTATGAGGGTTTCAGTTTCTCCACATCTTCACTTGTTATCTGGCTTTTTTTTTTTTTTTTTTTTATCATAGCCATCCTAGTGGGTGTGAAGTTGTATCTCATTGTGGTTTTGGTTTGCATTTGCTGGCTAATGATTTTGAGCATCTTTTCTTGTTCTCATTGGCTTTTTGTATATCTATTTTTGAGAAATATCTATTCAGAACCTTTGTTCATTTTTTAAAGGAGTGTTTTGGTTTTTTATTAAGTTGTAAGAGTTCTTTATATATTCTGAATACCCAGTTTCTTTTTTTTTAATATTTATTTATTTTTGAGAGAGAGAGAGAGAGAGAGAGAGCGAGGAGGCAGGGGGAGGGGCAACAAGAGAGAGGGAGACACAAAATCTGAAGTAGGCTCCAGGCTCTGAGCTGTCAGCACAGAACCCAAGGAGGATGGGGTGCTTGAATTCACGGACCAGAAAATCATGACATAAGCAGAAGTCGGACCCAACCAGGCACCCCCTGAATACAAGTTTCTTATCAGAAATATGATTTATAAACATGTTCTCCCATTCAGTGGCTTGTCTTTTTAGTTTTGGGGTTTTTTAGAAGCACAGAAGTGTTTAATTTTGATGAAGTCCAACAGATTTTCTTTTTTTTTTTTTCTGATACTTGTGCTTTTTGCGTCATATCTAAGAAACCATCGCCTACTCCAAGGTTATGAATATCTGCACTTGTTTTCTATTAAATATTATACACTTTTAGGGGCACCTGGGTGGTTCAGTAAGTTAGGCGTCCAACTTTGGCTCAGGTCATGATTTCACACTTTGTGCATTCAAGCCCTGCAACGGGTTCTGCAATAACAGTGCAGAGCCTGCTTGCGATTCTGTCTCTCTCCCTCCTTCTCTCTCTCTCCCTCCCTCTCTCTCTCTCTGCCCCTTCCCCACTTGCACAAATGCTCACTCTCTCTCTCTCAAAATAAATTTAATTTTTTTTCAAAACAAAATTAATGAAAATTGTTATATAATTTTAGATAATATTATGTAACATTCTTTGATCCATTTTGATCTATATTTTGTATATGATGTGTGGCAGGAGTCCACTTCATTGTTTTCCATGTAGCTATCCAGTTGTCCCAGCAGTGTTTATTCAAAAGACAATTCTTTCCCTCACTTATCATTTTGGTGCCTTGGCTGATGATAGTTGTTTTTGTTTTGGCTGTAGTTGTTGCAGGATTCTTTACCTCAATATCAGGGTTCCTTGTTTCGCAGCTTCGAAGAATGAAGAGGTGGACACAAAATAAAATGAGCAGCAGGAAAAGGTTTATTAGAGTTTAAGTTTAAAAAGTAAGAATAGTATTAAAGCTTTCTTTGAAGAGAGGGGACATTGGAAAGTGAATACCCTGACTATGGACAAGGGACTTTATTTTATAGGATTTGGGTCTGTTCCTCCCTCCCCCCACCCCACTTTCTTGGGGTGATAACTGTAGGTGCTGAGTTGTTCATTTTTGTAGGAAACATGAGGGGAGAGGAGGTAGTGTCTGTTACATTCTTAAGAAAAACTTTAAGGCTGAGGGACCTTTTCTCATGATCAGACCTGAGGAAGTTGTTTTCATGGTCAGATATTCCCAGCACTGTTATAAAATATGTGTGCTTTCCTTCATTCAGGGACCTCAAGTCTTAACCTTTCCCACCCTACCTTTTTAACCCCATCTTTCCTTATCATATTGTTTTAAATTAAATAGTGGACATTGTGAATACTATCTTGTAGAAATGCAGAATTCTGTTATCTTTTTCTAAGTATTTTTTATTTAAGGTGGCAGTTTAGTTATTGTTTAGTTATTTTTATTTAGTTAGTTTAGTTATTATTTAGACTTGTTTTCATACTTTGTTGATGTAGGCCCAAAGTGTTTTCCTAAGTCTCACTATTTGAGCACTCAAATTTCACAGCCTTTCCTAAGGATTTTTTTCAGGACTTCAGTTTCAGCTTTGTTAGGATGTGATTCTTATTCTGAGGCCTTTCTGACATCTCAGCTACATGTTAAGGAGATCTCTCTAATGGTGGGGCCAGATGTCCACAGAAGCAGCTTTTTGCAACTTCCCCGTGACCAGCACTGCTTCATTGCTACTCAGCCCTTCCAAGGCTTGTATCTGGTAAAACTGTGTATATAATTCCCAGCCCTTGTACGCCAGCATGAGCCTTCACCCTGACCTGTGGAGCTCCCACTGTACAGAGTGCTGCTGTCTCTGATGCTTCACCCCACAGATTCCAGCCACTTCACTCACCTCAAACTCTAATTACTCTCTCCTCAGTTTTGTGGGATTTCATTCTTTTTTAGGATCCCAACTCTATGGTTGAGTGGGAAGTTACCCATGGTATGTAGCTGAGAATTTATGTGAAACTCAAACTGTAGAGTTTCCCTTACAGACATATCAGCACCAAATTCTGCCTGTTCCCATTGCCTGAAAACAATTGTCTTCTCTTACCATTCTTTATAGTGGGAGAGTTAATCTGGACACCAGTTACTCCAGCATATGATGGATACGTTTAAAAAAAACTTCTTTACAATGGGAATATATTTGTTTCATTTCTCTAAATACTCAGAATCACAAAATAATATTACTTATCCATAGTATTCATTCCATGAGTCATTAGTGATACATGACGAAATCCTCTACCATGTTTAGTATCCTGGAAATTTTTATAATTCTGCATTGAAAAGAGACTTAGTACATTTTGTAAAATTGTAAGAGAGGATGATAATTCTGAAATGACTGTAAAAATTACAGCATACCTGTTTCAATAGCAAAAATCCGAGGAAAACTCAAAACTGCCTGCTGTAAATTAGCTGAATTATTTGAATGCAATTCAAATTACTAGAAATCACTTAGTAAAGAGTACAAATAATACTGTTACAAGAATGATAACAAGGGGGAAATTATTCTAAAGAAGTGGAATTCTCAGCTGGAGGAGATAATTAGGTAATGAATGGTTAATTGGTAGAGTAGGAAGTTGGTGTGTAGGTACATAAAAGTAGATTAAAAAGTCTCAAGAGAGACAAAGCAAGGGAGAAAGCAATTTAGCATATTAACCAGTATGCTTCCTCCACAATTTGTAGACATATGTTATAGCCCAAGATATCAGAGGAAAACTTATCCCTCTCATTTATTCACTAAATGGTAAAAATATAGCATTAAGAAATTAATTAAATAGCTATTTAACTTGACCCTTAGCTCGTTAATACATAATACTATAATTTTAAAAGTAAAAGACTAGCACACTGAGGTTCAGAAAAAGGTAGCACTAAGTGGAACAAAACTACTAAAGGAAGGCAACCAGAAGATTCTTAAGACTAAACATGTATAGTCCACTAAACACTATAAGGCCACTACTGATCTCACCAGACATTGTACACAGTAGAAATAGCACATTGTCTAGTAGAATACAAAACATTCCCCTTTCCAATAACCCCTTCGTGTAGTATTTTCTTATTTATGAGACACAGTAAATGGCCAAGTTGTTTGAAATTCTGCTTGCTGAGAAATGATCTGTGATCTCCCACAGACTTTAGTTTCTCTGAACTCTCTTTCAGATGAAGGTGTTCATGACCAGACCTTTAGGCCTTGTCTACAAACTGACAGTCTGTTTGTAGGGTTATCAGAAAAAATACAACATTCTGGTTAAATTGTATTTTAGTTAAATAACCTTTGTAGGAATGGTATAAATGTGTCCTAAATATTACATGGGAGTAATGTAGTATACTACATTATTATAGCATAATAATTATACTGTAAATTATTCATTATTCACTGTTTATCTGAAGTTCAAATTCACTGGATGTTCTGTAATTTTATTTGCTAAATCTAGTAAACATACCTATTGGATAAATGCATGCTGGTTTGGAAGGCAGCAGCCTGGAAGTTAAAACTGTAGGCCTAGAGAAATTAATCTTTGTTGGCTATGATTAATTTCTTCAACTTTAGAAGGGGATAATTGTAGTATCTGTTTAATTGCTTATTGAAATGATTAAAAGATTTAAAGAAAGTGACTCCATAACAATGCCAAGACCTCACAAATAGTAAGCCCTCGAAAAATGTAAGTTATTTTTCATTCAAAGACACTTAAGAGAATACATATATATATATATATATATATATATATATATATATATATCTCCAATATTCAAAGATTGTTTTCTCAACATATTACTTCTCTATTAAGATATTGAAGTTTCCCTTTCCATCATAACATTACATGCAAAACTGTGTAATATTCATAATGTTTACCATACTTAATACTTATAAATAATTTTAGCCATTTGGATAAAATAACTTTATCAAAACTATGAAGACCCAATGTTCTAGGTCAGTTTTTAATCTCTATTCCATGTAAATTCATTGAACTATTAGCATATATCATTGTATAACCCACAAATTTAAAATAATTATTTTTCAGTGTAGGTCACACATCTAGTAAAATACTGGTTTCATCTTATTATGTTGCCCTCAAGTCCGGTGTGTGTGTGTGTGTGTGTGTGTGTGTGTGTGTGTATGATGGAGAACTAAATGTAGTGTATCATAGACTGTAAAAATGAGCATTTGACTTTTTCAGCCTCTAGAATGAGAAATGGAAAAAGAGGAGCTGGAAATAGTTTTCAGATAATCAGTATCAACTGCCACAATCCTTTCTGCACATTCCCCTCCACACATGCCAACACCATAATCTTGTCCTCATTTGTGATTCTTCCTGTTTCCTCATACTTTACTATTATGATTCTTTTAAATTGACTTTACCAAATATACATATCTGAAATTTGTGGTTCTCTCACCCCCACTACAATAAGTTAGTTAAATCTTTCTTATTTTCTACTTGGCTTTTAGTCCTAATTCCAGACTTATACTTTTCCTAACCATTCTCCACATGAACGCCATAATGATTTTTTTTTAAATAAAATCTGATCCTGTAAGTCCCCCTGACTACCCCTCTTTTGTGCTTCTTCAATACGTTCAAGATAAATTGCACATTATAGATCCTGGCTTCTAAAACCTTCATAATTTTTTTCTTTGTTTTCTTCTGCAGACTTATTTATTATTTTACCACAAAGTCTTTCCTCCAACTATTCTTCCTTTTTCTTTTCATGTTGTCCAATATGTCATATCTTTGATTTATAGAAATTAAGTAAAATAGAAACAAGTTACATTTTGTGAATAATTAAAACCAATTTCAGGTCAGTAATGAGCAAGCTCATAGATTAACCTTCATGGATACTACTTCCCCCAACTTTTAAACATATTTACTCTCATTTTACAATTATAATTAACTTTATTCAACAAGAAATCTGGCCTTTGTTCTTGGTTCATGGGAAGTGACCTTTAAGCACTTGGAATATCATAATGAGAATGTCTAATAAGAATATCTTTGTTAGGGGTGCCTGGGTGGCTCAGCCAGTTAAGTGACTTCGGCTCAGGTCATCATCTTGCGGTTCATGAGTTCAAACTCCACATTGAGCTCATTGCTGTCAGTGCAGAGCCCGCTTGGGATCCTCTGTCTCCCTCTCCCCTCCCCTCTCTTCCTGTCCCTGGCTCATGCTCTCCCTCTCTCAAAAATAAATTAAAAAAAAATTTAATTAAAAAAAAAAAAGAATGTCTTTATTTACATTGGGATCTTGGGCTACAATAAGTAGTCTAGCATTGTGACTTATTGTCACACAGTATTAGTCCAGTCTCTGGAAGGACTGGAGGCTGAGGTCTGCAACATGCAGGATCAACCATAGCTCATGACAAAGCCCTAATAAAAATTCTTCCCTGGTTGGCAGTATTCGCATATTGTCACTCATTGTTGCCAGGAAATTTAGTACTATCACTCTACTGGGAGAGAACAGCTGGAAGCTCTGTGTGGGGAACCTTCCTGCACTCTGCCCTGTCTGATTTTAATCTTCATGCTTTCACTGTACTAAGCCATAACTGTGGATATGACAGCTTTCAGGGAGTGTGTAAGTTCTTCAAGTGAATTATCAAAACTAAAGGTAGTCTTGAAGACTCCCAGACTTGCAATCACTGTCAGAAGTGAGGGTGTTCTTAGGGACTTAACTCGACAATAAGTTCATTTTTTTTCTTCAGAATATACATACATGTATGTTTCTGTATGTGTATGTATTAATTTATGTATATTTCCAATATTCAAAGAGTATTTCCTCAAGATACTCCTTCTGTTTTAAGTGTGCAACTTTACTTTTCCATCCCATCCCTTATATACCAGACTTCAGTAACCCACTAATGCTAACTCCACATGAATACGATTGTGTGTTTATGTACAGTATATACCTACTAGATTATGAGTCCATAAGGGCTAGGACTCTAGCCTTTTCATCCTGGAATGTTTACTTTTAAGCATCTGACACATTTACAGGTATACTTCAACTCTCTGTTGACTAAGTAAATGAATCTATAAATAATACCCTTAGAAAATACAAAAAAAATGTAAGGTAAATTTTGCTTACATGACAAATAAGACATTAAAATCAAAATATTTGGGGGCGCCTGGGTGGCTCAGTCTGTTGAGAATCCAACTTCGGCTCAGGTCATGATCTCGCGGTCCGTGAGTTCGAGCCCCGCATCAGGCTCTGTGCTGACAACTCAGAGCCTGGAGCCTGCTTCGGATTCTGTGTCTCCCTCTCTCTGCCCCTCCCCCACTCATGCTATGTCTCTCTCTCTCTCTCTCTCTCTCTCTCTCTCTCTCTCTGTGTCAAAAATAAATACACTTAAAAAAATAATAATAAAAAGATTTGAACAATACAGTTTAGAAATTGAAAATTATGACACAGCTTGAGTTTTTCTGATATAGCCTCCAGTTTTCTTCTTAATCCTCATTGTATAATTACCAATAGTGAAGTTGTGAATCATTCAGGATGAAATTTAATATAAAACTCATGGTTTAAATGTTTTATTTCAGCTCTCTGATTGGAACAGTACTAAAGTTCACACTTACTCCTATTGCCTTAATGCTTAAGAGAATCCTAATATGAATCATTGATTTCCTGCTCTCAGTTATCCACATTGTTGTGTAATGCCTTCACCTTGAGTGTGAACAGATGTGATTTCCGTCTAACCAATAGGATGTGGAAAAAGTTAAAGAATTTTGCAGAGGAAGAGTGGTCCCACTTATCTACAGGGTATACATTCCAGGATTCTCAGTGGATGCCTGAAACCATAGATAGTACCGAACCCTGTATATACTATAACATATACTATGTTTTTTTTTTCCTGTAAACACATGCCTGTGATAAAGTTTAATTTATAAATTGGCACAGTAAGAGATTAGTAATAGTAGATAATAATAAAATAGAGCAATTATAACAATAGCATGTAATAAAAGTTACGTGAATGTGGTCTGTCTTTGTCAAAATTTCTTATTGTACTGCGCTCCCCTTCTTTGTGTGATTATGTGAGATAATAAAATGCTTACATGATGAGATGAAGTGAGGTGAACGATGTAAGTATTTTGACATTGCATTAGGCTACAATGACCTTTTCATGGTTGATCAGAAGAGGATCATCTGCTTCCAGATCACCTTTGACTTTGGGTAGCTGAAACTCTGGAAAGTGAGACCACAGATGAAGGGAAACTGTTATTAAAATCCCTACTCAGCTAATGTTCAGGAGAAGGGATGTTTTTGGGTATGGGGTCCAGGCACTATCTGAAAGAAGTATCAAAACTGGAAATATGCTTTCCTGCTGGCTGTGAAGAAGTAAACATCACTCTGGTGAACCACCCATGGAGGAGGATCTCTGGAAGCTGAAGACCTCAGTTTTGTCACCAAAAAGAACTGATCTCTGCTTACCTGAGTTAAGAAAAGGATCCCCAAGCTCAGATGAGAACCCAACTCAGACAATATCTTGATTTCAGTCTTGTGCAACTCTGAGCAGAGGAACCAGTTAAGCTGTGCCTGGATTTGTGACCCAAAGAGATAATAAATGCATGTTGTGTTAAGCCACCTAATTTGTGGTTCTTTCTTATGTAGCTTAGAAAACTAATACAACCTTTTAGTGCTATGCAGGAATAGTTATACTTACACTTTTGTACATAGGCTTTTTTATCTAGTCTAAATCTTGTTTGCTTTCCCTCTTTCTTAAGAGACATTAAATTAGGTGAAGTGTAGATGAACAGAAAAACATATTTCATTCTTAGTTTTCTCTCACATCTATAACTTTTCTACAGACTAAATTATAAACATCCAGAGTGTTTACCATTATTTGTATCCAAGATCACATATCATTTGGCTAAGTTCATAGTATTCAATAAATATTTGTTGATTATTGAAACAAAAAAAAAGAAAAAGAGCTCAGTTGACACGTACTTTTCATAATCATGTAAATATAAAAATGTTAAATAAAACAAGGTAGTTAATTGACAATTTTGTAATGCTAATTAATTTAAATAAAGTAAAATGATACCCTTTTCTGAAATGTCTCATAACCTCTTCATTTATATTTTCTCAAAAATTTTTACTTAATAATATATTTCTTTTTAAAAATATTTATTTATTTATTTTGAGAGAGAAAGAGGAAGGGAGAGAGAGATAATCCCAAGCAGGCTCCACACTATCAGCACAGAGCCTGATGTGGAGCTTGAACTCACAAACCATGAGATCATGACCTGAGCTGAGATCAAGAGTTGGATGCTTAATCGACTGAGCCACCCAGGTGCCCTTGTTTAATAATATATTTTATATAGTTTTATATTAAGTTTATTATGTCCTATCTTATTTAGTTTGAACTTTAGAATTCCATTCTGTTTTTTTAAAATTTTGACCAGAAAATTTTGAACTACTGTATTAATTTAGATATTTTGTGTGTAGCAACATTTTTATTTATATTGATGTGATATACTTTTTGTTAATATAAGTTAAATATTATAAAAATGGGTTCCATATGAGCTTTTGGAAATCTTTTAAGTCTACTTCATTTGCATATGAATGGGTCATTTTGAAATTTAATTAGTAGTCAAATTGAAATTCCTCTTCGTGGCGGAATATAAAGTTCATATGTAAAAATTTAAGATCTTAATACTTAAGAATTTAATAACTTAAAAGTCATGCATAAGCAAAGTAATATGTCTCTATAATTATTATTTTGGTTAGGATGCTAATATGAAGTGTCTATTTCATATACAAATACAATACAAATAACTCATGGCAATGAAATTTGAATTTTAAGTATACTATGTTAGAGCCTATAGAAAGATAATTATGTGAACTAGTAAGAAATTTAGGATTAAAGCTGAACAGAAAACTATAAAAATAAGTGTTTCAGTTTATACACATATTTATGTAATATTGGCCTTTGGCATAAATAGAGGATGTAGAAAAATGGATGCAACATTAATCTAGTTTAAAAAGAATTAAATCAGGGCACCTGGGTGGCGCAGTCGGTTGGGCGTCCGACTTCAGCCAGGTCACGATCTCGTGGTCCGTGAGTTTGAGCCCCGCGTCAGGCTCTGGGCTGATGGCTCAGAGCCTGGAGCCTGTTTCTGATTCTGTGTCTCCCTCTCTCTCTGCCCCTCCCCCGTTCATGCTCTGTCTCTCTCTGTCACAAAAATAAAATAAAAACTTAGGAAAAAAGAATTTTATAAAAAAAGAATTAAATCATCTGCCTAGTCCTGACATCCTATAGCTAATTTAAACTATACATATTTATACATTTCTGGCTTCAGCCTTCAAAGTTCAATGGTATAAACTCTAGTTGCATTTTGGCAATTATTTGCCAGGAGTTTAAGCAAGAGAGCTTTGAAATCTTGCTGGGATGCTGTTTATATATTAACTAGTTTGACATGTAATGTGATTAAACCAGTGAGTCTACAAATCAGTCTCAAAGGAAGAACATACTTTGAACATCTGTGAAATTATTTTTCAATCATTTTAAATTTTATTTAAAATTAAATAAGGTGTCTTGAGAGTCTACATTATCCTTGTTACTTATTCCTATTGCTATCTGTCTGCATGTGAAAGCCACAGTTCTTTTTTGGTTGTTCATTTCATTTTGAGATGTCAGGATCAGACAAAATTCAGTGCATCTAAAACCAGTTTACTCTCCCTGTGAAATAGAACACCGCTTCTGAATGTCCAATTTATGTGCTTTACCCTTACACAGTATCAAATATAATTTTTATTGTATTCTTCTACATTGCAACCTATAATCAGTTGTGATGTCTTGCTATTTTCTTCCCTCACATTGTCTGTTCAATCTGTTAGCTCTGTTCACAATACACACATAAAAACACACACCCAAACAACACACACACACAATTCCCATTCTTCTGCTCTGAGAAACCATTAATTTTAAATGGTTTAGAGGCTTTCTAACTGCCTCTAGCTCTCCCCTATAATTTATCTTACATGTAACTATCAAATTAATCTGATAAGGTAAGATTTTCTTCATGTTATTTTTGTACTCAAACCAAAGCAATGGTATTGGTTAACTTAACATTGAACATTTTAGAGTATGATCCCAGCCTCATTCCTAATGTATATTTTTGTACTCTGTATATCTATTTAGTCCCATTTTATCTCATATTGCAGATTTTGAGCTTTAAATTGGCTTTTTAACTGGAGTGGTCATGAATGGAATTTCAACATTTGGTTTTGGAAACTGTGAACCTTACTAATGACTACTAAAAGAAATCTTAACAAGATACAGACAAGAAAACACATGCTTCTCACATACAACTTAGGAAAGCAGTTACTATCCTGTTATCATAAGAATATCCTTCCCAAATAGGAAAAAGAGTTCTCTTTAACAAGTGGTATTGGGAAAAGTAGACAGCTACATGTACACGAATGAAACTGGACCACTTTCTCACACCATACACAAAAATCAACTCAAAATGGATTAAAGACCAAAATGTGAGACCTGAAACCTTAAAAAAAATCGTAGAAGAGAGCACAGGCAGTAATTTCTCCAACATCTGCCATAGCAACATCTTTCTATATATGACTCTAAGGCAAGGGAAATAAAAGCTAAATTAAACTACCAGGATTACATCAAAATAAAAATCTTCTTAACAGTGAAGGAAAAAATCAGCAAAGCTAAAAGGCAACCTACTGAATGGGAGAATATACTGGCAAATGACATATACAATAAAGGGTTACTATTCTAAAAAATATATATATATAAATGAATATACTTCAGCACCCCAAAAACAAATAATCCAATTAAAACATGGTCAGAAGTTATGAACAGGCATTTCTCCAAAGAAGACATACAGATGGCCAACAGACACGTGAAAAAATGCTCAACATCACTCATCATTAGGGAAATGCAAATCAAAACCACAATGAGATATCAACCCACACCTGTCAGAATGGCTAAAATCAAAAACACAAGAAATAAGTGTTAGTGAGGATGTGGAGAAAAAAGAACCCTCACGCACTGTTGGCGTGAATGAGAACTGGTACAACCACTGTGGAAAACAGTATGGAGTTTCCTCAGAAAGTTAATAATAGAACTACCATGTAATCCAGTAATTTTACCAAAGCGGGGGATCCTGGGAAGATGGCAGCATAGGAGGACGCTGGGCTCACCGCCCGTCCTGCTGATCACTTACATTCCACCTACACCTGCCTAAATAACCCAGAAAACCACCAGAAGACTAGCAGAACGGAGTCTCCGGAGCCAAGCACAGACGAGAGGCCCACGGAAGAGGGTAGGAAGGGCGGAGACGCGGTGCATGCTGCACGGACTGGCGAGAGGGAGCTGGGGCGGAGGGGCGGCCCTCCGGCCAAGCAGAGCCCCTGAGTCTGGCAGGCAAAAGCGGAGGGGCCGGATGGAGTGTGTTCAGACAGCAAGTGGGACTTGAAATCTGGAAGGTTATAAGCTAACAGCTCTGCTCGGAGAATAGGAGAGCTGGAGGACAACGGGAGGGAGAGTTGTTGAGCCCCGGACGACAGAGCTCACCTTGGTGGGGAACAAAGGCGCTCGCCAGCGCCATCTCCCTCGCCCATCCCCAGCCAAAATCCCAAAGGGAACCGGTTCCTGCCAGGGAACTTGCACCATGCAAACACCCAACACTGTGATTCTGCGGATCCATCCCTCCGGTGGGTCTGACTCCCTCCCTGTGCCGCAGGGCCCCTCCCGAAGTGGATCTCTGAAGGAAAGCAAGCTGAGCCTGCTCCTCCCGCCCCTGTGCACCTTGCCGATCCACCCCAGCTAATACGCCAGATCCCCAGCACCACAAGCCTGGCAGTGTGCAAGTAGTTCAGATGTGCCACGCCACCCCACAGTGAATCCCGCCCCTAGTAGAGGGCAAGAGAAGGCACACACCAGTCTGACTGTGGCCCCAGCGGTGGGCTGGGGGCAGACATCAGGTCTGACTGTGGCCCCGCCCACCAATGCAAGTTATTCAAGACAGCACAGGGGAAGTGCCCCACAGTCCAGCACCACCCCAGGGACTATTAGAGAACTAAGTGATCACTAAAGAGAAATAATCTACGCATAATTGGTATTCCAGAGGAGGAAGAGAGAGGGAAAGGTGCTGAAGGTGTACTTGAAGAAATAAAGCTGAGAACTTCCCGGTTCTGGGGAAGGAAAAAGGCATTGAAATCCAAGAGGCACAGAGAACTCCCTTCAGACGTAACTTGAATCGATCTTCTGCATGATGTATCATAGTGAAACTGGCAAAATACAAGGATAAAGAGAAAATTCTGAAAGCAGCTAAGGATAAACATGCTCTAACATATAAAGGGAGACCTGTAAGACTCATGACCGATCTCTCTACTGAAACTTGGAAGGCCAGAAAGGAATGGCAGGAGATTTTTAATGTGATAAACAGAAAAAAAATATGCAGCCGAGAATCCTTTATCCAGCAAGTATGTCATTTAGAATAGAAGGAGAGATAAAGTTCTTCCCAAACAAACAACAACTGAAGGAATTCATCACCACTAAACCAGCCCTACAAGAGATCCTAAGGGGGATCCTGTGAGACAAAGTACCAGAGACATCGCTACAAGCATGAAACCTACGGACATCACAATGACTCTAAACCCATATCTTTCTATAATAACACTGAATGTAAAAGGACTAAATGCGCCAACCAAAAGACATAGGGTATCAGAATGGATAAAAAAACAAGACCCATCTATTTGCTGTCTACAAGAGTCTCATTTTAGTCCTGAGGACGCCTTCAGATTGAGAGTGAGGGGATGGAGAACTATTTATCATGCCACTGGAAGTCAAAAGAAAGCTGGAGTAGCCATACTTATATCAGACAAACTAGACTTTAAATTAAAGGCTGTAGCAAGAGGTGAAGAAGGGCATTATATAATAATCACAGGGTCTATCCATCAGGAAGAGCTAACAATTATAAATGTCTATGTGCCAAATACAGGAGCCCCCAAATATATAAAACAAGTACTTACAAACATAAGCAACCTTATTGATAAGAATGTGGTAATTACAGGGGACTGTAACACTCCACTTACAGAAATGGATAGATCATCTAGACACACAGTCAATAAAGAAACAAGGGCCCTGAATGATACATTGGATCAGATGGACTTGACAGATATATTTAGAACTCTTCATCCCAAAGCAACAGAATATACTTACTTCTTGAGTGCACATGGAACATTCTCCAAGATAGATCACATACTGGGTCACAAAATAGCCCTTCATAAGTATACAAGAATTGAAATCATGCCATGCATACTTTCAGGCCACAATGCTATGAAGCTTGAAATCAACCACAGGAAAAAAGTCTGGAAAACCTCCAAAACCATGAAGGTTAAAGAACACCCTACTACAGAATGAGTGGGTCAACCAGGCAATTAGAGAAGAAATTAAGAAATATATGGAAACAAATGAAAATGAAAATACAACAATCCAAATGCTTTGGGATGCAGCCAAGGCAGTCCTGAGAGGAAAATACATTGCAATCCAGGCCTATCTCAAGAAGCAAGAAAAATCCCAAATACAAAATCTAACAGCACACCTAAAGGAAATAGAAACAGAACAGCAAAGACAGCCTAAATCCAGCAGAAGAGAAATAATAAAGATCAGAGCAGAAATAAACAATATAGAATCTAAAAAACTGTAGAGCAGATCAACGAAACCAAGAGTTGGTTTTTTGAAAAAATAAACAAAATTGATACACCTCTAGCCAGGCTTCTCAAAAAGAAAAGGGAGATGACCCAAATAGATAAAATCATGAATGAAAATGGAATTATTACAACCAATCCCTCAGAGATACAAGCAATTATCAGGGAGTACTATGAAAAATTATATGCCAACAAACTGGACAACCTGGAAGAAATGAACAAATTCCTAAACACCCACACTCTTCCAAAACTCAATCAGGAGGAAATAGAAAGCTTGAACAGACCCATACCCAGCGAAGAAATGGAATCAGTAATCAAAAATCTCCCAACAAATAAGAGTCCAGGACCAGATGGCTTCCCAGGGGAGTTCTACCAGACGTTTAAAGCAGAGATAATACCTATTCTTCTCAAGCTATTCCAAAAAATAGAAAGGGAAGGAAAAATTCCAGACTCATTTTATGAAGCCAGTATTACTTTGATTCCTAAACCAGACAGAGACCCATTAAAAAAAGAGAACTACAGGCCAATATCCCTGATGAATATGGATGCAAAAATTCTCAATAAGATACTAGCAAATCGAAATCAACGGCATATAAAAAGAATTACTCACCATGATCAAGTGGGATTCATTCCTGGGATGCAGGCTGCTTCAACATTTGCAAATCAATCAATGTGATACATCACCTTAATAAAAGAAAAGATAAGTACCATATGATCCTGTCAATCGATGCAGAAAAGGCCTTTGACAAAATTCAGCAACGTTTCTTAATAAAAACCCTCGAGAAAGTCGGGATAGAAGGAGCATACTTAGACATCATAAAAGCCATTTATGAAAAGCCCACACCTAACATCATCCTCAATGGGAAAAAACTGAGAGCTTTTTCCCTGAGATCAGGAACACGACAGGTATGTCCACTCTCACCGCTGTTGTTTAACATAGTGTTGGAAGTTCTAGCATCAGCAATCAGACAACAAAAGGCATCAAAGGCATCAAAATTGGCAAAGATGAAGTTAAGCTTTCACTTTTTGCAGATGACATGATATTATACATGGAAAACCCAATAGACTCCAAGAGTCTGTTAGAACTGATACATGAATTTAGCAAAGTTGCAGGATACAAAGTCAGTGTACAGAAATCAGTTGCATCCTTATACACTAACAATGAAGCAACAGAAAGACAAATAAAGAAACTGATCCCATTCACAATTGCACCAAGAAGCATAAAATACCTAGGAATAAATCTAACCAAAGATGTAAAAGATCTGTATGCTGAAAACTGTAGAAAGCTTATGAAAGAAATTGAAGAAGATATAAAGAAATGGAAAGACATTCCCTGCTCATGGATTGGAAGAATAAATATTGTCAAAATGTCAATACTACCCAAAGCTATCTACACATTCAATGCAATCCCAATCAAAATTGCACCAGCATTCTTCTCGAAACTAGAACAAGCAATCCTAAAATTCATATGGAACCACAAAAGGCCCTGAAGAGCCAAAGTAACTTTTAAGAAGACCAAAGCAGGAGGCATCACAATCCCAGACTTTAGCCTCTACTACAAAGCTGTAATCATCAAGACAACATGGTATTGGCACAAAAACAGACACATAGACCAATGGAATAGAATAGAAACACAGAACTAGACCCACAAACGTATGGCCAACTAATCTTTGACAAAGCAGGAAAGAATATCCAATGGAAAAAAAGACAGTCTCTTTAACAAATAGTGCTGGGAGAACTGGACAGCAACATGCAGAAGATTGAAATGACCACTTTCTCACACCATTCACACAAATAAACTCAAAATGGGTAAAGGACCTGAATGTGAGACAGGAAACCATCAAAACCCTAGAGGAGAAAGCAGGAAAAGACCTCTCTGACCTCAGCCATAGGAATTTCTAACTTGACACATCCCCAAAGGCAAGGGAATTAAAAGCAAAAATGAACTATTGGGACCTTATGAAAATAAAAAGCTTCTGCACAGCAAAGGAAACAACCAACAAAACTAAAAGGCAACCAACGGAATGGGAAAAGATATTTGCAAGTGACATATCAGACAAAGGGCTAGTATCCAAAATCTATAAAGAGCTCACTAAACTCCACACCCGAAAAACAAATAACCCAGTGAAGAAATGGGCAGAAAACACGAATAGACACTTCTCTAAAGAAGACATCCAGGGGCGCCTGGGTGGCGCAGTCGGTTAAGCGTCCAACTTCAGCCAGGTCACGATCTCGTGGTCCGGGAGTTTGAGCCCCGCATCAGGCTCTGGGCTTATGGCTCAGAGCCTGGAGCCTGTTTCCGATTCTGTGTCTCCCTCTCTCTGCCCCTCCCCCGTTCATGCTCTGTCTCTCTCTGTCCCAAAAATAAATAAAAACGTTGAAAAAAAATTAAAAAAAAAAGAAGACATCCAGAGGTCCAACAGGCACGTGAAAAGATGCTCAAGGTCGCTCCTCATCAGGGAAATACAAATCACAACCATACTCAGATATCACCTCATGCCAGTCAGAGTGGCCAAAATGAACTAATCAGGAGACTGTAGATGCTGGAGAGTATGTGGAGAAATGGGAACCCTCTTGCACTGTTGGTGGGAATGCAAATTGGTGCAGCCACTCTGGAAAGCAGTGTGGAGGTTCCTCAGAAAATTAAAAATAGACCTACCCTATGACCCAGCAATAGCACTGCTAGGAATTTACCCAAGGGATACAGGAGTACTGATGCATAGGGGCACTTATACCCCAATGTTTATAGCAGCACTCTCAACAATAGCCAAATTCTGGAAAGAGCCTAAATGTCCATCAACTGATGAATGGATTAAAAAAAAGTGTGGTTTATATACACAATGGAATATTATGTGGCAATGAGAAAGAATGAAATATGGCCTTTTGTAGCAACATGGATGGAACTGGAGAGTATGATGCTGAGTGAAATAAGCCATACAGAGAAAGACAGATACCATATGTTTTCACTCTTATGTGGATCCTGAGAAACTTAACAGAAACCCATGGGGGAGGGGAAGGAAAAAAAAAAGAGGTTAGAGTGGAAGAGAGCCAAAGCATAAGAGCCTCTTAAAAACTGAGAACAAACTGAGGGTTGATGGGGGGGTGGGAGGGAGGGGAGGGTGGGTGATGGGTATTGAGGAGGGCACCTTTTGGGATGAGCACTGGGTGTTGTATGGAAACCAATTGGCAATAAACTTCATAAAAAATAGTGTAAATAAAAGCAAAGGATTTTAAAAAATATTTTACCACTGGGTATTTATCCAAAGAATATTAAAACACTAATTTGAAAAGATACATACACCCATATGTTTATTGCAGCATTATTTACAATAGCCAAATTATAGAAGCAGCCTAAGTATCCGAAGGACTTTCATTCATAGATGAAAGTATAAATAAGAAGTGATATATAGATATATAGACATAATGGAATATTATTCAGCCATAAAAAAGTATGAAACTTTCCATTTGCAACAACATGGATGGATCTAGAGAGTATAATGCTAAGTAAAATATGTCAGAGAAAGGCATACCATATGATTTCACTCATATGTGGAATTTAAGAAAACAAACGAACACAAGGGAAAAAAGACAAAGCAAAAAACAGACTCTTAAGTATGGAGAAAAAAACTGATGATTATCAGAGGGAAGGTTGAAGGGAGGATGGGTGAAATAGATGAAGGGAATTAATAGTACACCTATCATGATGAGTGCTGAGTAATGCATAGAATCATTGAATCACTATATTGCACACCTGAAACTGTATGTCAACTATATTGGAATTAAAATAAAAAATTTTGGGGCACTTGGATGGCTGAGTTGGTTAAGCATCCAACTTCAGCTCAGGTCATAATCTCACAGTTCCTGAGTGAGCCCCACGTTGGGCTCTGTGCTGACAGCTCAGATCCTGTGACTGCTTCAGATTCGTGTCTCCCTCTCTCTCTGCCCCTCCACCACCAGCACTCTGTCTCTCAAAAATGAATTAAAATGTCAAAAAAAATTTTAATTAAAAAAATTTAAAAAGAACAGGTAAGAATAAACATCCATCATTATGTTTAATTAATCAATTACTGAAAAAATATTCTTGCCAAATGTTATATTTTAAAAGCAAGCCTTATAAGACATATGGGTCTTAGGTATTGCTGCTGTATGCATGGCAATTCTGTGATTGTGACCTATGACTAGCAATGTCACATGATAGCATGTGTATATATGTTCACCACAAGGCAAATTTAAAAATAGTATTCTTTTTACATTTTTCTAAATTGCTTTAATTTCTGGTATAATAGAAGACAGCCAGTTTCCCATATCTGCTTCTTCAGTCAACAACATATCTTTTATGACATGTTAATTAAAAAGAGTATTTCTAATTGCCCTAATCTGGAAATGACCTGAAGACTTATCAACTATAGGATAGATACATCATACCATATTAAGATAATAGAATACTGAGGGGCGCCTGGGTGGCTCCATTGGTTAAGTGTCCAACTTTGCCTCAGGTCGTGATCTCACGGTTTGTGAGTTTGAGCCCCGCATCAGGCTCTGTGCTGACAGCTCAGAGCCTGGAACCTGCTTCAGATTCTGTGTCTCCCTCTCTCTCTGTCGCTCTCCAGCTTGCACTCTGTCTCTCTGTCGCTCTCTCAAAAATAAATAAATACTTAAAAAATTTTTATTAAAAAAAGATAATAGAATACTGAATACTATAGAACAAAAATAAGCAATTAGGAAAGTAAGACAACAATGAAGATCATTTATTTGGAACTTTGAGAAAAATTAACTCTATATGGTTACATTTATATAACGTTCAAAAAAAGACAAAACTAAACTATAGTTTTAGGAGTGAGGATAATGGTTACCCTTGGCAGGGTGATAGTTGTTACTTTTGGCTTGGAGTGTGTTATTCTTTCCTCTAAGCTCATTTGATATTTACCCTTTCATCAACTGATGACCCCTCACATTCTCTTCTTTGGGTTAGATGTGCTCAGATAAGTTGTTTCAACAAGGCACTTTTGAAGAAGAATATTTCCAAATATTCAGAAAATTTTTTAAAAAGCACATGCACACACAATTCTTCTTTGCCTTGTCCTGTCCTTTCATAACGTCATCTATACATGCATAGATCAATTCCATCAATATGTATGATTGTACACTTACAATTTTAAAGCACTGAACACAGTCCTTGGAATACAAAAGTGAACTCTCTGCATTCCCAGTCTTGTTTTATATGTTATCCTAATAAAGTACAAAATCATATTAACTAATCGCAATTTAGTATATTAAATTATGCATAAAGTTATATAAGAACATAGAGAACTGTGCTGAAAGGTCATCATACTGAGATAATATTTGAAATGGTGATTGTCCTCATCAGGAAGATGAGAAGAAAGCTAACCCAGGCGGAATAACAAGTTGTGTTATTCCACAGAAAGAATATACTGCTTGAATGACTGATTCTTTACCCTGCTCTCTCTCTATGCCAAAGTGCAAGACAGCTGACTCTAAGTAGGAGTTTCTTCTCTTCCTTGGAGCACATTCATTCCCCAGCCCTCACTCACACCACTAGGTTGAGGATTCTACTCATACCTGTTATTATTCCCATTGTATAAATGAGACTATTGAGGCTTAACTTCCATAAAATGACAGGAAAAACTATAAAAATTATCAATAACTAAAACTGAGTCAATGATCCCATTTTTCCTATAATGATGTTATTTCTATCCACTCCAAACATGTATATAAATTTGTTCTTTTACTCATATATTTTCCACTGATACTAGAGGACCTATTGCTATGACATACTTATTGGAAAGTCCAGAATTTGTGGCATTCAGTTTAATGTTACAGTACCCAGATTCCCCAGAGTGAATATCTAAAAAACTTGGCCATTGATAGGTTCTGACTCAACTCAGATACTCTATATGATATTCTGAGATCAGAAATAAAAAGTTTCCTTTACATCTAAGACAAAACAGAGATTTAATCTGATTGAAGCAATTATAAAGCCATGTAAAAAATGTTTAGTCAGATTGAAAAACCGGGTTGCCTAGAGCAAGTCAGGCTGTGTCTCACCTTCATCATTGTCATGTCAGCCTGTTCTGAAGAAACAGGACCAGCATGCTGAACAACTCAGCCATCATTCCAAATATCCAAGATTTATTTTTGTAACTGTGTTACACATCAGATATTTACCAAATAGCAAAATGCTTAGGAGATAGACAGCTTCCTTTCCAGGATGCCATCTCATCTGTAAGAATGACTTCTTATGCACCAGTGAAAATGGAAAGCAGTGGGTCAGAACCCATTGGGATTAATAATGTGACATAACAATTGTCTCTAATGAAAGAAAGGTGCCTAAGAAATAAAAATTGGGAATATAACTATTCTAAGGTTTTTTTTATTATTTCTAAATTTTTGGCCTATTTTTATTTGTGACAGTTATGGCAGAATTACCTCAGTGTGGCATTAAAACCTGGTCTGTAGATCACCAACAAGAACATGCTTCCTTAAATCTTTTTTATTACCCCCATCTACCTGTTTTTTTTTTATTTCACCTCTGTCTAGATATATATGTTTAGAATATGAAAGTATTGACTACTCTTACAATTGAAAAAGTGGAAAGGATAGTTGTATAAGCAAAAAAAAAAAATTCTTTATCACTGTATATATCCATTTAAATGCTACTTCCTTTAGATTTTGTATGTTACAATCTTCCCAATATTTTAGTGGTATGAATAACACCCACTTGCTTAACTCACAATTTTGGGGGCCAGACATTTGGTTTAGTTCAGCTGAGCAGCATATCTCTGGGCTTGATTTGAGTCATTCATGCATTGGGAATCATCGAGCAGTCAGATGGCTCTACTTACGTGTTTGGTAGTTGGCTGTCAGCTGATTCAGTGGTAGCAATTGTGCATTTCATGCATCCAGTGTCTCTCATCATTGAGTAGGCTGGCCTGGATTTGTTTACATACTGTCTGTTAGAGAGTTCCAAAAGTAGCAGGCCTGAAACCCCCCATTCCCAATGCTTTGTACATTCCTGCTTTGATCATAATTATAGTGTCTCATTGGCCAAGAGAAGTCCTAAGTCATATGGCAAGCTCTGATTCAGGGACTGAATTCCAGATTCAGTCTGGAATCTGGGAATTCCAGATAGGGAACAGTTCTTTGGCCACAAATAAAAGATCTCCAACTCAAGTTTAAGCAGTAAGGAAATATATTATCTTGGGTATCAAGAATCCCAGAGATAGAGTATTCTCCTAGGTGATTGATTTGGAGGCTCAAAAATGGCATCAAGTTTCTTTAGGTCCTTCTGCCTCTCCTCTCTGACATCCACAGTGTTTGTGGCATGTAAAGGCCTACAACACGAAGGCCACAGCAGTTCCAGACATCACTTTCCATAAAGAAAAAGCAAAGGCAGAAGGGAAATAGTCTTTCTAAGGTCTCACTATCCAAGGAACAGACGAAATTCCCAAAATCCTCCAGTGACCTCCTTTTGTGTAACTTTGGCTATACTGATGCCACAAAACCATTCCTTAAACAAACCTTTCCTCAGAGATGATATTACCATGACGACCTTAGACTGAACACCTGGTAAGGAGTGGATCATGGATTAATTCAACAGATTTTTATCATATACCTACTATATGCATACATTAAACCAGGCACTGGGGACATAGCAGTGAATGAAATACTCCTACCCTTCATGAAGTTTTTGGAGTCTAGTCAGAGAGCATATAATAAACAAATAAGTATAGGGCGCCTGGATGGTTCAATCAGTTAAGTGTCCAACTTCAGCTCAGGTGTTGATCTCGCAGTCTGTGACTTCAAGCCCCTTGTCAGACTCTGTGCTGACAGCTCAGAGGCTGGAGCCTGCTTCAGATTTTGTGTCTCCCTCTCTCTCTGCCTGCTTTCACTCTGTCTCTCTCTCTCTCTCTCTCTCAAAAATAAATAAACATTAAAAAATAAAAAATAAGTATATAATACAATTGATAATAAAAGCTACTGAGAAAAAAAAGGATAAAGAGGATACAGAGAGCCAGAGAATGGGAGTGGAGTTTCTGTCTTGTATAGAAGAATTAGGCAAGGCCTGATTGTCTGGTTCACCTTTGCTCAGAGACTTTGAGAAATGAGATAACATGTCACATAGATATCTGAGGGAAACACTTCCAATGCAGAGGGAAAAGGACTTGTAAGGATCAAGCTTTGAAGAGGGTTGTTTGAGAAAAAGTAAAAAAGCCAGTGAACCTGGATCAGAATGATCTAAGAATGGAGTAGTGGAAAACAGTGCAGGTTAAGAATCATATAGAGCCTTGTAGACTGTAAGATTTTTGTATTTTCCTCTGAGTGAAATGGATGGGAAGCCATTTGAGTATTTTTAAATGAGTTGTGACATATCTGAATTTATTATGTAATATTGTGCTATGATTCTAACAGACCGTATGGGACAGAGGCAGAAGCAGCAAAACACAAGTATTCCGGTTGAGCAACAATGGTGGCTTTGACCAAGATGGTGATGTTAGAGAAGTGTTCTGGCTCTAGGTATGTCCTAAAACGGAAACACAGAGAATCTGATGACAGATTTGAGGTACACTGTGAAAATAACTTCTGTGCTGTAACTTCCTTAGTTAATAAAATACCTCACAGTTTTGTTGTGGGGATTTATGATATATATAATTGTATTCAGCAGTTTATTATATCCAGTCTCTCATCTCATTCCCAAATGATTATAATTCATTGTGTTTGCATATTGAATTTCTAGCTAATAGGCATTTCACATACCGTAAGTCTCCTAAATAAAGAAGTGAAGGTGGATTTGGGTGATCTTGAGAAACAGAGTTTAAAACAGGACTCAGAAAGACAGGAGAATGCAAACAGAAAACAAGACAAAGTGTAATGAGATAGAAATATTTGCCTTTATCTGACTTTTTTATTGTTCTGTGCTATTAATGATGGATAAATTAACCATATACATATAAAGGTTCAGAGACAAAAATACCCTCTTCTTTGTCAAGTTTTATTTTGTTTTTTGTTTGGTTTTTGTTTGGTTTTTTAATTTTTTATGTTTATTTTTGAGAGAGAGAGAGAGAGAGAGAGAGAGAGAGAGAGAGAGCGCGCACGCACACAGGGGAGGGGCAGGGAGAGAAGGAGACACAGAATCTGAAGCAGGCTCCAGGCTCCAAGCTGTCAGCGCAGAGCCTGACATGAAGCTCGAACCCACGAGCAGTGAGATCATGACCTTAGCTGAAGTCAGACACTTAACCAACAGAGCCACCCAGGCACCCCTGTCAAGTTTCAGTTTGAATGACCCTTCACTTTCCTGAGTGTCCCAAATAAAATACCTGGAAATGTGTGCACATCTAATTCACTGGGCTAAGTCATATGATTTTTTGCTTTGGCCACATCTTTCCCAACAAGCAGACACTAGTGATGCCTCTATCACTATGTTACTCTGTCTTTTGTAAGCTCAAATTTGTGTAATGTTACTTATTTTATAAAAGTGAATGATATTAATATGACAATTGATCATATTAAAATTTATATATGATTAATTGATCTTTATAAATATAATTAATCAGTTGTTACACTGGTATACTTTAAGTGTGTTACAAAAATCATTCCTACGTCTTAATTAGCATACGATTTCAGAAAGTTCTCATGTAAATATATTCCTATTTCTAAGGATTTGGTATTAAAGTGTATTCAAATCACTTTGGGACACCTGGGTGGCTCAGTCAGTTGAGCGTCCGACCCTTGATTTTGAGTCAAGTCATGATCCAAGGTCATAGGATCAAGCCCTGTGTCAGGCTCCACGCAGAGCATGGAGCCTGCTTAAGATTGTCTCTCTCCTTCCCTCTGCCCCTCTGGCCTGTTCGCTCTCTAAAAAATATAAATAAATAAATAAATAAATAAATAAATAAATAAATAAATAAATAGTAAAATAAAAGTGGCTTCAGTCTAGCTCTCACTAATGTATGGAATATTTTTCTTCCCCTCAGTGATATAATGCTTGATTAATATGGTCACATGAATACAAGGGTTTAAATGTCTTTTCAATGAAGCTCATTTTTATGGACATAATTTGGCACACAAAATTTATACTTGCAAAATACTTTTAAGAGCTGCCTTGTACAAGGCAGTGTTATACCCATTACTGTTGTTTGTTTCCTTCCTGATAGGGAAAGTTGCCGTGTCACTCTTACTGTAGGCATGACTGTAACTCATTTACTTTTGTTTGTTTTAGAAATTATTCCAGCCAGGATCTGATTAGACAAACTGGTGTGTGTGTGTGTGTGTGTGTGTGTGTGTGTGTGTGTGTCTGTGTGAGTGTGTGTCTGTGTGAGTGTGTGTGTGTGCGCGTGCGCGCGCGAGCGCACACACGCGTGTTTAAATTCAGTCCAACAAATCAAGACCTGAAGCCACTGGCACGTTTTAGATTATAGATCACAGCAAATTTTCAGCAACTAGATTTCATATTCAAAGACAGATTTTGGCTGCTAACTCTATGGTTCATATGCTGAGATAAAATCTGGCTATTTAGAAGTTGGCCAGGCTGTTTCAATAGATCAGCACTGCTAAATATCTTGAAAAGGACAAAAGTAGACAGCATAACATAAATTCTGCTTTTTCACAATGACACCAGAGCCATGCAACTACATACATTTTAGTGTTTAGAGAAAGAGTGAAAAAAATGTGTTACTTTATTTCTAGAATTACATATATTCTTGGCAGCAAAGCTGGAATAAAAGGGTGACACGTGAGTATATGACAATGATTTCAATATCCAAACCCAAAGAAGTTGAGCAATATGAAATTGCCAGTAGTGAACCATTTCTGACCCTCAACAATGCTAATTTCCTATGGTTCAATCTCAAATATGTAAAATTCTAGGATAATATCCACCTCTAACTTACTAGTGCATGTAAGGAGAGTATATTTCTGAAAAGGTAGACATGAAAGTAAAATGCAGTTGTGAAAACGTCATCAAAATGTAAACTATGTAAAGCACCTGTGATTATAATTCTCATTCCTTTAAAGATTTCAGGTTACTTAATATGCAACATACAGATTTTTCAAAGTACATATTATGTTTTCTTCACGATGTGAAGATTACAGAATGATTTACATTCTATAATATGCACCGCTGATCTTATGCAGTTTGAGCAACTAAGTTTATCCTTAGCAATTCTCCTTCCTTTCAGCAAGGCTCATTATTCCAAGATACAAGAGAAAAACGCATGTTTTTTTTTTCTTCCTTGAAGCTGTTAAGGGTTGCTTTAGCTCCTATGTTAGATAACAAGAAGAAAACCTAGAGTTTGTTGATTACTTCAAATTGGAAGGCAAAGCAACATTTCAGTCAGGTGCCTAAATTTCAGTTCACTGCAAACGGTCTATTAAGATTAAAACATGGAGAGGCGCCTGGGTGGCGCAGTCGGTTAAGTGTCCGACTTCAGCCAGGTCACGATCTCACGGTCCGTGAGTTCGAGCCCCGCATCAGGCTCTGGGCTGATGGCTCGGGGCCTGGAGCCTGTTTCCGATTCTGTGTCTCCCTCTCTCTCTGCCCCTCCCCCATTCATGCTCTGTCTCTCTCTGTCCCAAAAATAAATAAAAAACGTTGAAAAAAAAATTTAAAAAAAAACATGGAGAAGAAAGAGGAAGTGGCAATGGGAGGTTTTAAGTTCCTTTGTCATTGCTATCGGAGAAAATTCAGTATTATGTTTTATTTTAGCCAACTGGAAATTATTATATTTGCATGAAAATTGAATGTTGGCTTTGGTTCAAGATAGAAAAAAGATGAAAATTCAAGGTGCCATTGAAAGAAGCAACCAAGAAAACTACAAATCATTTACTACTTACTATATATATACATATATATGTGTATATATATATATGTATACACACACATATATATGTGTATATATATATATATACACATATATATGTGTGTGTATACATATATATATATATATATTTCTATTCAAAATGCTTTTCAAATAATCTCTTCAATCAAGTGGTCACTGGGACATTCACTTAATTAGTACAGCTGCATAACTAACTTCATCACCAAGCAGCGACTTTACAAACCAACAGAGGAAAAGCAGGCACTGCCTTTCCCCCATGGTTTTATACTCTAACTAATGCCTTTGACTGATCTTTATTCCTAGTCTGTGCATCAAAATGATACTTTGTTCATGAACGTTCTTTATCCCAAAGAGAGTAATGGGGTTAGAGTCACCTTATGACATATGTGAAATGGCCCACAGCCAGCTTAGTGCACTCCAGAGAAACGGAGAGACTAATATTGTGGTTTTTGATGCTGGTGAGGCAAACTATACTTTTGTGCTGACTGAGTGTTTTAGACATGACTTACATTCTCTGAGTCTAGGGTCACATCATTCTTATTACTGCCTTCAGAGTTGTAGTCAACAAAGATGAACACAATAGATGTTACCTTTTATACCTTAAACACTAGCAGGTGCTTTTCTCTTATAGGAAATAGTCATAACCCCATCAAAACAACTTAAAAGTTTATTAATATCGCAGTAGCCTAATGAACAGTTAAGTATATTTGTAAGTTTAGAACATAAAACTTTACTTTTTGAGGAATTGCATCCCAACCAACAATTCAGGGGAGACATCCTTCACGTAAGGTATAAGCTATAAACATGTGGTTGTTCTTCTGCTACTGTCCAGAGTATGTCCTCAGTAAATTTTCCAGGGGTGCTCAATGCTCAGTACAATGTAACCAGTTGGTATTAGAATCAGGTCTTCTGCTTCTTCTGGGGCAATAACAAAATTCAAGAAATATTTCTGAAGAATATGAGCTCTAATTGCGTGTTGGAAAGTTTTTCTGAATAAAAAAAATATAAGCACTATTTAAAAGGGGTGAAAGTCATTTTGGATCTAAAAAATATATAAGACAGTATGGAAATTCTTTATTTGAGGTTACATGCTGAAAATATGTATTTCACTATAAAAATTAAAGCTTGAGTAACTCAGTTACTTGAACAAACAAGAACTTGGGCTGCAAGGAATATTGGGAAGAGATAATAGAAGGAAGAATGATCCAGTAGAAAAAGGACCATGACCTAGCAGTGGAAAAGAGCCAGTCAGTGACAATAAATCCATCAGTAAAAATTCTGTATCACTGCTCCTTGGAGTCCACACACATAATCTGCAAATAACCCCTTTTTAATCAGTTGGATTTTGTGATTTTCCTCTCTTAAAATAAATAGCAGAAGCCAAAAGAATACTTTTATTTTTACTTGAGACCATGTGAAAGGTTGCTTATGTGTCTTGATCAAAGGTTAGTGTCTCTTGTTCACACAAAAAAATCTATAATATTGATTATTCCTATGGAAAGAAAATACAAAACAACTCCCACTTTTGGAGGAGAGCAGAAAAGTTACTTTAGCACATTTGGTTCTATGTTCATGGTATGCCTGCTGGCCTAAAATTATAAATTTTCAAAATTTACTTTGAAAGTCCAGCTAATGAATTTCTTCCCTTTTGTAATCATTCCTTAAATTATGTAAAGTATGTTTGAAGATGTTTTGCCTATGGAGAATTCTAATCTGCAGTGTTGTACTAGAGGTTAAGAAAACACTAATAATTGCCTCCCAATTAATCTTAGACAATTACAGTCCAAGAGATAGTTTCATGTTTTAAATGGTCTCTCTGGATACTTATGTTCAGAGTTTCAGAGTGTTAGTTAGTTTTTTTTCTTTTTATTTCCACTTTAAAGTAGAGCAAAAGACTAAAATATTATATTAAAAGTAGAAAAATACAGCATTATAATGGAAGAGCAGATTGAAAATCTGAAAAATCTAGTTTATTTAATAGGCATAAATCTTGTCTTTCATTTTAAAAAATTCCTTGAGAGTATAAAAAGCTGCCTCTAGGATTTCTTGACACAGTCACTGTTTTCAGACTGGTATTAGTAGTGGGAAGGGACTGTAAGAGAGTTTGAATTCCCAAGGACAGAGATCATTCAACTGAGAGAATCTGATAAAATTATTTTTGATTCACAAATATTTTGTCTTCGTGAAATATGTATTTTTACCATTCAGAGGCATACTTTTAAAAGCCTTTTGTGTCATTTTTTGTGGATCTTTACAACAGTGCTACATGGAGACTTTATTGTCAGTAAACTGGTGTGCTTTTCCAAAAGGATGTTGTAGAGATTCTACTTTGCAGTTGAAAGTCATAAAGAAATTGTTTATAATACTATAGAAGTGTAATGTATTTACAGAAAAAAATCTTTTTTTTTTTATTTCTTGATGTTAGTGAAAAACATTTATTTAGATAGAAAATGCTTTCAAGTGACATTCCAAATGTAAGCCTTTAAGAAATCCATATATTAGTGAGTTGTTAAGAAAATGAATTCCAAAAACTTTTAGAAAAGTAAAGGTTAAGAATTTCAAAGTTGAGGAACATTTAATTGTGACAGTTGGGTTAAAGATCTTAAATGTGAACTGTTTTCCGTGTTAAATGGCATCATATTAAGTAATTGTGGGATGTTCTCATCATCAACTTGGTTTTCTGAAAGTATTTTCAAAGTGATTTTTAGACAGCTAGTAATACAGTTTGCAAACCTTGAGTTAGGCTACACTTTTAATAGTTCTTTTTTTTTTTTTACTTCAGTGTAAATAAAAATATGTTTTGTATTCTTTTTTGTATTAAAACTGGATAGGATTATATGAGTGAAAAATCAGGTTTAGTCTTTATAGATCACTTATATAGCAAGTAATTCAAAATATTGTGAGACGTAGAATGCTTCTGATAATAGAAAATAGGCTGTTAAGGACCATATGCTGTACTTTCCCTTATCTATAACACTGATTCAAACTTCAGCATTCTGAAGACTGACAAAAGTACAATTACAGACTCAACTGGAGTTTTTACTTGATATTCTTTATTATAGGCACAGTTTACATGCAGAAACATCAGTCACAACTGTATCTTCTTGCATATTTGCATAATACTCTTTCTTTTCCAGCCCATTTAGCAAGTAGAAGCATGTCCCGATGTATTGTGAACAGGTGGGCAAATATCAACTGTGTTTCATATAGTTGATATATAATTTCTAACTTCTTTTTGGTAATCACTTTTGCAAAGAATAGATGGTAGGGAATGTGGATCTTTAGGAGACAGTGGTTTATATATCACTTGAAATAAGGAAAATTCTTTGAATTTTGACATTGCATAGTGCTTTTCTATATCTTTTATTTTAGTTTTTATTTATTTAGATTGTACAATTAAATATATTTCCTATCACTTTTATTGCAAGTATTTTGTAGTTTTCTGTCTTCCAGAATAATCTTCATCTATGTTAAAGCTTGTCTAGGATAATAGAAAAAAGAAAAAGGTATAAATACTTAGTCACATGCATATATAACTTTAAACTCTAGATTTAAGCATTTTGGTGAGCCAGACAATGAAATTAGAAATAGAAGATGCTTAATAAAAATATATTGAATTAAGGAATAATATATTGATTGTACTTAATAAATAAACACATAGTAGCTTTTATAAAACTAAAAATTATATACACATAAAAATTATTTCTCTATAACATCTTGAAGAAAGCATTACTTTGAAATAGATTGCTAACCTGAAAGATTGCAATTTTAGGATAGTAAATCTTTTGATTTTAATAATTTATATTAGAAAAATCTTTATTCTAACCTTGTTATTGAATTTAGCATTCAACATTACTCTGCAATATCAGGTCACTTCTCAGGCATCTTTTAGAGTAGAGAACTATCAGTTGATACTAAATCTAGTTTCTTGTCATAACTGAATCAAGAAATGGTTACAAAGAAGATTTCTAACCACTTTTCAAAATGTTCATGAACTAAAAGTTCATTTCAATGGAATGTGTCCTACATGGATGTTTGTGTCATTGTGTAAAGAGATTCAAATTAAGCATAAAAATATACAGTTTCTAATCCTGATTTTTTTTCACTTAACCTCCAGTTTTTAATTTCCTCAAAATGGAAATGAATCCCAATAACACCCATTTAAAGTAATTGTAAGAGTATCTGATAACTAATTTTGGTGAAAGAACTTTAAAATGGGTTATAATAAGATAAAATAAGTATTATAAAATCCAAAATAATGACAGAAAATGATTAAAAAAGAGAATAACATGCAATTCAACATGATGCCATATATATAAATATGAAGATTTGTTTAGTTTTATTTAATGTTTGCAAAAAGTATTCATTTCCCAATGTTTTTGATAATTTAGTTCAGAAGCTAACAGTGCTGATGACATCTCAATTTGAAAGTCTTAATTAAAACACTTACATTTAAAGTTATTTAAAGTAATTATGGGTGCTTCAAAAGCAAAAAAATTATGGAAATGGTAAATGATTCCTGAGAGTCACATTTATGAGGAGGAAGAAATAATTTTTGGCATTTTGAAACAGAATAACCAAATACCCTCCATAAACACTAGAAATGTCTATAGGCTTTCGAAATGATAAGCATGTTCACAGATGTACTATATATGTATTTACATACGCAATGTATGCAAAATATTGTACTTTAAATCTAATGTATTTATACTTTCATATCTCTTCATATGTCTTCATATGTATATATAAATCTTTTTATATATATATACCTATATATGTATGTGTATATATATATATATGTATATATATATATATATATACACATGTCCCCATGTATACATATACAGGTATATATATATGTGTGTGTGTGTGTGTGTGTGTGTGTATACGTATATGTGTGTGTTTGTGTGTATGTATATTTGGTTTTGTATGCTTATGCATGTACATACATCTATATGGATGTATACTTATGTATATGAGAAATGTATGAGAGCAATGATAGAATGGAAGGGAGGGAAAATTGGGAATATTTTGTTATTATAAGGTACTCATGTTGCCAGAGAAGTGGTACAGTGCTATTTGAAACTGGACTTGGATTATTTGTAGTTGTATACTTCAAATTCTAGGGCAAACACTGAAAAAAAGTGAGGAAGAAAAGCATAACTGATAGGCTAAGAAAGGTGAAAATATGGAATAATATGAATTCTTTTCATTCTTGACAGATGACCATGTCATCTGAAAACACAGTTTTATGTCTTCTTTTGCAATCCTGTATCTTTTATTTCCTTTTCTTGACTTACTGCTTTAGCAAGGACTTGCAGTATGATGGTGAAAAGGAGTGATGAGAGGGGATAACCTTGTCTTGTACCTGATCTTAACAGGAAAGTGTTGAGTTTCCATACACAAAGTATGATTTTGCTGTAGATACTTTGTAGTCTTTATAAAATTAAATATCCTCTTCTAGTTTACTGACAAATTTTAGCATGAATGGGAGTGAATCTTGTCAAATGCTTTTTTTTTTTGCATCTATTAACCTGATCATGTGATTTATTTTTCTTTATTAGTCTGTTCATGTGATGGATTACATTAATTCATTTTCAAATGCTGAACCACTTTTGCATACCTGGGACAATCCTACTTGGTTGTGGTGTATAATTTTTTTATACTTTTTTAGATTTGATTTGCTAACATTTATATGAGAATTTTTGCATCTATGTCCATGAAATGTTGGTCTGTAGTTTTCTTGTAACATCTTAGTTTTGATGTTAAGGTCATGTTAACTTCATCCAATGAGTTAGGAGATATTCCCTCTGCTTCTACTCTCTGAAAGAGATTGTAGGGGCACTAGGTGGCTCAGTCGGTTGAGCATCTGACTTCAGCTCAGGTCATGATCTCATGGTCGGTGAGTTTGAACCCCACATCAGGCTCACTACTATCAGTGCAGAGCCTGCTTCGGATCCTCTGTCTATGCCTCCCTCTCTCTATGCCCCTCCTCCACTTGTGCTGTCTCTCAAAAAAAAAAAAAAAACTAAAAAAGATAGTGTAAGTTATTGGCATAATTTATTCCTTAAGTATTTGAAAGAATTCACCAGTGAACCTATCGATCCACTGCTTACTATTTTAGATTATTGATAATTTTTTTTTTAAATTTTCACATTAGATAACATCCGGTGTAGTCTTGGCTTCAGGACTAGAATACAGTGATTCATCACTTACATACAACACCCAGTGCTCATTCCAAAAAGTGCCCTCCTTAATGCTCATCACTCATTTCCCCCACTCCCCACCCCCATGAACCCTCTGTTCTCTGTATTTAAGAGACCCTTATGGTTTGCCTCCCTCTCTGTTTTTATCTTATTTTCCCTTCCCTTCCCCTATGATCATCTGTTAAGTGTTTCAAATTCCAGATATGAGTGAAATCACATGATATCTTTCTCTGACTTATTTCGCTTAGCATACTACCTTCCAGTTCCATCCACGTTGTTGCAAATGTCAAGATATCATCCTTTTTCATCACCAAATAGTATTATATATATCTATCTCTATATATACGTATATGTATACATATATACATATATATATATGTATGTATATATATATATATATATATATGACACATCTTTATGCATTCATCAGTCAGTGGACATTTGGGCTTGTTGATAGCACTGCTATAAATATTGGGGTGCATGTGCCCCTTTGAAGCAGCATTGTTGTATCCTTTAGATAAATTCCTAGTAGTGCAAGTGCTGGGTCATAGGGTAATTCTATTTTTAATTTTTTGAGGAACCTTTTCACTGTTTTTCAGAGTGGCTGTACCAGTTTACATTCCCACCAACAGTGCAAGAGGGTTCCCCTTTCTTTGCATCCTTGCCAATATCTGTTGTTTCCAGAGTTGTTAATTTTAGCCACACTGACCAGTGTGGGGTAGTATCTCATTGTGGTTTTGATTTGTATTTCCCTGATGATGAGTGATGTTGAGCATCTTTTCATGTGTCTGTTGGCCATCTGTATGCCTTCTTTGAAAAAGTGTCTATTCATGTCTTCTTCTCATTTCTTCACTGGATTGTTTGGTTTTTTGGGTATTGAATTTGGTAAGTTCTTTATAGATGTTTGATACTAACCCTTTATCTGATATATCATTTGCAAATATCTCCTCCCATTCCATCAGTTGCCTTTCAGTTTTATTGATTGTTTCCTTTGCTGTGAAGAATATTTTTATCTTGATGAGGTCCCAATAGTTCATCTTTGCTTTTATTTCCCTTGCCTTTGGAGACATATCAAGTAACAAGTTGCTGCAGCCAAGGGATTCAATTTCTCTAATAGATATAGGCCTATTCAGATTCTCTATTTCTTCTTGAGTGGTTTAGAGACAATTGTGTCTTTGAAGAAATTGGTCCATTTCACCTAGGTTATAAAATTTGTGAGAATTTTTCATAGTATTCCTTTATTATCCTTTTAATTTCCATAGATTTTGATGTCCCTATTTCATCTCTGATGTGAGTAATTTGGATTCAATCTCTTTTTTTCTTACTTAGCCCAGCTAGAGGGTTATTAATTTTATTAATCATTCAAAGAATAAGCTTTTGGTTTCATTGATTTTCTTTACTAATTTCTTGTTTTCAATTTTACTAATTTCTGCTCTGTTTCTTGTTTCTTTCTTTCTGCTAGTTAGGTTTAACTAGCTCTTCTTTTTCTTGGTTCCCAAGGTGAAATTGTAGGTTACTGATTTTCAATCTTTCTTCTTTTCTAAGTATTTAATGCTATAAACTTCCCTTCAAGCACTGATTTTATTTCACTAAAGCAAACACAAATGTGTTTTCATTTTCATTTAGTTCAAGATATTTTGAAATTTCTCTGAGGGCTACTTCTTCGACTGATATGTTATATACAAGTATGTTGTTTAATCTCCACTTATTTGGGGGATTTTTCAGTTATTTTCCTGTTCTTGATTTCCAGTTTAACTCCATTGTGACCTAAGGGCAGACACTATATAATTTCTCTTCTTTTAAATTTGTTCAGGTGTGTTTTATGGCCAAGAATGTTAATATATCCGTGTGTGCTTGGGGAAAAAAATGTGTGTTCTGCTTTTGTTGGATAGAAGAGTCTACAGATGTCAATTATACCCAGTTGATTGATGGTGTTGTTGAGTTCAACTATTTCCTTACTGATTTTTGGTCTGCTAAAATCTGTCCCATTTCTGGGAGAAGAGTGCTAAGGTCTTCAACTATGGTAGTGTATTTCTTTCTCATTGCAGTTCTATCATTTGTTGGTTCATGTTGTTTGACATATGCGCTAAGCACATACATGTTAAAAATATTTGGTCTTCTTGGGGGATTGCCCCTTTATCATCATTAATTTCCTTTCTTTTTTCCTGATAACTTTCCTTATTTCAAAGACTGCTCAGTCTGAAATTAAAACAGCCACTCCTGTTTTCCTCTGCTTAGTGTTAAAATGGTATATTTTCTATGCCCATTTACTTTTTAAAATCTGTATGTGTCTTTATATTTATATGCAATATATAGTTGGGTTTTGGCTTTGATCTACTATGACAACCTCACTGACATTCAAATTGATTTTTGATACAGTTAGATTAATGTCTACCATATTCATTACTGCTTATGTTGCCTTTCTTCATTCCTATTTTTATCTTCCACTCTTTTTCTGCATTTTGTGGTTTAAACTGAGGATTTCATATTATTCCATATGATTCAAAAGAATCAACATAAAAATTCCTGGAACAAATAAGCAATTTTAGCAAGTTTGAAGAATACAAGGTTAATATAGAAAATTCCGTTGCTTTTCTAGATACCAACAATGAAGAAGAGTAACATGAAATTAAAACCACAATACCATTAATATTAGTAACAAAAATGTTAAATACTGAGATATAAACATAACCACAAATCCAGATATACAGTGAAAATCCTTTAGGTGATATTATAATGATAGGTATATGTCAATATACATTTGTCCAAACCCATGAAGTAAAATAAAAAATGGACTTTGGGTGATCATGGTGTTCCAATGTAAGATCTGGTGTCTGATACTGATAATGGAAGAGACTATGCATGTCTGAGTACAGGGTATATCTGGAAATTTTCTGTATATTTCTCTCAATTTTATGTAAAACTAAAACAGATCAAAAAAATAAAACCTTTAAAAACAAAAGAATCCAGATTTGAGAAAAGAAAGTTAATTGTTAACTTTCAGAATGCTGACTTTTAGCACAAAATGAATACTGACTAAAAAGAGTAAATAAATGCAAAGTTCTTCACATAAAAGCCTTTTACTTGGGATTTTTAATGCAATCTAATTATCAAATGAGATATCAGAAAAAATAACAAGAGAAAATTTAGACAAGGGAGATTTCCAAACTCATAATACCTGGGGCACCTGGGTGGCTCAGTTGGTTAAGTGTCTGAATCTTGATTTCTACTTAGGTCATCATCTCATGGTTTGTGATCAAGCCCCACACTGACAAAGCGGAGCCTGCTTGGATTCTCTCTCCCTCTCTTTCTTCCCTCTATCTCTCTCTCTCTCTCTCTCTCTCTCTCTCTCTCTCTCTCTCTCTCCCCTCTCTCTCTCTCAAAAGTGAATAAATTAAACAAACAAACAAACTTTGAAAAAAGAAAAAGAGAAAACTCACAATACCAGTAACACTCATTACATTCATATGCAATTGCTTTAAAAAAATGTTTTACCAAAGGAGGAATAAAAAATTTTTTTCGATAAAGTTTTATCAGTAAGAGATAAAAATAAATATGATTTTTTTGTTGAGGTATATCATCCTCATGAGAAAACACAAGTATATGAGATTCATTTCCTTCTGAGTAGCTTATTAAAAAGTTAGCTCAGCCGGTCTGATTTAGCTCTCCTGAAGAAGAGATTAATGCTGTGAAGGCATTTCCTGTTTTGTTTTGTTTTGTTTTGTTTTGTTTTGTTTTGTTTTGTTTTGGAGTGGGGGGACCATTTCTTCAGTGATTAATCCCCCCTTTTTGTTGTCAAAACCTAGATGTTTCTCTACTCCCCTTTCTCTACAAATATGCTGAACATTATGGGAGCAAATCCGTCTCTGGGATCCCAGTGCTTGGGGAGTCCAGTCCAGCTATGTCCAACTTAAGCACACTGCTTCATCACTTATTGAGATGGCTGGGACATTATTTTGGCTCATTTTTCTCTTTTATTAGTTGTATTTAAAGTACAAACTCCCTTTCGTGTCTTCTTTTGCCTGCATCTAGCACAATTAACATGCACCGGACTAGCTATTAATGTTTGTTCACGGGGTATTGATAGGAACAAATGGGAGTTATAACACAATATTTATTTCTCAAGTTCTAACTTTTTTTTCATCTTGACCAATAAAAGGTCATTTGTGTTTTTATATGACACATTTATGGAAATTGATGGTGTGAGCAACAGAATAAAGTTTCATGATCTAAAAATCATGCTTATAGTAATGCAATTAGTAAAAACCAAAACTGGAATATTTTCATATATACAAGCTTCAAAATACACTTCTACTTAACCCATGTGTCAAATAAGAAATTATTTTAGAAACTATGGAATGTTTAACTGAGTAATACTGAAAAAAATACATTATTGGATAGTTTTGATTGTTTTTAATGCCCCTTATTATACACAGCTCAAATATGTTTAACAGCGGCTTAAAAATAGCCCCCCAAAAAGCCTCATTTGTCATAAATGTCAAAGTTCCAATGGCTTGCATTACGCAAATTGTGTGTATGTATGGTAGCACATAAAAGCAACCACAGAAAGGAATAAATTAGAGTGATTATTGTACGATTTACAATTAAATAAACCACACCACTAGAACTGTGATTCAGAGTACTTGCCGTTTTGTTGAGCACTACACCTTACAGTCAGCCAGTTGTTTATTTTCCATGTAAATTGCTTTCCTGAGTGCTCTAACAGCATATATTAAAAATAAGCAAATAAAAAACTCAGTAAGCATAACTTTAAAAAGGTAGAACGTTTTACCTTCCTGTGTTTTAAACTCAGACTGAAAGATTTTCAAGAAGTTTCAGATGAATCCTATTTTAGTCTAGCTCACATAAAATACTCTCTAATTCTGTTCGTTGCACTTTGATATATTCTGCAGTATAATTATTAAATGAACTTCATAATAGATATTGAATTGAAAAATATTAGAAATCCTGATTGAGCAATCCTGTAATTTGTGACATACTAATTTTTAATGATTTAAACTTAATTTTTTTAATTTTAAATTCAAATTTAAATTAAATTAATTGATTTAATTAATGTTTAAGTGACTTATTCACTTAAAAATTAGTCAGCAGTACTTTAGTTCTAAAATACTCATAGATATACATTTTGATTATGTACAAAAAATATTCAAACTACTTAGTAGTGAATGTTTACCAACATTATCAAAACATCAAAACCATCTTTTTTAAAATAATCCCCATTAAAAGATCAAACTAGTATAAGAATAAATTGTCACTGTAAAAAAAATTGCTTTGGGAGAATGAAAGGTTTCAAGAGGAATGTAATAACTGTTGAATATCTCAAAGCTAAAATGCCAAGGAAGTTCATGTTAAAAATTAAAGAGCTGTCAGTATAATACAAGACATGTTTGAAAATTTCAGTACGAAAAACACATTTTATTTTAGACTAGTTTTAGATTTACAGTAAAATTGTCAAGATAGTATAGAGATACCCCATATATCCCCCACACAATATCCCCTATTTTTAATATCTTACATTAATATAGTATATTTGGCACTATTAAGGAGCAAATACTTATACATTACTCTTAACTAAAGTCTATATGTTATTAAGATTCCCTTCATTCTTACCTAATATTGTTCTGTTACAGAATACCATCCAAAATACCACATGGTATTTTGTAGTTATATCTTCTCGTGCTGCTCTTAGCTTTGACAGTTTATCAGACTTTCCTTGTTTTTGATGACCTTGAGAGATTTTTGAGGAGCACCGGTATTTTGAATTAATCTGGGTTTATCTAAATTTCTCCTTCTCGTTGGAATGGCATTATGTATTTGCAGGAGGAAGAACACAGATAAAGTGACATTGTATTATATCATATTAATGGCACATAATATCAACATGACTTATCACTGTTGATGCTAACCTTGATTACTTGGCTGAAATTGTGTTTGAAAGGTTTCTCAAATGCAGTTATGCTCCCCTTCCCACACACACACACACACACACACACACACACACACACACACACACAGCTATATTTACAAATCTACGTGTATACCTATCTATCTGAAAGGAAGTCACTATGTGAAGTCCACACTTAAGGAGTAGGAGTTGTGTTTTTCATCCTTGAGGATGAATTATCAACATAAATTACTTGCAGTTCTTTTTCAGAAGAGATTTGTCTGTTCTTTATTTATTCAGGAACTTATACTATGTCTTATATTTATTTCAAACTTTCAGTTATAATTTAATATGATTTTATTTATTTTGTTCAAATATTTTCACCTTGGGTCATTGGGAGCTCTTTCAGTTAGTTCCTCTGTCCCTTTGACATACCTCAATCTGTGTGTGTGTGTGTGTGTGTGTGTGTGTGTGTGTGTGGTCACTTTCTTAATTTGTGGAAAATCTAGTCTCATTTTGTACAATTCCAGTCCAAGCCTAGAATCAGATACTTGTCCAAGGAGGTTTTCTTTCTTTTAATTAAGAATAATACTAGAAACCAAAACCTCAGTGCATCGCATGATCATTGCCAGCGGGCTGTATTCTAGATTTTCTCAGCTACATACGCGCACGCACATGCGCGCGCGCACACACACACACACACACCTGTGTATATACATACATCTATACATGTTTCTGTAACCATCTGAATTTGTAACAAAGTAAACATGAGTTTGTGCTAATATGCTATAATCCATTAACACTTGGATCATTTTAGCCACATAATCTTGCTTCTCTGTAGTCATTTCCATCAGAGATAAACCTGGCTTCTACTAACGCTATTAATTTACTTTTTTGTTCATTTCCAGTATAAATGTGTAGCGGTATCAGAATTGTTAACATGTAACTCCACAGGAAATAGCTTTGTGAATGAGAGCACAATGCTTAAGCATAGAGTTGGGGTGTTTTTGTTGTTGTTGTTGTTGTTGTTGTTGTTGTTAGGTTGTTTTTTGGTTTGGCTTTGTTTGGTTTGGTTTTACCTTTAGGTTTAATCCATTTATTTCCAGAATTACTTACAAAGCAACTTTTGCTCCATTCCTTTCCATGAGATTGTTTCATACATTTGTAATAATTTGTTTCTTTTTCCAAATTTTATATTTCTACCAGGGATCACATGAACTCCTATTTAATTTTTATATACTAACAGTCACTCTGTTCGGTAAAGCTGTTTGGGTTTTGACCCATACATAGTGCCATGTATCCATTATTATGGTATCATTGGAATGGTTTCAGAGCCCTAAAATACTTCCCGTGCTTTACTTATTTAAATCTTTCTTCTCCTCACCCCCATACCCATGACAAGCACTGATCTTTGTAACGTCTCTATAGTTTTGCCTTTTCCAAAATGTTGTATAAGTGAATTGTGTGGTATGGAGCCTTTTCAGACCCCTTTCTTTTACTTGGAGATATGCATTCAAGTTTCTTCCATCTCTCTTGTGACTTTATCACTCATTTTTTTTTCACTGAATAATATTCCATCATATGGTTTATTGGGGCTTGTTTTTCCAGTCCTCTATTGAGGAACATCTTGGTAATAGCACCTTTGGCTATCAAAGATAAGGCACCTATAACTATTTGCACACAGAATCTTATTTGGACATAAGTTTCAAATCATTCGGTAAATACCCAGGAGCACTGTTGCTGAGTTGTGCAGCAAGATTACATCTAGTTTTATCAGGAAATATCAAATTGTCTTCCAAAGTGGTTGTACCATTTTGCAATCCCACCAGCAGAGAATGAATATTCCTCCTGCTCCACTGAATAGTCAGCAATTGGTCTTGACTCCTTTTGGATTTTAGCCATTATTATATGTAGGTAGTGGTATCATATTACTGTTTTAATTTGCAATTCCCTAATGTCAAATGATGTTTCTTATCTTTTCATAAAATTATTTATTGTCCACATAACTTCTTTGGCAAGGTACCTGTTAAGATTGTGGTAGGGTCCCCTCCCTAAAGAGAAGAAAAAAAAAAAAAACCTCAAATAACCTGGCTATACATGTGACAATGTCCCTCATGACCTTGTAACATGAGACCACTTTATCAGACTGCATGTTTGTGTGTTACCATATATGGGAGAGAAATAAATAGAAAATATAAAAAACTACACCACGTGGCATTCGTGGCTCAGTTCTTCGGTATGAACCCAACTGAGCAGTAAAAAAAGTTGCTTCCTGGAAAGAAAAGACTTGGAGTCACGACTCTCTCTGCATGAATCCTGCTGCAAGATCCTTTGCCCATTTTTTGATTGGGTTGATATTTTCTATTGTTCAGATTTAGTAGTTATTTGTATATTTTGTAAGCAAGTCCTATAGAAGATACGTATTTTGCAAGTATTTTCTTCTAATCTGTGGCCTGTGTTTTCAGTGTTTTAATAGGTTCTCTTATACAGCAGCAGTTTTTAATTTATTAAAGTCCAATTTATCACTTTTGTCATTCATGTGTCGTGTTTTCTTATATGGAAAAACTTATCACCAAACTCAAGTAAATGTTCGTTTAATCCTACATTTCTCTCCAGAAGTTTTATAATTATGCATTTTACTTTTAGGAGTGTGATCAGTTGTGAGCAATTTTTATGAAATTAGCTGTCTAGATTCAGTCTAGACCTTTGTCTTGGTTCTCTTTCTTTCTTTCTTTCTTTCTTTCTTTCTTTCTTTCTTTCTTTCTTTCTTTCTTTCTTTCTTTCTTTCTTTCTTTCTTTCTATTTTCTTTTTGCATATGGACACCCAATTGTTCTAGCACCATTTGTTGAAAAGATTATCTTTCCTCCATGATTACCTTTGCTTACTATAAAAATATGTCGACTCTCTAATTCCTGTTTCAGTGTTTTGTTGGCTATGCTAGATAATTTGCCTTTCCATATAATTGGGAAGAATTGACTTTGTAACAGCACTGAATTTTTTGATCCCTGAACATGGAATATCCCTCCATTTATTCTAATTTTCTTGGACTTCTGTCATCATTGTTTTCTAGTTATCTGCATATAGATGCTCTACACAGATTTATATGTTAGATATATACCTAATATATCATTTTATTGGCACTATTTTAAATGGTAAATTTTCATTTCAAATTCCAAATGTTTGCTGCTGGTATGTGTGAATGGAATTGATTTTGTATACTTATCTTGTACCCTCTGTTCTTGCTATATTCATTTATTTTCCCAGGATTTTTTTTATTTGAATCTTTGGGCTTTCCATGGATAAAGACAGTTCTTTCTCTCTAGTATGTATACTTTTTTCTTTTCTTATTTCATTGCACTAGTTAAGAATTCCAGTACAGGGGATCCTGGGTGGCTCAGTCAGTTAAGTGTCCAACTCTTGATTTTAGCTCAGGTCATGATCTCATGGTCATGGGGTCAAGGCCAGCATCAGGCTCTACACTGAGCATGCTTGGGGCTTAGGATTGTCTCTTCCTCTCTCTCTGCCCCTCCCCTGCTCGTTCTCTCTCTCTATCTCAAAAATAAATGAAATAAACATTATATAAAAAAAAGAATTCCAGTACAATATTGAAGAGGTATAGTGAAAAAGAACTTCCTTACTTTTTTCCCTATCTTAGGTGGAAAGCATCCAGTCTCACCATTAAGTGTAATGTTAGTTCTAGGTTTTTTGTTTGTGTGTTTTTTTGTTTTGTAGATGTTCTCTATCAAGTTGAGTAAGTTCCTCTTTATTTCTGGGGCGCCTGGGTGGCAAAGTCGGTTAAGCGTCCGACTTCAGCCAGGTCACGATCTCGCGGTCCGTGAGTTCGAGCCCCGCGTCGGGCTCTGGGCTGATGGCTCAGAGCCTGGAGCCTGTTTCCGATTCTGTGTCTCCCTCTCTCTCTGCCCCTCGCCTGTTCATGCTCTGTCTCTCTCTGTCCCAAAAATTAATAAACGTTGAAAAAAAATTTAAAGTTCCTCTTTATTTCTAAATTGCTGAAACTTTTTATCACGATGGCTGTTGTCTTTTGCCAAGTACTTTTCCATTTCATTTAATATCATTATGTGATTTTCTGCTTAATCTTTTTTATGTGGAAATATACATTGTTAAATTCTTATGTTTTGAAACATTTTTACATAACTAGAATGAATCCCACTTGTTCATGGTGTATAGTTATTTTTCTATAAATTGTTGTATTCAGTTTACTAATATTTTGTTGAAGATTTTTGTATGTATATTCATGAGAAATATTGGTCTTTGGTTTTGCTTTGTCGTAATATCTGTTTTACGTATCTCATGTCATTTGTGTAATGCTGGCCTCATAAAATGTGTTGGGAAGTGTTTTACATGTTGAAGAATGTGGTACTTTCCACGTTCATAGTATTCATAGAAGAGAGGGACATGCTGTACTTGCAGAAGATACAAAGAACTCGTTGCATCATTTCCTAAGACCAGGAATGAACACACATTGAAGTGCTTCTGTTACCAGAAGAGGAAGACAATTGTGAAAACCTGTGGTCTGTTCATTCCTTTGTCACATATAGTGTTGAATGGATCCTGTGACTTGCTTCTCCAACTCTACCTTCCCATAGTTCTCCTTCAGATAGTTATAATCGGACTCTTCTGACGTTTTTCAAAGAAACTTTGCCTGTGATGCAATTTTGTTTATTTGCAGCAATCTTTACTTAGTACTCATTATGTACCAGTTCATAAATCCGTCCCTACTCTTTGTTGACACAATCTGTCTCTACTGAGCTAAAGATGCATGTGTGCTGTATTCCCCCTTGTGTCTGATTGCTCTGCCATCTCAGGCTTAAGTCAGATGAAGCATTTTCTTTGTCCAGGTTTCTCTGTGCTCTGAATGGCGAGGAGTGTCTAGCAGCTCAAGCAGTGCCCTCCCCACCAGGGATAGCTAACTATCATTTCTCCTATAGCATGCAAGGAAAAAACATTTCATCATATTGAGTTTGGATTTTTTTTTTCTTAAGATCTCACAGTATATCTTGGCTGAAGGGTATACTCTCACTATTAATCTGACTTTGACCCTATTCCGTAAGAAGTGTAACCATGGCTATATTTTGCTAAAAGTGTATTCACTGAATATCTAGGATTGTTTTCTTTACAAGGGCCAACTTCATTGGCTTAAAAGGAGCCATTGTGTAGGAGGAAATCATTCTCACATAGTTGCAGGATAATTTATGAATCCAAATTCATTTGCCACAGATATGTTCTGTGCCAATATTTTATATGATGCCTAATAGGGAAAGCAAACATGTGCTGCATATTCAGTGTATTTTAGCCAGCATGCCTCATCAATTGGAGTCAGACTGCCTCTTTTTAAATCCCTATGCCCCTTAATGAATCCAAATTTGAGGCAAGTTCTTTAATTTCTCTGTTGTTCAGTATCTTCTTTTGGATAATGGGGATATTAATAATTTTATTTCCTTAGTTGACTATTAGGATTAAAATAATATATATATGTGTGTATATTAAATGCCTAATACATATATGTGTATGTGTGTATATGTGTAAGTATATGCATGTCTAATAAACATACACATATATAATGTTCTGTTATGTGTGTATGTTTGTACATATGTGTGTCCATGTGGGTATATGCACATTAAGTTCTTGTTTGTAATTCCTTGAAAGTAATAAATACTATATAAATCTTACCATAGACAAAAAGTAATAACAGGTAAATTTTTTAAAAGGTGAAAAAATTAACTATACTCTAAATGCAACATGTAACTAAGCTCTTAAATAGCAAAACAATAATCATAGATAAAGGCATGCAGGGTGTTAGAATAGATGCTAACCAGAATTTTAAAATAACATTATAAACACAGAATCCAAGAGAGGAAATGAGAAAAAAAAGCAAAATGTATTCAATTAGATATAGTAAATTTAGAATATTCTCTCCTTAAACCATTAATCAGAAGTTACCAAACTTAAGCCTCCATCAGAGTCATTTGGAAGACTTGTTAATACACAGATTGAAGGATCCACCCCACCAGAGATTCTAATTTAGTATGTGTGGGCTGCATTTCTGTTTCACATTTGGTTCTAATGCTGCTGGTCCTAACCAGGGAACATAACAGGAGAATCATGGCTCCCACCACAGCTGAAAATGTAGATTCCACAAGGAATATCATAAGAAACAAATGGGAGAAGCACGCTGATTCAAATGTTTTAAATAGCTACAGGGACACCTGGGGGGTTCAGCTGGTTGAACGTCTCACCCTTGATTTCATCTCAGGTCATGACCCCAGAGTCGTGGGATGGAGTCCTGCGTTGGGCTCTGTGCTGATGGAACCATTTAAGATTTTCTCTCTCTTTCCCTCTGACCCTCTCCCCCGTTCACTCTCTCTCCAAAATAAAATTGTATGTATGTGTGTGTGTGTGTGTGTAAAGTTATATATACGATATATATTTATATTTTATACTATAAATTTTATACTTTATATTGAATACTTTATTTATATCATATTATATTAATATGCATATTATGTTAATATGCATATATTATATTATATTATATTATATTATATTATATTATATTATATTTATTATATTATTACATATCCACAGACTTGGGGGCTCCTATATTTTAGGAGTAAGCTCACCTCAGTTCTGTAGATTATTTCTATTCTCAGATATCTCCCAAAAGATATAAAATAACTGATTTCACGAGTAGAATACCAGCCTTCTGTAATAATGATGTGGAGCTTTATGACATTTTCTTATTTAAAAATGGATGGAAGCTCTATTCTTACTGCTCTAAAGATTGGTTAACATCCATATTCATTTACATTTAAGCAACTTAGGACTTGTCCTGCCTAGAGACCTGAAAATAGTCATTTTTTTTTTTGAAAATACTAAATTTTAGTTCCTGGCTACTAGATTTGTTGATATGTTTTATTTTTTTTTTATTTTTATTATTTTTTTTTAATTTTTTTTAACTTTTATTTATTTTTAAGATAGAGAGAGACAGAGCATGAATGGGGGAGGGTCAGAGAGAAGGAGACACAGAATCCGAAACAGGCTCCAGGCTCTGAGCTGTCAGCACAGAGCCCTACGCGGGGCTCGAACTCACGGACCGCGAGATCATGACCTGAGCCGAAGTTGGCCGCCCAACCGACTGAGCCACCCAGGCGCCCCGGATTTGTTGATATGTTTTAAATGAAACTAATGTTTTGGGGATTTTGGAACTAATGTGTTTTTTTTAATTTTTAAAAAAATTTATTTATTTTTGAGAGAGTAAGAGAGCACAAGGGAGACACAGAATCCAAAGCAGGCTCCACGCTCTAAGGTGTCAGCACAGAGCCTAATGTGGAGCTTGAACCCATTAAGCATGAGATCATGACTTGAGTTGAAATCAGATGATTAACTGACTGAGCACCCTAGGCACTCTTTCGAACTAATGCTTTATAACCATGACTGCCTGCATAATATAAGCATATTTAATTTTAATAAATGGTTATTAATAAAGGTTTTGTTTCTGTAAAGTTACTTTAGAAATGAGTTAGAATTCTGCAAAGATGCTTCAAAAGTTAAACTACTATCAAAATCATAGCTAGCTTTTTTTGTAGAAATTAATCAAATCTTAAAATTTATATGGAAAGGTACAAGACTCTAATTAGCCAAAACTATCTTGAAAGAGGAAAAAAATAGAACTTTCCTAATTTTGAAATTTACTATAATTTTTTTAAAACATTAAGATTTACTTTTAAGATACAGTAATCAAGACTATATAGTACTGACATAAAGATAGGTATGTAGATTAATTAAGAGTCCAAAATAAACTCATGTTTATTTCCAATTTCTATTTGACAAGTGATTCATACAAGTCAATGGGGAAATAGTCTTTTTAACAAATGAATCTGGTATAAGTGGATTCTTTATGCAAGAGAATTAAGTTGTACCCCTATCTTGCACTATACACAAAAATAAACAAGAAACAACTTATGAAGCTAAAATGTATGCTAAAATTATGTAAGCCTTAGATGTGAATAGGGGAGAAAATCTTCCTGATCTTGGATTAAGCAATGATTCCTTAGGCATCATCAAAATTAAGTTTCGTACAATAATACAGTCAAGAAAGTGAAACGCTAACACAGAATGGAAGAAAATACTTGCAAATTATATAACGTTGAAGGATTTGTATCATGAATATATAAAGAATTCTTATAATTCAGTATTCAAAAGACAAACTAATTTTTAAAAAACAAGCAAAGGACCTCAGGAAATATTTCTCCAAAAAGATACACAATTGGCCAAAATCAAATGTACAGTATCATTAGTCATTAAGGAAATACAAACCAAAAACCTCACTCAAGTACTGTTCAGCACCCAATTATAAGATGCCTTTAATTATATCTAATCTATAATCTAATCTATATTATATCTAATCTATAATCTATTATATCTTTTTTATTTTTGAAAGAATTTAAAAAAATTTTAATGTTTATTTATATTTTGAGAGACAGAGAGAGATAGAGCACGAGCAGGGAAGGGGCAGAGAGAGAGAGAGATAGACAGATCTGAAGCAGGCTCCAGGCTCTGAGCTGTCAGCACAGAGACTGATGCAGGGCTCAAACCCACGAACTGTGGGATCATGACCTGACCTGATGCTCAATAGACTGAGCCACCCAGGTGCCTGTAATCTATGATATCTAATCTATAATCTAAATGCCTAGAATTACAGGCATTTGATTATTGGGTGGCTATCATCAAAAAGATAGTGATAAGTGTTGGTGAGAAAGTAGAGAAATTAGAACCCATATGTACTGCTTGTAGGAATATAAAATGATAACAGTGATTCTGGAAAACAGAATGGTAAACTCATTAAGCAGAGTTTCTGTAAGACACAGCAGTTCACTTATAGTTATATAATCAAGGGAAATTAAAAATGTGCTCACATAAAGATTATAGCAGCTTTATTTATAAGAGCCCCAAAATGGAAACAACCCAAATTTCTAACAACTGATGAAAGGAAAAATAAGATATGGTATATCATACAATGGCATAGTATTTAGGTATGGTAAAAAATGAAGTAGAGATGCCCACATATATATAGATGAACCTTGAAAGTACTAACTCAAATGGAAAAAACAATAAAAAAATAACACATTTTCTACCATTCCATTGATAGGAAATGTGTAGAATGGGCAAAACTATAAAGTAGGCTAGATTACCAAGGACTGAGGAAGAGGTGGGAAGGAATGGGGAGTGAGTGCTAATAGATAATACAATATTCACTATTGGTGATTTTAAAACATAAAAGCAGAAATAAAATTTTAAAAATATTAAATAAATACATATATAAATAAAAAAAGAGACGGGAAGAGAAAAACTTGAGTGGACCAAATGATCAATTATAGAAATCAACCAAAATCTCTACAACAAAGGAGGCTCATGGGAGAAAGTGGCATGAATCTTTATCTAGTAGTGTGGTTGACAAAATATTTTAGATAGGCTTTGTTGAAGTGGAGGCCTCTTTGAAACGGGTAAGTCTTTGAAGTGGGTGCCTCCACTATCAAAGCTTAAATAAGGCACTTGCATTACAAAAAGAAAGCCAACAGTCGGATCTTACACTGCAGACATATAAAGTCTCTTTTTTCCCCATAGATGCAATTGTTCTAAACTTCTACATGAAAGAGATTTCTTGTTAAGTATAGCCAGCTATGGTTTATTTTCTTTGTCTTTGTGTAGATCTTTCCCCAGAGGGCACCTCACTTTAGTGGTAGTTATCTGGATGTGTTTTGAAGGCAAACATTTCTAAAGGCTTTATTTGGAAAATTGAAACATTGCTAAGGACAAAATTTTCATGAAAGGATAGGTTTCCTCTGGAAGTAGTGTAGTATATTTTACATCATAAAATGTCCTTTTTCTGGTTATCCACCTGCCTTCCATTAAGATCATGTGCTATTTTAGAAAGTAATTCACAAATTTTGGCTACCATTCAAAATCTCTAGACTTTTTTTTTCCTCTTTGCTTTTATGTTTGTTTTGCTTTGTTTTGTTTAACAATGGAGAGAGAGAGAAGGTTTCATACAAAATTGCTTAAAGAATTACCAGATGGCTTTTCCCTGGCTTGCTCCAGTGTTTTTCTATTTGTTCCTTGGATCTCAAATGCCCTTGCCTGAGGTACATTAAGGGCACCCATAACCAGTCTATGAGGCTTGGCTAAAAAACCTATTCCAAGAGCTGTTTTCAAGCACAAGTATATTATTAGTTGGTTTCTTTTGAAGTTTCCATTATTTTCAAACATCTCTGAGGAAAAAATGTCAGCTTTATCCACTGATTTGAAAGCATATGTCCTCACATAAATATGCATATCAGTGTTTAAAGTAGTTTTATTTACAATCACCCTAAACTGGAAAAATAACAAGATGTTCTTTGATAAAGGAATAGATAAACTGTGCACATCCAAACAACAGGAAAATAAGCCAACAGGGTGCAAAAATACACAGGTGAATTGAATACATATAACTAAGCGAAAGAAGCAAGTCTGTGTTATACTTATTGTGCAATTCCAATTGTATGACATTTTGCAAAAGACAAAAGAAATATAGAAAATATCAGAGTTTGACAGAGAGGGGCAAGGGAAAGTTTAAACAAATGAAACACAGAAACATTTTAGCATGTGGACACTAGTCCCATGATATTACAATAGTGGATACATAACAAGGCATTTGTCAAAGCCCATAGAACTTTACTGAATGTAGAATGACTCTTAATGCATGAAAAATTATTTTAAAAAAATTTAGGAGGTCAAGGGATCCCAAGATAGAATGCAGAATGTGAGGAAAGACTCTAACTGTATTACAAATGCACATGCAAAACAAAACCTCAGCAAGGGACTGGGAGAAAGAAGTGCTGACCTAATTGAATCTGGAAATTAGTGAAGTATGCAAGACAAAAGTAAAAAGAAACCCTACAGAAGCACTGTACTCTAGTTGATGAAATAGCTTTCCATGGGACTATGGGCTATTAATTATGATAATTCTCTATCTATTTATTTGAATTAAAAAATTAAGTAAATGGATAATGAATGGTTGCAAACAGGCTTCTCACTGTTGGAATAGGTATCAATAGACAAAGGTGGAAAGCTAGAATGATCCATATAATACTGGATTATCATTTGGTTAACCAAATGGATATCTGTATAAAATCATGTTTTAGATTATTATAGATACAAATGGTAACATCTAGAAATATGTACAGAAATGTGTCTATAAATAAGTTAGTATACCCACATGTATTAACTTCTGTCAACTGAAAAGGCATAGGAGCAACAAAAGCCCAGAGCAATGAAAACACCTGGCAGCCAGATGTTGGTTTCCAAGAGCATTTTCCAACAAAAGGAGCCAATGGTTTCTGGAGAAATGGCTGACCAGGATAGAAAATACAAGCATAAGCCAGAATGTGGGAAAATATTTTTAAAAAATCATAGTGATATATGCCAATGGGACCAAGGGACCAACTCAAAGAGCTCCAGTGGCCAAAGCTAGAACAACTTGAATCATGTAATAAGTAGTATTGGATTATAACCCAAAATATTAAATAAATACATATGAGTCTATACTGATATAATAATGAGTCAATAAATACATGTAAAAGACAAAACAGATTTCTACTGTAGAAGAATTCCAAATAACTGATGTAAATATTCAGTACTCAAGGAGGTCAGACATAAATTCTTGCTACTTAAGTTTGGACTGCTCATAGTAATTTCCTTCCAGAGAGCACAGCATGGAAAAGGGGTAGAAAAGAGTAAATTTACAATGGAGAAATATGGTAACATTATCTCATGGTCAGCATCAACACTGATGTCATGTTGGCATATACCTGTGATATGTGATGAAAATGGCACTTCATCTCTGTGGTCTTCCTCCCCAAAGCCTGTAACCCTAGTATAATTATGAGAAAAATGTTAGGACATTCTGTAAGAAACCTGACCACTATTCTTAAAAGTTTCCAAGTGTATCCGTGACAAGACAAGTCAGAAACCGTCACAGTCAAGAAGTTAAGGAAACATGATGATCAATGTAATATAATGGTTTCCTGGAAGACATCCTCAAACAGAAAATGAACAACAGGTTAAAACCAAATACATCTGAATGAAGTATGTAGTTTTGTTAATAATAATGTATCAACATTGTCTAAGTATAACAAATGTACCATGTTAATGTAAGACAGTAATAGGAGTAACTGGGCAAGGGGCAGAAGGAAATTCTCTGTACTATCTTTTCAGTATTTCTGCAAATCTAAAACTGTTCCAAAGGTAACATTTATTTTTCTAATGATAATCTGACTTAATACTTAACATCTACATCATACTAGTCTTCATTGGTCTAATCATAGTTGCTCAGAAGTAAGTCAGCCAAGTAATTTTTAAAAAACTTTGTACTGACTTATCTTCACAAGAAGAGTCCCAGACTCTGCTGCACAGAAATATCTGAAACACAGTCAGCTAGAAGACTATAACACAGGAACAGTATTTCATCTAGAATTTAAATGTCTAGTGGAAAGAATCAATAATACCCTGCTAGAGTGACAGCCTTGAGTAAGGAGCAAATAAATTTTGAGGAGGAAAGAAAGAGAAACATACGAAGACTAACAAAGCTGTGAAAATTCGGTTAATAAATTAGGATTGTCTCCAAGAACGCCAATCTCTAACCATATGTAAGTCTTGGAAAATTAATTTAAAAAAATGGACTTTCTAAAAATGTTCTGTATTTTGACAATAGTGTTTAAATGTAGTGAAATGGTTAGCTGAAGTTCTGAATACGTACAACACATTACAATGAAGTCTATTAAGTTAAGCCACTCAACTCCTGCAGAAGGCTGCAAAAGTGTAATATTAATTTGTAGAAACTTGAATTGGAAATGTGATATCACTATGTCTCATTCTAGCTTCAGTCATTATAATTGGAATGAAGTCTTGTTATTTCATTTTCAGTTTTTCATTAGAAGCTTTATAATAAGGATGAATCATTAGCATTTTAATGCTTTTGTGAATAAAATTGTTGTTGCACTTGCTCTTGGACATGAGCACAATCATTTCTCAAGTGCTCTTTCTCCATTATAATTAAAGATTGTCTACTTGACAAAAACCCTGGTCTCTGAAATAATAGAGACTGTTGCTTTTAAGTACTACATTGTTATTCAGAAAGCATTTTGTACCCATTTCTGATATCTTTCAGTATTTTCCCCCAAATTATCAGTGCCCTTTCTTAAGCCCAATGGACATTCCTCATACCTTATCTTTCTTGTCATCTCAGTCACCTTTGACACTGAAGACTCCTCCCTTCCTCATGAAACACTTTGTGTTTCAGAATCTGTGACGATTCTAGATTTCCTTATACGTAGCTGGATGCACATTTATTTGCTGTGTATTTTATTTTCTTCTTCTCATTGCCCCAATTTTGGTTATCTTCAGGTTTCTGCCCTGGGCCCTCTTTCATTCAGTTTTTACTTTATAGTGCATTTTTGAACAATCACATTAGCTCCAAGGGTTTGTATCGTATTTGATCTTAAACTAGCATTTGTCAAGCAGAACAATAGAATCCATGCACTGATTTCAGACAGAAATGGATTTAAGTGTTTGCTTTTCAACTAACTTTTGCATGAATCTGGTAACTTGCCAAGCCTTAATTTTTTTCTATAAAATAATCATACTAATACTACTATCATTCAGTTTATAAATCATACCAAATCTTATATAAAACGCCTTACACAGAGCATCTATTTCAATTCTCACTTTAACATTATAACATCGTCAGGAACTTAACATACAGATTAGAATTTGAGGAATTTGCCAAAGTAACTTACCTGTGATTAGAACTCAGATCTGAATGAATGAGAGAATGAGTTATTAATGTCTGCTTTAGACTTTTGCCATAGAAATACTGGACATAAAACAGCAATACTTAACCTGTAGTATGTGTGTATGGCGAGAAGGGGAGAGAGAGAGAGAGACTCATGCACCAAAGTACATACTTAAACTCTTCAGTAAATATAAGCTAGATACTCATTCAACATAAAATGAAACTATTCAGTAGACTATTTCCCTAACTATTCCAACTTGTTTCTCCTCCTGCATCCCTTCACTACCCCTCACTACGTAGTAAAGTTGGATCACCTTTTTCTGCTCCCCCTCTATCCTTAAATCCAACTTGCCAGGTCCCTAAAGTCCACCTTATCAAGATTTTACATATATTTACTTCCTCCCTTTCCACTGCAATTCCCAGAGTCAAAGCTACCACCCTTTCCCACCTCGATACTTGAATTATATTTTACCAAACATGCCCCTTCTTTGTAGTCTTTTTGTTTTTTAATTAAATGTAATTAATGTCAAATTTCTCTTCCTCCTGCAAAGGGCAGAAAATATCTCCTCCCTCCAACCTCCGTTGCTGTAAAGCTAAAATCAGATCACCTTAAAGTACTTTACAATGTCTGTGTTTGGAACCTGGGTTAAATTTACAGTTTCTTTTCACATTACATACTAAATTGACTTAAGGAATAATGATTTTCCCACAATGAGAACTTCTAGTTTGCTTTCTGTTTTATCTAGAAGACTATTGTCTACATCCTTAACCTTGCTGGCTCTTACTTATAGAAGAAAGCACAGAGAAGGAAAGCAGTTTCTGGACCTGAAAAAGCTGAGTTGTATCATGTTACAATCTTGGTTAAGTTACTTCACCATTCAGTGTATTGGTTTCCACATCTGTAGATGAAGAAAGTAATATGTGCCTCACTGGTTGTTCTACTACTACATGTTTTAAGATTTTACTAAAACAAAATTAGCATTTATACTGGTACAAGAAAAGACTCAATAAAAAAAACTATCATTACATGTCTAAAATCCTAACGTATACTTTGGTATATGTTTTATAAAGATGTTACATGTATATTAAGTACAAGAAATAAGTTAGTAAATAGTAATCATCAATTTAATGTTAGAAAAATGAAAGAAATACAAACATATGCTGTGATATATCAGTGAAAGATACTGGGAGGAATCCTGGCTGACCATCAAAAGATCAATTCAGTTTTTTTCCCAGCATACATTTCTATATACGATCAATATTTAGAAAAAAAAATTTAAGTGAAGAAGTAAATGAGTTGCTCAGTACTTTTATATCTGGTTGATGTAGGTATGGTAACATGTTAATACATTTCAAATAAGTAGTTTTTGTATCATCTTTGTTTTCATAATAAAAGACAATCTTATATTTTTCTGAATTTATGTGTAATACATAAAATAAATGTAATGTTCTTAAATGTATGCAAAAATACTTTTTCATAAAAATGGGACACAGGTTTTGCATAATAAGAGAATAGGTACATTTTATTTAACTATTGCTTACACAAATATTTACGTTAAGGTATGAAAATTGGAGTATGCCTAATTTTGGAACAAATGCCACCATTCAAAGAAAATTAATTGTAAATTTAATATTTTTTTAGTCCTGTTATATACTGATGTGTGTACACTGAAAATAAGAGTGATTAATTCCTTCATAGGCTAGTGTAAATGAAAGAATAAAGCTTTTCAAAAAAAGATTAGAAGCTAATATGATCTCTTCTGAAATTTTGACCTTCTTTACTTGAGATTTTCATTATTCCAAGTCAGCAGGGAGAGTGCTAATTACTCATTTAAAGATGCTAAGGTGGCTCTGGGAGGTAGATGAGAAGAAGGAAGACCCTACTAGAAAACATGTCCCCTACAGGGACTACTTGTTAGCAGCTCTTTCCTTTGAAAACCTCAGAGGGAAAGTTTTTTACAGTTGGCCATGAAAAAAAATCTATTAACTGATAAGTGGAGACAGTAAGCATTACTAGAGAGTTAATGTTAAAAATTATTTCTTTGGGTCTTTCCATTGACTCCTGGAGCCCTTAATCGTGCACAGGCAGGTGTTTATAGAGGGGAAAGTCCCATCAGCAGTCCTGCATCCTTGCCCCAAGCCATCTACTTTTTTTTTAGCCTATTTTTTAAGTTATTTATTTATTTATTTATTATTTATTTATTTACTTATTTGGAGAAAGAGCAAAAGCAGGGGAGAGGCAGAGCGAGGGAGAGAGAGAGAGAATCCCAAGCAGCCTGGAGGAGTTTCAGCTGGAATCACAGCTTCTCCAGGGAGTCTAAGTCACCTGTTTCAACTGTCAATCTAAGGCATAAGAGAATGCCTTGTTCTTGAAGCTCTTTGAACCCCCGCAGAACCTGATTGTCCAGTCTCAGTTCTATACTTTTAGAAGAGCTACCTGTGTTTTCCCCATGCTCAGCAGAATAAGTGAGCAAACATATATCCCGGTGTTTGTGCCTCTCCCTACGATATGAACTCATGCTTCCAACAAGAATATGGAACAGATCAGCAAATTTTACCCTCAACTCAACTAGCACATACTGTTCAAGGCATAAATTAGAAAAAGGGCAGAAGAACAGTAAGCAGATTGTCATTTGCACAAAGGTATCAGTGGAGAGAAACTATCTCACTCATTTTGAATTGTTTGGAATTGACAGAAATGTGTGAAACTAATGGGAAAAGGTAGAAAAAATGTTCACACAACTTTCTTTTTCAAACAATGGCTTTAAAATATTTTTAATTGTGGTAAAATACACAGAACATAAAATTTAATACCCGAACCATTTTTAAGAACATAGTTCAATAGCATTAAATTCTTTCACATTATTGTGCAACCGATCTCAAGAACTCTTTTTTATAATACAAAAATGAAACTCAGTGTCTATTAAACTTTCCCCCATTCTTCCCTCCAGCTAGTGCCTGGCAACTACTCTTCTCCTTTTTACTCTTATGCTGATTTGTTCAAAATCTTCCCCCATTTGAAGGGTGAGTTCATACAGCGGGTTCATAACCTATTAGTCAAATCCTTAGTGGTTGGTATTTACCTTTTTGTTACTGATTTATTTCACTATAAATCAAGATTCATCTATGTTGTAACGTGTCAGAATTTCCTTCCTTTTTAAGACTGAATACTGCTCTATGGTGTATATACACTACATTTTGTCTATTCAACCATTAGTGGGCACTTGGGTTGCTTTCACCTTTTGGCTATTTTGAATAGTGTTGCCATGTACATGGGTGTACAAATACCTCTTTGAGACCCTGCTTTTCATTCTTTTGGGTATATATTCAGAAGTGGAATTGCTAGACTGTGTGGTAATTCTATATGTACATTTCTGAGGAAGGATTACACTGTTTTCCACAGTGGCTAGACCATTTTACATTCCCACCAATAATGCACAAGGGTTCCAATTTCTCCACATCTTCCACTCGTTAGGGGCATTGTTTTTGTTTTGTTTTGTTTGTTTGTTTGATTTATAGTTGCTCTACAAGGTGTTATCTTGTGGTTTTGATTTGCATTTCCCTAATAAGTGGTGTTGGGTGTATGTGGTATAAGGTAAGGGTCCAACTTCATTCTTTTGCATGTGCATATCCAGTTCCCCAACACCATTTGTTCAATAGACCATTCTTTCCCCCCTAAACTGTCTTGGTTCCCTTGTCAAAAATTATTTGACCATACATGCAAGGGTTTATTTCTGGGCTCTCTATTCTATTCTGTTGGTCTAGATGTCTGTGTTCATGCCACAGTGTTTGATTACTGTAATTTTTCAATAAGTTTTTTTTTTTTAATTTTTTTTTTCAACGTTTATTTATTTTTCGGACAGAGAGAGACAGAGCATGAACGGGGAAGGGGCAGAGAGAGAGGGAGGCACAGAATCGGAAACAGGCTCCAGGCTCTGAGCCATCAGCCCAGAGCCCGACGCGGGGCTCGAACTCACTGACCACGAGATCGTGACCTGGCTGAAGTCGGACGCTTAACCGACTGCGCCACCCAGGCGCCCCTCAATAAGTTTTGAAATCATAAATATGAGATGTCAACTTTTTTTTTTCAAAATTGTTTTGGCTATTCAGAGTCCCTGGAGATTCCATATGAATTTGAGTGAGTCTTCCTATTTCTGCAAGAAAAATGTCATTGGTATTTTGACAGGGAGTGCATTAAATGCGTCGATCACTGTGCGTAGTATCTATATCTTAACATAATCAGTCTTCCAATTCATGAACACAGAATGCCTTTTCATTTATTAGTGTCTTCTTTAATTACTTTCAGCAATGTTTTGTAATGTTCAGTGTACAAGTTTTTGGCCTTCTTGGTAAATTTATTCCTAAGTACTTATTCTATTTGATGCTATTTGATGCTATTCTTATTTGATGCTATTATTAATGGAATTGTTTATTGAAATATAGTTGACATATAGCACTGTGTAAGCTTAAGGTGTACATAGTGTTGATTTGATACATTTATATATTGCAATATGATCACCACCATAGCATTAGCTAATACTTCTGTCATATCACATAATTATTATTTCATTTGTATTGAGAACATTTGAGATCTAACCTCTTAGCAACTTTGAAGTATATAATACAGTATTGCTGACTATAATCCCAACACCATATAGTACGTAGGTCTCCAGAACTTATTCAGATTGCTCATTTATTCACACAACTTTTAAGATTAAGCATGAATACAGAAATTTGCCATTCATGGAAGAAAAGCTTCACTAAACATGATTAGATTTCAGAATAATTGAAGTGAGATGTTGAAAATGAGTCATGGAGACACAATACCTTAGAGGTGAAGAGATATAAAGACCATCCAGTCTAGCCTTTTCATTGTACTGATAAAGAAACTTAAGCTCAGAAATATTTTTTTGCCATATAATGAGTCATATTTATGGGTCACCTGTATAAAATGCTTAAAAAGCTCGTACTTTTTCCCCTCAGAAATGTTTATACAAGTATATAATTTTATATTTAATATGCCTTCTCTATTATACTTTTCTGTCCTCTTCCGTTCTTTTTCTATAATCTCAATTTTAGTCACATCCTCAGCTGTGGTAAGCATTGACCATACTGGCTGTTGAAAGTAAGAAGTGTAGGACACAGACTCCTCTTAATGAATGTACTTTATGCCACTACAGCTGTCAGAGCTGTAAGCCAGTTATTAATATGCAAGGCAATGACTTCTGTTCCTGAAACTACTTGAAAAGTGTATCATTCCCATATTGTTCCCTCTTCTGTGTTCATTTAACACTCCACACATCAGGATGACCCCTTCTTTGGTCATGTCATGATAAATATTTTTGGCACCTCTTAAGTAATCTAGGAAATTGTGCTTATGCCTGACTGAGGGACCACTTCCTACGCTACTGAATAAAAAAATCCTTCCTTGGGGCACCTGGGTGGTTCAATCAATTAGGCATTCAACTTTGGCTCAGGTCATGATCTCATGGTTCGTGGGTTGGAGCACTGCATCGGGGTCTGTGCTGACAGCTTCGGGCCTAGAGTCTGCTTCGGATTCTGTGTCTCCTTTTCTCTGCCCCTCCCTTGCTCATTCTCTGTCTCTCTCTCTCTCTCAAAAATGAATAAACTTAAAAAAATTTTTTTAATCCTTCCTTTTTTATTCCTAATGGGTTTACAAAGTAATCCTTTTACCTGTAATCTCCAGAATCTTTTGCAACTTAGTCTGTTCTAAATCTCTAAGAGCATTATTTTTTCCTCAGCTCCATGCTTCTCTCTTTTAAACTTTTTCTTTAACTCCTTAGCCAAAATTGAATCAAGCGGATTTTATGTTACCAGTATGGGAAAAGATATATCCTGCAAGTAGCAACCATAACAAACTTGGGGTGGATCTACTGATATGACACTGCATAGACTTTAAGTAAAAAACTGTTTCTAGATATAAATAGGGAAATGTTTAAATGACAATGACACATCTCTTAAGGAGTCATTCTTTAGTGTGTTGGGAAGGCAGCTTATAATTGAGAGAATTTTTATATATTATTATTACGCTTCTTTTCTGTACCTTTTTGTTTGCTCTCTGACCTTTCTGGCTGATGGAGTAGCAGACCAAGGCAAGCAAGAAGTAAGGACAGGCATGGGTAGAATTTGTTTCTATACCAGGTGCAAGGCTGACGGCTAGCCCAGGCAGTGGTTTTTCGTTCATTCAGCCCCGCTTATTAAGGTTCACCACTAAAGTTTGAAAATACGGCTTTCTAGTATGCTTGCTTAGCTTTTATCTCAGTGTACACGTTACTCCTGGGATTTCCTCTGGTAGGGATTGTAGGAGTGGTTGTTCCAGTTTTAAGGTATAGAACTCTTGCCATTTCTTAATTTACATCCATTTATTTCGATTACTGAATCTATTATGTACCTGCATCAGTATTTTCAAATGTTTTGGCCTGTTTGTTAATTCATTGACACGTGCATGCTTGTGGCAGGAGGAACTTATTGCTGCGGAAATGTTAGAGACAGTAAAGAAGATTTGAGAAAACAGAGCAAGCCAGTGTGTTACCTTATTGGAAGCCTTGTTAAATTGCCTGCTGTCTCATTCTGGTTGACCAAATTAGGTAAAGCCAGAGAATCATTAGAATTTAGTGTGCATTTTAACTCCATGTGAGTTTACCAGTCAGTTATTAAAATTGTTGATGGAGGTTTATAGGTTCCAATTATAGACAAACACTTAAAAGTAATTCTGGATACCAAATTGGAAGTCCCAGGCATTTCATTTCTGTTGTGAAAGGAGAATATCTTAATGAATTGGAAATGAATTGACTTGCATACACTAGAATGAACATTTTTTCTAGAAGCAACAATGTATTATTCAAAGGCAAACTTCTTTGTTTATACATTAAATGTAATTTGTACTAATAATACTTCACTTGAGGGTATTATGTTATGGAAATAATATATGTATTTATATTTGTTTAAATCAGAATCTCTTGGTATATAAGCTGTAGTTTAGGAATTTATTAAAAATTAATGAAATTTGTGGCAGTCAAAATCAGTCGTTCTTAACCAGAGATGGTTTTGCTTCGCAGGGGCTATTTGGCAATGTCTGAACATATATATTATGTTGTTACAGCTTGGGGTGGGGTGGTATTCTCCTTGGTAGAGGCCAGAAATGCTATTACAGATTTGACAATGTAAAGGACGGCCTCCTGCAACAAAGAATTATCTGGTACAAAACATCAACAGTTTCAAAATCAAAACCCCGGCTCTAAATTGTATAGCATACTTGAAACCAGCTTTAGTTTGATAGGTGGCCCCAAACTTAATATAACATTCTTACATACACACTGCATTTTCTGTTCAATTTGTTTGTTAACTAAAACTGATCTAAAAATTACATATTACTTTTATTAAAAAAGAAACTAAGATGACAGATTTTCAAAAAATTTTTTGTTTAAAACTAATACATAAGAATAAAAATAGTTTTTTGAATAAAATAACCCTAAAGAAGATATATTAAAATATATATTTTTTAAGTTTCATCACAAAAATGTCTGCAAACAATGACATAACTTTAAAGAGAAGAAAATGTGATATTATCACTATAGATATCCACACAAACACATATATCACATTACATATATATATATGTATATAGAATGTACATACATATAATGTGTATTTATTTATAATACTGTTATAAAAATATATCCATATAAAAATTTTATTTAAATGACTTGCAACAAACAAGGGAATACGCAGTAAAAAAAAAAAAAAAAAAACTGGAGAATGACCAAGATCAATAACCACCTGTCATAAAGGTAGAATTGAGTGACTTATGTTTATTTTACAGATCTGAACCTCCATGGAATATTTCTTTTATGCTGTCCTTCAGTATTCCTAGACAGAACAGAGATCTGAAAAACAATTTAAAAATAGTATACTTTCCAATTAATTGTTAATTGAACTTATTCTCCCAGATTTATTTCTGAGCACTCCACCTATAAATCTTTTCCATCATTTCTTCATTTGGCATTTTACTTCTATACTCACTATGATATTTGCTACATAACTGTGTGAAAATTATTTGGATAAGGAACTGTTTCTCAACATGCCTTATGCATTTCTTAGAAAAATGGACCACATCTTGTTTATTTTGTTTCTTTGAAAGCTAGTATGTTTATGTATACATATATATATATGTATATATAAAAATAAAGTTATATATATATATATATATAAGTTATATATATATGTGTGTGTGTGTGTTCTTTGTATTTTCCTTCCTTCCTCCCTTCCTTCTAAATTGGCTGAATATAATATATGTGTTTTATTCAGCCAATTTAGAAGGAAGGGAGAAAGGAAGGAAAAAACAAAGAAAACTTTATTTTTTTTAAAGCAACCATTAAATTTTTTCTCAAACTCCCTGTTCAGTCAATATCAAGAGAAAAGAGGGAAACTTAATTTTAAAAAAATGGTCACAAAGGGGCAAAAATGGGAACATGATGTTATCTAGAATGTAAGAAGTTACTACTTCCCCTAGGCCAGACTCATGAAATTAAAATTACTGCTGTTTGAGCCCTGCCATTGTTGGTAACATTGCTGTGGCCTTGTGAAAAATGATACTGGGGCCAGTATCATTGACACTGCTGGAATTGCACACAGCCAGAAGGATTTTCTCTCCCTTTTGCTTTCAAACCTCTTATGAATGCTTCCTGGTCAGATCTTAGACTCAATCATCAAAGAATGTTAGATGTCATGAAAGACATGGATGTGAACACAGACCTCGGATGGTATACCAAGATGCTATACCAAGATGGTAATAGTCATTTGCTGTATGTATATGTGAATTATATATGTAGAAATTATCCAAGGAAATTCAACAAAAAATTATGAAATTGACTTATATCAGGAAAAATTTAGCAACAAATTCTCCGATAGTATTTTAACTCTCGAATATATAGAAAGGGTATGCTTATCTCAATATTTTTCTTTTCTATAGAAATCTCTATTTTAAAAATATTAACTTGTATATACATATATAATATAATATAATATAATATATAATACATATGTATATTTTTAAAATTTCCTATAACCCGTTATTCTCTTGTCTCTGAAAATTTTATATAGAAAGCTAATAAATGTATATTCAGGAAACATATATATATATCTTTGGGGAGGACCAAAATATATAACAATGAGTAATATACAGAAATGGAATCTAAGAAATTATTTTTCTTTATTAAATTGCAATACAAATCCTGTGTAGTAGAAGATACCAGAGTAACATATCACATTTACGAGTTTTTGTATGAATTCCTTGGAAGCCAACATTGCCTGGTAGATGAGCATGACAGTAGAAATGTGAACATTCATAAGATTTGTCCCAAGGTCATTTTGCCTTAAAAAGTATTAAAGCTCCTAAAAATGATATTTGTCTATTGCAGCAGCAGAATCAGCTCAAGGTCAAATAACCGCATTTCTTCATTTTTTTTAAATATGAATCTAAACCTTACAAGAACTGAAATGCTTAAGGACATCAATAAAGAAGGCATTTTAGAATAAAATCTTTGAAGGATGGTTCCACCGTGTGAAAAGGAGTCGCAATCATTCAGTTGCCTGTGTGTTTATCTTCTAAATGTTCCCAGATATTATATCTTAAAGAACTGAAATTTGAAACAAAAGAAAGTGCTTAGCGTTTAGAAATTGTGTTTTTAAGTGCGTAATGTATTGGAAGAATTCTGACTCATGCAAGGGTTAGAAAAGTTTTCATTTCTTCTTTCTTTTCTGTTAGCTATGAGAAATCTTGATCTAATTAAAAGTGCAGATATAATAAATGCTCCTTTGTAAATATATCTGAGTTTTTAAAATGAGAATGAAATTTTATTCCAATTTTACTTCATCACAAATAAAATAAAGATTAGAGAAAAATATCCATAAATACATATGTATTTGTAGGTGTATTGAAAAGCTTTGTAAAAGAAATCTCGGAAGTTGTGTTCAATTTTTATTTTGTAGTTATGTGTGATAATTATTTATAGGTAAATATCTGTGTCTCCTTATAAGAATGATGATTGTTGAAAATAGTTTTGTTTTCTGACATTACATATGTATATATTCTTTATGAAAATTGTAAGAAAGATAGATACATCTGTTGATCAATCTACCTACCTACCACTTGAATTCAACAAGAAATACTTTTCAAGAATAAATATCTTTCTTTTAATAAAGATTTTAGTTTTAAGTAATCTGTACACCCCATGTGGGGCTCAAACTTACAACCTTGAGATCAACACGTGCATGCTCTACCAACTGAGCCAGCCAGGAGCCCCATGTTAGATTTTAGAGAGAAAATATATCCTATATGGTACTTTATAAAGAAAAACATTTTCCATGCAAATAATTTATAAGTAGCAGTGGGCCATATTTACAAGAAGTTATTTAGAATTAGATATAACAGCATCCAGTTGTCAGAATGTGTATCGTTGTGCCTGAGTTATTTTCCAACACTGTTAGAAAGCCACTTTGCTTTTGTGTGAGTACAGCAAGCTTAAAATACTAGGTATTAACAATCCACAACTCCTGGGGGCTTTCAAAGACTGAGAAGAAAAAATACACACACACACACACACACACACACACACACATATAAATATTTGTGTGTATGTGTGTGTATGTATATGTATATACATACACTATACCTCCATTTTCTTTAGGAGGAAGAATTCTAAACCATCTATTTTAAACTGTTTCCCAGTGTCTCCCTAAAGGAATAAACTTCAGTCACTTATAGTCAATTAGCTTAATAATGAATACTTTGTCTCTATTGTCTGGTTTTTTTTTTCCTTCCTTTATCAGTTCCCTGCTCCATAACTTATGTTCCTTGCATCTGCCAAATTGTTTATGTATGTCATTGTGTAATGTCAAAGAATTTACCAGCCTAATGATAAAAAGGATAGTGTTGTTGATGAATATTCCAGGATCATGGGACCTCTAACATGCTATAATTTTATAATTACTAAGAATCTCAAATGTTCTGTAGTATGGGGACATGGTGAATATCTACATAAAAACTTATGAGATGTAACAGATAAAAGTAATATCTCTCATATTTAAAAGTTAAGCTGACAATAGTAATTATAAGACTATGTAGCTGGTTGTGGTTAAATATCATTAATGCCCTGAAAAAACAAAATTAAGGTCTAAGTCACCCCCATGGTCATATCTGAGTGTGGTATAAACATCACAAGGCCTTTGTAATAGCATGTAATGACTCTATCTTCTACAACTGGAAAGCAGACTGGCCTGAAAAACCAGTTCCAGAAACTGACTATTGTTAAAAAAGAAAACAACAGATCCAAAATGGCATCAGTAAACCAAGACTTAATACCTAACCTAACTGCAATTTCAGTCCGCCAGAAATGTAAACTTTTACCGGGCAACGTGGGGATTTTTCTGGTCAGCACTAGAAAATTTACTGATAGAACCTTTTCCTTTCTCCTTAGAAGGGCAACCTTGTCCAAAACGATGGATCGTTTGCTAACAGTTTTCTTTTTTACACTCCCTCCCTAACCTTTAAAAACCTTTCCTTTTCGGTAGCCCTTTGGAGCTCCCTTCATTTTGCTAGACAAGATGCTTCCCAAATCATGAATCAATTAATAAAGTCAATTAGATCTTTAACATTTACTTGGTTGAATTTTTGTTATTTTACAGTGTGACAGCAATAGAACAGAAGCTTTAATTCACAATCTCAGGTAAGCCTCCAGAGCCAATAGGAGTCTAGGAGTGGATTTTGAGGGAGCTAGATAAGATGGAGGATGAGATAGGGAGGAATAGATAAGAAGCTATTTCTCCTTTGGTTTGTTTTAACTGGTGGGGTATTCCCACCAGTGGAGCATGGTAGTGCTGGTTGTTCCCCATCCTTTTTTTTTTTTTTGGCTTCAAACTTCTCTTTTATTTAACCTTTATTTTTTATTTTTTTTAACATGAAATTTATTGTCAAATTGGTTTCCATATAACACCCAGTGCTCATCCCAACAGGCGCCCTCCTCAATGCCCATCCCTTTCCCCTCCCTCCCACCCCCCATCAGTCATACAAAGAAAGACAGATACCATATGTTTTCACTCTTATGTGGATCCTGAGAAACTTAACAGAAAACCATGGTGGAGGGGAAGGAAAAAAAGCTAGAGAGGGAGGGAGCCAAACCATAAGCGACTCTTAAAAACTGTTCCCCATCCTTGACATACATTTGTTCTTACCTGAAACTTTTATTTAAACAATTTTGATGATTTATAAACAGTAATGGTATTTTGGTTTTATTTTTAATTTCTCTAATGTGTAATGAATATAATCACCATTCCATGAATATTAGCTATTATAAAATCAACAATGTGAAATTCTTGTTTAAGTCCTTTGCCTATTTTTGGTCTACTTTCTTCCTTATTAATTTATATATGCTGAATATGAATCTTTTATTGGAAATATGCATTACAATTTCTTTCCTTCTGGAACTTATCATTTCACTTTAATGGTATTCTTTTGCACCAATTATACAGGATTGGATACTTGAAAATACACAACTCTTTAGGAGTTACTCATCTAAGGCTTTAAGAGAGGTAAAAGTGAATTTCTTGATGAGGCATATTCTCAGGATTATGACTCAGGATTTTATACACTGACAAATACACCTGGGCCTAGTACTAATTCAGAGCTGGAATTGCTACTGGAAGCATGGACAAATCAATGACTTACAATTAATGAGGTAAAGTGATAATATTAACTTGGCAGAGTATTAAAAAGGGATCAAAAGGCCCAAGGAGGTAAACATGCCAGCATAAGTTTATTACTTAAGACCAGAGAACAGATAGCTATGTTTCCCAGGAAGCAGTAGAGACATTCTTTTCCATAAAACAAATACTAATGTCTGTTATACGGACATGAGAATCACTGAGAAGCCAAGGTTGATGGTAAGAGTAATGTTTTAGAACTTATTTCACTGAAATAATGGGGATAATAGGATTCTGCAATAGCAGGGGGCAAGTGGTAACATTTTATATTCAGAAATAAGGTGGACATATTATTGTAAGAAGTCTTTGCCAGGAACAAAGACTCCCAGGAGTTTGTACCTGTGGCTAATATATCATGGCGTTCCTAGTGGCAAAATAGATGGGTAGCCAACAAGGTTATGTATTAACCTATATAATCTAAAACCCATCTCAACTAAATAGGAAATTAGGGCACCTTAGCCAGTTCCCAGTTCTGAACTAGTTTCAAACCCTGAGGTCTCCAAATTAAGTAGAGTGAGGGTCATCTTGAAGAAGGACCCCATAACATCAAAGGAAGAGTAAGGAACAGAAATTTCCCTGGTATTTCACCCACAGGAAACTTTAGTCATTTATCAGGGAATGATTCACTGGAAAAAATAGAATTCCCAACTATTTCTAAAGCTTCTGGATACATGGCCTGATCTAACACTAATAAGATGTCACAATGACTCATGAATGGAGTAGCCATATTGGTGGGAAAAGAGGCTATTCTTGGATCTAACAACATTGAGTTTCCTCTCACAAAAGCATATCTAGCTACAGGTGCTACTGAATGCTCAAACCCTAGGAAATATAGAGACTAAGCCTGTGATACTGTACCAGCCCATTAGGTGGTAACAGCCTGATTATATCAAGCCCCTCCACCAGAGAAAGTGAAGGCATACATATTTATTAGAATTGAAACATATTCCGAGTATAAGTATGCTTCTCTTACTTGTAATGCCTCAACCAGAAAATTATCTGAAGGCTCACCCTAGTGTCTGATTTATTATCTTGGGATCTAACCTCTAGAAGTCAGACTTCCCAGCCTCTAGAACCATGAGAAATAAATGTCTGTTGTTTAGGTCACCCAATCTATGGTATTTTGTTATAGCAGCCTGAGCTGACTAATACAGCTCCCTAAGGATAAAGGTTAAAATGGCCTACTGTAGAATTGACATCCTATAACATACAATAAATACTTGACCCATCATATGTATTCTCAACAACAGAATACATGTGTCTGGGAACCAAGAAGTGGAAATTGGAAATGGCTTGTCTCCAGTGGCTCACCTGGGGAATTTATCCTTCCTGTCACCTCAACTTTAATCAAAACTGGTCTTGAAGTCTTGTTTTCAATGGGAGAAACAGTTCTACAATGAGTACAGTAAAAGTATGGCTGCTATCTAGGAATGTATTGAGTCCTCATATCAATGAACAAATAGGAAAAGGGAGGAGTTACTCTCCTGGCTGGATAATTAATATGGAGGGATTTAATATGGCGCACAAATGGATCAGGGTAATGAAAAAGGGATACCATACTTGAGGCTGATAATGCCAGACTCAAACCCTTAATTTCAACATGCTTCAGTAGATTTCCAGCTGCTTGCGTCTTTTTCCTCTGTGCCTCAGGGCTTTTGTCACTATGGAGGACTGCTGTCAGCTCATGACAAACCTTAAGTGCCCGGAAATGAACAGCCCTTGGATCGTTTCTCAACTGTTGACTGAAAGGGATTGGTTTATGCAAGTTAGTTTCTTCATCCATCCAACAGGATAATTCTGACAAAATATAATTTCATTTCCTGAAGTTTCCCTAGGAGTTTAAATTCCAGTCAGTCACTATGGATGTTGACTGAATCAGACATCCTTTGATGACTGCCTCCCTTCTTTCAAATGCTCAGCCATTACCATGGTTTCTTGCTTTCCCAAATAAAATATTTTCACCAGAATTCTTTTTTTTTTAATTTTTTATTTTTATTTTTGAGAGAGAGAGAGAGAGAGAGAGAGAGAGAGAGAGAGAGAGAGCATGAGTGGGGGAGGAGCAGAGACAGAGGGAGACACAGAATCCAAAGCAAGCTCCGGGCTCTGAGCCGTCAGCACAGAGCCCAACATGGGGCTCGAACTCACAGACTGCAAGACCATGACCTGAGCCAAAGTCAGACACTTAACCAACTGAGCCACCCAGGTGCCCCCAAAATTCTTGTCTTAGAGATGGCTTCTTCAATGACCCAAACCAAGACACTTTATAGCACATCATACACCTTCCTAAATAAAGCTGTGACTGACCTTCAATACTTTTTTAAAGTATTGTAAGCCTCTGAAAAGGAGAAAAAAATGCCATGGTCCTTAAATGCTGTTTTTATGATTTAAAAAGCAAAGTGAAATAAAGTGAATACATTTTATATTCAATTGTACATTATCATGAATTGCTATTATCTTTTTAAAAATCATTTGACAGATCATTTGAATAATCTCTGGGAAAGGCACCTGGGTTGCTCAGCTGGTTAAGCATCAAACTCTTGATTTTGGCTCAGATGATGATCTCACGATTCATGGGATTGAGCCCTGTGTTGGGTTCCACGGCTGACAGCACAAAGCCTGCTTGGAATTCTCTCTCTCCTTTTCTCTCTGCCCCTCCCCCCACTTCTGCATTCTCTGTCTCTCTCTGTCTCTCTGTCTCTGTCTCTCTCTCTCTCAGAAATAAATACACTTTAAAAAAGAAGAATATCTGGTAAATGGAAACAATAAAATGTATAAAACACACTATACCTAAAACAAGGTAAGGCCCCCCGATTGACACATAACTTTCCAAGGCCTATCTATCTATCTATCTACCCACTTCTCCATTTATCATCTATCTAGTGACCATCACAATTGTAATAATTCCCTCCCCAATTTTCTTCATGGAAAGCATTAAATATATAACTGAAGGAGCAGAGGAAAGAGAAGTATGGATTTTTCCAAATGAGAAGCACTTGAGACCCTCTTGGTCATTATTTCCTAAATTATGCTCTGTGGAAACACTAGTCTTTGTACAGCTCTTAAAACTGAGTAAAGTAAAAGACTATAAAAGATGCTGTATTTCCCCTCACATCACTTATCCCAATTCTTGCTCAAGTATTCACAATGCAAATTTGAAAATCTGTTTTAATAAACTTTCATATTTTTATTTCTTAAATGTTTTCTGTATTCTTCCAACTTACTTTATCAAGGATTTATAAATGAGTGTGTGTGTGTAAAAATGTATAATAAGTTCTCTAGACTTTAGAAAGTGCTGCTATTAGTACTCAAATATTGGGATTCAAGCAAATCTCATTAATGACATAAGTCTTACTATCTCAAATGTCATTCTTCTGTATGTTCCATGTATGTAATCCTATAAATCAAGCATGACAATTATATATTAAGTCCACATGCTTGCCTATATATAAAAACATATTATTGACCAATTTTTATTATTTTAGAATGCATTCAATGTATCAGTATTTTTGTGGTCATAGTCAGATAATCAACTACTATTATCTAAGCTACCTCAAAATTTACTTAAGTGACTGATCTAAAAGAGAATTTTGTGTTAAGTATTTAATAAACAGAGATGCTATGGGGAATGTGTAGAATGTAGCTCATGTTCTTACCATGAATAATTTGAAATTTTCTAGAAAAACAAGATTATATGAAATTATGACAGCACAAAAGTTGCAGTGCAAATTAAATGCTAAGCATCATTCTATATAATAGAAGGGTACTAATTTTCTTAGAAAATCAATATCAATATAAACTTCAATATTTACCCATTCTTCTAACTTATTCTTACTAATATAATAGTAGCTAATTATTTTGAGTCTGTGTCATTCTTCATTTACTCATATTGGACTTCTCCATAGCATAATTCAAACCATATTTCCCCTGGATACAATGAGAACTTTCTTCAAAGGCACAGTAATCTTCATGTTAATGTAGCTTGGAATTTCAAGGGCATACCTGATATAACAATGTGTTGTCATAAATATTTCTGACATTTATTCATTATAGTTACTTTAAAAGCAAGTTAATATTTCAAAAATAAATTAATAGTAACATCATTTCTCAGCTCAATTATAAAATATGCTAATGTGTCAGACATTCTTAATGCATCAGGATTAGCTGGGGACTGTTGTAGCCGAAGTAAAAAGAATTTTAAAAAGCAGTATTCCATGGTGAATAATTTAACCATATGGTCATTTGGCTTTGATTTAATTCAGCAATGGATGCTAGGAATTTTATGGTGTATCTAGAATACATATACTACTTCTAAAAAGGACATGTTACAGGAAAGGAAATATAAATAGTATGATGAAAATTTCATGTATTACATTTCTTTCCAAATTTTACCATGGCCTTTTCAAATTCTCCAAGGAAACATATTTCCTTTGGTCTATTAGAAATGACTTCTCCAATCAGAGAGTACTGACAATATTAATGTGTGAGAATTATATTTTGGATGAATTTTGATAAGTCAGAAATTATCAGGGAAATTTCTCACAATTAAACTTTAATTATGCCAAGATACCAAGAGAGAGAAAGGGAGAGATAGAGAGAGAGAGGAAGATAATCAGAGTTGTTATGTTGTTACAGTATAAAACTGTCCTGCACTAATGAAACAAATTCTTAAAGTTTTCTCTGCAGGTACATTTTGAAAAAAATCCAGCAACAAATATTTCGTTTATGTATGTGCATGTTTGTGTTAAAATGCATATTCATATATTTTTAATATGATTGTGTGTGTATATTCACACACACACATACACACACACACACACATTTGTTTAGGGGTCAGCAATTCTGTCTTCTGCAAATAAGAGTTTGTCCATGAAACCAAATATTCACTTGACCTGGTTGCCCATATTAAATCGATGTAGTTACTAATATAAGGTAATGTAAAGGGAAGTTTGGGCTTTTCATGTGTACATCTGAGACACAAAAGCAGGTCATAACTAGATAGAAGACCAGTAAAGTTCTGTGAGTGGCCTTTGATAAAATTTAGGCTCTAAGTTGTATGGATTCCACTAACATTTTGTGTTAAAATGTAGCAAAATTTAACAGTGTCTCTTTGTGTAGGATATATCACTTCTTTCAGCATCTGCATATTCGTTTATAAAACAGGGACAATAATTCCTGCCTAATGTTCTTCATGGTTTTGTGTCAAGAAGTGATAGTAATTGAAAATACCTCAACAAATATAAAGGTTTTTTTTTTCCTTCTATTTTTGTATCTGGCTGTATTTGTCACCAAAATATGTTAGGCCTACATGAGATAGTATGCAATAATATGTTGAAGTGAAGAAAATAAATAAAAGACATAAAATGGGATTACTATTGAGAGAAAACATGAAATGCGTTTTTAAACTGACACTTACAAATGAAAAGCAATGGCAGAATGAAAATTCAGTGCAGGCACTGACGTCCTGTGGTTGAAGAAAGCCATAGAGAAAAATCCCGCCTGTGTGTCATCATCTTGTACAGAATTCTGAACAGTTTAAAAGTATCACTGGGACTGTGAATATGCTACTGATGTGATTGAAAGATAAAACCATCAAACACCAGATTCAAAAACTTCCCCTCATAATTATCTATTTAATTGAAGCAACGTGATACTTTATCATCCTTTAAACTATCATTGTTAGTGGAGTCCATTAAGCCAAACAGTAAAGATCAATGCTAATTTTAGGTAAAATAGTTTGCTTATTTTTCCTAGAAACTATTCTGAAACCACAATTTACTAGCTGTCTTTTGCCCCCCTTTTAATTAATTTCATGTTATGTCTTCCTGCTGGTGTTCATTTTCACTGCCCTTACTGTGGGATAGGTGATCCCCCCCCCTAATTGTTGCCAATGTCACTCTATTCACAAGGTGACACTGCAGTAGCAACTTTGTCACCTAAATCAGCATGACCATTCTCTCTGTTGACCAGCACACTATCATCTGCCATTTCTCACGGCTTGGTCCTAATTAAGAACTTTGCGTTCAAATGAATTTTAGTGCACTGCGTTCAGGTTTGAATAAGGAGAGGAGTGGATGAAAGTTGCTTGATTAGAAAGAAAAAAATAAACACATGCTTTCCTTATATCTCTGTCTTCTTCCTTCTATTTCTTATTTACACAGCATCTATTTTCCCCCACTATGTGCTGTGTGGGTTAATCCCACACGTTCCTCTGATGTTCATGCTTAAAGGCAATCAGTATTGAGGTGGTGAGGAGGAAGAGGTAAAGCAGTGATTTATTAAGCATTACCCCTCAGAGATACAGGAAAATCAGTATATTTGTGAGATTCCTCTGCTACTTCAACCGTAATATTATTTTTGCCGTGATTGTAACTTTGGTGCAAATCACACTTCGGCTCTCCCACTTTCTGACTTCAGGACCCTAAGTTGCTTAACCTGTTAAACCTGTTTTCTTATAAATAAGCTAGCAATATAGTCCTTGAGGGTTCACATCATATCATTTATTTATCCATTTACTCATTTCTATAATATTTCTTCTTTATTACATTATAAACTTGAAGATTAGAAGGCCATATCTGCTTGTTTAACTTTATACTTATTCCCAGTGCCTACCACTGTACCCAGAATATAGTAAATACTCAATAAATATTTGAAGGACTGCCAAAATATTTAGAACCATCTGTGCCAGGAAAGAGATAAATAAATGCTAATATGTAGGAACTGGGATAGTCTTGTAAATAGGACTTTTTAATTGGTATAAATTTCTATATGTAATGATTAAATCCTACTACTACACACTATATACACATATATATGTATATATAACACACATATATATGTATATATATACACACATATATGTATATATATAATAGATTTGTAAACTATCTACTAGACACTATATATATAACAGATTTGAAAACACAAGACTTGTAAAACCAATCAATAGTATGACTTGTAAAACACTAAGTTAAAATAAACCATCAACTCACGGACTAAACTTTATATTTCTGGGAAAAAGTGTAACTTATCTGAATTTAGATAATATTGATTTTGTGGGAGGGAACTGCTTTTGCTATACTTCAGCCATGCATCTCTAATCTCCATTAAACTGCTGGGGATAATATAGTACTCACCCTTTCCTACCACCAATGTCCCCAACATTGGCACTGTCAACAGCTCAGTTCACCTTTTATCCAGGGTGCTTAGCATCACTAACCTAGGTCAAAAGGAATATCATCAGGCCACACTTCTGGCCATTGTGAATAAAATATGCAAGCTTTTATATATTAAATTACCATGTTATAGAAAGGCAGTTTCACTACATGGATTTACAAATTGCATCATTTAGAAAATATTTATATATCTACCAGAATAGGATAGGTAAAGAAGAAGAAACTTTAATGAACAGTCTTTATCTTTAGGTACCCTAAAATACACTTCATGTATATATAGTTAGATAGATAGATAGATAGATAGATAGATAGATAGATAAGTGTGTGTGTGTATTCACATATATACTTCTACATTATATAAGTATGCAAATATTTAAATATAAAAATAACAATAATACAAGGGCATAAGTATGTCAGATAATAGAAAACAACAATACTACAAGAATGTGTATATGGGTCAAGTAACTGATATGAATGTTCAGTCACATTATACTCCTCCAGTCAGGGATCATATCTCACTTTCTTTTCTGTATCCCTAGATCCAGAACAAAGCAAAGCAACCAACATATTCTCATGAAGCAAAGCTTGAAAAAGTAAGTGGATAACTTCTTTGATATTTCCAAAAAGAGAGTATTTATTTGTGCTAGAATAATATGATACAGTAAACATAAAAAGGAACTTAACTATCATAAAAGACAGGAGGACATCTTTTTCTTTTGTTATTTTGTTGTTGAATATTTCCTGACATGAAATGTAATGGAAAATAGATTTTTTTATTATGTAAGTGTGTTTGCTTGTATTCGTATTCTTACAGAGGTTTTGATGACTGTGAAATTACTTATTTTTAAAATACTGAATTCAAATATATTTCCAACATCTGGATCATCTTTGTGTAAACTTCTGGAGTTATTAATCCATAAACTTTGCAAGGCATTTCTTTCTGATCTTCAGATATTTACAGCTTTTAAAGATCTCCCTCTATGGAAGTGACGTAAGTATGTTTTCACATGGCACCTAATTTGATATTTCTAAGAGCTCACAATCCTGTCCTCCTCTACCTGTTAGGAATCCTGGTGGATTGAATTAAATTGTATTTTAGAAAATGAATTTAAAAACTTTTGGCTACATGTAACCTCAGTTTCATCTTAGTTAGAAAATAGAAAATTATTTATAAAAAATAAATTTGTCTTTTCAAACTGTTGATGAGAGCCAAACAATAGCCCAAATATTCCTTTTATGTGATTTTTAAAACAGATATAAAGCTAGAGATAAATGTTACAAATAATTCTAGGTCATGTTTTCCTAGAAAGTAGTCATTTTTTTTCCTGGTGATCATTCATACAAATAGTAACTATACTTGAGCCCAAATAATTAACTGCAAAAATTATTTTTAATGTCATCTTAAGACATGATAGACTGAATGTGGAAAGCAAAAGATAAATAAGACTTTATTTGTACTGTTACATGCTTTTTATTTATGTGTTTGTGTGCAATCTAATAAGCAATCTAAGAGGGGCCATAAGAAAAATAGATGTCAGAAAAAAGTGTGTATCAGACCTTAATTTTTGTTTTTTTGTTTTGTCATCCTGATCATTCCCCAAAGATTATTTATTTATTTATTTATTTATTTATTTATTTATTTATTTAGGAACACTGTTATCCTACCATTCCTACCATTCTAGCATTTTCAAGAAGTGGTTTCCATCTTCCTGTTCAAAGTAAATTTCAATATTGCTCTGGGTTTCGTCTCTCCTGGTATTGCTTCTCTTTTTATTAATTATTCCTATATGTTACATTTCACATTCTTAATAAATTTTTTCTATTGGTATACACATTTCATTCATCCAAATACATACATCCATACATCCTTCTCACTTATTTTCTGTTTAATCTACTGACCACTTTCCATCAATTTTGGTTAAATTTCATAGAGAAACTAATCCAGATACATTTCTAACCTATGTCAATATTTTTATAAACAGTCATGTTGTATAATATAATGCATCTACCAAAAGTACAAATTTTATATGTTTGAAATGTATAAACACCCTTGAAACCATCACCATAATCAAGATAATGAGGAAATACATCACCCTGAAAGTTTTCTCACCAACTATTTTATCCCTCACATTTTACCCTTCCTGTCTAACTTCTTCTCAGGCAACCGTATATTTAGTCTCTCATTATAGACTAGATTATATTTTCTAGATTTTATAGAAGTTGAATCATATACTATGCACTCATTTTGTTGCTGTTGTACAGATTCTTTCAATCAGCATAATTATTTTGAGATTCTTCAATGTTTTATATTTAGTAGTAATCCCTTACTTTTTATTTTGACCAGCATTCTATTGTATGTTTATATAATATTATATGTATCTATTTGTGAATAGATGGACATTTGGGCCATTTTCAGTTTGGGGTAATTAAAAGTAAAGTTGCTATGAACATTCATACACATGTCTTTGTAGGGATATAGGTTTTTCATTTCCTGGGATAAACACTACTTGACCATAATATATTATCCTCTTTATATATTGTTGAATTTGGATAGTTAAAATTTTCTTAAGAATTTTTTGCATCTGTATTCACACAGGATATTACTCTGTAGTTTTCTTTTCTTGCAATATTTTTATCTTGTTTGGCATCAGGATAATGCTGACATAATAGAATATGTTGGGTATTATTCTCTCCTCTCCAATATTCTGGGAGCAATTTGATAGAACTGCCCTTATTTCTCCTTTAAATCTTCAGTAGAATTCAATAGTGAAGCCATCTGGGGCTGAAATTTTCTTTTCAATTTCTGTAATAGTTGTAGGGTTATTTATATTATTTCTGCCTTCTTGAGTGAATTTTGGTAGTCTGTGTCTTATAAAGGACACATCTAAGTTTTTAAATTTATTGTCATAAGTTTGTTCATAGTAACCACTTTTTTATCTTTTAATTTCTGTAGAATCTTAATGATATCATCTCTTCTGTTACTGATATTGGCAGTTTGTGTGTTTTTCCCTTGTTTTCCTGACCAGTCTGGCTAGAGTTTTATTCATGTTATTGATTCCAAAAAAACAGTTTTGGTTTCATTGATTTTTTAAAAATTTTGTTCTATGTTTTACATTTTATTGATATCTATTCCGATTTTCATTATTTCCTTTCATCTACTTTTGTTGGATTTCATTTGTTCTTATTGCGTATAGCATTGGAATATAGAGCTGTGCTCATTGTTTGGGTCCTTTATTCTTCTCTAACAGGTGTTTGGTGCTGTAAATTTCTCTTTAGATCTTGCTTTACCAGTTTCAAATAAATATTGATATGTTGTGAGGGATTTTTGTCATCAATTAATATGTTTGTAAATTTCTTTTCAATTCATCTTTGACTCAAGAGGTATTTAAAAGGTTGTTGTTTAATTTCCATAATCTAGGGAAAATAAAACCTCTTTGAATTTTTTAATGCTCCTGTAAAAAGCTCTAGCCCTTTGAGACTCTTCACATACATTGGGAATTATATTTGTAGCCATTTATCTAGTTAATGCTCTGATCCAAAAGAATAATAAGACTCATTTAAGCTATTCAAAAGATAAATGGTTACATTCTTGATAGACATCAGAGTTAGCTCCTTATATCAGAATATTGCCTTCCTAGATATTTATATTTCAAGGAGGAATGAGGCCCAGGAATTTAAAGACATGTCTAAGTCTGGCCCTTGGAAAGACATATTTCCATCCCATATCAATAAAGAAAAACTATTTTTTTCTTTCCTTTATGGAGGGCATGTCAGATGCCTCTCTCCTGCATATTAATGGAAAGGATTTACTTATTTTTTTATCCCATACCTATAGACTACCTGGCTAGTCATGTAGGACATTTGACCTGGTTTTCATGAAGTTGCTTAAGTCATATTAGGGTAGGGAAAATGAAGAACTATAGGTTTTCACTGTAGGTAATTAATAAAAAATCTGTCTCTGATACATAATACTTCTGTGTGCCTTCAGGATAAAATTAGAAAAATTAATTTAAAAACCCAATACATATATTATGAGAATATTCATACATCTTTTAATTATTGATTTCTAATTTAATTTCATTAAGGTCAAAGGATATACTTTGTATATATTGATTCTTTTTACATTTATTGAGACTTGTTTTATGGCCCACAAAAAGTTTATTAGGTAAATGTTTCATGTGCAACTTGAAAATAATATATTTTATGTTGTTGTTAAGTGGATTATTCCATAAATGTCAATTAGTTCAAGTTGGCTAATAGCACTGATGAATTTTTATATATTTTTACTGATTTTCTGTCTACTAGACTTATAAATTGTTGAAGGAGAGTTATCAAAATCTTCAACTATAATTATGTTTGTTTATTTCTCCTCTAAGTCATGTCAAGTTTTTCTTCATGTATTTCTAAATTCTGTTTCTTATTAGGTACATTATTTTGAAGATTGCTAATTCCTCTTGATGAATTTCCCCTTTACCAATAGGAAACAGAATTTTTTTTGTTTTCACAATATATTTTTTAAATGTTTATTTTAAGAGAGGTTACACAGGTATGGGGTAGGGGCAGAGAGAGGGAGAGAGAATCCTAAGCAGGCTCTACCCTGTCAGCACTGGAATCCATGAACCATGGGATCATGACCTGAGCTGAAATCAAGAGTATGACACTTAACCAATTGAGTCTCCTAGGTGCCCTTGTCTTTCACAATATTTCTGCTCTAAAGTCTTTATTTTCAATGTAGTTAGTCCCCCTTCCTTTTGACCAGTGCTATCCAATTACAACTTTTCCTATCCTTTACCTTTCATCCGGTGGTATCTCTACACATAAAGTGGCTTTATTATATGTAGCATATATTTAGGTCTTGTTTTTCATGCAGCTGGATAAGCTCTTTAAATTTGGGGCATTTCAACTATAGTTAATATTATTGACAGAGTTAGGTTTAAATTAACATCTTGCTATGTTTTTTAATGTGCCCCATGTTTTCCTTTTTTTTTTACTTCTTTAGGATTACTTTTTATTACTTTATTGTTATTACTGATTTATTAGTTATAATTGTTTCCTTACTTATCACATTCAACTTACTAGCAACATTGTGCCACTTTGCATAATTTTGAACTTGTGAATTTGTATATATTTTTTCAGTTCTAACTTTTTATTGCTTTACTCATTATGAAATTCTGTTAGCAGGCACATAAAAATGAGGATTGCTGTGTGCTTTTTAATTGACTCTATTATTATGAAATGATGTTTTTCCTTGGTAATATTGTTGCTATGAAATCTCTGTAGTCTGATATTAACATAGTAACTTTAACTTATTTTGGTGTTAGTCTGAAACATATATGATATATAATAATAATATATAATAAAATAATGTATAATAAAATAAATATATAATAAAATATAGACTTCTAGTTTAGGAGGTAATTAAAGTAAAAAGAGTATGAGCCATGCTGTGATTTGTCTTTATAATTTCTTAAAGAAGGGCATAATCTCAAATATTTACTTAAATAAGCATTTCAGAGAATGTTAACTCTTAACAAAGTATTACCCCCTTCTCCCTCAAATTAATGGAACTCTTAATTTAGGGTAGGCCAATTGCATCTGAGAGATGTTATTTTCCAGTGCCCTCTCGGATTAGGTGCTGCCACGTGCCAGATTCTGACCAAGATAACAATTATAGACTCATAAAAATATCAGAATACAATTAGCAAGGAGTGCTAAATGTTGAATGAATTCAATTGGCTTGTAACAAAGTTCAGTAAACCATAACACAAAAACTAATAAACTGGTTCGTCCAATTAAAGTATTCAGCCCAGTTCTCAGAGCTAATCCAAGGTTATCTAGGAATCAAAAATAAGATTTGTTTTCCTAAGAAGCACTACCATAACAAGCTATTGATTCTGATGAGATTATGCTATTGAGGTATAGTGAGATAGTATAAATGTTGAAAGTTATTCTTACAAATTTCACTCATAAACAAAGGCACAAATTCCTAGAAAACAAAACTCAACAATTCAATTGAATGTATAAGCTACAAGTGGCAAGTAAAATTTCTTTAGGAATATAAAGAAGATTTATATCGGAAAATAAAATTAATATTTAAACAAACAGGTTAATCGAAAATAAAAGACATGTTAAACTCTGTAGAGTTAATAGACAACTTATAAATTAAATATGCCAATATTTTAATTTCATGATGGAAAGAGATGACCTGAGAGTGTAACTTACTCAGTAACACATGGCAATGTAATTCAGGGATTAAGATTAGATATTTGTTATTCAGAACAGTATTGCTTTATTCCATATAAAGCTTACAAACTCTGCTTTGCACTGGTTTGGGTCAAAATGTTATCATCAAAAATGAAAATATATTTTACTTCAGAAAGTTTAATAAGGGTCTATTTTCTTTTAAATGTTAATAACACTTTTACTAAGAAAGTTGCTATATTCCTTTCATCTTACCACACCTGCATCAGGTGTCCACCCCTCCACAAAATGGCTTATTTTTCACTATGCTTAAAGGTTCTTAAGTTGACATTTAAACTGTAAGCCAATGTAAAGGACTTTTATATTTCATTATGTTAGTATATTTGTTAATTACTATGGTGTAACTGTTTTAGACAGCACTGCCAAATGGACAGAGAGAAACAAATAGAAGACGTAAATATTTAAAAGAGAGAACTTCTGAAAAATAGTGTTTGGCTTATATATAAATCATTTTATAAGGAAAATTTTGGCTCAATTTAAAATGCATTTTGAAGGAAAATATTTTAATTCATGTAAAAGATTACGATTGAAAAGACAAAAAAGAAAAAGTAACTAATGAAGATATAATCTATGGTAGTACATTTTTCAGTTCAGACTCAAGAGATAATTCAACCAATTATCATTATAATTTTATAATTATAATGTAAAATTATAATTATAAAGTAAAATTATAATTAAAAGAAAGATTAATCCATTTAAAAATTCATCATTTTATATAAAATTGTTCCCTCTACCTGAAATATTTATATGTACTTTTGAATATATTAGAGAAAATGTTATTTGACTTTTCATTTAATTAGTCTTTTGGGGATATTATGGGCTAAAAAATTATCAGTGGAGATGTAAAGTTTTAAAAAGGAAAGTGATTTGTGACCTCGTGAAAATATCGAAAATTATAATTAGAATTGTTTAAAAAACTACAAAATATTTTCCCAGTAGAAAAATTTATAAATTAATTATAGAAAGATACATGTAACATTAAATATTCTCTTATTTTTTTCTACAGTATATGTTCATAAGTTATTTTAACTTTGAAAATATTTTCCCATGAGTTCATATTTTAGATAATGCCTGAAAAGAACTTCTATAATCATGGATTTAAAAAATGTAAAAACTTAGATGTCAACAAATGTCTTTCAAACACATATTTAACTCTATTACATTATTATGTAATTCATCAAAATATTTATTATATAAAGTACTTAAACATTCTCTTCTAATTTTTTATCTTTGTTTAGTGCCTCCATTTTAAACTTTAAAACAATTTTAGAATTATAGAAAAATTGTGCAGATAAAGGGTCTCCATATACCTCACATTCATTTTTGCCTATGAATGGTATCTTATACTAGGATAGCACATTTGCCACAATTAATGAATCACTATTCATATGTTATTATTAACTGAAATACACATTTTATTCAAATTTGCTTATCCAGATTTTTTTAATGTTTATTTATTTTGAGAGAGAGAGAGAGAGACTACAAGCGTGGGGAGGGGCAGAGAGAGAGGAGAGAGAGAAACCCAAACACACTGTCAGCTTGAAGCCCAAAGCAGGACGCCATTTAGGAACTGTGACATCATGACCAGAGCTGAATGAAGAGTAGGATGCTTACCCGACTAAACCACCCAGGCGCCCAGCTTATTCAGATTTTCTATAGCTTATTATCAAATGTGCTTTTTCTGTTCCAGAATTCCATCCAGAAAACCATATTATTTTCAGTCACCCTGTTACCTATGCTCCTCTTGACTATTATAGTATATGATTCTTTTTTTTATTAGAATTTTATTCCTAGAAATTGTCTTAAGTGTTCTCAAACTCTCTCTCTCAATATCTTTTCTTTTTCTCTGTGTTTCTCTCTCTTTCTCTACTGAGTCTATAGAAGCCTTCAATAACATTGTAAATATTAAATGTGGAGTTTGATTTACACAGTTTTTGAGGTGAAGTAGCAAATCATTTTATGATAATGTTAACATCTTTGGGTATATACAATTTTGTTTAAATAACAATAAATTATGAAGTTATTTTCTAAGTGAGTAAACTAATTCAAAATATGTTTTGCTGTATCAGTCATCTTAGGCTAACATAAATTATAACAAGAGCCTATTCCAAAATTTCAATTCCTTATAAAAACAAAGATTGATTTGTCACTCAATTGGCATGCCCATCACTATTCTTTGCATATCTTCACTTTGTGGCTTGGCTGAGGGAGTTGCCACTACCTGCGACATTGCTAGTCTTGTGACTAAAAGAGAAAAAATAAAAAAAAGTAACAGAGCCACATAATGGCCCTAATGGGAGAGACAGACATGTAAACAGGATGCTGCAATATAGTGCAAGTAACTTAGTGGAGGGATGGAAGGAGGCTATGGAAGTCTTTCTAGGTGAATGACTTTTCCAGACAGAATCTGAAAATGAGTAAATTAACCTAGCAGAAAAGAAATGCAAGAGTACTCCAGGCACAGGGAGTAATATATCGAAGTGCAAGAAGGATGAAGATACCTTAGTGCTTTCAGGGAATTACAATTATTTGGTGTTGCTAAAGGGCAAAGTGGGAGGGTGAGGCAAGGAACAAAGGAACTGACATGAGACTATGAGACAGTTGCATTGTTTTATGTATATTAGCTTGCTGATACATACGTAATATTGGCGGAGATCTTAAAGGATCCATACCCCCCAAAAGGTTAGATTAATATTAAATATTAATTTTATGGCATATTATTAAATTTGAACATCAAATAGCTTATAATGTTTTGCTCTTCTTAACAGTAAACAGGAATGTTGTTGAGAACATGAGACAAGACATACCTATTTACAGCAGGGAGGAGTTGGTAGGGAACATGAGGAAAACAAAATTAGGCAGATTTTGGGTTTCTGTGGTGAGATGTGGAAGGCTGGGTGTCTTAATGAAAGAGATCTTAAAGAAGATGTGGCTGGCAGGACAGTTTCTTTCTATTGCCTCATAGGTATTATTTAAAAAGTTATTCAATGACACCAATAAATGGAAAGATAGTCTGCGCTCATGGATTGGAAGAATTAATGTTGTTAAAATGTCCATACTACCCGAAGTAATCTATGGATTCAATGCAATACCCATCCAAATACCAATCACATTTTTCACAGAAATACAATGAAGTATCCTAAAATTTTTGTGGAAACTTAAAAGACCCCAAATAACCAAAGTAATCTGGAGAAAGAACAAAGCTGGAAGCATCACACTCCCTGATTTCAAACTATACTACAAAAGCTGTAATAATCAAGACAGTATGCTACTGGTATGAAAATGGACACATAGGGCAATGGAATAGAGTAGAGCTGTAGCCCAGAAATAAACCTACACATATCTGATCATTAATCTATGACAAAGGAGGCAACGATATACAATACAGAAAAGACAGTCTCTTCAATAAGTGGTGTTGGGAAAAATAGTTACATGCAAAAGAATGAAACTGGACCAATCTTTTAAACTGTATACAAAAATAAATTCAAAATGGATTAAAGACTTGAATGTAAGATGTAAAACCATAAAACTCCTAGAGGAAATATAAGCAATGCTCTCTTCGACATTGTTCTTAGCAATTTTTGTTGTTGTTGTTGTTGTTGTTGTTGTTGTTGTTGTTGTTGTTTTGGACCAGTCTCCTCAGGCAAGGGCAACAAAACCTGAAATGAACAAATGGGATTACAGCAAAATAAAAAGCATCTTTTCCAGTGAAGGAAATCATACAAAACAAAAAGAAATTTACTTAATGGGAGAGGTTATTGGAAAATAATCCATTTGATAAGAAGTTAATATTCAAAATATATAGAGAATGTACACAACTTAATATTGAAAAAACAAATAACCTGATTAAAAAATGGGCAGAAGGCTTGAATAGACATTTCCAAAGAAGACATACAGATGGCCAACAGACACATGTAAAGATAATCAGCATAACTGATCATCAGGGAAATACAAACCAAAACCACAATGAACAAAACTACCTTATGATCCAGTGTGTATATATACATATATATATGTTTGTGTGTGTGTGTGTGTGTGTGTGTGTGTGTGTGTGTCCATAATGGAATATTACTCAGCCATCAAAAAGAATGAAATCTTGGCATTTACAATGACGTGGATGGAGCTAGAATGTATTATGCTAAGCAAAATAAGTCAGTCAGAGACAGACAAATACTATATGATTTCACTCACATGTGGAATTTAAGAAACAAAACAGATGAAAATATGGGAATGGTGGGGGAGAAAAGAGAGAGAAACAAACCACAAGAGACTCTTAATGATAAAGAACAAACTATGGGCTAATGGAGAGAGAAGGGTGGGAGGTGGGCTAGGTGGCTGATGGTTACTAAGGAGGGCACTGTGGTGATGAGGGCTGGGTGTTGTATGTAAGTAATGAATTATTGACTTATACTCCTGAAACTCCAATATTACACTGTATGTTAACTAAAATTTAAATTATAAAAACACAATGAAATATCACCTCACACCCGTAAGAATTGTTATTATCAAAAAGATGAATTACAGTAAGTATTGTTAAAGATGTGGAGAAAAGGGAACCCTTGTACACAGTTGGTAGGAATGTAAATTGGTATAGTCACTCTGGAAAACAGTATAGATGTTCTTAAAAAAATCAAAATAAGAACTACCATACAATGTAACAATTCCTTTTGTAGATAAAATAAATGGGAACATTATTATTGGTTAAATATTCTAAGACTTTTATTTTTTCTGAGCCTTGAACTTAAGTATTAATTCAGTGATTCAGTAGCTTAAATACACCAGCTAAACACAGCCAATATTTGTTTTGGAAGTGGTGTAACTTTAGCATACATGAATGTATAATAAAAATAGACTGCATTTGCTTGGTATAATAATTGATAATACTTATTTCATGATATGCAAAATATGACTCCCTGTGCCACAGTCCTATGAGAGAAAGCATTATAAGTCGGTGGTTGGTGCAGTTACTAGACTGCAGATTGCCTGAGTCATCTTCTAGCTGAATGGTCTTTCTAGCTGAAGAAGTAAATTCACTATGCTGCACTTTGTTTCCTACTACCTACACAAAAACACTTATTAAGTACACCTTGTTGAGCAAAGCATTTCAAACCAGTTTGAATGGATACATTGAATAAGAGTTAGCTATTTTTATGAATCTGAGAACTAAATTTGTGAATTATAATACAAAGTAGATCATTTAATGTGAGCAAAGTCAGAAATTTATAACTGAAAGGTCTATTCAGTGTGACCAAGTGGATATAAAATATTTAATATGATATTTGAGAATAGAATTTTCCCTTAATTTTTATACACAGACTTACATTTGTGGTTAGTATTTTATCCTAACAATAAGACCAAAAGAAACAAAATGTAAGAGAGATTTAATTTGTCATATTATTGACTATTTTAATACTGTATGTATTTTTAGATTTCATGGTGTCAATGTAATATAGTTCACATTCTTAAATTGCTATCATATCAATCATGTATGTGTTTACTAGCTCACTGTAATTTTTTGACAAAAAGTTTAAGAATAAATATAATGTATAAAAGACTATTTCTGAATTTTAAACCAATATTTGATTAAAATAAATGTATAAAACATAAAAAATGCATTCATCATTTAATCAGTAAATTTTTATTCAGTCCCCACTATGTGCCTCACCGGTTGGTGATATAATAATGTACAAAATAAAGTCACTGCTGTAATGAAACTTATATTTAGGGAGTCAAAAAATATGTATGATTTCATCATTTTCTGTCATGTGTTATAGGTGGTATATATAGTGAAAACAGTAAGGGTTTCCTGTTAGCTCACAAGATCCTTTCCGTGTGGTGATATTTGGTCATAGACATATGGAAATGAAAGAAATGTGGGAGAAAACAAGGTACATATCTGGAGAAAAAGTGATTGAGACAGGATCATATTTGGCATGTTTCCAGAACATGACAAATATAGGCTGGAACACAGTGAGCAAGTCAGGGGATAATAGGAGATGACATATACAGGAGGGGTGGTTGCTTAAACACAGACACCATAAAAGGTACCTCAAATCCTTTGTACCCACCCATAGTACAACTTTTGATCTTGTAATACTGGTTCAGGAAAATAAAATGTGAACAAACAAGAAGATAAATATAAAGCAAAAACACTAGTAAAAGGAAATTCTAACAAAATTTAATATAAACCTTTTACCATTCAAAAGCATGCTGAAATATTACAGACAAAATTTTGAGGAAATTTATAACATAATACCTGACTTAAATATTTTCATATTGTAAAGAAATACCTTAAATTGAAATTCACATATTCAGAATAGTAATAGACAAACAGGAAGAAGATATGAAATGAGAGTTTCTAGAACTTGAGAAAGAAGTTGAAGAAAAAGACAGTATCATCTCAAAAATAAGGAAGAAAGAATACATTGTGTCTCAAGAAAGAAGAGACACAAGTGAAAGATGAGTGAGAGAGAGGATAAAAAAATAAACTTAAAGAAAAGCAGAAATGAAGAGAAAAAGAAGAGAGAAGGGAATAGCTGTGAAAGTTATTTTAAAAATATTGAACACATGGGTAACAGGAATACCTGAAGAAGAAAAGCAAACATTGTAATATAACTAATATTTAAAAGTATAATTTGGTGATATCAGTGATATTGGCAGAGTAAAGAGTTCCAAAATTTCACCCTTCCATAAAAGCAATAAAAAAATTGGCAAAAATTGGAAGAATCGAATTTTTTAGAACTATGGAAATTAATCAAGACCTTAGCCACCTGGAGAATGTTCAAGAAAATAGTTGAAGTTTAGTAAGAGCAGCGAGTCTGTGACAGTTTGATGTGCCCTAACCACATTTCCCGTTCCTCAACTAAGCAGTAATCTCGAAAAATAATAGTCCACATTGCTGGGATCAGATTGAAAGGCGCAGAAAGAAGCTGAAGTTCTTTAAAATTGTCATGGCCAATAAATTGTCACTATTTGATCTGTTTGATTGTTCCCTGAAAGATCCCATTCAAATGCCTTATCTTTATTTGACCTGCACTCTGTGCTAAAAATGTCCAGCTAGGGAAAGTTTTAAAAGACATTTATAGGTATATATTTTACCATCGTAGTTGTCTGAGGTAATGGATAAGAGTTGGGATAAACAATAGACTAACCAAGGGGCACCTGGGTGGCTTAGTCAGTTAAACATCTGATTCTTGATTTCCGCTCAGGTCATGATCTCAGGTCAAGCTATCAATTGAAACGGGCCCTGAAGATGATCAGACTTTGGACCAAGTAGACACAGACTTTAATTAGATTGACAGTAAAGAATGGAAAAATATACCATCCAAATTTTAACCAAAAAAGTGCTGGGGTGGCCATAATGATATCAGATGAGATAGATTTTAATATATAAATTACAACTAGAGAAAGAGAAAGATATTTTATGATGTTAAATGATCAATGAAAATATAAAAATACACACTTTTATGTACCTAACATGAAGAGGCTCGTGAGCTGGAGCCTCATATCAGGCTCCCCGCTGACAGTGCAGAGCCTGTTTAAGATTCTTTCTCTCCCTAACTCTCCCTCTATTTCTCTCTCAAAATAAATAAACTTTTTAAAAAAAGAAACAATAGACTAACCAAGAACTTAAAAACTAATGAGTAAATTGTCTATAGAGGATTTGAAGAGCTGTGACATTTTTCTAGGAATCTAGAAGGCCACTCACATGCATAGAGTTGTATGCATGATGAAGGATCTGAGAACACGCTCTCCTGTCACCTGGCTAACACTGAGGCCCTGCAAAAGCAGGAAGTGAAGTCTAAGACAAAGTTGTAAACTTCCTGGCTGAATGTTGAAGGCATGTCTCCAAACCCCTTTGCAAAACCTGGGGGATTGATACTGGTCATTTAAGGAAAACTACGCCATAATTAGTTAACCATTGAGTTAACCACGTAGAGACTTAAGTGGCCACATGAAAAAGAATACAGATTTTACAAAATCAGTTCACAAAAAAAATCAGTAAATAAGCAAACATTTGCAACTCACAAGCAGGAAAAACAACAAACACTGGAGATAGAATGTCATTCTGATTAGAAGTTTTGTCACATTTTAGAATTTCAAGTGTCCATTTTTCAACAACAACAAAAATGAGACATGCAAAAAATTAAGAAACTATGGCCAATCCATAAGAAAAAAATAAAAAGCTTTGGACCAGACTTTGGACCAAGTAGACTTTAATTAGATTGACAGCAAAGGATAGAAATATACATCATTCAAATCTTAACCAAAAAAGTGGTGGGATGGCCCTAATGATATCAGATGAAATGGACTTTAATATATAAATTACAACTAGAGACAGAGAAGGTTATTTTATAATGATAAATAATCAGTGAAAATAAAATACAGACTTTTATGCACCTAACATAAAGAGAGAAATATATAATTCAACAGTAATATTTGGAAGACTCCAGTATCTCACTTTCAATAATGGATACAACTGAACAGAATAGCAATGAGGAACAGAAGACTTGAATACCACTATCAAACATACCTAGCAGATATCTGTAGAACAACCTATGCAACAATAGGAAAATACAGATTCCTCACAAGTGTGCATAGAACATATATTAGGCCACAGAACAAGTCTAAATAAAATTATAGAGTTTGGAATCGCACAAAGTATATTACCCAACCATAATGGAATAAAATTAGAAGTCATTTACAGCAAGAAATTTGGGGGAAAAACACAAATATACTCCTAAATATCCATTGGCTCAAAGAAGAAATTAAAAGAAAATTTAGAAAATACTTTTAGACAAATGAAGACAAAACACAATATGACAAAACTTGCAGTGCAAATAGTACTAAAAGAGAAATTTATAGCTGTAAATACATAAGTTACAAAAAATAAAAAGGTTATCATATCAATAACTGAATCCTACATTTTAAGGAAATAATAAATTTTAAAAAAGCAAAATAAGCCCAATACAATCACAAAAAAAAATTACATCAGAAATTAACAACGTAGGGTAGGGGCACGTGGGTGTCTCAATTGGTTGAGTGCCCAACTTGAGCTCAGGTCATGATCTCACACTTCATGAGTTGGAGGCCCACATCCACCTCATTGCTATCAACGGTGCAGAGTCTGCTTCAGAGTCTCTGTCCCCTCTCTCTTGGCCCCTCCCCTCCCTGTGCTCTCTGTCTGTCTCTCAAAAATAAATTTAAAAATGTTAAAAAAATAAATGAACAAAATAGGGTATAGAAAAACAGTAGATAAAATCAACAAAACAAATTTGACAATATCGATAAACTTTAGCTATATTTCTAAGAAAGAAAAATAAGATACAGATTTTAAAAAGCAGAAATAATAGAGTGTATGTTACTACCAACCTTGTAGTGAAGAATGGAATACTATGAACACTTTTATACCAACAGATCAGATTAAGCTAGGTGAAATGGAAATATTCCCAGAGAGATACAGACTACCAAAAATGACTCAAAAAGAAAGGCAAAATCTGAATAGATGTGTAACAAGTAGAAATATTCAGTTATTGGTCAAAAAACTTTCCAAAATGAAAGTCCCAAGCAGGAGGATTTACTAGTGAATTCTACCCAGTGTAGAATCAACCCAAGTCCAACATTGCATGTAAATATTAGCAGTTTAAAAGTCTCAGATCTCATTATCTAAATTATTTAAATCGTATATAGATGAAACTAGATATAATTCATCTGAGAAAATTGTTCTCCATCTATGGACTTGTAAATCTATAAAACAATTTACTTGTTTCTAAAATACATTGGTGGGACAGGCATAGGATAATAGTTATAAACAGCCCATTTCAAAAGATGGAAATGGAAAGAAGAAAGGGGTCACCATTCTGAAGAAATTTCAAAATCCAACAGGGCAAATTCCATTAGATTCAAGACATAACAGTAATCTGTAACATGAGGTTCTAGGCTTTGTGACCACCAGTATTTTCTTTGTGGCCATAGATCTGGCCTCTGAAGCCATAGATAGGCCTTTTTTTTTTTTTTTTTTTTGCCCAAAGATCTGCCCTTTGAGCCCAAGGCTGCCCTCTTGGAGTCATCTTCTCTTTTTCTTAAAGGGTTGCATATGTTTGCAGATGAGGAATTTTATCAGTCTGTTACCTGTATGTAGAATTTGGGAGTGCAACAACCTTCTTTTATTTCATCCTGTCTCTGTCCATACCAGACCAAAGTGGTAGTGTTTCTGTTGATATAAAGTTCTCAGACACCTTTGGGTTCTTTCATGGATGTAACAAGGATCCATACAGTTGGACAAGAATGTACTCCAAGACCTTTTGTAGATAATACCATGTCTGTTACTGACTTTTGCTGATATGGTTGAGCAAACTCATGAGTCACATACCTAATCTTTGCAGCCAAAAGTTGTCCAACATTCTTTACCTTCTTTCCAGAGCACACCTTCCAACAGTGAGTTTCCCAATAATAGCATCCTCTGCCCCTTGGATAGGCCAAGAACCTCCAAAAATGATCAAATTCTAGTTCCTTTACACTTAACAGTTCCTTCCTCTTAACAGTTCCTTCCTCGATTTGTCTTTCCTCTTGTGTTTTACTGTTGTCAGCAAAGAGATGTCAGATCACATATTCAGTACTTTCTTTAGAATTCTCCTCAGCTGAATATCCATCACCAACAGATTCTAGTTTCCACGCAAGTGTAGGGCACAGCATTATCAGAAACATCTTTAACGCTGATATTTCTACCAACATTATGTTTATTCTGATACAGATATTCTCTATGATAAAATACATTTTATCTACCATGCTTCTCACTTCCTATGAACTCTCACCAGAAATACTTGTAACATCTATGTATATATATCCATGGTTTAAAGCAATCTTAGATTTATTCTATCATGGGCTTCTAAATTCGTTCAGCAAATACTCATTGTCCAATTCCAGAGTAACTTCCTCAGTTTTAGATGTTTGTTACGGTAGCATTCCACATCTAGTGTAAAAATCTGTATGTTACCAGGGATACTGTAATAAATTGCTACAGATTTGGTGGCTTAAAACAACACTAGTTTATTCTCTCCCAGTTCTGAAGACAAGAAGTCTGGAATCAATGTGTTAGAGGATCACACTTCACCAGAGACTCTAGGGAGAATTCAATTATTGCCTCTTCCAGTTTCTGGTGTGCTGCTATTTCTTGTTTTATGGACATATCACCCTAATCTTTGCCTATATCTTTATACCACCTTCTCCTTTTTGTGTGTCTATTCTTTCATTATCCCTCTGGATACTTTGATGGCATTTAGGAGCCACCCAGATATTCCAGAATCATCCCATCATCTCAAGATAGTTACCATATTACATCCACAAAAACTTTAACATAAAAGGTAACATTCACTGGTTATGGGGATTAGGATATTTTGCCTTTGTAGCAGAACAGTATTCAGTCCACTATAACAGTCAATTTGGAAGTCTCTATCCACTGGGGGAAAAGATTATACAAAAATAAAGGTAAATGCAATAAACTTTCAGCAGACAAAATTGTTTCCATTTCACTTTTGAGATTTCCTATTCATTGATTCATCATGAGTATTTAATTTTATAACCTTGAGAACTTATAGTAGCTACTATAGTATCCCTGTCTGCTAATTTCAGTAACTGTATTATCTTGGGACATTCTCTGTTGTGTTTTCTTGAGTTTGGGTCACACTTTTGTGGGGTTTTTTAAATGTCTTAATATATATATTATATCCTGATGATACATTGTAGAGACTCTAGATTCTGTTATGTTCCTCAGAAGAGTATTTTTGTTTGTTTGCTTTAGCATTCAGTTAATTTGGCCTGACTCACAATCTAATTTATGTCTCCCCTGGGGTGGATACCATGTGAAATTTTCTTTGTTTTTTTTAAATCTAGGTAGACTTCTTGAGTCTGCCTTGACCATGAGAGTTTGGAGATTAGTCAGAAACTTGAGCAGAGTTTATTCACATAATTACCTGCCAAATGGAACTTTTCATTTTCTAGGTGTGATGGCTTCAAACTCTGATCTCTGTTTCTTCAAGCCAGTGAAGACTGAAGAATTTTTCTCCAAGTTTTATGCCCCCTAAATTGTCAGAGTTACATCTGCAATCAGGTTTAAAAAAAAGGGGGGGGGAACAAAAATGGGAAATAATGCCATTCCTTTCTTCTACATGCAAACTCCTCTAGCAGTTGTTTTGTTTTATAGTATCAGACATTTGGTGCAGTGGGAGTTAATGGAAGCATTTGTAATTTATTTCAGTTGTAATTAATAATTAATTGATGGGGAAAGATTTTAAAACTATATAAATATTCTGTTCCTCATGGAACTTTTACATTATTTATTCATCTATTTATATCATTATGATCTATTTTCCCCTGTTGTATCTAAAATATTACAAGACATTTGCATCATTACATATTCTGACATAGGAGAAAAGCAGGCTAATGGTCAGACTCACCCTCCTGGTGGTCATTTCCTGATTAGGATCCTGGCTTGCTTAATAAATATGTGCAGAATATATACATAAATGAATAAAAACAAATTACTGCCGGGACTATAGGAAAGTTTGAAAGCACACTGGAATAATGTTGAGCTGGCTAGCTAGATAGCTCATGTTCATGTGTTTATTCTAATACAACTATACAATCTTTATATTTTTATTTGCTTCTAGAATACAGATTCAGACAGACCTCCAGAAAAAATAGTATAAGAAAGTCATAAGCACTACAGAGGAATTGCTTGTGTTGTATATGAAAGAGACATCTTGACAGAACAAGGGTGAAAGTGCCAACAAATAGTGTACACGTGAGGCATATTTAAGGAAGTGGCTCATGTCAGAGAATTACAATCTTAGTCTCACATCAGAAAATTAGAATCTTAGGAAACTTAGAAGTATTTGCTTATTACATTTTATTCAGTAGGATCATCCCAACAGGTAATTCTCAGCAGTAGATAAGAGAGTTTCTCTAGGCCCATTTAAGAAAAAGTGTTAATACCATTGTTCTGTGACAATGACTTTCTAAGATCTTTCAGTGTTGATGTTAGATCCTCCTTGTCCATTTCACTGCAACAGTTACTATTAAAGTCTTTAAAATAAAAGGACTAGTCAATAACATGATGGGAAATATATCTTCAAAACAATTCTGGGGAACTGATGGGAAAGAATCAGGTATTGGCCTAGGATTAAGAAAAGATGTCTAAAACCTATATATTAAGACTGGTTTCATATGATATCCTGCCTCTGGTCCATCCCCCATTTATAAAATCTTGCTATGAAAATAAAATTATAAGTACGTCAAAAAGATTTTGTGATAGACTTTTGGCACTGCTTGGGCAAATCTTATATTTGCATAGCATCAGGAGGAGTTTGAATCTCGTAGCATATTCCTGCCCGGAACCATAGCCCACTTTAATTAAATCCCATAAACTTTAGTTTATATGCTCAGGACACATAGTTTTGATTTTGAGAGGCTTTAATCCCATACTTATAAATATTGCAAGATGGTCTGCAGTTATCTATTTATCATTTTTGTTAATAGTCACATAAATTTTTGCAAGGTGCATTGCATATTTAATACTGATTTTTAAACCTAGCTTCCTACCTAGATGGAATAGTTCCATATTTTAGGTTATATTATCACATTTTTCTTATCCATGTGCAGTATTTTTTGAAAATACCAGGCTTTAAAATTTATCCAACTGTTACTGTTATGTGTATCTTTGAGAAGCACATAACTCATATATATAGAAAAGTATACAAAACCTACCATTTGCTTGCTCAGCATTAGATGATATTAAATAAGACTCATTATATAGCAGTGGCCTGCAAGACCAAATGGATTCCAGGGCCTGTCATATAAAAAATGTAATGAAGAAGGGATGTAGTAACAAGGAAATAGTAATTAAATAGTGTATTCAGCATCTAAAGGCATATAAAATTAATTTAATTTTTTTAATGTTTATTTATTTTTGAGAAAGAGGGAGACAGAACATGAGCAGAGGAGGGGCAAAGAGAGAGGGAGACACAGAACCTGAAGCAGGCTCCAGGTTCTGAAATGTCAGCACAGAGACCGACGTGGGTCTTGAACCCACGAACCACAAGATCATGACCTGAGCTGAAGTTGGATGTTTAACTGGCTGAGCCACCCAGGTGCCCCTAAAATTAATTAAGAAAAAATTCTGCTGACCAAACGTAATATAATCCCAACTCAAATTTGAAAATGCTACTTTGGAAGGCAAATAAAGCAATGTTGATTATTGTATTAGAGGAAGATAAGCTATGTTGCTGTGAAATAACCCCAAAATAGCAATGACCTGATGCAATAGCATTTTATTGCTGCTTGTGTTACTAATGTCAGTGAAAGCTCTGTTATATACATTCTTTTAAATACTCAAACTTCTTCCATATTTTGAGGTTATCAGCTTTAAAATGACTTTCTTGGTCACTGAAAAAGGGGATTAAATACAGTGAAAGTTCTCCCAATAGGATTTATGGTCATGTCTGGAAGTCATGTATATCATTCTTACCCATATTCCACTGGCCAAAAATCAGTCATATAACCTGACCTAGGAAATAAAATTCTTCCTGAGAACACAGAAAGAAAATAAAATGGATTCTCATAAAAATCTTTGCCATTGTCTAAAGTAGGTTTGCATAAAAACAATGTAATTTCCTTTTAATAGAGAGTATTTTACATTATGTATTAAACATGACACATATTAAATGAGTAATATGATCAATAAAGTGAAAACACAATTGATGTACATTATTGTTCAAATACTAATTAAAAATTGAATGATTGTATTTTATTCTGGCATTTCCAGAATAACTATATTTATTTATTTAATACATACATATAATTTTAATTAATCTGGCCTCTTAATATGCTTCAGTACAAACTACCCCTGGATTTGTTTAAAAAAATAAATAAATAAGGAGGGGGGTGCAGGGAGGGTAGAAAGGAGATCTTTCAGAAGCTGTCATAAAGCTGTGATTCAGCCTCTGTGAGTAAATAAATCCTCTAGGAAATTTTTTCAACAATCTTCAGGAATGTTTAGCTTTGTGTTCCTAATGAGGTCCTTTAAACTCACCCTGTGCTCCCTACTAGAGGGCGGGATTTAAGTAAAAGTTTTCTTTGCATTCCAAAAGATTAAAAATGGAATTCATCTGCTAAAACTTTTAACACATTTTCAGCTTATCAAGATGAAAATAGACTAATATAACCAGAGAGTGCAAGAGAGAATGAGATCTCTAAAAATCATTATCAGGGGAGTGAGAATTCACTATAAACACAGGTTTCAAAGGACACTATTACATATTATTCTTGTTGCTCTTTGGCCTAATATTAACATACTATTGTGTCTGTCCCAGCCTATAAGTAGCCATGCCTAGAATTCCTGAGGCACTCAATCACCCATGTTACTATAGGGAGTCTCCACAGATATTTCCCCTACTAGGGCCAATGTTGTTGCTGGACCAGCACTTGTGGTCTTATGATGGATGATTGCAGGAAGCACTTCAGCTAAAACCATCAAGGAACTTAACATAAGAAAATGTATTCCTCACAAATCCTGAAGGCCATACAGAAAGGTTGCATGGAAAATTTGAGAAACAGAGACAGACTGACTGTGGACCTAGAGTTCTGTCCTTACTAGGGTTGAGGGTGGGGTGTCTAGGGTTTCCTGGGTTCACTCTTTATTGGCTAATATAATTGTTTTAATGTTTATTTATTTTTGAGAGAGAAACAGAGCGCAAGCAGGGGAGGGGCAGAGAGAAAGGGAGACACAGAATCTAAAGCAGGTTCCAGGCTCTGAGCTGTCAGCACAGAGTCTGATGGCGGGGCTCAAACCCAGGAACCACAAGATCATGACCTGAGCCAAGGTCAGACACTTAACCAACTGAGCCGGGCTCCTTTATTGGCTAATTTAAGCATAAGAATGGGAATTAGAGCTTGGGAAGAAAGAAGCAGGGTCACTCAAAGGGTTAGTAATTCAGGTTACCTGGAGCTTTCTGGAAGAAGGAACTTCATGGGGGGTGTGGGGACTCGGATGGCCTGGGTCCTTATTTGGTTGTTTTGCTAGTATCAGTGTCATAGGGCTAGCAATATGTTTATTTAAGATGAGTGTCTTTTGAATTTGATGCCTCAGCAATCGAAAACGTAAAATCAGGCATTTACATCACACATACAAAGGTCTATTGTAATTTCTTGTTTTATGATAAGCTTTTTGAAGGCAGTGACCATGTCTTTTTTTTTTTTTTCCAGTGTGCTTTTTCATTATTTTCTTGGTATCCAACACTTCTAGTGCAGCAACTGGAACTAACCAAATAGATGAACTAACCAATACAGGATGAACTAACATGAAAGGAGGCAAAAAGTTAGTCTGCTACTAACAGACTGCTAAAAGATAACATTAATAAAGCAGAGCAGCTTCACTTTCCTTCCATCTTTCTTTCACTTCCCTTTCCCCTTTTGACCTCAAGGGTAGAAGTATTTTTGCTGTTTTTCTTTTGCTGTTTATATTAGTTATCTATTGATGTGTAACAAATGATCTCAAACTTAGAGCTTACAATGTACTACATTTACTATCTCAGTTTGCATAGGTTAGGAGTCTGGCATAGCCTGCCTGGGTCCTCTGCTCATGTCTCAGAAGGTAGCAGTCATGGATGGTGGCTGGGCTATATTCATTGATCCCTAGAACCCTGAATCCTCTCTCAGGCTTCTATGGATGTTGGCATAATCCATTAGTTTATGAATGTAAGACTAAGTACTTGTTTTCCTGGAAGCTATAAACTGAGGATTATTTTTACATACTAGAGGCTGACCCCAGGTTCTCGCCATTTGTCTCCCTCCCTAGAGCCATTCACAACATGAGATCTTCCCTGTTTAAGGACAGCATGGGAATCTTTCTGACCTCAAAGATTTGTCTGATTAAGTGAGGCTAATCTAAGCTGTCTTTTAATTAACTCAGAAACAACTGATTAAGAAACCTAACTGCATCTGCAGACTTCCTTTTGCCTATAGCATAACATAATCAAAAGAGTGATCTCTCATCATATTTACAGATCCTGCCCGTACAGAAGTGGAAGAAATTATATAGATATATGGATTATTCAGGTTCATTCTATAATCCTGCCTATCTCATCCTAGGAGCCAAATTGTAACTTAATCATGCTCCTTGATATGCCCCTGTATATTCAGTTTGGCACATTGTCTGCGATGCCTTCCTCCTATTTTATCTATTAATCTTTGGTTATCTGCTCCCTTTTGTCTCCACAACATTACTGTTAGTTTAATTCAATTGATATGCTGTGTTTTTTTGTGTTAGTATGAAATTTATTTTATATTTTGTTGGAGTTTAATGTATGTAAACAGTGTTTATGTTAAGAATCATTTTGTTCTTTATTTTACCTTTCCCCTAAATACTATTTTTTGAAAGACATATTCATTTTTCCATGTGTACATCTACTTTCTTCTTTCTAAGTGATCTGTAATGTTCCATGTTCACATTCACACCATATTACTTACCTGCTTCTGAGATGGAGCCTCTGACTACCTCTGATTCCTTTCCAAGAGACTCAAATACATGTAAATATTTGACATTTTCCAGTTTTCAGTCTAAGTATTAGGTACAAAATTATATCTCATTATTTGTCGTTGGCTGAATTATGTTCCCCAAGAAAGATGTATTAATGTCCTAACCTCTAATGGCTTAGAACATGATTCTGTTTGGGAATAAGGTTGTTGTAGATGTAATTGTTTAGCATAAGGTCATATGGGAGTGATATGGGCCTTTAATCCACTCTAGTATGACTGGTGTCCTTATAAGACTGAGGTATGAAGTCACAGGGAGAGTGTCATGAGGAGACAGATGCAGGCATTGGAGTTATGCTTACATAAGTCGAGGAACACCAGAAGCCACCAGGAGCTGGAAAAGGTAAGGAAGGATTTTCCTATTGAGCATTCAGAGGGGTGCGTGGTCCTGCCGACATCTTGATTTTGGAACTTTGGGCTCTTGAATGATAAAATGAAAATAATTTCTTTTGTTTTAAGCAACCAAGTCTGTGGCAATTTGTTATAGTAGTCATAGGAAACTAAAACAGGAAATTAACTATTGGCCTTATTTTTGTTTCCATGAAGGTGACAGTATGTTACCCTTCCTCCTCTGGCCACTCCTAGAAATATTTTTGTTATTTGTTTTCAGGAGATTTAGCTGTGTTGTATATAGGTGTGGTGTTTGTCTGTATTTATCTTGCTTAGGTATGTGTAGACTCCTTAAATGTGTTAGGCTCCTTGATGTCTTTCTACGGTTTTTGAAATCTATGCTCATAACCTCTTCAAATATCTTACAACTCTACATTATGTCATATCATTTTACTTGATCAGCCTCAAAATCCCTCAAACCACTTAAAAGTAGTGATGAGGAAAAGGGGAGAAATTTTGGAGTTGATCAGGAAATGAGTGATGGGACCTACCCAATCAATAAGACAATCAGTCAGCAAAATGATCCAGGATGGCCTTAAGTGATTGGCACTCAAACTTTGGAACACCTGAACTCTGGTGTGGCATTGCTCTGTGTTGTATTACACTCTATATTTCTTGTTGTCTCCCTGTGCCTCATTGGATTGGCCAAGCAATATTAATATTTGAGTGAACTCACACCATTGGAACTGATTTTGGGTATCAGAGGTGCCAGCTGCCTGAGAAGAGAGGTCAGCACACACACCTGGGTCCCCACTGGGCTATTCTTGACATTATAATACCTGTGGGCCTAAACAGACAAAGGGGAGGAGAGCAAACCACTGTACCAAGGGTGGGCTCCCCATCACTCAGAATGAGCCCTAGTGAGTGAGGTCCCTATAGCTGAAGATTTGGGGTACTCTGAGGCAAGAGGATATCCTCCTCTCTGGAGACTCCTATGGCAGACAAATGAGCCAATAAGTCAGTGATGCCAGGCCAAAGCCAGCCTCCTGAGTGCAGTTGGGGAGGTACCTTTGTAAACAGTTGGCATGACTCTGCAGCTGTCACTCTAGGATTTGTTATGGCAGATGGTCTCATTCTAGCCCATCCCCAGAGTGACATCCAAACCAACCCTTGGGCTGAACCTGCTAAAGTATTACTTAAAGTGACTAAGGGCAAGAAGATTTCTATTCCTACCCCTCTCGGGACTTGGAAGGTGGTGGATAGCCTACTAAACAGGTACTTCAGGGGTGCCTGGGTGGCTCAGTCAGTTCAGCATCCGACTTTGGCTCACGTCATGATCTCAAGGTACATGGGTTCCAGCCCAGCATTGGGCTCTGTGCTGACAGCTCAGAGCCTGGAGCCTGCTTCAGATTCTGTGCCTCCCTCTCTTTCTGCCCCTCCCCCACTTGCACTCTGTCTCTCTCTCTCTTTCAAAAATAAATGAACATAAAAAAAAAAACAGGTACTTCAAAGCACAGATGCATGTTGAGTGTTTCTTGCCACTGCTTCTCATCAGGTTGCCACCTGGAGAGGAGGCTTAAACTCTAGGTTAAGGCTGGGGGGAGAATCCTGGGGAAGAGGCCTGGTGTCCTCTAGTGGATAAGGTAGGATGATACCACTGTGATAGTGGCGAGGATAATTTACTCTTCTCTGCTGGTAACCACCCTCAAAATAATAAAGACAGAAAAGAAAAATGGGGAAGGGTCAAGTTGGTTGTCCTTTGGAGGAGATAACATGTCCTTTCTCTCACCCTGAGGCCCAGAGTCTCTTTAAGGATCTATCCAGGAACTAACCAAAAAGGGGTTACCTGCCTGTATGGTGTATCTGGCAGGGTTGGAGCTCCATCTACCGGAGGTTGAAATTAAACAATTGGGTGACATAATAAGGATGAGAAAATGGTGTCCCTACCAAAGGAACCCCACAATTAGTTCAGAAGGTGGGAATGACCCCCAGAAGAGGCTTTGGATCCCTGTCTATATAAACCCTGATATGAATTTCCATGGCATGGAGGGCAGCCCACCTTACATTAGGCCCACATGGACAGGCCAACTATGAATAGAAAACATTAGCTGAGACCAAAGATCTTCAGCTAGGCATGTCAGACTGGGTTTACCAGACAATGAGTAGAGTTCAGCATGATGACTTGGAATGTCCTGAGGATGCTGAATTGAGTACTGAGTCCATCCAGATGTTTCTCAGGGGGGCTCCCAACAAATATAAATCCCCTTTACAGACAATAATGGCTGATGCAAAAATATTAAAGAAGGCATAGCTGCCCAGGATTTAATAGAAACTCATGGGAGACAAACTCTGAGCCAAGTGTTGCTTGTTAATTCTACAATCCACTTCTAGGCCTAATCTAAATTACTATCGATGGGGAGGCCACCCCTTCCTAGGCCAAACAAGTCACATACAGCCAGGCCCCTGCTTAAGTATTAATCTGAGATGTATAAGAGAGGTTATTTTGGACTCTAAGAGATAAAGGGTTCTAAATTGCACGATATATAGTAAATCAGTGGAACAATTACAATACTCACTATAATTACATTATAATCTGTGACAGGTATCTTCTTTGGAAGCAGCCTCACCTTTTTCATCTACCCGTGATCTCAGCTGGTGACAGGAACCTGTCCCCACATAGGGATCTGTATTTCTTGAAAGTTGGCCCCTTTAAGTAGACAATTAGTCTTTTACCACATTAACAACAGTAGTTTGGACTCCATGAATGAATGAATGAATGAATGATGGATGAATGAATGATGAATGAAGTCTGGGCTCCATGAATGAAAGGATGCATGATGAGTGAATGGACAAACATTGGCTGGCTCCAATTGGTTAGACAAAGATGCTCAAATATTCCTAATCCATGAAAGTACTCATGTTTTAAAGGGTTTCCTCCCTACCCACCAGCCCCAGGAGATTACTGGCTTGAAAGGAAGATTAATTAAAGTTAATGAATTTGAATCTTACAACTGGCTCAGTTTTTGTTAAACTGGCCCATCTTTTTGGTAAAAGATGCTCTACCTGATTGTCACCTTTCGCACACCCCCTTCCAGGAGACTATCCCTTTTCCCATTGTTTAGACATCCTCAGTCAGTAGGTAACTTAATGGAACATATCTAAGGCTGTTAGACTCTTGATTGATGGGCATGACCTGGAAAGAAACAGTCAACTTTCCCTACCAGTGTGGATGGTAAATATGATAAAATACTGATTTAGGTAGGGCTGGGCATAGCACTGAAGGATTATGACCTGTTATAGCTAAGTTAAAGAAGGAGTACTGATTCCAACCATTCTTTCAATCCCCCATTATGACCTGTACTGAAAGTAACTGCTGATAAGTGGACACTAACTATTGACTATAGAAAGTTAAATAAATTTGTCTCTGTGTAAGCACCTACCTCTACCAGATATCTATACTTTAAAGGATGACATTCAAAATGACATGGGTAAATCGTTGCTATTGTAGAGTTGGCTAATATGTTCTATTCAGTAAATATATCACAGGAGACTCAACCACAATTTATCTTCATCTTTGAGGGTCAATAGTATGCCTTTCCCTGATCACATACAGGCTTTGCCCTTTGGACCTAGATATTTGCTTCTCACTCCCACCAGAAACTCAGCTTTGCCATTATATAAATGACATCCTCCTCACAGGATCTGACCAAGATACTATCTCACAGGTCATCATAAAGGGATGAACAATTTCCTCACATAAAGTATGAGGGACCTCCCAGTGTTAAATTAGGGAGCTACATCTGGAGCTTAGAAGTGCTACTGTTCCCAATTTGTAGCTTAAAAGGTAAACTCTTAGTGCTCCAATCTCCTACATTGGACCCAATACTGAAAAGAAATGTTTGGATTCTGGTCCAACATATTACTCGCTTCCAATATTTGTTGGCCTTCATTATTAAGTCACAACCTGTCCTCTACTTTTCACTTGGGACCTGAGAAATGACAGGCACTGGATAAACTAAAGGAAGTTGTCAGTTTGGCTTTCTCACTGCAGCCTTGGAAACGGGACTTACAATTTTAAGTTTGAGCCACCCCTAAGTTTATTTCTAGAATTTTCTGGACCAAATGGACAGGTAAATGCCTACCCACAGGCATTTGGTATAAGTGGTTTTCAGACTCAACCAAAAGATGTTAACTACTAAAGAGGCAATCCTGGCTGGCATACTAGACATTTATCTTAACTGAAGCCCTTATAGGGACAAAGGCAATTATTCTATGGACTGAGATTCTTATTATGCTCTGAGTAATGGAAAAATCTCCCTGTGAAATTGGATCACAACAGAGGCCTTTTTATTAAAATGGAAATTACACCTACATGATTGAAATAATTCTGGCTCTACTGGAAGAAATGAAGAAATAACCATATTCTGCCATTGAGGTTAACTCGCCAAAACCTTCAGTAGGGACTACATGGAGGTTGGTCAGCATTCTCAAACCAAGAAAAGCAATGGCTTTTCTTCACTGATGCTATGAGCATGAAGTATAAGGGAGCCAGATAATGCACAGCTGAAACCTATCACCTCTATTCAAACACTCCAATTTCTGTATGACTGAAAGACCAAAGTGTCACATGAGCTGATCTGCATGCAATATTCGTAGCACTAGAGGTTGCCCTTGACAAATGTTTTCCTGAAGTTCATATTCTTACTGACTCTTGGCTAAGAGGCCAATGAGCTAACTATTTAGAACCTCAGAAAATCAGGGCAAGAAAACACAGGGCCCAATGGAGACATTTGGGATAAAGAGATGGGGGGAAATTGCCACATTGGCTCCCACTCTGCTCATCTTAGTGCACCATGGATTCCCTCAATGACTGCTAATCAATACAAACAAAAACAAGCAATGTGTAAAAACATATAAGCACCTTAGCCAAGGTGTGTATGAAAAGTCAAAATAACAGCCAGCTGTGCATCATTCCCTAACCTTACCTCACAATACCAACTGCCAGTTTTCCATAACACTCAATGGAATTGAGTCTTAGAACGATTGCCCTCTTGGCTGTGCACCATAAGCAACACAGTTCTTGGGTGTTTCAGCAACAATAACTCTTGTAAAAGGCATTCAATCCCATGGAGAAACCTGACTGCTTTCAGGATGGTAGTTCTCCATCCAAAATAACAACTACTTACTTAAGAAAATTTGCCAGACCTACCAAGACCACCACTAATAAGCATGTGGAAAATATTTGAGGGAAATAACCTCTCACTGTTACTCTTCCAGAAGATCCTTTAAAAACATATACACACAACCCACCTTACTGGAAATAGAAACAATAATGAGAAAGTCTGTGGCAAAGCCAACCTGAGAAGAAATTTGTTGGTGTAGTTACTCTGGCCCCTCACAAGGGGCCATCCCAAAACTATAAAAGCAATACAAATGGCTGCTTTAGAAAAGTTTCCCCTACAATGGAAGCAATGGGCTAAGTGGTACCCCACTGCAATACAGCAATATGATGATACACAGAGAAAGAAATGGGCTAAATGTGTAACACAATTAATGTCTCTTTTTGAAATAACTTGACCCACCTATGAGCATCCTGTGTGCAAGTGCCCTGTATTTCAGGATCTAATTTGATGTACAGCCAAATTAACAACTCTTTTTCTTCAAACCACAAGAGCATCCTACACTCACGGAAATACACCAGTGTTATTTACTATTGGAAATCAACAAGAAACTCAAGAACCAATGTATACCAATCCAAGCAAGAAGGAACATACAATTGCCCACCAAATCAAAGCTGAATATAGCTTTAGTCATAGCAATACATAAATGGCAAATTTAACATTTCAACAAAAGCCTGCATGTTGGGCATGTCGTTACTAACAATCTGATTTTAGTACATACAACACGATACCTCTCACCTGGCGTTATAGTTTTACATCTCTTGGGTATGAGAATTAATGTTCAAGAAAGAAGCTAGATATTTTTGAAATAAACTGAATCTAATGTTTCAAAAGAAAAAGAAAAGAAAGCAGGAAGTAAGGAAATAAAGAAAAAGAAATAAAGGAAAAGAAAAAAAGAAGTGAAATTGACATATAAGATCACATTTTGCATGCATATTTGATAAATGAGGTAAGGAGAGACTAACTTCAGTCCTCTTTTAAGAAGTAAGTAGCTATAGACTCAGCCATATGTCTAAGACTGACTTTGTAATGAGATTTCAGGAGTGTGAACAAGAGCACATGACTGAACATAGAGTTCCATTATAGTGTACTATAAAATGATGAACTGTTAATTTAACAGAGTTTTGCATGAAAGTCTAGTCTTTTTCTGTAAGACTGGGTTTTTTAGAAAGAATGATTGGAAGCCATTACAGAGGAAGCAAAGCTAACTCCTTCCAGATGCAAGGTTTCTATATTCCCAATTGCTCTTACTACAGACATATGGGCACGGGTAATAAGCTTGGCTTCAACAGAAAAATACTAACAGTTCCTCAAGTTAACTAATTCATCAAGGAGACAAAAACAATGTAGAATCATCCACAGGAGCCAAGTATATTAAATTGTATATGGTCATCATACATGCTTTCATTGTGATAAAGTAATGAGGAATAATCATCTTCCTAAAATCAAGCACTTCCCATTTAATTAACCAATATCAGAATATTCACTCACATTCTTAGGGGACATATTTTTGAAAGTGGCTTTTGCAGTTTATTGAACTCCTCTTTGCATGCAAAAATGATTTTGTTGACATATAAAGTAAGTAGTTAGATCCCTTTTAATAAAACTAAAATCCCACATTGCTTAGTCACTGGCATAATTGTGTTCCAAAACTCGAAGCTTTGGAACAGAGAGAATATAGCTAAGGAAAAGTTTTAGTAAGGAAACATTTACAGTTACAAATGATGAATTTGCATATAGGAAAAAGTAAAGGAGAAACTGAAAAGCTTTTTTCTAAGACATCATGTTAATGGTCTTTACTAAAGAATATTCATTTTTTCAATAATAGAAATTTGAAGTCATTTTATTTTATTTGTTTCTAAAAGTAAAATGCAGGTAGGAGATCATGAATTTGACTTACATTAAACAAACATAAAACAACAACTCTCATGATTTTGGAAATGATAATAAAAATGATTCTTATGATTGAGGGATAGCTTCTTTTAAGTTACATTGGGGGAAGAATCTGTATTACTCATAAGAATGTTGCACATTTTCTTTCCCTAAGTATGAGTTGATGGTGAGCAGAGAGGCTACAAAGAGGAAGAAGTACACAGTCCTGGAAAAAAATCATGATTTTATGATATCTGAATGTATAAATCAGAAGCATATGCAGAAATATTAGAGATGGGTCTAAGGGGATAAAAAAATTCTGGAATTACCTGTCATTTAAGGGAAAATAAAGGTGAAGGGGAATCTAGAACACTTTCAGATTCAGAATCAATACATTTATTAAATAGGTGATATTTATCAGGCACTGGTAAAGAACTTTCACAATTCAGCAACAAATGACAAACTAATAATTAAATTACAGCCAAAGGACTTGAATATATATTTCTCCAAATAATATATCCAAATAGCCAACAAGCATATGAAAAAATGTTCAACATTACTAGTCATTAAGGAAATTCAAATTAAAAAAAAAAGGGAAATGCAAATTAAAACTACAAGGGGTATAAGGTCACTCCTGCTGGGCTGGCTATAATTTAAAAGAAAAAAAGTGTTGTCAGAAATATCAAGAAATTGGAACCCTGGTACATTGCTAGCAGAAATATAAAATGTTTCAGCTGCTGTGGAAAACAATTTAGTAGTTCCTCAAAAAGCTAAATATAGAATTACTATATAACCCTGCAGATTCCCTCCTAAGATACATGCCCAAAAGAACTGAAACAGGTACTGAAACAAATACTTTATACATGCATGTTTATAGCAGCATGATTCACAATAACCAAATGGTGGAAACATCCCAAATGCCCATAAACAAATAATAGATTGTGGTATATACAGGCAATGGAATATTAGTTAGCTTTAAAGAGGAATTAGATAGTGACACATACTACAACATGGATGAATCTCACAGTCAAAGAAACCGGTAATAAAATGTCACATATTATGTGATTCCATTTATATGAAACATTCAGAATAGGTGAATCCATAGTGACAAAACACAGATTGTGGTGGCCAGGGGCTGGAGAGAGGGAGATGAGAAACTGTGAAACTGTTGTCTGGGGAGCATCAAAAGGATTTTTTGTGACAACATACTTATTTGGGAGCTGATATTCAAAAGTCTCATTTAGTTGTAGAAAAGGCAAGTGTTGGGAATGTTAATATACAATGCGTAAAAGTACACATTTGGATAAAACTCTTTTTTTTCTTTCTTTATTTATTTTGAGAGAAGGAGAGAAGGAGAGCACAAGCAAGGGAGGGGCAGAGGGAAAGGGAAAGAGACAATCCCAAGCAGGCTCCACGCTCTGGTACCCATGAACTTTGAGATTATGCCCTGAGCCAAAACCAAGAGTCAGATGCTTAACTGGCTCAGCTACCCAAGCACCCCTGGATAAAACCTTAACATAAGGATATTGAGTGCTCATTCATTTTTTAAACACCAACTTGGAATCATACAGAATTACCTGTTTTACATTAGTGTTATGTGTTAATGGAATTAAAAATTCAAGTCATTTTAAATATTTTAAAAATATGAATAGATAAAATCTTAATCAGTTAATCAGAGACCTTGTTTGTCAAGATGATCTCATTCTTTGGCTGGACAGGGTCACTGAGTCACTGCAAGATTCAGTGCATATTAATTTTAGTTGTGTATTTGGGGAAATGAAAACATATCCAAATACACATGCTCCTTGGCATTTTACTTCCTTTAATTTTCACTTTTTAATCCATTTCCCTTTAAGTCTTTAATCATCTTTTCAGTGAAGATTTTCCCTTTCATTCTGTTCATGTGTCTGAGGAATTAACAATCCTATTCTCAATGGTTTCGTGTAATCAAAACCTCCTGATTCAAACACTGTGTGCAATCCGCAGGGAGAAATTATTAAAAGGGCTTTGCAGATTTATTTAGCACTCTGCTCAGAATATGAATGTGCAGACTTTTAAATATTGGAGAAGAGATTGCCAAACCATTACCCTTCCAGAAGAACTTTTGAACTAGACATTTTTTAATATTTACAGTATGAAATAGTTGGAGTGAGATTTCTTTTAGAAAACTTTTGGGTAATAGATGACACAAAATGAGACCAAGTTTATAGGTTTCAGATTCATATGTGCATTGTATTTTTAAAGATCCAAACCACAACCTCATTTAGCCATTTGTTGAAGGCCCCTGAAAGCTTTTTCAGGAGAAATAAGACCATGGACATAGATTAGATTAAGTGTGTGGGTATGGAGGAGGAGTGAGGGCATAAGGGCCAGGAATTTATAGGATATTCTCTCTATATAAATGCTCCCAAGTGACAAAGAAAGAGTCGTATCTTAAACAGGTTTTGCTCCAGGAGAGTTGTGGCTGAATTTGGTCCACTTCATTGAATTATTGTCAGGTAATGAAGTAGAGGGATGTTCTTTCAAACTCATTGCTCATGAAGGAAAGAAGATGGGGTGCTAGCTCAAAGAAACACAGGATCTAGATAAGTGTTCACAAGCGCAGATCTTAGAATGCAACAGATCTGGGTTTAAACTTCAGCTCTGCTACGTACAATTTGTATGAACTCAGCAAATCATTTAATGTCTGAACAGATGAGGTGATGTATCAAAATGGGCATACTTATTTCAGAGGCAGATTATTCTTTATTATAGGTAAATTATTGTGCATAAAATATGGAGTAAAACGTGGAGTACACATACTTAAAAATTTTAACTACTACGGGTGCTATTATAATTCTTAACTAATAGTTTGTATCAGTTGTTAGACTTCTACTTTCCAGTAATGTAATTCATATTTTCTAGGTCTGACTTGAGATTTGAAGTGACTGGCTTTATCAACACTTTGGCAAGTTTTGTATTGGTCAATCAGAAAATAAGATCTCCAGGCTTTGTAGAATCTCTACAAATGTGCAAGTTCTCTAACTACAAATGTGCAAGTTCCTGATCTTCAGCTGAGAATATCCAAGATTGCTAAGATTCAAAAAGACAGAATTTTTGTTAAAAATATCTCATATTTTGTGTAAGGTATGCTTTCTATTTTTGATAGACTTGTTCTGGACCAGTTTTTCTTAACTTACTACATCCTTGTGTTACTTAAGCAATTTATGATGTAGCTAGAAATTATTTAGTTAGAATTAGCTATAATAGAAATGTATAGGCAAGTTGGTTCTTCTTGTTGAGAGGAATTTAAAAGTTAATTCATTAGGATAGAAACATTAGATAACCTGAAGTCAAGAAATGGGAGGAGAGTTAGGAGAGGAACATTTTTAAATGTTGCTCTGCTGACAGACAAGGAAATGAGAGAAGTAGACAATCTGGGAACAACACGGATATGCAGACACACTTCTTATGTCAAGTTGTCTGAGATGTATAGAGGCAGTAAGACCCCAGCAGAAATCTGTTTCTAAGGTAAAATTCAGAGTAGGTTGAAAAAGAATGGTAATTAAAATCTGGGACTAAGGCCAGGGATCAAAAACAAAAACAAAAATGATTGATAATTATTACAATTAGGAAAGGTGCCTATATTTGAATGGAAATGTGCATAAATGTAAATGATATTTACATTTCCAAGTTGTAAACAGACTGCCTGAAAGTTTATGAAGTCTGTTTAATAACATATTCTCCCTGTTACAAAATTGTTATATATAAATTCTTTGTGACTTAACTGTGATAATCAATGCTGTGAAAAAGTGAACAAGAAGATAAAGACTTTGACAATGAAGGGCAAATAAATGTAATGATCCTAAGAACAGTAATAAGAGCTACTATTTAACGAGCACTTATCATTTTCCAGGTGCTACAATTTTCCTTATTTTTCAAATAAGAAAAATTAAGCAGGGATATGTAACACCTGATAAGTAGTATTAGCTGTACTAATAGTGTGGAAATGTAATTGTGTATTAAGCTGGAGAGAGAAATTTAGGCTCACAATTCATTATCTCCACTTGCTAATTCTGTAAATTTGGTAAATTTATGGAAACATCTACGATCAGTTTCCCGGTATAGAAAATGGGGATTAAAAATATGAACCTTGGAAGGTTGTGATGAAGATTGGTAGAAGCTAATTATAATTTGTTAAGAACATGAACAAGAGCTGTTCCAAGTGCTTTGCATGTACCAGCTCTTTCCATTCTCACAACAAAGCAGTGGGGAGGATACTCTTGCCCTCACCATTTTACAGGTGGGGACTCTGGTGTGCAGAGGGGTCGAGAGACATCTGCAAAGTGACAGTTAATAAATTACACACTAGGCATTCTGTTTCCCAACCCCAGTCTCAAATACTGTATGCTCTCTCACCAATACCACTGCTTGCCATGTTTATTACCCTTAAAATTTGATATATGGGTGTGTATGTGTATATATATATATATACACATATGTATGTATATATATATTCATAATGTAATTTAAACACATCATAAGCTAATAAAGTATTGTTGTCATTATAATTATTATTCCATAGAAACTAATTCTGTCCTAGGTCTCATTTCTGGAATCATGACTCTTTACATCTTAGGGTAACAAAAAGAAAAACAAGAGAAAAGAAGGTAACAATAGAAAAACAAATAAGTCAACATTTGGCTCATATAGTTTTTGATACTGTGATATCTGATTGGACATAGAAGGGAAGTAAATGTGTTCCACCCTACTTCCAAAAGGACATTTTATTTCCACTTGAAATGGAGTCTGTGCAATTAGAAAAACAACAACAAATAAATGTTCTCTATTCCTACTTTTTTATGGCTGTAGCATTTTCCTAGCAGTAAATTAACTTCTGTTCTAGGAGATGGAAATTTCATTGTTGCCTTTGATAAAAATTCAGACATATTTATTAAATGTACTGTCACATCATTTCAGGTCACTCTTTTATGGCCATGTAGTGTTTCCCTTTGACCTTTTTCTTCTTTGTGAAGTTCAAAAATGCATAGATCATATACAAGTAACTGGAAAATATGCATATTCTACATACAGCTTAGGTAAATGATAAAACTTTTTAAAACAAATAAACCTAGTTGGGGAGTTTAGCCTTGTTGAATTAAAGGGTTTTAACTCATAACACCAGCTACTTGCTTATGGAGACTAGGATTTTTATCTCAGTTACAGTTCTGGTCACTGTCGGTATTCATCAATATATTGGATAATTATTTTATGAGAAAAATCTATTCTTTTAAATTCCTACAGTTAAGAGAACAAACATCTCTCCTACCATCTCCCAGGAATCTGGATGGAGAGAGAGATACCAATAATCTCCTAAAGGTGGTTTCACCTTAGGTATTATATACTTTTGTGATATTAATAGCAGTTTATTTAATTTAGTCACCTGGAAAGTAAGGAAAGTTGCTTTGGAGGTCAAAGACATTGCCTGACATTTTCTTTTCCTCTGGCCTAGGATATGGTAGGAAGGTGGCAACGGATAATTTTCTTCCCTCACTAAACAAGGAAAAGTAGCAGCAATCTTGCAGAAACCAGTAAGTAACAGTGCCTGTAAGAAGCAGAATCTGTGTTTGGATATATAAGTATTTCTAAGCCATATAAGTGCATTCTAGCATAAATTAACTCATTCTAGCATAAATCAACAGGTGTCAAAGGACCTGGATTTTCCTGATGACAGTTGTATCTAGTGATTTAACACAGGAAGCTGGTGGGAAGACAGACTGTGGTCATTTTAAGCTGTGCTTATAGATGGATGGACTTCACTGTATTGTTTTGGCCAACAGTAGTTTTCTGTGGCTGCTTATTGGTTTGCAACATTGGGAGTTCTCTGGGTGAAATTCAAAACTGCCCCCCCATACATGGAAGGAAAGGCTGAAAAAAGAGGCAGACCACTCCTGATGAGTAGGTTTCAGTTTTAATAAGCAAAGGAATTTACACGTCAGGCTTGTTTCAGGAGGCTGCAAGACAAGTAGATCTCCGCACCTGCCCACCAGAATCTTCAGTTTACATATAGAGATCTTAATAGTGTTCAGTCAAGTATGCAGTCTACGTGGTCTCCGTCACATCTTGCTCTTTCAATGCTGTGATCTTGAAGTGTCTCATAGCACAAGAACATATGTTCCAAAGACAGAGGAGAGGGAGAGGAGCCTCAGCTCCAGCTCAAGGGTCAGCTCAAAGTCACATTTTCTCAATATCCACCTCCAACACTGCTGTAACAAATTATCACAGACATGGTGGCTTTAGAGAACAGAAATATGCTCTTTCAAAGTTCTTGAGGCTACAGACCTGAAGTCAGTATCACTGGGCCATAAACAAGGTGTCAGCAGGTCCACACTCCTTTGGAGTCTCTAGAGGAGAACCTGTTCCTTCCCTCTTCCAGCTTTTGGTGGCTGCCAACCTCCCTTGACTTGTGCCTGTATCGCTCCAATCACCAAGACAAGCCTCTTCAAATGTCTCTGTTGAGTCTTCATATCACCTCCTCTTTGATTAAAATCTCACTCTTGTAAGTATACATGTATTGCATTTAGAGCTCAGCCAGTTATTTCAAGATAAACTCCCCATGTCAAGATCACTCTTGCAGTCAAAACTACAAAAAGCCTAGATCTTTTTGCTTTGTTTTGTTTTACTTTTTGGGAAAATAAGGGAACATTCACAGGTTCTAGGGATTAGGACATGTGTATGTTTTAGGGGTTAATTTGTTCTGTTGACCACAGTAGGCATTTAGCAAGTATCCAAGTTTCTGCTAAAAAGTTTTGCATACTACAAAAATAAGTCCTATTGACTTTCTAGCCACCTTTAAGATATTCATCAAGGCACAATTACTACTTCAATCAATCAATCAATAATAACAACAAGTACAATTAGCACGTATATATGGCTAGGAACCAGGCTCTGTTCTAAGTACTTAACATTTACTAACACACTGTAGAGGAAATCTCCTTCCAAAACTATCTTTGAATGTGAGAATGAGGTCAGTTTCCCTCTACTGGTGCATAGTTGTTGTCAGACTTTTAAATTAAACCCATTGCCCCCTAGATACAGGAGATACAAAAATTTACTTTTAATTCTGGATATTTTCCATCTACTTCTCAACCACGGTAGATAACGCTCCATCTACAAACTGAAAAGTACCATGGAATGGTGTTATTTTCGTTTATTCATCAACAATGACACTTCCATTAGGCACCCATAGCCTTGGCTATGGAAAATAGAGTCATTTTCAAGAATGTAAGGTATAAATACAATTTTGCTAATTTAAATAAGACCTAAAGCATAAAAATGCAATTATTAAATACAGAATTTTTTTTTTTTGCAAATCAGTTAATGAGGAGATTACTAATGCTTTTTTATGATTGTTTACATTTTAATGCCAGTAAAACCAGCCACTTTCCTTCTTTCAATTAAGTGTGCTAAACTCTCTAGCTTAATGGGAAACGACTGAACGTTTGAATGAGTGCTCCTATTGAGGCTTAAATAACATTTTTGAAAAACATGACAAACTTCTCAGCATAGGTAACTGATTCATTATGAAATATATTAAAATTTTGCAACCAATTATTGTTATGTTTCCTTTATCTCTCTCTCATCTCTCAACACTTGAAGTTCAGGCTGCTAAAACAAGTTAACATAGACTACGTGGCTTAAACAATGTTTATTTCCAGCAGTTCTGGAAACTAGGAGGTCAAAGATCAAGGTACTGGCAGATACACTGTCTGGTGAGAGCCCACTTCTTGGTTTGCAGGTGGCAGTCTCCCTGTGTCCTCACATGGTGCAGAGTGGAGAGACAGGAAGATCTGGTGTGTGTCTCTTCTTGTAACGGTACTGATCCCGTTGTGAGGGCTATGCCCTCATGCCCTAGGTAGTTCTCAAAGATCCCCACCTCCTAATACCATCACACCAGGGTTGAGATTTCAAAATACGAACTTTGGTGGGACACATTCATTCCACAGCATTTAGTATCCATGCATAAATGCATTCCCTTATTTCATCAAATCAAAAACCAAAGCCAACACTCCTGTGTGGCAAAATGTTGAGGTTTCTAGCATTTTCTCTCAACCTACTCCTGTTCTACTTTCATTTAGAGTCCAGTGTTCTTAATGTTTATTTCTATAACCTTCCTCTTCCTTGCCTTTTACAGTCTTTTTTTCAGGCAAATCTTTTTGTCTAATAATTTTCTTGCTGAAATTTACCTCTAAAAATAAGCTAAATTCTTCCACCAAGGCTTTTTTTTTCCTCCTAGCTTAATAGCCCCCTCCCAAAAGGGTTTATGTCCTAAAGTGGGTTAATCTCACTAGTAATAGATATTTTTTCTTTGTAGGAATATATAGATTCTCCAGAAAACTGGCCTTTGAATCTGTTGCTGTTTTTAATAAGTTTGTTTAGCATTGTATATTGGTCCAAAGTTTGAACTTCCAGTGTTTACACAATATTTCCATTTTAATGATATGTTTTTATTGGCTTATATAAACTAATAATGTAGAAACAATCCTGATACTTTTTCACATCTTCATTTCTGTAATTCTATATTCATTTCTGGAACATATAGTGGATGGTTATGAGAAAGTCAAACAAGTGCTCGTAAATGATTTATAAGTGACAATTCAAATTAGGAAAAACTGACATTGACCATATTTGCTTATTACATTACACCAATGTGTAATATTTGTATATCAGAGTATAATAGAATCATCATATGAAATGATTCCAAAACACATAGATCAGTAAGGTAACATGAAATTCCAAACCATATTTTTGTTTTCTTCACCTTAAAATAAAATCACCCCGAGCATTTCAACAGTTGTAATTAATGCCAAATACTATGTAGCCAATCATTTTGCCTGCTGCTTCCCTACCCACCTGCTGATTATCCTGTGATCTGTCTTGCTGCTTTGTCAACCTGATGAGTGGTGTTGCCCTCTGGACACCCTGCCCACCTGTTCATAATTTACTTCCAGCATGTCATACTTGACTATTATAGGAAATTTAAAAAAAATACTGTGAAAATGATCACCTTCCAAGGCTGAAATTATAATAATGCAGATGCTTTTGCTCCTTCTTCCTAATTCATTAATGATTGCCTTTTCCTTTTCCTTATATTAAGCAAGGGTGCTTTTTTTCTCTAGTATTAAAACTTAATTGTTCTCATGAATGTCCTTCATGGTGTGCCTTAAGAATATATTCTCCAGATAGCCACCTTCTTCTTCTCTGCAAAAGCTTCTGGGACCAAGAACAAGAAAAATGTGGCAGGTGCAGTGAGGGCCAATTAAAAAACAAATCTGCACTAACTGATGGGTAATCTTCAGTAAAATCACTAGTGACAATACCAGATGCCTGGGGAAAATTGACATTGACCAGATCCGTTTATTGCTGGCAGTGCTTTGATTCATCTGCACCGTGCAGCTGTTGTAAAGGTAAATGGCTTGCACTCCCGTTTTGTGCTTTTATGGGTTTGTTTTGTTGCAGCGGTCTAACTATTTCTTTTTTTTTTTTTTTTTCACCCAGGCTTGTAATAGGTCAGATGTTACCATTTTCAAACAGCCTTTCCATCTTTCCTCATTTCCCAGAGAACTAGATTTGCAAGTAGATTAGTGTTGCATTTGAGTTAATCACATTCTGAATTACTGAGCCGTTTGGATATATTAAGTGAATGCACATTTACCTAAAAGGTGGACAATTCAAATTAGGAAAACATGAGCGTCTTTACCCTATTTTTCTCCTATTGCTCAATGCTGGTGCAAATATTTTTTTCATTTAGATGCCAGTCTCTTATTCACATATCTTACTACATAGGACGTAGTATAGCACGTAATCAGCACAGAGTAATGTTTGTTTCATGTTGACTGAAGGGATATTGGCATATTTATTTTTAATAGATGTCCAAATCCCAATGCCTTCAAAGTTTTAATCTTTGTCATTACATTAAATACATTCTGTGATTTTGTAATTTGTAAGATCTGTGTGCTTGGTTTGTTCAAGGTCCATAAGGTTATATAAAGTAACACAGTAAATATATCAAACTTTTAATCATAGTTTTAATTAACAGTCTAATTTTATAATGAAATCCAGTCTGCTATGGAGTAAAATTGAAGTGTTATATAGGGTGTTTGTTTTTTTGTGGGTTTTTTCTTGTCATTGTTGTTTTTGCTTGTTTGTTTAAATAAACCAGGAAACTAAATACATTTTACAGTTTGGATGAAAAACTCAGGCAAACCTGGCAACACAGGACATGTTTATTTCTCACAGTTATTCAGAAATATGTTGATGGAAGAGTTAAAAAGATGCCCACCTTATTAAATTACCTCATTACACTGTGTACAAAATGTACCTTGAATCAATCTAGTTCTTTCTATCCAGACCATCTCTCCAACAACTTCAGGTCATCCTTCGTACTTTCCTACACCAGGGATCCCAAACTATGCATGTAAATCACTTTGAGATCTTGTGAAAGTGCATTCTTTTCCCCGGAGCCTGGGGTGGGTCCTGGGACTCTGCATTTTTAACCAGCTCCCAGGTAATGTTGACCCTGCTGATTTATGTACCACACTGTGAATAGCCACGGACACAGCCAGTTTCCACTCTTATCCCCTACCTCTTAAGGCAAACAGATGGGCATCTGTTAGAGGAGTCTTTTTTTTTTTTTAAGAGAAGTCTAACCCAAGTATCATTCATTTTAAATGTATATATCACGGTTACCCTCACACGTTCCAGCCGCACTCATCTCAATTCCTCAATCAGGTAGGTACCTTCTCGCATGCTGTTCAGTGGTTAGACGTAGTATCCCCTCCAGATGATTCTGCTCCCCACTTCTATTAATAACTGGTTCTTTGTTGTCCCTAAAGTTTTGGCTTAAATTTTACTAATTCAGATATTATTCCCTGAAACCCCCATGGAAGTACTTCTCACTTCCCACTATTCTCTCTTGTGTATTCTATAAACATAGAATAAATTCATTTTGGAATTCTGTATTTGCTTATTTACTTGATTGTTGAACTGTAGCCCCCACTAAGTAATAAGTTCCATAAGAATAGGAACGGTGTCTATTTTATAGACCTGTTTATACATGGGGACACATGCAAAACCTGGCAGAGAGGAGCATTTAATAACATTTAAAAAACATACATATTTGAATTTCTTTTAGGATTTTCAGATTTTCTTCAATAATCTATCCACTAATCTAAACACAAACTTTATGAAATTATTTAATTTTACTTTATTCTTCTAGTCTAGAGTTGAAAATACTCAAATCTACCACTTTGATGCATTTATTTCTCTGCATTTGTTCAATCTTATTTGACTGATTAATCTTATTTGATTAATTCCATTCAATTCATTAAGGAAGCATTATTAAAATGTCAAGATGCAGCTGAATTTCATAAGGAAGATTCAGTATGTCCAATTCCTTGGCAACTGATTTGCAGCAAACAATTCTGCAAACCGACTAACACCCAATTTTATGAGTAGTCACCATGCAAATTCAAAATCTACATGTAAATGCCATTACCAAAAAAAAAAAAAAAAAAAACTTAGGAACCTGTGGAATTCATAGTGAACTTACAATTCTGAATATTTTATAATTAAAAGCTAATATTTGTTGAGTATTTCCTATGTCCTTTATTGTTATTCTCAAAATATAACACCATAAGTAATTAAATGTTGTCATAATTTGGATCCAGATATAGACCTATCTTATTCCAAAGCCCACCTTCCTAACCAGCACATTTTACTATTACTTTTTAATACATGCATTTCTTCCTTTTTCTTTTTGCTTTTCTCTTCAGCTCTACTTTTCATTTTATTATGATTTTTCTCTCCCCTCTTCTCTTACTTTTTTTTTCCCCCTGAGTGTAATAAACTGGTTCACTTTAGCCACAGGAATGGTAATAATGAAAGTGATTTGGAACGTATCATCCATTTTTCTTTATTTGTTTTGCCAAGGGTTTTAAGATTCACTGAAAATTAATTACAAGTCATTGTCCAAATCAAATATTGAGACATACTCAAGGTGTTTATGTGTCAGTGTTTCTTTGTAACTCCAAAGAATTGCTGAAAAATATATAAGAACAAAACATTTGCATTCAGGTAAAGAGTAAGATTGTAGTTTGTTTTCATCATCATAAAAAGAAAAAAAAATCTGTATGAGTATCTTCAAAGGTTTGGTTAAAAAGGTTTGAGTTTAGTGCCGTTTTGATTTGAAATTGCTCCAGAAATCACTAATTTGTACACTTCAAAATAAGGCTTGCAAAAACACAAAATTCTCCCTGGCTCCATTTCCCAGCACATAGTTCTGAGTTCCTAATTCTATTTACAGAAGTTGAAAATCAATTTCTTTTTCTTTTCTTTCTTTTTTTTTTTTTTTTTTTAAAGCAAAGCAGTCTTCGGCCTGTAACACTCGCATTATGTTCCTTGTGAAGCCCCCAGCCCTTCTGTGGCCCCCAGGACTATAGACTCTCTGGCTTAGGGAGAGAGTGCTATTAATTGAGAATGATCAAAAAGTACTGCCAATTTGCTCCAGGAAGTCAGAGAACTTGGAAAAAGCTAAAAAGGCTATTCTCCTTTGTATTGATCCTTATATGAAGCGCACTCACAGGTCGCCAGTAGTTTTTCCTTTTCTTGTTTAAAATCAGATGTAATTTACTGTTGACAAACAGCAGTGCAAGATGTGTTCGATTTGAGGTCACTTCTCTGCACTCTACGCTTTGATCCTGTATTGAACACCCTAAGAATGTTCAGTTATTTTTAGCTGACTAAGTGTATACCAGCTATCTATAGGGACTTGCAGTTTTACCTATAACTTCATCTAACACCTACCAGTGAATAACAAAATACAACTGCAGCCCAATCAGCAACCCAAGGAAAGCAAAAACATGAGTATGCGGGAAAATACAAACTACTTAAGTTCATGATGGCATAAAAACAAACTTCTACTCTGATATTTGCATAGCATTAAATCACATAATTATGATCCTTACTTTACAGTGAAAGAAATGAGAGAAGTCTGTTTCTGTATAATCTTGCATTCTTTGTACTAAAATAATAGGAAACCCAATTAAGGTTAGTGCTTTACTATAAAATGAGTGTAATATAGGTTGGAGGGGCAGAAAAGAATTAAAATATTTCAAAGTGCTGAAATGGTCTTCTCTGCTTTAACAGAATTATTTTGAATATCCACTTCAGCTCATTAAAAGAGTCTAAAAAATTCCATCTTCTAGATTTGCATTGAAAAAGAAAAAAAACAACAAAATTAGGTACAGAATACCATCAGTTATGGCATCCAGATCAGGGTAAAGAAATATTAGTTTAGGTTTGAATTTAATAGAAGGCTAAAAAGACCATGGTGTCTATTTGTTTATGCAGATAAGAATATGGATATTTTAAAAGGGGTATGGCATATTTATCCATTTGGGACATTTATTTAATACCTCTTATTTTTCTAAGTCCCTATGTTTAAATTCAAAACTAAGAAAAGAAAATAGAAACAAATAATAAGAACCACATGTGTGGGCATTATCTTGATGAAAGGTAGACTTTAGAAGAGGAGAGTGATAAAGAGGAAATTACCATATACTATAATTCATGGTCTGAAAGAGATAAGCATGACTGCTGCCAGAGTCCTGGGAGGGGAGAGGAGAACATACCCTAGATTCTAAGGGGGGCTCATGGAAGTTTAGTTGGAAAACTCCTGAGTTGAGTCTTGAATGATGATTAGGCAGGTGCCACCTACCGGAGAAGGGCAGGAAGAGTGCTAAATGCAGACAGAGGTTATGTCTTGAGGCCTAGAGGTCAGGTAGGGGAGTATAAAGAGCTATAGATGCATCAGTATGATTAACCCAGGGAAGAAGTAGGGAATCCTTGGAAAAATAAAAGTAAATAAGTTGAGGGTTTAATCCAAGAGCGTTAATCATATATTATCGAAAGGACACTGTGGTTTATCTTAAAGGCTGAAGAGAGCCAGATGAGACATTAATTGGGTAAAATAATAACAGTCAGCCTTTATTGAAAACTTACTGTATGAACAACACTGAGCTATGTGTCTTTCATGCGGTGTCACATTTAATGCTTACATTAAACCTTATGAGGTAGATGCTATGATTATTCTCACCTTTTTAAAGAAGTGAAAGAGGACTTGGAGACATTAGGTAATTAATTGGTCAAAGCCACAGAACTAATAAGTGGTAGAGCCAAGATCAGAAGCTCTTATTCTGGAGATTCCACAGGATTAATCCCCTCAAATGCTTCAAAAGTAGAGAAACAACATATTAGAAATGTCACTTTGGGGGCAGTATAAAACATGTATTCATGAAGGGCAAATTAATATAATGATACCAGATGTCAGAGATAGACAGTTAATAGGTTGTTATAATGCAGATGAGAAATAATAAGATCTTGAAATGAGGAATGACCACTGTAAGAGATAATATATTTGTAAAATTTAGAAAACTACTTAACTATTATGGACTGAATGTTGGTGTCCTCCCAAAATTCATATGCTAAAGTCCTAACCTTCAATGTGACTGTATTTATAAATAGGGCCTGTGAGGAAATTATAAAGGTTAATTGAGGTCTTAGGAGTGGAACCTTAATCCAATACATCTGGTGCTCTTATGAGAAGAGGAAGAGATATCCTAGCTCTCTCACTCCACCATTGGAGGATATAGGGAGAAGGCAGCCATCTACAAGCCAGGAAGAAAGCTCTCAGAAACCAAACTAGTCTATACCTGGATTCTTGACTTCCCAAATTCAACAACATGAAAAACCAAATTTTCTGTTGTTTAACTCATCTAGTTTATGGTATTTTGTTATGACAGTTTAAGTAGGCTAAAAAAATAACCTTTTAAATATGGAGGCTGAATGAAAGGAAGGCCAGTGGCTCTTAAGTATCCAGCTTTGGCATTTGCCATTTCCTCTGTGGATCATAGGACAAGCTAAAGTTGTGTTAGGAAATGAGATGAATTACTCTTATTCATGGGGATTTTCTGATTGTGCAGGATAACTTTGGGGAAATGTTAATTAGACAGTTGATTAATGAGAATAAAGGGATTTGGGCTGAAAGGATAAATTTGTGGGTTGTCTGTATATATAATCTTTCTGTTAACATTTGTGATGGAAGGAAGTGTGGAAAATCATAAAATATTTCCAAATTTGGTTTAAACAAAAATAACCAAGATCTAATATAACATAAGTTTTATATCATTTAAAATTATGTCTAATATTTTAGAATACTTTTTATACCCAATTTTCAAATTATAGATATAATCATATGTTTAGGAAAATAACACCCAAAATGTTTTATCTATGACAGTCCAATGTTATAATATTTCAAACAACACATTATTATTGTGTCTGTATTAGTTCTCTTTTCATTTTCCAAATATGAAAACAAAACCTATACATCATCCATTTGTCACTGAGCAAAATGCCCTCTTTGATGTCTCAATTTCATAGTCAGTATGGCAAGTCTGTAATTTAGAATCACATGATAATGTTTTACAAACTATAATTTCTCCTTCACCACTCCTATCAGAGAATCACCCATACAATGTCACTACTACTCTCTCTAATGGATAGACCCAGTTCACAGGAATCATTTGGTAGACTCTCAAATTAGAAGTTAAACTGTTTGTCAACCCTCTCATATTTCTTTCTACCAATTCCTCAGAGTGCCTCCAACTTTCTAAGAGGCAAGCCCCTAAATCTATATAGTGCTAAACTGTAAAACTTTGTTGTTGTTTTGATGAAGGTCATCTTCAGCCTTATCTTCAAAGCAGTCATGGACTTTGATTCCAGTGAATTCTAGGACTTATAAAGTAAATCTCTTGCACTTATTTTTAAAACATTTTAGGAATAACCAGGGCGAGGAAAACAATTAACTCTTAGCTGAAATAAGAACCATACAGGAGGTTCTGGTTTCATGTTACCCTTGCAGTACAGAACTTACACTCCCCTGCAGATAAACAGCCAACAGAAGGTTGCAGGTAAGGGAGCAAACACAGCATGCATCTCATTAGTGTTGGAGAAGAGCATTAACATGTTGCAATAAACACAATGCTTGGTTTATTGTTTAATCAGAAAATATAAATATTTAAGGGCTGGGCAGAGGGAAATGAACCCTCAATGGCAACAGAGAATTATTAATCAGAATGAAAAGATTGAATGAGGGCAGAGTAGTGCCATGAAGTCAAGAGAGTGAGGAGGCCAATTGTATCAAATGCTGCCAGGAGGCCAAATGAGAGAACAAGTGAAAACCGCTCATTGGCTTAATTAACAAAAAGTCATGTAGAGATCTGGGGAAGTGTCAGAGAATTCTAAGGTGCAAAATGGAGATAAGGAGGTAGAAAGATCAAGTGAACACTCATTCAGAGAGTTGGTGGCAAGAAAAGGAAGGCAGGTTTTCAGTAACTAGAGGAAATTTTTTTAATATCATAGAGAAAAATGTTTACAATAATCATAAAATAAAACAGTGGAGAGAGATGTTGAAAGTATGGAAGAATTGAAGATAATTTATGGATGAAATACTTAGTATGAAAATGGAGTATGGACAACAACTACTCCTGCACCAGGCCAATTTGGTAATAATGGTAGATTCATAAATCTTAAAGTGGAATTAGGTTTAACTAGTCTTGTGTAGCTTCACCACCAGCTTATCGTAAAAACAAGTCTTAGTCCAAATTCTGTCATATATACAGACTTGTATTAAACAAATATTTATTACCCAGCAAATTCAAAACACTTTATTCAACCTGTTTGTAAGCGTGATGAAGTCCTACCTTTCCACCTTTATGTTGCACCAGCCACTATCTTGCATAAAGTTCACTTAAGACTGTTGTGATGCTATTCCAGAAAAAGCATTTGTTCATCCTTACAGTTGGCATCTGGCAACCAGAAGTCTTACCTTATATGACTGGACCCAGGACTGCTTAGGGGAGTGATTCAGGTGCCATCTTTAAAAAACAGTTACAGTAGGATACCCTTTGATTCTTATACTTTGATCATCTAAGGATCAGGTATATAGCTAAAGTTATTTTAGCAAAATCATGATCTTAAAAATCCTCAGTTTCACCAATGAGATCTTAAGTCTAATATTTATCATGTCCAGAAAACCCATTTTAGACCTTCAACATGATCATTTGCAAACATGTGTGATTATTGAGATATTTGGTTAAGATCACAATATAGATCTTCTGACCATTCCTGATTGGAGTAACTTGTTAGTTTATATTAGTTTAAATTAACTAGCTCATGTGTGTTGCACTGTTGATGCTGAAGTGTTTTCAAGCAGATGACAGGTAATCATGACGTGTGGACTTGGGCAAGAAGGCAAGGGGTCACCTAAAACAGGATATCCTCCAGAGCAATATTATCAGGGATGAAAATGGAGGGCAAATGGTGAGGTTTCATTTTTGTTGTTGTTTTGTTTTATTTATTTATTTATTTATTTATTTATTTATTTATTTATGTATTTATTTTTCTGAATTGTCAAAGTAGAATGTGAGTGCACTAAACCATAAGTAAATTTCCTTTTCCTAAGGATAAAGTAGCCAAAGTTAGAAACATAAACAAAGCAAAATATGTACAACTGCTTAGACTCTATTCTTTCTAAATCCATCTGCAGTCTTTCATTTTTCTACTCTAATATCAAGGAAAGGCAATTTTAGATCCTTCCAGCAAGTGAAAATACAAAGGTATTTCTGAGAAAACTGAGATGCACATCAGCAGAATGTTCTCTTCAGTCTAAGTGAGAGCCAGGTGAGGCTGTCCACTCCTATCTTCTCAAACAAATGCAGTCAGTGTAGAATTCCAGGAGTGAGCATTATGGCTTACGAAATGCCCCTAAACCAGAACAACATTTGCTCACATGTCTTGCCTGTAAGTGAACAGATAGTTTCAAAGAAGTCCTGTGAACCCTTCTTAGCAAACTGGATCCCAATAACAGAATTCAATAAAAAAAAAACAATATAAAATTTAATATGCTGAGGGAGGACATTAAAAAGTAGCATGGCAAGTAATTTAGAACAGAGAACTTGAGCCCAGATTATTGCAATACATTATGCAAAATATAAATGCATGAAAAGAAAAGTTTATGTTTTTCTGCCTAAACAGAGATCAGTCTCCACAACTCATCCAGTAATGAAAATGCAAAGAGATGGAAACAGATAGCAGAATATAAAGTAAACGGATCAGAATAACAGCAGTATCTGTGACGAGGACAGAATGTTTTACGTGGCAGAGATTCAATTTAAGCAAACGTGTAAGGAGTCCCTAAAGGCAAAATAATTGTGCACACAGGACTACCACACAAACACAAAACCAAAAAGAATGGCAACCTCATTCAGGCCTGAGACTCAGCCTCTCATGATGACACAAGCTTTTTCATGCAGTAGAAACAGAAGAAACAAAGCTTTCTGGGTTCTCTATCTAGGCCTTAATTATTAAGTAAATCTATACACAGTTCACCCATAATGTAATTTTGCTATTGTTCAATTCTTAGTTGTTTTCCTTACAATTTAAAATAATCCAAGTTTTTCAGATACTAACTTAGAAAACTGTGATGACATGTAGATTCAGCTGACTGTCATGTCACATCCAGCAGCAGGACAGCAATGTATATTGACTAAAAGCATACACTCTGAAGTCAGACTACAGGAATTTAAATTCTGGAATGCCCCTTTTTTGAGCTACATGACCATAGGCAGTTTGCTTATCCTCTGTAAACCTGAAATTCCTTGAAGTAACCTCAAAATAATCACAGTTTCTACCTCGTAAGATTGTTGTGAGTTTTAATAATAGACACTTCTAAAAGACTTAGAATAGTACATGAATCATTAAAAGCACTTGATAAATATTTGTGGTTATAATAAAACAAGGAATTCATTGCACAACATAGAACTCTGGAACTGTTGCCTCCTTCTTTACTATGTTCTTATCATTTAGCTTTGACACAAGAAAACAGATCATTTGGAAGGAATTGAAAGCAGTGTTCTTTGGGGTGCCAAGATGATGCTATGGCACTTTTGATTTACTTGTATGAAAGCTGAGTAACCCTGAAGAAAAAATTCTCTGGTTTTCTTGGTCATGATCAATGAAGTACAACCAGGAAAAAAAAAAAAAAGAAAGAAATCCATCTTATGAATGTATAATGGAGCACAGAGGCTAAAAATTTAGTTGAGTAAATGCTAAATGGCTTCACAGTTTCAAAAGGCTTTTGTGCTTTTAAATTCTGCCTATGCTAGAAGGAATCAGCAACTTTTAATGAAAATCTTTTTATTAGAAAACACACACACACACACACACACACACACACACACTCAAGGAATCTGTGTACATCGATCTGGCTGATTGCTCCAGTACAACACTAAAAGACATCAAAAGGATATGAAAAGAAAGAAAAGCCTGAATATTGGACTCCAGAGCTCATGACCTTATGGACTATATTTAAAAACTGTATTAGATTAACTGACTCAATTGAATCAAATCAAAATATTTTCAATCCAAAGAATTCTAGTACATTGAGATGTTGATATGGCAATTGTGAAATATCTGAGGTTTTATTTTACTTTTATAATTGGTTTAGACAGTTTTAGAATATCCTCTAAATCTGAATAATCAGACTTTCTGGTCACACCTCCTTTATGCAAGATTATATTAAAAAAACATGTTTCTTAACTATGTTGTACTGAGCAATCTGCCATGTTTTGTTTTGTTTTGTTTTTACATGTTTTTGAAGTTTATTTTTATTTATTTTGAGAGATAGAGCAAGCCAGGGAGGGGCAGAGAGGGAGACAGAATCCCAAGCAGGCTCTGTGCTATCAGAGCAGAACTCAATGCGGGACTCAAACTCACAAACCATGAGATTTTGACCTGAATTGAAATCAAGAGTCAGACTGTTAACTGACTGAACGCACGCAGGTATTTTAGAATACGATAAATTTGAAATACTATGGAAAATTTGAAAACTTTGTGCCCAGAAGAAACTCAGATTCCTATCAATTTCACTCATATTTTTAAAAATGAGTCCTAAGCTTTGGCATTGTTACCAATCACAGCATCATGCACATTTGTATTATAGTTGAGAGCACACATAAAACTTGTTTATTTGGTTTTAGCATAAGACAGTAAAGTGCATCTGATGATTATAGGTTGACTTTAATTAGAAATTTCCTATCAATTATTTCAGTGAACATGTCAACCAAAAATACCTTCTTTAGAGCTTGTCTTCACAAGTCATTATTTTTTTTCCTAATTTAGCTTACTGGTAGTATTTCTTTTGTTTTAGTTGAAGTATAGTTGACATACAATGGTATGTATGTATCACCTCTTCTTTGTCCATTAATCTACCAGTTGACATTTCGGTTGCTTCTATATCACAATTAATTGAATTATTGAATACACATCAAACTTTACTTTTTTATTATTTCATCCATGATCTTAGAGTACTTGTGGTCTATTTGACTTCAAGTTTCTCTGTTGTGATAAGAATTGAAGATGGAATTTTCATATTGCAACAATATGACTCTTTCTCTTAAGAGTTTTTGCTAAACAAGGCCATAAATATGTTTAGCACAAGGAGAAGCTACTTTCTTTATTTGGCTCTAGCTATTTAACAACTTAGCAAATCATGTCAAGTATCACAGGCTTGACACCAGAGAATACTTAACTACAATTGCTTGTATAGTCTTCCAGTCCTTTTGTGGGTTTGAAAAAACAACAACAGTTCTTGTTAATGCATCTGTTCTATTGTGAGAGTCCTGTGAAGGATGAGAAATAGCCTATAAAATGTGGATAATTTGAATAAAAAATTCAGAGTCTGTTAGTTAAGCTAAATTCTGATAAGTATGGTAGTTCTATCTTGGGGTCTGGCTGTCAGAAAAGTCTAAACTGAGGCAATGAGATTTTTGTACTACGCTCTCAAAGAATTATTTGGCTTCTTTTGAGGGAACAAATGTATGGAATATGAGATTTGCTTTCTTTTCCATATAGGTAAAGTGTGATGGAAAAGTCTTCATAAGAAGTTTATTTTGCATGTCCTTGTTTATATACCAAATTCTCCCTGTTCTTTCTGTGCGGAACAACCACTGTGTTTTTCTTATTATAAGTATTTGATGTGATAGGTATTAACATATACCAATGGCTCATTTCTGTTCAATATGTGTTCTAATGCAGGCAGAAAGAGATGGCATCCAGCTGGAAAAAAAGAAATGGCTCATTCCTTTCTTGTTATTTTCTCAGCAAATGCAAGTGGGCTTTTTTTGTTGTTGTTCAACCATGCTTTCTAATTACTGATTTGAATGGTTCTGTAGATTAAAAATAAAGTTCCTAATTGAGTATAAATTAGTTTGGAAAATATCCAAATGGCAAAGCTTTTCTCTTCTAACATTTGTTACATATCAAGATGTTTCCTAGTTCAGGAAGTTGTAACATTACTATATCTTTTAAAATCTTTTATGTTCATGTCTTACGGGACAGAGCACTGAGGTTTTATTTTGTGTGGTTTGGGAGCTATTAGGATGTATAAATATATTAAAATACCCACAGAACATATTTTCATCAAATTAACTACTTCATTTCTTGGAGACTCTGGAGAAACTGTGCACCAGGATGACAACAGCCGCTACAAGTTTTTTGGTTTTAAATACATTTAAGACAAGTAATCATAATACTTTATATTATATTAGCTCGAGGGAATGTATGCACTTGTTTTAGAGGAGTGATAGCACAACTGAGCAATAAGCATCAGATACAGACCTAACTAATGCCTCACTACAGATACACAGACACCCCACCCCCTACCTCCTTATCCAACTGGGCAAATAACTAATTCTCTTAACTTTCCCTGCTTCCAGAACTTTCTTGGACTGAGCCTAACCTCGTCAACTGTGCTAATCAGTCCACATTATTTTCATTAAAACAGTATTATTAGTGAAGTTAATTGTTTCATTATTTGATATATATCATTGTTTGGATTGTTTAATTTAAATATATGTAATATATAAAATTAGATGTATTTTATTACAATAAAATATGTAGAGATATATACATTTGAGTTATATATATATATATACACACACATATATATACATATGTAGCATGTGTGTGCATATATATATATACATACATATACATTTTGTATATATTAAAATTAGTAAATGTTTACTACTATAAATTTTGAGGTGAGGTTTTTTCAGATAGACCTAATTAAAGGAAAAATTCCCTTGGATTCTTTCAAATAATCTATCACGTAACATTTTATTATAACTTGAATATTCACATTTTTCTTTCAACTTTTTTTTAACTCTTCCATTCATAGGATACAGATTTAGTAGATTCTGGATATTTGGTTGGTAACTGGCAGATCTGAGAGAAGAACCCAAGTGTTTTGACGACACATACTTTATTTCGACTACTGCATCATACTAAATATTCAGTTATATTTGTTTTTTAATCTCATTGACTACCATGAAAACAAATGTTCACATGAAATATACCTCTAAAATATTTAGAGAGCATCTTCCAGCACTAGGTTCCAGTTATAATATTGGTCTGAGTCTCCTTCAAAAAAAAATAATGTATTCATGAAATTTGTTGTAAAGTCTCACCTTAAAGTGAATTATGTGATGCAGAAAAACAGGTATTTCCAGTTTCAAATGTTTTGTGGTAGTATCAGTAGGCATCATTTTTGAATAGTGTATTATACTAATATACTGACATTATTATACTAATATACTAATATATATAATATGTAATATTATTGTCATAAAAAGTCTTGGGGTGCCTGGGTGGCTCAGTCGGTTGAGCATCTGACTTCGGCTCAGGTCATGATCTCGCAGTTCGTGAGTTCAAGCCCCACGTCAGGCTCTGTGCTGACAGATCAGAGCCTGGAGCCTGCTTTGGATTCTGTGTTCCCCCTCTCTCTCTGCCCCACCCCTGTTTGTGCTGTCTCTCTCTCTGTCTTTCAAAAATGAATAACATTAAAAAACATTTTTTAAAAAAAGTCTTTTTGGCTATGTAGTCTTTAAAAAAAAAAAGACAAGTTTTGAGTGCTTGGCTGTCGGTTAAGCATCTGACTTCGGCTCAGGATCTCACGGTTTGTGAGTGCCAGCCCCACTTCAGGCTCTGTGCTGACAGCTCGGAGCCTGGTTCCTACTTCAGATTCTGTGTCTCCCTCGCTCTCTGCCCCTCCTCCCCCTCTCTCAAGATAAACATTAAAAAAAATTTTTTTAAAGAAAACCAAGTTTCAAAGAAATGAGGTTGTTTGACCAAAGGCATATTATTAGCTTATGACTGACAATAGAACAAATGACAGAACTATTGACCGAAATAAAACTAAAAATCAGTCTCTTGAGCACCAAGGTAATACTTTTCCTGCTGCCCTGAAGCCCCTGCACCACCTCTGTAAGGACGTCTGCTTGTTTACACTGTAACTTATTGGTGGCTCTAGCTCTTATCTGCAAAATGTGGGAAATTATCCTTGGCCCTAAGAAAAACTCTTAAGTTTTCTGTGAACTGATTCAATTTTGGTAAGCCATGTACTCTTTGCAAGTACATATTTTACTTGTATTCTGGTATTTCTAATACTTACTAGATGAAATCTGAAAATTGGTACACAAGAATGACCATAAAAAAAATTACTGTTTTCAGGATAGAAGAAATACCTCAGAAATTGTAAGAAAAAAGATGGTAAATAATATATATGAAAATAAACCTTTTCAATCATTGGAGTGGTCCAAAAGGAAACATTCACTAAGGAGATGAGTTCCCTTTCAATGAAGAAGTTTAAGCAGAAGCTGAAATACTGCTTGTCAATATGTTGTATTCCAAAGTCATAAACTATATGACATTTTCATGAGGTGATCTGTAAAGTTTCTTCAAATTCTGAATTTCTATCTTGACACATATATTGAGTTGTCAGTAGACACTTCTCATGACTATCAACTAAAACTTCCAGAAGGCATGTATCACTATTTGCTGCACTGGTTTTGGTATTTTATCAATTTTGTTTTCACATCTCTTTTAGTTTGAAAGAATTTAAAAATAATTTTGGAAACTACATGTCTTTACTAACAGCATATGTAAATATAAGAAAAAGCACCATGTTAAAGTGCAGCCTTACATGTTGAGCTAATTAGCTGGTGAGTGTTAACCTTCATCATTTTCAAAAACATTACTGTATTCAAATAGTATCAATTTTTAAAACAAGAAACAATTCTGCTTATATTAATTAGAATTCAATATATAATGTGAAGCAAACCGATGTATTGTTTATAAAGTTTAAAATTCTGATTTGCCTTTCAGTTAACTTCATGTGATAGTGTTTTGTCTGTCAAGCATTTCCGAACACCTTGACGCCATTGGAACCCTTTGTCCTTTGGCAAATTTACCTGTTGTGGTAAATTCTGGCCAGTTCTCATGCTAGCTAGGAGGCAGTGTGCCATGCTCAAAATGAATTGAGCCACTGAAAAAACTCCACTGAGAAGCCTTATTCTTTTTCTGAGCCCAGCCTCAAAATCAGAGTAACAAAAATACTGCCAGGCATTCCGCTATCTCCACAGAGGAAATTCTGGATAAATATGTCATGCAATTAATTTAACAGTTTTTCAAGTTCAAATCAATTGACAGGGAAATTCTGGAGAGATTCTTGTTTCCCTGTTCCTATTTCTGTAATTTTATTAGCATATTGTGACAGTAAAAGCCATTACTAATAATAAATTAGGCCTTAATTGTAAATGATATTCTAGTGAAATTTAGAAACAAAGTGTGTCTGGTCTCAACATTTTCATGTGCCTATCAGCATTTATACAGACAAAAATCAGTATTAAGTTGTAACTCAGCAATAGGCTTGAAAATCATCTATACCATTATTATTATTATTTTGTTGTCTCTCATAGGGACATCAGACAGCTGGTTTCAAAGATAATGGCAGTAACAATTATTTGCATCATAGCCCTAGCTAACTAGATAGCCGAAAACATCTGTTATGATCTTCAATTCCTCTAACCTGTCCCTGGAGAGGCTTTGATTGCTTAAAATATCCCCCGGTTTTTTTTTTTTTTCATTGCTCTCTGCAATAATCATTTTTGCAAAATATAGATTACTTGATACTTAAGGAAATTGACTGTAATGCTGCTTTTGTCTTTTTGAATGTAAAACTGGAGGAAGGGAACATTAAGGAAAACTTCTCAGAAAATTATCTTTCCAGACTTGGAATTTTACTGTCATGGCTTTATTGCATTGTCCTTTTAAACTATGGTCATTGTTTTCTCTGGTATATTAAACTCACAAAAAATAAAGTTACTAGTATTTTGAACTAACACATCAGACATTCACCAGACTATTGTCATTATGATACATTGACACATACAGACAAAGCTATTTAAAAACTTTTTGGCACTCTAACCAAATAATTAAATCAGAGGTATTTGTGACACTACCATGTGTGAGCAGTAGACCAGACTCTGGGCTGTTCAGTGCACACAAAAGTTGTAAGTCACATGGTCTGTTCAGCACTGATTTCAATCTTGTAGAAGAGCTTAAATCATTAACAAGTGAGGCAAAATACAAATCCTAAACTATAGAATAAGTACAGTAGTGCTCAGCAGAAAGAAACCACTGTGTACAAAGGAGGTTGGAAACAGATGAGTTTAATCCTCAGTGGTCAGCACACTCAGAACAGCAGCAAATCAGTCTGGGTCACCAGAGTGAGGCACTCGATGAATATGTGTTGTCTGCACAAACAAATGAATGCATAAGTAAATTAATGAAATAGGGAAACCTTTGAGAGGAAATGGAATCTGATATGGTTTTGGAGAATGGATGCAATTTTTATAGTGTGAGAGTATGAAAAAGGGAGAGGAATAGTATGGCCAATGTTTTATATGATGATGAGGGTGGGGATAGAATGAAGGGTAGGTGATGAGGTGGGACAGGGACATCTTTGATGGTGGGGGGGAAAGAGATAGTAAAGAGAAAATATTTGTTCAGTTATAAGGCTCATATAAGACATAATGAGAAAAATATTTATGCTAGCGTGAGAGCACATTATAGAAGTCTATAATGATGGATTGAAGAAGTTAATTTTAACTCATTTTTTAAATTTCTTCAGTAGGAAAAAAAAACCGTGAGGAACAGTGAGTAAAACATGAAGAGATTGGAATTAATATGAACAACTTGGTCAGTTAGGTAAGACATTATAATGGCTTTACTCAATTAGAATAAAATTGAAGAAATATGACATTTGAGAGACCATAACAAGTATTTATTTAATAAGATTTCATGACAATTAGATATGTGGAACAAGAAGAAATCTTGAATGCTGGGAAATGTAGGTAATATTAATGAAATTGAAGATGTGCAGTAAAGGACTACATTGAAATGAAAGATCACTTCAATTTTGAACATCTGAGGTCTGATTATTCAACTAAGCGCTTGAGTGGAAATAGTAACTAGGTGGTTGGAAATCAGGACTGGAATTCTATTGAAAGATTATATTTGGAGCTATTGAATTTAGAGTAATCAGCAAAGATGGCTATTGAAAAAAATAAACAAGAATCATCTCTCAAAGTGAGTAGTATTTAGATTTGTTTAAGTTACAAATCAATCTTGTAATGGTTGCAAACATATTTGCCTTGTGTCAAATTATTTTTTGTTGGCAGCGGCATTCTGGGTATTTCATTGTGGTGTTAACTTTATATGAGCTCATTTTTTATAGAGAAAACCTATACTTTTGATCAAATTATATACATCATAATTCCAATATTTTACATGTAGTGAAACTACTAGGCTTTAAAGATCAATGAGTGCTTTACAACTGTATATTAATGTATTAATATGTGTTTCTTCCTGTAAAAATAATGCCTTGAGTATGAATAGTACCAAAATTTGCAAACAATAAATTTATTTAATAAAACAAAGACATATCCCTATTTTTATGTTTCTCCAACTGTATCAATATTTCTTGGCTAACTTGTTTTCATCTTTTAGTGCTGTGAGATTTGAGTAAAGCTCATTCTCTTTTTATAAATGTTCTTCAAATTCTACCTGCTGTGAGCCTAGGTTAGGATAATTGAACTCAAGAGAATATTTTAAAGTACAAGAAAAAATAGGGCAGCAAAAAACATATGGTTTCCTAATTATGCTATTTTTTTCTCTTTCTGTCTCATTCTCATCTCTTTCTCTGTCTCTGTCTCTGTCTCTCTCTCTCTCTTGATTTCTTTCCCCAATCCACTGTGAATAACTGGTTGTGTCATAAACAGACTCTGTAGATGGAATAACAATGGCATTCATTTAACTGTAGAAAATTGATACCTATTTGGTCTTTCAGTTGTGTGTGTTAGATAACTAGAATTGTGGAGGTTACAAATGATCACCTATACAGAGACTCTGCTGTCAATAGGAGTTATGGTTTATAACTGACCACATATTGGAGAATTCAAGCAGACAATGTGGAAGGTTGTTTACAATAAAAACCATTGCACTTAAAGAACATGTTTTCACAGGGGACTTTACCTTTAGTACTACAGAAATACATTGTAGTCTTTTTATTTATTTTTTATAATGCTTAGTTTTCATATGCTGTTATTCATCTATCATTTTACTGAGTAGACACAAATGCCCTGAATCTGTAATATTCCAAAATCATCAATAATAGTAAATTTCCATTTGGAATAGTCATCTGCACACTGTGTGTTAAGTATAGGTCGTGGCTAAGTTTGTGTAGTTTCTCAATAGGTTATCTCTCCAGGTTTCAAGAATAAAATTAAGATTAAGTCGCTTTTAAAAATTAAAGCACATGGGGCGCCTGGGTGGCGCAGTCAGTTAAGCGTCCGACTTCAGCCAGGTCACGATCTCACGGTCCGTGAGTTCGAGCCCCGTGTCAGGCTCTGGGCTGATGGCTCAGAGCCTGGAGCCTGTTTCCGATTCTGTGTCTCCCTCTCTCTCTGCCCCTCCCCTGTTCATGCTCTGTCTCTCTCTGTCCCAAAAATAAATAAACGTTGAAAAAAAAATTAAAAAAAATTAAAGCACATATGAAAATATGTTCCACATCATATGTCATCTGGGACATTCATATTAAAACAAAGATGAGGTACCACTGCATTCCTATTAGAATGGCCAATTTCCAGAATAATGACATCAAACGCTGGCAAGGGTGTGGAGTACCAGGAACTCTCATATATTGCTGGTGGGTACAAAATGGCACAGCCACTTTGGAAGACAGTCTTGTGGTTTCTTAAAAAACTGAACTTACTCCTGCTCCATTGAACTTGCTGTTTAGCCAAATGAGTTGAAAATTTATATCCTCATGAAAATCTGTACACAGATGTTATCAGTATCTTTATTCATAGTTGCCAGAACTTGGAAGCAAGTAAGATGTTCTTCAGTAGGGAAATGGATAAACTGTGTTATGTGCAGACAGTGGAATATTATGCTAAAAAGGAAGTGAGCTACTAAGCCATGAAAAGACATAGGAGAATATCAAATGGAATTGCTAAGTGAAAGAACCCAATCTGAAAAGGCTGCATACTGTAGGACAACTTTACGACATTCTGCAAAAGGCAAAACTGAAAAAAGATCACTGTAAAAAGATCAGTGGCTGCCAGAGGAGGTGTGTGGGTGTTGGGGGTAGGGGAGATGAATAGGCAGAGAACAGGGTATTTTTAGGGCAGTGAAAATGCCCTATATAATATTTTAATTATGTATATATATTATTATACATTGGTCCAAATGCATTAAATATACAACACCAAGAGTGAACCTCTAGATAAACTATGGACTTTAATTATAATTATGTGTCAATATAGGTTCAGCCTTGGTAAAAAAGTAACATTGTGGTGAGTGATGTTGATAAAGAGGGAGACTATGCATATGTGGGAGCAGGGGATATGTGGGAAATCTCTGTACCTTTCTTTCAAGTTTTACCGTAAATCTAAAACTTCATTTAAAAATTTTAAGTTTCTAAAATAATAAAGCAAAGCAAAGTATTGGCTCACAATGAGATGAGCTATAAATATAAGTGACTTTTTAAAAATGTTTACTTATTTATTTTGAGGCGTGGAGGGGCAGAGAAAGAGAGAGAGAGTTTGAGAGAGAGACAATCTCAAGCAGACTTCGTGCTGTCAGTGCAGAGCCCAACACGGGGCTTGATCCCAATCGTGAGATCATGAGCAGAAATCAAGAACTGGCCTGTCAACCCACTGAGACACCCAGGCACTCCGTATAAGTGACTTATTTTTGAGGGAGTTTAAAAATACTATCTTGCTATTAGGAACATTGTACTTGAATCGATGTTCTGGGATGTATGTGCCATAACCTCAGATATTCTTGCATCAATTTGGGTATGAACAATATACTCAGTTTTGTTCATTTTTAAAGAATACGGATTAGGAGGATTTATCCATTTTTTTCTAACATAAAAAGAATACATTTGATATATTTATATATTATTTTAGCTGCTAGAGTTGTAGTTCCTTCTCTGAAGAAGCAATTAAGTATTTTCATATCCCAGGTTAAGTATTCTTCAATATATTAAATACCCTTTGCTACATTTTCTGCTTAACAAAGTAACTGGTGAATGTCTAATTACTCTGGGCCACAGTACACTGATAATTCCCAGAGGTGGACTGATGTGCAGGTAGCTTTTTTTTTAAAGTTAATAAGTTGCCATTCTGATTTGTCAATCACACTTTTATGGATTTGATTAGTGTTTCCCAACCTGCCAGAAACTGATCAACTTTGTCAAACTGGTAGAACAAGGTTTCTGGACATACAAAGGTTTGGACCACACCCCAGATGCCCTTTATGGGACCAATTGTTGTTTTTTATTTTTGAACGTCTTTATAACAACAGAGGGAAAAAAGGGAATCAAATGAGAACTTAAACTTAGATGTTAAAAAAATTGTACCACAAAAATACATTCAAAGAGGATTAATTATGAAGACAAAGTTCTTAAAAAAACATTCTCACAGAAAAAACTATATTTGAAATTATTAGCTCTAATAATGTGAGGCAAGCTAAGATGAATGACAGCAGCCAAAGGTTATATGCAAACCTTATGGGAGTTAATCCCCTTGTTTTCCTCTTGTCTGTCTTCTAATAGAGAAGGTGAGGAGAAATTAAGGTAAGATATTAGTATCAGGAAAATTGTGGCTGATAATAGGCATTAGTGATCATCATTTAATTATCTACCATCTACTATTCTTAAACTGAAACATTTGGAAGACAGACTTCAGTGTTTAATAATCTAGGTAAATAGTTTAAATTTGTTGACCAAAAGTCAGGACTCTCTTACTAAATATTTTGCTATATATGCCCATACTTCCTTCTTTCTACTGCATAATACAACTGTTATTTTCATTGTCCTCCTTACCATATTGACTACATACTCCCGTGGTTGTAATGTTCATTTTTTACTCTGGCATTTTACACTTACATGGTCACTGACAGTGACAAGATGGCAGTGTGGAATTTAAATTCTATGCACAAATATTCTTGATTGTTTCTGCTATTTAAATGATGTATGAGGTAGGAATCTATTAATATATTCTTATTAAATATGTAGTTCTTTCTCATTTTTGCTCCTTTTTCTCTGTGTATATACCTATTTACTACTAAAAGATAAGATAAGGTTTTAATTCCTCTGTGCTTTATGTAGTTCTCCTGGTATTTAAACTGTTTAACACTATACTGATTCATCATAGTGAGCCTACTGGTCCATTCCTGTCTCATGTGGGAGAATATACTGACATTTTTCATTTTACTTCCTTCAGGCTAACTACATTTATTACATAGGGTTCTAAAAATTCAATAACATATCTTTTTTTTTTATGTTGTATAGGAGCACAGAAAATACTTGCAAAATATTTACGTGGCACAGAATACAAGAACATTATAACAAATCAATTGTTCTCATATACTGTTCTCATATACTGTACTCATATACTGACATTTTTCAGCACCACACATCCCCAGGCACATTACTTCACATCAACTTTCATCCTCATAACAATGAAAAACCAAAAAAACTGGGGCAGAGAGGCAGAGAGAGAGGGGGACTGGCAGCAGAGAGCCGGATGCATGGCTCGAACTCACGAACCATCAGATCATGACCTGAGCCTAAGCTGGATGCTTTACCAACTGAGCCACCCAGCCTCCTTGCATTTTAATGATTAGACACGTTAACCCAGACCCAGCAAACATTTCGATACTAGGTAAAATAATCAATTTGAAATGTCTTTTCTGATAGCCTTTCACAGGTCTGTGATAATCTGTTTCCCAGCCCAAAGGTTAAGGTTTCAAATTGAATCATCGAATCCAGTATAAAAATACATTTCTAGAAATTTAAAATGGGAGAAAACTGTATAGATTATGTGGTATAAACTCCTTTTAAGGAAGATGTAGAAACTAAGGTATAAATAAATGAAGTGATTGCCTAAGGTCATATGCTAAATAGCATAGCCTTAACCAGAGATTATGTCCCATTCTTTATCTAAGCCTTTTCCTAGTACACTTCAGGACAAATTTGTTCCTTCTATAAAGAATGAAAACAGCAACAGCAATAAACAAAACAGATGGAGGTTTTCCTAAGCCCTAATTGTCTGAGAAAACTCGAATAGAGAAAGATGGGCCTTGCATCTGTAAAATTTCCTTTACATAAGTAAATATGTTGCTTCCAAACTTTAATTTTCCATTTTAAGATATATCTGAATGTCTTCATGAAATTATATATTCAGCTTTGAACTTTGTTATCATCAAATACCACATGAATCGCTTGTTTATTACAGGCCCAAGACTGATTAAAGTAACCAACAGATTTGTAAGTGCTAACCAAACTACAGTTTTTCCTAATAAATTGTGTTAAAAATCATCACATACCATAGGAATATTGCATGTATTGTTGAAACTGCTGTCCAGCAACTTTTTGAGCCATAACTTCTACTTTAAATATCACCAGATACTCTGAAGATTACTTTCAAATGTAGTTTCTTAATTAAGTCATATTTTACATAGAATGTAAGAGACTCAGACTGAGTATACAGAACTGCTGAATTGACTTCCTGAGGGCTGTGCACAGTCATGACTACATCTTCTGTACTTCCTCAGATTGGCCACATGTCATTCACTGAAGCACCAGGTCAGCTACTTGGATGTTATCGGTAGGTTATCTAGTTTACACATGTCCATATCCATGTGACAATGGTTTGTAGCAATTTTTAATAATGTGAGTTTGTTCAACACAAAGTTAACTAAGTACTTCTGTAAGCAAAGCTTAAATGTGGACAGAAATATCTTAATAAGCTATTGGTCCTGCCTGTTGTTCTTATATACATCTATATATTTGGAATGATTTCTTATATAAAAGCATCTTCACTGGCTTTTAATATACTAGATTCTTATTTCACTTTTAAAATAATCTCCATTTATGTGAGGAAAAGTAGATTCAGTGCGGGATATTGATAGCATTCACTTAATAGATATATTTAGAGAAGAAAAATTGGTAGTATTCAAAAAGTCAATAAAGTTATTTGCTGTTTTTCTTTTTTCCAGTAGAATCTTTTAGATTCTTTCATTCAATGCTATTCAATCTAGAAAGGCTTTTTACAGTGCATGTTATTTAAACTTCTAAAAATGATTTATTATAATTTATACATAGGAACATATATATGAAGACATCTAATACATAATTATATGCATATGTAATACATACATAATGAAACATTTATGTCTTCTGTCCTAACGAAAAATGTAAAATATTTTATCATATGACAATTTAATCTCTTGATCATCTTCTCTATTTTAAGACCCTATATTTCCTCATGTAATTTACTCTTCCATTACCAAATTCTGAAGCACAGTTCCGAGATCAGAACAAGGTCAAGAGCAAGGCATGAGGGCAGAAAACAATCTCTTTTGGTAAGAAGAGAGAGTGTAAGTCTGAGCATACTCCTATTTAATATATTTTTGTCACTTAAAACATGTTTTTGTGAAAAAAGAAAAAAGTTACATTGAAATAAGTAGCAAAAGTAACTTGACATTCTTTAGAGAAATTAGCAAATTAATTTTGCTTTGGCATCAGCATGTTAACTTAGTCACTTGTTAGTTAAATGAGGACTATGATATCTTTTGGCAAAAATATTTTGATGCAGCCTTGAAAAAAGGTAACAGTTTTTATAGCCCTTTTTTATTTTTATTTTTTTTTAATTTTGTATATGAAGTTTATTGTCAAATTGGTTTCCATACAACACCCAGTGCTCATCCCAAAAGGTGCCCTCCTCAATACCCATCACCCATCCTCCCCTCCCTCCCACCCCTCATCAACCCTCAGTTTGTTCTCAGTTTTTAAGAGTCTCTTATGCTTTGGCTCTCTCCCACTCTAACCTCCTTTTTTTTTTTCCTTCCCCTTACCCATAGGTTTCTGTTAAGTTTCTCAGGATCCACCTAAGAGTGAAACATATGGTATCTGTCTTTCTCTGTATGGCTTATTTCACTTAGCATAACACTCTCCAGTTCCATCCATGTTGCTACAAAGAGCCATATTTCATTCTTTCTCATTGCCACATAGTACTCTATTGTGTATATGAGAGAACACAGTGATCAATCCCAACACCAGATACAATGCTCATGATTTATGTTTGTTTAAATAAGATACCAACTTTTCTAGCAATTTTAAACAACCACAGTTGACAGCATGTCCAAACGGATATCAAAACTCTGAATGTTTCTAATTAGAATAATTATCTTACAGTGAGTCCTATATGGGGATTGTTAACCCCCAAATTCACTGGAAAAACAATAGTAATGATATATAATGTTAAATTTTACTTCCTTCAGGCTTACTACATTTATTACATAGGGTTCTAAAAAAGCAATAACATATCTTTTTTTATGTTGTATAGGAGCACAGAAAATACTTGCAAAATGTTTACATGGCACAGAATAGAAGAACATTATAACAAATCAATTGTTCTCATTTGTAGAACATTGGATTAGGCTGGCATGAACTGTTGTATCTATTGCGGCAACCACCTAAATGACATCAACATTGCCAATAGGGTTCACTGCCTAAAACAAAGATCTAATCATGGTATGTACCTGATTTCAGAATAAAATCAAGACCTACCAAGTGCTAACTTGATTAATTTTTGCAGTTGTAACTCTTCCCCAACATGGCACGTGCCTCTTTCACTGAGATCCGCTGTGCTTTCATACTTTGCAAGCACAATTAACTGCTCCCCCATACTCTTATCTCTGTCTCTAAAGCCATTACCTGTATCTCTGTTGCCCTCCTCTTCAGCCTCTACAGAATGAATCAAGAGCCTTAGATGAACACTTGGAATGTTTCCTCTCGTGGAATTAATCATTTCAATTCTTTGTTCCCAGAACAATTTTGGGTCCCACTATTCTAACAGGTGAGAAAGCTGGTTTTGTGTTGTTAATTACATGTATGTTTATCTGCCTCTAGGTTATGCAGATCTCCAATGAGAGGTACAGTGTAATAATATTGTATTCCTCAGAAATTTTGTACATAGTGCTAAATACATAATGTTAAATGGCAGTCTTTGTTCTTGTTAGTATTTCTAATTCCTACTTTTATTCTTTATTGTTTCTCCAGCCCTTTAAATATACATAATTTTTCTCACTGTTTTTTTTATTTTTATTTTTTTAATGTTTATTTATTATTAAGAGAGAGAGCACAAGAAGGGGAGGGGCATTGAGAGAGAGACACACACAGAATCTGATGCAGTCTCCAGGCTCTGAGCTGTCAGATGTGGGGCTCGAACCCACGAACTGTGAGTTCATGACCTGAGCCGAAGTTGGATGCTTAACTGATTGAGCCACCCAGGCACCATTGTTCTTCACTGTTTTAAAGTAAGTTTTGATTCTGTCACATACTGAGAGCAAGTATCTAAATTATTCAATGTCTTCATTTCTTCAGATAAAATTCACTACTATAAATTTTAATACTGATAATATATTAAAAATTAAAATAGCCTCATTACAGTTTGCCCCCTTGTTTGTGGAGGACAGTATTTAGAAGGAAAAACAATTTATTTTGTTTCACTAATAAAATAAGTCAATTTATTTAATGTAGACAAGGTGTTTGTTTAAGCTGTATGAATTGAATTATTTAGTATTCAACTAGTTGTCCTTGAACCACAGAACTTTTCTCTATTACTATACTGTATTTTAGAGTAGATTCTGCATATTTGTATCTACTCATGGATATATTATCTACAATTAATCATTTTAATAATTTATTTTTAAGTATATGCTTTTATCTCAAAGATCACCTAAAAAACACATGATGTAGAAAATGTATAAGTGATTAATATAACTAAATCTCCTCTCCCACAAAAACACCAAAGATAATTCTGCTTTGTAGCTTCATTCTTGGAGCCTACTGTGAACAATGGACTAATAATAGATAGTTTATACTAAAGAAAGCTTGGAATCTATACCAGAAAGGGCAAAGAATACTAGTGGAAGAAAAACTAATAGAGAAGGATGATAAGAGTGGGTGGAGGGGGAAATACAAGTGTCATCATAAACTCATTTGGTAAAAAAATAGGGCAAGGTTTGAATTATAAACTGACAGAGATCAGGGAAGTCTTCATAACTTATGAGGAGCTGTGGATCAATTTATGCTGAGGGTAACTTATCAAGAGTTTTGTTGTATGTTAATTATAACATCTACTTTTAAGTGTCTTTGCAATGTGGCAAAGATTCTTAATCGGGAAGATTATTCACTCAGTTTAGTCTGAGTAAACTATTCCCATTAAAATATGCATATAGTTGTAGCTGTCTTTAAAGGTGCATTATTAACTGCCGGTTGGACTGATTGGACCCCCAAAATTAACCAGCCAGAGCCTGGCAATGCTCTGATATCACAAGCGTCACACACACAGAGTTGCTGATCTCCTTTAGTGATAAGGAACTGGTTATATGACTGTACATGTGAATGTGATACTTTATAGAGAGCAAATGGAAAAGTGAATGTAATAATTAGTTACTTAAAATAAAAATAAGTAAACTAATAATTGCTAGAAATGGCAGAGAATTACATCACAAGAGAGGGTGATTAAAAAAAATATGCCTATTTTCTGCTTTTAACATTGACATTACTTGGACTAGAGCTCCCACTTCCAAAAACAAACAGACAAAAATGACGGAAGCTCATTTAACACCTACAGATGACTACCAAGGGAAGTTCTTTATATCCCTAATTCTCTCTCAGATGACTTGGGAGTCATCTTCTAGTTCAAATTAAGTAAAAAATATTGTTTGGAATCTGTTGCAGGCAAGGTAGTTTGTATGATAGTTGCCTTTTTATCTGTGCCAAAGTACTAAAGTTATATATAATTATGGAAGAACATTTGTTGGAATATATTGAACCAAAAAAATCATACTTATTTTTCCAAAATCCTATTCAAAGTTTCAAGCAAATCAGAACACTTAGAGACACTTAGTAATATATTACGCTTGAGTGATAAAGCAGCCCAAAAATGTAGCTGCAGAGAAAAACCGGAGGAAAAGAAACCTCTTATTTTCGACTACGTTGAGCAAAATGTCCTTTTTAACCTTCTTAATGGCACCCTCCCCTGTTTTAAATGGAGTCATTCTGAGTACCTGAGTTTCATGTTTTATAGTTTTATAATTTGTAACGTCTGGCAAAGATCAAGGATTCTCACTTTCCACCTCACAGATGTCCTTGCAAACTGGAACAAGATTTAAATGGTTTACATACATATATTACTTCATTAGTGCCTAATTAAAAATACGTCTGACAGCTGGCAGACAATGAGGTGCTTCAGATAATCCAAGTGAACTGATCAAGGATGGAAAATTGTGCTTGTACCACTTAAGTGAATGCATGGCATTCATTTATCATTTTTAGGAATGAGTTTTTTTCCCCACAGACTTTATACACTTTGTACACATGTTGTTACTGACACATCTATGCTGTATTTAGATGAAATGCCATATTTTGTGGAATTATATGGATTATTTTTCCATTAGAAGTTCTCAGGAAAAAAAAGAGAAAAAGTAAATGACAGGTCTTTGTAAACAAGTCATGAATTTGATCCTGATTGCCCAATAGCTAATATTAGCCACGTGTACATGGGTTTCTCTTCTATATTTGTTAAGGTTTAGCTGCTAAGACTGGAAGACCCAGGAAAGAGTTGATATTTCAGCTAATGTCTGTAGGCAGTTGGGAGGCAATTCCATCTCACTCAGAAGACCTCAGTCTTTTCTCTTAACCTAACTGATTAGGTTAGCCCCACCCCCATTATGTAGGGTAATCTGATTTATTCAAAATCTGACTTACATGTTAATCACATCTAAAAAAAAATACTTTCACATGAATATCTATACTGATATTTGATCCAAAATATAGGCTTAACCATGTTGATGCATAAAGTTAATCATCACAGACTCATAGAGGTAGATAAACATAAAAAATTTGAAGGCAATCTGAATAAATAAAGTAGGTAGGGAATGTTATTGGGGGGGGGAAGTAGATTTGACTAGAAAAGATACTAATAGTATAGAAGGAATATTAGTAATGATAACAGCAGTGATTTGGAAGGCAAAAAAAATTTAAATCATAGTTAGAAAGTTAATGCAGTGCTGTTCTAGCAGTCCACCATCTTACCCCACTTTTTGCTCTATAAACCTTAATCCAGGAATGTCTGGAACTCCAGGGAAAATCACTTGCTGGTAAAATTCCACCTACTGCATTTTTTTCTTGGAATGTAGATAAAAATGCAAATACTATAATTGGCACAGAAAAAAAAAATCCTTCAGTGGTGGAGAAACCCCAGTAATAATTAGAAGATAGAGCTCTGGTTTATTAGAGCCATGAACCAGCAATAAATTTGAGGATGGAAACTTGATCAATGGTGTTGATGCTGTTTTCTGGCTCTGTCACTGGGAAGCAGTGTCTGAAACACTTATATAGCTGGTTAAAATCCAGCTGGATCACAAACTGTTCTTTGAGAAGCAAATTGCTAAGTTAAAATACATATGAATTAGTATCTATTCCTTTATACTCATTGATAATTAAAACATTGAAGTATATTAAAATATATGAACCAAATCTTCAATTACATAATGTTGCTAGCCAGTGGCCCACTAGCACCGCTCAGACAATCTGGTAAGTGTCCTGTTCATCTTTTCCCAACTCCACATTTAGAAATGGCATGTTGGCAACCTGACATTTGTACCACAGAAAGTGGCAAAGGCCACAAATCAGGAGTATTTGCCTCAAAGATTGTTCAATATTTATGTCACTACATTCAAGTATAAGTTTATTGTTTACAATAGAAGTATTTATAGATAACAATTTACCATTACACAATATATTTTTTACAATTTCTTTATCACTCAAGTAAATTTCCATCAAATAGGTTCTAACAAAATCTAGGCAGAAAAAGTTAGATAAATCACTCTGTCATCCATTATATATTAATTTGTCTCTCATTTGTCCATGGTTCCAAAACTCCTTGGAATTCCCTGACTGATAGGAGTGTCTTTGTCATTTATGATGGTCCTTTAGACTGCACCTAAGTTTATGTTAAACTTAAAGAGAATAGGAACTGGCCTTGCCAGAAAGAGCAAGTATATGATTAGAAGATTGGGGTTTTCAAACATGTGATATCAGCATGACCATCAGGGAAGAGACATGGGGTTGGAGATGAGTTCAATCACATAGTCAGTGATTCAGTCATTCATACCTATGTAATGAAACCACAATAAAAACTCTAGACTCAGGGTTTGGGTGAGCTTCCCTGTTTAACAATACTCTGTGCATATTGCTACAAGATATGCCAGGAGGATGATGCATCCTGACTCCACAGGAGAGAATATGGAAGAGTCAAGTTTAGGACCCTCCCACACCTCAGCTTGTCTATCTCTTCTCTTGGCTGATCTGGATTTGTATCCTTTTTTGCTACAATAAAACTTTAATCATAGGTATAATGCTTGCTTGAGTGCTGTGTGTCATTCTAGCAAATTATCAAACCTGAGGGGAATAATAGGAAACTCTAGATTGATAGGCTGTTGATCAGAAGTGAGTGGCCTGGGAATCCCAAAGCTTGCAGCTGGTGTCTGAAGTGAGGGCAGTCTTTTAGGATCTGTGCTCTTAACTTGTAAAGTTTGGCCTAAATCCAGGTAATTAGTATTGCACATTATAGACCTAAAAATGAAGAATCTATAAGAAATACAGTATTAAGTGCAAATAAATGCACTATATTTTATTACTTTTTTTTCACATTTCCTATAAAGGATTATTTGATTCAACCTATAATACTCCTGTTTTTCTTTTATCAATTGTTTGCATACACTGATTTCAATAACAAAGCATATAAGAACGGATCAGATAGACATTGGATGCAACATATAATCATCAAAATCACTCCATTTCTTACTAATGATCACCTTTGAGGTTATTATATCAAAGAGGAAGAAAAATCTATTTTGTTCATTATGAATGTGCAAATAGATTATTCAGAAACTAGAAGATGGAAAAAAGCAGAGACTACAGGATAAAATTCTACTTATCTCTTATTTTTATTTTCTCTCTTTCTCACTCCTCTATTTTGAATTTTTGTCCCTTCTGTATTTTCTATTATTTCCTTTCTTGAATTGGAGCCACAAGTCTTCAAGAAACACACTACATTAATCACTAGAAATAATTTTCTGTTAATGAAAATAATTATTAAATTAAACTTGAAAATATTTTTTTCCAGAAAAAGAGGTGAAATAGCAATGGGTAGCTTTTAAGGATTATGATGCTAGGGGCTCCTGGATGGTTCAGTCGGTTAGGCTTCCAACTTCGGCTCAGGTCATGATCTCCCAGTTCATGGGCTCAAGCCCTGCACCGGCCTCTGTGCTGACAGCTCAGAGCCTGAAGCCTGCTTCAGATTCCGTGTCTTCCTCTCTCTGCCCCTCCCCTGCTCGCACTCTGTCTCTCTCTGTCTCTCAAAAATGAATAAATGTTTAAAAACATTTTTTAAAAAGGAAATATGATACTAAAAGCAAACATGGTGGATGCTTAAAGTTTAAAGATAATTTAACTCATCTGCACTTGCCATTTTATTTACAGGTGAAGAAATGGTGTAGGAGGTTAAGTGACTTGCTCCAGATCACAAATAATGGCTGAGTTGGCATATAAAAACAGGTTGAAGATTATTAAATTTTAGGGTTTTTTTTTGTTTTTTTTTTCTTTTGTGATATCCAGCTGAAACTGAGTACGGGAGGAAGAGTGACAGGGAGCATTAGAAATCATCAAAGAATAAGTAATATCTAGGTGGTTTATTTTCAGAGCAGGTGAAATCTAAGGTACGATGGTTACACTATGTCCTTGGCCTCATTCCCAACAAAGGCTCAGCAGAAGTAGCCTCAAATCTTTAGCAACTTTCCTTTTTTAAAAACCAGTAAAGGCTCTGAGAATATTTATCCACACCCAGAAGGTCTGGGATGCAACTCAGAAATGACTTTTTAAAATGTAGTTTTTATTTGAAACCAGGTTCTGAAACATGATCTAGAATAGTTTCGTCCAATAGGCCTCTCTGCAATGATAGAAATGTTTTATATTTGTGTTGTCCCAAACTGTAGTTACTAGCCCCATTGTGATTACTGATCACTTGAAATGAAACTAATGAAGTTAAGGAATTTAAGTTTTACTTTTATTTAATTTTAATTAATTTAGATTTAAATGGCTAACTCTTATACAGAGCAATACAGAAAATGAAAGACATTTTGATAGAAAGAAAAATACATGCAAAAGATCACATATGGAAAGAAGCATAGCTTAAATGTATGAGAAAGATTCAAATATGTTTAGCAAAGTGTATAGGCTAAGGAGTTGTCTGATTAAAAATTAAATAAAAACCAGTGTGTATTGAGAGTAAATTGAGCAAGCCCATGAGGAGAGCCCAACAGAAGAATATTTGCAGTGGATAGGAGGGATTCCTTAGAGAGAACTTGTCCAAAGGATTGACAAATCACTATGTTGAACCTGTCCCCCAACTTCCTTGTCAGTGCATAGAAGGAATTCAAAACTATCTAGCTCTTGGATACATATCTAGGTCCCTGACACAGAAAGCACTGAAAAAGAAAATTGAAATAACTACCTTATCTGAGTCTGTATAAACTTAGAGTATAAACAACACTCTGAGAGTTAAACCATGCGGAAAGAATTATTTTTCCTACCCCCTTTCCCTAAGATATCCTCAGAGTGTGATGAATGGCAGAATGATGGCAGTCTAGTAACTGAGTTTTAGGATTATTTTACTTGTAAGTCATAGAAAACCCAACTTAAATTAGCTTCAGGCAGAAAAAAGAGAGAAAGACTTGGTACGTGTAATTGAAAAATACAGTGGCTGAAAAGCTTTCATACACCATTTGTTTTGCAGGATCAAACAGTATATAAGGAATTAGTCTTTCTGCATCTCTTGTCTCTGCTTTTCTCAGAGTCAGCTTTACTTACTGTCACCAGCAGTAAATTCAGGCTGTTGTTTTCCCAAGTTCAAGACCAGGTGAAATGAAGGTGTATCTCTCCACATTTTTAGCAAAAGCCCTAGGATTAAGATTGAACTAATGCTAAGTCACATGCCTACAAATTACTTTATCACTTTGCCCAGGGCCGTGTGGTGTTCTGTGGCCAGACTTGGTCATGTGCTCACCTTTAGAGGTGGGGGTAAAATCGGCTCCTTCAAAGTGATGTGGTCTCATAGAAGCATAATTCTCTAAGGAAAACAAGAAGGTATTTACCACAAGAAGAGACAATGGATGCTCAACAGACAGTATTTAACTTTGTCATCGGAGGGCCCAATGGAGATGGTTCCATCAAATAGGGAAGACATAGAACCTGAGAGAGTTACAAGAATGGCAGGAAAAGCAATGATGGCAAGCATAACTGCAGACACTGTCAGTGGCTCCTAGCAGGATGATTGGTCATGAACACAGATAAAACACCCTGCCGGGCATATTAAGTCACAGTTTTGAGATACTGGGAGAGTTGAAGATTTTTGCACATTTAATAAATGCAGGGAAAGAGCCAGTAAAATTTGGATCTTGCTATCAATGAGATCTCAGTACACTATATACAAATGAGTGGTAGAGAATTTCAGATTATAAAAGGAAGTGATATGCAGAGAATTTGCTTGGGGCTAATTTCCAACATATGGCCAGAGCATGAAGGGAAATAAAAATAAATTGACAATACAAGAGAGAAATAAGCCAAGTTGAAGTAATATACATAATATATAATATATATTATAATATACATATATAATATGTATAAATACTATATGCATTCATATTTAATTGATTTTAAAGAATTTTGAGAATAATGAGAATAATGTTTCTCCCTAACATAACAAAGGGGGAAATTTTGGCTTAAAAATGGCAAGTTTCACATAGGATTGTTGCCTTTTAATACAAAATCTTCTCTATTTTTCCCTAGACTTCACCAATGTGATAAGCTACTATAAAAATTAAAGCAATGATGTGATAAAAACAGAGACTGAGGGAGATTATACATGCAGTTTACTTAAAATAGAGTAAATGAAAATACTCTGGCATAAGGGATTTATAAAGAATTTTGTAATAGTATAGGTTTTTAGGGAAGACATTTTAAACTAAAAGAGTAGGTGAGAAGTAGGCGGGGGGAGAGAGAGAGGGTGGGGAAAAAAGAGAGGGATCAACTCTTTTAGGAAACAAATAAAAAGAAAGAAGATACAAGGGATATGAAAGAAAGTATCCCAGGAATGATCATGAATCCATTGTATTTGTAATCAGAGATGAAGGAGGACAAGGTCCAATATTTAAGATCTGGAGAAAGAAAGGAAGAACAATTGTCTGAGCATTTGTGTGTGAATGAGAGTGAATGTGTGTGTGTGTGTGTGTGTGTGTATGTGTAGATAAACACATATATTTCTATTTAATTTGGTTAATAGAATAGATAAGTATTATTATCTTAATATTTTATTATTACTTTTTAAAGTTTTTTTTTAATTTACTTTGAGAGAGAGTACAAGTGGGGAGAGTTCAGAGAAAGGGAGAGACAGAATCCCAAGCAGGCTCCACACTGTCAGTACAGAGCCTGATGTAGGGCTGGAACTCACAAACCATGAGATCATGACCTTAGCCAAGATTAAGAGTCAGATGCTCAACTGACTGAGCCATCCAGGCACCCCATCTTAATAATTTAGATCAAAGGGGCACCTGGGTGGCTTAGTGGTTAAGCGACCGACTTAACTCAGGTCATGATATCATGGTTCGTGGGTTCGAGCCCTGCATCGGGCTCTGTGCTGACAGCTCAGAGCCTGGAGCCTGCTTCAGATTCTGTGTCTCCCTCTCTCTGCCCCTCACCGGCTCACTCTCTCTCTCTCTCTCTCTCTCTCTCAAAAATAAATAAATATTAAAAAAATAAAAAAAATAATTTAGTTCAAGGAACAAAGTAGAGATATTAAATAATGACCTAATATCTCATAGTAAGTTACAGGGCTCAGATTAGAATTGAGATTGGCCAATTTAAAAAACAAAACAAAATATGTTCTCAAATGCCTTCTAACATGAAAACTGAATGACAGTGTAAGAATTTGATATATTCAAAATAATTTTGTTTAACATGGAGCCAACACTAATTTTAATTGTAAAATAATACATTTTAGGACCATACCCAACTAAGTATTCTAAGCCATGGGAAAATCAGAAAACATGTGCCTGGCATAGTAATTAATATGCATATACAGAAAACTATTTTTAATTATAATTATGGTTAGTTATGTGTTTTACATATTATAGCATTTTGCAGCAGTTTATTTCATGTGTCGAGTTTACTTATTTTTAAATTGTGTACAACATTTATCAATAAATGGAATATTAAATTCCTTAATATTTTTTACCATTGACCTGATATTTGTCAAACTTCTGAGAAAATCCCATTCTCTAGGTCTGTGATATACAGCACTGATTTTCATCACAGGTATTGTCACTCAGACGTTTTTTGTTACTTTCTTTTGCTTTGCAGCCATGAGAGGAACAAAGAAAATATTAAATGCACAGAGCAAGAAATGGGACGGGGGGCAATAAGGAAGACTGGTTTAAGAGGATTCTCTTAAGATTAGAGAAATAAGGGGAGCCTGGGTGGCTCAGTCGGTTGGGTGTCCGACTTCGGCTCAGGTCATGATCTCGCAGTCCGTGAGTTCACGCCCCGCATCGGGCTCTGGGCTGACAGCTCAGAGCCTGGAGCCTGTTTCGGATTCTGTGTCTCCCTCTCTCTCTGACCATCCTCTGCTCATGCTCTGTCTCTCTCTGTCTCAAAAATAAATAAATGTTAAGATTAGAGAAATAAGACTAATATTTCTGTCAAAATTTAGCTTTAGGAAAGCTTAAAGGGAAATATCAGTAAATCTTCATCCTATGAAAGGCAAGTTGAGAAAGGAAACATTTGTTCACTAACAGTTCTAACTTAGCTCACTGATATGTTGCACTCACTCTCAGAGAGGCTATTTTTGCTTCAGTCTGTTTTTTTGCAAAGCAAGATATACCTTTTGTTTATAATGAATGTAATTTTTTAAAAAAGTACTTTGGTTAGTAGTGCACCTTCATATTTACACATTTATCCATAGAAATCATTCTATTTTATTCCATATTTTTATAGAGAATAAGCAGGAGAGTTATAATATGTGTTTATACATAAAGATGTTGTCTTAGTCAGAACTGCTATTACAGAATACCATAGACTGAGTGGCTCAAACAGCAAACATTTATTTAAATGTTTATTTATTTTGAGAGAGAGAGAACATGAGCTCAAGAGAAGGGCAGAGAGAGAGAGGGAGAGAGAGAGAATCCCAAGCAGGCTCTGCACTGTCAGTACAGAGCCCAATGCAGGGCTCAATCTCACGAATCCCAAGATCATGACCTGAGCTGAAATCAAGAGTTAGATGCTAACAAACTGAGCCACCCAGGCGCCTCTTAAACAGCAAAATTTATTTTCCACAGTCCTAGAAGCTAAGAAGTCCAAGATAAATGTGCCAGCAGATTGGATGTCTGGTGGGGACTCTTCCTGCCTAGCAGACGGCTGCCTTCTTGCTGTGTCTTCACATGGCACAAAGAAAGATCTTATGTCTTCTCCCCTTCTTCCATTAATCCCATCATAACGGCTTTGTTCCCATGGCCTAATTACCTCTCAAAAGTCTCACCTCTAAATACCATCACATTGGGATTAGGGCTTCAATGTATGAATTGGGGGGACAGGGACAAGAACATTGAGTCCATAGCAGATACGATACAAATGTGTATGGAGGGAGAATATTGGGACATAAGCATGACAGGGAGATGGATGACCATGATCTTTCCATGCTATTTATAAGAGAAAACATTATGTAACAAATAGAGTTGTTTTTCTTTACACCAAATGCAATGCTTATTCATTTCAAATGAATTTAAAAAGTGCTTTTTCCACTCAACTCCTGTATTTTATGCCCTACAAAATTGAGAAAGCTATATACAATGAGATTAAGTGTTAAAGAAGAAATGCATGATAGGTACACAATGTCTAAGGTATGAGACATTATGAGAGAAATGCTGTACATATCATATTGCAAAATGAAGGTCAAAGAAGAAAATCACCACCAGCTGGAGTTAATGGGGAAGGTGTCATATAGCAGTTGACTTTTAAAGGAGAGTTTGAAGTGTCGATAAATTTCAAGGAGATAAAGATGAATTTTAATTTGTAATGAAGATATCCCATTTTATCTGGTGTTTAGTGAGCACCATACTGTGGTTTAAGAATGACTATCTTTTTGCTTTCAAAGTTTAACTAGTAGCTGTACATTTAATTTATATCCTAACAGACAAAATTAATTGCTGTGCTTTGCTAAGTTCAGAAAGATTTTCCTTTCATTTAGCTCTCTCAAGTGGAAGTATTAACCTACCGTAGGTATCACTACCTCTCTTTGTAAAGGGAAATAAAAATGTGCAATTAACTTCAGACAATTTCTTAGAAACCTTGTATCCTACTGGGTGATTTCAAGGCAGCAATCGCTTGATGATATATTTCTTCCCACCTGACTTTTGGCTCCTAAAAACATTAGTGGAGCTTTTCAAGTCTGTAAGTGGAAAGGCACGTCTCTGTTAGAAAGACTATTAATGTAGGCCCTAAGTAGAGAGGTTATTAACATTCAAGAAACCAGGGCTGTTCATAAGCCAGTTCAGAAGATCATCCTACTGTTGAGATGGCCCCATAGATTTTGAGTTAATAGAAAGTACTGGATCAAAGTTTAGAGAGCCACTTAAGAGCAGAAATGAAGCAAGGTCACTCTTGAAAAAGTTACCAGAAGAATAATATAAAAAGAAAGTGAACACTTTTAAGTACAGATTTTCCTCAATTTACATACTGATAAACCCATCGTAAGTTGAAAATATAAGTTGAAAAATGCATTTTCGAATTGCACCTAATCTATCAAACAGCGTAGCTTAGCTTAGCCTGCCTTAAAACGTGCTCAGAACACTTACAGTAGCCTGGAGTTGGGCAAAATCATCTACCAAAAAGCCTATTTTATAATAAAGTGTCGAATGTCTCGTGTAATTTGTTAAATGTTGTACTGAGAGTGAAAACCAGAATGTTTACATGGGTCCAGAAGGATGGTATTGGATGTCTACCCTCATGATCTCATGACTGACTGGGAGCCGCCTCTCATGGCCACTGCCCAGCATCATGAGAGAGGACTGCACTGCACATCACCAGCCTGGGAGAAGATCAAACTTCAAAATTCAAAGTATAGTTTCTACTGAATGCATAACACATCCACACCACCATAAAATTAAAAAAAAAATGTAACTCAAACCACTGTAAGACAAGGATGCTCTGTAGTCTTAAATTCTCATTTAAACTTCGGTTTAGAGATGTTAGCTATTGGTGATTTTATTAATAATTACTTACATCTTTTCTAATTGAAAGTATTAAAATGATTACCTTTCAATTTAACATAATTAAGGGAGATTTTGTTGATTTGGTTTACCTGCTAATTGACTGTGGAAAACAGATTACCACTGCCAATTCTTTGAGGCAATATCTATATCTCCTTTCCTTGAATCTGAGCTGACTTTCTTGTAACTAATACAATGCAGCAAAAGTGACATTCTCTGACTCTCAATGATGGGTCCGAAAAGGCCACACAACTTCCATCTGGCATTCTGGGAATCATCACTCTCCATATGCCCTCCCAGCCAATGTCATGCTCTGAGAAGCCCAAGCCACATGGAAAGCCATGCATGGGTGTCCCTGGCTGAGTGCACCCTTTGATCACTCCAGCTCCAGTGCCACATATGTGAGTGAACTTGTGTCCATCAAGATAATTCCAGTCTCCAAGCTGTGAGTGATGTCCAGGCTCCAATGTTCCCACCTGAATCCCCAAACATCTTAAAGCATAGACAGCCATCTCTGTTCCTACTTCATCCTGTCCAACTTCCTGACCCATCATTTGTAAACATAACACGATGAACTTTTTATGCCACTAACTTTCTGGGTGCTTTGTGCTTAGTAATGGAGACAACTTTTGTCCAATAGTCTTTCAATTAGAGTTAAAGAAGTCTGTTTATATTTCATCCAAGCTGTGTTGTATCAAAGTTGTGGTTAATACTTACAACTTTTATTTTTCATTGTTTTATGTTTATTCATTTTTGAAAGACAGAGACAGAGCACAAGCAGGGGTGGGGCAGAGAGAGGGGGGGGACACAGAATCCGAAGCAGACTCCAGGTTCCGAGCTGTCAGCACAGAGCCCGACATGGGGCCCGAACCCATGAACCGCGAGACTATGACCTGAGCCAAAGCCAGACACTCAACCGACTGAGCCACCCAGGTGCCCCTAATTGGACAATTTCAATAGGAGATGGTAAGTAATTTGAAGTGTGTGTGTGTGTGTGTGTGTGTGTGTGTGTGTGTGTGTGTGTGTTTTCCCACCTCCAGGTAAAAGAGTAAAATAATATACCTGTGAGGATCCAGATTATTTGCAGGAATAGGTTTTACCTTATCAAAATTGATGGCTGAAGCAAGTATAGTCTGACCACGTGTTTTTTCTTACCAATGAGCATGAAGGTAGGCGCTATAAGTTTCCCACCAGTGGAATCTGCAGATTCTGGTTCAGAATTGTTCTTGCTCCCGGTTAGATGCCTCAGCTTTCAGTGTTCCTGCAGGCTTGGCCATGTTATGACAAGGCATTCATTGCCTAATTCTTACACATGTTCCAGGAACCAATGCAGAAAATAGACTGAAGAATGGTTCACTGTATTTACTAAAACCAATTCTGTCCTGCTGTTAATGAGCATCGATGTAGACAATAAACTGATTAAAATTGTTTTGCTGGTGGATCAGGAAATAAGCTATTTAAGGACAGATGTTATTTCAGCACAAAAAGCTTGCAAATTTGTGGTTTGGGTTTCTCACATTAATATACTGTACACAGCTAGCTGGATTAAAACTGACCTGTCACAGCCACAAACTATTTAGAAAAAACAGCATGATTACATGAAATTATGGTGACTTGTTTCTTCCATTACTAACAACTCTGAAATGTGGTGGTTTTTAAAGAATATGATGTGAATATAATGGAAATAGTTCTATGAAAGAATCTTGCCTTGTGTTCATTATATTTCCATATTATTAGTTGTTTCTAGTTAGAAGGCAAAGTGAAGTTAGTTTACTCTATTTGGAGGAGGGGCAACCTACTGTTCTAAATAATTAACTATAAAATAGAATGTGGGTGTGCACAAGAAATGATAAACGTATGGAGCAAACCCTAAAGAGAGTGCTTGAAACCATTACTGTTATTTGCCAATCTGAAAATAATTTTCTTTGTTCTATTCATTAGGGGAAATCTAGAAATAAATATTAGAATGATTTAAAAGCCATCAGTGAAAAGCTATGTCTTCAATTAGTGTCATCATCCTAGGGAAAGAAAAACGTTCCTCACTCAATTCACTGGATGCATCCATCTTCACAACATCTGAAGGAATCCCAGGGGGTTAGAAACAAACAACCCAACAAAACACAGAAAGAAAATGTAAATTCAACCAATAATACATCGTATAGATCTCTATTAAGTGCAAGTATATTGTGTCCCATACCAGTCTGAGATCAATATGACATGAGAAAATATACAGAATGACTTAAACACATTTCTAATGGTAGTCAGGGGAGGACAGTGAAATATCTGAAAGTCAGAAAGTTTCAATAATGGAAATAGGATTTTGGGGGGAGTGAGAAAAGAGCTTGGGGAATGTTAAGATTTGACAGATGGTGCTACAAGACATTCCATTATTATATTTATTCTATTTATAGTTTTATTTCATTAATCAAAATATATGCACTGGACATCTAGTGAGTTAATGTAGCCATGCTGTTGTTCTAGGAAATAAATAAATGTTTATGTTTTCCAATCTGGCAGAGAAAATAAGTTATGCGTAGCAATTATATATGCTAACTAACAAAAATAATTTAAAAAAAAACCATAAAAAGTTCAGGGAGCAGAAAGTTTATTTTCAAATGGAGATGTCACAAAATATTGTGGACAAGATGGAGCTTGACCTACACGTGGGAGAATGATGTGGATTTCAGCAATAGCTTTGCTTTGATTCTTGTGCTGATTCCTCCTCCTCCTCCTCCTCCTCCTCCTCCTCCTCCTCCTCCTCCCTCCTCTTCCTCCTTGGTGCCTGGTTCTTGGAATGTGGAATGAAGAAGAAATTGCATACAGTTATCTATGCTCTAACACTTATTTCCTGTGAATCTTACATATATGTTTATCTGTCTTTTCTCACTATTTGCCTATAATATCTCTGAAGGCAGAAGCAATGTTTCATTCATCCGTGGATTCTTAGCACTACACACGGCACCTAACAGCCTTGCACAGACCTTAGTAAGAATTATGATGTTAATGAAGAACAAAATAATTGAAGCCCAGGGACAGCAAGGTGGAGAATGTCTTCAGGCACTGGAATAAAATGGCTTGAAATTGGTAAAGAATGTTATTATTGGGGTTCCTTGGTTGCTCAGTCGGTTAAGCATCCGACTCTTGATTTCAGCTCAGATGGTGAAATCGAGCCCCATTTCAGGCTCTGCACTGGGCATGGAGCCTGTTTACGATTCTCCCTCTCTCTCTGCCCCTCCCACACTCATGTTCTCTCTTGGATGGAAAGAAGGAAGGAAGGAAAGAAGGAAGGAAGGAAGGAAGGAAGGAAGGAAGGAAGGAAGGAAGAAAAAAATGATATTATGTCACAAGTATTAAACTATACTGGGGTGCATGGGTGGCTCAGTAGGTTAAGCTTTGGACTTTCACTCAGAACATGATCTTGTGGTTTGTGAGTTTGAGCCCCGCCTCGAGCTCTGTACTGACAGCTTGGAGCCTGGAGCCTGCTTCAGATTCTGTGTCTGCCTCTCTCTCTGCCCCTGCCCTGCTCACACTCTGTCTCTGTCTCTGTCTCTGTCTCTGTCTCTGTCTCTCAAAAATAAACACTAAAAACATATAAATAAATAAATAAATAAATAATTAAACCTTAAAAATATTTAAAAGAAAGCACACTGTATTTATGTTAATTCTGACAGGCAACAAAGAGTTCTGGCATTTTTCCCCCTACCGAATAGTGGACTATACCATATTGACATTATATTTTACAATCTGCTTAATTTCACCTATCTATATATTGTGCATTACTATATAGCATAATTGTGTGATCTCAGTAAAGTCTGAAAGATACTGAAAGGTAAAAGCATCTCTACATTCCAACTGTATTACACTGTAGAATGAAAAAGCACTACAGGTAATGGTTAAGACATAAGCACACGAAATTTGAGGTCAGACAGAACGTGGAATTATCCTGGTTCCATTACTTATTTTAAGTTAAGCTGTTTAGAGCATCAGTTTTCTTATTTGTAAAATGGGGTTGAAACTGTGCCCTTTCAAATTTTTTTGCTAGGTATTAAGGAAAGTAACATGCAAATACTTCATACAGTGCAAAGACATGCTGGGTATATTGCAGTGGTGGCACTCAGGCATAGGACCAGGATTCCTGTATCACCATAATTTATGAGGTGCTTTCCATACACCAGTTTTGTCACTACCAGCTAAGTATTACCTTAGATACAAATGATTTGAGGAGAAAATGGAGTCTGTAATTGCAGGAAAAAATTATTTATTGCACAGATATGATTATAGTCAGAGAATGTTATTGATATAAGGATGGGTAAAATAGTGTCTTTGCAGCCATCCTTCAAAACTCTCCCTGGGGGAGGAGCCTAAGGGGAAAAGAGTGATCATGAATAAATTAAGGCTGTTTTACATTCTTTCTGTTGCTGCCTTCGCTGGTAGTGACAGTGTACTTGGAAAAAGTTTGTAATTTAGAGGCCAATGCATTATTTTTTTTTAAGTTTATTTCTTTTGAGAGAGACCGAAGACAGTGCAAGCAGGGGAGGGGCAGAGAGGGAGGGAGAGAGAGCCTCTCAAGCAGGCTCTGCACTGTCAGTGTGGAACCAGACACAGGGCTTGAGCCTGGGAGACCACGAGATCATGACCTGATCTGAAACCAAGATGCTTAACCAGCCGAGTCACCCAAGCACCAGGAGGCTAATGCAATAGATTATTAGAACAGGACCTGAGTCTGTGGCTCTGACTGTCTGTATTGAAACCCCAGTTAAATACCTTATGAAAGTTACTTATAATTGTTGGATATTACTCTGTTACTTTACATTACTACATTGTAGCTTTTACCTTTCAGAAAGGAGGCCCTCTCATCAGAGAGGCTATCAGAGAGGCTATCAGTGACCCCCAAATAGATTTTCATGAACCACCTTTTATTGCTACACATTCTCCATGTTTTATTATGAGGGAAAATGTGAAAACCCATGGACATTTAGGCATTTGTGAGAGGGAGAATATCAGATAACAAGGATCAAGGCACTCTGGTCTCAAGTAGCTCACTGGTCTCTCTACTTCTGCAGCACTTGTCTGTGAGGAGCTTGGAATTAATGGGGAATGTCAAAATTCAAAAGAAACAAGCAAAACACCAAAACCATTCCTAACTGATGATAGGCTAAGTGGTAAAAATAAACTACCGTAAGAGCTTAAAGAAGAAAGAAATAAACTTTAAGTAGACACAGAAAACATCTTTGACTGGGGTGTCTGGGTGACTCAGTCAGTTAAGCGGCCGACTTTGACTCAGGTCGTGATCTTGTGGTTCATTACTTTGAGACCTGCATCACGCTCTGTGCTGACAGTTCAGAGCCTGGAGCCTGCTTCACATTCTGTGTCTCCCTCTTCTGTGCCCCTCCCCTGCTTGTGCTCTGTCTGTCTCTCTCTCTGAAAATAAATAAATATTAAAAAAAGAAAAAAAGGAAAACATCTTTGACCTCAAACAGTAAAATAGGGAATTTTTCAGTTATTATTTTAATAATTTAAGGTTGGGTATTTTGAGAGGTACAGGTATATCCAAAATATGAAATATTTTGAAAAGTAAAGAAAATAATATGAAATTAATTTTTAAACTGCTTTATTTTTCTCGGGAACATGTAGTCTTTGATACGATGTAATGGTTGTATGTGCATTTTTTTTTTAAAATAAGAGCCCTTAATCTAATTTTTAAGATGTCATACAAAAAAATTTGAGAAAATAAAATCTGATGATATGTGAATTTTACTGAACTTCAAAAGATTTAATTGAAACAATGATGTGAAAAAATTTTAATTACACTATAAGGTATGGTATACAGCTCAAAAAATACTCTTGGTCTTCTCAGTAAACTAGGTGTAATGATTCAAACTAAGCCTGCAACATAATACAGAAGAGGTCCCAGAACTTACGTTCCATGGTTATAAAAACTGAGTTTTTGTTAAAAAAGTTTAACTCAAGTGGCTTCCAGTCTTAGGCATAGTTTCTTGGCTCAATAACAACTGTAGTAACAACAGCTTTACAAATAGTGTCACACTTCATTCTCAGAGCGTTGCCTCTGGAATATGACTGTTAACTGTGTAACTTTTGGAAAGTGACTTGACTGTTAGACTGAGTTTTCTCAATCTGAAAAGCAAGAATGTTAAAAATGTCTACCTCATAAAACTATTTTAACAGTTAAGATAATTGATCCCTTTAAGTCTTTACCAGAATGTTTTACACATGGCAAATATTCAATAAATGTTACTGGTCATTATTTGAACATATATAATCAAGATGAAAAATCAGGCTCAATTTGGCTAGATGGATTTTCCTTTTTTTTTTTAACGTTTATTTATTTTTGAGACAGAGAGAGACAGAGCATGAACAAGGGAGGGTCAGAGAGAGGGAGACACAGAATCTGAAACAGACTCCAGGCTCTGAGCTGTCAGCACAGAGCCCGACGCGGGTCACGAACTCACGGACCGTGAGATCATGACCTGAGCCGAAGTCGGCCGCTTTAACCTACTGAGCCACCCAGGCGCCCCGGCTAGATGGATTTTCCAAGGACAAAAGGTAAAAACAGAAAAAAGGATTTGAAATAAGGTTTCTGTGATTCTAAAGTGTGTAATATTAGTATTTATGCTATGCAACCCCCAAATTTAAAAAAGCAGCAAGTACTTATTAAACTCCTACTATATGATGATACTGTATCAGCTCCCAGAATCAAATAATGTAAAATATAGATAAATATTTTAATTCATGAAATTTATATTTTAAGTGAGATTAAGAGCATAAACAAGAAACAAATGTTTCAGATTGTGTTGAATGCTATCAAGAAAATTCGTAGGATGATAAGAGAAAACAGGGAGAGTTCCTTTAGATAGGATAATCAGGGAAGGCTTCTCTGTGGAGGTGGCATTTGACCTGAGATCTGAAAGATTTGATTGAGACAACCAAGCAAACCATCTGAGGGAAGAACATCCCAAGCAGACAAATCAGGATATTCATATGTTCCTAAGTAATACTAGGATGTAGTTTTCCAAAAATAGAGTCAGGTAGGAAATCGACATTGCTGGAGGACAGTGAGGATGCAGGATTGCAAACCAGCTAGAATATTCAAGGATTTGTGGTCTTTGTAAGGCATTTGGATTTTATTTTAAAAGTACTAAGAAGTCCTAGAGGGATTTAAGCAGAGAGGTGCAGTAATCTGAATTGCTTTTGTGAGAATGGATTGGACAAGACCGAGTATGAAGTGAGAGTGACTACAGTGCATATTATGGTGGTAGCACCATGACCTAGGGGCTTTCAGTGGAGTTGGAAAGCCAACAAATTGAACAAGCTAGAAGAAATGAATAAATCCTAGACACATACAACCCTCCAACACTGGATCATGATAAACAGAAAATCTGAATAGACCAATTACTAGTAAGAAGCTTAAACAGTAATCAAAAGCCCTCCCACAAATAGAAGTCCAGAGAGCTTCACTGGTGAACTGTGTCACACATTCGAAATAGAATTAATACCAATCCTCCTCAAACTCTCGAAAAAATAAGCAAATAGAGGATTCTTCCAAACTTGTTTTATGCGGTCAGCGTTATCCTGGTATCAAATAAGTTGAAATGTTTTGCTTAAAAAGAAAAATAAAGCCAAGAATGTTTTATTTAAAGCATCTCTAAATAGTAATTCCTTCTTTTAAAACAAAAAATTTCCTCCTAATGATCCCCCTTCTTCCTACCTGAGTCAGTGTGTAGAAGGAGGAATAAATCTTCACCATACCCATCAAGATAGTACACAGCTGTTTGGTGAGATTCAGTAACGCTAGAGAGTGGCACACTTGTTCCTTACAAAAAAAGAGGATGAATCATGAAATTGAGGGATTAGAGACCATTCTTAATGTTTTCAATTTCTAACTGACTTCTGAGAAAAATATCTTCCATTAAAAAATAAGCCCAGACTTTTAGAATAGCTTAGGAAGTTGATGCTCTGGCATATTCTGCTCAAATAAAAATTAATGAAAGCTAAAGCATAAAAAGACATCATGGTCAATTTAAAAAATAAGACCTACATTTTCACAGCTAAGGAATTGAACGAAAATGCAAAAAAAAAAAAAAATTAGCAAGGGAGATTCACAGGGCTGCCTAGATCTGGGTCCAGAGTGGGAAGAGCCAAACAAAAGTCTGGCTTTTGTAGAGAAGTACTCTTTCTGTGGTTATTTACTTTTAGCTAAGAGCTAGGGTAAGCCCGGTTGCATGTGAAAAGAATCTGGAAACATAGTAAAACAATGTCTGAATTTATCTACTATTTACATCAAACTGTGAAACAGAGACATGGGAGGAACAGAGAGTTAAGATCAGGCTCCGAATTGAATTGTGAGATTGCTAACTGGACTAAGGAAGGCACTGCTCTTGCTGAGGACCCAGGAAGGCAAGAGGGGGTTGGGGCAAGGTTTAAGGGGGGTGGGGCATACAGGCAAAATTGCTGGTAATGGAACGATAGGAACAAGGGGATAGTGGAATGAAATTACAATGATTTGGAAAATAAAACCTGCTCAAAATTATACTGGAAACTAAAATTCTAAATTACTAGTAGAAATTAATGCTAATAGAGATATCTCAACAAATCTACAATAAGCACATGAATGTTCTCAAAAAATTAACTTTATGGCAAAGACTGGGATTTTTTAACAAATGTTTTTGGAACGCTCAAATAAGTAAGTGAAGAAATGATAACCTCTCAAAAAGGATGCAAAAATGTAGCCAAAAAGAGGAGAAATGAAACCAGAATAATTAGATGTAAAAAGAATGCTGAAATTCTTGAAAAGAAAAAAAATATCTATATCTATATCTATATCTATATCTATATCTACACCATCTATATCCACACACACATATATTCATACATGTAAAGACTAAAAGTTATACTTAATGGTTTTAGATAATATTATAGGAAATATATTCAAGACTTCAGAATATAAAGATTTAAAAAATTACACACAAATTTGACTTCCTAAAACTAAAACTTTATACATACACAAAGAAATTAGTAAGAAAGTGCAAAATCAAGTCTCACGGTGGAAGAATTTTTTAAATATCTATAACTAATGAAGGACTAATATATAAAATATGGAAAGAATAAATCATAACGGGGAAAAACACAAGGACCATATCAGTCATCTTGTGTTTCCATAACAAAATATAGCCTAAGTGGCTTAAACTACAGCAATTTATTTTCTCATGGTTCTGGAGGCAGAAAAGTCCAAGGTCAAAGTCCAGCAGAGTTAAATTTCTGGTGAGATCTGTCTCCCTGGCTTATAGACTGCCAGCTTTTCTCTCTGTTCTCTAATGGTCTGTCCTCAGAGTGCGTGCACTCGGAGAAAGCAAGAAAGATTTCTCACACGTGCACTCGCTCCCTCTCTCTTCTAACAAGGCCAGTGATACTGGCTGCTGATAATTGCGCTCAGGAAACAGATATAAACCATGACTGTTGCTGGCAAACCCTACCACATATTCACTAGATTAGCAAAATAGAAAAATGTGACAGCACCAAGAATTAGTGAGAATGTACAGCAACTGGAACTCTTAACTTTTGATAATAAAGTTATAAGTTAATAGCACCCCTTTAGAACGTTTTTACTCCTCCATATATGCCATAGAGAAAACTGTGTACTTTTACATCAAAGTATTTATAAATGACTATTCATAGTAGGATTATATGAAATAGCCAAATATCAGGCATAACTCCTTTTTATGATATATGGATGTAAAAGAATATAAATAGCAATAAAGAAAGCATATGACAACATAATTTTCACTGAAAAAAGCAAGAGATAAAATAATTTACACCATAATATTATGTCTTAGCCTACTAGGATGGTTAATTTTATGTACCACTTGGCTAGGCCACAGTACCCACATATTTGGTCAGTATTCTAGATGTTTCTATGAAGGCATTTTTTATGTGGCATAAACATTTAAATAAGTAGAATTTGAATGAAGTAGATTGACTCTCAAAATGTGTGTAAGCTTCATCCAATCAGCTGAAGGCCTTTACAAAAAGATTGTTCTCCCCTGAAGAGAGGGAATTCAGCCAGCAGACTGCCTTGAGACTTTCTACAACTCTTCTCTGGGTCTCCAGTTTGCAGACCTGCCCCAGAGATTTTAAACTTACCAATCTCCATAATCGCTGGAATCCAATCCTTAAAATTCCTCTTCCTCTCTGTCAGTTAGACTTCATGATGCTTATGATAATAATCAATGAGATTTTAACTGATACTCTCCTAAAAGTTTTCTTCACGTCTTTAAATCTTTACCCTATGCATTTGGCACTATTATTGCCTCATTTTATAGATGAAGAAGCTGAAACAAAAAGGTTAAACAGCATGTCCAAAGGCACAATAAAGAGTATGTAGAAGAATGGGGGGAGCTAAGATAGCAGAGTAGTAAGAGAACCCTAGGCTTGCCTCGTCCCTTAAACACAGCTAGATAACTATCAAATCATTCTGAATACCCAAGAAATTGATGTGAGATCAATTTCAAACTGCACAACTAGAGAGGAGAGGATGCCATATCTTAGAAGGTAGGCGGTATGGAGACTTGGTTTGGGGGAGAAACGGACCATCTGTGCTGTGGAGGGGAGAGAGCCCCGGTCTGGAGCCTTGGTCATTCCCTCTTCTTGGAGTGCATCTGAGAGAGGTGGCATTGCCTCAGGACAAAAGAGATGGTGGGAGGCAAGTCCCTCCCCTACTCCTCAGCATAGACACAGAAACACCTGCTGATGTGTGGCTAACCTAGACACAGGCTCTTTGTTTCACTTTGTTCCAAACCCCATGCTCCTGCACTCTGGTGCATCTGCCCTTCTGGGTCAAATCTGCATCAATCCCAGTGTAATGAGACCCTCCCCAAGGAGACCAGCATAGGTCCACACCACACCAGGTCCCTTAAGTTTAGAGTTTAAAACTCAACTGGCCTGCCTGAGATAAATCCAAAGTGCACTGCACTGCTCCAGGCAGGCAAGCTACCTGGACACAGAAAGTGTGAAATGGTGATCTGAAAAACATCTTGGACACATGAGGACAAAGTATTTGCTCTTCTGGGAAGGCTTCCTTAAGAGTAGAATAATGAACTCCCCTCTCAAGGGACAGAGGAGTGGGCTGGCTCTACTTCCCTCCCCTGGCCCTCAGCATAAACTAACTTCAGTAAACAATGTGGTGCCAACGCTGGCTGCCTAACCTGCTTACACCAAGCCCCACCCCTCTCTTCTTCACTGTACAGTTTTTCTCTGCCAACTGTGTCTGAAAACAAGCACAGTGGGCCCTTGCCCCAGAAACCAGCACAAACCACCATATGCACCACATCTACTGACCACAGAGTTTGGAAAAGCTTTAGTGCTGGTGGAAATAGCATTGGGTCTCTTTTAACAAGCCGCTCAGAGCACGCCTATTTAAAACTCACCACACTTTGACCAAGGTCCACACACTCCCCACTGCAGGCAAGGAGAAACTGCAGAAGACTGACCTGAGGGGTCGAGCAGCACATTGCACACAGCACACACCAGAGACTCTTAGTGGAACTCCAAGCCCTGAACAGTATATGACCTCTTCTTCATAAAGCCGTTACTCTTGGAAACAGGAAACATGCTGGACTTCCCTATCACACAGAAGACAGAGAACTAAACAAAATGACAAGATGGAGGAATTCATCCCAAAAGAAAAAACAAGAAAAGATGATGGCCAGAGATCAAATCAGAAGAGAAAGAAGTAATATTCCTGATCCAGATTTAAAGCAGCAATCATAAGGATACTATCTGGTCTTGAGATAAACATAGAAGACATCAGGTATAAGAGAGCTTAAAACCAAACAGGCTGAATGAAAAATACAACATCCAAGATTTGAAATTGACTTTATTATGACCAGAGGGATGGAAGATTCAGAGGAACAAGTAAGAGATATATAAAACAGAATTATGGGAAATAATAAAGCTTAACAAAAGAGAGAAAGAAAAAGCTTGGGTCATTAAAGTAGACTTAGGGAACTCAGTGAACCTATCAAATGTAATAACGTTTGTATGATAGGAGTCCCAGAAGAAGAGAGAAAAGGGGGCAGAAGATTTATTTGAGGAAATTATAGCTGAAAACTTCCCTAATCTTGGGGGACAAAAGCAGACTTCCAATTCTGGAAGGCATAGAAAACTCCCAACAAAATGAAGAAAAGCAGACTAACACCAAGACATATCATAGTACACTTGCAAAATGTAGAGATAAATAAAAAATCCTAAAAGCAGCAAGACAAAAGAAGTCCCTAACTTACAAGGAAAGAAAGATAAGGTTAGCAGCAGAGCTCTCCACAGAAACTTAGCAAGCCAGAAAAAATGTGGCATGATATATTCAACGTGCTGAATGGGAAAAATCTGAAGCCAAGAATACTCTATCCAGCAAGGCCATCGTTCAGAATAGAAGAGATAAAGAGTTTCCCAGACAAACAAAAAATAAAGGAATTCATGACCACTAAAGGAGCCCTAAGAGAAATATTAAAGTGGACTCTCTGAGTGGGAAAGAAAGACCAAAACTGACAAAGACCAGGAAGGAACAGAGAAAATCTCCAGAAACAACAAAACAAGTAATACAATGGCACTAAATTCATATCTGTCAATAATTACTCTGAATGTAAATGGACTAAACGCTCCAATCAAAAGACAAAAAGTGTCAGAATGGATTAAAAAATATGACTTATCTATATACTACCTACATTAAACTCATTTTAGATCTAAAGACACCTGTGGATTGAAAGTGAGGGAATGGAGGAACACTTACCATGCAAATAGACATCAAAAGAAAGCCAGAGTCACAATATTTATATCAAGCTAGATTTTAAACCAAAAACTGTAACAAAAGATGAAGGACACTACATCATATAATAAAGAGGTCTATCCAACAAGAAGATCTAATAATTATAAATGTTTATGCCTCCAACAGGAAAGCCTGCAAATATATAAAACAATTAATAACAAACATAAAGGAACTCATTGATGATAATACAATAATAGTAGGGGACTTTTAACAACCCACTGGACAGATCATCTAAGCAGAAAATCAACAAGGAAACAATAGTTTGAATGACAACCCTGGACCGGATGGACTTAACAGATATATTTAGAGCATTTCATCCTAAAGCAGCAGAATCCACATTATTTTCAAATGCATATGAGATATTCTCCAGGTAGATCACATGCTACATCATAAATCAGTCATCAACAAGTACAAAAAGATTGAGATCATACCATGCATATTTTCTGACCACAGTGCTATGAAGTTTGAAGTCAACCATAAGAAAAAAAAATCAGAAAGAGTATAATACATGGGGGTTAAATAATATCCTAAAAAGAATGAGTGGTTCAGACAGAAAATCAAAGAAAAAATTTAAAAATACATGGAAACAAATGAAAATGAAAGTATGATGGTCTAAAACCTTTGGGATGCAACAAAAGGGTCATAAGAGGGAAGTATATAGCAATACAGACCTACCTCAAGAAGCAAAAAAAAAAAGCTTATATACACAACCTTACAACTAAAGGAGATGGATAAAGAATGACAAATGAAGGCCTAAAGCCAGCAGAAGAAAGGAAATAATAAAGGTTAGAGCAGAAATAAATTATATAGACACAAAAACAATAGAAAAGATCAATGAAATCAGGAGCTGGTTCTTTGAAAATTTTGATAAAATTGATAATCCCCTTGCCAAACTTATCAAAAGAAAAGAGAAAGGACATAAATAAAATCACAAATAAGAAAGGAGAAATAACAAGCAGACCACAGAAATACAAATAATTATAAAAGAATATTTTGACAAATTTATATGCCAACAAATAGGGCAATGTAGAAGAAATGAATAAATTTCCAGAAACATAAATTATCGAAACTGAAACAGGAAGGAATAGAAAACTTGAACACACATAGGTCATCAAAAAAATTCAGTCAGTAATAAAAATTTCCAAACAAACAAAAGTCCAGGGCCAGATGGATTGCCAGGGGAATTTTACCAAACATTGAAAGAAGAGTTTGTACCCATTTTTCTCAAACTATTCCAAAAAATAAAAATGGAAGAAAAACTTCTAAACTTATTCTAAGAAGCTAGTATTACCCTGATTCCAAAGTGAGACAAAGATTCCACTAAAAAATAGAACTGCAGGTCAATGTCCCTGATGAACATGGATGCAAAAACTCTCAACAATATACTAGCAAATTGAATCCAACAGTACATTAAAAGCCTCATTCACTATGATCAAGTAGGATTTATTCCTGGGTTGCAAGACTGGTTCAATATTTGCAAATCAATCAATGTGATACACCTGATTAATAAAAGAAAGGATAAGAACAATATGATCCTTTCAATAGGTACAGAAAAAACATTTGTCAAAGTACAGTATCCATTCTTGATAAAAACCCTCAACAAAGTAAGGATAGAGGGGACATACCTCAAAATCATAAAAGCCACATACAAAAACCCACAACTAATATCATCCTCAATGGGGAAAAACTGAGAGCTTTTCCTATGGTCACGAACAAGACAGGGATGTCCACTCTCACCACTGTTATCTAACATAGTATTAGAAGCCCTAACCACAGCAATCAGACAACAGAAAGGAGTAAAAGGCATCCAAATCATCAAGGAAGAAGTTAAACATGCACTATTTTCAGATTACATGATACCCTATGTAGGAAACCCAAAAGACTCCATCAAAAAATTGCTAGAACTGATAAATGAATCCAGTGAGGACACACAATATAAAATCAACATACAGAAATCTGTTGCCTTTCAATACACCAATAATGAAGCAGCAGAAAAAGATCAGGAATCGATCCCATATACAATTCACCAAAGCCATAAGATACCTAGAAATAAACCTAACAAAAGAGATAAAAGATTCGTACTTTGAAAACTATAAATCACTTATGAAAAAAATTGAAGGTGACACAAAGAAATAGAAAATCATTCCATGCTCAGGAATTGAAAGAACAAATACTGTTATAATGTCTACACTACCCAAAGCAATCTTTGGGTACTACACAATCCCTATCAACAGCATTTTGGACAGAGCTAGAACAAAAAATCTTAAAATTCATATGTAACCCCAAAAGAGCCTGAATAGCCGAAGCAATCTTGAAGAAAAGCAAAGCCAGAAGCATCACATTTCGACACTCCACGGTATGTTACAAAGCTGTTGTGATCAAAAAAGTATGGTATTGGCATAAAAACAGACACACAGAACAGTAGAACAGAAAAGAAAACCCAGACATGGACCCACAACTATATGGTCAACTATATATATTCAACAAAGCAGGAAAGAATATCCAGTGGAAAAAAGATAGTCTCTTCAACAAATGGTGTTTGAAAAACAGGACAGCAAAACACAGAAGAATGAAACTAGACCACTTTCTTATACCATACACACACACACACACACACACACACACACACACACACACCACACAAATTCAAAATGGATAAAAGACCTAAATGTGAGACAGGAAACCATCATAATCCTAGAGGAAAACATAGACGGAACCTCTTTGACACAGCCCATAGCAGCTTCTTACTAGACACTTCTGAGACAAAGGATACAAAAGCAAAAAATGAGGTATTGGGACATCTTCAAGGGAAAAGGCTTCTGCACAGTGAAGGAAGCAACCAACAAAACTAAAAGGCAACCTTCAGAATGGGAGAAGATATTGGCAAATGACATATCTGATAAAGGGTTAGTATCCAAAATCTATAAAGAATTTATCAAATGCAACACCCCAAAAAACAAATAATCCAGTTAAGAAATGGGCAGAAGACATGAATAGACATTTTATCAAAGAAGACATCCAGGTGGGTAACAGAAACATGAAGAGATGCTTAATATCACTCATCATCAGGGAAATACAAATCAAAACTATGAGATATCACCCCACACCTCCCAGATTGCTAAATTAACAACACAGGAAACAACCAATGTTGGTGAGTATATGGAGAAAGAGGGGAGCCTCTTACATTATTGATGGGAATGCAAGCTGAGGCAGGTTGGAGGTTCCTCAAAATGTTAAAAGTAGAACTACCCTATGATCCAGAAATTGCACTACTAGGTATTTACCCAGAGGATACAAAAATACTGATTCAAAGGGATACATGCATCCCATATTTATATGGCATTGTCAACAATAGCCCAATTATAGAAAGAGCCCAAATGTATAGAGGTTGATTAATGAACAAGGAAGAAGTGGAATATTACTCAGCCATGAAAAAGAATGAAATCTTTCTATTTGCAACAATGTGAATGGAGCTAGGATGTATTATGTTATTGGGTGATGGGTATTGGAGGGGACTTGTGACCAGTGCTGGATGTTGTATGTAAGTGGTGAATCACTAAATCTTACACCTGAAATGTAAGAAGAGGGAGAGTATGTAGAAGATCCAGGATTTAAACAAGGCCACCTGATTTCCAACTTCAAGTTCTTGGGAAAAAAATAGTCTTTAGGTATTCAGGCACCTAAGGATTAAAGAAATACTTAATGTTTTTAGACAATAAAATAAAAAAGTATATTCAAGAGTTTCCAAGTTTAAACTGTAATTCACTATCAGGACAAGGTCATCTGAGAGAATATTGAAATGTTGCAGGTCGTTAGTAGTTTTTATATTTACTACAGTGTACTGAATAAATAAATATTGAAACTGAAAAAAGTTTTTGGTCACGGATAATAGATTAAGCTGTGAAGATGCAGGTATCCTTGATCAGAATGACCAACTACCTGAGAAGTATTTTTTTTCCTAAATATTATGTGACCCAGATATATTTGTAACATAATTCTTACAGCCTTTACACAGAAATTTAGTGAAGGACAAATATTTTCTCTTTGGATCTTGGCACTAACTGCCTATGAAGTGTGGGTAGTGGAGGAGATTTAAAAAGGAATAAGGGGGGAGCCTGAGTGCTTCAGTCGGCTAAGCATCCAACTTCAGCTCAGGTCATGATCTTTGTGAGTTCCAGCCCTGCATTGGGCTCTGTGCTGATAACTCAGAGCCTGGAGCCTGGTTTGGATTTTGTGTCTCCCTCTCTCTCTTCCCCTCCTCTGTTTGTGCCCTGTTTCTCTCTGTCTCTCAACCAATTAATTAATTAATTAATTAATTAATTAATTAAAAGAAATAAGGAAAAAGCAAAAACTAGAAGAAATAATGCAATGAAGTTGACAATATGTCAACATTCAACTACAGTGAGCATAGGTCAAGCCATTTCATTTATTCAGAATTTTCTTCAGAGAATGATCTAAAATGAGGGAAGAAGGATGAGATGTATGTGCAAGAAGCATTCTGTCAGTTTTATTTCTAGTCAGAAAAATAATTTGGTTAATTTCCTTTTTTAGATAATTGCAATAGTGCATTAATAGAAAAGCAGTTATATTTACTGTATTAAAAAGAGTACATTCTCGGAACACCTGGGTGGCTCAGTTGGTTGAGTGGCCAACCCTTTTGGCTCTGGTCATGATCTCACGGTTCCTGGGATCAAGCCCTGCAATGGGCTCTGTGTTGACAGCTCAGAACCTGTTTGGGATTCATTCTTTCTTTCTCTCTCTCTCTCTCTCTCTCTCTCTCTCTGCCCCTCCCCACTCATACCTCTCTCCCTCTCTCTCTCTCTCTCTCTCTCTCTCTCTCTTGCTCTCTCTCTCTCAAAATAAATAAATAAACTTTTTTTTTGAAGAGTATAGTCTCACTTTTTTAAGTGAGTGTTTGGATTAAGACAACAGAAAAACAGGAAAATTGCCTTGTAAAAACACATTTTGTTGATTAATTTTTAATATATAGATTTGTTGTCCTTCTACTTCAATATGAAAAATCTAAACATTTGACCTTGTATGATAGGATAATTTTAAAAGTGCTAGGATTTGAGCTTTAGAAATATTTGAGCTTCAAACATCTTAGCACCAACATAAAGCACTACTTTATTTTGTATTCCATTATATTTATTTATTTGTTTAGTATTTAAATCTAAGCATTAATATTTATAACTTCTAGATATAGTAAAGTCTCAGTGTTTTCTAAATTTAGTGATCCTTTGAAAAACAGCTAAGCTGAAATTGATTTAGCACGTTCTTACTTCATAAAGAGGCCAAATTAATAATGAAGAAAACTTTCGTAAGAATAATTAAGAATGTAAGAAATATACCCTCAAGCTACATGAGCACTTCAAAAGCACATAGCACATGGAACCATAGAAAGCCCAATTATAATTTTTTCTGATATAGTCATTAAAATAAAGTCCCCTGGAGGTTTTCATAAGGTAACACTTTTATTGCTTGCACTCTAAATATAAAGGCAGCTTTTATTTTAAAATAATCATCATTGTATCCTTTTTTACTAATTTAAAATGACATATTATTTTCTTTTATTAGTGATTCAACTTTCCAATTATTGAATGTTTCTCTGGATTCCAGTTCACCTGTGAGCTATAGAATGTCATGCCATCTTGTTATGTCACTTAATATTTACCAAATGTCACACACATACACAGACATTAGTGATCAGTGTGTATCTACTACTTTGAACATAGCCTTCATGAGGACAGGGATCATATTTATTTTATTGTTAAAGTATACTTAATCTTATGAAAGTGTCATGTATTGGTAATGTGCTTTAAAATCATTTGATGAATTAGTGTTTAATGAGTAAAATAAGTAATTTTATTTTTGAGAGTGCTTTCCTTCAAATACACCCCTTTTTAATGAAGAAGGGATTGAGTGAAATAAAAGAAGCTAGCAAAGGAAACTTGGAAAAAGTAGTCAAAATGTAGGGGAGGTTAGCCGGAAATGTTTTGTTACAGAACAAAGTGAAAATACCTTCTAAAAAAGAGTTGAGAGATTACGTGGGATGAAAAGAAGGTGTTTGAATAAAGCTTTGGTAACAAAAAAGGTCATGGATAACTTTGACATGAGTGGTTTTTAGAAAGGTAAAAAGGCTGATAGGAATGGATTCAAGGGAAAATGGGAAATGAAGTATTAGAAACAATGAGAACACTCTGGTGGGTTCGTCAAGGTGTTTGGGCTCTCTGTGTTTGCTAATTAATGCTACGGAAGGTGTTAGGCCCCTACCCTCCCTCCCAGAGACTCTGAGACACGACACTATCCTTTTTAAAGATTATATTTCAAAGGAATAGTTCCTAGGTCCTTGAGAAAGACATTTCTAGGCTCTAAAACTGGTAAGGGCTGAGAGAAAGAATTGAAAATTGTGAGTTTTTAACGTAAATGCTCTATGAAAAGAGAGGTGTGGTGTCCGTCTTCCGACAGAAACCTGTCTAAAGTGTACTCAAGCTGAGGAGAATTTTAAGTCCTCCTTGGTCACATTAGAATCTGTGACAGATATGAATGGATGTCAGAGTGGGAAAATTAATACATAGTAAAAAGTGTCAGGATCAATGGATTGAAAGCCATAATAAAATGGATAATGGCAAATTTGAAATATTTTCCTGCTAAAAATAAGGAAAATTAGGAGCTGGTATTTAGTAAGCAGAATACTTGAAATTGAGGGTTAAGAAAAAAAAGAAGTAGGGGCAACTGGGCGACTCAGTCAGTTGAGCATCTGACCCTTGATTTTGGCTCATGTCATGATCTCACCGTTCATGGGATCCAACCCCACTTCTAGCTCTGCATTGACAGTATGGAGCCTGCTTGGACTCTCTCTCTCCCTCTCTCTCTGTCCCTCCCGCCTCTCCAAATGAATACAATAAACTTTAAAAAATAGTATGAAGTTATAAGTAGTAAAATATTCTAGGCTATAAACATGGAAGTGGGAAGCTGTGGTGAGATAGAGAAGTTATATGAAGATGAACATATTCACATATCACTAAGTTGTATGTTTTGTTAACATGGTTGCTTAAGTAACTTAGAGTAAGTATAGGCTCCCTCACTGAGAGATGTAAAGTGAGCCTGGTGTTTAGGTCTTAACAATTTCAGTGTTTAAGAACAACTGGGAAATTTAGAAGTCATCATAATAAGGAAGTGCTATGATCCGATGGCCAAAAAGAAAAGCAGTTTTATTTTTGTTGTGTGTTTTTCTTTTCTTCTAGAGTAGAGGGAGTGGAAAGGAGTTGAAAGGAGGAAGAAGCCATCTCCAGGGATCGTACCCAAAGTAGGAGGAAGGAAACAGCCACTGTTTGAGAGGGGTATGGAGGACTGATGGCTTTTTGTTTGTTTCCATCATGTTTCAGTTGGAACAAGAAGGTGAAAGGAATATTCTGAGAAGTTTTTGAAGATATGAAAGATTTGGTTATGAGTTTCAAAAAAATATTTGTGGGATTTGGAAGGGATGGTAGATTAGGTCAGATCATGAACTATACAGAGCCATTTGGATACATGTCTTTATGACAGTGGGTCATTGGAAAGTTTTTGACTTAGGGTAAGAGCTGAATAAATAGGGTTGCAACAAATGGAAGAATTAGTACTGTTGTTCTCTTAGAGTAATGGAAGTAATCACTGTAATCATTGCCTCCTTCTAGGAATTAATCTCTTGGGCAGTGTAAATTGTGAGACAGATGGTGTCGTGGCAGAGGGAAATGACTTGCCAGGAACAGGGGAGAAGGCTCTGTAGACCTCCCTTAAATCTCTCTGTAGGCAAGGTCATGCTCTGGGAAAGGAGTTTTACCAAGGCCTCTTGATTATTGTTGTGATGGTGATTGCTCCCATTAAAATGAAAACTTTGAGCATTACGATTAAATGATTCATGATGTTATTATGGTAGCATTAAAAACACATAAATGCTTAGTCCTTCACTTACTATTTAACTAGGAAGATTAACCATTTGTGAATAATTACCACTGGGTAAAACACTACTGTTGACATTTACCCATGGATCAGTTTAAATTGTATTTTGGAATATTCATTTCTTTTCCCCCTGGAAGGTAAAAGAAGAGAAAGTGATTTAATAAAAACATCTCCTTTGTAATATTTACCTCTAATCCTATACTTGTGAGTTTTTATGAATTATCATAGAAGGCAATGTGCCAACACAAAGATAAATGCTCTGCAGGGCAAATGGCTTTGTTTTTTTCACAGACTCTCCCTCACTCCTGTTCTCCATCCACATGAACTCTGTCAGCCCCCAACCACGGTAGTTACAATCCAGTGTGAGGCATCCTATAAAGAAATGGATTTTACGAAATTATTCTGCCTTACACAGGCTTACTATTTGGTCAATAGTGACAAATTCCTATAGCCAACAAAGCACTGTGTCAAAATGATGTTTCTTTATAACTTGTATTAATGTTTTTTAAGATCTGGACTCCTGAAGTACACATTTCTTAGTTGATTTTAGAGACCATGGACATTTCCCTAAAAATAATGCTAAATATGAGCTTGTGGTTTTAAATGTACAAAAAGAAATGGAGTTTCAAAACAACCCAATGAGTCATATGTATATATTTTTATAAACATATATTTATATTTACAATGCATTATTTGCTGTATAAGAAGATTCTATACATCAGGGAAGCATCTGGAAGTACAATACATCAGGCTTTTATTTCTTTACATTATGATTGTAAATTGTTACTTACATCAAAAGGTAACACAAAACCCCATTGTGTGTGTATATGTGTGTGTGTGTGTGTGTGGTGTTTATATATGCGTGTACACACACACACACACACACACACACACACACACACATACCTGAAGACTTGACCCCCAAAGGATCTTTCAAAAAAACGTGAATGAGATGAAAGATGGACTGAATTCCTTGGTGGCACAGAGAAAGCAGACCAGTAGCTCAGGAAATCAAATCCTGTTTTAAGCTTAGCACATTAAGGGAAAGAAGGGTCTGAAAATGTCATAAAGCCACAGATAATGCTGGCATAAGCCAGTTAATTTCCAAACTAACCAGATGGAAAGTTTAAAAGCCAAGTTAGCTTTTGATGTGTGGCTACCTTATAACATAGACCTCTAACAGCTTTGTATATATACAAAAGTTCTTTTCAGTCATCCAACAAATATTGAGTGACTACTCGGTGCCAGGCACAATTCTAAGCAATTGGGATACATCAGTAAACATAACAAACAGACATTTGTGCCCTGAGATAGCTTCTAACAATAAACATAGTAGTAGGGCTAGGGGGACTGACAGTGCTGGTCCAGCATGAAGGGTAGTGGTTACAGTTATAAGTAAGATTGTCTGGAAGACCTGAGTGAGAAGCTATTTGATGTTGGAGGCAGAAAAAGTAAAAACCCACAAACACACAAATATAAGCTCTTTCACAATTGAAGGTTGAGGGGTAAATATCTTTTAAATCCTCTCAATGCCTTGCATATAAAAAGTGATCAAAAATTGTGTAAAATATATATACATTTACATGTAATATATATACATATATTTGTAATTATTCTGATACATATGCTATCAGAATGAGTCTTACAAATACTATTATCAGAAGACACCATTACCAAATTTTAATGTCAGCATTTTTCCTTTCTTAGTAATACATAAAATAATTGTGATTCATATAAGGAATGGGTCTTCTATTTGATGCAATACAGTAGATATGAAAGATTTATATATTTTGGGATTTGCAGATTTATACATTTTAGATGTTTTTTAAAGTTTATTTATTTATTTTGAGAGACAGGGAGGGGGCACAGAGAGAGGAGAGGTAGAATCCCAAGCACACTCTGCCCTGTCAGCATGGAGCCCAATGTGGGGCTCGAACTCACAAACTGTGAGATCATGGCCCAAGCCAGAGTCAAGAGTTGGATGCTTAACCAACTGAGCTACCTAAGCACTCCTATACTTTTTAACTTAAAAAAATGTCTCTTATTCTCTCCCATTTTCTCTCACCTACACTGCAACACAACTCACATCTTTCATGTTCTTAAAAATCCTTGTGTTTCAAATCATCATGTGAATATTAGTGAATGCAAGGACTACACTCCTGACACACTCCATCCTATACCCTCTGCTCTATCTCCAGGCTGTTTCCTCTACTTCCCCACTCCCATGTTTTCATCTCCTACGAATAACTCCCCTTTCTACATCTTCAATCTCCACACCTCTTGGAAATTACAAGCTCATATTCTCCACCATCTTTTGAACAGACTCCACTCATATATGTCTAAAGAAGTGTATTGTCTCACATTAACCTCCCCTTTAAAAAACAGCTACAACCCCCCCAACTTTGTATTCTTGATCTTGATTAAATAAGTCAAAATCATCATATTAATCCAAGTGAGAAATCTTAGTTTAGTACAAATATTTGACTCTATCTATACACTTGCTCATCAGGCACACATTGTTAGTCTCCAAGTGCTATTGGTTCTACTCACTAAACATCTTGGAGGTAATCTACTTGTTCTCTTTCAAGAACTATTTTTATTTAAATAATTGAAATAAAAGAATAATTCATACTTATACAACAGTTCAGCAATACTGAAGTGTCTAAAGGAACATTTATAGACTTACTCTTTCCTCTTAATTGCTAATTATTGTTAATAACTTACTGCATATCATTCTGTGATTACCCTTTGCTTACACAAAGATAAGAATGTATATAGATGTTCCTACTACTTTTTATTACCATTGTCACCAGTTAGGGTCTAATATTTGTCTTTTAAACTACTGAATAGTTACCTCATTCTTTTCTTAAAAACTTTTAATGGTCCTCCATCCACCTATTATATGGTAAAACTGAACCTATCAGAATACAGAAATCTTCTGGCTAAAAAATGATTTTCTTATCCTCAGATGCCTTGTTGAGGGTACTTTTGTGGATGCCTGTTTCCTGGACTTTGGATGAGAAAGCAGGCTTAAGTGTTGGCTTATGTATTTAACATATTTGAATTTTCAGCTTTTAGAAAAAATGGAACATAATGGGAAAATTTAAGCACGTAAAAGCTTTGGTTATGTGACAATAAACTGTGTTTTCTTTAATTATCATAGATGTTATCAATGAAAATAATCTGTGGCATGAGTCGTTAATAGAGATTTTTCATGTTTATGTTTAGATCAATTTAATATACTTTATCATTTAAGTCAAAATTCTTCTGTTATCCTAGTAAATTTGACTAATTATATTAGGTTTTTTTGTTGTCTTCAGGTTTATTATTTCAGAAAAGGATAACAAAACTAATTACACCATTTTCAGATTTACACTTCTTATTGAGATGAGATGTGCATTTGCTCTTTTGAACTCAGAAAAGGCAACAGTTCATTCTTCACTTGTCTATCTTCACTTTAAGGTTGACATTTTATACAGATGATGGCTGTCAAAATAAGATGATTGCTATATGAGTCAATCTTGATGGTGTATTCTCCAAAATAGAATGCATTTTTTTTCTGTGTGTATTGTTAGATAGTGTGCATTTTAGAGCTTCCAATATGTTATTATAGTTTTCAACACATTAAAAAAAGAGTAAGAAAATATTTTTAGATTTGGTTGAAAAATACAAAATTACTATTGTTACTTGGTCAGCAGTTTTTAAGTGATTCTCAAATATAAATATTAAAATGATGAATATATCTAAACCTTGCTGACTATTTTTCTGTTCTATATATTTCTTCCTTATTTGTTAGTATATTAGAATGATTCTGCAATCATACGTAATCTTTAGTTGTTTTGTTAGAAAGGAAGAAAGATATTCAGTTTTCACTTATTTATTCCTTTACTAAATATCACATTTAAAATATGGCTTTTGAAATTATTTGAAAACATACTGATTACTTTAAATAGACCTTGCATTTTTTAAAGTGCTATTATCCTCATCTTCTTAAAATTCTAAGAGATCTAGATTCCGAGGACATATAACAAGGAAGTATTATCCAAAACTATGAAGTTCGTAGCAAGAATGTTTTTTCTTGAGTCCCTGTCTCTTGAAGAAACTGGCTTGAAGGAGAAACCTGAAGAATGAATTTTCTTTCTCACTTGAGCATAGGGCCTACCACAAACCTCTTCCCAGAATCCCATCCTGTTCTTCCTGGTCAAACTTTCTCCGGACAAATCTCTACACTACAAAGCTCAAAAGTAATCAGGAAGGCTGAGAAACTAAAAAATATTTCGGAGTTCAGAATACATTAGGTAAGTAAAATGTTACTCCCCAGCCCAGACCAGAATGCCATATACTAAAGCACTTCTGAGTATATAATCTTTTTTTCTCCCATAAGAAGTCCCAACCTAATTAGTCTTAAAATAATCTACTGGGAGTGATGAAATAGAAACCAATAAATTTGTAACTTTTGGAAGGTTATTTAATCTTCCTGTGCCTCACTTTCCTCATCTGTAAAATGGAATAATAATTATAACTATGTCATGTGGTTCTAAGTATGTATATACAGCATTTATAACAACCTTTGGAACATAGTGAGCATTATTAAGCATTAGCAATTAGTACTACCTACAAAGGGAATATTGATCTATTTTTAACCTGCCTAGGCTACAAACCAAGGGCCCTGATGGAGGACTTGGAACCACTGATCATTTTGTATTTGGACAGTGGATATTCTTCCACTTATAGATTTTATTTACATTTGAAGGATGTGCAGTATCTCCTTGGTCCAAATTAGAAATTTCATCAAACCTGTTTCTATTTGCTATCCTCTCTTCTCTCTGTGTCTGTCTTTCTTTCTTGCTGTCTCTGTCTCTGTCTCTCTCTCTCTAACACACACACCAGGTTTGAGCCAGGAGATTTCCTGATAGCATATGTCTGTGGCTCATCTCTCATATAAGTCTTGCAAAAAGCTCACAAAAAAGAACTCAGAACATTTATAGGTGAGTAACAATAGGATAACAAAAGGAACTTATGTGAAATATATAAAAAGATACTAAAATAAACAAGGAAAGAAATTTAAAAGTTTTAAGAATATTAGAAAAATACATTTCCATGGAAATGAAAATTCCATTTGAAAATTTCATTCAAAAGTGCTGTCAAAATTTAAGGATAGCTCAAGGAATAAATTACCTTGGGGAACCTGGGTGGCTCAGTTAACTGCCCAACTCTTCATTTTGGCTCAGGTCATGACTTCACGGTTTGTGAGTTCAAGCCGTGAACTCATTGTGCTTTGAGCTGACAATGCAGAGACTACTTGGTATTCTCTCTCTCTCTCTGTCTCTCTCTCTCGCCCCTCCCCACCCTGCTCTCACTGTCTCTCTCTAAAAATAAATGAATAAACTTAAAAAAAGGAATAGGGGCACCTGGGTGGCGCAGTCGGTTAAGCGTCCGACTTCAGCCAGGTCACGATCTCGCGGTCCGTGAGTTTGAGCCCCGCGTCAGGCTCTGGTCTGATGGCTCAGAGCCTGGAGCCTGTTTCCGATTCTGTGTCTCCCTCTCTCTCTGCCCCTCCCCCGTTCATGCTCTGTCTCTCTCTGTCCCAAAAATAAATAAACGTTGAAAAAAAAATTAAAAAAAAAAAAAAAGGAATAGATTACCTCTGTAAATCAAGAGCAGAAATTAGAGACAGAAGAATCCATGAAATCCATGGCAGGACAGTAAAAATCGATGCCGCGTGAACTGGCAAACCTAGTCATGTTGGAGAAGGAAAATAAATATATTATCCCAGAAATTATGGGAAATTGGAGGCATTGAATAATATATTAAACAATGTTAAAAGCTAAGAACAAGACAAAAATTATCAAACTGAAAAAGGAAGAAAGCTGAAGTGCAAATGTCCCATGAGATACAGCAAGAAAACATTATCCAAAAGCATAAAATTCATACAAAGAGAAATTTATGAAGTACTGTATTGATATACTTTAAGATACAGTGGAAAATTACAGTATCAGATAGCAATTCATAAGATTAATTTATACAATTTGAAATATTCTACATAAAATGATAATCTATAATGTGACACTATTATAATAGGTGCATATTATATGATAAGTACATTATTTATAATTTTGCTTTAGGACTGTATTTTTAACATTTTTTAAGCTTTTGTTTTTGAGAAAGACAGACAGTACAAGCACACGTGAGGCAGAAAGAGAGTGGAAGTTTCCCAAACAGGCTCCCATCTGTCACCTGACATGACAGACCCTGATGTGAGGCTTAAACTCAGGAACCGCAAAGTCATGACCTGAGCTAGAATCAAGAGACAAATGCTTAACCAACTGAGCCACCCAGGCACTTCTTGCTTTAGGACTTTTCTGGACAATTTCCAGGGCTACTGCCTTAGGAGACAATAGCTTCATCAGATTGACAGTACCAAAAAATTATCAAAGATCTTTAATCAATATTGCAAACGTTGTAAATAAAACCCATGTGGAGTTAATTTAACCACACAATTCTAGTTCTTCCTAAAATAAAAGCATAAATAAACTCAATATAATAAATATTTAATAATTTACATATTATATTTTTCTTTACATTATGAATTACCCAAACTCTGTCATACTAAAAACAATAGGCTTTCGAATGATTAAATTCAGTGACTTTGAGATGCTGCCAACTTTAAAACTAGAGTGGTAGTTTTTTTGTTTTTGTTTTTTTTTTGGTCATAATTATATTTTCAAAGTAGGATGATAACACATGATTTAAGACATGGGTTAACTTACTAATAAACTTTTGAAGATGTAGATTTTTGGTATCTGGGACACAATTTTTATTCCTGCCTAAGACTCCACAATATATAAGGGAAGATTCTCCAGGAATAAAATGAATATGGAAAATTCAACACTGTGCATGTCCAAATAAAGATACCATATTTCAAATAAATGAAAAACTTTCATTAAAAAGAAAAACAAATTTTGGGTAGTCTCAACTTTTAACAGAAACAATAGAAACAATGCATATTTTCTTCCTGCTTGAATTAATGTGACTCTCAGTAAATTCTTTCAGGTAAACAAAATAACTCAGAGGAAGGAGACAAAAGGATGGGCACATAGAAAATTGATAGACTCAGGTACTTATATCAAGTCTAAAGGGAAAGATTCATGTTTTATGGCTATGGCCACTTATACTTAGATGTGAGTGGAATCAAATAGAAACCAAACAAGGACTTAGTAAACTCATATTTTGAAATGAACCTGAAACATGGATTAAAAGAGACTCTAATAGTTCAAACATGTCAAAAGAGACACAATAGTCCAAAAACACTTATATATGCAAAATTCTATGGGCAAAAAGCAGAACCTCTTCAGATATAACCAATGGAAAAGATCTCCCAGAATGCACATCTAAAACCATGTATAAAAAGGGACTTGAGAGCTTCTCTTTAAGTTTTATTTATTTATTTATTTATTTATTTATTTATTTATTTAGAGAGGGAGAGTGTGAAAGAGGAAGGTGCAGAGAGAGAGGGAGAGAGAATCTCAAGCAGGATCCACACTCATACAGAGCCCAACATGGGGCTGGAACCTACAAATCATGAAATCATGACCTGAGCTGAAATCAAGAGTCAGATGCTTAACTGACTGAATCACCCAGGCACCTGGGACTTGAGAGTTTCTATCAGGGGTAGAACTAACCTAATCAGAGAATATTCCATCTTTCTGAAAAGGGGTCTTAGAATATTTGCCTATGATTATTTCAGAATTGCTTCTGACCAGTAACAGCCATTATCGTCTTTTTCAGGTAGAAGTATTTGCTACAGTTACCATGTTCTGTTTTCACAACCACGTACTATTTTTCTCTATTTCATTTATATGCCTTCAAATAAAGGTAATATGCATCTGGTCCTGATGAAGAATAGTTCATCATAAGACTCTGTGTTTCAAGCCTAGGGTCATGTGTGTCTGAAACACCTGTGGTACCATTCTTGGAGAGGAGTGAGTGAATTTTGTATGTAGAAAGGAGATAACCCAATTACTGTTGCCAAGGAATGTACTTGTTAGATTGTATTATGTCAGAGCTATTCGCTCTTTGCTTTCCAACACATTTTTATCCATGCCCTTTGCCATATGACTTCCTGCCACGTGGCCTTCACCGTATGGTCTGCTTTAGCCAGGAGAATGTAAGCAAACATGTCAATATACAGTCCAATTAAATACAGAATATATAATAGGAATTCTGTATTTCCATCAGTCTTTTTTTTAATGCTTTCCTGTTGTCTGCCATAAGAACAGCAAAATCCAGGCAGCAACCATTCCTCCAACCTATGTCCCACAATGAAAAAGTCATAAAGCCCTACTGAGCCAGTCTAAGCCAATGGATCCCAGTAGATGTGAAGCTGACATCTTAGAGTTGCTTATTTCTGTAGCAAATATTGACTAATAGAATGTATTTTAAAAAGAAGTAAATCATAAAACACATTTAAACATATAAAAAACGAACCAAACAATATATGTTTTGTAAGCCCTTCCTAAGGAAATTAACAATTTAAAATCTTCAGTTGAACATAAAATGAATTGAGAAATTAAAGCAAAATGATTTGTGACATGCAATCCAATTTATTTAATAAGAAGACTAAGAATAAAGCATACTGTAATGTAAATGTAATCAATTCTGAATATCCATAAGTAATATAATTAATAATATTTAGAAGGGAAAGGAAAAGTTATGAGGTTGAGAAATCACATTGATTATCTCATTTAAAACTGATAACCAAGTTAAAAAGAATGACAATATTCAAAGGCTTAAAAAAGAGTAAGAAAAAATAATTTTAAAAAAAGTATTAGAAAATAAGTAACATAGTCATCAAAACCAGGTATATGATGATTGTGGAATGCCACCTCCATACCATTTCAGTGAAGGACTCATCCTTGTTAAAAGTCTGAGAGTATTACTGGAGAGTGTTACTGATAGATAACCGTGAGCTGTTTGCTTCTTCAAGTGTTGTCTCAATTCCAGAGTCCTGTAGCCCAAGTCACACTGCCACCAACAATGACCGAAAGCTAGGAAAGCATAAATGACTGGCCATCACGGCTCAACTCAGAACAACACTGGATGACCACTGTAGCTCCAGAGCTCCCAGAATCATCAAACTAGGCTGTTTGAGGGCTTACATTTCAGCTTGACATCTTCCTCCACCCAGTCCTGATTCCTATCCTGTTTATAAATGTGTATCCTAAATGCACTTCTTAACACATATCTTACATACAAACTTTGTCTCAGAATCTGCATTCTGGGAACCCACTCTACAACAGAAGGTTCAGGGGAGGGGCAGGTGGGTGGCTTAGTCAGTCTGAGCGTTGGACTTTTGGTTTTGGCTCAGGTCATGATCTCCTGGTTCCTGGTATCAAGCCCCCAGTCAGGCTCGAGCAGTGCAGAATCAGCTTGGGATTCTCTCTCTCCCTCCCCCTCTATTTCTCTCCTCTGTTCCTCCTCCTTAGCTCTCTGTCTCTGTCTCTGTCTCTCTCTCTCTCTCTCTCTCTCAAAACCTGCAAAATAAAAAAAAGTAAAGTGGAAAGAAGGTGTCTTAGGTTCCTCTAAAATCAGACTCTAAGATAAATACTTGAGTAAATAATTTATTTAGGAGGTGAACTAACACCAACATTCAGAGGGAAATCCAGATTCCACACAAATCAGCGATCGTATTCATTACCAATCTCTATGAAAAAATTTAAGAATAAAAACAATCAACTACTATAGATGAATTAGGAAGAGGTCTAGGGGAGAGCTGCTCTCCAGGACTTTCTTTTGCATTTTGTACATATACTGTGTAATCTTTAAAAATAAAGGAGGTAACCTGTGAGATAAATGGGTATGTCACACAGTAGAAAGTGTTTACTTTGTGAAATATATCCATTTAATAACCTAGGTTATTATACAGTGTATGGGCATTTCCCAGGGAGTCATAGCTCACAAAATCCACAGATTCTGGGCTTGTTCACCATAAGTAAACCTAAACTAGGGACATTCTGCTTAAACCATTTTATAAATAAGAATTCTTCTCCCAGTAAACAGTATTATTGTGGTTTTTAAGGACAAGAGGTACAGTTATCGTCACGTTTATAAAAGGAAAAGACTTGTGCAGCTGCCTTTTTTCCTTCCCTGAGACATTTCCCTTCAAAGATGAGCTGTTTTAATTCCTCTCTCTTTATTGGTAATAAAATCTGGGGAGGAGTAGGTGAGAAAGAAGGAAATTAAGAGGGAAGTAAATAAAGCTAATAAAATGCCTACTAATTAGAGGGGCACTCCTATGGACAACTAGGAATTTATTCAACTGAGGATCCTGAGAAACTATATAAAACCAAACTCAGAATTGTTCCCATGAGGAGCAAAGAAGTGAAGATATTTTTTTTTTACCAATTCAGTTGTAGATATTTGTTGCAAGTCACTCTAGGAAATGTTAACTGGACACTTGGGAAAAGAATGCTCAAGGAAACCAGAGGATGTCCTCAGGTAGAGAGTCACAGGTGTTTGATGTTGGAACTGCAGTCACAAGGATTATTCACTGTTCCACTGCCACTGGGCTAACTTTCATGATTAATTAAGAGGATATGGACAGAGCAATGGCAGCACCTGTTATGCAGACCAAATCGGAGGAAACTGATATATGCTAATTTGGGTATTTTCACAGTAGATAGTCAATGTAAACTTTTTTAAGTGAAAAAAAATTGTCTAGCATACAGTTAAAAAAAAGTAAATCTTCCCAGCTATTGGAACAATAGCATGAAGCAAAACAAAGAGACCATGATGTGACAAATTATAAAGAATTACTAAAAAGGAAACTAAACCTTAAATTAGTGTCAAAGAACAAAAGGAAAAACGTATCTGCCATAACAATACATGTAAATTGGTCATAGACTTAACTGTACAGTATACATAGCAGACATACTCAAAACCAGCTGATGGTCAGCTTAGACATAAAGATACAGGTAGAGCTTATAGAAAAAATGCAAACACAAGGCAGAGGTTCCAGTTGTAATACCAGACAGGTGTATTTTGGAATGAGAAGCATTAAATGAGATAAAGAGTGAACTTTCCTCAAATGAAGATCTAACAATTATAATATCTGCACACCCAACAAAGACTAAGTACACATTCTTTAAAAATGCACATGAAACATTCAATTTATACTAGACCATAAAGCAGGTCTCAGTTGCATAAGAATTAGATCAAAGTGTGTTCACTGAGCATAGCAGAATTAAGTTAGAAATCAATAACACAAAGATAAAAAGAAATCACAACTTCTAGTAAGTTAAGGAATACAATGCTAAATAATCCTTAAGTCAAGTAAGAAATTTCAATGGAAATTTTAAAATGCTTGAAGTTAATGATAACAAAATATTTGTATCACAGCTCAAAATGGCTATACCCAAACTAATCTAGAGGCTTAACAGAATCCAAATAAAAATCTCAGACTTGTTGTTGTTGTTGAATTGAACATACTCAATCTTTAATTTTTATGGACATTCAAAGTACTAACACTAGTCAAGGCAATTTGAAAAGGAAAAAAAAATGAAGGACTTACCCTTCCAGATATTCAAATTATTATAAAGTTACAGTAGTTAAGACAGCTTGTATTCCTACAAAAATAGACAAAAGGACCAATGAAACAGAATAGAGAACAGAATAGGTTTGAAACCGCTATGTTTGTGGTCATCTAATTTAGGTAATGTTTTACAATGCAGTAATGAAAATATGGTCTTTTTAGTTAATGGTCCAAATGAAAAACATAAGAGAATACTTTCATTACCTTGAGTTTAGTAAACATTTCATAAACATGATGCAAAATAAATTAATCATAAAAAAAAAGGATCGACATACTAGATTTCATGAAAATTAAGGAAACTGTTCATCAACATACACCATATTTTGAAAATTCTCAAAAATATATTTGAGAACAATTTTATTATTTAGCCATCAAATTTGTTGGATGTTCAGCTTCTATAACTTCATTTGTTTTATTTGTGTGTGTGTGCCATAAAAAGATATACCACACATCACATATCTTTTGTTTTGTTACTTTTGGTATGGTTGAAAATCCTTCCAGTTTAGAGTAACAAATCCATTGTTTTGGACCACCCTTGGTAGGTTACTATGTTGGGCCCTTATATACATATATACATATGTATATATATATGAAAAAAATCAACTATTGTAAAGCCAAAAGGAAAGGGAGAATTTTAGAAAAAGAGGAAAAATTGGGGTACCTAGGTGGCTCAGTCAGTTAAGCGTCCAACTTCAGCTCAGGTTTGTGTCCAACTTCAGCTCAGGTTCATCTCACAGTTTGTGAGTTTGAGCCCCACATGGGGCTCTGTGCTGACAGCTCAAAGCCTGGAGCCTACTTCAGATTCTGTGTCTTTTTCTCTCTCTGCTACCATCCCACCCCCATCATTCTCTCTCTCTCTCTCTCTCTCTCTCTCTCTCTCTCTCTCTCTCTCTCAAAAATAAATAAACATCAAAAAAAAAAGAAAGAAAAAGAGGAAAAAATAAAGGGCAAAGTGTCACAATCATGCATCTTGACCTTAAGGTTTTAAAGAGATTGTTTAAGATTACATTATGTTCCTGACACATAAATTTTTGGAAGAAAGTGCTCTACTTAAAAATATTGTCTGATATCCTTTCCAATATGATTTTTAAAATGACTTTCACTGTTGTGCCTTTTCATATATTTAGTTTCTTAGCTGTGTGTCCAGGAATTGTTCATTTTCTTTTTTTCTTCCGATTTTCTTACTATATTCCTCCTCCTTCCCATTGTCAGTTTGTGCTGTGATTGAGTTAACCAAATATGATAAATATCAAACATCTTTAATTACTTTCTCATCAATCCTTTCATAAAAACTAATTAATAAATCTTTAGGGTTATAAGTAACCATCTAGTTAATTAACATCAGAGATAGTTTAAGTACAATGTAGGTGTAATTTTGGGCATTGACTGTTTCTTGAAAAAGCAATAAAAAACATCAGAAATCTAACTGTTTTTCAAATTATTTGAAAGTGAAAAACAATGAGGTTTTCAGCCTTTTTGTTAGTTTTTTTAATTTAAATCTCATGTTTAACCTATAGTTTCTCATGAAATGCATGGACTTAAAAATGAATACAAATATTTCCTAAAGATGCCTAGAAATTTCTTCTGGATAAAATCATAACACTCAAAAATATTCAAGGTAATTTACATACAAAAACAAAAACAAAACAGGGCCTGATTGGGATGATTGAAATGTGACTCAATAGATGCAGAACAACTATGAATAAATATAGTCAGGATTTTCCAAGGGTACACAGGCCCCATGGTGTTCAAATAAAATAGTGCACATACCTTAGATTCTCACTAGAAATACTAATTCCTAGGCCCCAGACTCAGAGATTCTGTTCCAGGAGATTTAGTGCATATCCCAAGAATATGCTACTACTTTGGCTCTTTTAAGTGACTCGAACTGTAACTAACTCAAGAATTCCACTTTGTAGATATTGACATATGCCTGAAATCAGTGAAACTGTGTGGTATTCTAAGCATACATAAAGAACTTAGTCACACTGTAAAGTACAATAAATATTATCAATATTAAAAGTTTAAAAGTAGAAATATTTAAAAGTAGAAAATGGAGTGTATTGTGATATTGTGCAAATTGATACAGATGCTGTGGTTGCCCTGCTGGGGGTAGGATCAATGCCCCACTGGTTTGGATGTTAGTGATGAGACTGCACATGTACTAAGAAGGCATGAAATGATTTATTACTAACAGAGTGATGCTTTCTGAGGAGAACAGGGCAGGCTCCCAAGCTGGTTTGAAAATAGTTTGAAAGACAGGGAGTAGCTGGTGGTGTGGGGGGTTATCATGGTTACTAGGTAGGTGGGCATGGAATGAGGATTCCTACTACCTGGCTCAGGCTTACCTGGTGTGAAGTTCCTGCTGGAGGCAAAGGAAGAAATGCGTGGGCTTTGCTATCACATGTAGGGCAAGATAGGAGGGGAGAAAGGTGGGGCTTGAAAGCTGGCAACAATCAAACATCGAAAGCAGAATCAAACTTTTTATTTAAAATACTTGAAAATATAAAGTCATTAAGACTTAGTTGAAGGTTCTGAAATAAGATTTTACTTGACTGGAATCAGTAGGAATATCTATCTTTCTATCTACCTATAATTTTAAATAAATACAGAGCTCAGTAATTAGCTAGCCATAAATGAAGTCTATAGTAATATATCAGACGTTTTGCAAAACATAAATGTTTATTGGTAATCTGAACGTATTATTTGGAAAGCACAGTTGTATACCAAACCCATTTTAATTATATCTTGGATTTAATCAAATAATCAAATTTATTTATAAATTTATAATAAACATTCCATGAGAAAAAGCTCATGGATTTACTAAAGCACACAACAAAATAGACTGACACTTATAACCAGTGAATATATACAAATCTTGTGGGTCTTTCTATTTTAAAAAAAATCAAAAGCAGTGTCTGTATTGGGTTATTATAGTATGGAAATACTCCATTGTAGCCGAATTCCTTCAGAAAGTGGATTCCACAGCAAGACTTTAGAAGTGGACTTAACAATAAGAAGCCAAATAATGATTTCCACTCACATGTATTTTTGTGTTTTGGAGGTTTTAGGGTACCACGCAAAGAAAGAGAGACTTTTGGCACATAAAACATCCAGCCTAGTACTAATGCTTAGCAAAACCAAAGATAACCCTCATATAAATACACAGAAATTGCTCTTAAAAATACTTTCTGAAGATTATAACTCTAAATATGGGAAAAAATCAAAGTGATTTCTTTAAAGAATAAAGTAAGTTAAAACTGGCACCGAAAAAAAAGCCTTACCACCTACCTATGAAAACAAGTTTTAGCTGCAGGTGAGTAAGTAAACAAGCCTTAAAAAGCTTTCAGAGGAATAAAACAACAAGGAATAGAAATGGGGGAAAAAATGTCTCCCAGGGAACAAAAAAAGCCAATCATTTCCAGAACTCTGCAGGGGTGGTATATGACTGTGTCTGTGAATACAGCATCAGAAAAGTTAGCCTCTCTCATTTCATTTTTCAAGTAAGAGGAATGTTGGGATGACTGCTCCCACCAATGTTTGGGGGGGATTGTTGGTTTCTTTAATACGACTGTGGGATTCCTTTTCTTAAAAGGAAAATCCTCATTGTCAATGTTATTTTATACAAAATTTTTGGTGGTACCTCAACCCACCAAATAGACAATAGAATATTAACATTTAACTCCCATTTTGGAAGGAATAAATTTATCTACTGAGTTACAGAGAGACCATTTATCTTCTATGTTATTAAAAATTCTGTTTCACCCCGATATGAGAAGAATAAATCAATAAATCAATAAATTAGAGGTTTGAACAAACCAAAGTAGGAGAGATGACAAAAGAAATCACTATATGATACAGAAAAACAATGGGCTTGGAAGTCACACAGACCTGAGTTCAAAATTTAGTTAGAAACTTAAACACCATATAACCTTATTAAGTTGTATAATATTTCTGGATCTTCTGCTTCTTCATATGCAAACTATGCAAAATGACTGTCATGCTTTGAATTGATATATGTGAACTATAGGGCCCAGGAAAAGTATGTTTTCAAAAATTAAATGGTATATATTACATAATAATTATAGAAGGAGCGATTAATAAAATGTAAGCAATTCTTAAAGTAAGCCCTGGTGAATTTTTGTCCCTTGAGGTTTATAAGAAAAAGAAAAGCTTTTTTATGTTAAAAAAAGATTGAATAACAGTATAAAGGAAAAGAACACCCAGGTGAACATATCAAGGAATGTCATCATAGAGACCTTTACGCACAATCTGTACCAAGGTTCATGGAAATCACCTTTGCTAATGTACCTTTGGAAATTCAAAATGGTTGTTAGCATATCAGAAGATCTAAGAAATCTTGTTATAAGAATTCATCTGGAATTACATTAAAATCCTTTGGCAAATCTTGAGGAAAAAAGAAGTTATCTGGAAAAAAAGTAACATGACTTCCCAAACATTTGACATTACAGTGTGTGTGTGTGCATGTGTGTGTGTGTGTGTGTGTGTGTGTGTGTGTGTGTGTGTGTGTGTTTGCCTATTATGCACAGCTATTATCTTGCAGACCTGGTTCTCCTTAAACCAACTTTTAGAAAAAAATTAAATATTCATATAATTATCAGGTGCATTGAAGAAGTTAAATTATATCAGTCTTTTTGTATAAATGGACTATGGATATCTTATTCAGCTTGGGGTGCTATGACAAAATTATCATAAACTGGGTGGCTTAAACAACAGAAACTTATTTCTTATAATTCTGGGAGCTGAAAGTCCAAGATCAGGTGCTAGTGAAATAGGGTGAGGGGCTTCTTTTGGTTTGCAAATGGCCCTCTCTCTGCTGTATCTTCACATGGTGGAGAGAGAAAGCTGACTCTTTGGTCTCTTCTTACACACATACTGAATGACCCTATTGTGAGTACTCCACCCTCAAGACCTCATTTAAACCTAGTTACCTCTCAGAGCCCACCCTCCCAACCAAATACCATCTACTGGGGGTTAGAGTTTCAATATATGAATTGTGGAAGTTATAAACATTCCGTCTGTAGTGATGAGATGTCAAAGATTGAATGTTATACACCTTTTACTTAATTTCTAGGTGCCTCAGTCTGTTCATGTATAAATGAAAACAACATTTTTAAAAAGCCACTGTGAAGTTTAGAGATATGATTCATAAAACCTCTAACCCTGTGACCATAGGAAAGTAATCACTTAAAAAAGAATAATGAATAATGGCAATTATTTTGATAGTGTTATAATTAAAAACCTCAAATTTCTCACTTTTAAGTTATTTTGATGCCTCCATAATGTGTTTCTTTCAAGGATGTATTTTTTAAGTCTTATGTTAACTTCTTTAGTTCTATTCACAGAATGATGTGATTAATTTTTCTGTCACCAACAGATTACTTTAGTTAGATTATAAATATCCTTTATCTTCCATTCTAAAACATACATTCTTTTTTTTTTTCCTTATTTTCATCAGTCACTATTCACTTCTCTACTTTCTTTTCCAGCCAAAATTCCTAAAAGAGCTGCCTGTTCAGTCTTACCTTCAACTTACTCTTCACTTTAACACATTTCAGTTTTGGCCCATCCCACACCACCAGAAAGTGTGTGAGTGTGTGTGTGTGTGTGTGTTTGTATAAACATTACCAGTGAGCTACAGTTTTCTGAGGCAAAGTAATTTATCCATTGTCATTTTACCCACCATCTCAGAGACTTTGATCCAGTTGACAACTCCTTTGTTTCTGGAAGTAGTTTCTTTAATTAGCTTTCAATTCACATTCATAAATTTTTCCCTATTGTTTCCCTTAGTGGTCCCTTCTCCTTTGCTCAACATCTAAGTGGTGGATTACCTCAGGACTCAATCTTGGACCCTTTTTTTTTTCTATTTTGTCTTCCCTATTATCTTATTCAAGTTCATGGGTTTTAAAACCCATCTATATGCTGTTGATTTGTCAATGTACTTCTATTGCCCAAACTCTCATCTGATATTCAGATTTATACTTCCAACTGCCTATTTGACCTCTTCCTTTGAAAACCCACAAGACATTCCAAAAATGGGGCCAAAATAGAAATTTTGGATCTGGCCTACTATCACTGTCAATATTTTGAACACACATAGCCTCTCCAAATCTATCAACCAATTATCAGCATTCATCCATGCTATTGTTTAGCTTGAAACTGGGTCTTCCCTCTGTTAACTACATCATTCTCTCAATCATCTCCACCCAATATTTTCCATCAGAAAGTTCTATAAATTCTAAAAAAAGAAAGCTCTATAATTTCTACCTCTTAAATATATTTGCAGTCCATCTATATATTTTCTTTATTTCTACTGCCTTCATGTCATTCAGAGATTCTTCATATGGGGTCCAAATACCACCAAAATATTCATGGATATAACTTTAATTAAATGTAATTGGTTTTCTATAAAGTCTTAAGTAATTTATTTGTACATTTAAAAAATATTATTCTAAGAAGTTATCTATTGGTTTGATCAGACTACCACAGGGATCCTAACTCATCCTGAATGTTCAGATTCTTTTGGTTTATAATTCATTCTAATATACCTTTTGCATAATAAGGCTGTGGCTAATTTTGTTTTTTATTTTGCTTCTACTTTTGCTGGGTTATTGTTATTATTAACTTTTTGTTCATGTTTCTGTATCACTTCTGGTGGCTTTCAGCAGGCAGTTAAATAGTCTACAAATGGATGCTAAGATTGAAATACATTCTTATTTTACTTAAATTAAGATACAGGGATATATTTATCATGAAATTGAAGCAAAGAGCAGTAGGGGATCTAGTATATCAGAGAAGTACTTCCCTTATACCTATGCTCCCTAATTTTGGGGAGGAATATGTGTCACAGATTTACTACTGATACTGTTTATACAAGATAGTCTTGTGTATTATGCAAGAGATTCAGTATATTCTGTGTCATAGAATTTTTGTACTAAGAATTGCATTCATTTTCAAGAAGTACTCAACTAAATCTCTGTGTCTTGTATGCTCTTAAAACAACTCAGGGTCTGTAAGATATTTCTTCATTAGTGTAAGAAAGCAGTCACAGACAGAAATCTGAAACTAGCTGTCATTGGAAACAAACTTCATGTTCACTTCTTGAGGAGTAAACTCATGGATGTAGTATGTAGGCAAATTGATTTCTAAGACTATTGGTTACCATAGTAACTAAATTTCTGTAATTTATGTGTGTGTGTCTATGTGTCTTGCAAAAACTACTTCTTTAAAGCTGAATCAAAACGTTTAGATATGATACAAGCAGTTGATATTTAAGGTTAATCAGTTTAAAATCTGAAATGTTCTTCAAAACCCGTGTGTGTTTGTCCTAGTCCCACAGATTCCCACAATTATTCCACTGATTAGATATTAGAATGAATGAAATAAAAGATGAATCTAATGGTGTAATGGTTTAAAGCTAGTTATTAATTATGCACAATTATATTTGGAATACTTAATTCAAATGATCTTTATCCAAAGAACAGGTATTACCTCCTCATTTTTTTATCAATGGACTCCAGGATATTTTAAGTAAAGTAAATAGATATTTAGTCAAATTTTTATTTATTTTCTACATGCAAGAATAGAAGTATGGGCTTAGCATCTTAGGAAAACCATACAGTATCCTGGTATGACTTCTTTTACCTTAGTGAATAAGTCACAATTTCTGTTCATTGTAATCTATGTTCTAGAAATCAATCAGTTGTAGGCTTTCAAATTCCATTTAAAAGATTAAGCACCTTATTACCATTATAACAATTGAATGAGAAATTGAAAACATCTGAATATATTAATGATAATATAACCTTTATGTTTCTGTTATAATTACTCAGCTCAAGCTTAAGGATTTGGCTGAGTGATATGTCTCTTTCACTGCAAATATTTTCAAGTTTAAATGAAGTATTTTTACTCGAACAAAGAAAAGACATCCCCCAAGAAATATTGTTTACATTAAAATAAAAATATAGGGTAATAGACAGCCCCATACTTTTGTATGCCAAGTGTACTTCCATCTTCTGTATACAAATATGTCTGTTCATGCAAAGCATCTTTGATATTGGCCATTCTGTACGTAGATGCAACTAAGTTGGCTTGACTTGAAGCTCTTAGATGTAGCTCTTATCAAAAGCCCTGATTAGTTTTAGAACAGGAATCATTCCAGCTCAGGGTGGTTTTAGGACTACATATTTTGGTTCCTGATATTAATGAGGCAGATCATTAGTTGATGGAAGCTTCCTTCCAGATGGTAGGTGATAATAGTGTATTTAGGGAGATGTGCTAAGTTAGGAGAAAACTTTGCTTGACTCTTGGCCAAGTCTTTTCCTTTATCAAAGAAGATATTTCCATACTCTGAATTCAATTTGGTGTCAATTACAGAGTAAGCCCTAAAGAAAGCAGGAGCCCTTAATATCATACTTAAAAGTTCTTGTCATTCTTTTATTTTTCGTCTACCTTTTTTTAAAGTTTATTTATTTATTTTGAGAGAGAGACAGAGAGAGAGAGAGAGAGAGGATGCAAGCAGAGGAGGGGCAGAGAAAGAGAAAGAGAGAGAATCTCAAGCAGGCTTTGCACTGACAGTGGGATTTGAACCCACAAACCATGAGACCAGGACTGGAGCCCAAATCAAGAGTGGGACCCTTAACCAAATGAGCCACCCAAGTGCCCTTATTTTTATTCTTTTTAACACTATCTTTTCTTGGATATTTTTATCTTTGAATCAGAACCTTGTCAGTAGGTGGGTGTTATATAAAGATATCTATGTCATATTCTAGTAACATCAGTTTCAAATAAATTATTACCAATCATGGCAGTATTTCTTAAAATGGATGTCTTGATTTTAGGGGGAAGTAGGTCTGAAACATTGCTTCATGGCTATAACCCTCTACCTCTATTTGGCCCTGATATCAGTTTTTGCATGTGTGGTGGTTGATTTGCTTTCCATCCGTGTGTTGATCATTTTATGCCTGAAGCAAAACTCTCTCTAGGATTAGCTTATTTAGGATGAATAGGTCAAGCTGAGTATGAAAGCAAGAACAATGAAATTCCTTATCATCAGTGGCACAGAAGGCCACAAATCCTTCTAAAAAAATATGTGCTTCGGGATACTATGGGAACATCTTCCACGGCCTTAAAATAGTGCTTTTTAACGCATGGCAGACAGTGAATTCAAACAAGAACCTTATATGTGATACTACAATATGTGGATTTTAAATTAAATTACGCATTTAACCTGAGTTTCAATAATTCCTAGGAAAAAGGAAATCCACATCAATGAAATATCAAATATTTTCTTGCTTCAATTTTACAGAAAATCAGAGGAACAAGAAATTGTAGGGAGGGATTTTAATCTTCTTACTAAAATAAAGACCTGAATTATGAGTATAATCATCGAAGGATTCTTTGTCTATGATAAATTGTTTTGAAAACATTTCTTACACTGTTAAACTTCTCCCTTTCTGTTTACCTTATTCGATTTTTAACTCACAGATGAATGGGATCTTTTACAACAATATGTGCAAATATGTATATATAGAAATTTCCAAATAAATATTATATATCTGTCAATGTAAAACCTGTAAAAAAATTTAGAAGCATTCCAATGAACATTTAATAGTATTGTGTTCTTATACTTTGTACTGTGAGTTACACCATGCAGATAAATTAAATACAAGATATACATATTTGTTTTTAAATTATCTTGAATTATATTCTTGTATCCCTTAACCATGATTCTTAAATAAGAAGATGCTCTTTTGAAAACAATGTTCCAAACTACCTGCATTCTTTTTAGGAGAGTTGTTTGATGAAATGAGTACCTATGGCTATATTTATAATTTATGTCATTTGATTATTTTTCTTCTTTTGCTGAGTGTAGTTTAACAGCCATTTTTATAAAATTATTTCAGATAAATTATCAGTTAAAGAATCTATGCACTATGTTTAAATAAACAGATACTTTTAAGATATAATTTAAAGAATGCATATGCTATAACATCAGTTCTCAAGACATTTGCAACCCTTTTGAAGAAAAAATCACCTAGCATTATAACAATTAAAGAACAATATAAGATCATATAATCAGTAACTAGAGAAAGAAGATGTTAGGGAAATCTTGAACTGAAAATGTAACAACCTAAGGGTAATTTTAATCTGAAACAAGTTAGATGTCTCTGTTTTCAAATTTAAATATTAAGAGGTTAGACAGGAGTTCTACAACTAATTTGAGTTATAACATTCTGTAATTTGGAAGTGAAAAAAAGCATATGGTTTGAAATTATCAAGAAAGACTTCATAAAAGAGGTATGACCTCATGAAGCAAAATAGCTGTATATGATCTGACTAAAGGAGAAAAGAAGCACTTCTCATTGGAGATGGATAAGCTGAGTCGGAAATAAGAAAGGAACAGTGGAAAGGGGACCTACCTCACTGGGGAAAAACAAAAGTGTGTACATTCTAGGCAGTTAGTGCTGAGCTTTAAAAGAGTGACATAATGACAAGCCTTGAATTTCAAGATGAGAAACTTGGACTACACCTGATGTTGCATAAAAAGCCATGAGGCGGACTGAAGCATGGAATTGGCATACTGAAATCTGCTTTTATGACTTGCAGTTCGGGATGAACTGGAAGGGGGAGATAAGAAAGAATGTCCATCAGGAGGTCATTGCATTATCCAAGAATAAAGTGATGCAAGCTTAGAGTGTTGGCAGTAGGAAGCAAAGGACAGGGCAAATTCATCAGGCACTTCAAAGAAAAATTCAGAAAATTTGGAGATGATTAAAGTTATTGAAGCATGATGTACATGAAAGTCTTCATGCATATCTATTTGCACTCCGTCTAATTCTACAGTTTATTTCTGCCTTTAATTACACAATATTCGTACTTTGCCAGTGTTTTTATTATTATCCTCACATTTGAAAAAAAATTAAGCTATCTTTCTATTTATGATCTTTTCCTGCCTGGAAATCTGCTATTGAGGCCAGACTGAGATTTGGACATTGGAGTAAGACCTACGTGTGTTCATTGTGAGCCCACAAATTACTGTGATTCCTTGTATGTCTATTTACACTTGTATCCATGTTGCTAGAAAAATTTGCAACACAAAATAGATGCTCAATAAATACTGACTGCATGGTTAGCTACATGAATGAACTTAAGGTTTTAAGCCTGAATTTCCTCATCCATTAATTGACAGTGGTAGAAACTATATTTTAAAAGGTGAGATAATTAATTTAGGTAGTCTAATAAGTACTTTACAAGTGTTAGTTCTATCACTAGATAAAAATGTAGGCTAAAGTTTCAAGTATTTTATTTGCTGAAATATTTAATTGGTCAAATAGCTTAAACATTTCTTTCAGAAATGCTCCCTGTGTGTACGTTTGCATTTTGTGACAGCTATTGTTTGTCATATTATATAGATAAGACACTGAGGCACAGAGAAGTTAAATGATTTGGCCAACGTGCCATGGCTTGCTAATGAGAACTCTGTGGTTATAATTTCCAGTCTACTGTTAATTGATTACTATTACACAGAATTTTACTAAACATGCATTTTTATGTTTAACCATGCATCTTTGGTAGTGCCAGAGCAAGAATTTATTAACAAAGGGAGATGTCACGGATCTGATTAAGTCCATGGCAAGAGACGTAGACCTCAGACTATAGGAGTCAAGAAACCATTGAAGAATTTTAAATCTGGAAATTTGACTTAGTTGAATTTTGTTTGTGATTGTTTATTCTGCAATATATGTGAAATAAATGATAGAAGGTAAATAGGACTAGAGCCTAGGTGTCTAGTTGGCATCTAGAGCAGAGGTCTGTCTGAGGGATAATGCTGGGGGAAGGAGAAATGAAATGAAGGAATGAGAATGAGGAAGTCATACAGCAGGGTTCAGCTGTCTGTGTAACATTTTATTTTGTTTTACTCTGATATAATTGTGGGAAAATATTAGGCTTGGATGGATATTTGATATCATTTGATACAGAGGATTTATTATATTTTATTTTCTATATAGGTCTAAAATATTGATGTAATTCATAAGAAGTATAGAGATATGTTTTTTGAGTCAGGCTGTGCTAATGGGCATGTAGAGAGAGGAATGATTCCTTAAGTGTTTAGAAGCTCAATAAAGAAGTAAGGCAGGGGGGATGATTAAGGATGATTCCTGGGTTTATAAAATGGGTTTGTAGGTACATGATGATAAATAAAAATGAAACAAAAATAATAAGGAAATGAGATTTGGAGAGTGAGAGTATAATTATATATAAGAAAAATATGTATTTTCTAAATGGAGGACCCAGAGAATATAGGAAGCCATGGTATCTAGGGTAAAGCTGGAGCAGGTAGCCATATACAGGAAAAGCATCCTTGCATCCCCAATAATGGAAGAAGGTAGCAAGGAGAATGGTTATGAAGGTATGTCTCCCTAACAGAAACAGCTCCAAGATAGCAAGAACCTCTCAAAAGACCTCATCACCTTTATTTTACTAATGCTTTCTTGCTAATTAGATTTGTGCCTAGAAATACTTTCCTACTGTTTCTCACCTGAATATATGTTTTGGAAATTAAATTATCACCCAACACTTATCATATCCTCTACTTTTAACATAATGTCATCTCTTGCAGATTTCTAATTAGCTGGAATATGACATTTTAGTCAAACTTTCTCTCCATCAATTTTATAATTTTCATCATCCTAATGCAATGACATGGTTTAAGAAAATATAGATGAAAGCTAACTGAAAGTATATATTATAAAGTCATTTAATTTTTTATAAAGATAAGTATTGATGAAATATGCTGTTTCAGAATCCAATCAGCAAAAGAAAATGCACACCAGATATTTTAATAGGGGCGGAAAAGGACAATGCATTCCTTTTAGCCATCTGCTGGGAGCTGGCCATATATGTCCCTGATGAACATAAACAGTTTCACAGAACATCAATACAAAATGACTGTAATTGAGAAAGACCAAAACAAGAAATTCTGCAATCATGTCTGAGCACAGACAAAACAAGAATACTGTTCAACATCGAGAGAACCACCATACCTCTCTCCCAGCAAACAAGACTGGCTGATGCTTTTTCACCAGGTACAGCTGGACACTTGCTCTGTTCTGTGCACATCCTAAATAAAAGATTTTAAGGTAATCAATAACATAATTTAACACCATTTTTCGATTACACCTATTTCAGAGCAAAGAAGCCCCACTTTCTTGGGTTCTTTTCAAAATCACCTGATATAAATTCATATCTAGTAATGAATCCATGCTATCACCATCTTTCTGAGATGCCCATTCTTCCCTTGTGTGTTCTCCCTGGTTGCAGCAAGTAAACCCAAACTTTGACTAAATAAAATAGCAAACTAAATCCAACTTTGATTAAAGGAGTGTCAGGATCCTTAGCAACAAAATGCTGTATGTTGCTAGTCACAAGGTCACTGAGGAATATAAATGGACACATGCATAGAATATGTTGCCGAGCAAAGACATACTTAGCAATAACTTTCTGTGGTATGGTCGAAAACAGATAGCCCTGATGATATGAGTCAAGCCATGTATAGCTACAAAAATTTGTCTTGCCAAGGCATAGGTAGATCTAAGAACTAGAAAGAAAACATCAAGTAGCCTCCATTTCTGTATCTTCTAAACTTAAATCTACTTTTTATTTTTTTGTATTTTACTATTTGAACTTCAAGGAAAGAAACAGGGGAACACAAAAAAAGAGAGGGAGAGGGTTTCCTTTAAAATCTATTATAATATGGTCCAATTTATTCATTCTAGGCCTTTGAAAGGACACTGATAATTTGTACTCAATACCAGAGCTTAAGAAACAGCCTAGATCATCTATGATTATCAACACTTCTTTAACTATTTGTTTTTGGGGGTGGATGTGAGAGGTCCTCTGAAGGAGCTTGTGTCTTCAACACAAGTTGTCTCAATATTAGCTGCTTGTAAGAATTTTAAAAATAATGTTGTCAGTGCTCCACCTGAGACTGAGTTAGAATCTCTATGGCTGATCTGGGCATTGTTCTGTTTCAAAAACCAGCCTGTGAGGGAAAGTTGATAATTACTGAGGACACAATGGGCTTGCCTCACATCAATCAGAACTGTTACCTTCCTCAAAGGATATCAGAAAAATATCAATCAGAAGACTGTCAATCAGAAAATTTCTACTCACCCCTACACGGGGCCAGTTCACAACCTGTACCAATAGTATACTACTATTGAAACCAAGGAGACTAGGAGTAAAACCTCCCAATATCTATAAGAATAATGTTGGCTACAATCCCTCCAAATCTCTGAAATAGTCAGAACATGATTTCAATTACGTTTACTCAAAAGCTATGCCAAATTCAAAGCCAAAAATGTTTTCACTATTCTATTTTGTATTTCAAATTTTGCTTAATCTACTTTGTTGCCCACTCAGCACAGAATAACATCAAGTAAATGAAGAATGAACAAATAAATACAAATTACACAAAATACACCAGATTTTCTCCTACTCCAAAAATAAGTAACTATTTGAAACACTAAATATGATGTCAGCAAAAATGGCAGAGTAAGGACTTTGAAAAATATTTTTCTTCCTAAAAGCAATAATGATAATTTGGCTAAAAATGTTAGAATCAACTTTATCACAATTCTAACAATTAACCTAAGGCTTACAAGTGTCCAGGAAGGATTTATTTAATCAAAATGGCTAAATCTTGATAGCAACAACAAGTTTTGTGGTGTTTTGGCATGCCTAATACCTATCTTCTCTTCCAGCTCTGTGGTAGTCTTGAAAACCAGAAATCTAAGTTACAAACAGTGAGAGAGGAAAATCATAAAAGACTCTTAAGTAGAAAGAACAAACTGAGGTTTGATAGGGGTAGGGGATTGGGGTGCAGGGAAAATGGGTACTGGGCATTGAGGAAGGCACTTGGTATGAGCACTGGGTGTTGTGTGTAAGTGATGAATCACGGGAATCTACTCCCGAAGCCAAGACTACACTGTATAGACTGTATGTTAGCTAACTTGACAATAAATTTTAAAAAAGAGAAAAGAAAAGAAAAAAATACAGAGAAGAAAAGAAAACCAGCAACCTGAAAGTGCAGTGAACACCAACAGCCCAACAGCCACCAGAGGGGGCAGAATAAGGTTGGAACTCTTTCAGACTTTGTTTCCAGAGAATTGTCATTATCTGACCTGTCTGGTGGTCTCCTGGGGTACTCCCACCTGAAAGATAGTCTTGAGCAGCTTCATGGTTACCCAGTGTGGAAAAGATTTTCCAAAAAATACATATGAAGAAACAAATAGTGTCAGTAAGAGTAAAACATAGGTGCACATAAAAGATGTTACAAATATTTATTTTTTATTTATAACTCTTATTTTTTCTCCCATCAGATTTAGAAGGAAAATGCATACCCTAAAAATTATGAATCTGTTTTGATAGACACACAACAGATAAAGATGTAATCTATATAACAACAAGACAAAGGATGAAGAATGGAATAGAGCTGACTATATATTAGCAAAGTTTTATATTCAATTGAAATTAAATTCCTGTTGATCCAAACTAGATTGTTATAAATTAAGATGGTAACTTTAATCTACAAAATAACCACTAAGAAAATAACTAAAATGATATATATATACTTAAAAAATGACAAGGATATTGACATGAAACACTATAGAATTTATATAGTTTCATGGCCTTGTATGAACCTTCCTTGTTCCAATTAGTGAAGTTATTCTCTATATGGGAAATATAGATCCTGATTCTAGAGGATCAGTACAATTCATTAACTATTTCTGGAAAGAAATTTACCTGATAAATTTTAGTCCCCCAGCCATAAGTTACTGACAAACCCATGTCAAAACCAACCACCAGCCAGTTTTTAAATAAGAGACAGAAACAATAGGAGACATTGCCCAAACTTAAGTTGAAAGCTCTAATTCTTTCTCATGACACTTCAGACATTTACTACTGTAATCCAGCATAATCTCTAGTTCCCACATTGATGGTAAAAAGCAAAGTGGTAGGAGTAAGGTGAGAACCCTCAGCTTTTCTCAGTGACTTAAGAGACCCAGTTCTCATTTTTCAGATAAATACAATTATGGATGCGTGGAGAGTCAAATTGTGAATTGTTTGCTGTACTTGGCTTTTTCATTGGTCATCTGCAGCCCTTCAAGCCTTATAATTTCTACTGGCAGAAGGCTTGGGATCATTTGTCGATTATAAAATCTAGGTAGGGTTTTGTACCCCAATAAGCACAGATAGGGTGATTGGTATGTATTGGACCAGGCATGAGTGACTTATTACTATAATGTGTGCTGAATGACTGGCTTATTGCCTTTTTTCACTTTCTAAATATTACTGGAGTTTGAATTCGTTAACCAGTTTCAACTGTAAAAATGAAGCTAATAATCATAGAAAATATGAAACTCAGCATTGGCCCTGAAGATGGTTTTTATCTTTTATAGAAACACAGGATTTTGGAAGTAAAAAGAAAAATGAAAAAGTTAATGGTCTTCTTGTGGTTTGTAGGAAACATAAGTAGGAAAGACGGCACTGTGTCCTAAGTTCTCTGAGGCCCACTTAAGTTTCTGTTATTGCTAGCTAACCAGGACAGATAACAAAAGCACCAGAAGAACAGTTACCAAATACATGAATTGCAAAACTCTCTGCTGTTTCCCATTATCCAAAAAATATTCCTGCATGGTAGGAATACTAAAAAGAACAAATATTACGAAGATAAAAAGTATAACATTGCTATTAAGGTTTTTTCCCATTAATTTGAATAAAAACAAATTGAATCCCTACTAGGTGCCTAACTCTTTTATAGACATTGGGGAAGCAAGTGTAATGAAGACATTGGCTCTGGCTGTCATCATTCAAGTGGCTTACAGGTCAGTGGGGAAAATGAATCCTTAATATAATATTATAAGTACACTGTAGAGCTATCTTGCACGGAACAAAAGAGGATTTTCCATTTGGTTTCTATATATCACTTAGAAAGACTGGTGCATTAATTTTTATGTTGGCATCTTATCCTTGCCTAGTACCCCTGAAACTATATCTGCTTCAACCAATTCATAAATCTGATGCTAGCTATAACATAATTTTACTTTGTTAGTATCTCTTATAATTTCTAAATATACCTCCACCACTTGTGTTCTTTATTCTTACTTCACATCCTGCTCTATCTTGCTCCATTTTCTAGTTTTAGTTAAAAATAAGTCTCTGTTGAATATTCGTTTCTTGTTCATATTAAGAGATATGTATTTCTTCTGATATATTTCCTCTTGTTATATCTTAATTATTATTTTCAATGGTTTTATTATCCGCCATCCTGTGCAAAATATAAAAGGTATTAAAGTATTAAGATGACTACCACTAGATTTAGGCATAACTCTGACAAGTAGTAACAAAGGCAAGATTACCAAATTGAGTATGCATTTTGCTTCTTCAGGTTGAATTTAGATAATGTAGACTGGGTAGTATGTATTTGAGCATTTCAGTAGCTTCTTTGCTTTTCAATATTCAATAGGTCCAGCTACAAAAATATCCAAAACATCTTTAGAAACTTTTCTCAGCCTACTTTGTATTCTCAGTGATCTTGAAATCATTAAGGGAGATGAATGAAATGTTAGTTCATTCCATTTTTTTCCCAAAGGAAGAGGAAAATCTAATAAGGAGTTCTTAAATAAGCTGTATTAAAATTTCAGTACTAAAAATCTTTTGAAAAATATTCTGGAGTATATTGTCAGAATTTTTGACAGAATGACATAATAGGGTTTAACAAGCTACTGAAGCCCACAGTGGTATACTGAAAATGAAACAAAGTTTTGATTAAGAAACAAAAGCTATCCAAATCTTCCTCAACTGACAATGGGGAGATGTCCTGGCAAAACCATTGTAAACTGAAAATACTGTAAGTTGAAAATGCCTTAATATACCTGACCTACTTAATACACCTAATCTACTAAACAGGCTAGCTTCACCTAGCCTACCTTCAACATGCTCAGAACAATTAGATTTGCTTACAGTTGGGCAAAATCATCTAACACAAAAAAACATTTTATAACAAAGTATTATTGACTATCTCATGTGATTTATTGAATATTATAAAATGTGAACATAAAAAACAAAATGTTGTATGGGTACAGAATGTTTGGAAGTGTATTTGGCTGTTTACCCTCATGGTCACATGGCTGCTGGGGAGCTGTGGCTTGCTGCTAGCCAGAATCATGAGAGAGTACTGTACTACATGTCATTAGCCCAGGAAAAGATCAAAATTCAAAATTTGAGGTATAGTTACCGCTGACTGCATATTGCTTGCACACCATCATAGAGTTGAAAAAAATAAGTTCAACCACTGTAGTTGAGAGACCATCTGTACTTTCCTTGTTGGCAGGTACAGATAGCTAATTATATTTGGTAAATAGTTTCTTACATTTACAGAAATAATGTAGTAAATAAAATATTAGATATTTTTTCTATAAAAGAAAATATATGCCTCATGGTTTTATAATACAACCTGTAAAAGCTGTTTTGCTAACTATACCTCCTTATTTGAAATTTGGTATCTCTGTATTTTTATGTAAATAATAATGAAAATAACTTTCATAGAAACACTATTTTCTAAATATTTTTATTAATTTAAGTATTGTTTTTGATGTTTGCTTTTTTTTACAGAATTTTAAATGTTTATTTATTTTGAGAGAGAGAGAGTGAGAGATTTAGAGTGCAAGGGGGAGAGGGGGGCACAAAGAGAAGGAGAGAGAGATTCCCAAGCAGGCTCTGCACTGTTAGCACAGAGCCCAAGGTGAGGCTCAAACTCAGAACCCTGAGATCATGACCTAAGCCAAAATCAAGAGTCGGATACTAAACTGAATGAGTCACCCAGGAGCCCCAAATTTATGTATTTTTTATTTGGTAGATAATCCATGAGCCAAACAATTCTAATAATGACTTTTTCCCTGTTAATGAAGAAGCTGCAGGTTTGTTTTTAAATTCATAAGAAAACGTGATTATTAAACTTTTCTGCCAATTGTGGGCATATTATCTGTACCATACTTTTTTTATTGAAATACAATTCTGGCAAAGGTACATTAAGAAAATAATAACTAAATGTAATTTCTGAAAGCAATTTTCTAGCAATATGTGTTAAGTGCTGGGAGGAAAAGTGACTTAAATGTGAATTTTGAAAAATCACTTTAAGATGCCAGCTTCGATGCCTCTTTCTAAAATCATCAGGTGCACTTGAAATTTAAACATTTTCTCAAAATCTTTAACATATTTTAAATATTTTAAATAATGATACTATGCTTTAAAATACTTCATTAACATTTAGAATGTCCAGAAGTCTTCTACTTTAAAGTAATACATTTCAATTTTTCCTTATTATATTTACATCCTGTAAATTTGAAGATTTCTGGTACTTAGCAATTATTTCTGAAACTAAATCTTCAGATCACCAAAATGCTAATACATTTTTCCTATAATGCATATTTTAACTTCATAAATACATCTTATCTCTCGTTATATTTTATATTATTTTAAATTAAAACCATTTATGCTAGCAACATTAAACTATTAAAATGTATGGCTATTCAGAAAATAGCTGAAAAGTTTGAATCATTCTTTTTTTAAATGTTTATTCATTTTTGAAATAGAGAGAAAACGTGTGAGTGGGAGGGGGAGAGCAAGGGGGACAGAGGATCTAAACAGGCTCCCTGCTGACCGCAGAGAACCCAATATGGGACTCAAACTCACAAACTGTGAGAACATGACCTAAGCGGAAGTCAGACGCTTAACTAACTGAGCCACCCAGGTGGCCCTGAAAAGTTGGAATCATTTTTGATGAGTATATAGATAATCAGGAGCTTGAGCCAGGCTGATTAAAGAAGTTCATCTTCCACACAAGACCAGTCTGTCAAAACTCGAAGAGGAAGCTGTTTTATCTGGTGTGTGGAAAACAACACACACCAGATAACTTACTTACACCAGATAACTTACTTACTTACTTACTTACTTACTTACTTACTTACTTACACCAGATAACTTACTTAACACAAAGTGTTAAGTAAAATAAACAGGAGAATATGTTCCAAATGAAAGAAAAAGATAAATTTCCAGAACTGATTTTAATGAAATGAAGATAGATGATTTACTGGATAGAGAATTCAAAGGAACTGCCATAAAGATGCTCACTGAAGTCAGGACAGTAATTCATGAACTAAAAGAATTTCAACAAAGAGATAGAAAATAGAATACAGTAACAAACAGAAATCATAGAGCTGAAGAATATAGTAATGCAAATGGAGAGGACCAAAAATAAACTAGATCAATCTGAAGAATGGATCAGTGAACTTGAACACAGGACAGTGAAATTCATCTAATCAGAGAAGCAAAACCAAAAAGGGATAGAAAAGAACAAAGATAACATAACATTATGCATACCATGAAATAGATCAATATATGCATTATAGGTATTCAAAAAGGAGATGAGAGAAAGCAGCAGAAAGCCCATTTAAAGAAATAATGAAAACTTCCCTAATCTGGGAAAATAAATTGACCTCCAGATCCATGAGGCCAGAGGCTGTCAAGTAAAATGAATGTAAAAATACCCACAATGAGACATAATATAATTAACTGTCAAAAGTTAGAGACATAAAGAGAATCTTAAAAGAAGCAAGAGAATAGCAACTTGTTATATACAGAGGAACCCACATAAGACAATGAGCAGATTTTTCAGCCAACATTTTGTAGGCCAGAAGGGAGTAGGATTTTATTCAAACTGAGAGATAGAAACTTCCTACCAAGAATACTCAACCAAGAGGAGTAATCCTTCAGATATTCAGAAGAGATAAAGAGATTTCAAGACAAAAACAAAAGCCAAGGGAGTTCATTATCACTAGACCAGCCTTATAAGAAACGAGAAAAGGGGGCGCCTGGGTGGCGCAGTCGGTTAAGCGTCCGACTTCAGCCAGGTCATGATCTCGCGGTCCGTGGGTTCGAGCCTCGCGTCAGGCTCTGGGCTGATGGCTCAGAGCCTGGAAGCTGTTTCTGATTCTGTGTCTCCCTCTCTCTCTGCCCCTCCCCTGTTCATGCTCTGTCTCTCTCTGTCTCAAAAATAAATAAACGTTGAAAAAAAAATTAAAAAAAAAAAAAAGAAACGAGAAAGGGAGTACTTTGAGCTGAAATGAAAGTCATTCATAACATGGAAATGTATGAAAGTATAAAACTCACTAGTAAAGGTAAGTATATAGATAAATTCAGAATATGAAAATATTGTAACGATGAGTAAATCACTTATATTTTAGTATGAAGATTAGGAGACAAAAGAAGTAGAAATAAGTATAACTACAGCAAACTATTAATGGATACACAATATGAAAACAGGTGGATTATGCCATCAAAAATTTTAAATGTGGGAGGAGGAGAATAAAATGTAAAACTTCTATATACATCTGATGTTAAGTTGTTATCAGCATAAAATAATCTTATAAATATAAATAGATATATAAATATAAATAAAGATAGTTTATGTGAGCCTCATGGTAATCACATATAACGCCTATAGTAGATATACAAAAGATAAAGGAATCAAAGGATACTACTATAGGAAAGTCATCAAATAATAAAGGCAGAAAAAAAAGAGTTGAAGAATGAATCAAAGAACAAAACACCAGGAAACAATTAACAACATAGCCATAGTAAGTCCATACCAGTGAATAATTATTTTAAATATGAATGAATTAAAATCACCAGTCAAAATATATAGAGTGTCTGAATGGGAAAAAAAAAAAGATTTGACTTTAGTTTTGATACTAAAGAGAAAATGAACAAATGTAACAACCAAAGAAAAAAATCAACAAAATCAAAGGCAGCTTGTGGAATGGGAGAAAATATTTGCAAATATATCTGATAAGGAGCTAATATCCTAAATATATAAATAACACACAACTCAATATCAAAAAAATATTTCAATATAAGAATAAGCAAAGACAGAATAGACATTTTTCCAAAGAAGACATACAAATGGCCAATAAACACATGGAAAGGTGCTTGACATCACTAATCATAAGAGAAATGTGAATTAAATCACAATGAGATATCACCTCATACCAATTAGGATGTCTATTGTCAAAAGATAGGAGATAACAAATGCTGGTGAAGATGTGGAGAAAAGGAAACCCTTGTGTACTATTGGTGGGAATGTAATTTGGTGCAGCCAATTACAATGGAAAACAGTATGGAGATTCCTCAAAAAATTAAAAATAAAACTACCACATGAACCAACAATCCCACCTCTGGGCATATATTCAAAGAAAATGAAACCACTATATCAAAGAAGAATCTGTACTTTCATGTTCATTGCAACATTATTCACAGTAGCCACAATATGGAAACAACTGAATATGTATAGACAGATAAATGGATAAAGAAATTATATATAAAAAAAAAATACACGCACACACACACACACACACACACACACACACACAGACACACACCAGAATACTATTCAGCCTTACAAAAAAAGAAATTCCTACCATTTGTGACATGAATGAACCAGAAGGGCATTATGCTAAATGAAATAAGCCAGACAGAGAAAGACAAATACTCTATTGTATCACTTATATGTGGAATCTGGGGGAAAAAAACTTAATATGTGAGGTGACGAATGTGTTAATTAACTTGATGTTGAGAATCCTTTCACAATGTGTATGTGTATCAAATCATCATGTGCAATTTAAATATCTTACAATTTTATTTGTCCATTATACCTCAATAAACCTGAATAAAATTAAACAAAAAAATTTTTAAAGATAAAGCCTTTATGGCACTTGAACGTTGTGTTAGCACTGGGTATTTTTTTTCCAAATAAAAATATAACGTATATTTTAAATTTATATGTTAGAATGCTACTAAGAGTAAATGAACTTTATTTTATTAAGAATATTTTCAAATTTATGAATGAGTGTTATCATTGTTTCATTCAGAACAGATCATTGTAGTGACTTATTAAATTAAAATCAATCTTAAATTTGATAGAAGACTTTTGACAATGCAGGTATGTACTGCTAGTGTGGCTCTCACCAAAGGTATCAAATACTAGAAAGTTGTATTTTAGATGTGGTTTAATTTTTGTAAAACAAGTACCAATATTTTTTTCCATTCAGGTCTTCAAATTCAAATTAATAACATCAATGGATGAAGTTTGGACAGTTTCACCAACATTTGAATGTGATCACGATGAAGATTTGTATGCAAAGTCCTACTTGTCACATGTACATTGATAATCTCACAGCTCTGTCCTTTTTTATCCATGGTCTAAGGCCTACTTACTTTCTTATTTACTTTCACTACTTCCTCTCTAGTTACTCTCTCTGGACATCAGTGTCTTTCTTAAAAACGGTACCTAGTCTTCAGAGTTGTTTTGAATATTAATTGAGATAACATATGCAAAGTGTTGAGAGTTGTAAATTGTGCATTATAAACACTAAAGAAGTGGTAGTAATGGGAGGTAGAGGTGGAAGGCTAATAGGTTGAATCAATCAATTGGTTGGATCAATAGATTAATGACTGCTTTGATAATTTAGTCATCTAATTGTTTAGTCTGTAATGTGGACACAAAAGCAGTAAAAAATACTCATTCCACAATTATTTAAAATTTCAGTTGTGTGGAACACAGTGCTACACTCTTTAGAAAACAGGAAGAAACGTTTGTATCTTTAAGAATACTTTCTGCCCCTAAGGAAGCAGGAAAACCTTGAGATTCAGTCATAACACACTTGAAAGCAATGAGTGGCAAACCATGTAGAGTCTTTGAAAAGTACAATAGGAACCAGAGAAAGAAGAGAATTGAGTGTACTGCAAGAATTCAAAAACAGTTGTTGAACTAGGATTTAAAAAGTAAGTGAAATCTAAGTAGGTGGAATGGAAAATGAAGTCGTTCTGAAAGGAAGGTGCAGAAAAGAAAGGTCAAGGACTTTGAAGTCAGAATTGAGCTGGGTGTGCTTCTGTCTCCTCCATTTAATACCTGCAATATCTGAAGAAGTAATTAAACCTGGTTCATTATAATGACATGCACATAATAACACTAGATAGCAGTATCAAATGGTGTTTGTACCATGGGGCAACGATTCAGAAAGACTGAGAACAGAAAATACACTTGGCCACAGCAAGAAATTGACTTATGATAATAGTTACACCTAATGTGGCCCCCTCGTTCAACTTAATGGTGTTGAAATCAATGAGTCCATTGTTCCTTACCTGCCCCTATCTGGGTGATTTTGTCTTTCTATGCATTTCAATTAACAGTGAATACAAGGAGATCCTTGGTGAGGAACCAGGAAAGCATTGGGAGGGTTCTCTGCTCTTTCATTTGCATCTTTGTTAATAAATTTTTATGTTACTTGTGTTGTTGATGTGTTAGAAAACCCAGAAGGCAATTTGAACTATGCCTGAGTCACCATTTTTAAAGAACATTTTTGTTTGTTTCAAGTTTTTATTTATATTCCAATTAGTTAATGTTTGGGGTACTATTTGTTTCAGGAATAGAATCGAGAGATTTTTTTTAAGAATCTTTAAACCAGCCCCTTTTTGTCTGGTCTGGCTAGTTCATTATCGTATCAGCCAAAGGCAAGGGAAGGCTCTTGTTTTACACACACACACACACACACACACACACACACACACACACAGCTGACCACGTAAGTCAGAGTAACCAAAAGCCCTGAAACAGTGAAAGAGTGGGGAATTATTTTCTATCTCCTAGTTTAAATGAAGAAGTACACATGTTGGCACCCTGTCAGAGGAAAAAAAGTATCTGCCTGAATTTCATCTGCTGCATGACCCCAAAGAGTGGTGGGCATGTGGGGGAAAGAGGTTCCACTTTAAATGGGTTAGAAAAGAGCTTAGGATGGAAAGCCACGAAAGTACCCAAGGTTAGTTAGTGAAATATTGTAATGGGATCACAAATAACTTGTTATATCATCTGCAGGAAATTACTTTCCACATGACACCAATATACTATTGTAGTTTGATCACAAAGTCCACTTGCTCCCCAGACTCTTTGCTTCTTACACATACAAGTTAATGATTACTGCCTGATTGTTTTCTCCACATTCATGTGTGTAAGATCTTGCTTTCTTCATGTTCACCACGTGCATAGTGTCTTGTGAGCTCAATAAATACGGACTTGAAACCCCTGTTCCAGGCTCTAGTCTCCTCTCAGACATTAGCCTCTCTCATATTCAATTCTGCATCCTCTCTTACTGGACAAGGGAGCACTCCAGACTCATAGTCTGTGACAGTCACAGAAGTGTTAGCTGAGTGATTCGCCCTAGCTTTCTTCCTTCCCCTGAAAACACAAATTATGGTACCAGTTCAGATAGGGGCAAAACATGTGGTAGGTTGGGAAAGAGGCTGAAGATGCTGGTAATAAAGTGCCCTAGAGGCAGGGTTCTGGCCTTACCTATATGTGACTTTGCTTTCTTTTTCAGCTTGCCATTCTGGTCTGAATTGCTGGCTTCCTGGTCATCCAGTTCTCAGGGGTAATTGTGAGGGAGACCAACTGAGCCAGCAAGGAGCCCAAATAATATCCAATGAAACGAACACTTGGATGGCTACCCAGTGAGATGAATGACTGCAACTGTCCTTACCTATGCAGCTTTACTTTAAAAAAATCAATAGAAATCAATAGCAAACCAATACGAAAGCTTAGAAAATTAGTGTAAAGTCTAGGCTTTTATTACTGCAGCCCATGTCAAAGAAAAGAACTTTGCATAGTCCACCATGTGCCCCACCCCAATCACAAGCCCCCTGCTTTCTACAGGAGGACAATGATCTTAATTTCATAATAACCTTTTCCTTGTACTTCTTTACTGATATCATCTAAGTGTGTGTCTCTAGACAATATAGTTTAGTCTTGACTAGTTTTTAAAATTTGATATATGTTAAAACTCTTTAGTCCATAAGCTTTCCTTCTACCTTTTTCTTTTCCTTACTTTTCTGTTGAATGACTTGGGGCCTATGACATGTATCCTGTCACTTGGCCTGATTGAATGTACACTCTCTGTGCAGCTCAACCCATATTCCTGTGTCCTCCATATCTCTTGCAATATGGCAGCTGGGTCCAAAGGCTCCATCAGACCCATGTTTGGTCTCTTTACCAGGAATCTAGATGGTGTTATTTTCTCATATCAGAAGACCCATGACATCTAGGTTTCCCCTTTTGGTGCCTCATTTTATAAGTGTTGTCATTCAAGGCTTAGATTCATTAATTTACTGAGGAATGCAAAACTGTGATATTCTAAGTTTTTCATTTATTTTTTATACTTAGTTGGAATACTTTTTATAAAGAGACACCTCTCCATCTACAATTGGGCTTCCTGGTTAGAGAGCTCATATAGGAAAAGCAAAATAAATGAATGATTCATTGCTTTTATTTACTAGTTTTATTATAACAAATAGATTTACTATACCTTTCCAAAAACAATTACTTTTAACATCATTATAAATTCATATATAAACATATTTCTTGGATTTAATTCATTGCAATTATTATTCTTACTGAAGATCAAATTATTCCATTTTAGCCCATAGTAACCTCTTCAAGTAGGCTAAGTCCTTTTATCATAATATAGTTACTTTTTATTGTTTTCTTTCTATGTTTATAGAAAGATGTTCTAGGCTCCTCTGATGCCTATCCAAGATCTGGAATCAGTCACTTATTCAAAAAAGTGGATTTTGTTTGAAGCAAATTATATTACAACGATGTTATATATAACAAGGATGCTCATTGCTCCTGGATTAGCCAGGCTGTTTGTTTCAAAAGAGCTAGAAAATCTACATATAGAATTTTTAAAGATAAAATACTTCATATATTCCCAGTCTCTTCCACACTCAGAATCTTAGTTCTCAAAGATTCAGGAGGCAATAAATCAGATATCTCACAAGAATTAATTTACATTATAGCACATTACAAAAACAGTGTCAAAATGACAGTATAGTATTAATATTAATTTGAATACCAAAACTCATTTTTACTTATAGTTTTTCTATTCTCTCCACAGTTTTAATAATTGTACCATATCTCCATTGTCATTTATACTTCTTTCCCTCAGTAACCATATACTTAGTATTTATTACCCATCTTTATGTCAATGTCCTTCTAGTCATGTTAGTTCTGTAAACATTATTATTCAATTGAGTTATATTGCTACAAGTTGATAATAGTTTGTTTTTTCCTTAGTAAATAGAAATTTATTTTGTGTTTTCTGAAGTTGATATTCCTTGCCTCAAAATATTATTTTCTGGAATATATTAAATATGTTAGTTCATTTTCAGCTATCAAAAACAGCTGTTGAAAATCTGATGTTAATATAGTTTTATTTCTCTTTTATGTGATGTGATATTTTTCCTAAATAATTCCTTTTGTTTAAAATTCAGTAATTATATTAGAATATATCTTTAAAATGGTCATTCTGGGTCAGTGATCCCAGATACACAAAGTTTTCTTCAATATGTAGTTTAAAATACATATTTTTTTAAATTTATGAAGTGTTTTTGAATTAAGTTTTTAATATTTGATTTGGTTTTCTTCTTAGAGACTCCTATTGTCTGTATGTTGGACTTTATTAGCCTTTGAAAATTTCACTTGGATCGTTTTAAGATTTCCTATTTTTTTCTTTTTTTTTTTTTTTTTTTAGGTTTTGGATTGGCATTCTTTTCATCTATTTGTCTCGAGGCAGCATCTGTTGTGTTTATTTTCTCTTAGAATTCTTCTAATTTCATTTCTTGTAGTTTCAATTCTTTTCAGAATTGTGACAACTCATGTCTGAATTTCTCTTTTCTACTTTATGTTATTGTTTCATTTATTATATAAATTTCTTAATGTCCTTCGATTTGGTATGAAGTAGTAGACTTTATTTTTATTTGTTTTTGAGCATTCTACCTAGCGACCTACCATTTTCTGTGTGATGCTATTCTTTTTCATTCTCCTTTTTTATGTGTTTTTTTTTTTTTTTTGAGAGAGAGAGAGCACACTCGCAAGTGGTGGAGAGGCAGAGGGAGAGGGACAGTGAAAATATTTCTGTCTCTCTCTCTCAAAAATAAATAAGCATTTAAAAAAATTAAAAAGAGTCAGAGGCTTAACTGAGCCACCTAGACATCCCCCTCTCTTTTTTGTCCTTATAATAGTTTTGTATAAAATATAACTTTGATTGTGGGTTTTTTTGCTTATTTTTTGAAATATTAGTTATCTTTAACTTTTAGAAGAAACTGTGGTTCAAGAGTTTTTCTAACTTTCTATGCCCTCTTGTGTTCTTTTGGGCTAGTGTTTAAATATGGTGACTTTTTGACTTGTCCTGACTGTTTCTCTTCAGCACTTTTACCTGAGATCTTCTCTTTCTTTCTTCTTCATTAGCCCCATCCTGCTCAATTTGAAACCACTACCAAAAGTTACTCCTTAATCGGGGGCTAAAGGAACTGGAAATGTCACTTCAAGAAGTTTCAGGAATTCCTGCTTTGTCTTTCCTGACTTTACTGTGGAACCCCTGCACTCACTCATTATTGGGCTGGGAAAAAAAATCCTCACAGTTCAAGTAATAGTCTCAAATTGACCTTTTGTGCTACAATGACTATTTGATAGCCATTTTGAGTTTTTCTGATTCTCAGAACCAGCAGAGTCTCCTTCTACTTCTTCCCACATCAATGTTGACATTTCACAAACTATTATGCTGGTGTTTTAGCCCCATCTATTGGTATTTGGGGGTTCATGAAGATGCCACATCACCTAGGTTTATTGTGAATGTAATTGTTCCATCTGTTTTATATGGGAATTCACTCCTTTCTCCCAGAAGTTCCTATGTTGCATCTTGTTATGTGAACACTAAAATCAGGATCTTAAAGTGGTGGCTCTGGGAAGTAAACATAATGCAGGCACAAGACTCAGTAAAGAAAAATTAACTCTTAAAGCATTCATGACTACTAGTAAAAATACTAGAAATGATGGCCACTAAAAACGAACAAGTGAACATGGGAATGCATTTCAGCTGTAATTACACTTTTATAATAATAACTCTTCTTTTGTTATGGTGGCTTCACTATAGGATATGCAGGAATTAAATTTAATGCCCAATTTAGGCAAATAAAGGACTGTGGAGAAACAGAAAACCTTTCTTTACAACTAGAATTCACCTTCCTGAATGCTTATAAAAAATTCTTCTCCCTTCCAGCCTTGCCTCATGAGTGTGTGTGTGTGTGTGTGTGTGTGTGTGTGTGTGTTGGAAAGAGTGATTAATATGGATTTTCAGAAAATATGATGGGATCCATGTATCACCAGGGGAATGCAGAATGCAGTCTCTATGTGGGAGAGAATAGAGTAGCGTAGTCAGTCCTTTTCTCTGATCTATGGGCTTAAAGAGAAAGATGGAGAAATCCATTGTTTACAGTACAGGCTATTGGAAGTGATTGTAACACATCAGGATTAATATAAAGAGATAGACAAGGTGAGGTTACTGTGAGTAACTTCCTCTGTATGAATTCACTGCAGGAAAAATTTAATTCTTAACTAACCACATCTCCATATTGCCTTTCAGTAGCAGCTACTGAGGCTAGAAGGAATGGACTGGCCATTCTGGGCTGGTAATAGACTGAAGGTCCCCCCACCCCCAAATCCATATGCTGAAATCCCAATTGGTAACATTTGGAGGAGGAGCCTTTGGGAGGTGACGAAGTCTAAGCATGTAGCTGTCATGAGTGAGATGAGTGCCCTTATAAAAGACATCCCAGAAAGATCCTTTCTGCCATGTGAGGACGTGAAGAAAAGAAAGATAGCCATTTATGATCTGGCAAGCGGGCCTTCATGAGACACTAAATCTGCTAGCACTTTGATGTTGGACTTTCCAGCCTCCAGAACTGTGAGAAATAAATGTTTGTTGTTTAAGCCACCCAGCCAAGGGTGGTTTGTTATAGCAGCCTAAATGGACTAAGACAGGGCTGGAACTTTTTGTTGCTGTCCACAATTTATCACCACACTGGGGTGCATGAGAAGTCCCCCACTGAATGAAGACTGAAAACAAGTGACAGCACCATATAGTAAGGAGAATCAGATATCCGAAAGACCTGTAGAGTCACCTGAAGGTTTGTATAATTTGTAGAAAATTCAAGGCAGATGTTTACATAGTGATTTGTATCACCTGTTTATCACGGTGACTGTGTACAAGGTTAAAAAGTTCACATCTGGTCACATGGCCCATAATTGTTGAATATTTACTTGGATAAGTAATGGGGACAGAAACGAAAAGGTGAATTATGTTGAGTCATGTCCAGGTCTGCTGTACGTCTTAGCTTTTGCAAAAAAAAAAATAGTACATGGACACATATGCCTGTCTGTAGTACCACAAGGAATTTAGTTACATGGTATTCATACATCCTTGATTATTTATGTGTCACTTCCTATAGTCTAATGATATAAAAGGTACAAGTCCATGGGTTTCTTTGCTCATTCAACCTTGATTGAGTGGATTAACTAAAGTAACTAGAGAAATACTGGGAGCTGTTTGCTTACTTTTAATTGCCTTCTTATATCACAAGTTCTTTGCAATTTTGTTTTCATGCTAGGCAGTAAAACAAAGTGAAAGCTATTTAATCTGATTCGGAGTCACCATTTTTGCCAGGCTCTGAACTCTGACAAGCCTCCTAGTGCAGCCTCGTTTAATTGGCATCAACTGTTTATTTGCCTATTTATCCCACAATACAAATTCTACTCAGGAATCACTTTAGGTTCATTCATTACCATATTCTGAGATCCTTGTATCATCCTCAATAAGTGTGGAATAAATGAATAAAGTGTGTCTATCAGATATATAAGGAACAGGTTTATAGATGAAGAAGCCCCAAAACCCAATATCATATATCCCCAATGATTTATTATCAATAAAATAGAAAGTTGAATGGAATAAGATTGCTGTAATGGGAAATTTGAGATATACTACCAGAAAAAAAACAAGTGTTTCTATAGGTTGTGTGTATTGTATAGAAAGCCATGGAATCATGAATTCTGTGAATTGAAAAACAAACAAACAAACAAACAAATAAAACGTGGAAATAAGGAATCAGTATGATTTCCCAGTACTACATAGTGGTGTATTTCTCAGTACTACATATACAGTATACATGATAAGAGAAAAATCCATGTTTCTAGATTTCTAATTTAGAAGGATTGGTGGAAGCACCTAGTATACAAAAGCTGTAAGTTTCCTGAAAAGATGTACTCAACCTGAAACATTCACAGTTGAGTAGATGATACACATCAATTTAAAGATGTCTTCATGATAATTACCATTATGGAATTGTAACAGGAGACAGAACGTGAATTTTGGCTGTACTAATTATTTTACCAACTAGTTTAAAGCTTTAGAATGATGATTAAAATGTTTTCCTTTATTTTTTTTCTTGTATGGACTCTCTGAATGCAGCTCTGAACTCAATGTTTTTTTCTCATCTTTTTCATTAGTTTAACAGAAACAAAAATCTTGAATCCCTAAAAATTTTTGCAATTATTCTCTGAGTTAAATAGTATTTCCTCAATTTCGGATATAGGTGAATAAAATATTTGAAAACTCATTCAGAGCAATTCTGAAGAAATGCTCAAGTGAATTTTATACCCACAACAGAACCAGAAACGATAAGTCAAAATTTATACTGGGCCAAATGTTTTTAATTACCTTCCAGATGTAATTATGCATATACACAGATGGCAGGTAAGGCAGCTCTGTTATATGAAAGAAGGTGCAGGAATAATTGCTATAGTTTAAACAACAAAAGTAAGTTGTTTTACATAAAAAATGATAGGATAAGAGAGGTAGTGAATTCTATACCTAGTCTAGAAGGAGGGGATCTGATTGCCACTGCAGCCTCCAAATCACAAAACTGTGATAAACAATAGTGAATGAATGGTGGAGAGCACATCTGAATAGCTGCTTGTAATTGCAGAGTGATGCAACCTGTCTTTTTGAAGGTCTTGGAAAACAGCTGAAACATTCAGATAAACGATGTTTAGATGATGGAAAAGCTGAGCAACAAGCATTGCTGAACACCTAAAATATATGCAGGCACGCTTTCAGAAGTGGCTGCTGTTCTAAAGAGGAGCAGCCATCAAAACCTGGAGGTAAAGCTGGGAACTCTTTGGCTCCCATTGTATCAGGGCGCGGAAGACCATAAAAGAATGAATGATGCTTTATATTTTCCTAATCAATATATTCGCTTTTTCTACCACGTTTCAATTTATACTTATCTTGGATTATCACGAAACAAGAGATTTGAGATTCTTGTTTTAGTTTGACTTAGTCTATTTGAAAAAAAAATTCACTGAATTATAACGCATTTGAATGTTGACAGGATGCCAAGAAAGAGACGATGAAAAATCAATTAAAAGCACTTTCAAAATAAGACCTTAATAATGTTAAGATAATAATAATGTTAATTATGAAGATGAATAATGTTAATGTTCTTAAGAACATTAATGTTAATTATTAATGCTAATTATAACATTAATAATGTTAGCGTCCTGAAGAACATTTTTAAAGGCTAAGAATGTGCACTCTACCTAACCCAATTTCTAATGGAACGCAAATTTCTCCTAATCATTTAAAAAGTCTCCAAATTTTCATAAATGCATCAGAATTTCAATTACATGGGAGAAATGAAACATTACCTTGAGCAAGGATTAAATATGACCAAATCTTTGTAATATTATTTAATTTGATTTAGTTGGTACATCTAATTACTTAACAAACAAAATAGTAACTATTAAAAACAGTTATTTAGTGGCAATCATCAAATATTTCTACTTAAATCATTAGGACTATATGAATCAAATAATTTTAACCTAAATGCATACTTTGGTAAGTAAAAATACATATTATCTACCATGTAGGAAAGAAGCTTCCATCCTCTAACATCAGAGTAGAATTTATAAGTTATATCACTTACGTAGAGTATCAAATGCGACACATTTCTTGTAATTTCCTGAATTAAGTGAGTTAAGCACCTTTGTTACTATACTTGCTTGTACTTTTGGGTCAATCAGTATACACAGATAGCTTGCCTAAGTGGAACATAAAATTATTCTATTGTAAATAGAGAAGACACTTCAATTATTTCAATTGGTGATTAATGACCATACTTCTTTATATGTATGTACCATACTTCTATGTATGAATTATATGTATACAAGTAGAATAACTTTAACATATTATTGTTAAAGATCATAGTGATTTTTAAATTCATCTAACATAGTTTTCTTAAGCAACTTCAAACTCCCTCCACCAATTTTCTAATCCTCTTTTTCTTTTTTCAGTTAGTTCAGAGGTTGGCAAACTCTTTTTCTGTAAAAGGCCAGACAGTCGTATTTTAGGCTCTGTGGGGCATAAGTTCTCAGATGCAACTGCGGTCAAGCTTCCTTATTTGCCAGTTCTGTATTCACGAATTTGCCCACTTACTAAAATTTACTTGTAACCCTCAGAAAATATTTGCCCACTTTGCAGACAACGTAGAGAGTGGCAATGGCTTTGTCACCCAACACACACATTCTTGACTGAAGTTGAACAGGCAATTCTCTGCCTTCTGGTCTCAATTGTCATGATGTCAATAAGCGTCCTTTATGCGGTATTTTTAGTGCTATGGTTTTTGCATCTTTGTGACTTTTGTTAGTGAGTTTGTTGTTTAAATTGGCTCCTAAGCATAGTGCTGAATTGCTGTCTGGTGTTCTTAAGCGGAAGAGGATTGTGATGTGTTAGGGAGAAAATAAATGTGTTAGATAAGCTTCTTTCAAACATGAGTTGTAGTGCTGTTAGCCACGAGCTCAATTTTAATGAATCAACAATATGTATTAAATATAGTATCTTTAACAGAAACACACGTAAAACAAAGGTATATATTAATCAGTTGATGAAAATGTGTGACCAGAGGCTCGCAGGAAACTAACCCTGTATATCTTCTAGAAGAAATGGTTCAGTATTGGCTAATCTGGGGTTGTGGTGACAGACAACAATGCTGCTGTTGTAATGAGAAAGCAGCCACAGACAATCCTTAAACAAATTGGTGTGGCTATGTTCCAGTATGACTTTATTTATAAAATCAGGCAGCCTGATGAATTTGGCCATGGGCTATGGTTTACCAACCCATGAATAAATACGACGAATTCCTGAATGCTAATTATATAAGGCATCGTACTGGGCATAATGAATTATACAATATTTAAACAGATGTATTTTTATAAATTAATAGAAATGACAAGCTATATACCTACATTTTTCTGGAACAAAAGTGCCACTAGAATGGTGCACACAGAGGAAAATAACATAACTTTTGACTGAAGGAAACTGAAGTATATTCTCTTTCAAGCTAATACTTAAGTTTGGATGAAGGGTCCAAGGGAGAACAGACAAGAGACCAGGAATTATTCCGTTTATTAGATGAATATTTTGTGTGCCAGTCTGAGTACTCCCAGAAGCATGTGCCAAGACAGAATTGTGTAAGGATTTTATTAGGTAAAACAAAGGTGAGGGGAAATACGGAGGGATCTGAAGAAGTCAGGGAGGGCAAGTTCAACCCTGAGTGACGGAGAAGAGGAAGATCACTATGCAGTCTACGGCCAATGTCAACCTCAGAGGAATCTTGTGTCTCTCAAGAAGCTGCTGTGGCCAGCGATTGGCTTGGGAGCAGTCCCTGGGAAGCTGGCCTCAGCACAAATGGTGCAATAGCTATGACGTGTGTGCACTTACTCTTCTGGCGGGGGGGGGGGGCACTAACGGCCCCTACAGATGGTGAGTTGAACAATTTTTAATCAGCCTTATAATATGCATTAAAATATTTATTTATGAACGTTTAAAAATGCAGCTGTATTAGTTGTTACTATTTGGTATACTAGATATTGAAGTCTGAGGAAACAGTTTGAATCCCAGATACCCCATATATTGTCTTATGTAAAATTTTTAATGTCTCTGACTCATGCCTTCCTAATTTGCAAAATGATAAGTATCTCAGTCTCATGTATTGGTTGTGAGGAGTAAACAGGACAATGCGTGTAAATTCAGCACTGTATGAGCTAAGTATGCTCGGCTCATAGAGAGAGCAAAAAATGGTAATACCCTCCAGATTTTAAATTTAACAAAAAGTGCATTCTAAAGTTTTGAAAGCTTATTTTATTCTCAACAAAGGAAACGTATTTAACTTTAGATAATTTTTAGAACTAAATATGTTAGTTCATTTTTACTAATATCAGTGTCCATGAAATATTATATCCTGATTGCTCTGTTACAAGGGTTTGCTGAATGATTTGTAAAAGTAATTTAAAAAGCAAGCAATTATAAAGTTATCTGTCACAGAAGTTCATTCTGTCTGTGTAACTCATAAAAGTTAGTATGGCTTTATCACGGACTTTTTCCACAGGCGTTATGAAAACATTTTCATATTGTCAACAAAATAACTGTTGCATGAGAAATTATTACTTAGCATACCTATCCATTAACTAAAGTGCACACCTAAAAACCATTAGGAAATGAAGGGAATGTAACAAAGTCTTACTAAATTGATTTTTAATCTGGTTAGATTCCTAGGTTATTATTCTTCACAATTACAGTTACTAAATTACATATTTCAATAATTTTTCATTAGTATATTCAAAACGTGCCATGCATAAAAATGTTGACTGTGCAAGGGTATACAACTTAAATTAAATATAAGCATTCTTGAAAAATAATGATGCCCTTCAGATTTCCTTTGGTAATTTAAAACATATTTTTATACAGTGAAAACAAAATAATAACAAAAGAACCTATTCGATCAAATACGACCAGAAAAGTTTCTTTTAATGTTCTACTTGAATAAAATATAATAAAACTGTGTGCCCAGAATCAAGACCTTGATTATTTTATGTTTAACATCCCCTTTAGTTTGGGAGGTAGAGAGCATAGAACCAATTCTTAGGGAGGATATGTCCTTACAAACACATTTCCTTTTCTAGTAACTATTCTTTGAGATGTCCTTATCCTGGGTAATATATTCTTCACCAGATATATGTATTCTTTCATGTCCAGAACAAGACTAATTTATCATATATCATGTGCAAAGATTTGTGATAACCCACATAGAACATTAAGAATGTCTTAAGTTTCAAAGAACTGACCATATAGTAGAGGATGTAACTAAAATTCAATCTAGAATTAACCAGTATTAGATACCATCCATTTAGATAGAAGAGTAGTGTGGATGATAACATAGAATCATTCACCAGTAAATATTTATTGAGAATCTCTTGTGATCCAGGAGTGGTCTTAGAACTTGGATATGGTAGCTGATTAAACAATAAATCTTTGCCTTCATGCTTTTCCTTCTCATAGGAGAACACAAACAAAAACCAAATCAACGGAATTATCTATAAGCTTATCTATACTATGAGACACTGTCACATATTGAAAAAGAGCACAGACACTGGAGACATCCTGCAAGGGTTTGAATCTCAGCTATGCCGCTTTATAGCTCTGTGGTCTCTGGCCAATTCTTTTTTTTTTTTTTTCTTCAACGTTTTTATTTATTTTTGGGACAGAGAGAGACAGAGCATGAATGGGGGAGGGGCAGAGAGAGAGGGAGACACAGAATCGGAAACAGGCTCCAGGCTCTGAGCCAGCAGCCCAGAGCCCGACGCGGGGCTCGAACTCACGGACCGCGAGATCGTGACCTGGATGAAGTAGGACGCTTAACCGACTGAGCCACCCAGGCGCCCCTCTGGCCAATTCTTAACATCGTTATGCTTCAAGTTTTCCAGTCTAAAACAGGGAAAATAAACATACCACCCAGTGTTGTTAATGGGGATTAAATGAGTTCCTGGAATAGTGTATGGAACATAATGTCATAGAAATGCCTGCTATTATTATTAATACCATTTGTCAGATGGATATAAGAGCTGAGGGAAGAGGGATTAAAGAGTTTAAGGTGACTGTAGGGGGAGTTTGAGATTATTTGTAGAGGATGGTCAAGGAAGACCTCTCTGATTAGACGATACTTGAGTGGAATTCTAAAACAGATCATGAAAGATGGCTTGATATCTGGGAGGAGATTGTTCAGGCAGAGGGGAGAGCATGTGCAAAGGCCTGTAAACTATTGTAAAGATTTGGCTTTTACTGTCATCGATATGGTAAAACAGCAGAGAGATTTTGGCAGAGTATAACATGATCCAACTTATATTTTAAACAGATCACACTGACTGCTCTCTGAGTAGGAGATCAAGGGTCAAAGGAAGAAGACCTATTTAGAAAAAAATTACAATAATCTGGGAGACAGGACAGTGGATTGGACCAGAGTGGTACCAGCAATGGTACAAAACAAACAAACAAACAACAACAACAACAACAACAAAAAACAGTTGACGTTGAATTATATTTTGTAGGTAGATCTGATGGCACTTTTTGACGGATAATATCTGGGTTATAAAAAAGAAGTCAAGATGCCTCCCAAGTTTTTATCCTGAGAAACTATAGAACAGAATTGCCATTTATCAGGAAAGGAAAATTGGTGGATGGACCAATGTTTTGAGCCCTAAGCAAATATAAATCAGGGAAAAGAACACATCTCACTTAGTTTAGCAAAAACATGGATTGAAAAAGGGAAGTAGAAGACATACTGTCTATGTATGGCCAAGTTTATGGGAGTCTTGAGCTTAAGCCAAGGATTTTCTTTGCTGTTCTTTTTCCAGCTCTTTAAGGCATAAGGTTAGGTTGTGTATCTGAGATCTTTCTTTCTTCTTTAGGAAGGCCTGAATTGCTATATACTTTCCTCTGATGACCGCCTTTGATGCATCCCAGAGCTTTTGGGTTGTGGTGTTATCATTTTCATTGACTTCCATATAGTTTTTATTTTCCTCTTTAACTTCTTAATTAGCCCATTCATTCTTTAGTAGGATTTCTTCAGTCTCCAAGTATTTGTTACCTTTCCAAATTTTTTCTTGTGGTTGATTTTGAGTTTCATAGTGTTGTGGTCTGAAAATATGCATGGTATGATCTCTATCTTTTTGTACTTGCTGAGGGCTGATTTGTGTCCCAGTATGTGGTCTATTCTGGAGAACGTTCTGTGCACTGGAGAAGAATGTATATTCTGCTGCTTTAGGATGAAATGTTCTGAATATATCTGTTAAGTCCATCTGGTTCAGTGTGTCATTCAAAGCTCTTATTTCCTTATTGATTTTTTGATTAGATAATCTGTCCATTGTTGTGAGTGGGGTGTTGACGTCTCCTACTATTATGCTATTACTATCAATGAGTTTCTTTATGTTTGTGATTAATTAATTTATATATTTGGGGGCTCCACATTTGGCACATAAATGTTTACAATTGTTAGGTCTTCTTGGTGGACAGACCCCTTAATTATGATATAATGCTCTTCTTCATCTCTTGATACAGTCTATTTTAAAGTCTAGATTGTCTGATATAAGTATGGCTACTCTGGCTTTCTTTTGTTGACCATTAGCATGATAGATGGTTCTCAATCCCCTTACTTTCAATCTGAAGGTGGCTTTAGGTCTAAAGTGGGTCTCTTATAAACAGAATATAGATGGATCATGTTTTCTTATCCATTCTGTTACCCTGTGTCTTTTGATTGGAGCATTGCGTCCATTGACATTTAGAGTGAGTACTGAAAGATAGGAATTTATTGCCATTATGTTGCTTGTAGAGTTGGAGTTTCTAGTGATGTTCTCTGGTCCTTTCTCATCTTTGTTGCTTTTGTTATTTATTTATTTATTTATTTATTTATTTATTTATTTATTTATTCATCTTTTCTCCCCTCAGAGAGTCCCCCTTAAAATGTCTTACAGGGCTGGTTTAGTGGTCACAAACTCCTTTAATTTTTGTTTGTCTGGGAAACTTTATCTCTCCTTCTATTTTGAAAGACAGCCTTGCTGGATAAAGAATTCTTGGCTGCATATTTTTCTGATTCAGGACACTGAATATATCTTGCCACTCCTTTCTGGCCTTCCAAGTTTCTGAGGATAGGTCTGCTGCAAACCTGATCTGTCTTCCCTTGTAGGTTAAGGACTTTTTTTTCCCTTGCTGCTTTCATGATTCTCTCCTTGCCTGAGTACTTTGTGAATTTGACTATGATATGCCTTGTAGATGGTCGGTTTTTGTTGAATCTAATGGGAGTCCTCTGTGCTTCCTGGATTTTGATGTCTGTGTCTTCCCTCAGGTTAGGAAAGTTTTCTGCTATGATTTGCTCACATAACCCTTCTTCCCCCATTTCTCTCTCTTCCTCTTCTGGGACCCCTATGATTCTGATGTTGATCCTTTTTAATGAGTCGCTGATTTCTCTAATTCTTAAATCGTGCTGTTTTGCCTTAATCTCCCTCTTGTTTTCTGCTTCATTATTCTCCATAAGTTTGTCTTCTATATCACTGATTCTCTGTTCTGCCTCATCCATCATTGCCACCACAGCATCCATTCATGATTGCAGCTCAGATATAGCATTTTTTATTTCATCCTGACTAGTTTTTACTTCTTTTATCTCCACAGAAAGGGATTATAGTCTATTTTCGACTCTAGCTAGTATTCTTATTATCATGATTCAAAATTCTGGTTCAGACATCTTACTTGTATCAGTGTTGGTTAAGTCCCTGGCTGTCGTTTCTTCCTGCTCTTTCTTTTGGGTGAATTCCTTCATTTCATCATTTTGAATGGAGAAAAGGAATTAATGTGGTAGAAAAATTTAAAATTAAAAAAAATTAAAAAATAAACACACACACACAAAATCGAATAAATGATGCTGGATCCTAGTTGTGTTTTGGTGTGGGTGTTGAAAGTGGCTTGATAGATTAGAGAAAAAAGGGGAAAGAATAAAAAAAAAAGAAATCATTTGAAAATTTGAAAAAAATGAATACACTGCAGTAGACTAAAATGAAATGATGTAAGTGAACTAGAATTTGAAAAAATAACACAAAAGCAAAAAATATAGTAGAAAAAAATTAAAGAAAAATATTTTTTTTTAATTTTTTTTCAACATTTATTTATTTTTGGGACAGAGAGAGACAGAGCATGAACAGGGAAGAGGCAGAGAGAGAGGGAGACACAGAATCGGAAACAGGCTCCAGGCTCTGAGCCATCAGCCCAGAGCCTGACGCGGGGCTCGAACTCACGGACCGCGAGATCGTGACCTGGCCGAAGTCGGACGCTTAACCGACTGCGCCACCCAGGCGCCCCAAGAAAAATATTTTTAATAAAAATTAAAAATAAAAATGAATTATCTCTTTCTATATTCAAGAAAAAGAAAATAAATTAAAAAGAAATAAGAGAAAAAAAGGAAATCATTTGAAACCTTGAAAAAATGAGTATACTGAAGTAGACTAAAATAAAATGATGGAAATAAAATAGAATTTGAAAAAATTTACCCAAAAGTAAAACATATAGTAAAAAACGTTAAGAAAACTATTTTTAATAACAATTGAAAATAAAAATGAATTTTCTCCTTATTCAAGAAAAAGAAAAGAAATGAAACAGAAGGAAAAAGAAAAAGAAAAAAAAGAAAGAAAATTGAATAGATGGACCTAACAGACTGAAATACGTCTGCAATTACTTCTTTTTCCCCTAGAAGTGAGACTATGAAGTGCTTTATAGTCCATAAACTAAGCAGGCGGTGAGACTTCTGTTCTTAAAGGGGGAGGTTGGCCCAGGTGTGTGTCGCTTAGTGTAATGGCTCCGCTCTCCACCAGATGGCTCTGCTAGCCCACTGGGGTGGGATTGTTGTGGTGCTTGTAGGTGCGTGTGCGCATGCACAGAAGCGGTGAAAACGGTGTCACTCAGCTATGCAGTCTCCAGCCTTGGAACTGCGTTCTCTCTGATCAACAATTGCACACCCCTCCTTTGTCTTCAGCTTTCGTCCACCCCCAACTTTTACACTGTCTGTGACCAAGCCCCAGGTAGTACCTGTCTCCTGAGTTTTGTCTCAGATGCAGCTGTTTTCCTCGGCTCCTTACTTCTGACGGACTTCCGCTTTGACCCGTTCAGCCCCTCTGCAGAGAGAGGGTCTCACTGAGCAACGGCCGAATGCCGGCTGCACCCAGGAAAGTTTATGGGACTGTGCTGCCGCCGATGCCCAGAGACTGCGGCCAGGTGCCAGCCCGCCCCAGAAAAACTTCACAACACACATCTGGCACCAGGCTTCACCCTCAACGACCTTGTTCCAGCACCAGTGAATGTGGCCGTTCTGTGGGGTGTGCTGGGCCCAGGTTGCCTCACAGCCTCTACCAAATGTCCTTCCAGCAGTGGAACCACTTCTCCCCTTGTGGCCGGAGAACCTCCCGGACCCCACTCTGCTCCTGGGGATTCGCCCTTCCCGCCAGAGCACCACCAGGTATCGAGCTGTGGAGTTGCAGACTCTGCAACTCTCCCCCTGTTTATGGTCTTAATGGAATTTGAACCCTCTCCTCTCTCCTTTCTCCTTTCTCCCTTTTTAGCTCAGTCCCTGCGGCTGTTTCCAATTTTCCACTTTCACTCCAGCTGCCTTTGGGGAGGGACGGGTGCTTTTCCCATATTCTTCCCCCCATCTCCGTCCTCCTTCCGCATGCAAAAGTGGCTCACTGCCCTCCGCGGCCTCTCGCTCCCCAAGTTCAGCTCTCCCTGTCTCATTCCTTTTGAATTCTGTGGTTCAGGTTGGGCAGATTGTTGTGTTAATCCTCAGATCAGTTTTCGAAGTGTGCAGGATGGTTTAGTGTTTGTCTGGCTGTGTTTCATGGACGTGAGACACACAAAAATCTTCCATGCTGTTCTGCCATCTTGGCTCCCTCCCCAGGGATTTTCTTTTGTAGGAGAATAGAAGCCTCTCAATCTTCCTTCCTCCCCCCCCCCCCAGCTCCCCTGCTTCTTTACTTTTTTCTTTCCATAGAAGATAATATTTGTTAACTTTTTCTCAGGACTTTGTAAGTTGGAATCTTGAACTTATTACAAAATCAAGTATGACTTTCCATCTGAGGTAAAATTTGCCACTTGAACAAAACAGAAGCTATTATAAAAAGGTAGACTTTGTAAAAAACCCACTTGGGTTTTCTTCTTTGTTCTCCTCTAGTCAGAGTGTATAAAACACAGTGAAGAGTGCTTCTCTGCCACCACTTGTATCTTTCCCCACATCTGGCATCTACTTCTGATCTCTTAGAGTGTCACAGATAACATCTTAAAAATTTGTGAAGTATTTTGATTCCAACTCTCCATAAAGTATGCGCTCAGAAATATGTTATTCTTGAGTTTCTGGGATTTTTCCATTTAACTTTTCATTAAAATACTTTCAAAACATTTCAGTAAAACTCATTTTCATTTTAATACATAAAATCAAGTTTCCTTATGATTTTCCCATTATAAACATTTCTAGGGGCGCCTGGGTGGCGCAGGCGGTTAAGCGTCCGACTTCAGCCAGGTCATGATCTCGCGGTCCGGGAGTTTGAGCCCCGCATCAGGCTCTGGGCTGATGGCTCAGAGCCTGGAGCCTGTTTCTGTATCTGTGTCTCCCTCTCTCTCTGCCCCTCCCCCGTTCATGCTGTGTCTCTCTCTGTCCCAAAAATAAATAAATGTTGAAAAAAAATAAAAAAAAAACATTTCTAAATGTTATTACTGAAAGTCACAGAAACATAATTTTAAAAATAAAAAGCCATCCTTTGAAAAATTAAAATCAGTTTATCATCAAGTAAGAAAGGTAGTGATATAATTTGCCACACTATATTTAAAAAGGTGTGTGTCTTTTCTGGGTATATCATTTAGAGAAAACATGACCTTAGAAACATAGGCAAAATCCTTTGTAAAAACAATATTAATAAAAAATCATAATATAAAAGGTTGATATTACAAATAAACTGATAGTATAGCTTTTTTCTTCTATTATCCTCTATTTACAACTTTTTTCTGTCTCTTAGATGTAATGCTTTACCTTTGACTTAAATATCAGTGAAATAAGTGGAATGAATGTATTACAGAGAGGTACCTGAATATCAATAGGTCTGTTCAGAAAATTGAAGGTTAAATTGATTAGTAAAACATAGGTCCAGAGTTCATGTAATGATGTTACACATCAAATATAATTGCTCTATATTTAGTTACCAAAAATGTTTTCAGCTTGGACATAATGCTAATACCAAGTGAGTTTTATGGTAAGCTGGATCCAAGTCCCTCTCCTATTACCATACTAAGCCAGAGTAAAAAACTCTCTAAGAAGAATCAGAACAGAGGTATAGTACAATATAGTGTGCAAATAGATCCATTCCTAAAATAATACAGAAGTGGTTATTATATAATCACAGAGAGATGAGAAAAGTTGAAAATGGAAGGACAAGTGATCATTGAGTTTCCTAGTGCCCTCCCTATATATTACGTCGAGACTCTGGATTGGGTGCTAGATAATATACGTATAGGAAGGCAGCATGGGAAAGATATGAGAATTTTTCAGAACTGGAGATCCAATGGGGTCTCTTATTCCTCTTTACCAAAAAACCAAACCAAAACCCCCAAAAAACACAAAAAACAAAAGAACAAGTCCATTAGAGAATCTCTCATCAAGACAGAGAAGAGTGACTACAGTAAATTATAAATTATAAATTACAGTAAATTGTTGATTGGGCAACATTGTGACCTGGGACAGAAATTCCCTTATTCCTAATCCAGTGGCCGTTGTGGGTCATGTAAGAGATACAGAAATTTTCGCCAGTCCCTTAGGGACAGACATAAATCAGCTTAAAAGTAAGAGTTGGTGTGCCTTCCAGAGATGTGATTGAACCTTATGGCAGATGCAGCAAGGTGGACATCCCCAAGGCACTTACAGCTGATTTTCTGTGGGTGAGAATCTCAGTACAATTTCAGGAGGGGCCCTGGTCAGCAGAGGAAGACTGTTGAACTTCCCTGGCAGCAACAGATGAGCATTGCGTCTTCAGAGAGAACAGTCTGTGGACTACTTGGTAGAGGAAGCAGCAGAAGAAGGGCCTGCCATTAAAGAAGAGGCAGCAAGAAGTCAGCAGGAGCCAGCAAAGGTTGTGCCAAAAAGCTAAGCACCTGAGGACGAAGGAGAGTGTGTTGAGAGAAAAAAAAAAATCCTGAAGGACAGAGTAGTTACAAAACCAAGAGAAACAAAAGTGAGACAAAATTTACAGAGAGAGAGAGAGAGAGAGAGAGAGAGATGGTTTCAACAGAAAGAACAGAATTACCTTGATGGAACATATTTAAGTGCCTCTCCAACCTCCAACCCCCTCAGTGAGAATGGGGCTCCAGAGGCAGATACAATCAGTTCTGGAAAGCAAAGGAAGTAGCATTTTGGGCACATCTGAGTTGCAATGCATAGACTTGGACAAACCCTTGCATGTAGCAAGGTCTCTTTGTAAAAACTGAAGTCAATTGAAAAATAAATTCTGACATCATTTTATCTTTTGCAAGACTAACAGCAGTACTCCTACTTATTTAGTTCAAGGATAGTTCAGTATTTTATTTAAAATACGTTTCTTCCATCTTTGCTCATGAGCTGCATTCTGTGTCAACAGCTATCATTTAAGTTTTTGGCAGCGGGGCTCTTACTGCAAATTGACCTTCAATGAGTCATATTACCTCATCCCATTAGATTATAAGGCTGTGAACAAGGGATGCTACTTTTTCGGGTGAACATATTTGATCCAAAAGTATCATGCACCTGTCTCCATGATAAGATAGATCAGTGGAGGGGTGCCTGAGTGGCTCAATCAGGTAAATGCCCAACCCTCGGTTTTCGCTTAGGTCATGATCTCACAGTATGTGAGATCCAGCCCCAAGACGGGTTCTGTGCTGACAACGTGGAAACTGCTTGGGATTCTGTCTCTCCTTGTCTCTTCCCCTTCCCCTGCTTGTGCACTCATGCTCTTTTTCTCTCTCAAAATAAATAAATAAACTTAAAAAAAAAGCCCTGGAATTTCCAATAAAATTAGTCTTCATACTCTTTAGTTGAATCACCCTATTTTTTTCTGGTAGGCGCTAGCCTACTTAATTTGTGCTCTACATTAAATTCGATATTTATGATAATCTGAAGTTATTAAGGTTGTGATATTTCTGAATTTTAATTTACCATGTTTTCCCTTGCCTGGATTTTACAGAAAATGTTGCATTTTTTTCTCTAAATTTGCCAGAGTTAAAAGAAATATCAAAAACAGAAGAGGAAAATTTTCTAAAATGTGCTCAAATAGCACTATAAAATAACTATCCTTTTTTTTTCAATATTTGACTCATCTACTGGACATAAAAAATAGAGTTCACAGTCTTCAACTAGCCTTAAGTAAGATCCTAGAGCCTTAATTCTACTACTTGCATGGTATTAAGAAAACTTGTGAAATGTATGGATTACATTTATTTATAGTCTCTTATCTAAATAAATATTATAATTTGTAAGGCAAATGAAATAGATAAATTTGATCTATCTCAGCAAATTAACAGATTAGTTAAAATATTCTATAATCATTACTCTAAACTTGCCTGTTGCGTTAATTGCAATACCTTAAAACATTCCGATTGAATGATGTACTGCTTGTAGATGTAGAAGACATACCAAAGAAGAGATCCCACTATCTTGAGTAAGGACTGCTCTTTGAATGTAGATGAATGATAATGGAGGAATAATTACATGATCTCACAGAATCATTAATCAAATTTGAAAGCAAGTTCACCCTCAACAATGCTCTGTAAACACTCTGAAAATGAAGTTTTCAAATTAATTCTGTCAATGTTGGCTGGCATGCCCTAACATAATTACTTCAAATTATCATGTTTGTGTGTACATGTGTCTCCTGGTAAACTTCTCTGGGGAAATTGCCTTTTGGAACCTTAGTCCCCCTTATAGCTGACATACTATATAAGGAACTTTTCTTCTCCCAGCCACTATACTATGCATGTATATATTACATGTATGTATACATTATGTATTAATGGCTTATTTTTGCATGGACAACTAGCCTCTTTAAATGTCTACAACATCCAGGGGTGCCTGGGTGGCTCAATCAGTTAAGCATCCGACTTCGGCTCAAGTCATGATCTCACAGTTCGTGAGTTTGAGCCCCGCGTTGGGCTCTGTGCTGACAGCTCAGAGCCTGGAGCCTGCTTCGGATTCTGTCTCCCTCTCTCTCTGCCCCTCCCATGCTCATGCTCTGTCTCTCTCTGTCTCAAAAATAAAAACATTAAAAAAATTAAAAAAAATTTAAATGTCTACAACATCCAGTTCATTTAATAGAAAAAGTTCTCCTTAGTGGCTCTTCCTTGGGGGCAGCCATTCCTTGCCATTCCTGTGGTCTTTTCTACTCTGTCTACATAAGGTAGACCCAGATTTTGAAGAACACACAGGCTGCAAATAGCTCCATCTCCCTTGCTGTATTGCCAACACCGTGAACCATATTCTGACTGAGGTGGTAAAAACTGGAAACTTTTTCCCCTCCTCGACCATATTTTCTCTGCCACCTTCCCATGCCCCTCCTTTAGAGCTATTATTGGCAGGAATAGCATTCCCTGTAAATTGGGTTCTCTGTGAAAAGCACATTCATTTTGAAAAAATAAAATAAAAATGTGTTTCAGGTCCATCTTACTAATTAGAAAATTAGAGTAGGAAATTCGACATAGACTAAGAAAATGTGCATGGATACCTGTGTACATGTGCATGTACAATATGCACGTTTTAGAGGACTAGGAAGTCAGAGATACCTGTGCACAAAGACAAAATTTCAATTGTTTGCTAATTATGGAAAAGTAGAAAATTAATTATCTATTAAAGAGCTGTTCAGTGTCAACATTTTGGGTAGTTGTATTAAATATATAATAAGAATAGTAATAATTAATGTTTATTTAGCATTTACTACATGCAAGTCACTGTACTAAGTGTATTAGGTTGAACATCTCATTTTACCTCAAAATAAAATTCATACTGGGGCACCTGGGTGGCTCATTCGGTTAAGCACCTGACTTCAGCTCAGGTCATGATCCCGTGGTTCATGGGTTCAAGCCCCATGTTGAGCTTTGTGCTGACAGCTCAGAGCCTAGAGCCTGCTTCGGATTCTATGTGTCCCTTTCTCTCTCTGCCCCTCCCCTGCTTGTGCTCTCTGTCTCTCAAAAATAAATAAATAAACATAAAAAATAAATAAAATTCATACTTAAGAAGAAAAAAATGAGCAACTTTTAGTAACTTGAAAACTCAATCTTTGTACAAGTTAGATCGAATTCTGATCTACTGAACACACAAAAGTAAATCAGTGACCACAGAATATTTTAGACTTTTCAGCAAGTGCCACTGGATATTATCTTAGACATGCAGTTCAATAACATATTTCAAGTCAACCAATATTCTTGACAGTTATCCTTCATGAAGTCTGTGACTATACCAACAAGATTTGCAAAAGCAGAGAGCATAGAAAATTGAAAAAAGAGATTCATTTTTATGGTTCTGACATATTACAAAACCTTGACCAGAAGGTCTCAAGAAAGTAATGGAGGATTTGCAATTTTAGAGTTTATTATCCAATTGAGAATCCTGTAGAGTATTTGATTAAGGAGAGAAGGCTGCATCTGAAAGGCAGAAAGCCCAGTGAAACAGGCAATAGGCTTCCAGTGTTGCCATATGCATTGTAAACAATACTCTTTTATAGATTCTTCTAGGACTTGCAGGATTAAGGATATAGTTTTCAAAATAACTACCATCTCTCCACGATATTTAACAACTATTTCAATCATTTCAATCTAAATTTCTAAAACTTAACTAACCTCTCATGGGATATTTTAAAATATATGTTTGGCATGAAAATATTTCAAAGTGATTTTTTAGTACCCACAGAGATTAGTCCATCAAAACTAAAATATCCTCTCTGTTAGCTACCAACTCCAAAAATAGAAAATTTGGCTTTTTCAATATAAATTTGATATGTGAAAATTATCAGAACATAATTATTAAATGGATTAAAAGGAAAAATTTGGAAAGAGGGATGTTTCAAAAAAGCTTGTTACATTTTTTTTTAAAGAGCAGGCATAGACATGCCCTCTTACATAAACATTAGTAGTAAAAACTCCGAACGTCCATATAATGAAAGAACAGCGTTCTTTTTTTTTTGCTTTTTAAAATATTTCTCTACTAAATACATCCCTCAAATCCAAGCAATACTATTTTAAGTTTGATGATTTTCTTAGAGAAAGTGTACAAACATGGAAACTTTAGTGCAATTCTCTTTCTAAAGGAGAATTACAATCTTTACCCATTATCTTTAAATACTAAAATGCAATTGGTTCAGCATGCCAAACAAGGCAGGCCAGCATGGTGGTAGTTCCTCACCCCATGCAAAGCAGTGTGATCACCTACTAACTTTCTAATCAGTTTACATTTTACATAAATCAATTATCTTCAGTTAAACATTCTAGGTTCTATTGTGAGCTCTCCACGTGCTGGAGCTTTTACTCATGTTATCTTGGAAGATCATCTTATTGAAACACTTAATTCAATTGACATTGCTGACATTAACTTCAAATATAAGCAGCTTTCGCAGACTAAAAAGAAAATCTTAGCCACTGTGTATGGTTTTGTGAGTACAGATAATTGTGTCATTGTCCATGGATAAAAAACTTGGGGAAGCATATGCTCATATACAGCCCTAACAAGATGAACATTTTTATAGTAACAATTTAATATATTTTAATCATCTATATTCAGTACTTCTAAAACTACATTTTAGAGAACAATATAATCTTGGCTCAATTCTTTTAAGTGGCAATACTTTCCTTTAGGCATTTTTATATTCATTTATTTTCTCATACTTTTTCATACTTTCTGGAAAGTTTAATTTCGAGGAATGAAGAAAAGTAAAGATATCATTAAAATGTTCATTGAATAGGGGTGCCTGGGTGACTAGTCGGTTAAGCATCTGACTTCAGCTCAGGTCATGATCTCACACTCTGTGAGTTCGAGCCCCGTGTCGGGCTCTGTGCTGACAGCTCAGAGCCTGGAGCCTACTTCTGATTCTGTGTCTCATTCTCTGTCTCTACCCCTCCTCCGCTCATGCTCTGTCTCTCTCTCTGTCAAAAATAAATAAACATTTAAAAAAAATTTTTAAATGTTCATTGAACAAATGTTTCTAAGCCTTTTCTTGAAATAATTAATGGTCACTTGAACTACAGTACAGTAGGGAGACCACATCTGAACAATTAGTATAATAGGGAGCAATTGAAATATGCATATAAAAACATATTGCATAAATGCAAATATATTTCCTCACTTTGTCAGCTGAGAAAGTCTAGAAGCAATGATACCCCAGTAACAGTGAGTACACTTAGTGCTCAGTTCTTGGATTATTACACATTCTCCATCAAAAAGAATCTGGGCTCCTCAGAGAAATGGCTGATTCAGGACCCAGGGAAATGTACAAAACGAGTCTGAAGCAACTCCCAGGCAGTGCCAGAAAGCAAGGAGGTTTTTAAAAATAAGCAAACCAAAATTTCAGATACAGGAGACACCTATAAGCTTGCAATGTCCAAAACTGGAAAAAGTTGAGCAATAAACTAAATTAAGGATTATTGGGTTATAACCCAAAGTATAAAATAAGTATCTGTGAATCCATACTGATACAAGCAAATAACTGAGTAAATAAATAAGTGACAAATCTGCCATGCAGAAAATTTTCAAATAATATATATACACACTCCCCACTTCTTAACTGTGGTTGTGTATAGTGACTTCCTTTCAAAGAGTACGGTATGAAAAGGGGAAAGGAAAGGTGACTTTATAGTGGAGAAACCTGACATTTCTACCTGAGTCAGGGGATCAATATCAACAGTGATAAGTTGTATGGATAATATGTACCCTTGATATAATGTAATGAGAACGGCACGTTACCTCTATGTTTTTCTTTCTCAAAACTCATAATCACAGTCTGATCCTCAGAAAAAACATCACACAAATTTTCCTTGAGGAATAGTCTAAGGTACACCTGACAACTACTCCTAAAACATTTTGCAGGTGTCCAAAATAAGAAAATACTGATAAACTGTTGCAGGCAAGAGAAGCCCAAGGAAACAGTCAACAAAATGTAATGTGGCATCGTGGATGGGAACAGATGAAAAACATTAGGTAAAATTAAGAAAACATGAATGAAGTACGGGCTTTAGTTAATAAAAATATATTAATATTGATTCATTAATTATAGTAAAGTTACCATCCTTTTTAAAATGTTTATTTATTTATTTTGAGAGAGAGATTTAGAGAGTGGGTAGGGGAGTGGCGCAGAGAGAGAGAGAGAGAGAGAGAGAGAGAGAGAATCCCAAGCAGGCACACGGATGTCAGCAAGGAGCCTTAGGCAGGGCTTGAACTCACCAACCATGAGATCATGAGCTGAAACCATCAAGACTTGAGCTGAAACCAGGAGTCAGACAGCTAACTGACTGAGTCACTCAGGTGCCCTAAGTTACCATCCTAATATAAGATGTTAATAGCAGAAACTGGATGTGTGGAAATACTAGAACTCTTTATATGATCCCTGTAATTTTTCGGTAAATCAAAATTATATTAAAGTAAAAAACTGTATTTTAAAAAGATGATATGGGGGGCGCCTGGGTGGCTCAGTCGGTTGGGCAGCCGACTTTGGCTCAAGTCATGATCTCACGGTCCGTGAGTTCGAGCCCCGCGTCAGGCTCTGTGCTGACAGCTCGGAGCCTGGAGCCTGTTTCAGATTCTGTGTCTCCCTCTCTCTGACCCTCCCCCGTTCATGCTCTGTCTCTCTCTGTCTCAAAAATAAATAAACATTAAAAAAATTTTAAAAAAATAAAATAAAAAAAATAAAAAGATGACATGGTACATATCTTTTGTAAACAATAAGCAGTTTAGGTGAAGCGAAATGCAGCTCTGCTCTTTTTCATAAAGGCATTTTTAAGTATTGATCCAACCAGGGTCCTGGCTTAAGTAAGGATCCTCCTCTGTAGATTCTTCTCTTAACCGTTCAGCCGGGTTTGTATTTTCTTTCTGTTACTTCCACAATTCTTTGCATATACTTCTACTAGAAAACATATAACCTGACTAATGATATGCATTTACCTTTATCTCCCTCTGTGGATTTTACCACTTTAGGGAGTCAGTGAAATTGATTCATCTTTACACCTGCAAGCTTTAGCACATTGCCTAACATACAAGAGAACAGAAACATTTGTTCAATGCCTGCATACATATGTAAATAAATGAATGAATATGTAAATGATGCCCTAAATCCAAATATGCTCATTGAAATCAAAGAATTGTTATCATTCACCAATATGAAATAAATTGCTACAGTGACTATTCATGTCTTCTGCTCATATCTTCACTGGATTATTTGTTTTTCGGATGTTGAGTTGGTAAGTTCTTTATAGATTTTGGATACTAACCCTTTATCCGATATGTTATTTGCAAATATCCTTTCCCCTTCCATATGTAAGGATGAATCATGGGAATCTACTCCCAAAACCAAGAGTACACTGTATACACTGTATGTTAGCTAACTTGACAATAAATTATATTTAGATAAACAAACAAACAAATAAATAAATAGCTACAGTGAGGAAGAACACAGGGCTTCAAACTACTAGTAATTTTTGGCAAGTATGACTGCGACCTTAATTTATGAGCATTTTTATTGTCTATGGTCAAACATAATGCAAATCTTAGTTGCTATACGTAATTACAAAACTACTGAGAGTGGGGTGCCTGGGTGGCGCAGTCGGTTAAGCGTCTGACTTCAGCCAGGTCAGGATCTCGCAGTCCGTGAGTTCGAGCCCCGCGTCAGGCTCTGGGCTGATGGCTCGGAGCCTGGAGCCTGTTTCTGATTCTGTGTCTCCCTCTCTCTCTGCCCCTCCCCCGTTCATGCTCTGTCTCTCTCTGTCCCAAAAATAAATAAACGTTGAAAACAAACAAACAAACAAAAAACTACTGAGAGTGACATTGATGTATGTAAGATAGTTTGTTTTGGCAGAATGTCCTTTTATAATTTGGCCATGATTGCATTTTTAGCTTCATCTGCAATAATTCCAATAAACCCTTTCTTCCAGATATATAAAGCTGCTTTTTCCTTAAAACTGCATTCTATTTCATAGAATACACAGACACTTTCCCTCTGCCGGGAATGCTCCTACCATCTTCCCAGTTTGGAAATTTCCTATTCACATTTCAAAATTAACCTTGAGTTGGTGAATGTGAAAAGCACCACACGAGCTCTGACAAAAACATGTAGTAATCAGACATTTATGAATTTATTTCTAAGTGCAATTATGAAGGTCTAGCTGTATCTTTTATGAGTCCAAAATTTCTAAGAGGAAAGCGTTCAGAAAAGCCCTAAGTTCTCTAATAAAATATATTGGAAAATAATCATTATGACTAAAAAATCTTTGGAAACAAATTGCAAATTTTTCTTTTCTGTTTGAAAAAAATGTTTTATCTGTATTTGGGGGACTATCAGCAATATGGTGAGCATAAATAAAAATTTATACTTTTTAACTCTCTTATATTGGTATAAGAAAAGTTCTTATGGAAAATGAAATTTCCAAATGTTCAAGATTTCAGTTTTTTTTTTTTTTTTAAATGCAGTCAGTTTGCACATTTTTTTCTTTGTGGAGGCCAAGTTTAAATTGCACTTGACTCTGATCTGGTCCATGTAGCAAAATTGTATTTCTTCTGATCAAAATCCACACTATTTTCTCAAGTCTAAACTTGTATTGAAATGGAACTTTTTTACTTTAACTTAATCTGAACTTTAACATTTCCAAGCCTCAGTTTTCCAAAAGACCAACCTTGAAGAGGAAAATTGAAGTTTAGAGAATGAGGAATCTAAGATAAAATTAAAATCTCATAGTGGATTTATTCCTTATAAAAAGTTTTATATCTGATAGTATTTGACATGCTCTTTTTTGGGAAAATAGTTGTCATTCATTTATTCTGAATCACCTATGATAGAAATGCTAAAACTGGCCTTAATATTAACTATACCAGTAAAAACCCAGAAAAATACACTCTGTCTCATGCTAAATAGAATACCATAAAGCCAAAACCATATTTTAAAGCTCCTCAGACAGCTTATAAATGGTAAAGATAATAAAGAGTTTCAAAATATTACTTATAACTAACAAAAACTAACATAAACATGAATGTATTATGTCAATATATACCTTTATAGCACTTATTGTGCATTTAATTAGGTGCTAATCCTCAATTTCTTAGGAGAGATTGTCAGTTCTTCCGAGTGGGAATCATACCTTATTCATCCATGTATATTCAGCAGCTAAATACTAATAACAACAATACCAATAACAATAATAATAATTGAAGTTAGTTTTTTTAAGCTTACTGAACAGGCACTGTGTTCAGTCTACATTTCCATCATCCAATTTAATTCTTAAAGAGAACCCTATCAAGTAATTATATTAAATTCTCATTTACAGAGACATACCTGTGGATTTTTTTTAGGTTTATTTTTTGAGGGGGGGAAGGGCAGAGAGAGAGAGCAAGACACAGAACCCAAAGCAGACTCCAGGCTCTGAGCTCTCAGCACAGAGCCTGATAGGGGGCTCAAAATTAACAGACTTTGAGATCATGATTTGAGCTGAAGTGGGATGCTTAACCGACTGAGCCACTAGGTGCCCCAATGCCTGTGGTTTTAGATTAAGCAGTTTGCCTACATCACACGACTAGAAAATGGAGGACCTCCTTTAAACCCAGAACCTTTACTGTAAAGCCTAAATTCTTAATTTTTATAGTATAACACAGTTTATTCATTCATTCAACTATAGATGGAAAATTTCCTATGTGTCAGGCACTATGAGGCCCAGAGATATCTCAATGAACAGGACAAAATCCTTATAGTCAGGCTCTTCATCACAGGAACTAGGAGGGAAGAAGACAATAAATGAGTATATTAAGAAATATACGGGATGATATCAGAATAGCATGAACACATCATAACAATAGCTTTGAAAATAGGGATGACATTATTCCCTAAAATGTAGACTAATATAGCATTTAAACATAGCATTTAAGAAAATGAAAACTTGTAACAGATTGAAACATTTTAAGAAATTGATCCAAACTTTATGATATAGCTACAAAAAAAGGTACCAGGAAAGTTTTAGGGTGATGCAGAGTTTTAAAAACTTTTAAATGTTTTTTTTTTTCAACGTTTATTTCTTTTGGGGGGGGGGGCAGAGAGAGACAGAGTATGAACGGGGGAGGAGCAGAGAGAGAGGGAGACACAGAATCGGAAACAGGCTCCAGGCTCTGAACCATCAGCCCAGAGCCTGACGCGGGGCTCGAACTCACGGACCGCGAGATCGTGACCTGGCTGAAGTCGGACGCTTAACCGACTGCGCCACCCAGGCACCCCAAGACTTTTAAATGTTTAAAGTGATGTACAGTTTTGCTGTCTTTAAAGGAACTATTATTCTCTGTATTATCGAAAACAAATAGTTTCCGAGATCAGAAAAGGCATGAAACCTCCTCGAGGACCTACTAACTAAAACTACTAACTAAAACACCCGTTGGAAAACCCAAGAAAAAGTTGAGAAATCAAAATTATAAATCAATTTCAGTGCTGAAACAGATGCAATGATTCTAAAGAAAATACTATTAATTGGAGCCAGGAACACATACACACACACACACACACACACACACACACACACACTCACTCACTCACCCACAGATGTATGTATATCTTTCCTGAACAATATAAAAGTATGTATCTGGGGAACACATTATGGCTAAATATTGAAAAGCTTTTATTTTATATCATATTAACAAATTAAAAGAGAAAATTAATATTACTTCATTAACAACAGAAAACTATTAAAATTTAACAGAATAATTCATATTTATGTATGTCCAAGTTATATTTTAAATATTAGCAAGATTTGTATAACCTCCGAAAAATAAATCTTTAATTCTTTAAAGGGAGACAAAAATCCCTTTTAGAAAAGCAGGAGAAAATGAAATTTTCTATATGCTGATAAAAATATTAAAATATACAGAAAACATTATACTTCATTGTGAAACTGTAGAATTATTCTATTTAAAGTAAAGAAAATGAAAAATTCACCATTTTACTAATAAGCTGAGCAAGCAAATTAGGATGTAAGAGGAAAAATAGAGGTACAAAGATTAGAAATAGGAAGAAATAGTTCTGTTTAAATTTTAGAGGACATAAATGTCTACGTAGAAAATAAAAGAGAACCTACAAACTAACAGATTTAGAGAAAAAGTAAAAAGAATTACTGAGTTCAAACATCAATATATAGAAATTAAAAGTATTTCCATCTACCACAAAAAAAGTTTAAAACGCAATTTTATGTACACCATTCATGTGTCTCTCCTTACCCCTGCAGTGTATGCTGAACAAAGTGTCTTCCTTCCAAAGAGTACATTATGAAAGGGTAAAAAAAAGAAATAAAACAAAACAAAACAAAAAAAACTTTACGGTGAAGAACATGCCAAACACTATCTCAAGCCAAGTGATCGAGATTAACGTCAATAATGACAGTCATATTGATAGTAGGTACCCTTGATAGGATGTGACGAAAATGTTACTATATCTCAGTGATCTTCTTCCCCCAAACCATATCTCTAGTTTAGTCATTAGAAAAACATTAAACAAATTTCAGTTGAAAGATATTCTAAAAATACCTGACTATATTCCTGAAAACATTTAAGATGACCAAAAGCAAGGGAAGTCTGAGAAACTAACCAGAGATAGCTAAGGAGTTATTAGGACTAAATACAATATGATATCCCAGATATGATTCTATAATAGAAAACTTACATCAGGGAAAACTAATGAAATCCAAATAATGTATCGGATTTAGTTAATATATTAAATAGTGATTCATCAAACATTTGTTCATTAATTGTGACAAATGTACCATAATAATGTAAGATATTAACTGGGTTTGGGGTATATGAGAACTTTATTACCTTGTCCACTCTTCTGTACATCTACAATTATTATAAAATAAAAAGTTTATTTTAATGTCATTTATAATACTATAAGAAGATACACTTCACCAAGGAGCAAAGCTAAAATATATGTGTTGGTATTTTATTAAGACTACAGAAGAAAAGGAAGGAATAAGAACTTAGAAGTATATGCATGTGAAGACTAAATATTGTAAAAATAGATATTTCTTAAATTAATTTGAACTAGATCAAAATTACAGTTGCATTTTTCTTAAAAATACTGATAGAATTTATTCTAAAATTCATATGGAAAAATAAAAACTAAGAATTGAGGTTGACCAAGCAAACAGAAAAAATTGCTTCCAATATACCTCCAGCTATGTGGGTTCTTGATATACGTCAGAAGTGGCAATTTGGAGCAGGGAAGAAATATTGGTTATTCACTATATTGTCTAAGATAATTGCCCAACTACACAGGTGGGAGTAGTGATAAAAAAATTATACCTCACACCAAACTGAAAATAAATCCCAGGCAAATTAAAGAAGTGAAAATGTGGATATCAAATTGTAAAATAATTTAAAAGAAAATAAGAGAATTGTTTCAATCATATCAGATAATTGCCAACACAAGAAATGAGAAAAAAAAATCACCTGTAGGTGAAAGGAAACATTGCAATAAAAACGAAAACAATCCACTCAGCTAGAATTTCCAAGCCACAGTCTCACACTGAGTTAGAAAAGAGAAATATAGCAATCTTTCACAGAAATGCTTTCATAGAGTGATGTTTTCAAGTTTTGGCTTGACTTTAAGAATATTGAATTTTCTTACACTTTATGCCAGTTGTTAAATATCATTCAGGTTTCAAACCCGCTTTTCTATATTACTGGCTTTGTGATAAGGAGATTGTGTCTCTGCAAGCCACATTTTTCTTTTGCCAACTGACTCCTCTTAGTTCTAACAACAGAGGGTCCTGGGAGCCTGGCAGCTGGAAAAGGAAGAAAGAACACATAGCTGTCCTTGTTGCTTCTTTTTCCTATGTCCTTCTTCCTGTTCTTGTCAGCATCCCTTTTGGAGCATTTTTGTTGTTGTTATTGTTAATTTTTTTTGGTGGGGGGGTAGGTTTCTTCCCCACTCTTGCAGGAGGAGTTTATTCCAATTTTCAGTTAGCCAACAATTGCTGAACCAGCTTCAGGAGTGTGCTCAGAGATGACAGCACCAGCCCCTGGAGGCTGTGTGAGACCTCAATCCAAACTCCCAGGGGCCCCTCTCCCAACCTGTAAACATCAGTAATTCTAGCACTTCCTTGTGGTAGCTGCTTCCTGTTGTTTCTACACGGTGGTCTTTCTGTGTTGCATTTGTGCCTTTTTAATTATTCTATATCTGGTAACTGACTCTTTACAATGAATTAAGTCAGTTAAAATAACGGGTTGTTTTTTCTTTCTATCCCTTTAACTGTTCAAAGAGAGTAGTTTTAAAGTTTGGTTTAGTTTTAAGAATATTTTTCTTGCACTAATAATTTTTTCTGGTATCTATTCCTAGAAAATTAAAATTACATAGGATACCTGGTTGTATTTTTACCTTCAACCTAAAAATGATTCAAATACGTGGTGGACTTTTAGTATTGAATAAACAAACACCTATTAATTCTAGAGCATACTACCAGCCAGCTAAACTGTTGCCACTTAAAGTTTTTGTCAAGAAGGAAGGTTTTGGGTCCAGAAACAGCCAGAGGAACAAATTCAATTTTCAAATTCAATTTTGGTGCCAATATGATTTACCAATATCTTGATTATCAGAAAGAAGTTTGACCAATTATTTAATAAATACTTGAATCCATACAATATACTACCAATATACTATCCTATACTTTTAAATTGCACATTATTTATTTAGGACCTTTGCAACATGGATTTTTTTTTCATGGTTTGTGAGCAGATATGGTATTTTTAATTGTATACTTAAAACAGTTTAAAGACCGCTTGTGAGATTATCATATTGACTTCTTGATTTTCCTGCATGGATTGTGTTAATTAAATGTTAGTCTTTCAAGCATATGTTATAATTTAGTGCAGTAGCATATAAAATTTTATGTAGGATTCAGTGTTCAGAGTATTCTCCTAGGATCCACTGTACCACAGATTTTAAACTAATAATGCTGAAAAGGATGTTTACCTTCAAGATCCCAGTGGCACTTTAAAAGATCAATCAACTTGGCACTTCTGAAAATTTAAATTAAATTGATGATGTCTCATTACACTCTCTTTGATGATTATGATTGCATAGAAGGAGAATATAAATCTTGAGGATACTAGCTCTGAAAGACTAATAGAAAACATGATAGATGCTGAATGTAGACATTGTGACTTTTGTTTGTCTCTGATAGCATAATTAATCTCTTTAATTTTCTCTTCATTGGTATCTAAAGTACACCTTGTGAACTAGAAAAATATTCAAAATAAGATTGAAATAAATGCAGCTGAATTTTAAATATCAAAATTGTATATTCACTTATAATACAAATTTACTATTCAAATAATAATTTTCAGGATAATTCCAAAATTATTTAACTTTTAGATAATAAACTATGTTCATATGTATCCATATTATCTACATATTGACATAAAAATGATCCTTCTAAAACAGTATTTTTAAAAAACAAAACCAAAACAAATATTACAGTTTAAACACTATTTTATAAGATATCACTTAATGGTAAATTTTATATACAGTTTGAAGGAGCAAAAAATATGCATCTTAATTGACACAAAAGGACATTTTCTTTTTAAATTTTTTCTTTTAAGTTTATTTATTTTGAGAGAGAGAGCACACAAACTGGATAGGGGTAGAGAGAGGGAGAGAGAGAATCCCAAGCAGGCTCTGCACTGTCAGTGCAGAGTCTGATGTAACGCTTAAACTCACGAACCGTGAGATCATGACCTGAGCCAAAACCCAAAGAGTCAGACACTTAACACTGAGCCAAGCACCCCAAAAGGACATTTTCTAAAAATCAATTTTCATTATTGATTTTTCAATCACAGTAAATTCAGGTTAAAATATATTCTGTACCTAAGATACATATTTTCAAATTCCATTCTGTATCTTAATCAATGTGAGACTATGGCCTGCATGCCAAATTAAGCCCACCAGGTGTTTCTGTAAATAGCTTCACTGGAACCTAGCCACGCCTATTCCTCTAGATGGTTGTACTGAGAACTTACATACTGCAGAACTGACTAACTGTGACAAAATCTGTATGGTCCACAAAGCCTAATATATTTCCTTTATGGCCTTTATTGAAAATGTTGCCAACCCTTGACCTTGAAGATGAATTCCGATGAGATTCATAGGTGAGATTTCCAACAAATTTTGCTGGTTGTGCTCTCTCCAACAAGGTCTGGATCTAACCTCTGTGGGAAAGAGCTTTCTCCTAGTGAGCTCTAGCTCAGCCTCTAGGGGTGATAACTGCTCTCTATATCTTTGATTCTTGCATTCTCCAGAATTCTCTGTATTTCTTACTAGCCAATCCCTCATTACTCTAATTCCTTGTAATAATCATTCCTTACATTAAAATTTTCCTGTTCAAATTATTCTATGGTGTCTGTTTCCTCACTGGGTCCTGATTAACACATAATGAGTACCATTTTTCCTCCTTTTATTTTGAATCTATATGCTTCATTTATTTAAAGTGAGTTTTCCACAGACAACATATAGTATGTTCATTCATTATTTCTTTTTTTAATGCAATCTAACTATCTGTGTATTTTACACGAGGTGTTTGACCATTTATTTTTAGTGTAATGTATTAATATGGTTGATTCAATTCTATCATCTTTCTTTTTGTTGTCTCTTTTCTCTATGTGTTTGTTGCTTATTTTCTTCTTTTTATACCTTCTTTTATATTAGTTGGAGATTTTTATTTCTTTTGCCTTGTTAATGTGTAATGATGACCAATTTATACATTTTGTCCAGTTTTCTAGTTGTTTATGACATGAAGAGAAGTCTGGTCCCTATTACTACATCATTGCTAGAAATCCAAGTCCAAAAAGGGTGTTTCTTTTAAATTATATATATATATATGTATATATATATGTATATATATATATATGTATATATATATATATACATATATATATATATACATATATATATATATATATATACATATATATATACTTCTGGATTTGTATGTATATCTGTGTGTGTATATATATATATATATATATATACACATCTGGATTTGTGTAAAATTACTTAGGTTTCATATAAAAGAGTAAATGTTTACAAGACTAGAAATCCAAGTCCAAAAAGGGTGTTTCTTTTAAATTATATGTATATATATATATATATATATATATATATATATATATATATATATACATACTTCTGGATTTGTATGTATATTTGTGTGTGTGTGTGTATATATATATATATATATATATACACACTATATATATATATACACACTATATATATATATATATATATGTACATCTGGATTTGTATAAAATTACTTAGGTTTCATATAAAAGAGTAAATGTTTACAAGACTAGAAATCCAAGTCCAAAAAGGGTGTTTCTTTTAAATTTTTTTTTTCAACATTTATTTATTTTTGGGACAGAGAGAGACAGAGCATGAACGGGGAAGGGGCAGAGAGAGAGAGGGAGACACAGAATCGGAAACAGGCTCCAGGCTCTGAGCCATCAGCCCAGAGCCTGATGCGGGGCTCGAACTCACAGACCGCGAGATCGTGACCTGGCTGAAGTCGGACGCTTAACCGACTGCGCCACCCAGGCTCCCCAGGGTGTTTCTTTTAAATTATATATATATATATATGTATATATATATATATACATATATATATATATATACACATACATACATACTTCTGGATTTGTATGTATATTTGTGTGTGTGTGTATATATATATATATATACACACACTATATATATATATATACACACTATATATATATATATATATATATGTACATCTGGATTTGTATAAAATTACTTAGGTTTCGTATAAAAGAGTAAATGTTTACAAGACTAGAAATCCAAGTCCAAAAAGGGTGTTTCTTTTAAATTATATGTATATATATATATATATATATATATATATATATATACATACTTCTGGATTTGTACGTATATTTGTGTGTGTGTATATATATATACACACTATATATATATATATATATACACACTATATATATATATATACACACTATATATATATATATATATATATATATATATATATGTACATCTGGATTTGTATAAAATTACTTAGGTTTCATATAAAAGAGTAAATGTTTACAATATGAAATAATGATAAATGAGTAAATAAATGCCAAAATTTGGGGGGGGAATCTGTTTGAAATATCTCTGTTTCCTGGTATAGTAAGTGATCTTCCACTGAAACCTGAATGTTTTGAATATTGTGGTATGAGACTCAGGATCAGGTTTGAATCTCATGATTCAGCAGGCCTCCTTTTCCATTACTTGTGTGGCTGAAGGTGGATGCCATTTGGTTACTACCAGATGAGCATGGACGTAGACTCCCATGTGGTCTCTAGAGACACTGCTGGAGCCAGAGGTGGGGAGATGCATCACTTCTTCCTGCCTGGAGGTGCTGACTCTCTGGGCTCCATCCTCGTGAGCTTCAGCTCAGCCCCTACAGTTGGTAGCTGGTGGTAGCTGCCACTGTCCCTTCTCTGGCACCACCCTGGCAGGAGTGCTGAGGCGCTTCACCAGATTGGCAACAGTGGATGTCTAGACTCTCCACTCAGCTTTTGCTGGCAGGGTTGAGAGAAGGTCACAGGCTTTGTTTCTTTGTGTGTCTGTTTTGTGTATATTTGTTTGGAGTAGTGTGGTTATTGTCTAAAAGTGTTCTATTTTGCTGGGTTCTTTCTTTCCTGGATTTTTGGCCAGAGAGATCAGGTTTTTGTGGGTATTTTGTTTCGTTTTGTTTTGACTGCACCTGCTAGCATTTCTGGGTGTCCAATTTCTCCAAACTTAGTCTGGTTATATGAGGGGAAAAGAAAACCTAAGGAACTCAACACTGTCTCAGTCTTCAGGTGTTGAGGTCCCATGCTGCTGTGCCTTCTTCTCTCCATCTCTCACAGACCTTTTGTATTTGTTTGATGTATGATGTCTATAGGGTTTAGTTGTAATTAGCTAGAGGAATAGGGAAACATCTCTAGAAATTGGAATCACACTGTTTTGAAAGAAATGCAGCCATTCTTTTCTCTTTAAGTTTGTAAGGATGAATGAGGAAAAAAAAATTACCAGGAAAACTAAGGACTCTACTGTACAGTTTTTGTTTGTTCTTCTGCCTGCAGAGAATCTGTGATCTAATTATCCTTGGAATGACACAGGAGTTTGTTCCAGAAGTTCATCACTGCTGTGATACGTGACGACTCACTGGTCTCTCCAGCATGGCGCTTTTCATATTCCGCCACTAGAACAAGGGGAGAAATGAACAGGTCGCATCCAGGCCAGGGGCAATCTAAGCAAAATCAGAGACTTGGCAATTGTGTTTTTGTTTTTACTCTGTGCCAACTTTGGCCATTTGCTCTTATCTTTTGTTCTTGTAGGTTTGTCTTCAGTAGATATTCTAAAGTCTTCTGCATCCCCTGCTTCCTGTGTGCCCTTATTACAGATGGTAGCCTGGCGGCGATGTGTGAAAATCCTTCCATGTCTATCTTTCTTCTGCTCAATTAAATGTACTTAACCTGTTTCTCTCTCAAGGGGCTCTTTATGACAGCTAATTATCTAATTCAAACTGATAAGACACCGGGTTGTTAAACCTCCCAAGTCATATACTTTGATTTAACAAAGATTTTTCTGAAGGTCACGTCATAACTCAAAGGAGTTTCTGAAATGGGAATGTTAGGCCCAGCACAGGGCCCATGGGGATGCTGGGTTATTGAAGAGATTGATTTTGTGCTTAAAGAGTGCAGTATCTCATAACTTACAACTCATATGTGGTGCTTTGGTCCTGATGGAAGAATGCTTGTCTACTGTCACATACCAGGTAACCAGCATGCTTCTGGGGGAAATCAGCACCCATGCCCCATCTATGTGTGTTGGAAATGCTTTGAGAGCAGGGCATCACTGACCAATAGAAATTTAGCCCCTGTATGTACTGTACCTTCTCCCCTTAGCTAGTTTGAACTGCCACTGAAGCTTATTTTAGTTTTCATAAGAATTCCTAAAATTTTGGTAGGGCAAAAGAGAAGATACACTTTGTTTTTGTTTTCCTTTTGTTATTAAAATCGGGACTAGGATCCACTCCCTTGGAGTTGTTTTTGCTGGAAGGGACCATAAAGTCAGAATCCTAGTAAAAACAATAACAAACAGATTATTTTCGTGGAGGAGAGACTTGAGATATTAAATGAATTAGCCAATTCATGTTTCTCTTTACCCTCACTTGCTCCCTCAGTTAATGACTTTTCCTCTCTCTTTTACATCTCTTCTTTCTTCCTTTTTTTCCTGCCTCTTTTTTCTCATATGCCTTTGTTATTCTCTCTCTGTCTTCCCCTCCTTCTCACTTCCACAAATGCTTTCTCTAAAAGAAGACAATCTTGGCCATTGATCATTCTCCTTTTAGTCTTATATTTACTATTTCTAATTTTATAAGAGAATAGTGAGTCATAAGCCATAGGTTTCAGGTAATTCATGATATAGCATTGGCATTCTTGCTCTGAATACTGCCCCATCCTTCACAGGACCAAGGGTTTAGGTCCTACAAATGTCACTTACAGAATATCACCAAATAGAATAATTCTCAACTCTTGCACTTAGACCGTAATCTTAGCCTAAGTTCCTTTTCATCCGAAAGATTTATTTTGCAGTGGTATATCTATTGAAGCAGACATGTATGTTAATCTATTTCCAATGAGAAAGCATAGATCACCAAAAGGCTCACAAATACATTTTAACAGATTTTTCTAAAAGAAATCACTAGAGCACATGTTTGAGAACTGAGAAATACTTTTCTCTTTTGTAATTAAGCAAATAGCTCATTATTGTTAAAGGAAGACTAAATTCATCTGAACTTGATCATTCTTATGCTATTTGACACTTTTATTGCTCCCCTTCTATGTCTAAGTCACCACGTTAGAAAAAGTACATAGGCTTTAATCCAAACAACAAACCTACTGAGGTAGATTTTAGAAACTCATTTTAAGTACTGAGGAAACTGAAGTTTACAGGAGTTAAGGTACTTTGCCTAACTTACAGCTGTACATGGCAAAGCTAAAATGCAAATAAAATTCTGTCTGGCTTGCTCCATACCTTGGATGGTTTCTCCAACTATGAAACACAGTCAAGTGTAAATTGTGGCAACACTTCAGGGGTGAACGAAAAATCTTGTGTTAAGTTTGTCATCACAAAGTGAACTTGGTGGCTAGAACTGCCTCTATGTGCCTAGCAGCATAAGAATCAGCCATTCAGAATGGCGGGTCTACATATGTCTTGTGAATAATGAAGATAGAGATCTTGCTTTCTTTGCCCTCTTCCTTAAACTGGTCTAAAGGAAAGAAGAAACAAGGTTACTCACTTCGGATAATGTGACTACATGATCACCTCTGCTGAAAGTTTTAGCAAGGCAGCAGATCAAACATAAGTTCAGAAATCAGATTTGAAGATTAACTATGGATTTCATTTTCTGTCTTCTCCCAAGATAATAAAAAGCTGACTATATCTGTATCAAATTTATCACCTTTCTTAACTAATTTATTTAGTTATTAGGATTTCTATAATGCTTCTACATATGTTGGAATATTTTAGAATGTGACATCTTGAAATGTGGGAAATGTATTTGTTTAAATAGTTCCCTGTAAAATGTATTTACAGGATCATGCATAAGGTGAGCAAAAGAATTGAATGTTTATCATTAAATATGATATCATTACATTAAAAAAAGTACCTTAAGAGATTTACTAGTATATTAAATTTAACTTTACTTTTGTTTCCTTTTTTTTCCTATTTCTAATTTTATATTTTGGAACCGGCTACAGAATTCAATTTTATTACTGACAGATTGTGTAGATGTGTATTTCTTAAGAAAAATAATTTATAAGTACATGTTCATCACATGTATCATCTATGTGATAAGTCCAATATTATAACTTCAGATGATTTCTAGCACAAAGTATTTGATACATAGACCATAAACTGAAAGACCTTTAAATAATCACAAGTGAGAAAGACTGATTAAATTAAGAAATTGGTGCTGTGGTTTTGATTAATTATTTACATAATATTCATTTTCAAGAGAACAACACCCAAGCTTTCTTATTTTCACAGTCGTTTGCTCACATAAACACACATTAGAACAAAATATTAGTATTCAGTTTATAGATCAAATTAGATTCTAAACATATTGCTGCCCTTGAATCCTGTCTATAAAAAAATATACAGCTACTGTGGCCCTTCTTTTTAAGAGCACTGTGTGTCCATGGGAAGATCATTTAAACTCTCTGAACTTCTGCTGCTTCTTCTTTAAAAATATTATAAATAAAAATTCCTTGAAGAACTATATATAACACTATGCAGGTGGGGTTATTACAGTAAATATTCAAACTGCATTGTTAGTTGTTTTACAATTTCTTGATGGCCACTGGAATATAATCCCAAGTAATTGATTGTATTTTTTGTTTCAAGTATTTACTTAAATTATAATTAATTAACATATAGTGTAATATTAGTTTCAGGAGTAGAATTTAGTGATTCATCACTTATATAACACCCAGCGCTCATCACAAGTGCCCTCCTTAATATGCATCACCGATTTAGCCCATCATCCTGCCTACCTCCCCTCCAGCATCCCTAAGTTTGTTCTCTATAGTTGAGTTTGTTTTAAGATTTGCCTCTCTGTCTCTCTCTTTTTTTCTTACCCTATGTTCATCTGTTTTGTTTCTTAAATTCTACATATGTGTCAGTCTTTCTTTGACTTATTTTGCTTAGCATAATACACTCTATCTCTATCCATGTCATTGCAAATGGCAAGATTTCCTATATTGTTTATGCCTGAATAATAGCCCACCACTTCTTTATCCATTTGTCAGTTGATGGACATTTAGGCTCTTTCCATAATTTGGCTAATGTTAATTATGCTGCTATAAACATTGGGGTGTATGAGTCCTTTCAAATCAATGTTTTTGTATCCTTTAGGTAAATACCTAGTAGTGTAATTTTTGAGTCATAAGGTACTTCTATTTTAACATTTTGAGGAACCTCCATACTGTTTTCCAGAGTGGCTGCACCTGTTTGTATTCCCACCAATAGTGTAAGAGGGTTTCCCTTTCTCCATATCCAATATCTGTTGTTTCCTGTGTTAATTTTAGCCATTCTGACATGTGTGAGGTGATATCTCATTATAGTTTTGATTTATATTTTCTTGATGATGAGTGATGTTGAGCATCTTTTCATGTGTGGGTTAGTCATCTATATATCTTCTTTGGCAAAATGTCTATTCATATCTTCTGTCCATATTTTAACTGCATTATTACTTTTTTGGATGTTGAGTTTGATAAATTCTTTATAGATTTTGGATACTAACCCTTTATCAGATATGTTATTTGCCAATATCTTCTCCCATTCTGAAGGTTGCCTTTTAGTTTTGTTGGTTGTTTCCTTCTCTGTGCAGATTTTTATCTTGATGAAGTCCCAATAGTTCATTTTTGCTTTTGTTTCCCTTGACTCTGGAAACATGTCCAGTAAGAAGCTGCTATGGTGAAGGTCAGAGAGGTTCCTGCCTGTGTTCTCCACAGGATTTTGATGGTTTCCTGTCTCACATTTAGGTCTTTCATCCAGTTTAATTTGTTTTTGTGTATGGTGTAAGAAAGTGGTCCAGTTTTATTCTTCTGCATGTTGCTGTCCAGTTTTTCCAACACCATTTGTTGAAGGGACTTTTTTCCATTGGATATTCTTTCCTGCTTTGTCGAATATTAGTTGACCATATAGTTATGGTCCATGTCTGGGTTTTCTATTCTGTTTCATTGATCTATAGCTCTGTTCTTATGCTAGTACCATACTGTCTTCATCACTACAGCTTTGTAATATACCTTGAAGTGTGGGATTGTTGATGCCTCTGGATTTGCTTTTCTTCTTCAAGATTGCTTTGGCTATTCAGGGTTTTTGTGGTTCCATACAATTTTAGGATTGTTTGTTCTAGGTCTGCAAAAAATGCTGGTGGTATTTCTATTGGGATTGCATTAAATGTATAGATTGTCCTTGGTAGTATAGACATTTAAACAATATTTTTTCTTCCAATCCATGAGCATGGAATTTTTTTTTCCATTTCTTTGCATCATCTCCAATTGTATTTTTCTCACTCTTCAACCATTGAAATACACATATTTTCATGTGTATTTCTGTAACACAGTAAAACATAATGCTGCCATTGTTTAATGTGATGATAAGTCAGTGTAGAATATACCTTTCTATTCATACAATTCATAATTATAGCAACCAGCATTTATAATAAAAGATAACAAGAATGATCCTGGGAGAGGAGCAGTTATCAATGTGGGTAAAGTGGATATAGTTGTAGATATGTTCTCTTTATGAACAAAACCAAAAAGGTTACTTCTCTTCTAAATTGTATATGAAGATAGGGGCACCTGCGTGGCTCAGTAGGTTGAGCGTCTGACTTCAGCTCAGGTCATGATCTTGTAGTTGATGAGTTTGAGTCCTCTGTTGGGCTGTGTGCGGACAGCTCGGAGCCTGGAGCCTGTTTCAGATTTTGTGTCTCCCTGTCTCTCTGCCCCTCCCTTGCTCATGCTCTCTCTCTCTCTCAAAAATAAACATTAAAATTAAAAAAAAATGTATATGAAGATAATGTATATTTCCATTGATAGATATAAAGATATTAAATAAGCACATAATTTACATTATTTGTGTTAGTATTCTATTTCTATTATACCTAATTCAGGCAAGTAACAAAGGTTTATCTCTGGGAAAATAAACTATCAAAGATATCCACTATAACATACTAATTTTACTGATTTTATTTTACAGAAGTACAGATAGCCTCTGTCATAGCTTATTTTAAAACATCAATAGTTATTATATACAAATATGTTTTCCTTTGATGATTATGCATATATATTTTATGATATACTTCTAATATGCTTTGGGAGAATTGTTCTCTCTCCCTTGTGTTTTCATTAACATATTATAATGTTTAGCAGAGGAATGTAATTGTTTGTGTATATATCCTTCGCTTTAAACTGACTGGATTCTTTGAGAGCAGGAAATGTGATTTCTTTCTTTCCTTTTTTTTTTAATCACTAGAAGCTATACCATCTCTTAGGTATATAGATACTTAAAAATGTTTGTATGCTGTGAAATTAGACAAAAGTAGCAAGCAGAATCGTTATGCAATTAAACATATTTGGCATTAAAAATTGATAATCTCCAATAAGAAAAAAACAAAATACTGATAAATAAAAAGAACCAAAGTTACAGCAATTTAGAATTATTTTTTAGAGCCACACAGTCATATATCTTTTGTCCCCTAAATATTACTAATTCACAAGACAATATAATAAATCATGTTAGGTTTTGATGACTCAGCAAAATGAAAAGGCTGAAATCATTTCACAAATTTACTTTATAGAGACATTGAAATATACACTACAACAAAAAATCCTTTAAAATGTTATTAAAGTACATGTTCATTATTTAAGTACTAAAAAATAAACTTTTATTTTCTTCCTTCTACTATTTTCTAGAGTTATTTTTATCAATATTATTTATTTTCAAAGTTTATTCATATTTTATCATTTATTTTTAGTGTGTAGTTTGGGAGCTTACAAAGTAAGGACTCAGTTACCTAGTGAAACTACTTATATAAGTGCTCAACAAAGGTAAAGGTGTGTAGGATGTGTGTGTGCTCACATGTATGAATACATTCAACGATCTTTTCTGAATATATAGACAAAGAAGCAATAATCATTAGTCAATGCTTATAAATTGAAAGAAAACTGAACTAGGTTTCATATATTAGCCATCTTTTGAAAAAATGGTTTATGGGTGAGAAACTAAAATACAAAAATGCAGGCTCTAAAATACTTCACCAGACATACAGACATTTAGGAAGCTACTTTATTCCTAACTGATATAGTTAATAAATGATTTCCATTCTTATTCAGCCAGCTTTTCATTAGTATGAAAATGTGAACACTTTGAAGCTTGATTAGTGGGCTTAAAGAAAATAAAGTTACCTTTTTAATCTCAGAGTTAACTGTGAGACAGAATGAATGTTCTAATTACCTGAGGGGTTGGAATTATTCATGCATGACAAAGATTTAATTGATCCAGATGCATCCTGTAAGTAGAAGACAAAACCAGCTCTGAGGGAGTCTTTCCGCTGAAGAGCCAATGGAATTCTATGTTTGTAGTAAGGAAAATAAAGAACTTTGCTTTTCTTGTAATGTCCTCATTTGCTCAGGAAAGCTTAATAAATTATATCTGTCTCAAGGGTTGATTCTGCAGCCTCAATTTATTGGGATGAGCCCAGATATTATGTTTCCACATATTTGGAAATACCCTGTTGGAGTTTGCAAACTTTTCCTGTAAAAGGTAGGTGAACAAATAATTTTGGCTCTGGACCACATAGTCTCTGCTGCAATTACTCGACTTTGCTGTTGTATAGATAGCAATCATAGATAATACGTAAAGGGATGGGTTATCTGTGTTACAATAAAACTTTATCTACAGGGATGCCTGGGTGGCTCAGTTGGTTAAGTGACTGACATCTGCTTAGGTCATGATCTCATGGTTCGTGAGTTCAAGCCCCACATAGGGCTAGGCACTATGTGCCAAGCCTGCTTGGGATTCGCTTTCCCCCTCTCTTTCTGCCTCTCTCTCTCTCTCTCTCTCTCTCTCTCTCTCTCTCTCTCAAAATAAATAAATAAACTTAAAACAACAACAACAACAACTTTATTTACAGAACAAGAAACCTGCATGCAGGCCATTAGTGACAACCTCCTGGATTAAAGCATGCCTCTGTTAACATAACTAGAAAGTCTAAGGTTTTGAAATAATTTTTCTTCTACTCATTGACCTCATCCTTTTTAACATTGAAGATATGAACTTTTAAGGAAATTTTATTCATAGAATTTCCGTATATTCAACATTGAATATTTGAATGAATTCTCACTTGGCTTTTCATAATAGGGAGTATTAGTTTTAAAAAGAGTAGATATTTTGGTAAGATTGTTCTGTAATCCACATAATTTCTGAGTAAACCAGACTTTTCTGAATGCACTGCATATTTCTAAGCAATAATTTAGAAGATTTAAGCATGCTCAGTCAGTCATTCTTGAACAAATAATGGATACCATAAAGAATGCATGTGACTTCCAAAAATGCTAGATCCCATTAAGATATTGGATAAAGGTGGCTTATTTTAGCTTATTGAGAGACTACATATACTGAAGGACAGTGGCCAGGCCATATAGGATAATAGATCTCTGACCCACAATCTCTACAGCAAACCACTCTGGGAACCCAGACCACAGCTTCTGCAGCATATGGCATGGAACAATTAGAACTGGTCAATGATGACCAGCTTCCCTATTTTTTACCCTTCGTTCCAACATAGAATTAACCAGAAAAAGCTAAATATGCTCTACAAGTCATATAAGATGCTCCACTTCTAAGTTTTATTTTTAATGTTTATTTAGTTTTGAGAGAAAGAGAGATAGACAGAGAATGAGTGGGGGAGGGTCAGAGAGAGGGAGACACAGAATCCAAAGCAGAATCCAAGCTGTCAGCATACAGCCTGATGTGGGGCTCAAACCCAGGAACTATGAGATCATGAGCTGAGCCGAAGTCAGAAGTTTAACCCACTGAGCCACCTCGGCGCCCCTAAGATGCTCCACTTCTAAGTAGCCTGCCCCTGGCTTCCCCATGCCCATGGCCTCCTATTAGAACATACCTGAAGCATTCCTTTCCCTGCCTACTCCCCGCCCCCACCATACAGCTTTCCTACTCCACCGCCTTTGAGTTTTTTGACTCCCATGCTATAGAAAACTCTGGATAAATAGCTTCTGGTTGGTCTTATTTGGTGAGTTTTTGTGCATTTCCACTATAATCTTCACAAAGGGACATAGACCTCAAAGTTGGACAGCCTACATTTTTTTAATATTTATTTATTTATTTATTTTTGAGAGAGAGAGAAAGAGAGAGAGAGAGAGAGTGCACACGCTGGGGAGGAGCAAAGAGAGGGGGAGAGACAGAATCCCAAGCAGGCTCCATGCTGTCAGCACAGAGCCCAAAACGGGGCTCCATCTCATGAATGCTGAGATTATGACCTGAACTGGAATCAAGAGTTTGACGCTTAGTTAACCACCCAGGCACACCACATGGCTTGCTTTTAAGTAGAAGTTCTCGGGGCGCCTGGGTGGCGCAGTCGGTTAAGCGTCTGACTTCAGCCAGGTCATGATCTCGCGGTCCGTGAGTTCGAGCCCCGCGTCAGGCTCTGGGCTGATGGCTCAGAACCTGGAGCCTGTTTCCGATTCTGTGTCTCCCTCTCTCTCTGCCCCTCCCCCATTCATGCTATGTCTCTCTCTGTCCCAAAAAATAAATAAACGTTGAAAAAAAAAAAAAAAAGAAGTTCTCCCACTCATAACTTGGTAATATTGAGCACTGTTAAAAACTCATGTATGTACTACAAATCCTTCATTTGAAAATGTAATTGAAGTCAGAGAAAACACAATAATACTGTTAACACACAGGAATAAAGTGACAAGTAACAAATGGGATGTACTGTTTGAGAGCTGTGGGGTCCGATGGACTATTACAAGCTTGATGTAGAAGATTGTGTCTCTTGTCATCATCTCGGCTGGCTCAAGTTATTTTTTCTATTCCTAAAATCCTTCCCCAACTTTTCTCCAATCTCTGACCGGACCTCACAATATATACGCTTCTTGTTTACTCCCCATCCTGGCCTCACAATGTCATTCTCTGAAGAACTTTGGAAAAAATACCAATGCCTAAACTAAGCTCTAAAACCATTGATTTAGATGCTGAGGATTGGACTCAATATAAATCTGTATTTTTTAAAATACTTTTCTTGAAGAGTAATATACATACAGAGAGGTTCATATATAATCAATATCTTAAAATCTCCCCATTTGGTCATACCATGATATAGTCAGAGTTGAGAACCCCAGGAAAAACAAAAGTAAATGTTTACAGCTATGTTCCCAAGAACATACCACCATTAGTTCACATAGATAATCCACTTATAAATTTGTATTCCTTTGTAATATTTTATTTTGATTTATCTTTGAGTGTTTTGATTGTATGTTGATCAGGGAGGATACTCTTTCACATTTTAGTCAATACCAATGTTTCAATTTTTTACAGTGCTTATATGAAGCAGTTACCCTGTCAACATTTTTTTTTATTCCCCCAAATATAACTTCTGCATACCTCACTATGCCTATTAGAACATGTGCCAGGAAATCATTTCAATGAACTACCAAAGTATGCTGTGCTTATAAAAGTGTACTAGTCAGAGCAGTTTGTATCACAATCATGGGAGGATGAGGGAGCTATTGTTAAAATTGCCTAATTTGGGATTTTCTCCAACCATAACTGAATTAGCATCTATGAATGTAGAGCTTTGGAATTTGCTTTTTTAAGAACTCCGGATGATTGTGATGAATAATAAAGTTTGATAACCCCCTAATTCACTTTAAATCAGTTTAGTACTTACTAAATTTCTAACATTTTAAAAATAATGTGAAGGGTAAGAAAATAAATGGAAGTATAATCTAATAGCACAGTAATTTTATAGATATTTTAATAGATTTTGATTTCTTTCTTGGCTTCATAATACCCTCCCACCTTTTAAACAGAAGTATTTTATCTACAAAAGTTAATTATAGTATATTTTATCAACCTCATTACTTAGTTCTAGGCTATCAACCTCTAGAACTTCAAAAAATAGAGTTGATGGGCCATCTATATCAAAAACATTTGCACATCTCTTAAAGACACCTTTCCTAGTTAAGAAGGAATATCATTTCTAAAATAATGGGTACATATCAAAGAAGTAGTAAATATCAGGCACTTTCAGCATTTTTAATGTATTATTTATTTGCAAGATTACTCTAAATAATATTATTTCCATTGTCCTGATTAAGAAGCTGGGTGTTAAAGAGGTAAAAAAAATTGGTCACTGTTTCCCAAAGGGGTAATAACCAAGGTGACATAAAAGTCAATATACAATAATTGTCTATATACTTGCCAAAATCCTACTGTTCAAACTGAAAGTTGGTAACTCAGCCTACACTTTTTTGAAAATGGATATCATAAAGATATTAGAAATTATCTTTCTCACTTCAGTTCTTAATTCCAAAAAAGTATATAGACAACATTTTTGAAAATCACTTTGAAACTTCAAACTGATATCATGTGACTTCCCATTTCAATATGAGGTGTATTTCTATTAATATATTCATCTTTCTACAAAATTACAATACAGGTAATAGAACACTTTATATATCCCAAAATGGCTGAGATATGTAGGAGAAGTTGCTTTTTTAATTTTCTTAGAGTAAAGGAATAATATTTTAAAATAAAAATATAGAGAGATATTCATCTTTCTGTATATAATGAGTATTGAATAACTTCAGAAATTTAAGGAATTATTTCGTGAGAAAAAACTACACTAAGGGTTAAAAATTCACTGAACATTTTTATCAGAAAGGAAAAAATTTGAGTTTATGTAGTTACTGATTACATTTTTTATCATGAGTAGTAATTTACTATATCTTTAGTGAGTAACAGAGGAATTGGGAATATTAGTGGTAACAGTAGATACAAATTTTATATATCATTCTGTGTCTATAATAGAAGGATGAAATAATAATACAATGATTTTAATTTTGTCTTAGAATCTGCCCTTTAATTAAATGATGCAATAGATTTACCTACTTCTTTATGTGAAAAGCCATAATGTCCATGTAATTAAACCCATGAAAGATTTTTTTTGAAAAATAACAAAATCTATCTATCTTTAGCAAAAATAAAACTAGAAATCAAGGGGCTATTAAAAAGGATTTTTTTCTATGAAAAGATCACAGCATTTTGTGAATAATGTTTAAGATTTATAATGTCCAACATTCTGGGTGACTATTATGCAAATATTTGTGCACTTAATAAAAATCATAGAATTTTAGTACTGGAGGAGACAAATTATTTAGTCTGACTCCATTTTGTCAGTAATTAAGCTGAAAACCTGAGAAATGAGTGGTTTGACAAAGGTCAGAAATGCAGTTATCAGGAGACGTTAGATTGAAAACCATGATTTGTATCTTTTTTTCTATAATCTCTTGTTCCTGAAATAGATCAAATAATGGGTGTAGAAGATACAATAGATGAAGTTTGATTATCAAGGGGAAATGAAAACTAACCCTTATTTAGGACTGTCCATAAGTCAAACATAACACAGAGCCCTTCAATATGGACTATCTTATTTAATCTTCCAAACAGCCCATTAGGTAGGCATTATTACTACCACTTTACAGTCAATAAAACTGACACATAGAAAGATTATTTAATTTTTCCTAAGGCCCATGGCTAATAAGCACCAGACACAAAAGTGGAAGCCAGGCAGTTGGGACAGAGAGCAGATACCCTTAGACTCCATCCAAACTGTCATCCATTATTAACCTTTACTTGGTCCACTTGGCATTTCAGCAAATGTTATTGCCCTCCTTTTAAAACATACAGTCCAGTGCCCAGTTCTATCAAATGTGCCAAACTGCTAAGACTACTTATATATAAGTACAGGTATATAGTAAACACAGAGTAAAATTCTCTATTCTTTTCCACTTTCACAAACTTCCAGGTTATCAAACACCTATGGGCCAAAATTGACTAGGGAAGTGGTATCTGTTGTATTAATCTCCATACTGAAAGAGTAAGATTGACTTAGCCTTTCTGCCATACAATGACTGGACATGCATGAAAGTATTATTTATTTCTCCATTTTAGAAGTTCTCCTTCAGGATAAAGCTAAAGCCTAATTAGTTAGAGAGACTAGCAATAGCAACAACAACCAAAAAGTCCTTGCATTCCATTCTGTGAAAAAACATGAGATTATCAAATGATCAATCTGTTTTAAATCCATAATTAAGCCCATATCTCAAATAATAGTGTGTAGAAAAAGAACCAAAGATGTGGTTACTCATATTCTCAAAATTAGTGATTTTTCTATTTTTGGTTCCAAGAAAATATGCTGGTTTTTGTTTGTTTGTTTGTTTGTTTTGTTTTTCCCCAAAGAATGAAAAGAAAGCTATGGAGTTAGCTCCTACACATTTTTACATTGGGGCCAGAAAGCATATGCTCAAATCCCAAAAGCTACATGATCCTAAATGAGACACTCTATATCTTTGCCTCATTTCCTCATGTGAAAGCAGGAATAAAAATGGTAGCTATTTCAAAAAGTTGTTCTTGAAATTAGTTGACCTTATAAATGCACTTTATAGCTGCAGTGTGTGCTACTTAAGTATAACTTCTTTCTTTTATGTTTGCAGGACTTTGGGTAAAAATTACTATTTTAAGTATGTATTAATAACCCCAATTCCATGATTTCAAAGCTTGTTTCCAATGTCATAAAGAACCTTGACAATATAGCTTACCTTTTAGAAACATGCCAGTTATTTCTGCAAAAGAGCAGACCTGTTGTTGACAGCCTTTGTACGGTCTTCAGGCTAATGTTTAGTGACTAAAAAGGGCTTTGTTTTATAATTGATGTGATAGCTTTGCCTTAGAAGTCAGAACCACCATTTTGGTAATAATATTGTATTTCTAGAATGAGTATTTGAACCACAACATTAATTTTTGGACCTTTTACACCATGTCAAGATGGCTGTAATGCTAATACCATTGAAAAACTGAAAATGTCAAGCAAACAAGAAATATGCACAATATTAGTAAGCAATTTTGACTTTAAAAATCTGAATTGGTTTGTTTTTTGGGTTTCACTTTAGCTTAAAAGACTGATTTCAACATTTCTGAGCATGTTTATAATAGAAGGGAGAGGGACTGACTAGGATTTATTTAACTTGGTCAAATGATGGCAAAAGTCCAATGTACTAGGATGACTCAGGGTCAGAGTTTGCACTGCTTGAATTGTTCTTTGGCTTCTTCCACGCACCCAGGGTCATGTACTATAAGCCTGGAGAGCAAAGAAGTGAACACTTTAAGAAATTGTCTTACTAAAAGATCTGGGAATGTAAGAACATGAGACTGCAGGCTTTGTGCCTTGACCATTAAAAGGTAGGATTATGGGAGAGAAAGATAATTTTCGTCATTCAGCTGAGGGGACTGTGAATCACTCAAGGGCTATTAGAAACTCAGAGAGAAGCACCCAAAGCAGAACAAAGGGAATACTTCTGGAGCAGGACATTGGTTTTGTTTGCCCTTAGGATGAAGAATAAAAAATGAGCTGACAGATAGATAGATAGATAGATAGATATAGATATATATTTAGCATTTATTTATTATTGAGAGACAGAGCATGAGCATGGGAGGGGCAGAGAGAAGAGGAGACACAGATTGAAGCAGGCTCCAGGCGCTGAGCTGTTAGCACAGAGCCTGACGCGGGGTTAGAATTCACAAACCGCAAGATCATGACGTGAGCCAAAGTGGGACACTTAACCGACTGAGCCTCCAGACTCCCCCCAAAATGAGCTGATGTTGAAACAGAAGCCCAGATAGCAGAGAAGGAGTGGTTCATGTGCATGCAAATGCTGCCAGAGAAAATAGAAGGCTATATATGAAAGCCAAGAGATTAAATTCTCGATCATCACATTTAATTTGTACTTTCTCAATCAGATGAATAATATTAAAACGAGCTTGCTGAGAGTGGGTGTGATATAATGGTTAAGAACCCATGCAGGGATCAAACCAATGGGTTCAAAGCCTGACCTGGTCATTATAAATTCGTATAATGATAATATTGACCTCAAATGATTCGGGGAGGATTCAATTAGTTAATTTTTATGTGCCACTGGAGTTTTCAAATATCACTGGGACTCAAAATGTGACACCCCATCTGAAAACTAATCTGTCAATTTCTCCTAATGATAAATATCCATCTATTATATGAATCTTCTAGGTATTTACTCAAGAAAATTAAAACATATGTGTACAGGAAATAAAAACATCTTATTTCACTTTCCACAATGTTATGCTGTGTTAGCATAATAAATATTGAGAAACTACTGGGTTCTTAGAAGTCTCTAGACAGAGCTGGCATTTAATCCTCTCAAAAAAAAAAAAAAAAAAAACCCTGTAAATTAAACACTATTATTTCCATTGAAGAAAGAGAAAATTCCAAATCGAAGAAGCCCAGTACCTTACTAAGCGATAGGGTAGGTGCTGGAGACAATATTAACAGCAATGACAACCAAACTAATAGCTGAATGAACCCTACAATCCACCTTTCCCTTGTTATATCATATTCTTTTGCTAGTTTATGCCGTTTTTATTAAATCAAAAGCCATATTTCATTAAAACTTCTAAACCATATTTCCTTAAATATTCCCACTTATTGTGATGTAGCAGTGGGGAGAGGGAACAAATTTTAGTTAATTCAGTTTTAAAACTTCTGATATCAAGGGGCACCTGGGCAGCTTTGTCAGTTAAGTGTCCAACTCTTGACATCTGCTCAGGTCATGATCTTATGGTTCATGAGATTGAGCGTTGAGTTGGGCTCTCTCCCTCTCTCTCTGTCTCTCCCCTGCTCTCTCTCTGTCTCTCTCTCTGTGTCTGTCAAAATAAATAAACATTTTAAAAAAATCTGACATCACATTATTGAAATTATTGTTCATTGTTATAGACTGAATGTTTGCTCCCCTTGCCCCGCATTCATATGCTGAAGCCATAACCCCCCAAATGATAGGATTTAGAGATGGGACCTTTCGTAAGTAAATAGGTTTATATGGGGTTATGAAGGGGCATCCCTCATGATAGGATTAGTGTCCTTAAAAGAAAAGGAAAAGAGAGAGAAACATCTCTCTCCATGTGTGCTCAAATAAGGGATCATGTGAGTACACAGCTAGATAGCAGCCTCTTGCAAGCCAAGGAGAGGACACTCATCTGACACCTTGATGTTGGCTTGTCAGCCTCCAGAACTGTGAGAAATAAAGGTCTGTTTTTTAAGCCACCCAGTCTCTGGTATTTTGCTATTGTGGCTAAGACATTAACTTAATACAGTTTCTAGGTTGAATTGCTCTATTTGCTATTGTTGTTTTTGTTTTGGCAAATATTAACTCTTTTGCCTGCTTTTCATATGGAGAGAAGGTACAGTGAAAGATGTACAATATAACCCCATACAAGCCAGAGGTGGCCAGGTTCATAGGCCAGGAATGAGATAAAATTAGTGACCAAGAACTAATTTTATCTCATTCCTGGCCTATGAACCTGGCCACCTCTGGCTTGTATGGGGTTATATTGTAGAACCCACAGCCTCAGACTTGCTATAGGTATCCAAGTACTAGTGCTTGACCCAATGGTCTAACGGTGCTCCTTGTACTTCTGTGCCTCTCACCACATGCCAGGAATTGTCTTGATTTCCTTTGTTTGCATGCAGGGCATGAGGATCCAGGAAACAGATACAGACATGTCTATTTGGCTATAGTGACTGTCTGTACACCATTATCCCACCATTTATAAGAAATGTCAACATCAAGGTCTCTGCCTAAAAGATATACTTGGGCTCCACCTTATCCATGTAGACTATTATGTGCCTTTCCCTTACTGCATGGCTCTAAGGGTCAGCGATACTTTATTCCCCTTCTCTCTCTCTCTCCATCTTCCTCTGTTACTCTTGATACACCAAAAAATCCCTCAGTCTGAAAAGAGCAGACTTTTATTTACTTGCCGAATGCAATAATATTTTAAATAAACATTAAAGGAAGTCAATCTATACTTTTTTCTGAATGGTTTCTATTTTAAGACTATTGCTGCAAAATTATATTTCTTACTCTCGGAATCTAAATTTTAATTTACAGTTTGTATTTGCATTCTTTCTAGATCAATTGTAAAATCCTTGCCCTTATCTCCAGCATAGGGAAATGGAAACCACGGGTTAACTAATGAGAGTGACTTAGTGAAGGCAAGAAACAAATAAAACCACATGAATGTTTCATAAAAATGCAATGCCAATTACATCAGAAGGAATTTCCTTCTAAATGCTCTAAGTACTGTGTGTTCTGTACCTTAGTGACTATATTATTCCTCTTCCCAGAAATGCTACAGCATCCTGTGGTTTTTAACTTATATAACTGATACATATTTCTGAATATTGAGTATAATCACGTGTCTTATGTGAAACTGTCTTCAATACTTTTAGATCTGAATGATCTCGTTCTTATTCAGTAAGTAACTAGCAAACACGCCTATGTGGAGCATACAGTTCTGGTCCTTAAGGAATGTGGAGACAAACTTGTACAAACGTTGTATATAAAGGGTCAGATAGTAAACATTTTATGAGTTGTAAGCCACATTTGAGATTCTGTCACATTTCTCGTCCTCCTACTCCTTTTCTTCTTTCACCCTTTACAACCTTTTAAAAAGATTAAAATAAAATAATATGAAAAAAAAAGCCATTCTTAGCTCACAGGCTTTGCTGTAATTTGCCCAATGTGCTAGTTTGCTAATTCCTGTCCTAGACCAAGATTTTTGAAAAGAAGGACAATATTGAAACAAGTTTGTATGCTCATAATTTATTAAAGTGATAGGAATTAATGTGTCAGGCAAGTGACAAAAGGCTGGGGGACAAAGTCCTGATAAGGTGAGTTGTGAGAGACTTTCCTTATCCTCATATTGATCCTCAGTTGTCCCCTGCTGCTACAGTCTTTCTTTGTACAAATAATTTGGGACTTTATATTATTTCTACAGCTTTGTGTTAGCCTCTCATTTGAAAGGGAAATTTTTCCTCAATGAGATTAAAATCTCTCTTCTTCTTTTGGAGACATTTTATTTGGAAATCACTAAAAAATTGCAGAAAAGTTATGAGAATAGAAACAGGAGAAAAAAATGATTATGCTTTATACTAATTTACCTAGAGTGAACATTTAACTTCTTGGCTTTATCAGTGATTTCCTTACTTATAATTTTTTTTTCTGAAGCATTTGAAAGTGAGTGGCATACATCCTCAGACCTTATCCTTTAATATCTCAATGTGTGTATTTCCTAAGAATAAGGATATTCTCTTATTTTACCATAATACAGCTACCAAGTTTGGCAATTTATTAAAGAAATACTTTTGTCTAATCTACCACCCTAATTGCAATTTTGTCAATCAACCCACAATTGTCTTTTATAAAACGTTTCTTTTCCCACTTTTTTCTGCCAGTACAAGATTCAGAAAAGGATTGGGTATTGTATTCAGTCCTCACATCTCCTTTAATCTGGATGAGCAAAAACTTTATCTTACCACTCATGTAATCACTGATAAATGATACACCTATACATGGTTGGTTGATGCATTTATAATTCAAGAAACAGTTTTCCTCAGTTGCCACTAAGGTTGTCAGTCCTTACAAGGAACAAAGGTTGAAGGTCCCACTGGAGCAAGGTCCTCACTTTACCAGGTGACTAGCAGAGGCTTCCCACACCTGGCCTCAGGTGGTTGGTTCCTTGTTTTGGAGCTCATTGCATCTACTCTCCCTCATCAGCACAACAATGACAACAATGATGTGCCTGTCACAGAGGTTGAGATCAAGATTCTCTTTAAAGTAGCCAGTATAAATGTTGAGCCTTTCTGGCCAGGCTGGTGTGCAAAGGCCCTGCCCAAAGTCAACACTGGGAACCTCATCTGCAGCCAGGGCGGCACAGTGGAAGGTCCTGCCCCCTTCACCTCTGTGGCCCCAGCTATGGAGAAGAAAGGGCAGGCAAACACAAGAATCTGAGGTGTCCAATGGTAACATGGGCTTTGGTCTTTTTGACTAAACCTCTTGTAACACTTTCAGTAAAAAGCTGAACTCTTAAAAAAGGAAAAAAAAAGAAGAAGAAAGAGAAAGACAAGAGAAGAAATGAAAAGACAAGACACAGGATAATAGACTAACCCAAGTCCTATTTATCTAGACATTTCAGTGGCATCTAACCACCCTCAGCAGTGATTCTGAATCTTTTATCCAGCTTTCCAACCTTCCATTATATATTCTCATTATTTATAGAGATTTCTCTGGGTGTGAATTCTAGCTCTACTTCTTGTTCACTGCATGTACAAAAACTCTTTCTCCTTCTTCTCCTTTTTCCTTTTCTTCTGCTTCCAATTTGATTGTCAGTTTTTTGTTTTTACTTTCATTTGGAATATATAGAGATAGATATAGACAGAGACATAGAGAGATATAGACCTTTTTTTTATATGATTTACTTCTGTTATCTAAGAAATTATGAGTGATAATCAGGGCTCAATGTGTTATACCAACTGAGCTATGAATGTTTTCCATTTGTCTTTTGTATGATGCAATTTACCTTCTAGAGTCAATCATAACGATGAATAACCAAAAGGTTTTCAGGGGCTTCTGAGTGGCTCAGTCAGTTAAGCATTGGACTTCAGCTCAGTTCATGATCTCATGGCTTGTGACTTTGGCCCCATGTCAGGCTTTGTGCTGATAGCTCAGAGCCTGGAGCCTGCTTCAGATTCTGTGTCTCCCTCCCTCTCTCTCTGGCCCTCCCCCACTAGTGCACGCGCTCTTGCTCTCTCAAATATAATTAAACATTAAAAAAAATAAAATAAATAAAATAAAAATAAATAAATAAAATAAAAGTTTTTCAAACATATTAGTATGAATACTTTTCATAAGCAGAATATTTTGTCAAGTGGGTTGAGAGGGTAATGGTCACAATGAATTTTGCTCAGATGTTCTCTGATAAACCTGAGAATGTCGTGACAGGAGGTCCGACTTATGAAGCCAGTTCTCAGTGTTCAAATATATGCAGCAAGTTGGTTGTTCTGTTGAAGACAAGGAGTTCACATGTTCAGAACAAGTGTTTAATTGTGAGGCAAGAATAATTTAGTGGTGCCTGAATATAGAACTTAATACCCTCACACCAATTTGCATTGAGATATTGGCAAAATTATTGCATTATGAGAAAGTCTATGAGTTATAAAATAATGTTTTTGAAGAAATATATTGGTTAATTAATAAATGAAAGTCACCCCAATATTTACACAGATAAATTATAGACACTACCACACATGAAATTACAAAAAGTTATTTCGTCAATGCAACTTTCAACCTACCAAGATACATAATTCAGAAAAACTCATAAATATATTAATAATTTTAACAGAACAATAAAACTTCTATATAAAATATCTGTATTGTTAAAATCTTAAAGTGTCATTATAAATTAAAAGGTAAATGCATGCAAATCCAACTGGACACTTCTTTTTTTTTCTTTTCTAGGAGACATTGCTTACCTATGGTGTAAAAGAGAAGGGAACACTCTACATTTTACCCTTCACTTGTTACTAGAAATACAAAGAGCAAAACTTCTTTGCTTAAAACAAGCAAAGTGTATAAACTAATTTACTGCACTGATGCTTCTAATTGATGTTTTCTATTCATTTAGTATCTTCTGTAAGTAAAATACATCTGTAATTTTCTCAAGGACATTTATAACTCATAGCAATGAAAAATCATATTTATCTCAACAAAAGCAAAGATTGTGATTTGTGCAGTCCAATGACTTCTATGCTGTGAATGCAAGGTTTGTAAAACACTATCTCTGAAGTTTTAGTAGTAATTGTAAAAATTATTTGTAAAAAAATTAGCATATGTTTAAAAAAATCTTGATATTATGGACAAAAATCTAGTGATCTATAGCTCAGACTAGCTTTCTTTTTTTTATGAGAAATACGCTTAATTTATATTTAAAACCCTACTATAAGTTTTGTTTATATATCATCTCACTAAAACTTAAACCTTCTGACCTGTTGAAAATTGTAAAAATTGAGAAAAGAGACATTAATGAGAGTTGGGTTTGGAAGTAAAGAATAATTTCTAAATATATTGTTTTCTTATTTTTAAATGTAAGTATTACTTTCCTATATTTTAAAAATAAGTATTATTTATCTTTCTAATTCATCCACTAAAATGCACTGCCCAATGCATTCATCATATATAATTGTCCATAATCAGTACCTGCTGTGGGGAGTAGCATTATCTCTGCAATATTTGAATGGGAGTAAGGTGACAGAGTGACCATCTCTCAGCTCAGTATTGATTGTATATTTATTATTTATATCATGAATGAATTGCAATTCTACCTGGCAATATTTCTATTATAATCATTCTGTGTACCAGAAATACAATATTTTGCTTCTGAAAAAATCAGTTTCTCTTTGAATTCTGTGTGCTGTGATAGTCTTTTAACTAATCCAAGTTAAGCCACAAAAGCACACTTGTTTCGATTTTTTATTTTTAATTATTTGTTGTTTTGTTTATATTTTGTTTCCCCGAACATTGAATTCTTACCTAGATCAAGTGAGGAATTATAAAGACATGAGAACATGTTCCTTGCCTTCCAAATCTAACCCTTAGGGGTGCAAATTGTACCCTGGGCTCTACATCATGAAACGTCAGAAATGACTTTCCCCTTAGGATATGACTTCTTTGAAAAACTGAGTCCTCACCAATGCTAGTCTTAGTGTATAAACCCTGTAAGATAACAAGCCAGTCTATCTAATAGTATGTAATTATCAACAAATGATTAAAGTTTATTATTCTAGATCAATACCATGTTGGTGTTGTTATTCAGAGAAATATGAAAAGATTTTCTTGCCAAAGCATCCTAGAAATCTAAAAAAGTTGAACTCATAAAAATAGAGAGTACATTGGTGGTTTCCAGGGCCTATGGGGTGAGCAAATGGGGAGATGTTGGTCACAGGGACAAATTTTTTATTATAAGATGAATAAGTTCTGAGGATATGAAGTACAGCATGGTGACTATAGTTAACAATACTGTATTGTACACTTAAAATTTGCTAAGAGTGTAGATTTTGTTCTTCCCACACTGATATGTCCCGATTCGAGAGACCCCCCAAAAACAAACCACCAGAGTCCAGAGCCAAAGCCAAGCGGCAAGGGTCGTTTATTGCAGGTTCGAACCTGGTCCTCCGCGCACTCGTTGCCGGTGACGCAAGAGGCCCAGAGCAAGGATCTTACAGCTTCTTTTATAGACAGGCACAAACAAGTTAGGGATTTTTTTGAGGTTACAGAGTTGTTATAGGCTGACATTTAAATTTGAACGCTCAGCAGAACTTGATTGGTTCCCGCCTTTATTTCAAACCATTCAGCAGAACTTGATTGGTTCCCGCCTTTATGTCAGACTACCACCGGGCGCGCCCTGGCTGGTTTCGGGAATGGCGGGGGAAGGGAAAGATCTTTTCTTTGCAGTTGTGAGTACACCTGGTAATTTTTCTCTTAGCCTCTCAACACATAACTCCCACATCCCCCCATGTACGTAGTAACCATCGAGGTGATTGATGTGTGAACTTACTCAATGGGGAAACAATTCCAAAAATTTTCCTTTCAAGCCATGATGCAATAGTGAGGGAAAGAAAACTCTTGGTAACCTTATTTTCTTTATTTTGTTTTGGGGCCCTGTGGATATGATTATATAATAATATAAAAGATTTGTGATTAAAATACAATAATCAATTACTGTGAAATAGATCCTTTGCAGTCCTATTCCAGATGAATCAGATGAAACGACAGTACCAATAACTTATTAGCAAGGAACATGTTTAGTTCAAAGAATCGGTAATACACATAAATAATAATCAAAAGAATTCTGATACCTCACGCTAAATGCAACAAGTACTCATCCATTTGTTCATTTAATAAACATGAATTACATTAATCTTAGAATAAATCAAGTTCAAGCTAAGGACATGGATACACAACTTTCTTTGAACTTTGTGTAATGATGCTAAAAAAACAAAGCAATCAGCAGCTATTATATGAGATTTTATTAGGAATGTGGGATGTAAAGTTTGTTACAAGCACAATTTGAGGAACAATAGTGAAATTTAAGAAATCTTAATTATGTGATTGCAGAAATTCTGTTAATAGATTTGCAGATGTTTTATAAAGTAATAAACCTTACTACTTTCTAAAACTAATTTAAATATAACATACTTAGGGTGATATGTAAAATTTTAAAAGTAGGATTTTTAATGGATATCCAAGGCAAATTAATTTAAATTACTAGCAACTTCTGCTTTCTCATTTTAAAAAACCTTGATTCAAATGCATTATTTAGACCTAATTTCTGGAACTGTTTCAGAGGCTTTTTGTCATGCCTTTCTATAAATAATGAATTATTTGAAAATTTTGAAAAGCTCAGAGAGAAAATATTAAATTGCTAATAATACCACCTCTCAAAGATCAATTTTAATTTCTCAGTACTACCTTTTATAATAAAAAATAAATTGAATGCTATGTTGGATGATTAATAAATATGTTCCTCTGAAATATCTTTGTAAATCAGTTAATATAATTAATTGCACTTTAAAGGTCCAAATTCCTTGTTCTTATATGTCTATACTAAATTTAAATGTTATATAATCTGATATACATTTATAAAAGACTGTTGTGTATCAGGAAAAAAAATTCTCAAAGAATTCAGCAATAGCAGAAAGATTTTAGTGGCTATGAAGAAATAATTGAGTGCTTGACATCTAACTTTTTAGGTCAAAACCTGAAAAGGCAATATCTGAAAATAAACTGATATAAAATTGTAGAATTTTAGTTGGGTGTTAGCTTGGTGGTTTCATAAAACAAATTGAGTACGTGACCTGGATTTCAGAAGGTGCACAGAACAAAAGAAGAGTTAGTTAAGAGCTAGAAGCCAGTTTAGTCCATGGAATCTTGAAACAGTGGATGGATACAATCAAAGTCACCTATGGCCACAATCCAAATGGTCAGGGAGGAGGTGAAAACAGGAAGCAAATTAAATTCTAGTTTTCCAGTTATGAGGAATGGATATTGGGGTTATTCAGGTCTTTTACAGCTAAAGCCAAATAACAAGGTTAATGCCATGAACTGACTGATTATAACATGATATATAAAATGTATTGCCTTACAGTAATAAGTAATCGATAGTCTTATTTTTATTTTTCCCCATTTAAAAAATTTATTAAATGATAAGAATGCATATAGGAAGACAAAATTCGTAAGATTTTTGCCATCTCAAATGGATTAATTGTCATAAATTGCTTCTGAAAAATTAACTTCTTTAATTTGCATTTATAGATTGTATACAAAGAAAAATTTACAAAAAATAAAAAAAATTGTATTTATAAAACTAAATGTAGTGTAAGAGAAAGAAAGTTCTATATATTGGTTGTAATTAGCAGTGATCTTTTCCATCTGTATTTCTTGGCTCATGGCCCTCTACCTCCCTCCACTCCCATTCCATTGTCACATCACCTTTTCTCCCTCTGCTTCCAACATTTTATCACCCTCTCTGACTCTGACCCTCCTGTATCCCTCTTACATGGATTTTTTAAATTATATTGGGCTTGATGATAATCTCCCTAACTCAAGATCCTTAACTAAATTGCATTTGCAAATCCCCTTTGTCATGCGAAGTAATATATTCACAGGGTTCTTGGAATAAGGACACCAAGCCAGGGATATCATTCCCCCACCACAGACAAGCTAAGCTGATATATGCTTTCCTTCATTGCTGTGTTCTTGGTGCTGAGCACTGCACTTTGAACAAACTATATATTTATATTTATTTCTATTTCTAATTTCTATTTCCATTTATTTCTATTTCTATATTTCTATTTCTCTCTATATATTTGATAGAATTGTTAATTTTTTTTAACATTTATTCATTTTTGAGAGACAGAGACAGAGCACGAGCAGGGGAGGGGCAGAAAGAGAGGGTGACACAGAATCTGAAGCAGACTCCAGGCTCTGAGCTGTTAGCACAGAGCTTGACATGAGGCTCGAACCCAGGAAACATGAGGTCATGACCTGAACTGCAGTCAGATGCTTAACAGAATGAGCCACCCAGGTGCCCCTTGACAGATATTTTTAAATGAGTGAGTTAATCAGTCTTCAAAATTATATATAGCTTATCAAGCTTTACGTAGTCCATTGTCCATTTTTATATGTTGATTACCAAAAAGTTTTCAGATTTTTATCAAAATATCTTTATCGTTAAAACCAAAAATTTTAGAGTCTGAGTAAAGATTTGATGTTGGAAGAAAAAGTAACTGGAAACCCCTTTCTACAATCTTGCATCTATGTGTATCTTTCTGGAAAGATAATCCACTGCAGTAGGGGAAAGTTTGACTTTTTGTTACAAAGCTAATTTTGAGATTATTTTTATGCTGAAGTGACAGGGATCTTCATGTTTTAGCCTTCTTTTAACCTTATGGAGAAACATAAAACAAGACACATCCTTTCTTTCACCTAATATGCCTTCAAACATTTTGGGTCACTTCATTAAATTAATTTCTATGACAATATCTTCTTACATTTAGATTGATTTTTGTATTTCTCTTGTTTCTAAAGAACTACTTTACTGTCATAACTAATATAAACATAACGTTTTGGGTTTTATGTGATCAATACATTGTACAAAGATAGACTTATTACCTTTATTAGAGAAAAACTGTAAGTATATTCAGTAATATTCTATAAAAATACATTTTATCTCATATGACCCCCTAGTGAAGGACAACAGCCTGCTACTTTGATACAAAATAGTTTCAAGTAATTTTTAAATCTTAATTCAGATCTTTACATTTAACCATGTGAATGTTATCATGTTGTTTTTGGCTCATTATTATAGCCTGCCAAAATCAATTTGAATCCAGGTTTGCTAGGAATAAATTACCTAGAACCTACTGCTCTCCTTCTTCATATTTAGTAAGAATTAATCATTAATCAAAGAAATTACTTTTGTCATCTTTAAACATTAAAACATGGTATTACTACAATAAAAGAAACACCAACATTACCAGATGCATTTCTGTGATTATGGGATCAAGTCAAAATAAAACTGTCACATACCTTGGTTGATTTGGATGGGTACAATTGACATTAAATTTAGAGAGATGTAAACAAAAGACAAGACCCCTTCATCAAAATGCAAAAAAAAAAAATGTATATTTAAAATGTATGTGTAGATGCGGCATCTGGGTGGCTCACTTGGTTCAGCGTCTGACTTTGGTTCAGGTCATGATCTCATGGTTTGTGGCTCCAAGCCCCACATTGGGCTCTGTGCTGACAGCTCGGAGCCTGGAGCCTGCTTCAGATTCTATGTCTCCCTCTCTCTCTGCCCCTCCCCTGCTAGTGCTCTTTCTCTCTTTCAAAAGTAAATAAATAAATAATTTTTTAAAAAAAGTATCTGTATAAACCAAGAGCTTAAAGATGTATTGGAGCTTTTAAAATATCATTTATGTATTATATATTATGGACATCTCAAGATCATTATGTGATCATTAAGAATATACAACCAAAAATTCACATTACAGTATAGAATAAATACTACAAACAATATAAAATCATTTTTGAAAAATAAACTAAGATGGTTTCCAAAATGATTCAAAGGAAAGAAATTAAATAAATTTAAATAATGTGAAAAATAAAAGTTATGATAATAAATAAAAAGGAACTGTTATGCCAATTATGTAGGTTTAAAATAAGACACAGGGATAAGTTAATAAAAACCATGCCCCAAAACATAATTGAAGTGAAAAGTTTCCTCACATGATAAATTTCTACAGATTAGAAAATTAACAATTTGGAATTTGGAAATAAAAATGATACAGATATTTAGAGAAGAAAAAAACAACAGCTAAATAAAAGGAGTGTACGTTAAAAATAAAGAAAGACTTTTTTTAAGCTATCCTCAGGTATGTTTACTGTGTTAAAAATGAAACGAAACAAAAATTTACTGTTTTGTTGAAATAGTAAAAAAAACACAAGCCATCAACTGTTGCCAGGTGTCACTTTATGTTTAAGACATAAAAAACTCTCTGAGGTATGTAAGTTCTTAGAAGGTAGAGCTTTTTGAAAAGTTACCAGAATTTGCTTGTGCTGCAGCCAGACAAAGACAAATCAAAGCACATTGCAAGACTGGGGAAAAGCACAAATAGATTTACAGCAGGTAAATTATTTTTATAAGTGCCGTGTATAGATCTCAAAACAAACTTTAAGGTTAAAAGTGCCGTGATAATAAAACACACATAAAAACACATAGCAATTTAATCATTTAAAAATAACCATGATAATGGAAGAGTAATGTGTAGAAATAAAATGTTAATTTTCTTATGTTTTATGGGGATAAAATATGCTTCAATCTTGATTTGATAATTAGAAACAACATTTTTCTTAAATATAACAACTATCAAAATATAGAAAACTAAGTGCATTGCTGAAAATTACTGAAGAAAAAACTAATAGAAATATGGTTTATGGAGTTAAAGAGAAAGACAGAAGAGAGCTTGATACCATGAGCATTAAGTTTGAGTTATCGCCAAATCTCCTATGTTCCATTAAGAGCAAACCTTTAAAGTTGGTACAAAGACTAAAATATAATTGTATGAGAATAAAAAATGAAAAGAAAAGTAAAAACATAAGAGGATGGGAGGTGAGAATGTGGCAGAGGAAGAAAAAGCTAAAATTTTTGTCCTCATTATTTGTTGGGCCTTTTTAAAACTCCTTATATGCTACAATTCTCAGAGGTAATGACTAGTGTCAGCATCATAATTATCTTCAGATTATAAAATGTAGACTGAAACTTGGAGAGCTAGAATAATAGTAACAAATGGCATCTATTAAGTGGCTAAGTCATTACATTCTAAGTCAAGAAACATTAAATAGGGCAACATATACAATTTACATTTTTGTAATAATAATACATGATTACATACCTTTCTTCACGAGCAACAAGTTACAACTGGAAAAAATTCTAAAATAAAAATATATGAATAGAACGGTAGGAAAAAATGACAAAAATGACAGACTTTGACAAATCAAATTGGGAAAAATGAATGAGTATATAATGGCTCTAAATAATATGGTTAATGTGTTTAGGTTAAGAAGTAATAACTATGAGGGGTACAAAAATTAATCTAAATTAGCTTTTACTTGTTTAGACATACAACTGTTAAAAGTTAAATTATAGGTGAAATTAAAGAATTACAAATGAAATATCCAAAACAAGCCAGACAATAATAATCACACAGGCCTGTCACAAAGAAAAGAAAAGAAAAAAAAAAGACCTCCAATATGACATTTTTAAAAGAAAAGAAAATTGTTCTCATTAGTCTCTTGTACACTCAGGATTAACTTATAAGGTTATTTAAGTTTTATCGCCTATAGACTAAGTATTATAAATATACATTGTGCTAAGAAAGAATGAATTGAAACAGATAGACCTTCTCTAATCAAATAAAAATATCAAAAGAAAAATAAATTTATGAATAAAAAGGGGAAATGAACACAGATACAGAAGAAACTAAAATTCAGTGCCAAATTATGTTCCATTCTGTGGCAGTGCATATTAAAGGGGTGATAAAATTGAAAATAATTGAGGAAAATATAAATGATCAAATGTGGCTTTATAAAAATGAGAAATCACCAAATTTTGCCAAGCAATTCAGTCAATAAAATGACAGATGAAACAACTGTTTAAATCCACAAAACAAGAAAAGAATATAAGACTAGATAATAGGACATGAATTATGTCAACATTTTGAGAACGAGTAAACAGATGAAGAAAAGGTAACTGACCACCCAACAAAAGAGGTTCCAGCCTAATCCCTACAGAGAAAAATAACGAAGTGTCAGCAATTCACTGCTACAAAATCCTAGAAAGACAAAAGTGGCAGATACCATGTAGATATCACTAACCATGTGGTCAAAAGTGGGAAGACTGGTTGAAAGTGTGTTTAACAGTACTGGATGCAGGCAGCGAGGCCCAGGTCTCTCCTTCCCACATATCACCCAACAAACACCTCAGCCAATATGTTAGAGAATTTTGCCTTGAGAAATTGGACTCTTTGAGAAGTTACAGTTCATGATATTTGGATTTCCTAACTAAAAAGATATTATAGGGGCGCATGGGTGGCTCAGTCTGTTAGGCGTCTGACTTCGGCTCTCATCATGATCTCAAGGTTCATGAGTTCGAGCCCTGCATAGGGCTCTGTGCTGACAGCTCAGAGCCTGGAGCCTGCTTTGGATTCTGTATGTCATTCTCTCTGCTCTCCCCCAACTCGTACTCTGTCTCTCTCTCTCTCTCTCAAAAGTAAATAAATTTTAAAAAATTTTTTAAAAGACATATAACCAGTCATTCTCTACAAATGTATATCAATCCATTCTCTACAAATGTCATAATTTTATATTTGCTTACCCTGTATATAAGAGACCTGTTGAACTTAGTTGTAAATTAGCTTTTAGAGGCTCAATTTTAATGGGGAATGGAGAATCAATAAATACGGGACCTAGAAAAGCCTCAAAAATGAAAGAGACAGATAAAAATGTACAAAAATATTCCCCAGACTTTAGTCCTTAGATGATTCAATGGGCCCAGCACATGTACTGCATGATGAATCACACGAGCATATATAAACACATATCAAATTTCTGTGAAATTCCAACACAACTCGGTTCAGGGGATAAATCTTAAAAGCATTTTGGAACTGAAGGATGGCATCCATCTTTTCAGCAATAAGCCTGAATATTAGAAAATTAAGGTGTAATATTGTATTTCAAAGAAAACTGCTTGTTAGCCTAAGAATTCCATGACTAATCAAACTATAAGTCAATGATGAGGGTAAATAAAGGCATTTTCAGAAGTAAATCATAAAAATGTCTTTTTAAAAATCTGCCCTTCTTACTGTTCTTTATAAAATCATGAAGGGTGGGCACCACTAAAATCAAGCAGTAAAGCAAAAATAAGATTATGGGATCCAGGACACAAAAGAAGGGGACTCCTGGCTGGCATTATACATTATATGTAAGTGCATTATATATAGCACTTAAAGTGGATCAGTCTATACTACAGTAGAAAGAGAGGGCTGTGGAAACTGCAGCTTAGAGAAGAAAAGGGAGGAGGGAGTGAAGATGGATAAGAAATAAAAGGACAAAGAGAGAGAAAATTTGAAAAAAGAAATTATAGGGATGCCTGGGTGGCTCAGTCAGTTAAGCATCTGACTTCCGCTCATGATCTCACCATCTGTGAGTTCAAGCCCCGCATTGGGCTCTGTGCTGAGAGCCTGCTTCAGATCCTGTGTCTCCCTTTCTTTCTCTCTGCCTCTTCCTCGCTCATGCTCTGTCTCTTTGTCTCCAAAACAAGTAAATAAATTAATTAAAAAATTTTAAAAGGAAATTATAAACATTTGAGTGTTCATATGTTGTTTGAGCATTTTGAAAAATTAGTGAGCAGCATGTCACCCAACTGCAAGAACACTTAAAATAATCAGAAAACTAAGCAAATCAAAACTGAGACGATTATGAAATCCGAGGAAAACAAATGTCCTGAAAAAGAGTTGTAATCAATGTCTTACTTGACTTGGCATGATGTTTACATGGTTGTAGTAGTGTTCCAAAGTGGGATCTTGTGCTTTAGTGATATGAGGGCTGGAAGGCAGACTAGTGCAGAAGGGCTAGTGCCTCAGTGGAAAAAAGCAGAGCCAATAGACAATGTCAATGTATTTCAAAGCCATTCATAAATCTGAGATTATTTTCCAAGGAACTTAATGACTGGGAAATTCACTTTTGAGGGTCTACCGAATTTGTCAAAATATTCATATTGTCTGTTGAATTAAAATAAAATCGTATGGTAGATAGTAAATTAAAAAGTAACTGGAGCCTGACAGAGTAGCCCCAGCTCCTCACAGACATTTGTTCTCATGTGTCATTGTGTAGGTAGTTAGGTTTCTATTTTCTATGTTTGGAAGCTTCTAGGTCTACTGTAAATACTTAGAATTTCAAAAACTTTGTGTATGATCCTGTCTTGGGTGCCCACACGATAAATATGTGATTACGCTTTCATCTCTATCATTATCATCACCGTCTGCATCAATATCCCCACCAGCCTGTCTTAATCCTCTGCCAGAAGGTATTGCATGAGAACTGTGACATCAGTTAATTGCTGGCCTCTCTTCTTGCTGCTGCATGAAGGAATATTTGGGTGGGTGAAGCTCAGTCAGAGAAACATGGTATTTTTTAAAAAATTACTTAATGTTTATTTATTTTTGAGAGAGAGACAGAGGCAGACAGAGACAGAGCAGAGCATAAGTGGGGACAGTTCATAGAGAGAGAAGAAGACACAGAATCTGAAGCAGGCTCCAGGCTCTGTGCTGTCAGCACAGAGTCCAACATGGGGCTGGAACCCATGAACCGGGAGATCATGACATGAGCCACCCAGACGCCCTATGGTATTTGCATTTAAGATTGAATTTGCCCATTCTTGTGGGTTGTCAAATCAATATTCTTATCATTTAACAATCGTGACCTTTAGTAAAGTCCCCTTAGTATTGCCTGTGTCAGTAGGCAGTAATAATTGAAATTTAATCACATATTTAAAGAAATATGCAATAGAATTCTTTTTTTGAAATAAACTACCTTACTTAGATAGCTACTGGGAGAACATATGTACTTAGTAACTCTGAAGAGAAGATTCGTTAGTTTAACCAATAACTGGCTAGATCTAGAAAATGTCGCAGTCTAATCTAAAATCCCCATCGTTTGTTGTTTGTTTGCTTAATGAATAAGTATCATAATGACTGTCCAAGTTAAGTTCCGTGTTGAAAGGGCTTTTCCCCAACGGGTTTTCTTTTTCTGCCATCTATGTCAGCCTTTGCAAAATATTGAGATGATTTGTCAGAAGTGGATATGCTTAGTAGTGCAGGCAGTGGAAGGGGCTTTACCAACATTTTTCATCAGACTAAGTGAACATCAGTGTTCAGAAGAATGAAATTGATTAGAAGATGAATGTAACTGCAAAAAGAGCAGACTGTTTTAGATAACTACTAAAAGGAGTTTAAAAGTGTCAAATAATTTGAAGTTTTCAGTGTGCAATTCACCAAATTAATAATGGTAATATATGCCTTATGTAATTTAGTCATGTGTCAGTTTAAACATACAGAGAGGGGCGCCTGGGTGGCGCAGTCGGTTAAGCGTCCGACTTCAGCCAAGTCACGATCTCGCCGTCCGTGAGTTCGAGCCCCGCGTCAGGCTCTGGGCTGATGGCTCAGAGCCTGGAGCCTGTTTCTGATTCTGTGTCTCCCTCTCTCTCTGCACCTCCCCCGTTCATGCTCTGTCTCTCTCTGTCCCAAAAATAAATAAACGTTGAAAAAAAATATTTAAAAAAAAATAAAAAATAAACATACAGAGAAAAACATGTATCTTAGAAGTAGAGCAATAAAATGTCTGTTTAAAACAGTATATTTTCAAAATTTTATTAAGATTTCAAAATCACAATAGTTCATTAAACTTTGAATAATAATCTCTTTGTTAATAGTAACATATTTCCTATTTTAAGGTATTCTAATAAACATATGAACATATATATACTAGCCATATTTGACCTAACTTGTTTGTTAATTAATTTTCATCCATAGTTACCTTTTTAATATTATATGACAAAAATTTTTAGGTGGAAATTTTTATACTTGAGAGAGTGTTCTAAGGCTTTTGATATCATATACAGTTTCTGCTCCAAAAATTGTTGGCGCCTTTTTAACATTATCAGGAGAGAATTCATTAACATATGTAACCAAATCTACATCTTTTATTGAAATACCATATAACCTGCATTCTTTGACAGATTAAAGAAAGCTGTATCATAAATTTTGCAAATTGAGCCTCTGTTACATAGCTTACCCAAATCATAGTGCTGCCATTTGCCTCTATGACAGGATAAAAATAAGAGTCTCATAAAAACAAAATAAAGAAGACAGTCTGTCATTCTTTTCTAAGAAAACATTTGTCAGAAACCTTTCAAAAATAATTGGGAAGAAAATGTGTTAGGTTCTACAACCCAGTGAGTCATTTTAAGGTGCATCTGAGCATGTTAAAGAATGGTATCTCTTATGATTAACCTAGTTGCGGAATGATATAGTCCCAAAGATTTTTCAAGCTTGCTTTAAAAAATAACTTTGCCTGATTTTAAGCTAAAACATTTATTCCACTTAAAAAAACAAAAACAAAAAATTTCCGTATGCTGATGCTCAATGTTTTAGACTATACATATTTTATTGCTAGATTCATTGTGCTGTGTGTGGTTTACTCTGATAAATATTGTTTGGAGCCCTATTCTGTTTTAGAAAAATGTAGTCTAGATTTTAGCTTTTAATTTATCAGCTGAGTAAATTCATATTTTCCTTTGAGAATGTGATGCTAACATGGATACTTTGTCAGTCAAAGGAATGCTCATATTTCAATTAAACAAAAGCACTTGTCAGTTTATATTGTGTATATACTTGTTAATTTCCTCTAGTCATTTATGATCCATAGCAGAGCAGAGGCATGCCTTTTCATCTTCCTATCTCCTAGAATGCCCTGTATATAGCTCAATATAAGTATAATAAATTTAAATGTATATATAAAATTGTTTTCATAAAGCTATTGCTCAAAGACTGGCAACAGCATTATTAGCCATTCATGTTCTATCACGATTGTAGTAACTTGTTAAATTCAAGCTACCTTCTGTATTAAAGCATTATATTAAAACATTTTAATGTGAAATTTTATTAAAAAGAAGCCTAATTTTGTTAAATGTAAAGTGCTTCCAAGATTAGAAAATTTTTATTTCATGCCATCTCATTTTACAATAGCCTACCTTAAGCCACTTTTGATAACTTTAAGTAAGAGTACATCTAGAAATGATAATATAGCTGCTTTTGCATGACTCATACTCCTAACTCCCCCAACTCATTTATTCTGTCCTACTTGCTATGAATCCTATTTTATCAATAACATGTATAAACTGCTTTATATATAGGTATAAAATATTCTACTACTTAGGAGAAGCAACGGGATATGATATAAAAGAATGAATGAGACAGGTTCTTCTCAGACATTTTCACATCATTCTGCCTCTCAAATGCTGGGTCCAAAAGATACTAGGTAGTAATCATTAAGCAAAAAGCAATTTTCCTCCCAAATCAACTTTTACAATGTGATTTTAGGCTAACCTAATTTGTCAAAATAGAAGTATATTCCCTGTGGTTACTTGAATGGCTCAGTAAATAGTACACACTAGTTATTTAGTGAATATTCATTGAATGGACACATTTTTTAAACCATAACCCCACTATAAACATACTGAGTTATTAGTAGTCTAAGCACTAGACTGATAGCTAAAATTTCTGATTATGTGACTCTACTCTCTGTGTTGCATTTTTAGAGACTGTTTCTTTACAACAATTTCCTCTGTTTTGTTGGTATTGATTTACAAGAAACTTTTGCAACATTGAGATCCACAAATGTAGTAGTTTGAACAAGATAGATTCATATTTCTCCCTCATGTAGCAATCAAGGGCTAAACGCTACAGAACTGGTAAAATGACACCATCATCTTCTGTATGTGGATTTCATCTCTGCATCCAAAGTGGTTGATTCATCTCTCACTTTCCCAGTAGGCAGGAAAAAGAAACACAGAGGACACTCAAAATGCATATATTTGAAATGCATAGATGGAAATGCAGAATTCACATTGCACTGGCCAGAATTTCATTACTTAACCATACCTACCGCAAAGTAGGTTGGGAGAAAGAGCCCAGTTAGGGGCAGGGAAGGGGCATTTGTGTTCAGCTAAAAACCAGGAGTTCTAGGGTAAAAAAGGAAGAGCAAGAAGAGACATGAAGGTAGACAAGTAAAAGTCTTTAGTCCATTGTGTGGCTTTGGGTAAAGCATATCATAATAATACTTTGTATTGAGCTTCATTAAAGTAGGTTAAATGATACAAAGTATCATTAAAATGCTTTTTTCTCCCCTAGCTTGGATACTACTGGTTACTTTAAGTACCATTTTAGCTAAGACAGTGTTTCTATACATGTCTTAAATGCTTTCTTGGGACCTATGTCTTATCAAATGATGATGGTCCTTGAGATTTTCTTCTCTTTATACAACAGAAATACAAATCCTCTTTATTTTTTAATTTTTTGGTAAATTATCAGGAATAGATCAGACAGGCTGAAATACAATGATAAAATTAGGCATAAACAAGTTTCCTTATCAACCCATGCGTGCAATCATATGTAATTAATACATTTTTGGAAATCTGATTATTCAATTCTTAAGAAACACTTAATGGTTACCTATTCAATTTCACATATAATGTCAGAGGAATGTATCACCATATGACAAGGAAGAAATCAGGGATTAATTACATTGGGTAGCATAGCAGATGTCCTATCAGAGGCAAGTTTTAAAGACCCCAAAATAAGACTGAAGGGTGAATATATGTTTGACAAACAGATGAAAGTATAGCCTAAAAGCACGTGGTAGGTAGAAGGTACTCTTATCAGAAGGAGCCACATTAGAGGTGGTATTCTGGGTTGATATTCCATTGTTTGTCTATGAAGTTACAGGCGTAATGTACATTTTATGTACAGAAGATATAGTAATCTGAGGGTGCTAAAGAAGGAAAACCTATTCTATACCTACAGTCACAGGACCTTACATAACACAGGTCCTTACTCTGTATCCATGGACAGACCACCATGTAGGACAGACCTTTGTGCAAGACAAAAAGGTGGGGTGGAGGCAGGTGAATGATTTTTCATATTTGTTCCCCCTTTCAGCTCCTTTATGTGTCAAACTTTTGTTGCTTTTCACAGGAAGGACTTGTTCCTTGTTTCCTTTGAACCCTTTCCAGAGTTGGAAAGTTTATGAGCATGATCTAACTAAAATAAAGATTTCTAAATTTGATTTTTTTCTTGTATTTTGTGTTTCATACAGGATAAAGTCCAAGTTACTTTTAAGGCATAAAAATCCTGCTATGCTCTCACAGTTGCTTATCTCCACAATCTTATTTCTAATGTTTCCCTAACTCCTATGTTACGATCTCATATTTAACTCCTAAGATAAACTATTTAATACATTCAACATGTTGCTTCCTTGAATTTTTCCCTCATTGGCTAAATGCTATTCATTATTTACAGATCCCCCTTTGTATTCCATGTCATTTAACCATGCTTTATTCACCTTTTATCCTCAGTAGTAAACTTGGAGTCAGTAAAGTGTTTGTCACAAAATAAATAGTTGTGAAATGTTGAATTAATGCTTGGGATGATGGAGCATTTTTAATCCCTGGCGTTTAACATTGGTTTGTAGGACTATTTCAAAAGGATGAGAAAAAGGACAGTTCAACTGTCAAAAGAAGAGCTAAAGTAAACTAAATGGCTTCCATGGTCTCTTTTGAATATAAGATTATACTTAATATGTAACAAATATTCATTCAAATCGTTTCTTCGAGTGTTACAGATGGTTATCCTCCTTTATCCTTCCTTTTCCTGGAGTTAGTTGTCCCTAACAAATAATGAAAAGTTAAAGTGTGTGTTTATACAAACATATGCATGCATATACACACACACAATGGTCCAGCTCACCGTGAATGAGGGTTTTTATTCAAACTACATAAACATACTATATTTTCTTATTCTTTTTTTTTTAATGTTTATTTATTTTTGAGACAGAGAGAGACACAGCATGAGCAGGGAAGGGGCAGACAGAGAGGGAGATAGAGAATGTGAAGCAGGCTCCAGGCTCTGAGCTGTCAGCACAGAGCCCGACATGGGGCTCGAACTCACAAACTGTGAGATCATGACCTGAACCGAAGTCAGAGGCTTAACCGACTGAGCCACCCAGGCACCCCTTCTTTCTTTCTTTTTTTTTTAATGTTTATTTTCTTATTCTTTTTATTAGGGTTTGATGTTGTCCTTATATTGAGCATATTTTTTTGTGTGTAACTCAGAAGGTAAAGAAAGATATAAATTAGGAGTTGAACAAAGGCCACTTTCTGAAACTTACAAATGACCAATACTACACAGTAGGAAGAATATTTGCTAGAAGGTTTACAATTTTGAACAGAAAAAAATAGTTCTAATCATGGAATTATTAACTGTGAAACTTCTGACAATAATTAAACAAATAAATAAAAAAGCAATGCTCTGTCTCCAGTGAAAAAAATGAGCTTACAAATTTTATGGGAGGTGATATTAAAAAAAAAAGATGATAACATGTTAGACTATGATTAACAAATAAACCTGGCAAACTATAGGTTTTAGTTTAAATGATATTTTCTTAATAGACCTCTCCTCTCCTGAGTCTTCTTGTTCTAAATTACTTTCTATTGGTATTCCTTTTTAGAAGCTAATTGTGTATCTATGAATGTTATTATTTTCTCATCACGTGTCTCTTTAAGTTATGAACTTTAAGGAAGAACCATATCTTTTTGATCATCAATAAATGAATGGAATATTTGTTATCAGAATATGTTATAAATATTTAATTAAATGCATGGCTAATGTAAAGGAGAGCTAGAATTTGTAAGATATATTTATTGGTTTTTATATTTCTGGGAAGAAAGTTACTTTAGTAACTACTTTAGTAGTGCAAGATATAAGATTAAGTGCCACTTTTGAGTGCCCTCTTTCCCCAAGTGTAATTAAAATTATAGAGAAGTTCATCAAAAGAGGGGGAAAACCCACCTCATAATAGCAAGGATATAAGCAATATTCCTAATACAGCTTGAGACAACCTCTACTCAGTATCAACAGGGGCAAAGAATGGAAGGGAGAGAGAATAGAAAAACAGAAGGGGGTAAAAATTATGTAATCATTCAGTGAAATATTTTTGTTAGAATTGTTGCATATGACAATTTTTTTTTTTTGTAAAACCGGAGGGGAGAGAGAGAATGTTTCAAGAATGAGAAAAACATAAAGAGATGACAGAAAGAGAGAGAGAGAGAGAGAGAGAGAGAGAGAGAGAGAGAGAAGGAGAGAAAAACTATAAATTTGGTCTTGACTTTAGAAACCTTCTTCATATAGAGGCAAATGATTGGTGATTAATCTACTACTTGGTTATGCAATGAATTATCCATCATTATCCATATAATATACATACTACTTATTTCTTTTTTCACGTGATATAAACCCATAGGCCCAGGAAAAATAATATCAGCCAGGATTCAGTATAGAGAAAACAATCTACTGTAATCATTTTTTTTCCAGAAAGAACTTAATACATGATACTTAATAAAATATAGTGATAACTGGAGAAGTTATCTAGCCTTCACATACGTGAATTACTTCCAGAACGTGATCAAATTGACTCAAGTCAGTTAGCGAGCTATATTTTTTTATTATAATATTACTGAGTACATTCCCTATGCTATACTTTCATCTATGTGACTTACTTATTTTATAACTGCAGCTACTTCTTTTTTTAAATTTTTAAAAATGTTTTTATTAAAATTTTTTTTAACGTTTATTTATTTTTGAGACAGAGAGAGACAGAGCATGAACGGGGGAGGGGCAGAGAGAGAGGGAGACACAGAATCGGAAGCAGGTTCCAGGCTCCGAGCCATCAGCCCAGAGCCTGTCACGGGGCGGAACTCAGGGACCGCGAGATCGTGACCTGAGCCGAAGTCGGATGCTCAACCGACTGAGCCACCCAGGCGCCCCCTGCAGCTCCTTCTTAATCCCCTTTATGTGTTTCACTCATTCCCCCACCTGCCCTCTCGCAACCACCAGTTTGTTCTCTGTATTTAACAGTGTGTTTGTTTTTGTTTGTTTGTTTTGTGTTTTAGATTCCACATATAAGTGAAATTGTATGATATTTGTCTATATCTGTCTGATTTATCTCACTTAGCATAATACCCTCTGGGTCCATCCATGTTTTCATAAATGCCAAGATTTTATTCTTTTATATGGCTGAATAATATACCATTATGTGTGTGTGTGTGTGTATGTGTGTGTGTGTATGTATACACATGTCTTTTTTAACATTCCTCTATAGATAGACATTTGAGTTGCTTCCATATCTGGGCTATTGTAAATAATGCTACAATAAACATAGGGATGCATGTATCTTTTCAAACCAGTGTTTTCCATCTGGCTACTTCTTTATTGGACGACATAATTTAAGCCAATAGCAGAGATGAATGGTAGGGCTGGGAGATTAATGTTCTAATTTTGTGAGTTCAAAAATATTATTCCAACTTGATAGAACAAGAAATAAGTATTTGTGTGTTTTCTTTAAATATATAAAGGTAATCAAGATAAGAACCAAAATCTTAATAAAACTCTTAATAATGAGATAAAAGAGGAAGGCAGAAAAAGTAGAGTTTGGAATAAATAAGCCATTTTTCATATTTTATGGTTGGGAAACAAATTTCAGAAGTTTAGTCATCAAACTAAAAGGCAATATAGTTTATTATTAGAGGTATAATATTTTGAGCTTGGAGAAAACCACTAAAGACAAAATTGAAGCTATGAGTCTGTGCTTCTTGAAGGTATGATTGCAAGTGCTGGGAAGTAGGGCCTGTGGTTTTTGCTTTTACGGTTGCCCAACTAAGATGGTTGATTTTTAATTTGCATTATGTTCACACTTAAATTTGATAATTTTCAGTACATACGCTGAAGTGTTAACAAAAAACTTAAGAGTTAGACATCTGTGTCAGTGAAAAGTATTTAGTGGAAGCCCAGATCCTGACCTGCTACTCTGTAGGCATGCTGACAAGGCTGACTCCTTCTTTGGCCCTCCACCATGTCCAAATCTGTGCAATAACCTCCCATGGGGCTATATGTTCCAGGCTCATTGGAGGTTAAAGTATGACTGGAGTGGAATGCAGGAAGGTTTGTTCTGATCTTCCCTAAAGCATACAGAAGGTGCCACTTTAGCTAATTAGTAGAGCTGGCCAGCACACAGGTGGCACCACTTTAGATAACTAGTAGAGCTCCTCTGGCACACAGATGGAGCCTGTTGAGGTAACTACCCTCAGGCCTCACCACAACCCTTGCACCAACCTTCAGTCTATAGGAGCTGTAGATTAAGGTCTGCGCAGTGGGGAAGTTGGTGTTGCAGCACTCCTGTTGTCTGTCGACCTGACTCCTATTGTTGGTAAGTTACCCTCAATAAAACTGTAAATGTTATGGGGCGGCTTATATTATTTTTCAGTCTCAAAATGCCTTCTCTATCTAGAGAGAGCATTACTGACCCTACTCCATTTTCTAAAGGTGTCCCATTAGTTCTTCGACTTAGTCTTTTCAACTTTGACTCCTCTTTAATTACAGAAGACTTCTGCTGTAGACTCATGTGTTCACCTTATAAGAGTATTACATGTCAACAGTACAGTTACAACCTTTATATAAAATTAAAATATTTGGCCAATTTATGATGTCTTAATCTTTTTACACCTTCCCCTTTTAAGTGCCTCAATGAATGCTTAACTGTATACATATATATATATATATACATATGTATACATATGTATACATATACATATATATGTATATATGTGTATATATATATACATATATATATATATATGTATATATATATGGCACCATGTAAGAGGAAGATGACCTAAGACTCAACAAATGTAGGTTCGACATTCATATTCTTTCCAAGTCCCACCAATGGTCTTTATCACACCAAAATGTTGCTTGCTTTGTTAATTTCTGTTTGTTGCATCCTGGAGAAGAGGTCTTCCTCCATAGCCATCTTCCTTTTGTTGTTGTTTTTAAGATTTTTATTGTTTTTGTTTTTTGGATTTGTTTGTTCATTTGTTTTCGTAGAGGAGTGTTTTATTTCCAGGAAACAGTGTGCAAATATTAAGTAAATGATGGCATGTTAGGTGAAAATGAACTGTAAAGCTTCACTACTAGAAAATGAGTCAGAGTAAAACTTTATTTTCACCTTTGTTCTTAGACTAACATGAACTATTTTTAAAAATTTTTAAGTTTTATTTATTTATTTTGAGAGAGCGAGAGAGCATGAGCAGGGGAGAGGTAGAGAGAGGGGAGAGACAGAATCCCAGGTAGGCTCCATACCTTCAGCAGAGATCTCAACGTGGAGCCCAAACTCACAAAACTGCATATCTCCTGACGTGAGAGTTCTCATAGCTTTGAAATATTTATGCAGATTTTTGTAGACACAGTCACAATACTCTATGGTCTATAAAACTATGTAAGTGCTAGGTACGTTAACAAAAAAAATAAAGAAAAATTCAGGAGAAGAGGTTTTTCTACTTCCAGGTTAGAATATAGAGACCAGAAACTGTGAATATGTTTTTCTTTAGAATGTCATGGTAACAGGGCAACCATGTGATAATAAAAAAGGGAGAAGAAAATAAAGTGTTTTTAATAGGAAAAAGAAAATGGAAAAAAACTTAAGGAAAATCAAATACAACACTTTTAACATGTAATGTTATCTTATGTATAATTAAGTAGAGAATAGTAATCTTGGAAAACCTTGGGAAAAGTAATTTCAAACATTATATTGTATAGCGTAGGTCTGATAAATTTTAAAATACATCTACACATGTTACAGACAAATATTTTATTTCAGTGAGGTATATAAATACATAAATATATTCTCCTCACTGGGCCAAAAACTGTGATTGCTAAAATGTAAATTATAATTTTAGTTTTTACTCATGAAAAATTGTACTCTTCAGAGACACTGTACATATTGCATAAAATAATTTGGTAGCCACAGATCTTCAGTATTCATTTTTGTTACGTGATTATATATATTTTTTCTGTTGAATCCATGCAGTCTGTGTATTGCTGATGCTACAGACATCTTTTAATGTAAAACTTAAAAGCTCTGCATATGAAGATATTACGAGTCTATGGAGAAACATATAAATAATGGATTTTGCTGCCTCATCTCGTTGAAAACAATTATTACAAAGCAAGTTCAAATACAGTTAAATCTCCTTAGTTGCAAAGAATGAGCATGGTAATTGCAGGCAAAGGCGATAAAGGCAGTTTTCACAATGTCGCTTCACTGTGATATTTTGTATCTGATAGAATGTATATCTGAGTTGATAGCTACAGGCGAGTCAGGCAATTTAAAATGTATATCAATTGTGAGATAAGGCCCCATGCTTGACAGGCTTTAACAAGGAGGAAATGCTGCACACTACAGAGTATGCTTGAAAGAAAATGATGTAAGTCGTATGCATGATTAAGAAATCAAAAAGATTTTTTTTTGTCTATGTACTGAGTCTTAGGAGCAGATAAGAACAAGCTCTTGAGATATTAAAACCGATTTAATCTCCTTGTTTGTCTATGGGGAGATATGTTTTGATCCCTACCCCACCCTCAGGGTGGAAGGTCTCTGGATACCCTGTGAAGTCAGATACTTGGCAGAAAGTTCCAGATAAGAGCTACAGAATGTACAAATGCACTTATTTAAAACAATATATGCATTATATAAGTATGCAGGAATTGTTTTGATATAGAAACATGCTAAACCTCAATTAAGTTTTATAATAAGTATGTAAAAGATTGTTCTTCTCAAGTAATACTCATAAATAAATTATAATAAAGCCTAGTATAGCAATTGTAGCAGCCCTAATAGCATTATTAACATATTTTCCATTTAGTTATTATGTGGCATATTAATACGTGATGTAGTATTCATTAGTTTTGTTCAAAATAGAAAAATTTCCAATTGTATTGACTATTTTTATTGTTTTAATTTTAATTCCAGTACAGTTAACATACAGTGTTATATGAGTTATATGAGTTTCAGGTGTATAATATAGTGATTCAACAATTCCATACATTACTCAGTGCTCATCATGGTAAATGTACTCTTAATTCCCATCACCTATTTCATCCACCCACCCTCTCGCCCCACTCAGGTAACCATTAGTTTGTTCTCTATAGTTAAGAGTCTGCTTTTGGCTTTCTCCTTTTTATTTATTTTTTTTGTCTTTGTTTCTTAAATTCCACATATGAGTGAAATCATATGGTATTTGTGTTTCACTGACTTTTTTGCTTAACCTTACACTCTCTTGTTCCATCTGTGTTGGTGAAAATGACAAGATTTCATTCTTTTTTTATGGTTGAATTCCATCGTTTAGGTATACCCCATCTTCTTTATCCATTCATATTGATGGACGCTTGGGTTGCTTCCATAATTTGGCTATTGTAAATAATGCTACAATAAAGATAGCAGTGCATATATCCTTTTGAATTAGTGTTATTGTATCTTTTGGATAAATATGTACTAGTATGGATACTGAATTAATAGGGTAGCTCTATTTTTAACTTTTGGAGGAACCTCCCTACTGTTTTCCACAGTGGCTGCACCAGTCTGCATTCCCACCAACAGTGCGCAAGGGTTCCTATTTCTCCACATCTTTGCCAACACTTGTTGTTTCTTGTTTTTGTTTTTGTTTTTGTTTTTTTTAGCCATTCTGACAGGTATGAGGTGATATCTCATTGTAGTCTTGATTTGCATTTCCCTGATGATGAGTGATGTTGAGCATCTTTTCACATGTCTATTAGCCATCTGTATGTTGTGGAAGGCACTTACTGGGATGAGCACTGGGTATTATATGTAAGTGAATCACTAACTTCTATTCCTGAAATCATTATTATACTGTATGTCAACTAACTTGGATTTAAATAAAAAAAAAATAAAATAAATAAATGTGTCTGTTTATGTCTTCTGCCTATTTTTATTGGATTATTTATTTTGAGAGTACTGTTGTATAACTTCTTTATTTGACACAAATACTAACTCTTTATCAGGTCATTTGCAAAGATCTTCTCCCATTCCATAGGTTGCCTTTTAGTTTTGTTGATTGTTTCCTTCACTGTGCAGAAGCTTTTCATTTTGATGTAGCCCCAATAGTGTATTTTTGCTTTTATCTCTCTTGCCTCAGGAGACCTCGCTGGAAAAATGTTGCTATGACTGATGTCAAAAAAATTATTGTGTGTGCTTTCTTCTAGGATTTTTATGGTTGTGTGTCTCACATTTAGGTCTTTACTCCATTTTGAGTTTATTTTTTGTATGGTATAAGAAAGTGACCTAGTTTCATTCTTTTGCATTTAGCTGACTAGTTTTTCCAACACCACTTGTTGAAGAGATTGTCTTTTTCCCATTGCATATTCTTGCTTTTTTGGTTAAAGACTTATAGACCTTTTAATTGCGGGTTTGTTTCTGGGCTTTCTTACCTGGTCCAATGATCTATGTGTCTATTTCTGTGTCAGTATCATACTGTTTGGGTTATTACGGTTTTGTAGCACTTGAAATCTGGAATTGTGATACCTCTAGCTTTGTTTTCCTTTTTCAAGATTGTTCTTGACAATTTGGACTCTTTTGTGGTTCCAAACAAATTTTAAGGTTGTTTGTTCTAATCCTTTGAAAAATGCTATTGGCATTTTGATAGGGATTGCATTAAATCTGTAGATTGGTTTGGGTAGTGTATGCACATTTTAACAATATTTGTTCTTCCAATTCATGAGCACGGAATGTCTTTACATTTGTGTCATCTTCAGTTTCTTTCATTAATGTTTATAGTTTTCAAAGTGCATGTCTTTCACCTCCTTGGTTAAGTTTATTTCTTGGTATTTTATTATTTTGGGGACCACTATTTGTTTTTAATATTTTTTCTTTCTAACGTTTATTTATTTTTGAGAGAAAGAGAGAAAGGGAGAGAGAGAGTGAGTGCGCGAGAGCAGGCAGGGAGGGGAGGGGCAGAGAGAGAGGAACACACAGAATCTGAGGCAGGCTCCAGGCTCTGAGCTGTCAGCACAGAGCCCATCACAGTGCTCAAACTGATGAATTGCAAAATCATGACCTGAGCTGAAATTGGACACTTAACCGACTGAGCCACCCAGGTACCCCTGTTTCTAATATTCTATAGAATTGTGAGAGAATGGTCAATGATTACCAAATAAAAAAGCAAAAATAATCAGGATATGTACATAAAACTATATGTTATTTCAGAGTATAATTGATATTAAAATGAATATACAACTCAATATTTACCAATAGGACAAAACACTTATGTGCAATTTTCCCCACAACAGTATTCAGAAGAATAACAAACAATAATGATAACACACTATAGTCTTCCAATAATGTATCTAAAATGTAACTATGTATGTATTCCTGCCATAACATTGTATGTTTGGTCAAAACTTGAATTCTGTACTGCTGTTCATCATTTTAAGAAAAAGAAACAATTGTGAAGGCATAATATGTGACAAGCAGTATTCCAATCTGGGGGAATAAAGTAGTGATAAAGACTCTTAAAGTTAATTTCTTCATGAAGAAGACAAGCATGCAACATGAGGGAGAGATCAATGCTATTGAAAAATAAGGCAGTGTAAGAGAACAGACAATGGAAATAGAATCATAGGAGATTCAGGAAAGGCATATCCAAGGTTACATTTGACCAATGACTATCTATTAGTACTATGAAGATGAGGGAGGTGACAAATCCATTGGAAAGGTCCACAGCTGATGAGGGTTTTCAAGCAGGTACACCTAGCATAGAAGTCCAGGTAAGGGCATTAGAAGAAGTAAGAACTTGAAATGCAGACATTACAGCATAGAAATTATGTATTAAATTATATATTTATCAAACAAAAGTTTACCCTTTGGTCTTCCTAAGAATTTTGAGAAATAAAGTTAGAAAGGAAGCTTGTGAGGGGGAGGTGTTAAGGTGGAGGGCATTTTATGCTATTCTAATGGGTTGTTGTTGTTGTTGTTGTTGCTGTTTTTGTTTAGCAGTGTAATCAATGTTAGGACCACTATTTTAACAGCTGAATTCTGGGGAAAAAACATCTCTGGTTGGGGGAAAATGCAGAAAGATTATTTGTGAGGTTATTTTAGGGTCCTGAAAAATTGATTAGTATTTGATATTGGTTAATGACAATGGGGATAAAGAAGAGAAACAGATTTAAGAGAGATTTCATAAATAAGTCATGCATGACTCTATAATTGACCGGATAAGGAAAGTAATAATCGGTAAAATACAAAGATAACTGAGGACTTATGATAAGACTGATTAGGCAGATAATGTAATCATGTGCCATGACTATATGCTTTGTGCTTTCTTAACTATCTCTAGACATACATTTATTCCCAGAATAAATATATTTTATTTATGACTTCGTGTTTAGTGTGATGCTAATATAAATTATATGAATGGCCCATTAGAATCTTTCAAGCAAAAATTAGATATTCACCAATTACTTTAAGTAACCATAAAGTGCGAAAGATGATTTAAAGGAAGAACATTGTGAAATACAAGTTCAGAGGGGGAGGAAAAATACCTGAATCAAAGGTCATAGGGAAGGTTTCTTGGTATAAAGGGGGAATGTGGACACTTCTTAACTGCTAATCTCTTTATACTTAATACTCATTGAAACTTCAACACAAACCCTATGATACAATGTCATGAGAGACACCTAGACAATTCTGTGTAATATACAGTGGCCATCATCAACTTCTAGGTTGTCACCCTTACTTCACTCAGAAAGTTGAGGTTTTTTTTTTTAAGTTTGTTTGTTTAGTTGGAGAGAGAGAGAGAGAAAGAGAGAGAGAGAAAGAGAGAGAGAGAATCTCAAGCAGACTCCACACTGTCAGTGCAGAGCCCGATGCAGGGTTCAAACTCACAATAACCTGAGCTGAAATAAAGAGTCAGATGCTTAACCAACTGAACCACCCAGGTGCCCCCAGAAAATTGAGTTTAAAAGCTTGGCACTAGCTGAGCATGATACATCAAGGCTTCCATCATCTAATTCAAAGAGGTGATTTCTGTACATTTACTAATTTTCATGACAAGGAACAGTAGCAAAGCATGGAATCTTCTAGTTATTTTCTATATCAAGATGACTTTTACATCCATGATATAATGTTTTTTAGCATAGAGAAAGAACACAACTCTTAATGCCCCAAAAGACAAAAGGAAAATTATCCAGTGTCATTTTCAGTCGTCTCAGGTGTAAAAGAGGCTAGGATAATGTTGATGGTAGGAAGAAATAGTTAACAAATATGTAAGTCCGAGCCTATTGATAATATATAATGAAGACAATCATGAGTGAATCTGTAAGAATGCTCTTTTCCATTTTAACTTACACTAATTGAATATAGTGAATTATATCATGCCCCTACAAGAGAATTTGAAGTTTAAACATAAGAGCAAAATGGAAGGAGAACACACGTTATAAAACCAGACATTAATGTCTAAAGAAGAAGAGTTAAATAAATAAAATGATTTTAATCACAACTTCAAAATCAGTTATACATGTTTGAAAAATCAATTGTAAATTAGAATTTCAGATAATTAGAATCTAAGCTTTTTAGAAAAAAATGCAATTAAAATTGATAATAATTTGATGTAAGCAATATTTTAAAGTTGTGAATTGTTGATTTCATTTCAATTACATTGGAAGAAATCCGGCTCTTTTTCTTAATTGCAATTTTTTCATCAGCCTACATCATTGATCTTTGAAATGAACCAAGCACATTTTATTAAGGTGATTGTTTTGTGTCATATTATAACCATTAAAACAACAACAACAACAACAATGTGGACAAGTATAGGGGCTTTTTGCCATTAGAGTCTGACAACACATGAACAAAGTGATGATATTCAACTCCCTTCTCCATGATCCTCAGTGTCTGAAAAGGAATTCTTCTGGGAGAATGTTCAAATGGGTTTTTACCTAAGCCAAAGTCAGAAAGGGAGAAAAAACTATACATTTGTGTGTTTAATAATCATAGCCTAGAGATTAAAAATAAATAATTCTATGTGATCATCTATTCCCTTATTCTTAAATTATGTAATGTGATTGAAGTGAATAAAGATTTTCTTAAACTAGGGTGTAGTAATAAGCAAATCAACTACAATATGACATTCACTTGAAGGGACATCAATCAAAGTCTTCTTACCACACCCTTGGAAACCATCTCATAACAAGTTATAACAGAGCCATTTTTTGGTGGCTTCTGATGACCCTTGCCTCCATTTCAAGATCTGTCTGAAAATTCTGCCATATAACGTGGGCACCTGCAAAGATCATCCTGACTCTCTAGCCTTGTAAGCTAAGGAGAGAAGATGCCTTACTTTATCAAGTTAATACCAAGGATATAGCTTTAGCTAATTTCCCTGCTTCCTTTGAAAGATTTTGTAAACCCACCATGTCTCACATCCCCTGAGTATCTCCACTTCTTCCAAAAGTCAAGTCTATCAGGTTTGCCTTCTTCACTTGAATTTCCACCTGAATCCTGTTCTGTATGTTCTATTAAGACCACATATCCCCTATCTCTAACCTCCTAGAGTCTTCCTTTAAAACTTAAAAAAATTTTGTTAACTTTTATTTATTATTGAGAGACACAGAGAGACAGAGCATGGGCATGGGAGGGGCAGAGAGAGGGGGAGACATAGAATCTGAACCAGGCTCCAGGCTCTGAGCTGTCGGCACAGAGCCCGATGCAGAGCTGGAACTCACAAACTGAGAAATCATGACCTAAGCTGGAGTCAGGCACTTAACTGACTGAGCCACCCAGGTGCCCCTCTTTACAACTCTTTAAATCCTGAATTTATCATGCCCAAATCCTCAGCCTCTTTTCTGTATGTTCTTTAACTACTTTTTCTTAACTGATTTCTGGCAGTTCTCTGATGACCTTTTCCTTTAGCATTCTTCTTTTATTTTATTTATTATTTTTTAGAGATGAGGTATTTTTATTAAAAGCCTTTTTTTAAGTTTATTTATTTTTGAGAGAGAAAGAGACAGAGTACAAGTGGGACATGTGGGGCAGACAGAGTGGGAGACACACAATCCGAAGCAGGCTCCAGACTCTTGAACTGTCAGCACAGAGCCGGATGCGGGGCTCTAACTCACCAACCGTGAGATCATGAACTTAGCCCAAGTCGAAAGCTTAACTGACTGAGCCACCCAGGCACCTCAGCACCCTTCTTTTAAAAAGTCTGTTTTTTCCCCTCTTGTCTCATTTACATTTCAACATGAGAATTTGAGTCTTTATTCAGTTCTATAGACTTCTCAGTCACATTGACTAGTGCCACTTTCTCCTATTTCATTCTTGAATTCCCATAATGTATATAACATGTATAATGATATAGGAATATTATGCCATTATAATATATTATAGGAATATAATGTTATATGTATATAAAGATCATTTCTCTATACAGCTCACATTTTATTTTATAACTTTAATTTCTCTCTTCTCTACAGTACATTGTGGTTTGTTTCCTTAGATTTCTCTTCAAATTCACTAACTTTATCTTCAACTGTATCTAGACTGTAAAAACCTTTCTTTTTTTTGTTTGTAAAACCTTTTATTTTTACATTTTTAAAATCATTTATTTATTTATTTATTTATTTATTTATTTATTTATTTAGAGAGCAAGCACACAAGCAGAGGGAGGAGCAGAGAGAGAGGGAGAGAGTGTCCCAAGCAAGCTCCATGATGTCAGCACAGAATCCAATGGGAGGCTCAGTCTCATGAACCATGAGATCACGAGCTGAGCCAAAATCAAGAGTTGGATGCTCAACAAACTGAGCCATAAAACCTTTTAAATGATCTTTCTGATTTTATTTTTCCACCATTAACCATTCTCTACCTACCAACTAGAATGATCTAAAAGAGAATGATTGAAAAACATAAATCAGATCATCTCATTTTCTTATAAAAATTCAAATTTTATATCATAGCCAACCAGAAGTAAACTATAATTCTATTACATAATTTTTTACACTCTTTCTCTTTCTGAATCACCCCACCATACTGAATGCTTATCTTATCTGTGCACATGCCAATTTCATTCGTCCTTAGGCAGCCCCAGTCCTCTTTTGGGGTAGACTGCTCTTCTACAAGTTCTTTACCTAGCCACCTCTTTCTCATTATCCAAGCCTTAGGTGTACAAATCTGACAAATCTATCTGAAATAGTTACCAGGCTTCCGTGCTACACATCCTCTGATACCTCATCTGATTCTTTCCTTCATTAAATATTTTATAATATGTAATTATTTTATTAATTTGCTTAAATTTTAAATCATCTTTCTCCTACCAATTATAATGTGTACCCTATGAGCATTCCTAATTATTTCACCTCTGGTTGTATTTCCAAGGCTTCCTTGCCTGTTTTTCAATTGCTGCTCAATAACTGTTGAATTAATAAATGTATATGAAGATAAAAGACAAGGATATGTCTTTGTTTTCAAGTCTGAGTGGAGAAATGAAGACAATGTTACCAGATAAAATACTTAGATGCAATAAGTAAGTGTGTCCATATTTTCCAATGGTGGTCAAAAGAGATCCAAAGTCCTTTACAAATCATGCTGTTTGTCTCAGCTAGAGAAGAAAAAAGTCAGGGACTCTGTTCACCAATACTTTAAATTTAGCATATAACTAAGAGGATGCATATTACTAAGTCTATATTGATTCATGTCGTAAAATTGAATGATGCTTGGGAATTCACTATCAATAGAAATAAGAAAGCATTTACAATTTTTAAAAATAAAGAGCTAAAGTATTTATAAAGTAATTATACAGCAAGAACAGAAAAATATAAACTACCTAAATTAATTAGCTATCTTTAAAAGTTTTAGATACTTGATAATTAATTGGAATAAGTGTTTCTAATCTCTTTCATATTGTTCAGTCCAGCTACAGGGATAGTGTTTAGTCTTAGATGCAGATTGGGAAACAATTCAAAAATGCTAAGATGTCATATAATTTGGCTTTTATGTGTATATTGTGTGTGTGTTTCCATAAGAGTTAAATTGAGCAATTAATGAGATTACACTGGGGACAGACATTAACTTTTCAAATAAGACCCAAATGCTTTACAAATATAGAAAATAAGCAAGCTGTAATTCCACAGACCAATTAAGTTTACTCTAAGTGGGTTAGCGGTGTTACATTGGCGTTATGTTCTAAACGCCAGTCATAGAAAAGTAATTGGAAGTGATTACATTTTAAAAGTTACATTATTAAGGGTTCTTATCCTATCTGCTCTAGCATTTTCCAGCTGCTCTTTTCTGCAGGCTATGTAACTCTGTTCAAGCTAACCTGATTGTGCTATAGCTAGATATGGAAGTAATGGGTTCGTTGCACCATAATTTAATAGCAAAATGGGTCAGTATCTTACGTTTTTGATCAATTGAACACTATTTTTCCTAAGGAAAAAAATTGTTTGACTAAGATTTAGTCACAGTTTGCAGGGGAACTGAACTTTAAGAAATCACTTTAAAGTAGTGACTTACTGGGGAGCAAATGAAGGTTTTGTTTCATATACCAAAGCCTTATTACAGCTTGATTTTATTACATGTAAAAAAGGGGGGCAATCTCTATCAAAATATAAGGACCTAATTAAAATGTTTATATAGTACGCTTCTTTCTGCAATAGTGTATTAATTTTCTATGGCTGATGTAAAAAGTCACAACAAACTTAGTGGCTTAAAACTGTACAAATTTGTTGTTATAGCTTTGGACAGGATCTAATTTGCCTAAAATAAAGCTTTCAGTATGGTCTGTTCCTTCTGGAGGCTCTCTGGGACCATGTATTTCCCATTGTCTTTTGCAGCTGCCTTTTGTAGCTTCTAGAGGTCAAGCTCATTCCTTGGCCTGCAGCCCCATTTACGTATTTTCAAAGCCAGCAATACCTAGTAGAGTCTTTCACACACTGTGCTCTCTAAATTCTCTACTTTCATGATCACATCCTCTTCTCTGATTCTTAAGGACCTTGTGATTACATTCAGTCTACCTGGATAATTCAGGATAATCTTTCTATTTGAAGGTCTGCAAATCCCTTTTGCCATGTTAAGGTAACATATTCACAGGTTCCAAAGATGAGGACATGAACATCTTGGTCAGTATTATTACCCCAAGTAGTGCTCAAGCATGTTAGTTTCTCATATGTTATTGGAATCAATAGGAAGTCCATCAAGGGTTTTAGGCAGAGATTAAATATAACTAATCATATATATTTTTAAGGATCCTGTTGGTTGCAGTGTTGAAGAACAAATAAAGAATTCACAGCAGTTAGGAAACATTGCAGTCATCCAGATAAGAAATTAGTGTAGTTTAGACTAGAGTGATGTTTTTAAAAATGGATTGCAGGAAAGCAATGAAAGATTCTAGGGGGTGTTTGGAGTTCAAAGTGTGAGACTTTGTTACAGGACTGGATGAGGCACAAGAATAAGGTGGAGATATCTAGTACAACTATGAGATTTCTGGTTTTAGCAAGTAAATGGGTGGTGATAAAATTCAGTAAGAGAGAAAAAAACTGAAGAAGGACTCAGAGAGACCTTGAATTCTATTTAAAAATTAGTTTTCTTCCAGATATCCAAGTAGAGATGTTGACAGCATTGGAGTTCTCAAGAGAGATCAGGAATAAAGGTGTAAAATTGGTGTCATCAAAAATACCCCCAAGAATGAAAATGGCTTTTAAAGGAAAGAAGACATGCACTAAAAAGATATGAAGGCCTAGGACAAAATCTTTAGGGACTGAGCTTTACAAAGTTGGGTTATTTTCAGGTCTTCTGCCCATTTCTTAACTGGGTTATTTGGGTTTTTGGGTGTTGAGTTTGACAAGATCTTTATAGATTTTGGATACTAACCCTTTATCTGATATGTCATTTGCAAATATCTTCTCCCATTCTGGAGACTGCCTTTTAGTTTTGTTGATTGTTTCCTTTGCCGTGCAAAAGCTTTTTATCCTGATGAAGTTCCGATAGTTCATTTTTGCTTTTGTTGACCTTGCCTCTGGAGACGTGTCCATTGTTACAGCCAAGAAGTTGTTACAGCCAAGATCGAAGAAGTTGCTGCTGTGGATTTAAGAAACAAAGCAGATGAACATATGAGAGGGGAAAAATGAGGAGAGAGGGAAACAAACCACAAAAGACTCTTAAATACAGCGAACAAACTGAGGCTTGATAGGTGGGAGATGGGCAAGATAGGTGATGGGCAGTAAGGGCACTGTGATGAACACTGAGTGTTGTATGTAAGTGATGAATCACTGAATTCTACTTGTGAAACCAACATTGTACTATATGTTAACTAAAATTTAAATTAAAAAATAAATTAAAAAGTTGGGTAACAGAGATGTGGGCAGCAAGAGAATATGAGTAAGAGAGCTCAGATTGGGAGGAAGAGAGCTAGATACATGTTGCTATGGAAACAAGAACAGAGGCTACTTAAGAAGCAGCCAACAATCTTGAAAGTTGCTGTAAGTACTATAACATGATTGAAAAATTCTCACTGGATTTTGGGGTTTAGTTTATTATTAGTCTAAAGAGAGCCTTTTTTGTGGATTTGAAACCACGCTGGATTGGCATAAAAATGGTTTAGTCTGAGGAAATGAAAAAGGTGTCAGCAAATTTCTGACATTAGGGTTTGGGGAAGTGATAAAATGGTTGTGAATGTGGGAGTGGGGTAGCGATATTGAAGATCTTTTTTTTTTAATGCACCAGAGATGTGAGTACAGTTCAATACCAAGAGGACCTGTGTCATGGGCATGGGAACTGTGTAGTTACAGGAGGCCCTACACTCAGAACTACTTCACACTGGTTAAATGTTCTGCTATTGCTGTCTTGAAATTATTAAAAATTTTATCATCAAATTTGTGAGTTGCGGGTGAAATTTGATAGAGAAAAGAGCATTGGTGATGGGTTTGGAGACGGGTTTGGCCTCCTGCTGGCACCTCACTTCTTAGAAATAGTTTGACTACCCACTCTCTCACCTTCTGGCATTCTTCTTGGCCCTCCATTGGGGCAAGTAACCAGGTGGAATTTGAAAGGCAAGGAGGCCATCATTCTGCTGCCAGCTTTCTCCTGCATGAATATTGGGGTAGGGTGTGCACTGTGGAGCATCTCTGGTGTCAGGAACAGGGTCACCAGGTGCCCTCCTGGTCTTGGTGGAGGTGATTCTCTTGCTCACCCTCAACTGCAGTATGTAGCGCCTCTAGGCATGAAGGTTTAAACGCAGACCCATCATAGATTATGTTGGCAGGGTCATGGGAAGGGACAATGGCTGGCTCTGAAGCAAGTGGGTCCTGAGGCTGGAGAGAGGGGGATCCTGGCAGATAACTGAATTGTGCAAAGAGGAGGCCTGAAGATGGGACATCTACATAACTATGAAGGTCTGCACTCATCTGTTCATTGAGAATGCTCATACCTACAGAGTATCTCTGTGCCAGGAGGACCCTTCCTGGACAAGCTCTGTGCCTAAGGGATTTTCTCTTCCTCCTCTCAACCTTCCCGAGTCTGGCTATATTTGTCAGCTCTGATCTGCTGGAGCAAAAACAACTTGTTTGAAAACAAGCTACGAAATACAAGTTGTATAATCTGCATAGGTATATATGTAATTTATATATAAACTCTTTATATAATGTAAATATTCTATAGGCATTCAAACCTAGCATTGCATGGAAAAATTCATACCTTAATTTTTTAACTTTTCCTACTTAAACCAACATTAAGTAGCAAATATCATAAGAGGTTGAGAGAAAGTCTGTAAGGAGGAGGAAAGCTTTATATCTTAGAACTTTAAATATATCTGCTCCCACTCCCATTTTTAACAAGGAACTCCCATTTTCACATTGTACTGAACCCTGAAAATTATGTCGCTGGAAGAATCACTAGTGAGCAAGAGGTTGAAGAGACAGTAGAGGGGAGTATTTACTCATTGTGTAAGTTTCCTACAATAGTTAGGGGATTCGACCTCACACAGCAGAGATAGCTTTACATATGACCTATCAGGGAAGAGCTGCACCAGGATTCAGAGGCTTTCCATGGAAGTCATTCAGAAAATAAAATTCTAAGACCTAAAAGAAATGGCAAATGATTAAAAAAAACCTAGAATTATGACTTTTTGTTAGAAAACTGAAGAAGGAAATATTATCTTCTGAAGAGTTAACAGGTTGTTCTTCCACTGACAAGAGGCATCATAATATTTAGTGAAGTATTTACTCATATTTATCTCTCTTTAATAAGAAAATGCACCACAAAATTAAAAATAGCTTAAAATAAAACAATTAGTGATGCAAACAGAACAAAGAGAATCTATAAAGAATTTAGGGATTATACCTTACAAGGCATTCAGATAGACTAATTACTCATTAGCTTACTCTATTTAAGTTAGATAGAAGGAAACATTCCCAGGAGTCAGATTCATTAATTATTAAATTAGACATTATCAAATGAAGTAAAATTTGGTTTAATCCATATAGTCTCAAAGGGAATAGATATATTTTCATCTCACTGGGATGATTTCTTTTTATACAATTCCATCTAATTGAATCTTTAGGCCATTGTTAATTATGTTTATTAATTGTGCTTATTTATTAACTGATTGCTTTTAAGGCCATGATGATGTTAGGGGGGCTTTTTATTCATTGTTGAGCCATTATGCCACCGACCTTTTATGAAGGCCCTTTTAATAGGTTCTTTGAAGTCTCCCTAATAAAATATAACAAAATTGTATCTCTTTATTCTACAGCAACATATCTTCATTTTGCAGCTTATTAAAATCAGAGATTTTCTAACTTCTTTTTTTTAATATTTATTTTTGAGAGAGAGAGACCGAGCATGAACATGGGAGGGGCAGAGAGAGAGGAGGACACAGAACACAAAGCAGGATCCAGGCTCTGAGCCATTGGCACAGAGCCCAACATGGGGCTTGAACCCATGAACTGTGAGATCATGACCTGAATCAAAGTCAGATACTTAACTGAGTAAGCCTCCCAGGCACCCCTAGAGATTCTCTAACTTCTGAGCTTCACATGACTATGTATGGATAAAGAGCCAGAAACAAATATTTTATACCACATGCTAGATATATGCAGGCAACATGAAAAACATTCTTTAAGATCTATTGAGGCAACTCTTCCCTATTTGGTGTTTATAATCTCTGCATAAAAACATAGATTTTTCTAATGTAGATTTCTTCTGAGCTAATATTTTCCTGTTTTGAGTTAGTAGACTTTGGGCAAAGATAAATGACTTATAAAAGTTCCCTGTTTTTACTGTTATTATAGAAAACCTATCCAGACACATGCACCTAGCACAAATATAATAAAAATTATGATAATTTTGATAAATTTTATAAACATGCATTTGTAAAGTATATATGTATAAAAGTATAAATGTATATGTGATAGAGTTCATAGTAAAAATGTGATCACCTTTACAGAAACAACTTAAAGACAGAAAAGAAATTAAAATAAAGGTAAACTGTATAGAATGATGGGGGTGTAGGGAGCTCTAGTAGACTAGGTGGATTTATCTTGCTGATAAAACGATTTGAGGGAAGACTTGCATTAAATGAGGGAAAAAGACAGAAGGTCGTATAAGTGGAATCCTACTCATGTAGCATTTTGGCTTATGTTGTTGGCATTATGCATTTCAAATTCATTCATATCAAGTGTATCAGTAGTTAATTATCTATGATTGCTGGGTTGTTTTCCATTGAGCAGAGATTTTGCACTTATTTTCATTCCATAATCATGGACACGGGTTATTTGTTCTTTGGGTAATTATGAATAAAGCTGCCATAAATGATCATACAGGTTTTTGGGTGAACACAAGTTTTCATTTTATTTGGGCAATCTCCTATGAGTGGAATTGCTGGGAAATATACTAAGTGTAGGTTTAACTTTATAAGAAACTGCCATACTGATGCGGTTTTGGAGTGGTGGGGGTCTGGAGCTGACAGCCAAGAAAGAATTCTTGAGATGTCTTTGGTGCAAAAGGGAGATTTTTTTTTAATATATGAAATTTATTGTCAAATTGGTTTCCATACAACACCCACTGCTCATCCCAAAAGATGCCCTCTTCAATACCCATCACCCACCTTCCACTCCCTCCCACCCCCCCATCAGCCCTCAGTTTGTTCTCATTTTTTAAGAGAAAAGGGAGATTTTTATTAAGCCTGGTGATAGGATCTGTGGGCAGAAAGAGCTGCACTGGAGTTGTGAGGAGTGACTGATTACACGGTATGGAGTTGGGGGAGGTAAGGCAAAAGGGAGGTTTCCAGAAGGACTCTCATATGCCAAAGAGGACTCATAAGATACTGGAAGCCTAGCTATTTTTCAAGCTAATATTGGTTTTTCTCTAGCAAAACATTAAAATTAAGACAGTAAGGAGTTCCTAGAGGAATGGTTTACTCTGCCTACTTCAAGTATTTGTCAATGGGCTACAGTTATAAGGAAATTTAATATTATTTACCATTTCCTTCTTACCACTGTTCCCCACATCACCATGGAGGGGAAAGGGATGTTAAGGCTCCAGGAAACTGAGTCTATGGGTTTCTGGAGGTTAGGCTACTGATAAGATTGCCTTTTTCTTGTAATTTACTAAGACATTTGTAAACTGATAGAGACTCATGTCCTACATGATTGTGATCTCTATCAGTTAGCCATTGGTTTTTCCCTTTCCTTTGTTCTTGGGCAGCCAGGAGTGTCTGAGGAATATCACACATATCCCTCTGGGAGGAGATGGTAGGGGGTTGTGGGTGTTAGTTTGTCTTATGCTCCCTCATCAGTACTATTCAATGTGACTGTACCCTTTTGCATAGTCGCCAGCCGTATATGAGAATTCTAGTTCCTCTTTGTATTTTTCAGCTCTTATAGTTTCAATTTTTATTTTAGCCATCCTAATAATTATATAGTAGTATCTCATTGGATTTTCAGTTGTATTTCCAGAATGACTAATGACATTAAGCATACTTTCATGTCCTATCTTTGACCTTGTTGGGTGAAGGATATCTTTAAGTCCTTACCTATTTTTATTTAAGTTCTTTCTTATTAGTGACATTTGAGAGCTAGTTATATTCTGACATTTTTTACCCAATAGGTTAATTGTAAGTATTTTCTCTCAGTCTTTAATTTTTCCTTTACTTCTTTTAACAGTGTCTCTCATGAAGTCCTGTTCGTTTTTTTTTTTTTTTCTCTTTTTTTTAATGGTCAATCCTTTTGTTGTTCTAAGTCCGTTGATGAATTATTTATTTATTTCTATTAATTATTTGTTTCTATTATTTCTGTTAGTTTCTTATAATTTCTGTATCTTTCTACTGAAATTTCCAATGCATGTTGCCCACTTTTTACACTAAAGTATCAAACAAATTAACCATAGCTATTTTATATTCCTTACTGATAATTACAACTTCTGGCTGGTATCTGAGACTGATGCCATCACTTGATTTGTTTCTTGAGAATGTGCTGCTTTGGCTTGCTTATTTCAGTACCTCAATTTCTTTGTTGAAAGCTGATGTCTTGCATAGAGCAGTGGAGAATGGTGGTAAATTGTAATTATTTCTGTGGACATCCCTCATTTATGGTAGTTATTTAGTGTGGGTTGTTCATTCATCCAGGAATCAGGAGTTGAGTTGACTTTAGGATTTGTTGTTTCTATGGTCCTTATCAGTTCCTCCACAGATTTGTATTCCTCTAAAGTCACCTTGTGCTTAGAATGGGGTCTGGTTTGCCAGAGAGCTTCTCACAATGTCTACCCCACCCTCAGCGTAAGGTCTTCCCTTTTGTCCCGGATCCTTAGAAAGCTGCTTTCTCCATGCTTCTGGCCCATCCCAGTAGAAAACTGCCATTTCCTGTTACTGGACACTAGCTGGACTGATAATGGTGGTGGTACACAGGAGTGGGACAGTCATTGTCTATTATTCTGGTTTATCACCCATTTTAGGTGTGCTGTGTTCAAGTATCCAAGGTGTCTGGCTTCTTATTCACCCTGTCCCTTTCCCAGAAGTAGGAGTCCTATATTGATCTGGGTCCAGGATATTTTCTTCCCTCTCCCTTTATCTGAAATGCAGTTTTTTTTCTTGGCCTTTGTCCCAATGTTGACTGAATTTGCTATTTTCCCATCAATTGAAGACTTTGAGTAGAGATAACAGAGGAGGATCTGGGCCAGGAGCTTCTGTCTCCCACTGCGTCTGTGGCTCATTTCTCCCCACAAATGAACAACATGAGGAAGACTTTTCTGGTCCCCTGCTATGCCCCGGATCATTCTCATAACCACTCAATTAGTTCACTGGGTAAGAATCTGAAAGTCACTGTGAATTCCCACTGTGAGTACAGTTCCCGTGGGTTCTATTTCCTCACAGTAGCCACTGTCAGGCTTTGGAAATTCTTTAACTAGACTAGCAGAATCGCCATCTGTTTATTGTCTGCCCCAAGTAATTAAGTATTTGCTTCTTGTCCCTTTTTGGTGTCTTTGCTTTGATTTTGAGTTAGGTGGATGCCTTACAACTTCAGTGGTTTGTTGGATTTAATAAAAGTTATAATTTTATAGATTATCAGATTTTGTTGTTACTGTAAAGATGAGAATAATGTACTTCCCGCCTTTCTAAATCTGTACTAATTTAACAAATTAACCACAAACATGGGGTCTTAAAAAAAAAAAAAGCCAGCATTTTTTTTTCTCTCCTAGTGCTAGAGAGAAGAAATCCAAAATCAAAGTGTCAGCTTGGTCATACTCTCTCTGCAGTTTCTAGGGGAAAACCCTTTCTTGTCTTTTCCAGCTTTCTGTAGTCCTGGTGTTCCTTGGTTTATTTCTTCCCCCATCTCCACATGGCTTTCACTTTGTGTCTCTCTGTGTCCGGTCTTCTTTTTTTTTTTAAAGATATCAGTCATTGGATTTAGGGTCCAACCTAAATCCAGGATGATATCTCAAGATTTATAATTACATTTGCAAAGATACCCGATTTTTAAAAAAGGTCATATTGTGAGGTCAAGGGGGCATGAATTTAGGGAAGACACTAGCCAACTCACTACATCATTATAAGCACAAGCTTGAACTAGGTACTGAATATCAGTAAGTGATTATAACTTCTTCATAACATAAGAATTTATATGTTTAAGACTAATTAATTACACAATTAAGTTCTTTATGCTAGAAATATCTGATGCTACCATATTTTTTAAATTTATTCAAACAATATGTATTAAGGAAGTATGACATAGGAGACCCAATAGTAATAAAAAACAGACACAACAATATATATACTGCTCATTTTGCTAGCGGTAAACAAAACAGAAAAAATCTCTGCTCTCATACAACTTGGTTTGTCTCCAAAAAAAATATCTGTTTCTCTTATCAAATTACATTTATTTTCTGGAGCTTTGTTTAAAATGTAATATGATTCAGTGATCTTTCTTTTCCAAGGAAGCTCTATCTTTTCACAATCAGCATATAAAAACATTAGTCTTTCTCAATTTTTTTTGTTCTGATTTTAGAAGTGGGTTATACTGACTTCAATTACTTAACAGAGTGATGTAATGAAACTTTGTTTTCATCTTTATACAAACTACTACAACAAGATATATTATGCTGAAACCTCTAAAGAGAAAGGCATACCTTAATCTGCAATGGTATATATATACACAAATAAAGACAAAATTAGTTGGTTGACATGTGGAATATTAATGAAATATTGCTCTTGGCATTTTGACTATGAATAAATTTCATCAAAACCACAATGCTTTAAGTAAGCCTAGTGTGCAATACCTAAAGCAAGTATTATATATAAAAACATTCAATTCATTTAAAACATGGTAATCTTTATACAAAACAGACCTGTTAAAGTATAATTATTTCCTCACCCATAACTCATATTTATTACAGTAGTGAAAATTCAGAGGAAGAATTAATATATTAAATTTATGAATAAAATAAAACCATGTGTCAATGTGAGGTATGAATCACATGACTGACTTCTAAAAGAACTTTAATTTCCAGATTCATGATTTTTAGGTTTTAAAATACCTTATTCCATGTGATGGCTAATATATGCCTTTGTCTCTACTTTTTTCTAATTAAGATCAGCATTTTATTTCTTTTTTAAATTTTTTCTTTTAATTTTAATTCCAGTATACCTAACACACAATGTTCTATTAGTTCCAAGTGTACAACGTAGTGATTCAACAATTCTATACATCACTCAGTGCTCATCACAAGTGTACTCCTTAATCCCTATAATCTATTTCACCCATTCCTCTATTACCACCCCACAACAGAATCAGCCTTTGAAAGCAGAAAATAACTGGCTGTACTATTTAAGGGACTACTTTCTTCTCCATTGGTATGGAGAAGGAATCCCATAAATAGTCACCATCATATGGAACTGGATTTTCCTCCTGTATCCCTAGAGATGGTTAACTAAGCCCTCTTAATGCTATCAGTGCTGCTTTTGTAACAGCTGTGGTAAATAATTCAAACTCCAAAGGACAAAAGTGTATCTCTTCTTTAAACTATAAAGATACTGTCAATTATATTTCATAATGTTTAAATTATCTGCACAGACTGTAATGGCATGAAGAATTGCAGATATATTATCTTCGAATCTTTTCATTTGCTCTCACATTATCTACCACACAGCTACTAAGGTTTTGTCAGAACTGGCTATTAGAGAGTAACTTGGTCACCAGCAGGGTATTTAGACCCCCTTTTCATATCCTTGGCAAAATAATTTTGTCATACAAAATACTTGAGGGTGTTTTAGGTCTTAAATAGTAGCCTTGAAGATATGTTTTTATATCAAAATTCTGATCTAAATTCTTGATCCAAAATCCAATTAAACCAACTGCTTTTGACTCTAGGTTTAAAAATGTACACTTGTACACTGTCATATTTTAGGACAGTAAGTTACACTGTACTTCAGTGTATTCCTGAAGACGGATAAAAAAGCTTTGAACTTTGTACTCTCCATGTAGCCTTTGGCCAGCATATTAACATTAAAAATTCCATCAGAGATGGCACAAAAATTTGTTCTTGAGAAGGCTGAGAAGGATAAGTCCAACCACACGAATAATTTCTGTGGAGATTTGTAGTAACTTTTTTGAACAAATCAAAGGAAATGCCTGGTCACAATCACCTATTACCAGGAAACTAAAATATTAATTATTGTATGTTCAAAAGTTAGGAGATCATTCAATAATAAATCTCTCAATGAGAGAACAGCCTTAGCCAATGTTGATCATCAATCATATGTTGCTCTCTTCCCTTAGATACAGAAGGTCCAGAGTGAGGTGATCATTCGTCTTACACGTTATCACACAAACAGTCATAATACTGCACTTAACATGATAATGAAAATGAAAAATCAGTAATTAATTTCCTGGTCAATTCTACAGGCCCAGTGATTAGATTGTATCCAGCTCACTTCTGGGGCTAGGTTATCCTAGTTTAATTGAATAAATTTGAATAGGAAACTAGTTAGCAAATATGGAGAGTAGTATGTGAAGATAAAGAACTCAGTAAAAAGTAAGATGACGTTTCATCCCCTTTACCTTTCTTGTCCTTAAGGCAACCACTGTTGTAGTTACACACTTACAAGCACACACACTCACATAGTAAGACACCATTTTTTTAAGTTTATTCATGTTGAGAGAGACAGACAGACAGACAGACAGACAATCCCAAGCAGGCTCTGCACAGCAAGACACCATTTCAAGCACAAACTGTGGCACATTCAGTACACTTTCTGAAATTATCTCTTTTCTTAATATAATGTAAAGATTGTAATATATTTTGAGGATTGTTCTTTTTATTAGAATATTGCCTAAGTATGTCTAGCTCACATTTTTAATAACTACATAGTATTCTCTTGCCTGAATTCACAAAACTTGATTAAATCAATTCACGAGTAATGCATATCCAGGTAGTTTGTAGAAATGTGCTACTATAAACAGTGCTGAAATTAATCTCCAGGTTTATAAATAGAATACTTTTGTGAGTATGAAACTAAAATACATTTTTGGAAGAGAAAATAGACCAAAACATGTGAACATTTAAAAGTTTGATAGATATTACTAATTTTCTTATAAAGATAATGTGTAATTTACAGTCTGAAATATGGCCATGAATGTGATATTTTATCCGACATAGGATATTGTCAACATTTTTTATCTTTGCCAATGTTAAATTATTACGGTATTGTTTTCTATTTATTTTATTTACAAGTGATAGGGACATATTTTACATATTTAAAAGCCATTTGAAGAACTTTAATTTCTGACTGTAGACTAATTTATATTAGACAGACTCTTAAAAAAGATAGCAAAAATATTTAAAGTGCTATGTGTGGATGCATGAGATCTACCAAAACAATGAGGACTTGAGGAATGAAGAGACATGAGCCAAACATTTTTCTACATGAGGCATGTGTCAAAGTGGCACAGAGTCTAAACAGCTAAGCAGACCTTTCATTAGTCTCCAAGGTCAGGAAGAAAGAAATCAATTTCAGATTCTGCAGTGGTGGAAGGGACATGGCAAATGCCCCAGACTTTTGGATGTGACCAGTTATACACCAGGAGTGATGATGCATCAGAACCTTCACAGATGAAGCAGAGTTCCAAGGAGGCTCCATTCCTGATTGGAATAAGCTACAGTTGCCTCTGGAGAAAGTTATTATTCAGAGCCACAAATTATTTCCACTTATATTTCATACAAAATTTGGCATTTAGTAAAAAGTTTATAGTCCTACTATAAATCAAGTTCAAATTACTAGCAAAAAAAAAAAAAAAATTAGAGATGGTGGAACTGACCCTCTACCGGAGGGTCTTATGTTACATGTATTAATTGGACCAAGAATTAATTAGACAAAGAACAGTGTATAATGTGTTCAAAACAATGGGTGACAAGATGGAGACTTTCATTAGTGGAATTGGAATCTAGAAAAAACACAAATTCAGAAATTCTTGTATTATAGTTAAAATGAATGTGATGAATCCAAATATACTGATTTGGAAAGATCTCACACACGCTGCTCAAAAAAAAAAAAAAAAAGAAATAAAACTTATTTACAGTAAAAACCTAGACAACATTATTATATGTCTTGGGCCAGTATATGCATTATAAAAGTATATGTGTAGAAATAGGTCTGTAAGAACATACACACTATAAGCCATTAATGATAGCAAGTACAGGGAGGGGCCTTCAGCTGATAATCGTCCCCTTATCTATATTACTGATTTGCTTACAAAGTGAATGCATTTGCTTATCAAAATATGATTAAAGAGTAATTGCTATACTAGAGAAACCCTTGAATACAGGCTCCTTGTACCTTTATCCGGTGGGTGCTTTTCCTTCATCAATAACAAGAAAATTAACTATAAATGAGGTCAGGTGTTGGTCATTTTCTCAATTCTCATATATCCATAAAGAAAGATCCATGAGGTGAGAAAGGCTTGTTAAGTTTTATACCTATGGTTCTAGGAGAAGTCCTTTTTCCAAAAACGACTTGCTGATTTAAATAGAATTAATGAGACTATAAATTTTCCAGAAAATGGCGGCTGTAGAAGACACAGAAAAGGAGCAGTTACTTTCAAATACTTTAGTAGCATGCCTGTGATAGAGATCTTTGGTATTTAAAAACTGGGTTTCCATATAATCAGATGGGAGTCAAATTCGAACAAAGAAAGAAATGCATGGCAGCAAGGTGCCCTGAAGAGTAGAGCAGCCTAGGAAAACAAAATGTTTACATTCTGGGCATTTATCTGCTTTTGACTCTATTTCCAGACTTTGGGCAAGAAAAGTAACCATTCTGGCATTTGTTCACTCATTTATGAAAAGAAAGCTGACTTGTGCTAATTGAGAAAAAGTGGAATTTGGAACTGAGAGGGAGAAACTTGGTAAAATAATAGCAGGGCTATAATCTGCTTTGTTACTTTGTTATACGTAACAAAACAGATATAAGAGCTTGGCCTGTATCTCTTCTGACAATGAGATTTTGATATGGAGTTTGTGGACCCAGCTTTTTACTTTTCCTGCTATGTTCTAATGTCAAGATATCTTGTGTAGATATCTAATATCTAATGTCTTGTGTAGAACTAATGTGATAAACCTGTGTGTTGAGGAAACTTGTCTCAAGAAATATTCTAGGCCCACATTTTCCAAAGGATGTATTGTCAGATACCTGTACCTGAAAGTGTAATTAAAAGACAAAGTAGGAAGGAATCTCTTTTAAAATGAATTTAGAAGGATGCCTGGATAGCTCAGTCAGTTAAGTGTCTGATTTAGGCTCAGGTCATGAACTCTGAGTTTGAGCCCCATGTTGGGCTCTGTGCTGATGGCTCAGATCCTGGAGCCTGCTTGGGATTCTGTGTCTCCCTCTCTCTCTGCTCCTCCCTGCTCTCTCTCTCTCTCTCTCTCTCTCTCTCTCTCTCTCTGAAAAATAAGTAAACAATAAAAAATTGTTTTAATGGCCCTTCATAAACATTTCCCTTTTCAGGAGCCCTAATACATGAACATAGACAAGTCCCTAGAAGTACTTATACATAGAACATCCACTCATTTGTGTGTGGTCATTTTCTAAACATTTTAACAACTGGCATTTTCTAATTAACTTCTGTTGATATGTAATCTGCAAACCTAGTACTTCACAAAAAGTACTTTGTGAAATATTTTCCTAGCATGAGGCATGAGAATGCTGTAAATTGAGCTGCACATGGTCGAATAGGCTATTCCAAGTCATCCTGAGACCCCCAAGTTACCCTGAATTCTGAAACTGTGTGCATACAGAAGACAGGACCTAAGAATCTATTTATTAATTCAATCTGTAAACATAAATTGAAGGAAAAAATTAAAAATAATAATTCCTCTCTTGCAGAAACTCACACTTTCCTGTAGGAAAATATATATATATATATATATATATATATATATATATATATATATATATAAGCAAACAACTGAAAACATGAAAATGGTTAAAGTGTGAAAACTCATAATTTCTCCTGAAGCATTTGAACAATCCTTGTTCCCAGAAGTTGTTCTTCCCCACCTCACTCTTGTATTTGACATTGACCTCTAACTGTTCTTCTTCACCCCTCTAGATAAATCCAGACTGCCCGAATATTGCCCACTAATTCTCAAGAACAATTCCTCTATTCTCAATTAAGCCCAGACTCCAAACAGTGGTTTCACCAGAACCATCTATTTTATCCCATTTCCAGAATGCTTTACTTCAGCTGACAGCTCTCTGGTTAAACTTTAGATAGCTTTCTGCTGCTAACCACTGCCCCCTCCGCCCCCACCACCAAAACAAAAACAAAGACGATTGCACGCTCTTTTCTCAAGTTAGATGTTCCTCTGGAACTTTTCATGTTCAGCATCGAGAATAAAAGCTTATGCTAAGGGTGCTCTGGTTGATTTTCTTCCATTAATGCTAGCAACATACTGGGTTATCAGGATACAATGAAAAGACAGACATCTAATCCTATCTTGGGGAATTGAAGGTCTTGCCAGAAAGATTTTTGAGCATAACATTGAAAAAGAGCTAGAACTTTGACAGTTAGAACTGTTCTCAGTGCTGGTTTTTGGAAGGAGGATATATTCTAATTATTAAAATATTTTATTTGAGAGAGAGAGAGTGCAAGAGGGAGAGAGAGCTGGGGGGTGGGGTGGGAGGGGTAGAGAATCCCAAGTGGGCTCCAGGCTCAGTGCAGAGCCTGATGTGGGACTTGATCCCATGACCCTGGGCTCATGATCTGAGCTGAAATCAAGAGTCAGATACTCAACCAACTGAGCCACCCAGTCATCTCGTAACTATTTTAGATGCTTTAATTAATTTTTACAACATCTCTCTGAGGTAGATTTCTTAGAAAAAGAAATGTAGGCATTCTAAGTTCAAGTAACTTGTCTGAAGTCACACAAGAAGTAAAAAGTCACAGGAATAGTAAACAGCAGAACTTATCTCGGGTTTCTTGTGATGATTAAACAAGATAGTGCAATACATATAAAAACTTATCAATAAAATATATTTATCATTATAAGTTATAAGAATCCAATGGGATATATTACTATCAATAAATTGATTCAAACACAAGATATAGATAATAAAGATAAAATAATTTTTGTTTCCTATATCTTTGAAGTGGTCTATTTCTATAAGATGGTGAATTTAGCCAAATCTAGTATTCCAAGTAATATTTTAAAATAATAGGTGATAACAGTACAATCTAATATCAAAATCATATTCTCTGTGTCAGTACTAGCCCTAGAAAATATTTTGAACTGTATGAGACTCAAGCTTTTTTTTTTCTTTGCAATCTGGTGATAACAATTACACCAATTGCGTTGGATCATCAGGAAGAAACACCTGAATATATAGTTCTGAATATATATTCAGAAACACCTGAATATATAGTTGTATTATGTAAGTACTAGTTATGATGATAATTGTTTTCAGTAAAATACTAATTGTAGATAGTCTACTCATCTCTGTATCATATGTTCCAAATGCTCTTTTCCATTTCAAGAAATCATTTTCACAAAGCAAGTGTCTCCTTTAATATGTTCAGTAAAAGAAACATTTGATTGGGCGCTCTAGGGGCAATCCGAAATGCCTGTAAGTAGTTCTATAAAGTTAACATTCATCCTGTGTCTCTTGTGCATCAAATCCTGAGATCTTGATGAAAGCATTTACAAATGCATATATAATGAAGGAAATTCAACACTATTAGTTTCAAAACTAATCAAAACATTTAGCATCATCATTATTTTCATATATCAAAGACCAATTTTATTTCTGTGACATATGGCTTCTAAAAGGTTTATAACCATCAATAATGAAGTGTTGAAGATTTTATAATTGATTTATATATTATTCAATACGTTATATATGTATTATGTATAAAAATATTCAATTCCATCTAAAATGTGGTGATGTTTATACCAAGAAAATCTATTAAAGTATATTACATATAATGAAAAATGAGAAACAACTTAAATACCCCAAAGATGGTTAAATAAATTTTGGATCAAAGATCAAATTCTATATAATCCTGAAATTAATTTTTCAGATGATTATTTAATGCCGTGTAGAAGAAATCAATGATGAACTTCATGCGGATGTTGAGGAACAGAGAGTTAACATAAGTAATTCCTAACTTATGGATTCACAAATGAAATGGATTTGGGGTTGGAGGTCAAGAGTTCTATTCTAGACATGTAAGCGTAGCTAAATGCATTACTCAGGATCTAAAGAAAAGATCTACCCTGGGGAGAAAATTCATGTCATACAGATAATAACTACAACTATAGGCATGGATGAGAAAATATAGGAAAGCAGGCTTTCAGGCACCATGAGAAGAAGTCCAAGAAATCTTAAAGAACCTTAATTTATGGATAAGTTGAAGAGTGAAGAATGTTTATTTTTATTAACTTGGTATGTTATTATTCACAAAATAAAATGTAAATAGTCTACTGAATATTTATCTACAAGTACTATGGAGTCTTCCCCTTGCCCCTGCCTGGCATGAGTTTAATAGTTTGCCTTAAATGGGATTGGGAACTTGTTGATATATACTGACATATATTTCATATAGGCTTTTAACACCTTCTTCTCCAAGCATGGCAGTGTTCTAGGTGACATGGAAAGACATAAGGAAGTCCATGCTACATTCCAGAGGTCTCTAATTCTCTATACATCTTGGATTGTTTGAAACTTCTTGCCCAGGACTGGTTGCTCATGTTCCACATCTATTTTATACACAGACTCTTCATCTGTGCTGAACCCATGGATTGAAGCTCCACTTGAATTGTCTACCTGACTTTTGTTGTTTTTGTTTCCTCTAGACACTCATTTTCCAGAACAAATGATCTCCTCTTTCTAAAGGGAGCTTCTGTTATCAAAAATTCATTTTTTAAAAAATATCGATCTTTCTAAAAATTAAAAACTGAAGACAAAGCATTGGGACTTTTCAAAAAACTATTAAAGGCAGGGAGGAGAAAGGAGGAGAAAGATCCCTTGTTGATGCAGACTGCCCTCAAATCACTCTGTATTCATTCTTCTCAATTCAGATATAGTCTTGGTTTCTCCTGAGACTTAATTAAGCTATGAGCTCCCTCTGGCTGCCACCTCCCGTATTTTCACCACGCTTTATTGCTCTAAGAAGCACAGAGGAGTTTTCTGGCTGTCCCTCCTTACTTTTTTTTCATTCCACTCTCCAAGAAATCTTAAACATTCATGGTTATTTCTAAGGATCTTTTTTTAAAACCACTAATTTCAGGATAAAAGGCAGTAAAAAAGTAAAGGCACATTGGGGAGATGTTACAAAAATATAAAATAATAACATCATTTTTTGTGTGTCCTTTTTCTCCCTTAGTAATGAACCTCTTGCTTTTATTTTGTAAAGAGGATGTACCCATTCACTGCATTCCATTTACTCTTTGGGCTGGTGACATTTATTTGTTTTTTCACTCTGCTATATCTCCTTATCTTCTGTAGCATTAGACCATTTAAAGTGGAAAACAGATATCACCAGCTATGTTTAATTGAGTGCTTACTATGTGCTATACACATAAGAACTTTATGTGTGTCAACTAATTTCATTTTCATAAGAAACAAATCATGAAAAAAGTAAATTTAGGCCCAGATTAAATTGCTCCCATTCATACAATTGCAGTGATAATATCAGAATTCACCTCCTAGCCTCTGACACCAGTGACCAGAGGTGAACAACTATCTGCTGTTGCAAAAGCAATGACAGGCAGTAAAATTTGGTGATCAGCTTGCATGGTGGGCTCATGTGAGGCTAAATGTCATTTCAGAGTAAATTATAGCCAACATTTCCAGTATATTTCTCAGAATGCTTTCCCATGGGCTATAATAGGTATTACAAGGGGAAAAGAATTGCCTTGTCAAATAAGTTTGAAAAACATGGGATTAATAAATACTAAGCAGTATGTTTTCAGGGTTTTTTTTTTACACGTTTAATATGATAAAGTGCACTGTGACTCTAGCCATGGGATACTTTATATGTTGTTTTCTAAATGTATTTGACAATGGAACACATTTTTGGAAGAACATATATTTAGTAAGAGTTCAGGCAGAAACACATTTTTGGAAGAACATATATTTAGTAAGACTTCAGACAGCTATTTTCAAATTGTTTCCTTTCTTTTTATCTCAAGAGACTACTGCTTCATCCTGGAATAAATACTTTTTAAAATAATTTCTTGGGGCACCTGGGTGGCTCAGTTGGTTAGGCGTCCAATTCTTGATTTTGGCTCAGGTCATGATCTCATGGCTCGTGAGATTGAGCCTTGCATCAGGCTCTGCACTGACAGTGAGGAGCCTGCTTGGGATTCTCTCTGTCCCTCTCTCTGCCCCTCCCCCTCCCACTGTGTGCTCGCTCTCTCTCTCTCTAACTAAACATATAAACATTTTTTAAAAAGTTTAAAATCATTTCTTCACATCAAGAAATTTGATCCAAGATTTGAGAATTGAGTTAACTGAATAAGAAACAAACAGACAAAACATTGCTGTTAATGCTTCTTAACTTATCTTCACATTATATATGGCAGGAGTGTCTTAGGGTAATTTTAGCTGCTATAACATGTAGGCTCTAATACATCAGATAAAAGTATTCCTTGCTATGTCAGAGGTCAAAGCATTGCCCCACATGGGCAGATAGCTCCTTCCATTTGGTGATTCAGATGCCAGGTTTCTTCTATGTAGGGTCACATCTAATTTAAATATAGCTTACAAAAAGAAAACTGTGAGGAATAAACACTAGTTTCTTTTTTATTTTTATTTATGTATTTATTTTTTAATATGAAATTTATTGCCAAATTGGTTTCCATGCAACACCCAGTGCTCATCCTAACAGGTGCCCTCCTCAATACCCATCACTCACCCACCTCTCCCTCCCACCCCCCATCAACCCTCAGTTTGCTCTCAGTTTTTAAGAGTCTCTTAAGTTTTGGCTCCCTCCCTCTCTAACTTTTTGTTTTGTTTTTCCTTCCCCTCCCCCTTGGTCTTCTGTTAAGTTTCTCAGGATCCTCATAAGAGTGAAAACATATGGTATCTGTCTTTCTCTGTATGACTTGTTTCACTTAGTATAACACTCTCCAGTTCCATCCATGTTGCTACAAAAGGCCATATTTCATTCTTTCTCATTGCCACATAGTATTCCATTTTGTATATAAGCCACAATTTCTTTATCCATTCACCAGTTGATGGACATTTAGGCTCTTTCCATAATTTGGCTATTGTTGAGAGTGCTGCTATAAACATTGGGGTATAAATGCCCCAATGCATCAGCACTCCTTTATCCCTTGGGTAAATTCCTAGCAGTGCTATTCTTGGGTCATAGAGTAGACCTAGTTTTAATTTTTTGAGGAACCTCCACACTGTTTTCCAGAGTGGCTGCACCAGTTTGCATTCCCACCAGCAGTGCAAGAGGGTTCCCCTTTCTTTGCATCCTTGCCAATATCTGTTGTTTCCAGAGTTGTTAATTTTAGCCACACTGACCAGCATGGGGTGGTATCTCATTGTGGTTTTGATTTGTATTTCCCTGATGAGGAGTGACGTTGAGCATCTTTTCATGTGCCTGTTGGCCATCTGGATGTCTTCTTTAGAGAAGTGTCTATTCATGTTTTCTGCCCATTTCTTCACTGAATTATTTGTTTTTCAGGTGTGGAGTTTGGTGAGCTCTTTACAGATTTTGGATACTAGCCCTTTGTCTGATATGTCGTTTGTAAATATCTTTTCCCATTCCATTGGTTGCCTTTTAGTTTTGTTGATTGTTTCCTTTGCAGTGCAGAAGATTTTTATCTTCATGAGGTCTCAACAGTTCATTTTTGCTTTTAATTCCCTTGCCTCTGGGGATAACACTAGTTTTTTAAAACCTGGGGCTGGAAATAACACCTATCAGTTCTGTTTATATTTTAAGGGCAAAGAAAAATCAGTCGTGTGCCCACTCCTAGATGCACAAAGACTGGGAAATGTACTGTCTAGGAAGCTACTTTTCTGGGATATTTCTCTAATACATAAGTGGATATGTAGAACTGGGGTTATTGTTAGTCATCTCTAATGCAAGGATTGCAACAATTGACTAATATTGCTTCAATTTCTGTACTCTTGTTGAGCATAAATGGTTCCTACAGTGGTGCAGCAATTCATAAGATTGATTTAATAAAATTTTCAAATTCTTGCCACATATAAAATGATCCATAATTATCACTACTACAATATTTTTGTTAATAATGGATTGCTGAAAGGTCATTTCCACTGTATAGGATTTTCTGTATGTATATATGTGTGATATATATTCCACCCATTATCTTTGACTATGTTTCTCAAAAATTTCTTCACTCTTTCAAACTTATTTTACACTTTTTAGATACTGGTGATACTCTATTTCTAGAGGTTACTGGTGACATCAAATTAGTACATGACATGATAACATTCAGTAGAACATACATAACTGATCACCAATTGGGGTAGAGTGGAAATTAGAATGAATAGGTAAGAACTTTGAACCAGTCCCATAAAGTCAGAGGTAAGGAAGCAGACTAAGGAATATCTAGGGCTGGACCAGCCATAGGTTTCCCTCAAAATATCTATCCAAAGAGTAAGATTCAACTTCTGGATAAATAGTTGAAATAAGAGTTCAACATAACCAAAATAATTTCCTCATCAACCTTTCACATACCAACCTGTCCTTTCTTTTCATGTAAGTTAGGACACGTTGTGGGTTAGCCAAGTTCAGGGTCCTATTTAGCTTGTCATCATTATACCTAGCACCTGGCATAGAGTGGCTCACATAAAATAGAAGCTTAATAAATATTCATTGAAATATGTGAATTATGAATAAATGAATGAGTGGATATGTTAACTTTGCAATGTAGTTGGCAAACAGAGCACACAACCAAAAATCTGAAGAAAGCTGCATTCATTATCCCAAGGAGAAGGATGGTCAGAGTAACTGACTTCATCTCACATTGTCTTTAACTTAAATAACAGTGGATTGGGGTGCTTGGGTGGCTCAGTTGGTTAAGCATCTGACTTTTGAATTTTTTTTTCAACGTTTATTTATTTTTGCGACAGAGAGAGACAGAGCATGAACAGGGGAGGGGCAGAGAGAGAGGGAGACACAGAATCGGAAACAGGCTCCAGGCTCTGAGCCATCAGCCCAGAGCCTGACGCGGGGCTTGAACTCATGGACCGCGAGATCGTGACCTGGCTGAAGTCGGACGCTTAACCGACTGCGCCACCCAGGCGCCCCAGCATCTGACTTTTGATTTCGGCTTAGGTCATGATCTCACAGTTTGTGAGTTCTAGCCCCACATCAAACTCCATACTGACAGCATGGAGCCGGCTTGAGATTCTCTCTCTACCTCTCTCTCTGCCCCTCCCCTGCCCATGTTATCTTTCTCTTAAGATAAATAAGTAAAACTATTAAAAGAACTTAAATAAAAGTGAAGTTATATTTGTCTTATTTAAAGTTATATTTACAGAATCTAATAGTTTGAAGTACATAAAACCTATTCCTTAAATAAATTCTGCATTGAAGTGAAAGCTTCCTACCCAGTCCTGAGACCATGGGTTAGTTTCTGTTCTCTGAGACAGTGTTTGAAGGAGTCTACTCCTGGCTTCTAATCTGGAGACAGAAGTCTAACACTAAAATGGCAAAGAGAAAAAGAAGAAGGATTAAGGATGAGACTCTAAAATACTGTTGTGCATCAGAAAGAGAAGAACTAAGACCCAAGACTTTGAAGCAATGATCAGAACCTGGGACTCAGTTCTAGAGTCACACTGGTCTCAGATTTGGCTTGATGCTCAGGCCCAAAGTGTAGAATTGAGACTGTTGAAGTTCTTACTAGTACAGGTCAAAATTGACCATAGGATCTGAGAGTGAAACTGAGCCTGAATATAAGTATCAAATAGTCTTTGGTTATTGGCCTTTAATCTTAAATGTCATAAACAGTTATAGACAGTGCCAAAAAAGTATTAGTCATTTAAATTACTTTATTGAGATGTAGGCCCAACTATTTAATACATTTTATTTTGGGAGTAGTATTTTGGTTCAGAACATATTGTCTCCTCAGATGCTAGTGCTGATGGATGTGTGTGAACATGGGTGCTAAAAATGCTTCCATGGGGCTTCTTTAAGCAAACGATAAATTGGGATGCAAGTCTAGAAATGCAAAGGAATAAAAATATGAAATTAAAAATTATTACATGGAAGGTAGAAAAGAAGATGGATGTAATGCAAAGATTTTTTGCACAAAATTATTGATTACGACTAGTCTAGAGAAGACGGTTAGTACTGCCATCTCCATGGGGTGGAGGCAAGAACTACATCAACAGTCCAGGTTAGAGTACACAGTTTAGAAATGATGTGCCTGCACTTTTGTTCTCAGGCTAAATTAACCCCTTAAAATTCACTCTCCAAAGACTGTTCTATTACATAGGGAGGGAAAGACAGGAAGGGAGGACACATCAAGGCCAAAATGTCACTGTGATGTTGGACAAGTTATTTAACTTCTCGGAGCTTCAAAATTCACATTAAATAAGGATTATTGGGATTTTGAGGGTGACTGATGAATATTTCCTCCCCTTAGCTCTGAACACATTAGTATATATAAAAGGAAAAAAAACTGCCTTCTTACCACGATAGACCTATTTAGACACTACAGGGCTTTTTGCCAAGTAAATTTAGTAAAGACTCTGATGTCCTGGATTAGGCAGAGTGAAGCTAGCAATAGAAAATGCAGGACCAAGGGACAATAACTTGATTCCCGTAGACATGTGGCTGCTCTTAACCTTTGGCTGACGTTATAGAAATTCACATTAAAGTGAAGTCTTCAAATCTCCCAGTTTTGTATTCATAGTTTACATTCTTATTTTGTCACATACAACTGTTTTGGGTAAAGATTTTTAAAGAACAGGTACCACATATCCATTATATCTTTTGATAGTGGCAGAAGTGATTGCACCCAGGATGCAAATCCATAAATGTTATCACATATAAAACTTTAATAATTTCATCTAAGTTTATTTTGTACTTGTACATGTGTTAATGAGGTATTTAACATCTTTTTTTTTTGTCCTTGGTTAATGGAATTTAAAAGTCATTGATGCATCATAGTATCATTAGCCTCTAGGTGCTTGCTAGATCATTGCCCTATTGATGAAATCACCCTAGGACAAGGTCTCTGTAACTATACCTCATTGGACACCTACAGGAGAAGTCTGTCTTTTTCCAAATTCCAATACATAGCAGATTGTTTTATAACGTGTCTCCTGCCTGTATCTCATTAAGGTTAAGTATTCTTTTATAACAAGCCAATTTTATAACATATTTTGGCTTATGTTGTAGCATGTGAATAACTTTGCTGTTTGGCAATGAGTGTTTTCCATTCATGCAGTACATTTTGTCTTTTCTTAAAAATCCCTTATTTTGAAAAGTGAAATGCTACAAATTTGTCATTGCCTCGGCAATCACGTATTGATCTATTTGTTCTCTCTCTGTTCATTTTCTGTGAGTCCAAATTGCTTAAGTACTGAAAGCTCTCAAGGTAGTGACCCGAAATATTAACAGGTTACATTAGCTCATTAAGCAATAGAAACTGCTCTTATTCAAAGTCCATAGATGCTGACATTGCATTTATCTAAAAAATTATTAATGTTTTCATGGAAGTGTATAGTAGGAAAGACATTCTATACTTCCAGACTGAGAATTCTCTGGCTTATAACAATTTCACCCATTAGTTATTGCCTTTTCCTTGAAAAGTAAAGATTAATGATGCTAAAATGATACACTATAATACAATCAAGTTATACTTCTTTCTGACTCTACCTCAGATGTTGATGATCTGGCACTTTTTTTTTTTTTTTAGAAATAGCACAAGTTCATTTGAAGGAGAAAGACAACCCTTAAATAATAAGGCAATTATTATTTTAATCAATAGCAGTATTATATTTTAAATTAATCTTCAAAAGTCCCTGAAGCTAAAATTTCAAAAGTCATTAATCAATTAAGCAAAATAATACAGTCTTTCAAAGCAATCTATCTCCTGAAGGTTGCTCAAATTGTTTTCTGAGAATGAAATAAAAACTTAGCACATTTTCTTGGCTTCATTTAAGTAATTTTATTTTTCTAATAAATGTGACTTCTCAATATGTAAAAATAATATTATGGTTTAAATATGAGCATTCTAGTATATTTAAATAGTTCTACTTCAATCACAATAAAATTTTAAATCTGTAAAAACTGCTTTTGTTTATCAACATGAAGGACAAAGTGCTTAAAAACACTTGCTTTCTAAAACTTTTCTAGCAGAAACTTTGCTATGAAATCAGAGTAGAAAGAATGGAACATATCTTTGAAGTATCTGGGCCAAGTGGGTCACTTTGACACAGAGAAGCATTTTTGGTTACCAACCTACATGCAAAGCTTCAGGTAGGGCTTTTTCAGACACATATGTTTAATTTCCAAGACTCTAACATATTAAGTCTGTTTCTCAGCTATGCTAGTAATCAGACTATGATATTCCTGTTAAAAACTAAAATATTGATAATGGGGCACAATCAAGGTCATACACCCTTTATCTTTTTGCTATTTCCTTAATAATAATCTCCTTAATAATAATTTCCTTATATCTGCTGCTCAATCCAGGGTTAGTCCCTGCTTTCCTGGAATCCTACTTTTAGAGTTACTCATTGAAGCTCAAATCCTATGAAACATCTCACCCCTTCCTACTAAGATGTACAATCCATAGTTTCTCATGGTGTTTTCTCTAGCTATAAATCTAATAAATGTTGTTTTACTATAGTTATAGTCCTAGTAGTCTTTACCTGATGGAATCCGTCAAAATTCTTAAGACCCCTTCAGCTTGGAAAACACTAATAAAACCGTAAATGCCAAATATTTAGAAATAAAAGGGTAGTTTAACTTTTTGAAATGAAGTGAAGGAATGCGTATACGTGATAAACATCAAATTCATTCACTTGTCTTTTGAAACTAATCTAGGGTCATTAGATGCTACATAGTAAGTTGCTAAGTACTCAGTTTTTTGCCTCCCCCAATTTAATTATTTAATATTGATAATAGAATATTTATATTATATGAGTTATATATAAATAGTAAGTATTTATAATATAATAATTATTTAGGACATGTTTCTCCATGTTGTTGCTTTTTTGCTCTGGCTAAGGCTCCTGCGATGCCTTTGAATTCTTTTTCATAGCACACCACGTGAACTTACTCCCCTCAAAGAGCATATTTTTACTCCAAACCTTTTCCAACTATTTCCATATTCAAATATGTTTACATTACCTTATTCTTCCAGAATATTCTTCACACAAATTGATTGAGTTGCTGTTTCCATTTGGAACATTTTAACTGTCTACAGAATGGAAAACCTGGATAATTTATTATAAATAGGATTTACCAGGGCACAAATGATGTCATTTTAGAACTACTTGATGAATATCATGAAGTAGTTTTTCCAGGCATATTTGATATAATATCAGTTTTAAACACTTTCCAATATTCCTTGGGAAGGACGCGTGTAGGCCAACACATAGCTTGTCACTTGCTGTTGCTGAAATGTGGCATGCAGGGAAGAAGTAGCTGACAAGTAAATTAGAAAAACATATAGAACATGCCAAAGAATTTGAACTTGACTAACAGGCACAGAAAAATTCTCTTCATAATGTAATGTGGAGAAAGATATAAATCTGTTTTATGCTGCTGCAATGAAGAGAAGTATGGCTAATGGATAGCCTTTATAGTTGAATTTATGCTCAATATAAGAAATATTTTTCTAACAACTAGAACTGTCCAGAAAAAAGCATGGGCAAATTAGGCTGAGTGCCTCTTACTTCCTAGAAGTTACTAAGTACATACTAAATGCCCATGCCTCAGAAATGTCTAAAAAATAATTTCTGTTTTCAACAGAAGATTAAACTTTTGATTCTATGATATTCTCTCTTGGGATTCTAACAAACTAATCAGTGTGAGCATTAAGATGGACACAATTGTGCTACTTCACTAAACAATGAATTGGTACATAAAATAAGCATTTTAGAGTCACCAAAACAGTGATGGTGAGAACATCTGCTGCCATGTCATAGTGGCAAGACAACAGGAAAAGGATTTAACATCAGAGATATGTTTGAGATTTTATATTGCATCGTGTAGAAGATTTCTTATTTTGCACAGTCATAGGACAAAGTATAAACTATGTTAATCATAATAATATATCATATAAGTCGTTCTATTGTAATCCAAACACTGACTAATCTATCATATAATATAACCCATAGCAAACATTTTCAACATCTACTAGAAAGTAGGCACTCCAAGATATTTTGCACATATTAGCTCTAACCCACCAACTAACCTGAAAGACAAATATTATGCTCATTTTATAGATCATAAAACCAAAAGAGATTAGGATCATCACAGACTTAATAAATGGCAGATTGAGAGCTCTGTCTCTCAGTCCTATGGCTTACTTATAAAGTAGACAAACCACTTAATTGCTTTAAAAGTGTTATTTACTTTTTCAAGACTTTAATATATTTACCAAGTAAAATGTTAAGATTAGCCTCTTAACTATCATCAAAGAAGAGTATTTTTTTGTTTAACAGTCTTGTCAAGTTACAAAATGGGAACATCCTAAACTCTAAGCTCAGTCAATCAAATGTAAATTGACTAATACCTATGTTTGGAATAAATATTAATAAGAACACTGGAAAAAGAAGTATAAGTGAATAAAACTTGAAATAAAATTTTAAAATAATTTTGTTCAATATATTGAAGTAACTTTGAAATCTGGCAAAAGTTAAGATGTTAAAAATCTTTGATGGTTATTCTTTAAGACTCCTTAGAATGGCAACTACTGTCACTTCCAATGTTCTAGGCAGTAAATCTCCCATTTTTCCTTAGTAGTCACAACTTATGCGATCAGCCTACCCTAAATTCTTCAACTAGCATCTGCTTTTGCTACTCCTCTGAAAATTTTGGATTTCTTATAATCCTGCTTTTCAGATATTAAAAGAACATATCCTGGCTTCCATTGTAATTTAGCTACGTATACCATTTTTCAGTGTGACTAAGAAATTAACAAATTTTATGAGAAATAATAAACAGTAAAATGTAAATGAAGAAACAGAGTTGATTTCACCGTGTGTTATATAGTATTGTACCTGCAGGAAAAACATTATAATAGGGGAACCTGTGTGGCTCAGTTGGTTAAGCATTCGACTTTGTCCCAGGTATCTTGAAGTTCAGGAGTTTGAGCCCCAGCAAAGGGCTCTGTGCTGACAGCTCAGAGCCTGGAGCCTTCTTCAGATCCTTTGTCTCCCTTTCTCTCTTCCCTTCTCCTGCTTGTGCACTGTCTTTCTCTCTCAAAAATAAATAAAAAAAATTAATAAAAATAAAAAAAACCCAAGTATTATTTTAAATAATAATGGTGAAAGGATGAAAGCTTTTCCTCTAAGACCAGGAGCAAGAAAAGGATTCCCACTCTCTCTTTCCACACCTGTTCATCATAGTATTGAAAATCCTAGCACAAGAAATTAGGCAAGAAAAAAAAGTATCAGATTTGGAAAGGAAAAAGTAAAATTGTCTCCATTTGCAGATGCTATGATTTTATATATAAAAATTCTTAATGATTCAACCAAAGAACCATTAGATTTAATCAATGAATTAAGTTAAATTGCAGTATACAAAATTAACATTCAAAAATCAGTAGTGTTTGTATATACTAATAATGAAGTTTCTGGAAAAGAAATAAAGAAATCAATCCAATTTACAATAGCATCAAAAACAATAAAATACTTAAGAATGAGTTAACTAAAGAAGTGAAGATCTCTGCTGAAAACTACAACAAATTGATGAAAGAAGTTGAAGAAATAAATAAATGGAAAAGTAGATCATGCTCATGGATTTGAATAATTAAATTTGTGAAAATGTCAATACTACCATGCCATCTACAAATCTAATGCAGTCCCTATCAGGAGTCCAATGGCATTTAATACAGTAGTAAAACAAACAAACAAACAAACAAATAAAAAAATCCTAAAATTTATATAGAACAATACACAAAAAAGCTCTAAATAGCCAGAGAAATTTGAGAAAGAAACACAAAGCAGGAGGTATCACACTTCCTGATTTCAAGCTATACCATAAAGCTATAGTCACCAAAACAGTATGGTACTGGAATTAAAAAAAATAGACCCATGGAAAAAAATAGAGAGCCCCAAAATATACCCAAGAATATATGACCAACTACTATTTGACAAGGGAGCCAAGAATACTCAGTAAACAAACAAACAAACAAACAAACACCAGTCTCTTCAATAAATGATGTTGGGATAATTTGATATTCACATGTAAAAGAATGAACCAGACTCAAATATTACACCACTCACAAAAATTAACTCAAAATGTAATAAACACTTGAAACCTTAAAACTCCTAAAAGAAAAGATGGGAACAAAGATCCTTGGCATGTATCCTGGTAATGACTTTTTGTATAAGACACATAAAGCATAAGTAACAAAAAACAACAAACAACAACAAAAAAAAAACAAGTAGACCAAGCTACACCAAACTAAAAAGCTTTTGTAGAGCATAAGAAACTATCAACAAAGTAAAAAGACAGCCTATGAAATGGGAAAAATATTTGCAAACCACATATAGATGAGGGATTGCTATCCAAAATCTACAAAGAGTTCATATATTTCAGTAGAAAAAAAATCATAAAACATAATGCAATTTAAAAATAAGCAAAGGCCCTAAACCTAATTTCTCCAAAGATATACAAAAAGCTGACAAGTACATAAAAAGATGCTCAACATCAGTAGTCATTAGGAAAATGCAAATTGAAACCACAATGAGATATCATTTTATGCCTATTAGAATGGCCATCTTCAAAAAGACCAGAGATAACATGCTGGCAAAGATGTGGAGAAAAGGGAACTCTTGTACATTGTTGGGAAGGTAAATTGATGCAGCCATTATGGAAAAAAATATGGAAGTTCCTCAAAAAATTAAAAAATAGCACTCCCATATGATATAACAACACCACTTCTGGAAATGTATCTAAAGGAAATGAAAACACTAACTCAAAAAGATATTGGCACCTGCATTGTACACAGCAGCCTTATTTACAATCACTAAAACATGTAAATAAGCTAAGTGCTCACTGATGGGGAAATGGATAAAGAAGCTGTGATGTATACATTTAACAGAATATTATGCAGCCATAAAAAGGGAACTCCTACCATTAGTGACAACTCAGTTGTACCTTGAAGGTATTATGCTAAGTGAAATAAGTCAGACAAAGAAAGGCAAATGCTATATGATCTCACTTATATGTGAAATCTTTAACAAACTAATAGAAAAAGAGATCAAACTTATGCTTATTCAAGGTGGAGGATGAAGGGAAGGAGACTTGGGGAAGGTGGTCAAAGGTAAAAACTCCCATTTATAAGATAAATAAGTACGAGGATGTTCAACATGACCACTACAGCTAACACAGCTGCATCTCATACAGGAAAGTTGTTAAGAGAGTAAATCCTAAGAGTTCTCATTACACAGAAAATTGTGGTTTTTTTCCCCTTTATTCCTTTGTTCTTCCTTTTCCCTTTATCGTATTTATATGAGAAGATGGATGTTAGCTGAACCTTTTGTGGTAATAATTTCACAATATACATGGATCAAACCATCATGCTGTATGCCTTAAACTTATACAGTGATGTATGTCAATTACTTCTCAAGAAAACTGGAAGGAAATAATAAAATAAAACAGAAATTTTATGAAAGTTAATGCTGAAAATGAAATTAGGAAACACTCAAGGAAATTAAGTAATTGTAGCAGATTTTTCATCACCTGAATTTTTAACATAAGCGATAGGCTACTGGATAGGCAAAGTAATTAATGTAATGAAGTGGGAAGTGCTTCCTGCAGAGCAGTCTATTATGTATTTATAAAAGATCAATCACTGTGTAATCTAGGTGCTAGCCAAAGAGATGGATAGCACTGTTTGTGAAAATAAAAAGTAGCTACAGGGGTGCCTGGGTGGCTCAGTCTATTAAGCATCTGACTCTTGATTTCTGCTCAGGTCATGATCTCACAGTTCATGAGTTTGAGCCCCGCATCGGGCTCTGTGCTGACTGTTCAGAGCCTGCCAGGGATTCTCTCTCTCTACCTCTCTCTGTTAGTCCCTGACTTGTGCTCGTGCTCTCTCTCTCTCCCTCTCAAAATGAAACAAAAATAAACTTAATTTTCAAAAGCAACTACTGATTATCAACTAAGATAACTAAAATAATACATTGCCAACCCAAAACAGTGTTTTCTAAAATTAATAAAACTGATTATTGATATCTTTTACCTAGAAAAAAAGAGAAAGTAAGGTCTTGGGTAGGGCTAAATATGACCTTGTAATTGGTGGCTACATATAAGAGGAGGGATAGAAGGAAAGAAAGAAAAGAAAATACAGTGAAACAGGAATATTTTCAACTCCTTCAGTCAATTCCAAATAACATTGGGGAAAGAGGGCTATTTACAAGAGGGAAATATAGAAAGAGGCAAATACATGAGAGAACCTGCTGGAATCCCCAGGAGACAGAGAGTAAAATATTTGCCTTATTTCCCTATTGTAGCTTCCACAGAACAAGTTTATTCAGTTATGTATATGCAATTATTTATAAAGTAATAGTATAATATGACCTTATGATACTCTTCACAATTAAATACCATTTTTTCAAGCTAACTTTATTTTTTTTAATGTTTGTTGATTTTTGAGAGAGAGACACACACACAGAGTGCGAGTGGAGGAGGGACAGAGAGAAACGCAGACACAGAATCTGAAACAGGCTCCAGGCTCTGAGCTGTCAGCACAGAACCAGACATGGGGCTCAAACCCATGAACTGTGAGATCATGACCTGAGCTGAAGCCGGACACCCAATTGACTGAGCCACCCAGGTACCCCTCAAGCTAACTTTAGTGGCCTATGACCATATAACCCAAAGAGCACTACCTAAGAGCAGAAACTTGTTTACTATCTTCATAATAATGTTTCTGTACTTTCCAATTTAACTCTAATATACAAATTGTGAATATAAAGACCAATTTTGCTATTTCAGGTAATGAGGAGGTCTCTTTCTCACTTCTATGAATTTTAATTTCGATAGCATTGGAGGATATCTCTAAACAGAAAAACAAAATAATGTTGTGTATTCTGTGCTTTCCCTCAAGGCAAATGTGTAGTGCCATTAGGAAACATTAGGAAAAATATCTTACAAATTTCGAATGTCTCTGCTTGTTAAAAGAAAAAGTAGAAGCAGAAATGGAGCTAGAACAAGGCATCAAGATAGAATGATTAAGTAAATTGTGATATATATTCATGATAAAATATTGTATACAGCCATGAAAATGAATAAATTACCACTATATGCAGTGGCATGGATGAATGTTAATAGCATAATGTTGACATTATGAATGCATAGAATATGACCTATTTGCATAATGTTCAACAATAGACAAAATTAAAGCATGTTGTTTGGAGGGAGCATAGATGAGTGGCACAACTAGGGAAAAGAAAGGGAGTCGTTCTCGTAAATATTAGCGTGTTGTACTTCAGACAAGGACGAAGGATAAATGATCAAAATGAAGAGCCCAAGCTTCTGGCTGCTGACAATTTTGCATTTCTAACCTGGTTCACTGGATACTCACATGGATGTTTGCTTTGGAAGCATTTGTCAGTCTGTAAGTGTAGGTTTCCTGCTATTTCCTGTATGTGTTTTAAATGTTAATTAAAACGAAAAGAAAAAGAACCCCAAAGGAATTGGAGTTTCCTGATTCCAAACACATCTCGGGTTAAATGCTGTAGTGAAGTTTGTGAAAGTGAATTATTTCAGCCAAAAATTCAACTGCAGTGTCTTTTTTAATTTTTCTTTTTTTAAAGAATGTTTTAAATTTATTTATTTTGAGAGAGTAAGTACGAGTGGGATGGGGTGGCGAGAGAGGGACAGAGAGAATCAGAAGTAGGCTCCGTGCACTGTCCCCAGGGAGGGCTCTGTAGGGATTGATCTCATGAACCATGAGATCATGACCTGAGCTGAAATCACGACTCTGCAGCTCAACGACTGAGCCACTCAGGAGCCCCTAATTTTCATTTTTTTTGGACTCTGGATACCCTTCCATCCCATCTGACCTGCCTCGCTGCCCTCCGTCCTGCCACACAGATCTGTTTTCACCATTCCGTTTCACCATTCACCAGTCCCTTTGGATACATGCTTTCCACAACACCTGTTACAAATCTGTCTCCCACAGCCTCTTTCCTACCTCACCCTGCCTTAGGTCAAGGCCAATTCCTCAGCTGAGAGGCTATGTTACAGACAATAAAGAAAGAGGTTCTGTGACATTTCTCCTTTAGATCCACACATCCCCTACCCAACCCTCTCTAGGAATTGAGCTGTGTCTCTACTATGATATTACCTTCTTATTCTATAGTTAGGACAATCACATATGAGTTTAAGGACTGAAGATCTCACTCAGTATTAGAGACATAAGGCATAGAACCCTTCAAAAATTCAGAAGAAGCATGTGTCAATCTTTAACACCATTGTCATTTAGTACAAAAACCACCGTGTTTAGCAGGTGCTTTTTTCAAAATATGTGATTAGGCATTGAGGTAGTTTCTTTGTTTTACTGGAAGTTGTCATTCTCTCTCTCTCTCTCTCTCTCTCTCTCTCTCTCTCTCTCTGTCTCTCATTCTCTCTTAATCTCTTACTCATTCTATTTATTTTTGTTGTATTTCAAGGGGCAGAAGGAATGAAATACTTTTATGGCAATAAATCTAGTGGCAAATCTAAAACCCTGAGATAGAATTATCACTTGCCTTTTATTCATGATGTAACAGATGCTTAAAGTTTGAGTAACTTAGTTAACATCACAATCAATAAGTTGTTGAATTAGAGTTCAAGACCAGACTGTCTTCGTAGCCCATGCTTTCTGCATACAGTGCTACCACACAGCCACCAGAAATTCAATTAGTATATTAGAATCAAGGATCTGCCTTCATCTTCTTCCACATACTGGAACATAAAAAGCTTTTTTGGTCATTCACTGCTACATCCCTAGTGCACTTAATGATAAGGGTTCGGAGTTATTTGTAGAATAAGGAAGGGATATAGCACCTCTATCTATGTGAATAACACAGTGTGTATAATACCCAGTAAACAAAAGAAGAGATTATGCACACACCATTTTTACTGCATAAGTAAATATTTTGGTTAATTAGAAATCTGGGTGTAATCTGGTCTCTTTCCTTCCTTTCCCCTCCACAGCCAATCTACTAAGTTGTTCTAATACCTCCCCTGTCCCCTTTACATCTCTAAGTCCCCATCTCCATCTCTCTAGTGCAGTTCATATCCATTTCCAGCCTGGATTTCTGCAACTGTCTATAGGATTTCCTTTTGTTTCTCTTCCCTGGTCCCGACCAATCTGCTCTCCACATTGTAGCCAGAGGGAACCTTCCTAAAACGCAGAAATCATATGACCCTCCCCCACATAACATCTGCAAATAGAGGCCATTTGCCCAAGTAGGACAGTTCAAGTATACCTTTGGCTTGTAAGACTCTTCATCACCTGGCCATGATTTCACCCTCCTGGTTCCTCCTCCCATTTCTGCCCCACTACTTACACCCTCTCACATCCCCAGAGGGGTTGCACTTCATTTCATTTTCTGGAATCAGCCATGCACAGTCTAAGCTTGACACATGCTGTTTCCCTGACAGGAACAGTTCATGTCCTCTCTCAGCGGCCTAATGCTCTGTAATACAATGGCTTGTTTAATTACGCCTCTGCCAGGGGCCCCGTCTGTTTTATTACCCATCTCCTCTCCATTGCTACCAACAGGACTGGAACAAGGTAGGGCCTCAGTGATTGTCTGAATTAAAACAGAAAACATGTTGTATACATTCAAAAAATAGGATTTTAATCTATCCCTCAAATCCATAAAGGGATAGTGTTTCCATAATACAGGCAAATAACTCAATTTAAAACGCTATTGTACATTTTCATTTTCATAAATAAAAATAACAAAAATTGTTATTAATATGAGCTCTGAATGTTTCTGTGTTTAAAGAAGCTCCAGGATTCTTATTTAAACATCCCAAGTGCCAATCATTTGAAAAGCGTGACCTGAAAAAGAAAAAAAAAATGTATATAAATCAAAATCAAAATGGCAACTCTGTTTACAAACAGGACTATAGATCTAAACCATTCTAAACCCCTTACTCAGTGAGGGGGAAAAAGTTAGTAGAAGGAAGGTTTTATGAATTCATTTTTATGAAACTACAAGAAGCATAAACATATAGAGGTATGTTGCATTTTCAAACAAAAATATTTGAAATAGTAGCAATAAAGGGGATAACTAGGAAGCTTCTTTACCCTACTGTAGTTATAGCAAATGAATGAGTTTCCTTTGTTAGTGAACCTGAATGCACTTAACCTAGTGGTCTTCCCCCTGTGCTACAGTCCAAATCGGAGAGTCCCTGTGATATTTGTAATCAGAACTACATTGCCAGTCTTTCTGTTAACGAAATCCGCATATGAGTGGCCGTTGAGATCTTCATAGTGCCCAGGAGAGCTCACTGCTCATACTCAGCCGTCATCAACACTAAAGGGCTAGTTCCTTACCCTGGAATTGAGGAGGCAAATGGTAGGACCATCTGCACCTCTTCGCCTTGATGTCTTCTAAGTCACTGAGTTATGTTGATTCTACCTTTAATGCTCCTTGATTCTTGACACCTCTCTTCACCCTCAGTGCTGCAACCATCTCCAGGCTGGGTGTCCACAGTGGCTTCTTAAGTGGTTGTTTTCATCAACTTTTGACACCATTTCATCTATAATCTTCAGAGAAAGGATAGCATTATTTTAGAAATACAAATATTATCTACTTGGATATTTTTCTTCAGTCTTATGTATTTATTTTATTTTCTCTGATGCTGCATGAAGTATACCATAATTTTTAGTTTTGACTGACATAAGCTGAATGTTCAGTTATCTCAAGATTGACGTTTACTATTAATTATGACATAGAGTTTATGCTTTCCAGAATTTTATGAAATTAATTTTTGGTAATAGTCATATTTGACTTAGCCACAACATTAGACTGTAGATGATTTATCACCCACAGATAATTTATATAGCATGTATAATGTGACTTAGGTTAATCAGTGGTTAAAAGGTATTAGTATTTAATGTTTGAGCAACATATCAAGTGCTTATAAGATAGTTGTTATTACATATCCTGGCATTTAATTTTTAGCCTAATTGCATATCTTCTTTAATCAATATGACTTGTTAAAGTTGCTTATACCTTAATAACTTAATTAAATAGATATGATATGCCTGCAACTGCTTGATCTATCTTCTTCATGTGGTCATTGCTCCACTGATTTGAAAGTCTGTTTCCTTTAACAGATTCCTATTATTTCCTCCTGGTTCATAGCATTGTTCTTACTCCTGCTAGTATCAATCATGTTTCGGTACTCTTGCAAAGACCTTCTTCTCATCAGGACCACCACACATTTATTAGGCTCCTTTGTGTGGCCTTGCCTATAAAGCACCTAAGGTCTTTTACCTCAATATCCTTTACTATTTGTACTGGCAGAGTAACTTAGTAACACTGTTTTGCCTCCAAAACTATATTTTATGGATAGTCATCCAGTTTCCCATAAGACTTGGAATCTCTTCTATCTCCAAGTGAGTTACCTGGCCACAAGCACTTGCTCAAGAGATTTGAAAGTTATTCTTTGTAAATATTAATTCTGATGTCCCTTTACTATTTATATTAGGACATTAACATTTTAAGAGGCAGGATGCTCTTTTATTAAGAATGTGCATTTTGGGGGCACCTGAGTGGCTCAGTTAAGCATCTGACTCGATTGCAGCTCAGGTCAGGATCTCACAGTTAGTGAGTTTGAGCCCTGTATGTGTCTCCATGCTGACAGTGTGGAGCCTGCTTGAGATTCTTTCCCTCACTTATCTCTCTGCCCCTCCCCTGCTCATGCTCTCTCTCTCTCTCTCTCTCTCTCTCAAAATAAATAAATAAACTTAAAAAAAAAAGAATGTACATTTTGGAGCTAGGATGCTTACATTCAAATCTTCACTCTGCCATTTTTACTTGTTGTGGGATGTGAATAAGCCATTCAACCTTTCTGTGATTCTTTTTTCTCATCTATGAAAAAGGTAGATGATAAGTAGTCACAGATTTATTGTGATTATTAAATGTTTTAATATAGCAATGTGTTTGCAAGAGTGCTTGGTATATACAAAACACTCAGTATGTAGTAACTATTGTTATTATTGGCATTTTTATTCTTACAGTTCCTCCACAGTGATTATAAATACAAGTAGACAGTCAGACTTATAAGACACAAATTGTTTGTTTGTTTGTTTGTTTTGAAGAGAGAGAGAGAGAGAGAGAGAGAGAGAGAGAGAGAGAGAGGGAGAGAGAAGGGGAGGGGCAGAAAGAGAGAGGGACAGAGAGAGTCCCGGCAGGCTCCATGCTCAACCCAGAGCTCAATGTGGAGCTCACTCCCATGACCGTGGTATCACGAGCCAAGCTGAAATCAAGAGTCTGATGCTCAATCAACTGAGCCACCCATGCACCCAAGCCATAAATAGTTTTTAATCTAATATTATTCACTTTGCTTAACTGATGTTATAGAAGAATACAAGGCAGGAGATATAGCAAGTGCGTCATCATTTCATCAAGATCCCAGCAACTATCCAGGTACACAGTTTCTTTTGCCTTCAAACCAAATGAGGCATGTACAACTGTCACAGACAAGAGAGATATGATAGAAGCTGTGTCCTCTATTTCCTACCAATTCTTAATACCGACCTAGTCATGCAAGCCTGAGGCCTGGATATCAACTCATATGTTTCCTAATGTAGGTGTAGTTTTGCTTGATGAATTCGGCTGACACAACATTCTCATTTATTTGAGCTCTGTTGTTTCCAAGGAAACAGTGCTATGGGAGTCTAAGATCATTCTAGAAATGCCTTTATCAGCCCATACATTGATCATTTACTCAAATTTCTTATTTTATTTTGGAAAGAAATTCTAGTTGATATAGAAAATATGTTCTTGCGGGAAGTAGAATAAATGTTCGTTGAATTTAGTTAAAAATTTAATCATAGATATACACAAGTTTAGACAAATTCATTTATTAGCCTTTTCAAGGATTCACTAAAGTGTTTTGCCTCAAATCTTTCTCTGTATCTCCAGTTCTGATGGCTATAATGTGTTCATTAGAAGTACATAACTAGGCTACAGGTATTTGCCCATATTAATATATGGATGAACTTGAATGATAAAAATGTTAAAATTGGATCATCAATTATTAATATCTCATTACATGTTTTATGACATGGGTATACAAATAACATTCTTCCAACTAAAGAGCTGAGAGCTAACTAAATGGGTCATAAGTCAAGGAAAGCTTGATGGGAAAGATTTCAGTTATTGAGTTCTGCATAACAAACTATTCCAAACTTAGTGGTCTAAAACAACAATTACCTTATTATACCACATCTTTTTGTACATCAGGAATTCAGAGAAAGCTAGAATGGATAGTTCATGTAATCTGTGTGGAATTGATGGAGACCAGTGGTGTTCAATTGGCAGAATGTCTGAAGCCAATTCACTAACAAGCCTGGTATCTTGGTAAGGATGGTTGGAAGTCTATTTTTATTAGGATAACATTAGAATCTTATGAAATGACAAAATAAATTATATCTGTATTAGTGTTTAGATTCTCACATGAAAGCTCAGAGCTCCAACAGCAAGTGCTTTATGCAAACAATATTGGAAAGAACTTGGGTTTTATAACCCAACCTCAGAAGACACATAGAATCTCTTCTGCCACACTTACTGGTTGAAATAGTCACAAGCCCACTCCTATTTAAGAGAGGAGTATTGAAGCACTCTCTCAATGAGAAAAATATCAACTAATTTTTGGCTTTATTTAAAAATAGTAATATAATTGTAAAGAAATGTCTAGTATATGTAGGGCAATTTGGAGCAATATACTTGAGGGTTAGGGGTGTCCTTTGCTAAGAAAGAGGAAACACAGGGCACACTTTGGTAAGTAGACCTGCACTCAGGGAGGTAGAAATGTATGAATGACAAATGGCCCATTCATACTGCAGCTAGATGTAAAATTTCTACCCAACAGAAATATCTATGAATATTAACAAAACCAAAGCCAAATTCCAGAATTGGAAAAATTGATACAGAATCTTAAAAACGTGGTAAAGAAATGGGGACAGCTGGGTGGCTCAGTTGGTTGGGCATCCAACTCTTAATTTTGGCTCAGGTCATAATCTTGCAGTTTGTGGCATTAAGCCCTGCATCAGGCTCCATGCTGACAGCGCTGATCCTGCTTGGGATTCTCTCTCTCTCGCTCTCTCTTTGCCCCTCCCCTGCTCTCTCAAAATAAATAAATAAATAAACATTTTTTTAAAAGTGGTAAAAATGATTCAAATAATTGAACATTTTACTAACTCATCCATCTAAAAGATTAAGTGTTAGGCTGCTGGTTTTGAGGTTTCATAGTTACCTCTTGTCAAATTTATGGGCTTTATTAAACATAACAAACTCCAGCACCCAAAGTCCAAAATGAATCTAAATGTTTGTGGATTAATGAAACGACTTTTTACAATCATTTGCTATTTTTCTACAACAAATATTTTTGTTTATGATAATGAAAAATCTTCAGTAAGCAATACTATGAAGTATGGTTTTATAAAAAGACAATGACTATTTTCAATAGTAAGTTTCAAGAACAATGAAGGACAAAGACAGATCCCAAAATAGTTGGGGGGGGGGATAATACTCTGTGGACCTATCAATTTATTCACAAGTTAATTAAATAGTTTCCTTTCAGTGATACCCACAGCTAATAATATCCACAGCAGTAATATAATTTGCAAACTCTCAACATTTTTAAGTCCTTAAAGTGAAGTACTAATACCAGTACAAAGTAATTAGAAAAAAAAATCACAATGGAAGTTTGAATATCCAGGTAATCCAAGTTAATATATATTATGGACTTTAATAGATGTGTATATAAATATGCATCCGTATATGTATATTATGGAATGTTTATAATGGAATTTATCTTTTATAAATCTATAACTATATATTTGTATAATTATATGTTTAATCACACTAAAATATAAAGTTCATAAAAGCTGGGATTTCTTCTGTCTTGTTCTCTACTGTATCCTAGTGATTAAAAGGATATCTAGCACATGCTAGGGCTCAATATGCATTTATTGAATTAAATCTAATATCCCTACTGTGTCAGCCTCACATCATGAATCCCATCTGGTTTCTTTGCCCTGTAGGAATCTCATCATTTTAACCAGTGTGTAGATGTGTGTGTGTAGGGGTGTGTGTGTGTGTGTGTGTGTGTGTGTGCGTGCGCGTGTGCACGCCCATCCACAAAAATAGAGCTTTTCTTTTTTTCTAGCTAGCTACTTCCATTCCATGTACTTTCCTTTCTTCTTTTGTTAATGTCCAATAAAACTAAATGAAGATTAATTATTCTTCTGCTATTTTTGTTATAGCTGTACTAGAAGCTACACAGTTCATCTAGGTTTTCAAATGTTTTAGAAAATTGACAAAACCATTTAAACTACTAGTTTATTTTACTGTGTAAATATGGAATATATGCAATTTTTGCATCAGCACAGAAGAATCAACTGACTTTGCAAAACATTTTTGGGATAAGGATAGATATTCTCAGAAGAAGAAACAGGTTATAATGTTCCTACATAACCTACAACCCCTCAGTCATTAGCTTGTTATTCATCCATTTAAACATTGGATGAGGCAAGTCTTTACTGAACAGCTGTTATGTATTCAACACTGCTTTAATCATGGCAAACAAAAACATATTATACAGCTCTGAAGATGCCATCTCCAAGCACACTCACACTTCATAGAGAATGGTGTAAAAATGCATGTAAATCAGACTGCAGGAATTCTGATAATGGGATGTTGATGCAGGCTAGGAAAATTGGGACAGTTTTCAAAGAGAAAAATATAGTACCTCACTTGGGTAGAAAAGAGGCAGAGGATAATAATTTGATGCATTTTTTAAAAATCTTATCACAACTACCATTCTCTTTTGGTGCTCAGGATCTTATAGCTTCTGTAAACATGAACTAACTTTATTTTTAAAAGTTTATTTTAAAACATAGAAGTCAAGGAAATATAGTTATGACCTCGTAGTCACCCTCTGTCAACAGGAAAATTGTAAGCCTCTTTGGTTGCTTACCTTCCATCATGTTCTAAATGTCCTTCAGAGCCCCATTATGCTTCACTCTACTGATAATGATTTCTCCTGAGCCAATCCATTGGGCCAACTGTTGCCCATATTCCTTGCTAAGAGACCTCATGGGTCCCTTTCCAGAATCTTCATTTACAATCCTCACATGGAGGATTTTTAAAAATACCAGGAGGTGAGAGAAGATAGATCAGAATTACCCTCACTTCTACCGCTACTTATAAACCATAGAAATTTTGAAAACAATAAATGTTACTTTTGCTGATGTCATCTGGCTATTCCCCATGTTGCCTCACAATGTCATATATCCCATGAGAACCTTGACCCTGACTTGGCAGTCTTTTCTTCCATTTGAATTCCTAACAGCATTCCACCATTTATGCTGCTTAGAGAAAAGAGAAGCACACCAACTTCCCAGTTGCTTACCCTCCTTCTTCGTTGACTATTGTTTACAAAATCACTCAGCCACCCGCTACTGTTTTAAACAAATTCTGTATTCGATTTTCTCACCACAATTGCATTTCCTTCCCACTTCTTTACTCCTCATACCTAAACTTAATGTACACATCCTACCACAAATGCTTAAAATGATTTCCCTCCTACCTAACTGCAAATCAAACTCCTATTCGAACATTGAGATAGTACAGGTGTCCACTTCTCTGTAAATTCTTTGATATTCTTGGGGCATCTGGGTGGCTCAGTTGGTTGAGCTTTGGACTCTTAATCTCAGCTCAGGTCATGATCTTAGGGCCATGAGTTCAGACCCCGCAGAGGACTTCATGCTGGGTGTGAAGCCTACTTAAAAAAGAAAAGTTTAAATTTTTGACACTCTTGACTTCTCAAGAATTAATGACTTCTTTCTTTGTAATCATATAGAATTTGATTACAATGTATAATAATGTATTTGCTTGTACCACCCTTTTGTTGGCAGGTGAACTTGGGCCTTATATATCTTTCAATGTCCCTAACAAATAGTAGTAACTCAAAATGTTTATAAAAGTTTGATTATGGATTCAATGGGCTGATTTTTTTTTGTTTCTGTGTATGATTTTGACATTGTCAGTGAAAAATAATAATTACATCAGTTGACATTATTTTCTAGTTATTAAGCTGAGATGACCTAATGATAACTTAATATGTATTGTAATATTTGTATTCCTGCTAGCTATGGATGTAGGTTTCCTTCAAAGGTAAACAATTCACGGGAATAAAATTCTATGTCCCCTTGTTTGTTAATATCCTAGTTAGGGAATATTAAAATCATCTCTTTTACTTATAACCCCCCTCCCCAGCTGTCAGAGGAATAGAGAACAAAAATTCCATCAAATTTATAATTAAAGTGTTTGGTCTTTCTTTACTTTTCCCTTTCCATGGAGAGGAATGAGCCCCTATATCCCAAACAGATGTTTTACACAGGCTTGTGAGACCACATTCCTGAAACTCTCCTCCTGGGTCCTGTTCCCAAATGTTTGAGACAAAATAGTTTCCCAGATTGCTAAGCAAGAGTATTAAAAACATTGAAGATTAATAATTTTCATAATTTTGTCTACATTTCCTCCTCCCATCACCTTCCTTTATTCTCTATTTCTGGAGTTTCAAATTTCCCATGGATGGTTGTGCATGTGTGTGAATGAGTGTGTGTGTGTTTGTATTATACACACACACATATATATACCACAAATTAAAAAAATTTTCAGAGTTCTTAGTACCAGCATTTAATACTGTACAGAAATGGATATACTAATGAGCTAATGAATATTACTGCATTTTCTACCTAAGAAAATATGTAAACATTGCCTAACAATGGAATTTCAAGGTAGAGTCAATTGTGCCACATTAACGCTGTGACTATATATAAACACCACATTTTATCCTTCTTACTTCTAGTTTCTTTAATACAAAATAACACTCTGAGATGTGGGTGGGACATGTCATCTTTTTTTTAACGAAACATGAATATTTTATATTTTTTAAATTTGTGTGATAAGAAGGAACTATTTCCCTGCCTACGTACTAAAATCTTATTGATTCAGATCTTTCTTACATATTGGCAAGTCAAGGATATTAAATTGCCAAATTTTGTTTTTGTTTCTGTTCAGTGACATTTAAACTTTCTCCAGCGATACACTGAACAGGTTTTCTGCTCAGGTAGGAGTCAAGGCCTCTATAATCAGTATTCTATTTTATTTTTGCAGAGATCATCTTCTTATGGAGACTAATTAAAGCATGATGAGTCAGGTATGTTCTGGGGTATATTTTAAGTTAATTATGTGCTGAACTCTTACCTTTGCTGCTTTGGGCATAAATTAAAAGAGTCTAAAGTCTGTTCTTTTTTATTTTTCCAAAAAGTGTTTTTTAAACCCATTTAAAAAGATATTTCCAGAGAAAATGCATCTGATTTGAGATCTGAACATAAAAGAGAAATAATACATCTTGCAAACTCTCTACCATAGAAAAGGTAACCATGATTTTATCATGGCCAAGGGTACATTTCAAGGTCGCTGCCTTGCTTTGCCTCTGAAGTTTGTTTAACAGCTAAGAAAATACACAAAGATTCAAATCCTGGCTTCTTTTAAGTGACATTCGGTATAAAAGTATTTGATCAGAGAGAGAAGTACGAACTCTATAAGGAAGCTATGCAATCTGAATTTGTAATGCTTGACAACAAAACATTTTACTGTAGTGTAAATAATATTATGTGTGCAGGCTTTTCATTTTAATGTTAGAGACCATATTTCTATTTAAGAGAGAATAACCAGATAAATACCGAGTGTACATTGAAATTCAAACTCCTTTTTTATTTAGGAAGCTCAAAGATTTGTTTTCCTGTTATTCTATTGAGTTCCTAACCCTAGAGAGTGAGGTTCAAGAAATCCAATGGTTTAATCTCTAGCCAGGTGTTTGGGGAGTCTTCTATTGAAACACTACCTTAATTGCATTTAGATATCATATCAAATTAAATAAATTCATTAACACTGAGATACAGCATTTGGGCAATTCACTAACCCAAATGAGGACAGTGTTCTAAGCGCTTGGTAAAGTCTCTCAGAAGAGGGGAAACTAATTAAATTAACATCACACCCTTTTCCCAAAATTCGGTGCCAGGGGGACAGAAAGAGTTTTCTTTGTGGTGTGATTTTAAAGACTGTTTTAGCTAAAAATATCTTCCTTTTCTCCAACACCTCCTCCAAATCATTATGATATCCACAATCTCCATAAAAATTTTTGGTTTTTTGAGTTTAAAGACCACCTATGAGCTGTAAATGGAATTGAATTCAATGGCCAAGAATTGGTAATTAAGAAAAAGATTTTTTTCCTGTCACCAAATAATCTTAGGAAAGACACTCAGAACCTCATTATCTCTGTGTGTAGTATGTAGTTATTCCAGATGATATCTAAGAAAGTGGTTAGCTGTTTAGGTTTAAATTCTGCAAGTCAAGGGGCACCTGGGTGGCTTAGTCGGTTGAGCATCTGACTTCGGCCCAGATCATTATCTTATGGTTTACAAGTTTGAGCTCCACATCAGGCTCTGTGCTGACAGGTCAGAGCCTGGAGCCTGCTTCTGTGTCTCCCTCTCTCTCTGCCCCTCCCCAGCTCATGTTCTGTTTCTATCTCTCTCAAAAATAAATAAAAATATTTAAAAAAATTTAAAAACAAATTCTGCAAGTCAATGACGAACTTAACCGTATCTAGACTGTCAGTTAATACATCAGGATTGTTTCAGTCATTTGCATCATGGATTAAATTATATGATCAGATTAGCTGAAGTTAGTTGCCTAATGATGTAGTAGGTAAAAGCATCAGTGACAGATGATATTACAAGAAGCAATTAGCATCACAAAGAAACATATGCCTTTCAGTCTGGCTCACAAAATAGTTTAGAAAACATAGAACTTTATTATTTTATTGAGTTCTATACCTTTAAAATCTCTCTCTCTGTCTCTAAATATATTTTGATGTGATGATGAGGACAATATTTACTCATTTTTCCCCTAAGAATAGACTGGATCAAAGTAAGTGTCCTTTAAATGAATGTATAATGGGATCAATCAGTCAATTAATGTGAAAACTTGGATGCACAGACAGGCCTGAAAGATGAACCTAACAGACAAAATTCCTGGCCATTCAACTGCTCAGTCCTTGAAATAAGAACAACATTTTCAAGCAAACAGCTTGTAGGAATATAGGGTAACTTCAGAAGGGAAATGATTTAGAAAAACATCTGATATGGATTGTGAGTTATAGAGCAAGTGAATTATATAATTCTCTAAAAGGGAATGATATTATCCTTTGATAAGAGGCATCAAAGATGAGATAATACTGGTAACTAAACCAGTACTAATTGAAAGTATGATAAACTGGGACTCCCCCCCCCCCAATGCCATCCTTCCTGTGTTGTGCTTCTTCCCCAATTTTCCTGGAGTCATCTGTAATCTACCAGATGTCTATCTTGGGTTGTATACACTAAAATCTTAGTTGTCTATGAAAAAAATTAACATGTGTTTTTAATCCATGTAGGGGCATGGGAACCTCTCAAAGACGAAAAATTTTCAACCCTGAAAATGATAACTTTCTAATTTCAGGTCTATTGATGGAGCTATTTGGTACAGGGACTCCTTCAATGACCCTGAAGACCACTATTTACCATACTGTGCACTCACTTGGGCTGTACTCTATTTGAGAAGTATATGTGGATATTGGTGGTTCCTAATCACATGGCAGGCAATATCACATATTTCTTTGTTAACAACAACAGTACACAGCACATGGTTGCAACTAGATTTCCCATTGATCCCTTTCAGCTTACCTCTTGTGCCCATGGAGCAGTGTGTCAGAGAGATCAGAGGCGGAGGGACTGTTAAGAGGCTACGTTCTTCTTCATGTGTAGTTACTAACTACTTTTGAGGCTCTGGGCCACTACTTAACCTATAAGTTTCTTCATTGAAAGTATTTATCAGAGTATTATAAGGAATGAGTAAGAAAATGCATGTCAAAATTCTTTCACAAATATATAAAGATATATAAAGATATTGGCTTTACAGCTAGCTTAGGTAAAAAATCCCTGCATGATAATTTTATTTTAGAACAAAATTAAAAATTTGAATGCTTTGTCATGCTTCTGCCTGTAGTTTGAACTGAGACAGAAACTCCTTATCTACCATAGGAACAAAGAGATATGGTAGTAGAATTCTATCCAGTGGAAAGGAAAAAAAAAAAGACAAAGTAGGAGAAAACATTGAATATGATAACAGGGAGGGAAAGGACAGAGAAGCAGAAAAAAGAGGGTATCTATATAAAAGAGTGGAAGAATATCTATCTATTAGACTTAATCTTTTAGGAATTTTTAAACTTCTCTTGCATAGCAGAGGCCTGGACCATAGAAGATTCATAACACTCTGCAGGTATCTCTGCCTAAATATACTGCTTAAACAATGATTATTTCTTTTTTTTTCTCAAAAAGGATACCAAAATGTAGAAATACACTTATCTGAGTCCACACCAACATATGGGAAAATGACTTAACAATATACAGAAACAATTTAGTCAGTAAGTGTTTGCATATATCTGTTTCTACTGGAAAATAAAGGACAAATTTGAAGAGTTTTGGCAGTTTGCCTTGTGGTACTATGAAGTGTAATGTTTGGTTAAAATGAAAATGGGATATCCATGTCAAAGGTATTTTATCAATATTTGTATGTAAAGAAACTGTTGTAATATATTGAGAAGTAATATTGTACAGTGGTTATAACAAAATAGCATAGTAGTTGGAATGCAATTATTGGAGTAGATTCTATAGGTTTTTGACAGAGTCATTTGCTCACTGTGTAATCTTGGGCAAAATAAATACTCAACCTCTTTTTTCTTTAGGTTCCTCATTTTTACATGAAAGTTATAAGAGTGATATGAAATTTATCATACAAGTCAATTTGTATAAATTATTTAGAACATATAAGTGCTTAGTGTTAGTTATTGTTTTATGTTTATTTTTAAGTGAGAATATATGAGTAAGTTAGTGTTGATTTTTATTTATTTTGATACTTCAGTGTGTATGTTCGTGTGTGTTTTTCGTACCCCCTTCTAAATAAAATGTAAAAGTCTAGTATATAAGAAACAGCTTAGGGTGGAAGACACTCATGGGGAAAAAAGGGAGAGAAACTACTTTTCAGGTATATCACGGTTTCAGTAAAGAATTATATATAAATGGGGTGCCTGGGTAACTGAGTTAGTTATGCATCCAACTCTTGATTTCGACTCATATCTCACAGTTTGTGAGTTCGAGCCCTGCGTCGGGCTCTGTGCTGACAGTGCAGAGCCTTCTTGAGATTCTCTCTCTCCCTCTCTCCCTGCCCCTCCCCTGCTTGTTATCTCTTTTTCTAAAAAATAAATAAGCTTAAAAAAGAATTATATCAAAGTAAATGATGACATTCTTAGTTTTTTGTTTATTAATATTTTTATTCATGTACACTTAACAATTAGACATAATTTTTAAGCTGATAGTCATTACCAGCTGTGTATTTGAAGCTTCTTCTTCATCTAGCAACTTGAATTAGTGCACAGAACTATCAAAATCCTTGACTCCTTTCACTTCAATTCATTTCTTGTTTTGTGTTGAACTGTAATTACCCAGAGTTCTTTTAAAAATTTCAAATCTAATTAGTGTTGCACCCAAATCTTTGTCAACTAAAGAGTATCTTCCAATAGTGATTCGATGAATACTAATGGCTACATTTATGAGAAAATACAGCATAAGTGCCTGAGGATAGATCCTTTTGTAGACCTTATAAAAATAATCAACAGTACCAAATTCAAAATAGCTGGAAAAATAAATTTAAAACAAATGCAAAATGCAAAACTTTCTCTTAATAGGTTATCAAACACACAAGCAAGCAAAGGAAGCTTGTTTATCATGTGCATCTTTGCACCAATTAAACATGAGATAGCAATATTCTTACAGGTTCATTAAGAATTTCAGGTTAAAGAAATGCTGATTACAGATATATACGCAAAGCATAATTGATTTCTGAAATCAGACCTCTTTACCTATGAAACAAAAGCTGCTGATTTCCTTCTCTTTTAACTATTCTTTGGATCTTGTGCTGTGTAAAGGAGGAAAAATAATTTTACCTCCACCCTTCTAGGTTCTTGGCTGAAACACCCTCTCATGATGGAAAACAGATTAACAGGAGAAAAACAGAAGTTCAGTAACATGTATACTTCCTATATACATGGGAGATAGCCAGGAAAACTGAGTAACTCCCCAAAATGGCCCAAGCCATCATCTTAAACACCATTTCTTCTAAAAACAAAATGTGTTGAGTAGAGGCTGTTGGAGCCAGGTATGGGAGGTGATCAGGCAAAGCACAGTAAACAAGGGTAAGGTTGTTTTGCAGATTGAAGTCATTGCCTTCTCCATTAATAGTATCTAGAGATTTAGTGTCATGCTTTTTTGATATAGAGGGGAGATGACCTTACAAATAAAGATTTTTCTTATAAATAGAAATGTCATTTTCATAGCTTTTCCTGCATCTGCTGCTGCTTTTAAAAAATATTTGGCTCAAACAAATTATTCAGCTTAAAATAATCCTTATGCCAAAGAGGCATATTTTGGGGTGACATATTCTGGTCCCCTTTATCTGTTATTGAATTTTCAATTATTCTATGTACTACTACATTTAATAAAAATACAGCAAAATAAAAGTACTTTTTAATAAAACCTTTGGAAAACATATCTGAAGAAAACAGAGAAACCAGAAAAACTAAACATTAAAGAAGGTGATGGCTTTTTCACCCCTTCTGCCTCCCCTAATACCCAACTAAATTTGTTCAAATATCAAATTCAAATACCATGGAATACAGCAGCAAAAGAGAAAGAAATAGGGCCTAGAGTCAGTTTTGCCAAAATATGCTTCCCAAGCAACTGTTTTTAAAAGCTTCAAAAGAACACTGAAAATGATCTTATCTGAATAAAAAAAAAATCTCTTATCTGGTTCTGGCTATTATTACAATGATCTCAAAGCCATTATGAATCAGGCAGCATCACATCTAGTAAGTAGAGATATGCTTTATGGAGTTGTACAAGACAACTTCCTTTTTATAGAAAGAAACAGGGCAAGGAATTATTTAAAAAGAGAAGAAAGGATTGTTTCAGGCCAGGACATCTGAGCGGAAAGGGAATGGCAAGGCTTTTATGGTACAGATGACTTCACTATTGGTGATCACTTAATTTCAGATTGACAAAACATCACATTTCTGGGATAGATCAGTAATTAAATCTTGGTTTTCTGTTAGGGGCAAGGACTCCATTTTGGACTTCTTTTTTAGCAGAATTCATGTTGTACTGCCCTCTTCCTGGTCTTGAACTCTAAATGGACTGCCCATGGTATACTTTACTCTGCTATGGTCACAATCTAGAGCAAAGGAATTTCTTACACGTTGTTAAATGTTAGAAAGTTATGTGCTTGAACCCACTCACAAATAAAAGTGAAAAGATTTTAAGATTAAATTATCCAGAAGACTTTGTAATGAGTTCCTAATTGCTATACCAATGAATTTGTCCATTTAAATATCTATAAATAAGTTACAGGGGAAATAGAAAAGCAGACTGATTCAATCAAATGTATGTATTTTCAGCAATATATTTTTCAAGTTCTAACATGTCTGAGCAAGGGTATACTTCACATAATGGTGCCTGGCCAACGCAAATATGATATGATAAATTAGAGTGGACTACAACCCTTTTTGTCCTTAAGGGAAAAACAGAATAAAGTCAGAATAGAATAGAAAGGCCTATTTATATATTTTAAAATAGATTCCTTTAGATTTATGCACTTTTAGACAAAACTAGATGAAAGACAGAAAAAACTTATTTCAACATTTGACACAAACATTTTTGATGCCCCATTTTCATGTGGCAATATTAAAAAAAACAGAAAAATCACCACTTACATAATTTTTTATATATTTTTTCCTATTCTGTAGTAATTTATTTATGTTCTTGAAATGAATACATTTTTGTTACATGCATTGCAGGTATCTATTCCCAATCTGTGGTTTGTCTTTTAACTTTGTATATAGGCGCTTTCAAAATTAGAGTTTCAAGCTTTTCTGTGCAACCCAGAGAGAGGTCTATACAGTGTTTTAATGGGTTCACCTTGTAACTTAAAGGGAAATTTTCACAATGTCTGAAGCCCTTGATATCCTGCAAATGAAGGAAGAGGATGTCCTCAAATTCCTTGTAGTAGAAACCCACTTAGGTGACACTAACCTTGACCTCCAAATGGAACAGTGCATCTAACAGAAGGAACATGTTGGCATCCACATCATAAATCTGAAGAATACCTTGAAGCTTCTGCTGGCCACTCATGCTATCTTCACCATCGGACTCCTGGCTGGTATCAGGGTCATATTATCACCAGCTAGAACCCAAGACCTGATCTTTACTGCCCACATGCTTGTACTCATCGACCTTTGTCCCACATTTTTCCTTAAGCTCTTCTTTCCAGTTTCTCTCTTAACTCAGGCAAATGGAAAGTGAGACCACCCCTCAAGTGACAGTGACTTGCCCTGACAAGAGCTCCAGCCGGCCCAGACCACCCAGATCAGCTTCAGTGTAACCCCCCCCCCCCCAACTCATGTGTAGATGGGAGTGACCTCTGGAATGACCATCAGCTACCTTTACTTCATTATGATGCTAAAATCTCTGCCCAAGGAGGAGCAAGAGCCTCATTTACATAACACACAATGTATATATAGATATGTTTCCTTAAGGCACATGCACACACAGCCTTATGCCTGCCTCTACAAGGATCCCCTTTTTTATTCTGACCCTAAATAAAAGGAACCTATCCACACTTGCTCAAGGAATCACAGCTTTGGAAGTTATTGTCTGTAATATTATTTGCTGCAGTTTCCTTTGTGTGACACGTGGCCTGGTGTAGCTTCTCTCTGTGACTCACCCAGGAGCATATCCTCCAGAAACACTGGCCCGTGAGCTGTGCTGAAGATTCCTGCTCTCACTGGAGCCACTCCTACTCCTGGCTGCTTACTTCTGGAAATTTCACTAACCAGATTAAGTCAGTCTCTGGGAGCCATAACGTCTGGTGGTAACTGAATCCAGGGCTGACCACCAGCCCCCACAGAGGTATCTTTTATTAACCTGCGTATCGTTGCTTTGTGTGACACAGACTTGCCTCTACTCTGTGTGAACTTAGTCACCCTATGCAACAAGCAGGTTTACTCAGTGGGTCTGATTTGGTGGGTGCTGGCCCAGGAAGTTCTGCGCATACATAGCACCATCTTCCAAAAACACACATGGTAGGTCATGCCTGATCTGCACTTCTCCAGAGATCGTGAAAAGATTGAAAAGGAAGACGAGGCCACTGCGGAAAAGGCTGTGTGACCAAGGAAGAATGGTGGAGAGGCAGGCTAGTCTGAAGGCTAGCAGGTGCCTCCCTGGCGGTTCCCCTCTGAAGACTGGAGTGCTGGGCTTGCAGCTAAACACAACTCTGCAGGTCCCATTGCTCAGGCCACTGAATGGGTAGGAACAAGGATGCAGTGGATGGAAGCTGTTTTTCCACAGACTCTTACACAGAAAATGAAAATAAGGGTGGTGAAAAAGAAACAGTTTTCAAAACTTGTGTCAAAAAAAGCCCCACCCCAGTAATTTCTCATTATGAGTGCAATGAATTCAATTACAATAGAAATCAGTTTTGGTCACCAGCTGCCAGTTGGCATTCACTTTCCATTTGCCTTGATTGGTGATATATTTTGTTGGCTAATGAATAAAGTCACTAATGATAAAAAATATTCAACATTTATATAATTTGTTCATTCTCATCTTGGCTACTTTTTATTTTGTTTTCTTCACATTTAAAGAAAGAGATATATCTTACTAATATTTTACATGTGCTATCTCATTGTTCTGTATAAAAACAAACCTCTTTACAAATATAAAGACCTAATATATATACATATATATATATATATATATATATATATATATATATATACAATATATATACATATATGGTATGTATACTAGCCTTCAGAGTATATATGTATAATAGATCTTCTTAATATATAAATTGTAAAAAACTTCTTATTCCCTAGGTTCTTTCTACAGTATTCCATAGGGAAATAGTAGCAAAAGAAGTTCTTTTTCTTGTGACTTTGTTTCATCTGTTCAAAGGAAATACTCTGAATTATTTGCTTTTCTTCCCTATTCACAGATTGATGTGCTACCTTTTAAAGCATGTAGTCAGAGCCATATTTTTCCTTGAATTTTACATACTGAGCATATATATCTTCTGGTAAGTTGCACCTTTTGTTCTTTTTTTTATGGCTTTTATGCATTGTTATTCCATTAGTACAAGGCTAGCTATTTCTACAAATGTCCCACAGAGAGAATATTTCAGTGACTTCCTTGACAATGCTGAAAGTCTTTGTTGAGCATTCTTCTGCCTTCTAATTCTGTGCTCTAATGTCACTCCCTGTGTTCCGGTTTAATTCAGGTTCACTTAATCTGATTCTGTCCGTCTCTAATCACTGGCTCTTCTGTTTTTCAGTTACACAGATCTGAGCCCAGCTTTGGCCTGCACTCACACAACTTTGGTCCGTCACTTAGGCACAGGTCCAAATAGGTTTTGATGTTTGCTACAACCAGTACTTCATGGGCAGCCTGGGGGGAAAGTTGTCAGAAATTTACCACATAATTTTGTAGAATTTTACTTAGAATAAAATGAATTTTGTTTGGAATAGGCCTATAAGAAAACGTGCCTTTAAAAAAGTTAATTTGACGGGAAATAGCATATTAAAATAAGTCTACGTTAATAAAATTATTTAAGTGTGATTAGTATTTATTAGTATACTAATTTGAAAGTTGTGAAAATATGTACTTCGAGGCTTCTGTAACTTCCTAGGGTAAGCAATAATATAAGATTTTTTAACGAAAACATTCTAGGGGCGTCTGGGTGTGTCAGTTGGTTAAGCCTCTGACTTTGGCCCAGGTAGGTCATGCTCTCACTCTTCTTTCTGGGTTTGACTCCTGAGTTATGTTCTGTTCTGACAGTTCATACCCTGAGCCTGCTTTAGATTTGGGGTCTCCCTCTCTCTCTACCCCTCCCCCCCTCACACTCTGAGTCCCTGTCTCAAAAAGTAAATAAATGTTAGAAAATCTTAAAAAAAGAAAACATTCTAAAACTAAGCAGTACAAATAAGGATGATTTATACATATAACTTTTCTAATTATTACTATTAGTCTTTGATTTATACTATCATATTTATTTGAAATTAACAAGTGTGTGTTTCTTTTAAAAATATGTATTTTGTAAACCCTAGAGCAATGAAAAGAAAAAGCTAAGAGATAATTACTAAAACAATAATAGCAATAAAATAGAATATTAAAAAGCATTAAATTAAACCAAATAAAGGCTAAAAATGCAAAAAACTAGAGCAAAAAACAAAAGCAAAAGTATAAAAGAAAGAGTGGTTTAAAAACAACCATGGTGATACGCGTATTACATATAAACTGTTTAAACTCAGGGTCGAAGGCAGAAATTGTCATGAGTTATAAAAAGACTAACCTGTGTTTTCCATAAGAAAACCACTTTTAAAATTAGATAGTTGTTTAAATCTAAAAGGATCAAGAAAATATATTATACAAACACTGTGCAAAAGATACCTAAAGAAATAACATTAATATTACATGGTAATTTATAGATATGCTAGTATTTAGAAGAGGAGAAATTATCGTAGATAAAGAAGAAATGTTATAATGACAGAGGGCACAAATTATAAAGAGAAATAACAGGGTCGCCTGGGTGGCTCAGTTGGTTGAGTGTCCGACTTCAGCCTAGGTCATGATCTCATGGTTCCTAAGCTCAGAGCCTGGAGCCTGCTTCAGATTCTGTGTCTCCCCCTCTCTCTGCCCTTCCCCTGCTCATTCTCTCTCTCTCTCTCTCTCTCTCTCTCTCTCTCTCTCTCTCTCTCTGCCTCTGTCTCTCTCTCTCTCTCAAAAATAAATAAGCATTAAAATTTTTTTTAAAAAGAGGATAAAGAATTAGAATTTTTATGAACCTAATATATATATTTTACATAAAGCATAATTGATAGTACTGATAAGATGAATAGATAAAAGTACAATATAGGTGAAGTTTTTTAATACTTTTCTCACAGTCCAGCCTCAATAAATATGATGCCACGGCATTTAAATTCTAGAATCTTACAAAAATATATTTTAATTTTATCTTTCTTGTCTTTGAATAATATTCTTTATATATTTTATGTCTACTTATGTTATAAACCACACAATTCAATTTAAAATATGATTTTTTCAATTTAAAGTATGATTTATTTGGAAGAGCTACATAACTCTGTGGACTGATATTTTCTTAAATGACCAATGGAGAATGTTAAAAAACCATTCATCTGGAAAAGATCCATTCAAAGCATAAAAGAGACTAATGAATTTGAAAGTAACAAATTACAAAAAGTGCACTAATATGGTTTTCTGATTCCTTATTGAAATTAACCTTTAAGAAGCTACCACTTGTCAAGTTTTGACATTATATTAAAGAAAAATATCTACAATTATCTGAAAAGGCTTTTAGAATACTTTTAACTTTTCAAATTACTTGTCTGTATTAAGAACAGATTTTCTTCATATACTTGAACTATAGAAAACATAATAATGAACTAAATGCAGAAATAATTGTGAGAATCCATCTATCTTTATTTATTACACAGAGATTTTCAAAATCTAAAGCATTGCCACTTTCTTTCTCACTATTTTGTATATACTTTTTTGAGGCATAAATGATATATAGCATTATATTAGTTTCAATTGTATGACATAATGATTTGATATTTGTATATATTGTGAAATGATCACCACAATAAATCTAATTAATGTAGGCCATCATAGGTGTCACAATTTTTTTGTGTGTGATTAAAACTTTTAAATCTAGTTTCTTAGCAACTTTCAAATGTATGATATACTATTATTAACTATAATTACCATGCTGTACCATGAATGTTTATTTTGTAACTGGAAGTTTGTGCCCTTTGATCCTTTTCACCCATGTTGCTCACTCCTCACCCAGCTCCTCTGGCAACCATCAATCAATTCTTTGTATCTGTGTCTTTTTTTTTTTTTAATTCCATATACAAGTGAGATCATACAGTATTTGCCTTTCCCTGTCTGACTTATTTCACTTAGCATAATGCCCTCAAGGTCCATTCATGTTGTCACAAATGGTAAGATTTTTTTCTTTGGTAGGGATGAATAATACTCATATATATATCAATTTTGTTTCATTCATCTATTGATAGACATTTAGGTTGCTTCCAAATTTTTAGCTATTTTAAATAATATGGCAATGAACATGGATCACAGGTGTGCAGATGTCTTTTACAGTTAGTGTTTTCATTTTTTTGGATAAATACCAAAAGTGCAATTGTTGCATCATATGATATTTTCTTTCTTTCTTTTTTTTAATGTTTATTTTATTCTTGAGAGAGAGAGAAAGAGAGTTTGAGCACAGTAGGGGCAGGAAGAGAGGGAGACACAGAAACTGAGGCAGGCTCCAGGCTCTGAGCTGTCAGCACAGAGCCCAATGGGGGGCTCGAACTCACAAACCGTGAGATCATGACCTGAGCCAAAGTTGTACACTTAACTGACTGAACCACCCAGGTGCCCCTGATATTTTCATTTTTAATTTTTTGAAGAACCTCTACTGTTTTCCATAGTGGCTGCACCAATTTACATTCCCATCAACATGCACAGTGGTTCTATTTTCTCCATATTTTTGCTAACATTTGTTATTTTGTATCATTTTGATAATTGCTGTTCTAACAGGTATGAAGGTGATATCCTCTTATGATTTTGATATGCATATACTTATTTTTTGTATATAGGTATTTAAAATTTTTTTTAATGTTTATTTATCTTTGAGGGAGAGAGAGGAACATGAGTGGGGGAGGGGCAGAGAGGGGGGGAGACACAGAATCCAAAGCAGGCACCAGGCTCTGAACTGTCAGCACAGAGCCAGATGTGGGGCCCAAGCCCACGAACTGTGAGATCATGACCTGAGCTGAAGCTGGATGTCTAACTGACTGAGCCATCCCGTTAGTTGCCCTTTTGTATACAGCTAATTTTTTAATTTAAATATTTGTTTACATTAAAATATAGCAATATAGTGGATTTGATTTTTACTTTATCAATAAAGAAGTATTAAAATTTTCAGTTTTTATTTTTTTTTGTTGTGATAAGAACACTGACTCATTACTTTCTTGATGAACTTTTAAGTGCACAATACAGCGTCATCAAGTATAGACACAATGCTGCACAGCAGATCTCTAGAACTAATTTTATCTTGCTTCACAGCATCTTTATATTCATTGACCAGCTTCTCATTTCCCCATTGCCTGGCAATCACCATTCTACTCTCTGTTTCTATGAGTCTGAGTATTTTAAATACTTCTTTTAAGTGGAATCAGGCCAGGGGCACCTGGGTGGTGCAGTCTGTTACATGTCTGACTCTTGATCTCAGTTCAGGTCATGATCTCAGAAGCCCCACATGGAACTCTGCACTGATTTTGCAGACCCTGCTTGGGATTCTGTCTCTTCTCTCTACCCTCCCCTGTTTGTGTTCTCTCTGTCTCTCTTTCTCAAAATAAATACACTTAAAATATTTTAAAAAGTAAAGGGAATCAGGCCAGGGTCCTCCATGTTGTCATATAAGGCAGGATTTCCTTCTTTTTAAGGAGTAAATAATGTTCCATTGTATGCATATGCCAATTTTTCTTTATCCATTCAACCATCAATGAACATTTAGATGGTTTCTGTACCTGTTATTGAGGGTAGTGCTGCCATGAACATGGGGATGCAGATATTTCTTTGAGATCCTGATTTCAGTTCTTTTGGATATATACCCAGAAGTGAGATTGCTGAATCCCTGTATTTGTTCTATTTTTAGTTTTTGAGAAATCTTCATGATGTTTTCCCTAGTAGCAGCACCAATTCCCAACAAGAGCGCACACGGGTTTCCAAACAAAAGCTCTATCTCACAATAGATTGATATTCCTGAGGCTAAGCAAAGAATGCGTGACAATGGAAAAAAATAACAGTGGTTGGCATACTGTTTGCTGGCACTTTAAATGTTCCTTTTTGTTTTCTGACTCTATAATTTCTGACAGTATGTCTGTGGATTCTTATCATTATGCTCTGTATATAAGAAGTCTCTAGTTTTTAAAATATTCTTTCTGGGATTTGAGGGTGGCTTAGTTGGTTAAGTGCCCAACTCTTGGTTTTGGCTCAGGTCCTGATTTCATGGTTTGCAAGTTTGAGCCCATGTCGGGCTCCTTGCTCAGAGTGCAGAACTTGCTTGGGACTCTTTCTCTCTCTCTCTCTGCCCCTCCTCCAATCGTGCTGCTCTCTCCCTCTCCCTCAAAATAAATAAATAAAGCTTAAAATAAATAAATAAAATATTTCTTTTATACTAGTGTTTTTTTTTCAATTTAATTATGGTGTTCTTAGTTGCTTATACTCCTTACAGTTCATTGACCTTTTTGTATTAATAGGTTTATAATTTTCTTTAAAATTAGAAGATTTTCTGCCATTTTCTCTTCAGTTTGTGATGTTTTTCTCCGTTTCTTCATGTTTGTTTTTTACTTCCCTTTCCTTCCCGTCCATGTTGTACTAACTCCATGTATGATAAACAGCTTGTTATTGCCCTAAGTTACACTGAGCTCTTCATTATTTTTAGTCTATATTCTCTCTGTGTTTTGCTTTGGATGGTTTCTATTGCTCTGTCTTCCAGTTCAATGATCTTTTCTTCTCCGTTTTTTAATCTATGGTTAATTGCATCCAGTATATTTTTATTTCAGACCTTGTAGTTTTCATTTCCATAAAGCCAATTTAGTTCTTTTATTTTTTTTCCTTTTCTCTCCTCATTATATTTAAAATTTCCTTTAAATCATTGAGCATATTTGTGATAACTATTTTAAGGTCTCTGTCTATAAATCACATCATTTTTCTCAATTTCAGGACTATTTCTGTTGAGCTGTTGAGTCACTTCTGTTGCTTTTTTAAATTTTTGGTCTTAATATATTGCTTCTTCTCATGACTAAGTCTAATCTTCCAAGTTCTTAAATTAACACATACTATAAACATGTTTATTGACTGGATTTTTTTATTAGCTACTGATTACATATTGCTTTATATTTTGTATACTTGGGCACATACATATGTCTGTACACATATATGTATATATGTGTACACATATATTGCATACAACATAAGTTTTATATGTAATATATATGGTATTTACACATTTATTCCATATATATGCAGGCTACAGTGTGTATATATAACAGGCTTATTCTGTGTACATGTATGCATTCAACACTTATATAATTACTATATTAATAAATTACAACATCCAAATGACAAAAATACAATGTTTCAAATTCATTGAATTTTACAGATGAAAGGCCTTGCCCAGTCTCACTAGATTACAGACAAACTACAATCACAAAAGCTGCAATTTTTGTTTAAAGTTAATAATCAGGAAGCCTAAATCATAAGTCCTGATTCCAGTTTGATGTGCTTGCCACTTTATCATCCTAATCTGAGAGATTTCAATAAGTCATTCCTGGAAATTCCAAATCCCAGTAGCTTTTAGAGAAAACAATTTATCTATTGCCTATGTTTTAAAAGCCATCACTTTTGCCTGAGGTATCACCTAACACAAATTATTTCATATTGTAATAACATAAACAATGATGCATACTATAAAAACTTATTTATAGTTTGCTATATCACACTAAGTAAAAGTGTGTGAGAATATTAAAGTGTTTAGTTACTTTTATGTTTTTAATTATTCTGGCTTTTTAAAGGTAAATTCATCATTTCTCTACCAGTACATTTCCTTGCCAGGCTAGAAATATACACAGTCTAGTGGATATGCTAATGATGAAACGGACTTTAGAATTATTTCATTTAGTACATAATTATTGAGTGACTGCTCCTTGCCAGGAACTTAAGGCACAATATGACAAAATTAATATTTCCAGTATTCCTCTAAAATTATCACTACTATAATATTCAAGTGCATTCTATTAACTAGTTTGTAGAAAGTAACACTCTATATAGCCTGCTGTTTTCCTTCCAGTAACTAGGGAGAATTATATTTATTAACAAATTAAATTAATCCTTTTTAAATGCATGAAATTGTTGAGGATTTAAATCAGATTCTCTAAAATATGACTTTTAGAGGCGAATTCCGATATATACATATATGCCAGTATAATATAAAAACCTTCAGACATATAATAATACCATTGTAAAATAGAAAACTTTTAGCAAAACACATGCAAAACTCTTTTTTCAGTCTTGTTTTTGTTTAACATGGGAATATTTTTTTATATTCATTTTACATAAAAGTAAATATCAAAATAGAAGGAATTATGTAGACAAAAATGATATGTTTTTTGGCTCCTTTGGAAGCTAGGAGAAAAAAAAAGCCCTTTGAAAATTTCAACAAGTTTTACAGTATTGTTTATTATGATGTCTAATGTCTTAATTCCTTTTTCTATAAACCTGACATCTTTTTAAAGAAGTATTTTTCTTTAAAACCAAATAACATATTTTAAAATCTCGTTCGGCAATCTTTACCCTTTACTAACAGAACGTGATCAGCATTCTTAACATTGATGATATTACTTAAGATCTCTGTAAATTAAACACTTATTCATGGGACTCTGAATATTTCTTCATGATCTCCGGCTTGATTATTTTAACTGAGTTTTAATCTAAGTCTCCTAAATTGTCATAAAAATTAGGCTGATTCGCTGTCCCTCTGAGACTGTGGTATAAAAGCCCATCCATCACGGTGTATCTAATTAAGAAACTAAGTTAAGAGGTGTTTGAACAAGATATTTGAAAATCTCAGGGGACCAGACAATTGAATTGGTATTTCAGACATATCAAATTAGTTAATGATTTGGGAATCTTTATTCTGCAAGAGTATGTAAATTAAAAAAGAATAATGAAATTCATTAAAGCTCGGTATCAGGGAGGAAGGAGGGCCTGTGCACCACAGCATGTAATTGTAAGAACCTGCTCCATTCAGATAGAAGGACAGGAAGCTAGGGGAACAAAAAAAGCAATTTGAACAGATTAATTTCATATTGGACATAGATAATTACAATTATTTTTCTTTATATTTTTAGGGTATCTTTCTCATAATTGACAAACCCATATTTGGTAACGAGGCTTGTTTTCCATTTTCACTTCGCCATATGAACTTGTAAGATAAATGTCTTGCCATTCAAAATGACAATAGATGTTGAATTTTTTTCTTGAAACTTAACAAAGTATTTTATTTATTCTATCAGCCTATTTTGATACTGAAAAAAGCAGAATAAAAGCATACTGCTTTATACAAAAGCATGGAGTGAAAGGAATATTAAATCTGACCCAACAAATAACTGGACTGGAATATGTATTCAGAATGTAAACAAAACCTTTTTGCCTGTTCCAAAGCAGTATACTCATGGTTCTTTTAAAGCATATAAGATAAGAATGCAACCAATGATAATATTTGGCTCAGTAAAATAAAAATAATTTCTTCCATTTGGTATCATTTTATTTGCCCATCAAAAATATTCATTTTTAACGTATCATTTAAAAGACTTAGACTCAGATAAAATATATAAAGGGTTGGGATGCTTGGGTGGCTCCATTGGTTAAGCATTTGACTCTTGATTTTGGCTCAGGTCAGGATCTCGCCTTTTGTGAGTTTGAACCTGGCACAGAGCCTGCTTGGGATTCTCTGCTTCTCCCAGCTCGCTCTCTCTCTCTCTCTCTCTCTCTCTCTCTCTCTCTCTCCTCTCTCTGTCAAAATAAATAAATACACTTTAAAATATATAAAGGGTTTTAGAACATGCTAGAGGTATAAAAATAATATACTTTTCCTAAATAAGAAAACTGTAGAAATATAAAAGCCAAATATTGGTTTGAATTATGATACCCAATTCAAAATTTTTTTCTAACGTCTATTTATTTTTGAGACAGAGAGAGAGAGAGAGGGAGAGAGAGAGAGAATGAGCAGGGGAGGGGCAGAGAGAGGAAGACACAGAATCTGAAGCAGGCTCCAGGCTCTGAGCTGTCAGCACAGAGCCCGATGCAGAGTTCAAACCCACAAACCTCAAAATCATGACCTGAGCTGAAGTCCGATGCTTAACTGACTGAGCCACCCAGGCACCCCTATGTTACTCCATTTAAAACTACATTATCCCAGGGACTCTAGGATATTAGCATGTTCCCTCCCAATGCCTTCCCCTCCTTTCTCCTCCTTGGCTAATCCCTCCAACCCTAGAGGCTGCATATTTGACTTTTATAAGAATTCTGCCTTTTGTTAACCTCAGAAACAAAGAAAATTGTAAACATTTGCAAAATACTATTTATTGTGTCCACAAGGTGAATGCTGAAATCATTAAATTGTTATATATTAAAATTAACAGAGGTAAAAATACAGTAGATAACGTATTCATTCTCAAGGGGATTCTCATTGAGATGGAATGCATTCAGGGTAACACATTAACAGTAAAACTGGAAGCAAATATTCTTGAAATAGAAACGGTATTTATAAAGAAAACAATCCTAAAATAGAAATAAAGGATGTGAGCAAAAGTTTATGAGTAAGGATATCCACTGCAATAGTATTCCCAATAGTGAGAATGATGGCAAAACAATAGGGGAAAGGGTTAAATATACAATGGTAAATCTCTCAACTGCACGGTTTAAGCAGAAGGAATATTTATTGACAATAAAAAATGGTCATGATTTAATGTTATGAGTGAAGAAAGCATAATTTGAGAAACAAGGTATATTGCACAATATGATTCCAAAATATTTCTTTTAATTTTATAATTATATTTATATAGAAAAAAAAGACTGAAACACAATGCACTATTATATTGTTAAATTGAACACTAAGAGTCTGAATTAACTGGGATATTAATTTTTTATTCTTTACTGATTCCCATATTTCCTTCTTGTTTTAAATGAAATTATACGGTAGTAGATCCCCTTATTCAGTTTCACTTGTACAGTTTTGTTTACCTGCTGTTGACTGTGGTCCTGATGCAGATGACTGATCCCTTTTTTGATGTATCATCAGAAGGTCAGTAGTGCCTAAGCCTAGCTCACAATTCCTATGTCATTCACTTACTTCATCTCATCACAGAGGCATGGTATCATCTCAGATCATCACGAGAAGAAAGGCAAGTCCAGTACAAGATATTTTGAGAGAGAGAAAGGCTGCATTCATATAACTTTTTTTAAATATGAAATTTATTGTCAAATTGGTTTCCATACAACACCCAGTGCTCATCCCAACAGGTGCCCTCCTCAATACCCATCACCCACCCTCGCCTTCCTCCCACCCCCCATCAACCCTCAGTTCCTTCTCAGTTTTTAAGCGTCTCTTGTGTTTTGACTCCCTCCCTCTCTAACCTTTTTTTTTTTTCCTTCCCCTCTCCCTTGGTCTTCTGTTAAGTTTCTCAGGATCCACATAAGAGTGAAAACATACGGTATCTGTCTTTCTCTGTATGACTTACTTCACTTAGCATAACAGTCTCCAGTTCCATCCACATTGCTACAAAAGGCCATATTTCATTCTTTCTCATTGCCACATAGTATTCCATTGTGTATATGAACCACAATTTCTTTATCCATTCATCAGTTGATGGACATTTAGGCTCTTTCCATAATTTGGCATATAACTTTTATTACGTTATATTATTATAATTATTCTAGTTCACTGTTAGTTATTGTTAATTTCTTACTGTGCCTAATTTATAAATTAAACTTTATCATAATATAAATAATATAGGAAAAATAGTAGAAAAAACATATATAGTGTTTTGTGCTATCTATGGTTTTAGGCATTGATTGGAGGTCTTGAAACACATCCCCTGTGGATAAAGGGGAACTACTCTATTACTTTATCAGAAAAATATCAATGATAAAAATGTAATTCCTGTAAGATTTATTTTCCATTTAAAAATATATTTTTCAGGGGCGCTGGGTAGCTCAGTCGGTTAAGTGTCTGACTTTGGCTCAGGTCATGATCTCCTGGCTTGTGAGTTAAAGCCCTGCATCGGGCTCTAGGCTGACAGTTCAGAGCCCGGAGCCTGTTTTGGATTCTGTGTCTCCCTCTCTCACTGCCCCACCCCCCGCTTGAACTCTGTGTCTCAAAAATAAATAAATGTTAAAAAAAGTTTTAATATATTTTCAAAACAACAATAAAAAGCATCATGTTATAACAAATTTATTTTCCCCAATGGGGGAGAAAGATAACTTTTATTAAGTTTATGAAGCAAATGCACAAATAATTATAGTTATAAACATATATAAATGTAATTTTCTGGTTATTAATATTTGGTAAAAAATTGTAATTAATATTATTTACATTTCCTGAAGAACTCCTGTAATAATACTTATGAAGTTTCTTCATTGTTATCTTGTTTTTTAAATTTTCTTATTTTGAGACACAGAGAGAGAGAGAGAGAGAGAGCACAAGTAGGGGTGGGGCAGAGGGAGAAGGAGGAGAGAATCCCAAGCTGGCTCCGTGCTGTCAACGTAGAGCCCAACATGGGGCTAGCTGTCACAAACCGTGAGATCATGACCTGAGCTGAAATCAAGAGTCAGACACTTAATTGACTGAGCCACCCAGGCACCCTGTTTCTTCTTCATTATTGTAGACATTGTGGTTATTGTCAAGTCTCATTTTATCTAATCTCACTTTGACACTAGCCCAGGGTTTTTGGTGGTCTGAAACAGTCAAGGTAATACAATTCCACTGGTCAAATGAGTATGTCAAAAAAGACTCTCAATTTAAATAAATGAGTACTTGGAATGCTGCCCAGCATGGTGGCTTCAGCAGTATTCATTTAGACTAAATTGGCTCAATAAGGGCAAAGCTTAGGACAAAATTCCTGTGGCTCAGAAAGTCCTCCCTTCTAGAAGCAAGTAAGGAATCTAGTCACCATGGCTTCTGTTCCCAAGAGCAAGCCAAAGAAATAAGTTGGTCCAGAGAGGTCAGCAGATCTGAAGATATCCCACCGCTTAACTGACCGTGCCTGAAACTCGCCTTACTTTAGGATATTTCAACTACATGAGTCAATAATAAATATTCATTGTTTAAGGAAATTTAACTTTTATTTTCTGTTACATAAAATTATCAGCATAACAACTGAAATAATGTCACAAATTTAATTTTATAGTAAATTTCTTAAACCTTGCATCCAGTTATATTGAACTATGATTCAAACAGATCACATGCTCTGTCTTTGAAGTTACATAGGATTTTTTCTTTACTGTAACACAGGAACTACTGATAGAAGTACGATCATATCCTGCCACACGGGCATTGTAGTATGAATTCTGCTTCATTTGAAGTACATTAATGTCAGTATGGTTTTCAACATGGGCATGTTTACTTTTTACAAGCAGAATTCTATACTTAAAAAATAACATGATTCATTTGGAAGGCCACTCAGAAATGGACAAGTTGTTAATAATAAGGACAATGTTTCATTTGGGAGAATTTATTTACATATTTATCTCCATATATTTTAATACTCAAACACTTATAAACTTCTGATCTATTTTTATTTCCTTTAAAAGTAAAATTTCCAGGGGCGCCTGGGTGGCACAGTCGGTTAAGCGTCCGACTTCAGCCAGGTCACGATCTCGCGGTCCGTGAGTTCGAGCCCCGCGTCGGGCTCTGGGCTGATGGCTCAGAGCCTGGAGCCTGTTTCCGATTCTGTGTCTCCCTCTCTCTCTGCCCCTCCCCCGTTCATGCTCTGTCTCTCTCTGTCCCCAAAATAAATAAATGTTGAGAAAAAAAATTAAAAAAAATAAATAAAAGTAAAATTTCCTTGCAATGATATGTTCCTGATATGATTCAATGATGTGTATATTTCAGCTTATTGAGTTAAAATTCCCTTCATGCAAGAAGCATAGTGAAGGTGTATTTTTTTAATGAAATTCCATGAACAACCGCCCATGTCTTAAGTTGTTTCTGAAGTAGAGCATGCAAAAAATTGTAGTGGAACAATCACAGTGATGTTGAATGTTCAATGTTCACACTAAACATGTTTGCATTTTTAATGACTTTAGAAAAGTCACTCTAAAGTCTAGATCAAAATTTCCTAAAGTAATGTATGATTTTCAAAGAAGTGTACTATTTTGAATCTGATTATCTTACAGAAAACTCATACTCATTAAACTAGCAAACAGAACGTCGTGATTTTGAAAAGCAGGATTAAATATCCATAATATATCAGTAATGGTAAGCTTTGTGAGATTAGATAGGATGGGAAAAAGGTGTAGCCATTACACAATTCTACCTAAGGCCAACTTCTTAGTGGAGCAGTGTTAGGTGTAAGCCCCTGTGCCTTTAAAACCCAAACTTGTGATTTCTCTTTACTTTACCTGTTTAATGATGGATTCATAGATCTGCTGTATGTATACAGTAAAATATGTCTTTAATGTTAGTATCAACATTTTTTACAGCGGGAATTTCACATAAGTATCAAGTGAAACTTGATACTTTAATTCAGAAATAAATATTTCCATGGAAATATTTATGGAAATATTTCCATAAATAAACCAGGCACAGATTTTAAAAACTAAAACATCTTCATGGGTTACTTATATTCCAGGTAGTATTCACCGGGGATATGACTATCAAAATGAGAATAGAATAACACAGAATATTATATAATCATTTTAAATATATTCAAAGATGTGGTATAGGGCCTGAAATTGAGATTCAGTGTTAAGTGCCACTTGGACATCTGGGAAAATTGAGAGGACTTCACATGGCCAAACTACCAGTGCTCCTCTCCACTCTGCTTCCTTGGATAAGATTCTTCAGCCAAATACTTCTCCTTATCATGGAAACCAGGCATAGATTCTGCTTATCCCTGAGTGGCAGACATAAGTTCCCTGCCAGCCTGCAGAATTATTCTAAGAAGGCTGTGGCAACCGACGGTCACTCATCCTCTTGTTACTACAAAGCCTGCCTCCCACAGCCTCTGTTTCTTACTCTGTTCTCCTGAGTTCAAACCCTGCATTTGAGCCTCTTCTCCCAGGCTGTGGATCTATGTGACAAGTAAATGGCTGTTTTTGTGATCTGTCTGCTGTTAGGTATTGTGCATTCACCTACCTTGATCTATTAGGGTGGAAGAGAGGATCCCCTCCTATCACCCTTGAGGTGAATAGCAGGCTTTCAGAAAAAAAAAAGATTCTGGATCTTAAAATATTAGCTATCATTCAGACTCTGAGGCAGCTTCCAAATAATTAAAAAAGCACCACCACAACATGACTAATGTTTCTTAGATTGGATTTTATTTTATTGTCTGTACAAATCACAACTTAGAATTTTCTAGTTTTCATGGTCTTTATGTCTTCACACTGAGCGCATACTCCATGGCATTGCTAATGTAGAGTGCCTGATGCTCCGATTATAAAGTTGGATGGAAATATATGCCATTCAATCTTAATGACAAGTAAATATTCTTGTTCTGATTGGGCTGATTATTTTGCACTTTACATTCAGGGCAATGTATGTGCTTGTGAATTGTGTGTGATGGTAGACTGATGGTGTGCCAGCATCAGATGCCTGTGGCATTGCTCATGTTACCCTGAAAATACTAAAATATGTGTTTATCCTTCAAAGGTAATATTTTCTTTGCATTTCTTTGAACAGGTGATTTTTTTTTCCAAATAGGGCAATACCACCATGAGATGAGGTAATATGATAAACTTTTGTAAGAAGAATCTCTTTATTGGATAAGGTTAGCAAACTAATGCTGTCAGAGATTGTATTACACTATCCCTTGTGTATGCTTGTAGTGCGATTTTCAGAAAAGATCATTTCAGAGAAGTGAAGAATAAATCGCTGTATTCTCTCTCCAAAATCCTTTTCAAAATAGATTTGACAGTTGAGTGATTACATCTCTAATGGAGACTGTGATAGAATATGTGAGATTAAAAACTCTGCAGCCTTATCCATGAGGCACTGAACAAAAGGGGTCAACAGAAACACAGAGTCCCCCATATCAAACCCAGATAACTAATCAACTTAACTCTGCCCTCAATACATAGAGGTTAAGATCTGTGCCTGCCACAGTCTTTGTCGTTCAGGTTTCAAAACCCTATAGTTTTTCTTCCTATAAAGATCTTATCAATTTGATCAGGAACTTTGAGGCTAAAATTAATATCTGGATGTACGGTGGTATACTTGGGAAAATAAAACTTTCTGATTCTCTTTAAATTTCCAAAAAGGCTGTTACAAGGAAATGTGTGAGGAGTAGTATCTGTCTAGTTCTCATTTAATCTAGACTTTAAGATTTACAACCTAAGAGAAGATAACTAAATGGAGAAATGATCAAATACCAAATACTAATCTATGTTCTATTAGAATTTGCACATCCATGGACCTATTCCTACATTTTATCTTGTAGAATTGTTTGTGTTCAAAATAATGGGAAGCAAATATCTCGTATGGGTAAATAAAACATACCATCAACTATCTTCTGAAAAGATAGCCAAAAGATTCTATTTCCTACTTGAAGATTAACCATTCAACTAAATGGCTACCTTACAAAGAAATATTATTAGAAAATAGAATCGAGCTGAAGAAACGTGAATATACAGCAAAACTCTAAACTTAAAATATTTAAAAATGTTACTATCTGTTTGCTGTAGTGAGAGTTCGGATACTTTTATGATCATTTAAGTATTTTGGTGGCCAGAATACTGAAGTAGAGCTGTAATTATTTTCTTTAAAATGTTTATTTATTTTAGAGAGGGGGGAGGGAGAGAGAGAGATAGAGAGAACAAGTGGGGGACAGGCATAGAGAGAGGGAGACAGAGGATCTGAAGTGGCCTCCTCACTGACAGCAGAGAGTACAATGCAGGGCTTGAACCCACCAACTGTGAGATCATGACCTGAGCCAAAGTCAGATGCTTAACTGCCTGAGCCACCCAGGTGCTCCTAGAGCTTTAATTCTTTCTGACCATTTATGCCCCACTCATCCTCCCATTCTGCATAAGGTTTCTTCTCAGATTACAACGGAAGGCATGCACACTAATTACTCCCAATTTTGTCTTTCACTGTAGATATTAACCAAATATAGAATATCAGCCCTCTCAGGCTTCTTTCCACAAAAAAGGTATCTTTTCTCCCATAACAGCAGTATTTTCAAACAAAGATCATATCTCAGATTCATGTGAAACATTTATTTGTTTGTATGGTTATAAATTATAGGTGCCTAAACACTAGCTCAGACCTACCAAATCAGTACCTTGGACAGAGTGGGACTCAGCGTGTGTATTTTTCAACAATCCTTGGTTAAGAAATTGTGCTCTAGAGGGCAGAGATAATTATATGCTCTTCCTGGCAGTTGGGGTTTTCCTGCTGATGTTGTCTCTGTTGCTGCTTGCTCTGCTGCCTTAGCACTTCTTTTAATAACAGGTGTGGTAGGCCCACTGCTGGCAAAAGTAGAGACCAACACCAGCATTGTGGAGCTGGGCTCTTTCTTAATGCTGTGCTCTCTTCACACCATTAATTCTGGCCTGAGGCCAAAGAAGGAATCCTTTCTAAAGGTGGGATAATTTTCAAAACCAAAGAGCATCAATGCTCAGTCTTATGACTGAGTCTAAATTAGAGTCTAAATTCAGAGAATAAAACTCTATTTCACACTTATTAATAGCTGTTTGCTGGTATTCCCTATATTCCTTGCTTATACTAATATCATGCATTAGATTTACTCAAGAGAACAGGAAAGGAGACAAACTTCCAGCTGTGAGAGGCTGCCCTGGAAATGAAGCAAAAGCAAAGGTGGCTTAAAAAAGTCATAATGGGTAAGCACAACAGGAAGAGTGAGTCTAACAGTAGTAGCTGGTTACTGTAACTGGCATTTGTCATATTAATGATCACCTCTTGAACAGCATTTCCATAATTGGGGAAATTTCCATTGGTCCTGTCTCTCAGACGTAGAAACCAGAATTTGAGTTCTCAGGTTCCCTAGCAAATAAAAGGTGGATATGTGACTTAATACTTTTCCAATCATTCATACAATTTCATTCATAGTAACTGACTGGTGGCAAGGACTTTGTGCTGCAACTCCAGTGTTGCCACTATAGATGGTAATAAAGAATGAGAAGAACGTCAGGAGTTGTGTGATTGATTCACCTGCTGAGGCAGAAGTAGAAGTGGCTGAGAAGTGGCTTTGTAAAGATGAACACCTTTCATTTTCCGCTTGATGATGGAAAGCACAGCACCAGCAGTTTCCTCAAAAGGCTAGTTCTATGGTGGGATTTGACAACGGTTTCCAGAGGAAGAGAATCAGGATTATCCCGGTGAATTTTTTATCTATCAAGCTTTTCCTATTTTTTTAAACAAATCCTATTTTTTTGCATGAATTAGGCAAAGTGAATTTTCTTGTTGCAGCTAAGTTCCCAGAGCATACATAAGTAAGACTATACATGGTTGCAGGCAACATACCTTCCATTCATGGGAAGATTGCACTTTGTTTTCTGCTCGGGTCAATCCTGAAGACAGTAAGAATTTAGCTAGCGTGAGACTTTATCACATGGCATGCAGGGACAAAATAAATAAATTCCGTGTAACTGCTCTGAATAAAATACTTGTTGAAAGCAAAGCTGTAGGGGAACCAAGAGGCTATTCAGATAAATTGTATAAGAGTGAGAGATTGATTTCATGCTTTTAATTACGCAGGAGGGCTTGCAGAAAAGGAATGGTATATGCAAAATCCAAAATTTTCAGATCAAGCCATAGTCTGAGAACCATGAAATTTGTATAAGCATTATAAAGAATCTTAATATTTGCTGCCAAAGCATTAACGTAGCCAAAAAAGTAAATTCAACATTTGCTTTTGTGAATTTTTGGAATTCAATATTTTTTTATTTAAACCTTAACCAGATTTCTTAATGGAAAGCTAGGTTGTTGCTAAGAAAGAATATAACTCTATGGATTCTAATGGAATGGAATAAAGACATATGGGAAGATTCAGATGATTCAAATGACTCGCATTCTCCTGGATCCACAACTTCACTGACTCTCCATTGCTAACCTCCTCCTCTGCACAATGAAGATATTTCTGCCTTGTTTTAAGACCCTTTAAAACAAAACAAAAACCTACCTGAGACTGTTACCTGGCAAGAGGAATCCAATCCTGATGTCCACCCTCAAAATGTCATCTTGCTAGACTTACAAATAGAGTCAAATCCCAGTATGAGCTTCGTGTGAGGGAGGGAGCACTTTATAAAGCAAATTAAGAAAAGGTTTTCACAGCAATATACATAATTGCAAGATTTTTCAAATTGGTTAGCTGCAGATTTGTGGAATACACGTGGTTCTGGGAACATAAAGGGGAGAGGTGCAGTTTCAGATATGATCAATTTGCTGATATAGATGCAGCTATCAGACATTCTAAATTCAAAGTGTTAACACAAAGGTCTGAAAGTAATTGATTGTTAACAATTTCTTGACTGAAAAGTGGACCAGTGTGTGACTTTGCTAAATAAAACTAAAATGCCAGATTCCTTCATGTTATGTGGAGAGGTAGAAATGTTAGAATGGATGTATTACGTGTGACTTTCTCTGCCAGCACTCAACTATTGCCTGCAGGAAGCCACAGAAAATATTTTCATTAAAAAGACGTTGAGAAATACCACAAAGAATGAAACACCAGTATCTTAAAAGTACTGTGGTGTTTGTTCTCTTTAAGCAAGATAGATGGATAATGACATTCCCACTGAAAAGGATTCTTAAGAACAATTAGAAGAGTTTAACTTAGGAGATAAAGTGTGGTGAGTCAGAGTAATAACTAGCAGGAACATTTGGACATGTGTAGTTGATCAAGGAGTCTCTAGGATAAAGATAGACAGTCAGACATTGAACTGTTAATCTTTACCTCTTCCCCAAATAAACATAAATACATAAACAAAAAGCTTTCTCTAGTAAATGGAAACCCTATTCAAGCCATCAAGATAGTCATAATTTTTAATTTAATTTTCTGATGTAAGTCAATCACAGAATAAAAATGCAAAAAAAGAATTTTGATTTCAATTCTGATGTGGACTGAACAAACTCCTAAATAATACATGGGCCAAAGAAGAAATCTCAAAAGAAGTTAAAAATACTTGAGGCAAATTTAAGTGAATTACAAGCTGTCAAAATTTGTGGGATGCAGCAAAAGTAGTGTTTACAGGGAAATGTATAGCATTGAATGCATATATTAGAAAAGAAGAAGGTTCTCAAATCAATAACCTAACTGTGCACTTCAAGAAGCTATAAAACAAAATAACAATGTAAGCCTAAAGCAAGCAGAAGAAGAGAAATAGTAATTAGACCAGAAATAAATTAAATTGAAAACCAGGGAATCAATAGAAAAAAAATCAATGAAATCAAAGTAGTTTCTTTGAAAAGATAAGTGAGATTTGAAATAATCTAGCCAGGCTAACAAAGAATAATAATAATTTTAAAAAAAGAAGACAAAAGTTACTAAAATCATAAATGAAAAAGGATTATCACCATGTATCCTTTTGATATTAAAAGTATAATAAGGGTAAGTTATGAAATCTTTATGGCCATAAATTTGATAACTTAGTGGAAAGGGACCAATTCCCTGATAAACACACACACAAAAGCCAGAAACTCCCAAAACTCACCTAAGGAGAAATGCATAATTTGAAAAGGCCTATATCTATTAAAAAACTGAGTCAATAATTAATAACTTCCAAAAGAGAAAACATCAGGTACAGATAGTTTTCCTGATGAGTTTTATCAAACATATAAAGAAGAAGTTATACCAATTCTCTATAATTTTACCCAGAAAATGGAAGCAGAGAACCACTGTCCAACTTGTTCAATTAGGTCAGCATAAACCTAATACCAAGTGAGATAAAGACATTATAAGAAAGGAAAACTGCAAAACAAAATTTCTCAAAAAACATCGAGGCAAAAATCCTCAAAAAAATATTAACAAATCAAGTCCAATAATGTGTGAAGATTATACTCTACCCCTAGTGGGATTTATTTAAGGCATATAAGACTGGTTTCAACATTCGAAAATCAATTAATGTGATCCACAATGGCTTAAAAATCATCTTAATTGATGCCAAAAAATTATTCTACAAAACCCAACACCCACAGTAATAAAAACACTCCGCAAAGTACACATGGAAAGGAAGTTCCTTAATTTTGGATTTGACAATGAGTTTGTAGATACAACACCAAAAGAATATTCCATTTGAAAAAATTGATATTTTGAATGTACTAAAATTGAAAACCACTTTTTGAAATACACAAAGAGCCTCTCTAGAAGACAGCACAGACATTTTTGTATAAAAACAAACAAACAAACAAACAACAAACAAAACCCAAACCATATTCTCAGTTTGTGCTCCTTGATATTTACCCAAATGAGTTGAAAATTTATGTCACCACAAAACGCTACACATCAGTATCTTTAGAAACTTTATTCATGACTGAAAAAATCAGAAGATTTCCTTCAATAGATGAATAATTAAACAAATTATATGTCCACATAATACAATATTATTATAAAATACAATGAAATGAACTTTCCAGCCATGAAACACGTGGAAGAACCGTAAATGCATATTGCTAAGTGAAAGAAGAGAGTCTAAACAGTCTACATGCTATATCATTCCAATTATATAAAAAATACAAAGTAAACCTAAAAAGACAGTGAGATCAATGACTACCAAGGGTTTAGCATAGTGGGAGAAAGGAAGACTAGGGGGAACTGAAAGGATTTTTAAACCGGTGAAACTATTTTGTACAATAGTGTAATGGTGGATACATGACACGAATCATTTGTTAAAACTCATATTACATTACAACACAAAGAGTAAGCCCCAATGTAAACTAGAGCCTTTGGTTAATAATAATGTGTCAATGTTGATTCATCAATTGTATAGATGTACTACACTAATGTGTTCAAAGGAAGTATATGGGAACTCTGCATTCCATTCAATTTTTCTTTTAGGTTTCTAAAACTGCTCTAAAAAATAAAGCTTATTAATTTAAAAAAGCATCAAGCACAAAAAGACAGGAGATAGATTTAGTTTAAATTGCTATATAAGAAGCCCCACTCATGTGTGGAATTTGAGAAACAAAACAAATGAATAAAGGGGGAAAAAGGGAGACAAACCAAAAAATAGACTCTTAACTATAGAAAACAGATGGTTAGCAGAGGGGAGGTAGGTGGGGGGTTGGATGAAATAGATGAAGGGGATTAAAAGTACACTTATCTTGGGGCATCGGGATGGCTCAGTGGGTTAAGCTTCTGACTTTGGCTCAGGTCATGATCTTGTGGTTCCTGATTTCTAGTCCCGCCTCTGGCTCTGTGCTGACAGCTCCCAGCCTGGGGTCTACTTTGGATTCTGTGTCTCTCTTTTTCCCAGTCCCTTCCCCACTCCTACTCTATTTCTCAAAAATAAATAAAAATTAAAAAAAAAGATTACACTGATCTTGATGAGTACTGAGTATTGTATAGAATTGTCAAATCATATATAGAATTGTCAAATCACTATATTGTACACCTGAAACTACCATAATACTAAAAATTAACTATATTGGAGTTAAAATAAAATAAAAATTATAATTAAAAACTAAAATAGTCATTACATTCATGAAATAAATTTGACTTAGTTATGTAAAAAAACAAAAACAAAAGAAGCCGGTCTAAAAAGTCTACATAGTATATGACTGTATTCATAGGACTTTCTGGAAGTTAAGACTTATAGAGATAGCAAAGAATGCCAGGGCTTTGGGTGATTGTGGGAAAGATGAGTAGGTGAAGCACAAGAGATTTTTTAGGCTGGTGAAACTGTTCTCCATGATATTGTAACCGTGAAATATGACATTATACATTTGTTAGACTCATGGAAATTTATAGCACAAAGAGTGAAACTTAACGTATGCAAATTTAAAAGAATCATTTAGGAGTTCAGGGAATCCCAGTAAAGAATATAGACTTTGACAAGAGAATTTAACTGTATTACAAATGTATGAAACACCTCACTGAAGTAGGTGGAAGAAAGGTGCTGACCTCAGTAATCTTAGAAATGAATTGAGTCTGTAAGTTAAAAGCAAAGGGAACTGAACATACGCACTTTGCTCTAGCTGATAAAGTATCCCAAGGGCATATGGGTTAATGATTTTGATACCACTATGTAAGTAGACTGGAACTGAAAACTTAAGCAATGTGAGCCAGCATTCTTAACTTTCCCAGTGAGAGTTTACAGATAAGCAAGAGAATAGAATGATCCATGATTTTGGGTTAAAGTTGAAGACATGAGTGTGAACTCATGTTATTTTAATACAGATACAGATGGGAAATTTAGATGTTTATAGATATGTGTATATATATATATAAGTTCATATACACATACGAGAGGGTCTGAATGAAACAATATCTGTGTAGCATTGAGCATACCTATCACAAAAGTTGGGTAAACAAATAAGACCCTCACAAGATACTCCCCAGTGTTTATCTTTAGTTTATATCAAGGTTTCAATATTTATTCAAGTAAAGGCTAGGAAATGCCCCTTATGCAGGTATTCCATACACATTTATTTCAAAGAATAAGTTTTGAATCATGGTACTGAAATTAGACCACACATCAATAAATAATAATAATAATAATAATAATAATAATAATAGAATTTCTAGAGGTAATAAGGCTCAATAATTTTATGTGCCAAGCACTGTGTTACTCGCAACAAGAATTAGGGTGAAAAGCAAAAAAAAAATCTTACCCTTATCTAGTTTAAAATAACTTGTCTCTAGAGGAGATAAGAATACACACATATAAAAAAATACAGTAAAGTGGTAAGTTAATAGTCTTAAGGAAATACAGTAAAAACACTATGGAAGAACAAAATAGATATAAATTATCTTCAGAAAAAGGAATCAAAGCAGTCTTCATTAACAGTATTACTTTATCTGGAATTTGATGGAGCAGTTAAGAATGAGTAATATCAAGCTTGAAAATTTATTTTCCATCTTGAACGTGCTTACATCATCATTTTTATTGTGTTACATATTACATTAAAAGCCTTCTTTGTCAGAACAAAATTAATGTATCAAGGTGTTTTGTTTTTGATTTATGACACGATTCATTGTGTAACATTTAAAATTTGCAAACCAAGCTACCCCAAACTTAGTGGCCAAAAAAATACCTTTCATTTACTTCAGTATTCTGTTGATTGGTTCTGTGCTTCTGACCTGACCCATCCTGGGTGCTGGGCTGTGCTGTCTCACGTATTCATGGTCAGCTGGTAAATGGCTGGTGTTTGAATGATATAGGGTGACCTCACTGTGTCCAGCGACTGGCAAGACTATGAGTCAAGGCATCTTAATTCTCTTCCATCTGGTCTCTTATCCACACCTGTAGGCTAGTTTGACATTATTCACATGATAGTTTTAAGAGCGTGGGCAATGAAAGAGGGTGGTGCCATTGCACAAGTATTTTGTATGCCACTGCTTACATCACAATTGCTAATATCTCATTGACCAAAGCAAGTCACATGGACAGGTCAGAATTTAAGGGGTGGAGAAATAGACCTCACCTCTAGATAGGAAAAACTGTCACACTGCAAAGGACATGAACATAGGGATAGGAAGATTTTGTGCCATTTTTGCAATGTCATCACACATGATTTCTTAGAAAATAATTACTGAATAGAATATTGCAAAGTTGGACCTGTATGTGGTTTATATGCTAACATTTACTCTTGAAAATATAACAAAAGGACACTGAGACTTTTAGAGATATCATGAAAAATAAATATGGCAAATCTCTATAATAAATGGGATAACATGCTGTTTGTGAAAAAATTACTTGATCATGATTAAATTCACCTTATATATATCACCTTATATCTTATATGTATAAAATATGTATAAAGTATAAAAACACCAAAGTTAAAGGCAAACAAGATAATTAATACATTAATAATACATTCATTCACTTAAATCTTGTTGACCCTTCTCTATGTGTCTATGTTCATGTATTGTCAAAGTGCTTAGTTAAGTTTGACTCGTGGTATGGAAATTCTAGAAAGCCTTCTGCTCACTGTATTGTGTTGTAATTTGAGATCTAGAATCTTTTTTTAGTTTTTATTTAAATTCCAGTTAGCATACAGTGTAATATATTAGTTTCAGGTGTACAATATAGAGTGATTCAACACTTCCATGCAAACCCAGTGCTAATCACAGGAAGTGGCCTCCTTAATCCCCATCACGGATTTAACCCATCCCACCACCCACCTCCCCTCTGGTAACCCTCAGTTTGTTCTCTATAATTAAGAGTGTGTTTCTTGGTTTGCCTCTCTCTCATATATGTATGTATATGTATGTATATATGAGAGAGACACACATATACATTTCATATATATCATATATATCTTATATGTTTATAGCAGCATTATCTACAATAGCCAAATTATGGAAACAGCCCAACTGTCCATCAACTGATGAATGGATAAAGAAGATGTAATTGGATTGTTTCCATAATTTGGCTATTGTAGTTATAATGCTGCTATAAAAATTGGGGTGCATGTATTCCTTTGAATTTGTGTTTTTGTATTCCTTGGGCAAATACTTAGTGGGGCAATTGCTGGATCATAGGGTAGTTCTATTTTTAACTTTTTGTGGAAGCCCGATGTGGTTTTTCACAGTGGCATTCCCACCAACAGTGCACAAGGATTCCTTTGTCTCCGCATTGTCACCAATACCTGCTGTTTCTTGTGTTGTTGATTTTAGCCATTCTGTAGGTATAAGGTGGTTTTGAATTTTATTTCCCTGACAATAAGTGATGGTAAGCATCTTTTTATATGTCTGTTAGCCATCTGTATGTCTTTGGGAAAATGTATGTTCATGCCTTTTGCCTATTTTAATTGGATTATTCATTTTTGGGGTGTTGAATAAGTTCTTTATATATTTTGGATACTATTTATCAGATACGTCATTTGCAAATATCTTCTCCCATATCTGTACATTGTCTTTTACTTTTGTTGGTTGTTTCCTTGATTGTGCAGAAATTTTTTATCCCAATGAAGTCCCAATAGTTTACATTTGCTTTTGTTTCCCATGCCTCAAGAGAGATATCTAGAAGGAGGTTGCTATAGCTGATGTCAAAGAGTTTACTATCTGTGTTCTCCTCTATGATTTGTATGACTCAGGTCTCACATTTAGGTCTTTAATACATTTATAATTTATTTTTGTGTATGGTGTAAGAAAGTGGTCCAGTTTCATTGTTTGGCATGTTTCATGTCCCAACATGATTTGTTGAAGAGACTGTCTTTTTCCCATTGGATATTCTTTTCTCTTTGTCAAAGATTAATTGACACCTATAGTTGTGGGTCATTTCTAGGTTTTTTATTCTGTTCCATTGATCTATGTGTCTATTTATGTACCACTACCTACTATTTTGATAACTACAGCTTTGTAATATAACTTGAAGTCTGGAATTGTGATGCCTCCAGCTTTGCTTTTCTTTTTTAAGAGTGCTTCAACTATTTGAGGTCTTCTGTAGTTCCATATGAATTTTAGGATTGTTTATTCTAGCTCTGTGAAAAATTTATGTTGGTATTTTGATAGGATTGCATTAAATGTTTAGATTGATTTGGGTAGTAAGGACATTTTAACAATATCTGTTATTCCAATCTGTGTGGGCTCCAGAATCTTGACTCTTAGCATCAGGTCTAATGTCAGCATTTCATAGTCCATCTAGAGGATTTTTTAAATTCATACTAGATGAAAGTACACAGGATTGGTTGGAGGTGATAGAACCTAATCTATTACAACTTTTAGTTCATAATATAGCTATATATGACAAAACCCAGGTATGTAATATGTTCTAGTAAGCATCTCTAATTCTTCCTGCTGAAGTTTGGCTGTGGGGATAGTGTCTCCTGTTCAGTCTGAATTCACTTACTGGTGTTCTGTATTGCTCTCAACCCAATCAGTTGCTCTTGAATGTATTTATCTGAAAGATCATTCTTACTTGGTGTTTTTCGTTCTTTCTTTCTTTCTTTCTTTCTTTCTTTCTTTCTTGTCTTTGCACTCAAAGTATGTTCTTCCTTTCTTTCTCTCATGTCTTTGCACTCATTCAAAGTATGTTCTATAAAAATTGGGTATTGATCATTTGCAGGCTATGAAAGGGTCTATTTCCTTCCAATGTGTTATGTAAAATGTTGCTGGTGGCCATATATCTCAGTGTTCTACAAACTTTTGAACACACTCCTTTTTAGCAAAAAAGTTTCTAAGACATGTGTATTTCTTCATTTTTAAATTGTATATGTATATTCTACTGTTATTAGCTAATATCCCTAGGAACACTATAAACTTGGAGTGTAGTTCAATAATTATGATTTTAGATATAATTCCTTTTCCCCATAATCTTCTTGATTATTTTGTATGTTTTGGCTTATTTCTTGGCATCATTATTGTTGCCACCGTGCAAAAAGAGGGTTGGATTAGGTACAGGAAAGTGAATATGTTGCCATTTTTTCATTTTTATTTTATTTTATTTTATTTTATTTTACTTTATTTTTTAACATTTTTAAAATTTTACTTTTTTTTTTAATTTTTTTTCAACGTTTATTTATTTTTGGGACAGAGAGAAACAGAGCATGAACGGGGGAGGGGCAGAGAGAGAGGGAGACACAGAATCGGAAACAGGCTCCAGGCTCTGAGCCATCAGCCCAGAGCCCGACGCGGGGCTCGAACTCACCGACCGCAAGACCGTGACCTGGCTGAAGTCGGACGCTTAACCGACTGCGCCACCCAGGCGCCCCAAATTTTACTTTTTGAGAGACAGCGAAAGACAGAGCACGAGCAGGGGACAGTCAGAGAGAGAGGGAGACACAGAATCTGAAGTAGGTTCCAGGCTCTAGGCTGTCAGCACAGAGCCCAATGCAGGGCTCAGACTCACAAGCTGTGAGATCATGACCTGATCCGAAGTTGGACACTCAACCAATTGAGCCACCCAGGTGCCCCCATTTTTTCATTTTTAATACTTGGAACAATCGTTTCTTCCCATAAATTTTTCAAGCCACATGTTTATTTTTTAGGATCACTTCAATTAGAATCATTCTGATAAGTTTGGAAAATTTATGACATTTAAAAAAATCTTTGTAGAAATAGTAACTCCTACTCAACACTTGAGTTGAATTTATAAATGCAAGCAATTATTATCAACACTAATTTTTGAACACCTACCATACGTCTAACATATTTTATCTTGTTCTTGTCTAAGCTCAATCCTATGTAGCAAGAATTAGTCATACTTTTGCAAACAAAGAAATAGAACTTGAGAAGAGATGATACACTTAACAAAGCATGCAAGCTAGTAAAGTCATACTGTAGCAGAGCTGGAATTTGGATCTGGACCTCTCTGAATAAGGAAATCACTGTTTTTTACATTATACTGACAATGATTTGTGTAAAGTCTTTTAACAATATTACTGTAGACAGCTTCATTCCCAGATATAGTTAGAAACATGTGAGACATTAGGGGCTACAGGAAAAAAAAAATAACAACAGCCTGAAGAAGCACTATCTAAGGAGGAGTTGGACAAATAAATATGTACAATAAATGTAATATAGTAAACAATTATAAAGAGATAAGTCCTAAATAAAATGAAGCCACTCAAGATTGGTGTTTAATCCAATAAAGAATTAAAAAATAGTGCAGTGAATATGGGCAACAAAGCATTCCAAGAAGATGGAAAGACACATGAATTACAATTAGGGCTGTGAGTGTACTATGTAGAATTTATCTACTTCAAGTATTTCAGTAGGACTCTAACGGGGGTTTCAAGGTGAAAACAAGCAACAGATAAGGTTGGAAAGAATAGAGGCCAGTTCATAAAGAACCTTCTATGGGATACTAAGATTATGTGATCTTATCTTAAATTGTCCTGAAAGCCATTGAAGGATTTTAAGTAAGAAGTTACTTCATCAGATTATTTCTTTTAGAAGGATCACTGTGTACAGTAATGTGAAGATTGTATCAGAGCAGAAAAACAAGTTAGGAGATATTTTAGAAACCCCAGCTAGATGTCTTCTATGGCAGGGGAATGATTTCTGAAGAATGAATAAAATGGAATAAATCAAGGAGATAGAATATTTTTTAAAAATGAACCCTATATAAATATTTTTAAAAACAAGGATATAGATAGAACCAGAGAATATAGGGAAAGAGTAATGTTTGATTAAATTTTATGATGGGAAATATTACACTTGAAGTGTCTAAAAGATATTTAAATGTAGAACAATATTTAAAGGAATGAATGAATAAATGAATGAATGAATGAATGAATGAACAAGATGCCTAATAAACAGTCAGACGTATATGCCAGGATTCTATAGAATGTTCTAAGCTTCAAAAAGTTTTGGTGTTATTAACTTATTGGTGGCATTTCAGTTAATTAGAGTAGGAGAAATTATCAAGGGAAATTTTGAGTACTTACTATGTGTCAGGTACTATTTTAACCACTATATATATATGTATGTATATATACATACATACATATATACATACATATATATATGTATATATATCTAGCTTTCCCTCTTCCTCTCCTCTCTCTCTCTCTCAATATATATATTGAAATATATATATGTATATAAATATATATATTTCCTCATTTAATTCTATGACAAACCCTATAATTTCATAGATGGAAAAACAGAAAAATGAAGCTGATACTTATATAGACAAAAGCCACTGAAATAGTTCTTTGTCTCTTTTCATAACTGAGTAAATTTAAATTCTGGATATAATGAACATACTATCATGGATAATTTGACCTGGGCTTAGCTTCTTGGAGGACTTACAATCTTCCGATGAAATAATCAATTTATAGGAGTTGTGACACTGGAAAAATATTTTAACCTGGAAGTTACTGTTAATGGTCAGTATGCTGATTTTTATTTGTTTTACTGTATTTTATTATTGATAATAAGATTTTGTTCACAAATTCTATAAATATATTCTGCCTATTGAGATATAGAAATGCGTAGATAGTTGAATAAATTTCAACATGATATACAGAGAGTTGTTTTTACTACCATTGTTATAACCTCTAAGGATCTATGGGGATAATTTCTGTCATTTGATATTTGGTTCACTGAACATATATAATTACAAAATTAATGGGTAAGAGGAAGAGAAAGCAAGGGGCAAAGATTGCCACTAGAAGCCAACTCAAGAGCAGTAGATGTCACAACTGATGGGTATAAAGTTAGAAAATAAAAACAACAGAAGAGCAGACTCTAGCCCCACAAATGAGTCTTCTCTCAAAGTAGAATTACCCCATGATAATGGAAAAGAAAATGCTGTAGTCCCATGGTTCTCATCTAGGGGGACATTGCCCCATAGGGGACAGATGTCAATGTGTGGAGACATTTCTGATGGTCATGAACAAGGCAATGGGGTACAACTAATATTTACTGAGTAGAGTCCAGAGATGAGGGCAAACATCCTACGGTACACAGGACAGCTCCCACAACAAATAATTTTTCCATCCCAACTGTCAAGAGCTCTGCTATTGAGAAACCCTTTATAGTCCAAAGATACAATTCAAAAATAATTTGAGTAACTGTTCTGTCAAAATAAATGATGTCATCAAGATTTTTTAGGCAAAAAATATAGTTGCTTTTGAAATTTTATCTTAATCCCTTGTGAGTTATATACACCGCCCCCCACATATAGATCATTAGAAATTAATAGAAATGAAACCATCAGATGATACACTAATGGTGAAGATAGTTTCTGCCTGCAACAAAAATGATTTTATTATTTTGTTAAATCAGAATTTTTAAGTGAGTTTAGAAAATAACTTTGAAGACGATGATGTCAGGAACTATTTATATCTTCTTTTATTAAGAACTAAAATGACTACAAAGGACTGCAATTCAATAAGTACAGTGGTATGTGTATGAGAAATAATTACAGTACAACTTACTTGTTTAAGTCAGTAAAGTAATTATATTCTGAAAGTTTCTTTGTTGTTTTTCTTCCAAGTCCAGCTATTTATTTCCACTCAGAAAGAAACTTCTCTCTGTTCCCCCGTGCCGTATCTCAAAAAACAAAAACATTGCAGGACACCAGCCCCAAATGATGGTTTCCTTTTTAAACTTTTTAAAAATGCTTTTTGAAAATAGTGTGTTTCTTTTACTTGTTTAATCGGCGTGTTTCTTTGCAGTCTGCAAATAATGGGGAAATGAGCAGAAGGATAATTGTTTTTTGCGCGTGGTTATTGAATTATTGTAATTATTAATTACAAATAAAATCACACTATTAATTATTGAAGCATCTGTTCCTGGGTTGGCAGTTTTAGGCTGAGGGAACTATTGCTGCCAGGAGGAGGTCCATGGTGAAGTATAAGTGCACGTGCTTCTTCAGGCAGGACCATTGTGGTATAATAATGAAATAGTCCAGGTGCCAAGATGGGGAGGGGCAGCCTGGGAACAATATTCAGACAACAAAACTGTATTGTTTCTAATATTTAAGCTCCTTTAAAAAAAGTAAAACTACAGAGATTAGACTGCTTTAAATATATTCTTTTTTAAAGGTTTATTTATTTATTTTGAGAGAAAGAGAGCATGTGAGTTGGGGGGGGAGCGGGGGCAGAGAGAGAGAATGAGAATCCAAAGGAGGCTCTGCACTGTCAGTGCTCCAATGTGGAGCTAAAACTCACCAACTGTGAGATCATGACCTGAGCTGAAATCCAGAGCCTGACACTTAATTTACTGAGCCACCCAGGTGCCCCTAAATATAGTCTTAACTTTAAAAAGAGACTGAGCTATGATCATATTAAAACACTGAGTACTCTTGTTATGTATGGATGTTCTACATATGTAAATATGTATGTATGTATCTATCTATCATCATCATCTATTGTATATCTATCTGTCCGTCCATCCATCCATCCATCCATCCATCCCTCCATCTATATATTTTTGCTTTTAAGCACACAAATGAGAAACTGCAATTACTTCCATTTTTTTTTTCTTAAACTCTGGAAACTACAGAACTTTTTTTTTAATCGCTCTGCTTTTTACTTGGTTTACATGCCGTTGGAGTTATAAGGGATGAAGGGAGGTTTATGTGACTAGAGAAACAAAGAATCACCTGTTTTGTTTGTGCTAGTAAGAAAAAATATCTGAAATGACTTACATAGAAAAAATAAACAAAATTACTGTCTTTTCAAGTAATATATTTCTTTTAAATAAAACTTACCTCTATTTTCTAAAGTAGTGATAATGAAGAATCTCTTCCTTAGTGATTAAAATATACAGAAATTTTACATAATCTATACCAAAAATTTTTGTTGCTTTTTGGATCCGTTGAAGTCAAATCACCTACTAATGAAATTGTTGTAGATGCTCCAAATACTTGAGTTTAAATCTATCTATTCACTGTTTTACAAAATGAAAAACAGAATGGGAAGCCAGAGGAACAAATTTTATTTGTTCAGAATGTATGTTTAATTTCATATTTATGTTCATAAGAAGGGATGTTTGCAAAGAGGAACCATAGAACTTCAAAATTTGAAGGAACAAGCATTTAGGGAATAGATTGCCTTTTGTGGCTAAACTTTGGGGAGAGTTGGATATTCACTTCAGTTATCCTTCTGGTCTCTTCCAAGACCAAGGCTATGTTCTAGAGCTTTGAGGAACATGACAGTAACCTTTGACAAAATACATATTAACTGTAACATCCCTGTGGCAACTGTAATCATATTTCTCTTTCCAAGATAACTAAAATCCTAAGATACATATTAAAACTCAAAGCTAAAATAAATTCTTATAATAAAAGTTTATGCTTTCTGAGTATTATATGTAAGTGATGAATCACTAAATTCTACTCTTAGAACTAGTATTACACTATATGTTAACTAACGAGAATTTTAAATAAAAACTTGAAACAAACAAAAAAGTATGTACTCTGTTCAATTTGTTATTAATTAGGATGAATTTTGATTAAAAAATGAGTAGCTTGTTTAGGTCAGTGAGAAGATGATTTTTCTGCCAAGAAGCCAGTAGTGTTCTACTTTTCTAGAGCTTTTCTACATCATTCCTCCCATTATTTCTTTTTCTTTTCATTGTTTTTAACACGTATTCATTTTTATGAGAAAAAGAGAGAGAGAGGGCATGAGCCATGAGCAGAGAGGAGGCAGAGAGAGAAGGAGACACAGATTCTGAAACAGGCTCCAGGCTCTGAGCTGTCAGTACAGAGCCCAATGCAGGGCTTGAACCCATGAAGAAGCCCTTGAACCCAGGGCTTGAACCCATGAGATTGTGACCTGAGCCGAAGTTGGTTGCTTAACTGATTGAGCCACCCAGACGTCCTCCCATTATTTCCTTTATAAATTTATGTATGTATGTATGTATGTATGTATGTATGTATGTATGTATTTTTATTTTAGAAAGAGAGAGAGCACAAGTGGGTGAGAGGGGCAGAGAGAGAGAGAGAGAGAGAAAGAGAGAGAGAGAGAGAGAGAGAGAATCTTAAGCAGGCTCCACACTCAGCATGTAGCCTGATGCAGGGCTTGATAGTTTAACCCTGGGATCATGACCTGAGCCAAAATCAAGATTCAGATGCTTAATCGACAGAGCCACCCAGGTACCACTGTAGAAAGCCTTTATGTGAGTTTTATTCGTATCATTAAAGCAGAGTCCCCCATATAACTTTGGCCTAAGTTGTCTTCAATGTAATTGCATTACCATTTATGTAGAAATGGTAGATGGAGTCACACATCATTTATGACTCTATTTATAGAGTTAAAAAGGCACTTGTAAATACAAAACCTTAACTTCATGATCTGCATGAAGTTATCTGATAAACATATATTGTTGTATTTGAACCATCCAGTTTCGTTTGTTGTTTATGAATAAAATGGTGACAAAATAGATTTCACCAAGGACAGATATTGCCTCAAGAAGAATTTAGCTATCATGAGTCAGAAGACTTACTTTATGAACTATCTGTAGAATTTCCATTTCCAAAGGTACATTACACAAATCTCCAAGGTTACATGCACTCCAAGGCACATTAGTAAATATCTGCAAGGTTTCCATTTTCCTGACAGAAACAATTACAAATGTCATGCAAGAATAATTTCACACAGAGAGTTGAGGCAGCTATCAGAATTCTCTTAGGTAACAGTTGCAAATGTTTATGCTAATATTGTTTAGCTTTTTCACTTTTAACTTAAAAAAATCAGGTTCTGAATTCAATGCATTTCTTTTGTTGTCAGCGTAGTTCTAAAAAAGAGAACGAACATTTAAAAAAAAAAGGTTGGAAGCAAGCTTATGTTCAATTCAAAACTATATGTTTTAAAACAAAATACTGCAGTATGTTTTCACTAGGGAACTCTTGTATTCCCTGTTTCATTTCAGTAATGAAGAGAACTGCCATCTGGCCATTTCAAATGTATGGCGTTTGTGCTTCTATATATAAATGACAGCATATGGAAAGGGAGGCTTGCAATTGAGTGCATATTCCTAGAAATACTTAGGGATTTATTCCTCTCAGAATGTGTACTATCTGCCTCATCTAACACATTACTTCTAACTTCTAAAAAAAATAAGGAAAATACGAAGTCCTTTCTGTCTATCAAAAACATCTCAATATTTAAGAGTATACTTTAAAAATTTTAGCTTACTTGATTTTTTTTAAATAACTACATTTGTGTGTATTTTTCAGCCTCTCCTGCCCAAGTCCCGCTGACACTAAACTTAAAGCTTTAAAGGTATTAAGAGAGAAGCATAAAGAGAATAGCAGATGGAAGTTTTCAACAGAGTCATGAAAGGCAGAGACACAGGAGCAGAAAGGAATTTAGCAGGGTAAAGGGAGCTACAATTAAAACATAGGCAGAAAGGAGAGGAGAGGAGTGACCATTTACCTTGCCGAAACCTAAAAACCCAAACCAAACAACAACAAAAAACCTGACCTTCGAACTGATAGGCAACATAAAGTAAAAACTAGGAGAATACACTGAAGTATTGGAGCAGTGAGATCCCCTTCCAACTCCACATACACGTGCTGTATGTATACAGGTCCAACAGCAGAAGCTTATTCTTCAGAGAAACCGAATGGGAACGAGAGACTCGGAAAGCCTAAATGACCAGATCTTGCCTCTCTGCCCAGATGTACAACACGTATCCTTCCTACTCTGCCAAACTCCTTGGCTCAATAAGCACGTTTTTTTTGAAAAGCACTGTGAAAACAGATATAATGTAAGAAACAGAAGAAAAACATGGAAACTTTCAGTGTAATATGAAGAGACATTACATTCATTAAAAAAGCAATGTTGGGGCACCTGGGTGCTCAGTCAGTTAAGCATTCCAAATTGGATCAGGTCATAATCTCATGATTTGTGAGATCAAATCCTGCGTTGGTTTCTATGCTGACAGCGTGAAGCTTGCTTGGGATTCTCTTTGTCTCTTTCTGCCCCTTCCTCATGTTCTCTGTCTCTCAAAATAAATAAATAAACTTAAATAAACAAACAATGTCAAAAGATGTACAAAAGGGCCTGTAATAGTAATAGAAACAAACTCTTTGAAATTAAAAACATGATAGCTATTGGGGAACCTGGGTGGCTCCATCAGTTGAGCACCTGACTTCAGCCCAGGTAATGATCTCACGGTTTGTGAGTTCCAGCCCCACATCAGGCTCGTTCCTGGTAGCATAGAGCCCGCTTCAGATCTTCTGTCCCCCTCTCTCTCTGCCCCTGCCCTGCTTGCGCTCTCTGCCTCTCAAAAATAAATAAATCTTCAAAAATATATATTAAAAATATATGATAGCTATTTTTAAAATGTGTATTAAAAACTTAGAAAATACAGTAAAAACACAGAAAGAGAAACAAAAAGTAAAGGAAAATTATCAGAAAAAAATTATTCAGAACATCAATCTGGAGGATCCAACATTTCTCTTCAAGCAGTTTAAGACAGAGAAAGCCAAGGAAATATTAGGGAAACATTTTTTAAACAAAATAATATAATATTTTAGATTATTTCTGAACAAAGAGATTTCTAGTATTTATCAGATGCCCAGGAGAGTGAATAGAGATGTACAAGTTCAAAGCATTCTGTAATTAAGAAAATAATAGTTAACAATCAAGAGAAAGAAAATCAAAATCAAAATTTACAAATATATAGTAATGAAAATCAGAATAGTATTAACCTTTTTTCTGACAACACTGAAAGCCAGAAGCTATTAGAATAATATCTTCAAGGAAATGACTTTCAGCCTAGAATTTCATTTCTTTTTTTTTAATGTTTATTTATTTTTGAGAGAAACAGAGACAGAATGCAAGTGGGTTAGGGGCAGAGAGAGAGGGAGACACAGAATCCGAAGCAGGCTCGACAGCTCAGAGTCCGATGCGGGGCTCGAACTCACAAGCTGTGAGATCATGACCTGAGCCAAAGTTGGATGCTTAACCCTCTGAGCCACTCAGGAGCCCCTAGAATTTCATTTCTATCCAGACTAGCAATCTGGTGTGAGGACAGTGTGACAGAAAAAAAACTAGAAAAACAATCATTTCCTTATACTTCATCCTGAGGGAAACTGCTGAAGATTGTCAGGCCAACACTGAGAGTTAGGGCTTTATTCTGGCTCTCACCATTGCTACTGTGCAAAGCTTTGACGTGATGATTTCCCCTTCTCAATCCAGCTACTTAATTTCTCATTCTGCACTGATATCTATTGTAAAATGCCTTGACTTCATAGGCAAATTGGATTTAGAGAGGCTGTGTCCCCAGGATTGTTTAGGAAAGTGCCTGATTAACAATCTGGGGAAATCCTTCCCCTTTAGCAGGTGTCATGTAGAGTCATACGTATTCACAGTGGATATACATCAAACTTTTAATGAAGTGTATTCCAGTAGCCACTAACATAATCAAAGTACCCTTACCCTGATTCCATGATCACCAGAAAGATTTCAGATAAAAATGTATCTTTGTCCGTGACCTTGCAAAAGCACTGATAGTGCGGTCTGATTATAATACTATATTTTTGATAAGTTAATACGGTGGAATACTTGTTTACAAACATATACATGAATAAAAAGAAACTCTCATGAGCCACAGATAATTTTTCCAACTATTATTTTATTTTCTCGACTTTTATTTTTCAGTTCTTCAAATGAATAATTTAAACTCACTGGAGCTACATTTTTTTTAATCATCCACTCTTCATTAACTCCACAGAACATATTAAGGCACAATATATTAATCTGAGCAGGATTCTTTTAAAGATCTAAGTGAGCTTGTTGAGCTTGTAACTTGTAGATCCACTGTATATAAATCATTAAAAATAATTTATATCCAGTCAATCCTTATTGTATCAGCACAATAGGCCCAACACTATTCAGTTTTATTTTTACAGTGTAGGTTAGATCCTATCAAAAGCAACCTTTACTATGAATCTGACTTTCTGAGATTTACTTGAATAGGTTTTTGTCCAAAGCTTGAGGAGAGGCCCAGACACTATATGTGTTATGTAGTCAAAATTTGGGGAAATTTTGCAAAAGTAAAATATTTTAACAGCTATCTGATGAGAGACTTTTTTTTTCTTTCCAACAAAAGGTGTCTCTGTCAAAGTAGCCTGGATGTCTGGTGGTGATACAGAGGCCTGAGCATTCTTGTCTAGTGATCTAGACGAGAAGTTGAGCTGAATATCCATCTGGTTTGCAGTGCCTTCTTTGTATAGATAAATTATTGGTAACTGGCTATTCTGAAGTAGAAATGGCTTCCAGAAATACTCTTACTTCCCAACTCATGCAGCAACATGACAGGAAGACCGTGGAGCAGACACTAGGCTATGGAGATAGTGAGGAAGGAACAAAGTTGGAAATGTACAAATCCACACGATGATCTGTAGAAAGTTCTTCCAAAGGTCATAGACCATATAAAAATTTGATAGCGGTTATCCTATATTTGACAAAACCAGTCATGTTTACCCCGTGAAAATGATGAATTTGAAAAAAGAAAAAACCCTAAATCATTGATAATACAAAAAGTGATAAACTGTGTCAGAATAAAAACTAAATTGTTTTTCCATCTTCTCTCTGTATAACATTACAAAATAATGGTTACCTTAAGAAATAATAAAAATATATGGACCCAAACACTGAAGGAAAAATACTATAGAAGTAAGTAAGGCAGTTAATTAAAAAAAATTCTATTATTTTTCTGAAATGTTGATAAAATACCAGATTTTAAAATGTATACTCACATATGATTTTTTTTCTCATTAGATACATATTTATTTTTTGGGGCACCTGGGTGGCTCAGTCAGTTAGGTGTCTGACTTCGGCTCAGGTCATGATCTCATGGCTCGTGAGTTCAAGCCCTGCATCGGACTCTGTGCTGACAGCTCAGAGCCTGGAGCCTGCTTAGGATTCTGTGTCTCCCTCTCTCTCAGCCTCTCCCTCACTCTCACTCTTTCTCTCTCAAAAATAAACATTAAAAAGAAAGAAATACACTTATTTTTGTATTTAATTCTTTATTTATACTTTTGTATTCCTTTTCTTAAAGGAAGACTCCCAAATGCTTAAACTTCAGGCCCAAAAGATCTGGACCCACCTCTGCTTATAAGGTAAGTGTTACTATTATTATTATTATTATTATTATTATTATTATTATTATCATTATGTAATAATGATATATTAACACACCAAAAGATCTGGACCCATCTCTGCTTATAAGGTAAGTGTTACTACTATTATTATTATTATTATTATTATTATTATCGTTATGTCTAGTTTAAGAATGAGAAAACTAAAGTCTTGAACTATGATGTGCTTTCCCTCCATTTACAGAGCAAGTGAACTAGGACTCCATCCCAAGTCAGTCTAAATATATAGTCCATTCTTAACTATCACACACTAACACCTCTCAGGTTATTTGTGAGCCAATCACAATAGGTCACACCCAGGAGTGTTCTCTTGACCTCCTTGGTTTCTCCAATATTCTGTGGTACAATTCAGTCCAATTAAAAAGTTGTGGAGTATCTACCATATACCACATAGTATATTAAGTATATAAAACTACTAAATAAGGTGTACAAAAATAAACAAAATTCCATTTATCCATGTTTTCTTGGAGTGGGCATTCTTATTAGGCAAAGATGAATATAAGGAGATAATATCTGTATAATATAATGAGTATCTGACAGAAATATTCACATAAAAAATGTGTTTGGAATACATTGGAGGTTCATTTGACTCCGTCGAAGTGAAGGGTTATGGTGGGGTGGAGCTGGATTTAATAAAAAAATGCATATAATATATGAGACATGAACTGAATATTATTATTTTTAAGCAGTTTTTAAAGATTTATTTATTTATTTTGAGAGAGACAGAGATAGCACAAGTGGGGGAGGGGCAGAGAAATTGAGGGAGAGAGAATCCCAAGCAGGCTCCACACTGCCAGCGCAGAGCCTGATGTGGAGTTCGATCCCACAAACAGTGAGATCATGACCAGAAATGAAACAAAAAGTCAGATGCTTAACTGAATGAGCCACCCAGGTGCGCCACCTGAACTGAATTTTAAAAGGCAAATAGGAGGTGATAGGTGAAGAATAAAGGAGATGATATTACAGGCAGATGAAATATCATATTTAAGGGCACAGAGGTATGATACAGCACCTTGTACCTGAACAGATATATGTAGTTTCACATTGCTGGAGCATAACATTTAGAGAAAATCATAGCAGAGAAGTGCCAGCTTTTTCAGTTGTATATACTTTGTTAAGAAACTCAAATTCCATCTCATACTTAAAATAAATCTGGAGTTTTAAAAAATGTTTAAAGCAGAAAGATGACTTAGTTTGAATTGTGACTAGCCCTAGTATGATGGCACAGGTGTTCACGGTGAGTTTGAGATGGACAGAAGGCCCAGTCCAGTGAGGAGGCTGTGGCAACATTGCAGGTAAGAAGGAGAAGGTGAGAACTAAGACAAGGCCATGAGGATTGATCAAAGAGAGGGGATTGACATTAACTAAAATTGTCGGTCAGTTGAGAAGTATTTAAGATACCACGACAACTCCCGTGGTGTGATGAGTGATTGGGTGGTTGATGCCAACATCTAAGGCAGAAAAATGGGAGGAAATTCAAAAATGAAAAAGAAAATATAAATTTTGTTTTAGATTTGTTAAGTGTGAATAGATTTTAAGGTAATCTATTATAAGTGCTAAGTAGACAATTAAAGATGACATTGGATATAGTTATAGGTTTAAGATTTTGTTATTTGGTAGCAGCTCAAAACATAATTGTAGATGCATCACCAAAGCAGCACATAGAGCAAGAGAAGGCAATTTCTGAAAATACAGACCAATCATATAATAAAATATAAGGGAAACAAAAAGGGCAAACATTTAGTAAAATCATGGAAAGACTAATTCAAAAGCTGGGAATAGTCAATGTCTAGTACAAAAGAGAAGTAAAGAAGTATCAGGAGGAAAATGCATCCACTGAATCTGTATTTAGGCCATTGGTGACCACAGCTAGACTGTGTTGATGCAGTATAGTGATGGGGCCAGATTCTCAAACTGATGAATGAATGAATTAAAAGTTAAACTCTGATATGATTTCTTTCTCATTAGAAATACTTTCTCATTAGAATGAATGAATTAAAAGTATAAACTCTTAGTCTAAGAAGTTTTTTGAAAAGAGAAGAGGAACATGTTGGGTAGTAAACATGTATGTAGAGCTCAAATATTATGCACCAAGAACACAATATGTACTTGCCATGTTCCATTCTCGCCCCATCTGGTATGTAATCACATATGCTTTGTATTAACTAGTTCACAAAGAAACACATAGTCAGAAAAGTTTTTTATTTTTTTCTTTAATATATTAGTTAATTTAGGCGCCATCCAGAAAAACCTAACATTTTTATATCAATTTATTTCCTGCATATATATGAGCATTTTTTTCATTTTCACTGATTTAACAAATATGTCTTATATGCTTATTATATAGCAGGCGATAGACAATATACCAGGCAAACAATTATTTGAGCAATTATTCTTTGTTACCTGCTGTACACAAAAAAGAGTGCTAAACTCAATCCAAAAAATGTGAAGCCTTTGATGTGAAAAGACAAAGCCTGAGATAATAAATCCATGGTGGGTTTTTAAACATCAATTTTAAAAAGATATTTTTATCTTTGTATGTGTGTTTTTTCTACTGGAAAAGTTTTTTCCCCCCAAACTATAGATACTAGATACATCCACTCAAGTTATGTTTTTTTTTCCCCCTCTGATTTTGTCTGAGAACTTTCTGAAGTAGAACTTTTTTTTTTTCCATTTCAGTTTTGGTCTTGTTCCCAGATGATAACTTCTAAAAGTTAAACAAATCAATACAAGGCTTTACTTGAATAGTCTAACCTGAAGTCATCAGTGGGGAAATAACTAAGATATGAGCTATCTCCTTGCCCCATGAAGAATAAATACTTTTCCACTTAGACCTGTGCTGTGTCAGTGTTCCATACATTTTATATAGAATCTGCTTAAAAATTCTTTCAGAGTGAAGCTACTGATTTCTTTATTTACAGTATAACTGAGTTTGTCCCATTAGATGTTGAAATTGACCACTCCTTTTTCTCCTCACCCTCCTCGTTTTATTTCCTCACCCCAAGAGTTTTGACCTTGAGTTCAATTTTCAAGACACTCTTGCTAGAGATTCATAGTATATCAAAAAAGAAAATGGGTTAAAAATTTTAATAGCTATCTCTGTCACAATTGAATTTCATACTATTCTATCAAGAGTTAAATGAAAAAATAAAATTTTGATGTTCATCATAGGAAGGATAATAGTTTTACCTTCTAGTAGTCTCCTGCAGAATGTGCTTAAATGAATGCATTTGTAATATGGGGTGAAACTCCATCTGTGTTCTGCATAACTGCACTTTGGCTTTAGATGATTGCTCTGTGGATGTGAGAAGGAATTTTGAAATGGGTAGCCTGTTTCCTGCAGATAAGTTTATGTGTCCTCCTTATCATCATGAAAAGAACTTAAAATAATAGCTACCCTATAAACAAAATGCAAAATTTTAAATCCACTCTTGATTCTAATGGCTTTCAGTCCTGGTTCAGGAGTATAACACTGCACTGTATAAATGTGTGCTGTATTAAGCTCAGGCAAATTTTGCAAAATGTTTTAAGGGCAATTTATAACTTACAGTATGTTTCCAAATATTTCCATGACTCCGACATATGCATATTAATGTTTGAATAGTTGGTGTCGACATAGATATAGCTCTTTAGAGCTGCAAAAATAATCGAGGTCAAAATATCAAATTTAAGAAGGTACATGATGTATTTTCTTGTCCAAGAGCTTTCCTGACTAAAATAGTTATGTAGTTTTATTTAAAAGCAATGTGGGGTGTGTGTGGTGGGGGGGAAGAAGTAAGGGATAATAATAGATGAAGAGCCCAGAACTGATAGTCAGATCTGCCCTTAGTGTCACCACCTCTATGCCCTAACCAGTCCTGTTCAGGGATTCACCTTTATCTATTCTTACTTGCACGCTCTCAGACAGTCATACCCTGAGAAAACTTCCTTTCCTGAAAGAGTTATTGGGGCAGAATATCTGGATATGGCAGTCCCCTTGACCCCTGGTGACATGATTTTCCCTTTAGATTCCTTTCTGCCTGTTACTATTGCTGAACACTTGCTTAAAAGTCTGACTTTGAGGTCCTGACTTCCTGACTGAGATCTGTCCCCACTACAATCATGTTCTGCCCTTGGTTTCCAGGTGGGAAAATGATAAGTTAGAACTGCTTCTTTCTCGCTCCCTTAATGTTTGTTCTGCCATTGGCCTTCAGTACCTTGACCTCAAAAATTTAGAACTCCTGGGTCCCAAGAACTACAGGCCTTTTAAACAATTATTTTCTTGAATGTAAAGCCTAGTGGAGACTTTTGTTTGGTAGTAGCCATTCCAAACAAATTCAGAGACTTCCTCCATAGAATTGCTAGCAAGCAATGGGCACATTCTATCTATTTCAGCACATCAAGTGATTAAGAGTTAATTATATTTTAAGGCAACTCCTTCCTATTTTTAATAGTACCTCCTTAACACAGCGAGCATAATGGCCAGGCTATCTAGATGTACCAGTTGTTTTGTTAAATGGTCACGTTCTATGTATATTCATCTATCATCAATTTTTACATGCATCCTAACATACACATTGTTGCACAATGTGCATTATCCATCTATACTTGGGCTTCTTATATGCTTATGTTCTCGGAAACTTTGTGGATGCAGCTTTTAGGGGAAGAAAAAGAGTACTCTAAGAGAAAAAGATGAGTAGAATTTGGAAAGGAGGCGAGAGAGCTAATCATAGCTGCAGGACCCAAAAGTCAGAGTGTATCATGCTGGTACAGCATGGGACTATGATTGAACTGCCCAGACATAGCTCTATGGCACTGTCCATTCACCCCATAAAAGAGATAGCTGTATGATAAAACTAAAACCTCTGTGTCACCGGAGATCCACACAGCATTAATGAGGACTCATCTCCCAAAGAACAAGTTTGAAAAAGTGATATTATGTCATGACCTGGCCAAAGAGATTATATATTTTGAAGTCAAGGATAATTCAAAAACCATTACATGGGCAGCTCAAGTTTGATATATGCCACACAACTTACTTTTTTTAAAGATGGCAGGTCCGTACCAGTAGATGTTTCAGTAATGCCAGCCATCAGGGTGCTTCCTTCTGATGGGGAACTAAGAAGAGTAGAACAGCCCAGTTCCCTGATACAGATAGCATTGATGCAGAGTTGTGAGCAGAAGAAATCAACCAGACAATGAAGGGTAGGCAGGACAGGCAGTAGAGCAAAAGGCAGGTGTGAATTCTTGTCCACCATACCTTCAACAACTTTTGGAATCCAAGTGAAATGGTTGAAAGAAGGGCTGAAGTACTAGCTTAGGGAGATGCGAGTTACTTATCCAGCAGACTTATATACCAATTGTACTTATGCATATATGTACACACACACACACACACACACACACACACACACACACACACAATTTGCGTCGTACCGCTTTGCTCAAAATCTTGCAACAACTCCAGTTTCACTTAGAGTAAAGCCAACGTTCTTGTGAAATCCTACATAAGTCTATTCCAATTACTTCTTTGCCTTCTTCCAGATGTTCTTCCCTCACTGATTCTGCTCCACGCCTCCTCCAAGTCTTTTCTCAAATGCTCCCTCCTCATTGAAGCCTATCTTGACTCCCTTCTTTAAAACTGCAGATGTTCTACCTGTAGCTGTCCCAGTCCTCATTATCCTATACTTTTTTGTTGTTGTTGTTGTTTTACTGTGGTAGTTACCACCTTCTAAGATATTTTATTGTTGGTTCTCTGCCTCCTCCTGGATTGTTCATTCCATGAACACACAGATCTTGGTTCACTGACATATCCAAGGAACTGGAACAGTGTTTGGCCAGACTTATGTGTTCCGAAAAGCATTTGTGGTATATGTGAATGAACTAGAGCTAATATTGAATGATTTTCCCTTTTTGGTGGCCATCTGCAATGTCATAAGTTTTCTTAAAATCCTGAAGTGATAAGAGGAGCTGGAAACACTTGGCAAGCAGCTTCAGCCATGGTAGTGGCAGCCCTTAAAAGTAAGAGTCCGGAAACTCCATACTGAGAGGTTGACTCCAGACAGTAGCAGATCTGGGAAGCAAAAGTTCTTCAGGAAGAGAAAAGGCAGTCAAAGGAACTTGAGGGGGTGAAATGGAGTTTGTTCAATTCTCATGCAATAAAATTTACTTGCTTATTGTGTTTACTGTTTGTCTCACCCCATTAGAATACAAGCTCCATAAAGACCAGGATTTTTTTCCTATTATTTTCACTAATACAGGTCAATACAAGAACTTTGTATTTCCAAATTGGGCCTTACTACATGTTTATTAAGTTAAAAAAATACTGTTTCACCAATAGAAATTATATTCCTAAATACTCTTGTGCTCCCATTTGTGATATTATAACCAAAAGAGATGATCTCATCAAGTTACAGTCATGTGCTAAAAAGAGGGAAAGTTTATCTCTCATTTTAGTATTGGTGGCTTTGTTAGAAGAGAAAAATGAGCAAAATTAGAAAATGTTTCTCTACTGGATCTACCCAAGGTGGAATCATTTAGCAAAAATGTTGAGAACAAGAACAAAGACCTTCATCTTATTTTTTTCTAATTACTTACACTGTTACATATGAAGAAAGAGAAAAAAAAGAAAGGAAATCTGTCCAAGGTCATTAGAAGGGACATAATAAGTAACTAATGGGGCCAAAAAGACCCCAGTAATCCCCACATGCTACAGCCCACAACAATTCACCACAGCACATGAAGGTCCTGTTTGTCCATCTCAAAAAACTCAGAAAAAAAAAAAAGAACTTTTGGACTTAAAATGTTAAGCTGTTAAAAAAAAGACTGAGTATAGGCCAGGTAGATAATCTCTTAATTTATTATTATTTTAGGGAAAGTGAACACATGCATAAAGGGGAAGCCTGACCAAGATTAAGTGCCATCTGAGGAGGACTGGGGGCAATGCTGTGTGAAAAGACTACACTAGGGGCGCCTGGGTGGCTCAGTGGATTAAGCATCCGACTTTGGCTCAGGTCATGGTCTCACAGTTTGTGAGTTCAAGCCCCATATGGGGCTCTGTGCTGACACCTCTGAGCCTGGAACCTGCTTGGGATTCTGTGTTTCCCTCTATCTCTCTGTCCCTCCCCCGCTTGTGCTCTCTGTCTCTCTCTCTCAAGAATAAATAAGACACTAAAAAAAAAAAAAGAAAGAAAGAAATTAAAAACAAAATAGAAAAGACGACACTGATGCCAGTTCTTACAGTTATAGGGTCACATCAGCATAAGACTGAAATTCTCACCCTCTGTGGATTGGTGAAGTGTAAGATGAAATGAAAGAATAAGGTGTGGGGCACCTCGGTGGCTCAATCGGTTAAGCGCCCAACTCTTGATCAGATCACGACCTTACAGTGCATGAATTTGAGCCCCACGACAGGCTCTGCGCTGACAGTGTGGAGCATGCTTGAGATTCTCTCTCTCCCTCTTTCTCTCTGCCCCTCCCCTGCTTGTACACACTCTCTCTCTTCAAATAAATAAACATTTTTTTAAAATGGTGCAGGCTTGGTGTGAAGTAGTGGTATATAGAAAGAAAATAAATAATTACAAACAGTCATAATTTTTACATCTTTCATGTATTTAACTCTATATCGGCTCTATGACTGAGAGGCTGGAGTCCTCTAAAGAAATTGTCACTGTTAAGTATGCATATGAGACTGTAGACACATTAAGGCCGGAATAAAAGGATACACAAGAGTCAATGGATTGATAGTGATTGACTGGAATGCCTTTAGTTTACATAGTAGAGTAAGCACTATGCTGAAGAAGATATTTATGCTTATATTTTGCAAAAAAAAAAAAAAAGTAAAGTCTCACTTTCTATTCACCCAAGCATACCACACCACACACACACACACACACACACACACACACACACACACACACACTCATTCCACTTCTAAACTTAATATTATCCCAACAGACTTCTCCAAATTAAATCACAACATATTTAATTGGGGTACCCCCTTAGTACAGAGAAGTCGAAGAGGCTGGGGAATTTGCATGTCTCATCCCTGGTTGTAATGTAGGAGGTGAATATTGGGAAGCACACAGAATAGCCTCCCAGGTAATTCTGAGAACAGTCCTGGAGGACATAGTGTCTAAAGAAATAATTTAAGTGATTGTTATTAAAGAATTACTGATTAACACAAATACCTCTGTGCCCTTTAAGCCAACTACTTTCTCTGTTGTGGTAGAGTGGAATAAATCAGACCCTGTTTAGATATAGGTGAAGTATCACATTTTGGGAAAATGTGTTAAAACAGTGCTCTGTTCATGTTGCCCTAAATTGCTGTCAGGAGAGCCAGGACTTTCAAAGCTGGATTTGAGGATTTGGTATTACAAGACCCCAATGGCTGAAGGGTCAAAGAGAAGACAGTATATATTTATCATGAGGCACTTTATCTGCTTGAAAATAGGAGCCCTAGATAATTCACAACAGTGTTTAAAAGGATACTTTCAGAAATTAATTATCTAGAGGTGCTTGTTGTTGAGATACCATAATAGGTTTTGATTAAACTTTCAAAAAGCATTAATAGGAAGGTTCCAAAGCACTGGTCTGTCTAGACAACTGTTGCAGAGATTGGCTAGTTATTTATCAATCTCTCTTTCTCTTTCTTCCTGGAAAGGTTGTGACACAACTAGACTACATTCCCCTAGCTCCCTTGCAGTGGAGTATAGCTAAGTGCAGGAGTTGTAGTTAACAGAATGGGGATGGACACAGTATTTGCCACTTCCGACTTTGGTTGGAGGAAACCCCCCACGTGATCCTCTGCACCCAGTCTCGTCCCCCATCAGATGCTGAAGATGCAACAGAGAACACTGGTATTGATGGCCTGGCAGACCCTCAGCTGGAAGGAGCTAGGATACTGAAATCATTGCTTGTAAGATCACCCACCACAACTAACTGTTATGTGAGCTCAAAACTAAGCATCTGATATGTTAGGTCTCTGAAATTTGGGGATTGTTTTTGTAGGTATTAGTCTAATACAGGAAATTAGTTTTTCTTGACCTATGCCATATCTGCTAAACCTGGTACTCCATATAATATATAGTAAAACAACACGTGCACACACCCACGGAAAAGTCTTTCTTTATGCCAACTGGTCAAATCTTCAAAACATAAATTATATAAAATTAACTAATTTATTAGAGGCAGACATATACTATAATAGATTTCTGAAGAACTAGTCCATGGGAACTAAAAAGCAAAGCTAAAATATAAAAGTAATACAAACTTTCAAATACCCTGGAAATAAGAGTTAAGTGGTATCTGAGTGGTGATTCAAGGGCTCGGAAACCTGAGTTGTACCAGAGCTTGGACTAATGTTTATCCTTCATTCCCCACATCTATATCAGTAGTTCCAACTTAGGAATTATGTGTTTAATTTTTTTTTATTAAATGTTTTTATTTATTTTTGAAGGAGAGAGAGAGAGACAGAGCATGAACGGGGGAGGAGCAGAGAGAGAGGGAGACACAGAATCCAAAGCGGGCTCCAGGCTCTGGGTTATTAGCACAGAGCCCAACACGCGACTCGAGCTCACGAACTGTGAGATCATGACCTGAGCTGAAGTCAGACGCTTAACTGACTGAGCCACCCAGGTGCCCCAGGAATTACGTGTTTTAAAGGGCAAAGGAAACTCGAAGGATGTTTGTAAAAATTCTGATGGACTTGGGGAAAGCATATGGGGTGCTATTCAAAGAATACAAAGACCTTCTCCATCATATGATTATTTGGTAACAAGTCGGACAAGGTGAGGAGTGTTGGTCCAATTGTAACTCTGGATAAATTTCCAATACCTCAGGTTAGAATGCTCAAGTTTTCCAAGTAGAGAAGATGATTATTGTCTCCAGAGAAATAACATATAACAACTTTGTTCCCAAGTTTAACATAAACTATACGGATAGAGTAAATATTTGACTTGTTTTTACTATTCAGCATTTAAGTACCTTTTTATTATTATCATAATATCTCTCTTTGAGGGAATTCTTACATCGTTATTAAAGGGAAAAATAAGTGGACCAAATTCTTCCTCTGTGTTTCCTGTAGAGGATGCCTGACTCCAGCTAATGTTTCACTATTGAAACAGTGACACAAAGACAGTGGTGATGACAAGATTTCAATCATCTAGCCACAAATATGACTCTTCTATTCTGGGCTCTAAAGTCCTCAGGACAGTGTTGATGTCATTTGTTTATCTCTTAGCCCAGCCGTCCATTCCATAAACCTCCCGTATCTTTGTAATTATTCTGTTATTAATAACTTTGTTTTTGTTTAAGATAGGCAGTTTGTGTTGTTTATCCTAAGACATTTACTAGCACAATTAAAAAAATACCATATCTGGGGCGCCTGGGTGGCGCAGTCGGTTAAGCATCCGACTTCAACCAGGTCACGATCTCGCGGTCCGTGAGTTCGAGCCCCGCGTCGGGCTCTGGGCTGATGGCTCAGAGCCTGGAGCCTGTTTCCGATTCTGTGTCTCCCTCTCTCTCTTCCCCCTCCCCCGTTCATGCTCTGTCTCTCTCTGTCCCAAAAATAAATAAACGTTGAAAAAAAATAAAAAAAAAATACCATATCAGATTGTGTGCCGCCCACACAGTGAGAACAATGGCAACCCTTCGAATCTTCCCTGTTTCAAAAAACACTAATTGGATATTACATTTGGCATTTTGAGAAGGGAATGAGCCCCAAACCTGGTGTGGGCACATTTTTATTTGTTTTGTTTTGTTTATTTTGGCCCAAGAAAACCAATGCTATCACATCCAAATGTGAAATATTTGCCCACTGTCTTCAGGGAAGAATTATGCCAAATCTGAAAGTGCACCTGGAAATTCCCATAGAAGTCCATCCTGGTGCAGAGGTGAATATTTTTCCTGTTCTAAGAACCATGAAGTAGAAACATTGGGAGCAAAATTTTGGTGGCAAAATGCTGTATCAGTTAAACTTAAGATTTACCCACTATAGAGAAAACGGTGTTGACTTGCACACATGACAGGGATCTTTAACTCTTTATATTGGTTTTTTCCTTCTTCACACAATAGAGTTTGCCTACACAAATGGCCACCCTTGTAAAGATTGCATTTTCCATCTTCCCTTTTAGCATGATGGCATTCTCTTAGAATGAAAGTAGAAACAATGCATGACCCAACAGTCATGCCCTTAAAGGAATTGCAAGTGTATTTCTTATTCTTTCTTCATTTCAGTTGTATGGGATGCAGATATGATGGGAGAAGCCAAAGCAACCACCATAAGCTCAGAGTTGTTGAAAAGAAGTAATGAGAGAGGAGATATCCTTGCCTTGTTCCTAATATTAGGGGACAAGTATCTAGTTTCTCAGTATTATGTGTGATGTTAGTCATGATTTTATTTTAGTTCTTTATAATGAAAACGTTCCAAAGAACGTGTCCAGGAGTTGGCCATTTTCTTACTTGTGTTTAGTACATTTAGAAGGCATTTTCATTATGAAAGGTTGTATCTTTTTCAACTTCAGAGTTCTTTTCTTCTTTGACTTCATTTCCTCAATGTTTCTCTGCACACTCTACAAGTAGTATGGCTTTTAGTATCTTTAATTTTAAACTTCATTGTTTTTTTAACTATTCTTTCTAACTCTTTCATTGTAACTTGTTAAGTGTTAATCATGATTTTTAATTTTATTGGATTTAAAAATTTTTTTTGAATTATCTATACATCCACTCTGGCTATTTTTCTATTTTTCTATCTAGTGATTTGTGATTATATTTCACATATCTGATTTAAGGACTCTGTTAATCACCCCGAGTCATTATTGGCTTCTCACCTGGATGAGGGACTCTTGCTTCTGGTTTGTGGGGCTGGCTTCTTGCATGGACATTCTCAAAGAGAATGGGCAGTTTGCTGGGACTGTCTCAAATGCGAAACACAAAGACTCCTACACTTGATTACTGTTTCCTTCTCTCCCCCCTTGGGAGGCAATCTGGAATTTTATTTCTCTTGCTTTTCTAGGGAGTCAAATATACTAATCTTAATAGGGATGAATTGATGAATTTACTAATTTATAAAGTTAGTAATTTATAAATTATTAATTTTTATTTATAAAATTACTAATTTAACAATTTACACATTTATAATTTGTAAACATACTAGGATACAGATGGCCCTTTGCAATTTAAAATTTAAATTTAAAAATGTACAAGGGTGCCTGGGTGGCTCAGTTGGTTGAGTGTCCATCTTTAGCTCAGGTCATGATCTTGCTGTTCATGGGTTCAAGCTCCGCTTTGGGCTCAGTGCTGACAGCTCAGAGCCTGGAGCCTGTTTGGATTCTGTGTCTCCCTCTCTCCCTGCTCTTCCCCCACTGGTGCTCTGTGTGTGTGTGTGTCTCTCTCAAAAATAAATAAACATTAAAAAATGTTTAAATGTACAGGATTACACATTTAGTAATTTGCTAAAACACCAAGTTAAAATTTTAGCAATTTACTACTCTTCAAACATAAGAAAGGAAGTAAATGAATAAAGGTGTTAACCCTTATAGCCAATACACACATTTTTCCCCCCCACTTACCTTCACTTTGGCCTTTTTTCTCGCCCATTCTCTGTGTAGCTGCCCCTTGCAAAAGGCCACTGCATCCTTCTTCATACTAACTCTGAACTGACCTATGTCAGTATCAGTGAAATACCTTCTAACTTACATCTTTCAGCAATTTATGAAAATCTATGTGCCACTTTGGCTATTTGACATTTTGTTTTTGAAATATTTTTTGTGGAAAGTAGAAATACAAATATATGTACTAAATGAATCATTATTTATCAGAAGCCAGAAATGGAAAATTTAGAATAAGTGACATTCAAATATTTTACTCTCTTATAAGCTTTTTTTCATAATGTAAAATGGATGAACTATCTCTGAACTCTGAATGAGTTAGCAAGAAGTCACAAGACGTTTTTCCTCCATGTCCTAAGACATGAGAAATCATATATATTGACATTCAAAGCAGAGAAAAAAGTTTTATTTCTATTTGCCCCATTAACATGATTTATTTCTTTACTGTGGAATTCTTTACAGGGATATATTTACTAATTTTTTAACCAGAAAAAAAAAAGCAAGTCAAGATTATTTTCTCTAGAATCACAGGCATCTAGTGTTATATATTCTAAGTTAGAATTAAATGGTGACAATTTAAGGGCCCAAGTTTGAACTCTGAATCAAAATCTGAATGCAGGTCAGCTTAAAACCCATGCCACTCTATAATTGTACCAGAATCTGCAAAATGATTTAGAAATTTTATCCTACTGGCTAAAGACATTGCATTGGAAAATCTCCAGATAAACCTGTAATTGGTGTTCCTGGAAATACAGAAACTTTAATAAGTGTAGTCTAAAACAAACAAACAAAACCACCCTTTATTATCAATCCAAAAAAGTGTAATATATTCTTGAAACGTGTATTTTTTGAGACTAGTCAACGTGAAAGAAGAATGTGCGAGGCCGTGTGCAAAGGTACATGCTGTGACTGTAATACTTTAGAAATTTTAAAGCATATATCGTCACTTAAGGGTAACTACTCATTGCAGTAATGTTTTGGTGGTATAGTGATGTTAAAGACTCACTCACTGATGTCCATTCAATTAGTGCTTACTGCAGTTTGACTTTGGAGGGATAGTTAATAAGAAGTCTAGACATCAAAGCACAGATAGCAGTGAGGAAGGCCCAACCGTTAGATCCCCCTCCTATCTTCTCCTCTTCAAATTAATTCCCTGAATGGCCTCTTTTCAGGCTCTCATTTGTTTCTATTTTTTTCACTTGGGATTAGAAGAATCTTTACCACAATGGCCTTCAATAATTGAAACGCTTATCTTTCTAAAGCATGTGAAGGCGCCTCTTCCCTTGCTTAAATATGAATCTCATGATTAAACCTGTAAACAGTCTGAGCTAAAGTTCATATATTAACATGCCTTTATTTTTTGTGCCTTAGTGGTTAAATTCCAGGAGTAGAGTTGAGAACCTATACAAATGAAAAGAATTTCTGAATTTAAGATGATTAACCACTCTGGAGAAAAGGCTATCATCTAAAATAATATGGCATGATAATTTAAATTCAGACAGTACATTGGAGATATTTTTCATTTGCTCAGCATACTCTGAGCTTGTACGCCCAAATGCTGTACCTAGTTCATGCCAACAGTCTGCTGTGAAGGAATTAAAGGAATCAAAATATGTTAGGTTTCATCAAGGAAAACTATGTGTTGTTTAGAGTATGTCTTTCAATATTATCTGACTCTGCTTTTGTGTTTGTTTTTGGTTTTCATTATCTTTGAGCTATTTTACATCTGTGTCAGTTATAAACAAAAGAAAACAAAACAAAATCTCATAGTATAACAGATAATTATTGCCCGTAGAAATTCACATTTTGTCTAGTGAAATGCAAATGATTATTGCTCTGTGGGCATGAATCATTTTTGCTAGTTCTTTTATTTGTAAACTCACTTCAGCATACCCTCGCTGAGTATAGAAGTGTGGTACTTTGAATTCTCTTTTGTAGTTATCTTACTGGATCTTCCCTGAACTGAGTTAAGTGAAATCTTTGACACACGGGTTATTTTTTGATATTTGTGTGTCACAGAATCTTTTTGAATATCTCTCTCCACTTTATGAATCTGAATTGCAGGTTGCAATGATATACCATACAATGTGTTCTCTAGACTATACCCCAGTATCTGGCTATCATTGAAGAGTAATGCGTGTCTTGTATATTTACTAGGTCCAACATTTCTGTGGAGCAAATATTCTGTAAGGGAAAGAATTATCTTGAAAAAGTTTAATTTTAACTCAATAGCAGACTATCAAAAAATCGCCATCACAGTCTTCACAGCATTTAATGAGAACTGTGTGTTCTTTTCTACTGCTATGTATTAGAGTATCATCTCCTTTTAGTACAGTGTGATCTCTGAAAACACTTAATTCTTGAGGCAGAAATCCTAAACAGAGTTGTTGAACCTGCACAGAGCATTGTACCACTTTATACTTCTGGGTAGAGATGCATTTTTTTTCAGAATTGTATTGGGTTAACACTAAGTTGTATGGTTTTTTTTTTTGGAAAAAAATTAATAGCTTAACATTCTTATAGAAGCTATTAAGTGTATGTTGAAAGTGCCTACAAGTATGCCTTAGAAATAGAGATCTCTATATCATTACTTGTTGGAGATTTTAATAAATTGCTGAAATTGTGGTGCTATTAATTACTAAATAAGAGTAACAAATGTAGGGACACTTGGATGGTTCAGTCAGTTGAGTGACTTTGGCTCAGGTCATGATCTCACAGTTGGTGGGTTCGAGCCCCATGTTGGGCTCTGTGCTGATAGCTTGGAGCCTGGAGCCTGCTTCAAGTTCTTTGTCTCCCTCTCTCTGCCCTTCCCCTGTTCACACTCTGTCTCTGTCTCTCTCTCTCTCAAAAATAAATAAACATTAAATTTTTTTAATAAAAAAGAGTAGCAAATGTAGAAGGCTTTGTGTTTTGTTGTTCAGTGAATCTCATTTGTACTTCTCAAAGATTCTTTCAACAAAATAAATGCACAATCTTTATATTTGTTGACAGAATTTTTTTTTCTTTTAGCACAGAGAGTGCCTTCCTATAGCTTTTGTATTCTAAGTACACCTGCACTCCATAGGGTGCAAAAATTATCCTTTTTTCAGACAGTTCTCAAAAAGTTTTTTCTCTCTAAGTAACTAGACATTAATAAAGTTATCACATGTACCCACCAAGTACCCAATGCTTCATAAAGAGTTATGTAATTTTAATTAATATATGCTATACACTATTTGGCATCATAAAATATCTTTTTATCAAACCAATATAAGATTAAGGAAAAAGTTCTGATATACTAGTTTGTGGAGAACCTAAAGTGTGTCTAGACCTGAATTAGAAGTTAATGACACAAAATAGAATAATCATATCTTTCACCTAGAAGAGTCTGAAGTCTATACATTCTCACAGGAGGAAAAAAGTGGATAAACAACGGAATACAAGACATAGTTTTGTATAAGCATGAGTATATTGGGAGCATATGTGTGTGCACACATGTACATCAGAGACAGAGACAGAGAGAGACAAAAAGAGAGAGTTTAAAAAGTTGATATAGCCCAGGAAGGTGTCTTTAGGTTGACCTACAAGGTTGGGGAAAGTTTCCCAAAAGAGTAAGTGGGGAGTGGGGGTGGAAATCACACAGACACACACAGACACAGACACAGACACACACACACACACACACACACACACACACACACATATGGGAATATAATGGCAAACAAGGTAACTGGACCTGGAGACAGAGGACAGATCATGAAAGATCATAAAGGCATAAGGATTTTATCTTACAGTTAATGGGTTAGCATAGGCTGTTTCCTTTTCCAAACACTGCACATTGGGGAAATCTCTTCAAAATATATCCCATATCCTGGGATCTAACAAGTTCCCACCAATGGAATCCTTCTCAACCTCCTCTCTCTCACCTGAATGACCACAGTAGCACATTCAGTAGTCTTCCTGCCTCTGTTTTTGGGCTCTTAGAAGTCAGTTCTCTGTGCACGGCCAGTGATATCCTTGGAACGCTGGTTTCAGATTCGGTCATTTTTCTTCTCAAAAGCCTCCAAATGGCGCTCTCCTCTTGACACACAAGCAGCTAGAATTTCACAAAAGCACTTGCCGTCCTTCCTAAGTCATCAGGCCCCCAGTTGCCTCTTCAAATTTATTTATTCCTGCTCTTCCCTCCGATCCACCTGCAGTGACCATACTGCTTTCCCTGGACATCTAAAAGCAGCTTCTACCCAAAACATTTTTCATACTGTCTGTCCCTCCTGCCTGGAATGTTCTTTTGCCAGGTGTCTTCCCAGTTCCTGTGCTTCATTCAAAGTCTTTATTTTTGTTTTTGTTTATTTGTTTGTGTGTTTTAAATCAGTATTTATTTGAGGCTTTTGATAGCAGCTCTGTGTGGTGATTTCAAAGAACAAATCAAATATATCATTCAGCAGTCATTGGTTTTTTTAAACATAGACACAAGGAAATAGAAACCACTTTTAGGAAATGGAAAACCAAGGTGCAGGATATCCAGCACATGTGTATGCCATCTTCAAATTTAAAATCAGATTTCCAGTTGTCCAAAGTGGCTCAAATTTAAAGTTTGTGCTATGCGATTGTGCAAGTGTATTCTCTGTAATACAGCAAGTGTATTACATGCTGTAATAGCTTCCTAACCTACCTCTACCCACAGATAGGCAGTGAATTTGAGAAACTAGGTGAGCGTAAATTAGATCTTAAGAAAAGCTCTTAATTTTTAAGTTTTACACTTTGATTTAAAAAACAAAACACAGGAGACACCTGGTGGCTTTCTCTGCCCCTCTCCTGCTCACACTCTCTCTTTCTCTCTCAAAATAAATAAGCATTAACATTTTTTTAAAAAACAAAACACAAATAAATCGGACTCTCCTCAGAGTCCTTCTCTGACTACCTTTTTTGGGACAATAGTCACTTGGTTTTTGTTTTCTTTATTCTTAATTTTTTGTTTTCTTTATTCTACTTTTCATCACCTAAAATATTTAGCATATATAGTATATCTATAATATCTACAATTTAACAATATTTTTTGTTTTCTTTATTCTACTTTTCATCACCTAAAATATTGAGCATATATAGTATATCTATAATATCTACAATTTAACAATATATTACATATCTTCCCCTGTAGAAAGTGGCATGATGTCTGATATGTTAAATTTAATTGCTCAAATCCAAGCATGTAGAAAAATGACTGATGAACAGTAGCTGAATAAATATTTTCCTGAATTAATAAAATAATGTATTTGATCCATGATCCTATTATGTAAATGTTCGCTTATTTGAATACTATATATATATATGTGTATATATATATGTATATACATATACATATATCACCAAGAATATCACCAAGAAATTAAATAACCACAATTCAAATATCATTTCCTTCTATTAAACCATATCTCAGTTCATATTATGTTGCTTATTTCTAATAACACAAGGGGATTTTGCTAGTTATAAGCAATATTCATAAGGAAAGCAATCAGCATTTTCCTGGTTGATATGCTTTTACTGACCTGTTCCAGGGATGGGCATTCACATTTTGAATATTAACACTGAGTAATAGGCTAACAGCAGTGTATCAGAAATGGGATAAAATTTCTTTGTAAATTATTAGATATGGATGAAATTTCCTTTGTAAACTGATTCATCAAAATTTTTGCTTTTAGAAGAATTAGGGTACTATATTAACATATAACATTTTGTTAAAACGTGGTTAGTAGTTTTGTTTTCTCCATTATAATAATAATTAATAATAATGGGATCAGTCTTTGAAGTAGTTCGCTGAGTGATATTTACTCAGAGCTCACTTCAATGATACTAAGTGATCTAGTTGGAACACTTGCATGCCTAAACTTCAAAAGTAATTATGTAATTTTACTTTATTCTTTCTGGTGTTGTGGTTGTTTTATATCATTGCTATTTCCCCTCATGATTGTGCACTGTAAAAGGTTTTGTTTATGTTAAGTATAATGTGCAGTTTTTCTATAGATACCTGCTTGTTACAGTTTTTTAAATTATCTATTAATAATTTATTATAATAAACTACAACTTTCAAATATCAGTACTTTTTTCATCCTTTTCCTCCTTGAATACATCAAGGCCTAACCTGAACTGGATTTAGATGAAATTAAATGAGATATATCAAGTTCGTTAATATGTAATTAATGTTTGCAACAAATATTTCCCAAAATGGAAATCATCACCTGTATTTGTAATCAGAATATTTCCAGTGACGTTTTAAAATTACAAAGTATCAAATGCTATGAAAGTGTTTCTATTTTGGTTTTATATATGAAAAATTTAATGATAATATTTAAGGCTTCTGGCAGGTTTTCTGTGTTACTCAGTACTTCACTTAATTCCCAATTGCAGGTGATAAAATCAAGATGGGAGTTAAGTAGTCAGACTAACACCAAATAGCTTGTTAGTAGGAAAGTCTTGATATGAGCCCTCTTGTGAACTTTGGCAGTATGATTTCAAACCCTGAGGTCTTAACCACAGACTCACCCATCCATGGCCTACTGATGGAGTCATGAACTGACCAAGAGCTGACATCTTACGGATACTTAAGGAAGAGAAACAAGAAAAATCACAGTGGCTTCTGAAAATATGTACTTTTCACTGATGATCACCAGTGTAATTTAAAGATGTCCAAATAGCTATTGTAAATAGTACTATATCGAATAGCAGGCATAGGGTACTGAAGATAGATTAATTTCAGACTTAAGCAAGCAAGACCAAAACTGATATAATGACTTATACTACCATTGTCTGTTAAATGGAAAATTCCAAAAGATTTTTAAGTGGTCTCTCCATTCCACTGTTAGTTGCTTCCATCTATTTTAAATAGAGCAGTAAAAGTGATCTTTAAGCATATAATATCTTTAACAATAATAATTGTTATAATTATAACAATAGAACTCACCATACTATATGTATCAACAGGTACAAATACTTAGTAGGTGTTCAATAATATATATTAAGTATTTAAATGGATGCAAGTTTAACCTTTTAGGTACTCCAAATCTTTAGTTTCATATTTTGTTTATATTAATTGTCTTTCCAACCTTGGTCTGCATGCACTGGTACATAGAATAATTGAGCATACCATAACTTTTCTCTTACAATTCACAATCTATGCTGCAATATGGCACTAAAACTAGTTTTTAAGCAATTAATGAAGGGAATATTTTAACCATTCTGCTGTTAAAAATACTGTCACAGCATCATCAGTATCATCTGGGATTTTTTAGAGAAACGACTACTGGGTATCCACACAAGACCTGTTGAACCAGTCCTTAGGAGTGGGGACTAGATATCTACATTTTAACTAAGCTCTTTGGATGAATCTTATGAACACTAACGTTTGAGAAGCACTGCTCTAAATAAATTTATGTTTTTTATGAGCCTACTTATTCATGTGCACTTATTAATTAAGCCATGCCTATAATGTCAAGTCATGGCCCATAAGCTTCAGAATGTGCTATAGAAGATAACTTTTCAATAAATTACAGTACAGGAGCATCTTATTATCTGGCCTCTATCTATACCAAAATGAATGAAGGAACCAGTAAAATGTAGGAGAAACATAATTATTTTGCCTAATTTCCTCATGTTGCCAGTTGATAGAACTTTTATCATTTCTACATGAGCTCCATCATGTGGCTGAGCTTTGATTTCTTTTTCTTCTAGTAGTTATATAGATGATTAAATCATGAATAGAAAAATTAATGCTTTTACAGAGCTATGCTGCTGAGACCTATTCATAATCATGCTTCCTTTGTTGTTTTTAGTTGTTTCTGTTATGTTTTTAGCATCATGATTTTTGAAATTAGAAAACAATATGGACAATTGATGCTAGAAATATACCACTCATGGTTCTTCAGTGTCATAACACTATGTTCCCAATCGGGTTCTAGAAAAATCAGATTACAATTCTTGTAATCACTGTGTTTTGAAATTGAAGGGTTCCCAAATCAATGTGTGTGTGTTTTTAATGAGATAAATGACTTCTTTCTGCCTGTCCACTTAACTTACATCAGAAAAAAAAAAAGGGTGTAAGAGTTTTCTATTCTTCTAAGAAACAGTCAGTTAGGTGTAACCATAAGAGGGGACAAAAGAGAGCTCAAAAAAACCCACATCAGTTTATTATACTCATAGATTCTAGAAACCAGAGGCATGGCACATCACGCAGGGCCACAAAGGAAGCCACCAGAGGGGTCACGAAGCAGAAGACAGGAGCCAGAGGAGAGTGCGGGCAATTGTGTTTATTGAGTACCCACAGAAAAGGTAAGGCAGAGGAGGGTTAGAACAGTTTAGGACTGACTAGTTCAAATAACTTTGGAAGGCTTTAGGTTATGAGGGGGGTCCTTAGTTGTCTGGAAACTGATCCTGGGATAATTAAGGCAGAGAAATATTGCTCTTGGGGTGAAATTACTTCATATATCAAAGGCATGCTCTTGGCTGGACACTTTGCAATCTCTAAGAATTGGCTAGTTTAGAGACAGGTAGTCTTTCTTCAGGTAAGAAAAGATTTTTCAAATGTCAAAACATCCTAACATATAGCAAATTTATAATACATTGCATATATATGTGTATCCCAACACCTATGTTTTTGTGTGACACTCAACTACAGAAATAATCTAAAAGGACTCCATCATATGCCCAAAAAGAAATGACCACAATCAAGCATCCGATTAACTTTTGATATTGCAATTTTGTGGAAGCGTATATAATGGGATTTATTCAAAAATACTTTTTAAAGGAAGAGGGATGAATCTAAACACATTAAGCACCAGTTATATAAGCATAAAACATACACAAATTCTGTCATCAATTTGTTCTAAATTCATTAGAAAAGTTCAAAGTTTTACTATAAATCATAATACAAAAGTGTGTTAGAGTGAGGATTTTGAACTTCTCCAATCCACAGAAATTTTAATAGGTTTACAGACCTCATTAATCACTTAACCAAAACATTCACACTTAAATTGTTTCTTATCATCTATATCTCATTCCTATTCCATGTTCCAAGCCCCCATGCATGCAAAAATATCACCATAATTAGAGAAATAGTGTTCATTGATGATACATCAGAGAAGTAAATTTGTCAGTAAACATCCAAGATGGAGCTTTAGTTAATGAAAGAAATAAAAGCCATAAATTTGAAAAGACCAAAGAATCACTCTTCATTGGCAAAATATTCTCTGGATCTATTGAAATATCATTTTATTATCTATTGAAAAAATAAATTACAAAACAAGTTAAATTCTATAATTCTATCTTAAACATCTATATTTCTATTTTGTTACAAAATGAAAGCTTTTGTGGTGTTTGTTCTTCAGATTTCCATAGCATCTTTAACATAATATAGCTTACCATTGTACTTAAAAAAGACTTTAAAATCAGAGAAGTAGACTTTATTTCTGTTGCCTTTGAAGGGGCATTTGACTCACATACAGCTGATGGCTATATGATGGCTATGTGGATAACTAACAGTTCATAAATGAAGTGAAAAAAATAACTAAAATATTCTAAAAGAAAATCATGTATGAAAAAAAATCCTAAAATTATATATGTATTGTTAACCTGAAAATAAAAGAGCCATGATGAGAGGAAAAGGAGCATGTATTTGGGATCAAAGATTGCAATTTGGGAGAGCAGATAGAAAAACAAATATTACCTCATTCGTAAGGTAAAAGCAAGGGGTTTTTATGAGGCAGAAAGGCAAATACGTGAGTTAAGAAGACCAAAAAAAAAAAAAAAAAAAAAAAAAGCTAAACTACTTCTGGCTATATATTGATAAACTGCTGATTATATTTTTGAAAAGTCCACAATGGTAGGTCCTGTGATTGGGATGTCTGTTCTCCAGCTGACTTCTCATGCAATTGCTTAAAACAGTTGCTGTTATGCTCAGTCCACAGGTCCTGGCCCAGTGCAAACAAAGATAGATGAGGTCGTTTCTCTGCAGTGGTCTCTCCAACTCCATTTTAAAATGGTTCCAATCTGGGGAACCTGAGTGTCTTCTTTGGTTATGCATGGGACTCTTGATTTCTGCTCAGGTCATGATGTCACGTTTCCTAAGATTGAGCCGTGACTGGGGCTCAGCGCTAGTAGGCTCTGTGCTGATAGCGCTGAGAACTCAGAGCCTACTTAGGATTCTCTCTCTCTCTTTCTCTGTGCCTCTCACCCCCACTCCTATGCATGCTCTCCCTCTCTCTTAAAATAAGGAAGCTTAAAAAATAAATAAATAAAATGGTCCAATCGTGTCAGTTTTTCACAGAATATATAAATAACCTGTATATATAAAACATAAATAATATACTCTTCTCTTAATACCATCTGCCAAGAAAAAAGAAGTAATCACAATATCTCCAGGAGATATTCTTTATATTTAAAGTAGAAACAAAGAAGGAGTAAATAGCTAAATGTCAATTCAGATTAATGGTAACCAGGCATCTTCAGTAATGTTAAATTCAGTGTATGTGGTGTCTATTTTCTGATAGTTTTTGTTTTTGAATCTTTAAATTTTGTGTTTTAATCTTTAAATTATGCCTCATTTCCAACATTTTAATGTTTGCTTTTCCATGTTAGGTAAGGAAGTGTGGGCTGAAAATATCAGAAGAAAGAATTCTTGACCGCCACATTTCTCCCTGCTAGTTACAACTCCTTAGGTCCCATTATCATCCAGTAACTATGAAACTCCTGTGAGAGATTCATATTCATTACCTTTCCTCTTCCTACAAACTCTTAAGTAAAATTAAGCAGTACTTATAAGGCTTAATGTACCAAAAATAAATAACATAGAAGAAGCAACTATTGGCACACTGGAAAAATTTCATATCTTTATATGAATCCATCTGTAAATTCTTTCAACTTCAACCATCATTAGAGAGCATTTAAAAATGTAAGCTATTAGATTGCTAGACTGGTCAATATACTTAACATCAGTGACTTAAATGCTCTCCAATAATATGTCCATAGAATTTTCAAAAAGACTACTTTATTATCCAGTACATTTATCAGATAAATACTATAAGAATAAATACTGTAAGAATAAATACTGTAAGAATTTCTCAGATACATTCTTTATAAAAGTAAAAATGTTCGCTCTTAAAGACTATTTCTTAGTAAAAGCTCTTCAAATGCAAGTTAATTTCTAAGTCACGTTGTACATATACAACATATAACAGTTAAACTTTTCTATACTACATCTGCCTACCTTTTAGAAGTGGGCTGTAAAAAAAAGGAAAAAAAGGAAAAAAAAACAACTAAAAGTCAATTAGCAGTCTCAACAAAAGCAGAAAGAGAATTAAATACATACTGTAATTATAGTATAAGAACACATTACAGGTTTCAATTTGATTGTGAACTTATAGTTTATTTCATTTGATAGATAAGAAACTTCCTTACATATTTGAGCACAGTTTGGAAAAAGAAAAACATGTAAAATAACACAAAAAAATCAACAAAATTTACCTAAAAAATTTAATATGCCCAGAACTAAATGGGACTTAAAGAATGATAAATAACAAATAATTACATATTTATTGCAGCATTATAGAGCATATATTCACTATTTTCTCTTTTGCAAGGATATTCATCATTCAACTTATATATAACTTAATTATATTATTATTGCACTCAGAATAGTTTTAAACTATTGAAATCTAAATACTAATATAATTTAACATGCAGTATAGAACAATTGGTATCAAATTAATTATCATGGAGTAATACACAAAAGCCTTACTACAGATGTACTATTCCCATTTGTATTGGAAGATAAATTATGGATTGGTTTGCCATATTGCAGAAATCTGCACTATTATCTAAATTAAAAAATCAGAACAAGTAAATTGCTACATTAACCTTTTAGAATTACAATTTAATTATTCTCCACACACCAGTTCACATTTATGCAAGTTTTTCTTCTGAATTAATAAGTCGTTTCATTTAATTGCTCAAATGGTGTTCAAAGTTCTGATTTTTACAAGCACACTAACATAGTTTTATTTTGGGAAAATCGATATCTTTAAAATTTTTCTTTTTTTAAAAAAAGCTGCATCTCATTTGCCAAAAATCATTCACAAAGCTAAATATAAATGTGTTATGGTGTTTTACAATTTTTCCTGGCAATAAAACGTATAATACAGACATGAGTTATCTATGTATAAGAATTCTGCTCTCTAGTCTTAAATTTCATACTATTTTAATTAAATATTTAAGTAAAATTATGTGTTAAGTCATCCCTTGTAATATTATAGTCATATATCACATAGCAAAAACAGCCTCTATTTGGACTGTTTGGGTTTAATCACTTTTTTTCCACTTAAGTTTTATAGTAATTACTAAAAAAGGTATGGACATATCAGTCCTTTGCAACTTGACTCCATTGCCAATAAAGTTCGGCCCTCAAAAAGACTTATTGCTTGATTATTGGCTATGATTTATGTTTTCATTGTTCATGAATCTCGTGTGCGTGCGCACACCCCCACACCCGCACACAGATATGAGATCAAGAGACACAACCTTCCTCAAACTATTACAACTATTTCCGGGTCCTTCCATCTGTGGTGCCCATCCAAATTGTAGTGGAAGGTATGTTTGGGGTAGAGTTAGACTCTTTGAATCCAACTCTGGGAACTGTTTAACCCATGGATCTTAGGTAAAGCATTATCTTCTTTGAGATTCCATTTCTTCATTATAAAATACAGATTAGAATATTTCCAGTCATAGAATCATTATAAAGTTGAGCTTGATTCACTTGAGGGTTCTTTGTCCTTTGAGGTGTTTCCTATGCGATGCCCAAGGCTTTCTTGTGACTTCCAGAAATTTGGGAGAGCCTTTGCTTCTGCCCCTAGGAATCTCACTGCACACAAATTATTCTCTTTTCTTCTTGACAGATTTTAAAAACTAATCTCCATTATTTTTCATTTCCATATTATTTGCCAAATATTTTTAAGATTTAAGGATAAACTTAGTATGGTATTTTGTAATTTAATTTTGGGCACCCTATTAAATGTGTATAAGTGACTTCACAAAAAGATCGGATATTACAATCCTTGGTTTTAAAAATGTTTGAGCACTCAAATATTACACTAATTTACTCTATAAGCTTTGTGCTTTTCTTTGTTCCATTCATCAGCTTGTTTTTAGTCCTCTTTCTTCTGTCTTTCATCCTACCACACATTTTTATTTCCTAAGCAGGCAGGTATTTATTTTTTGTTTTTACCTATGCATGTATATATCTTTGTATGAATTTGATTCCTTCTAATCAATTACCTCAGTTACAGATCTCTACCAACAGGTACTTTCTGGACTAAACTAAGACAACTTGTTTACTAAAATAACCTTGGGTGCCAAATGTTAAAAATAAAATTTGCAATATTTGTACTATTGAATACATGAGACACAGTTAAGATCCTTATACCAATAAATGGCATATAGTCATTATTTAAAACAAGTTATCCCTTTTCTCCTTTATAAACCATAAAATATATATCAATAAACCAGAGAATAGATGGAATCTTGTATTTCCTATAGAGCAACCCACTCACAAGTCACTACCTTCTTTATTTACCAGTAAATACTCAAGGGCTACAAACCATTTGTACCCAGTGAGCTCAGACTGCACATAAACATAACTCTATGAAATTACTTCAAAAATGTACGGAGAAAAAAAAACAAACAAAAACTTATACAGTAAGTTTATTCTCTAAAACCAACCAATGAAAATGAAAACATTAGTTGACTTGAAAGACTGTAGGATGGCTTCCCATTCCTCCCATCTCCTAGTATTCATGCTTTCGTACAATCTTCTCCCCTTGATTATAAATGGGATACATGACTTGCTTCTAACTATAGCAGAGGTGATGAGATGCCATTCCTATGATTGCATTATTTGAGATTATACCTTCTCTTACTAATGTACTCTCACTCTTGCTGTCATTAATGAAATAAGCTGTGTGATGGAGAGTTCAAATGATAAACAATTTAATGTGGTTTGCAGCAACAGCAAGCAAGGGGCTGGGAATCTAAGAATGATAGCCTTTGAGGCATTGAATCTTGTCAATAGCCATATGAACTTGGAAATGGGTCTTTTCTCAGTCAAACCTCAGATGATACCATAGTTCTAGTCAACACCTTCTTGATAGCAACTGTGAGAATTTGGTGAAGAAATCCCGGTTAAGTCATGCCCAGATTCCTGACCTACTGAAACTGAGAAAATATAAACTTGTGCTGTTTTAAGCTACTAAGTTATTGGTAATATTGTTATGCAACAAAAATGAAATCCACAGTATTTTAGTAATATAAATAAAAATACTTTTCAAATATTTTATTGTGGAAAATTGCAAATATATATCAAAAGCCAAAACAATTGTACAGTGAATGCCCAAATAAATACCCCAGCAATGTTCTCATCAGCACTCATGACTATCTTATATTATGGAGAATAACATTATGAAAAACAAAACAAACAAAATAGACAGCAGAGCTCATTGAAAATAAACCTATAATTTTTAAAGAATGCAGTATTTTCTAACACATCTTAAAATACTCAATTTTATTGATTAATTTCCATGGATTTTTTTTCTCAAAATGATAGGGTATTATTAGTAAATTATTGAAAAAATTAACACAAAAACATTTCTAATATTTACAAATGCTTGGGTTTTTTTTAAGTTTATTCATTTATTTTGAGAGGGAGGGAGGGAGGGAGAGAGAGAGAGAGAAAGAGAGAGAGAGAGAGAGAGAGAGACAGCTGACAGCACAGAGCCTGATGTGGGGCTCAGTCTCATGAGCCATGAGATCATAACCTGAGCCAAAATCAAGAGTCAGATGCTTAACCAACTGAGCTACCTAGGTGCCCCTACAAATGCTGTTTGACACATACTTTAGGAGGAAGAAAATCAGAATCAATTCTTGTCTTTGCAAAAAACAATTTTGCAGCATTGATTTCATTTTGTATTTTAAAGACAGAAGCAAACTAGCGATGCATTGCAATTGTCAGTTGTTTATAAATAATTAACATTGAGAATGCTGAATGTATATCAGATATCTTATTGTCATAAATTATATAAGAATATAATGCTATCACAGTCCTCATGTCCTGATCTCTCTTCCCCTAAGTTTGATTCCTTTGGAAATCATATTTTTAAGGGAAGACAGTAGCATAGTAAATGGATGCATTGATTTTGCTTTTAATAATGTAAATTTTAAGTCTAATATATCATTTTGTAATTTTAATGAGATTTCTTACTTTTAGTGTACTTATGTATCACTTACCTTGATTTTCATAAAATCCATTTTCTAGTTACCTATGCTCTTGCATGGAAACATTAGATACTGGCTAGAAAATTTAACAAAACTGGGAAGTTTAAATATATGGTGATATGTATACTTTAATGATTAACAGATTCTGAAAATGTCTTTCCATATGGTTAAACATATAAGGAAGTTGTGGTGCACACGGGTGGCTCAGTCAGTTAACGTCCGACTTTTGGTTTTGGCTTAGGTCCTCATCTCATGGTACATGAGATAAAATCCCACGTCAGGCTCTGTGCCGACAGTGCCGAGCCTCCTTGGGATTCTCTTTCTCCCTCTCTCTCTACCCCTCCCCTGTCATGTGCACACTCTCTCTAAATAAATAAATTAGTTAAACTTAAAAAAATTCAAAAATATATAAGAAAGTTGTATGTATAATGGATTTAAGCAAGTAGAATTCAGATATAAGTAAAATTGCAAGCAAGAACTCTCAAAGGAAAATGGCACCTGGTATTTGTAAAACAAACTAAAGTAAGCATACTTACAAAGGCCTGAGTTAAATTCTGGAGAACTAAATTAAACTTTGCCCAAGCTGCACCCTCTATCAGAAGTTCTGAGATAAATATCCCACAGGGAACCAAAGGAAGGGCAGAGCTGAATTCAGATGTCAGTAATACAGCTGAGGACTGAGGGAGTCTATCATTAGGAGTGATTCTGGCCTCCCTAAGAGTTCATTTGCCTACAATATATCAGCTTTAGAGACTTAAGCAGAGGCATATGTAGTGAGGATTAAGATTGATGTTGAAAACTAAGGCATTGAACACAATTAAGTATGACTGTGGACCTTGGCCTCTATAGACTAAGTGCCCCTTCATTGATACCAGGACTATCCACATACCCTGACCACTTCATCTGACTCACCCCAGGCAGAGAAAAGGAGTAAGAAGAGAGAATAAATTATTCTTAAATTAGTTGGTTTGAATATTAAATTTGAAATAATTTTACCTAAAAATAATTAACCCAAAAGTGACAGATATTTAAAGAGTCATGCTTATCAGATGGAGTTTTGTGTTCTTGTTTTTGTTTTTGTTTTTTTATACATATGCTCATGAAATGGCAGTTCCAAACTAAGCTGAAATTTTATTAAAAACTTATTTAAAAATAAATTTTAATTCCACATTATGAATTTTTACTGTACATTTTGACTGTACATTAATAATTTGATGATTCAATATGTATATATGTGCATACATATGTGTATGTGGGAAATACATTTATTCAATAGTCTCAACTCTTTGAGGCATAAATATAAAACAGTTTTGTTTTTCTCCATCACTATCTTTCTTTTTTTCCTTTTTCTTTTCTTTTTATTTATTTTTTAGGTGTCTTAAGTTATCTTTATTTATTTATTTTTAGGTATAATTTATTTTCAAGTTAGCTAACATACAGTGTATACAGTGTGCTCTTGGCTTTGGGAGTAGATTCCTATGATTCATCACTTATATACAATACCCAGTCCTCAACCCAATGAATGCTCTCCTCGATGCCCATCACCCATTTTCCCCTCTCCCCCACCCCCGCATCAACCCTCCTACCTTCCTCTCCCGTACCATACTATCTATCATTTGTGGGGTCCCATTACCAAATCACTAGACAAGAATCTTTAAGGAATTTTTATCCATAATAGTCAAACATTGGAAATAAACAATGCACAATGACAAGTGACTGGCTAAGTCTTTTGTCTATTGATCCAATAATTGAACAGTCTCTCTCTTCCAGTGCACATGTAGAGACTTTGGAAGGCTTTTGGGGAGTTCTCCTCACCAGAGATTCCTGATGTGAGTAAGCTCTTCAGAAGAAACTGTACCCTCCCGACACTCGAGGAGTCACATTTCTGATTGTTCTCTTCTCCTACAGACTGGAATATGGGGAGAAGGATGTTTGGTAGAGTAGTGTTAGTTCCACCTCCAAGAAAGCTCTTGAGAAAAGTGTCTGGTTCCCACATTTGGCAGTTCCATGGCTCAGTGTCATTTAACATATCATTCTCAGTTTTGAACTTGGCATTTTGTAGTGACAGAAACATTCTACTGAAAATCCTCTCATACACATACCCACACATACAATAAAGAGAAAGTCATGCAGTAGTTTTCACCCTGGTGTGATTTTGCCCCCCACAGAACGTTTGCAATATCTGGAGATGTTTTGATTTTCACCACTGAAGTGGAGGGTGCTGCTGGCGTCTAGTAAATAGAGAAAAGAAATGTTGCTAAACATCCTACAACACACAGAACACCATCCCCCGCCCAAGCAAAGAATTATCTGGTCCAAAATGTCAAAAGTGTCAAGGTTGAGAATCTCTGAGTTACAGGAAATCTCTAACTTCAGACTTTCACAGAGAAACCATAAATTCTGGAGAGGTTTATAAAACCATATTCAGAAATATGGCACCTTGTAAGGGTGAGCGTATGTGAAATAAACATGCCATGCAATCAAGCTGCAGTTATTTACAGTGATTGTAGGCATTGTCTCCTCAACCTTCACACATCAAGTCATTTCAATAAGCCTGTACAGTTTTTGCGAGAAGTAATTACAACTAGAAATGATAGCAAAACCATATTCTCAAAGGACAGTGTTGTACGGTAACCTAATGATGCAGATAGAATATCATTTACTGCATTTTAAAAGAATTATGAAGAACACTTCCAATGACATTATGTTATGTCCTTTAACATATAACATAATATTTTAGATGTGAAAGAAATATAGTATCTTTAAATAACGCAATGATAAATCTATGTATTTTCCAAATTAATTTAAACCCAGGAAATGAGTGCACTTATTGGTGCAATAATTTACATACATTAATTTCAAAAAGATATCTTTAATTTTATATTTTGACCAACAATAAATAGGTTTTAGAAGATAATATATATCCCTAATACAGCAACTTCTGTCCACCCCCATGAACCAAATATTATTCAGTAAATTTTGCCTTATTGAAAAGAATATGCACAAAGGATTTTAATAATAACAAGTTTAGTAGATGTCACTTAAAATATACATCTATTCACTTATTTGACAAATATTTATTGAGATCACAAATAAACAAGCATTATACAAAGTGCTGAAGGCACAACAATGAACAGGGCAACAATGTCCTTACCCATATAGATATAACTTTCTCGTGTGTACATTAAATGGTTTATATGTAGTCTTAGCGAATGCTAAGCCAAAATGAGCTACCATTATTAATTCCATCCACAGCAAAATAAATTTATGTATATTGACTACTAATTTCAAAAGATCACTAAGAAAAGCAAAATATGTATAGGTTTTATATTCTAGAAATTATCATTTTATTTTTTAGTTTATCACCTAAGTTAAAAATATTTTCAGCAATTCATGTATTTACATATGTATTAATGTTGTATTATATATAAAATATGTAAATATAAACCCATGTATGTTTATATATGTATATGCATAAGTATGTATGTATATACATGTGTATGTGTACATATATACATATACATGTATATATGTATACATATATGTATGTACGTATATGTATGTGTGTGTGTGTGTGTAAAACAAAAGGGTGATATTTTAATAATAGAGTTTCATTAACAATCTTTCCTGCTTAAAAATATATACCTTGAAGGGCACCTGGGTAGCTCAGTCGGTTAAGCATCCGACTTCGGCTCAGGTCATGATCTCACAGTTCATGAGTTCAAGCCCCACATCAGGCTCTGGGCTGGCAGCTTGGAGACCGGAGCCTGCTTCAGATCCATTGTCCCCCTTTCTCTCTGCCCCTCCCTCTTCATTTTCTCTTTGTTTTTCAAAATAAATAAGTAAACTTAAAAAAAAAAAAAGGTCGTCCCCACTTCATCTCTTTGGGGTCAGCTGAAGTCTCTGTGAAGAATCATTACAGATGATTTCTCCCTTTGCCCCCTCACTCCTGTTTCCTTCCCTTCCCTTCCCACTCTTGGTATTGATCCCAGAAATGTTCCCTAATAAACTACCACCAGACAAATCTCCATCTCTGAGTCTTCTTCCTGTGGAAAATGCAACAGTTTTAGTGACCCATACATCCAATAATCTTCACTTCTTAGTGTTCTACTGTGATCTGCATTACATGAGTTCACCATGATTTGATGATGGCGTCTCTTAAGTCGTTCATTTACATATTTGTTAGAGAATTATCATTTAAAAAAATTTTAATGCCTATTTCTTTTTGAGAGAGAGAGAGAAGAGAGAGACAGAGAGAGAGACAGAGAAAGAGAGAGAGAGAGAGAGAGAGAGAGTGGAAGTGGGGGGAGGAGCAGAGAGAGAGGGAAACACAGAATCCAAAGCAGACTCCAGACTGTAAGCTCTCAGCACAGAACCTGACGCAAGGCTTGAACTCACGGACCTTTAGATCATGACCTGAGTCGAAGTCAGATGCTTAACCAACTGAGCCACCCAGGTGCCCCTTAGAGAATTATTTAGATCCATAACAGATGATAAAAGTTGCTCAACAGGTATCACAGACCTACAAGAAGATAAAAAAGTATCACAGTGGATGTGAAAATTAAGTTTTTAGGGTCTGGAATCCTTCAATAAAAGCATTAAATAAAGAGTAAAGAAAGGCAACAGGGATTTGTGGGAATACTTTGACATTATGAGGAACATTATGAACATCAAGGCAGCTTGAGAGGAGTAACCAAAACATACACAAAAACAAGCTGGATGAAACTCCAGTTGGAATGACATCAGGGCTTCAGGCATTTCATACAGAATAGGAGAGGGAGTTCAGTGTGCCATGCTGGGAGAAGATGGCAACGGGACTACGCTCTATTAACCTCAAATTGCACTGATTTGATTAGTGCTCCCATATTTCTAAAACAGGATGACCTATCTTAAAGAGCATTTGTCTTTGTCAAACAACCACTAAAAAAGAACTTTACAATTTGGGACACATTGATCAGTGTAACAAAGTGTTTGCCCTCACAAAACTCCATGATTTCGATCCCATTTCAAGACTAACAGTTAAGCATTAACTTCTCTTAGAATGTTATTTCATCTTAAATATACATGTCCTTTGTTTTGTATAGTTTCCATGTGGTAGAGTAAATCTATTAAAACCCTTGCAATAACACAATCCACTCAATATATGAAGCTCTCTTCACTAATGATGGAATTAAATGATGCCAAATTACTGAAAATGTGTTCTTCCAAAAGCACCATCTGGATTCTTGACAGAGTATTGGCAGCTGGAAACTTAGTTCTTAAATTTAACAGTACTCTTGGGCTTCTAATCTGGTTAGTCCATCAAAAGCTATGTTAACTAACGAAAAGATTCACTATGCTTTGGTTATGTAGCATTCTTTTTCCTTTAATTTTAGAAAACAATGTTAGCTGTTAAGTGCAATAATAAATGAAATTTTCGATCATTCACCATATTCTATTTAATACTGTTGGTCTCTAATATGTTGATGTAGAAATCCCAATATATATAATGCAACTAATTAATTCAACTTTATTCATTTATCAAAGTCCCTAAACCCATAGGATTTGAGGTCACTTCATTTTTAATCAGCATTATAAGACCAGAACCTAGGACAGTGCCTGGAGCATACTAAGAATTCTACAAATATTTTGAACATATGAACAAACTCACAATGAATGAATGAGTGAATAAATGAATGAATTCATCTTTGCATCTCCTATATCGGGCTCTGTTACTTATGCATCACATGCATTTTCTTTTCAACTAATTAATTTAAAAAGTGAACATGAGATAAAAAAAATTAATTATGGCAATGCAAAACTTGCCCACCAAGTATGAAGAAATGTCTTCAGGCAAGAGGGAAGTGTTGAGCTGAGAGAGTCTTATCTGATTATACCATACATGCACAAAAGTTTCTTCTCAAATTGCCTAGAAAGGTTCTAATTTCAATTTCAACATATTTAGAAAACCCCAATCATACATAATAGTGTCCTGGCAAATTCTATTTATATAACAAATGTTTTCTTCCACAGGAAAAAAGAAAAATAAAAAAATCACCTAAAACAAATATAGTTTGAGTTTTCTCTAAGAGAGGGGAATTTTATATTGAGCAAATCTTCTTACATAGAAATTTCCTAACTATATACCACAAGTTAACAAATCAAAGTCCAAAAAGTTATCTGGAAAAGGTAAGAGAAAAGAACTTCCAGATCTGACACATATTACGTCTCATGACTTTACAAGGTCAAGACAGAAATAGCATTAAAAAAAAAGAAAAAAGAAAGAAATAGCATTGAGAGGGACAATTCACCATTGGTATAGACCCTTGAAGAAGGAGTTTGAGAACCAGAGGTTAGAGGCTGCTCCTCAAGATTGAAGGTTCCAATACAATGATTCTAGAGCTTATCTATTCTCTAAGGAATCTATTTAAAATAATTATTTTCAAAAGATATATACATAAATCATAATGCTAACTGCCTATATTTCACTCATTGCCAATTATGTTCATTAAACTAAATATACATTTATGCTGTATAACTGTAAAAAGAAAGCCAAATTATTAATAAAAAGTTTAGACAGTATTGGCATAGTATTCCCATGACAGGTAAAAGAATAGTTAGTTCCCCTTGATTCTTAAAACTGTATCTCGCTAGTGGCCATTATCTTGGTCCCTTGCCTTTTGGCAAGGCAAGGCTAAAAATAGCTTTGAATTATAGCTCTTTGTTTATTTTAAAGATCTTGGCAGGTTATCTCACCACTCTTTTCTTAGATATGTTAAGACAATTAATTAGGATTAATGCCTTTCTAGGAACTATTCTTGTATTGTCTTAAATCTCCAGGGCTATAAAGAACTGAATTCTTCTTATACATCCTATTTTTATTGATTTAATTCTGGAGTGCTAAACTAAGTTTAAAATTCTGAGATATTTTATATGAAAATGTCTCAGGGTACTTTTAGTACAATCATGCCCCTGTAGGGGCTTCCATTTAAAACCATAAAGATACACCTACAGATACATACAGATACAGTCTACAGATACGTCTACAGATACATACAGATATATCTACAGATACATTATCCTCATCTGGCAAAAACAGTTTATGTTTTTGTTCCCTTGTTAATCCACAATAACTTATTTTTACCTGTCTTATAACACTTACATAAGACATGCAAAAACTTCTTCTAGCATGGCTGCTTGTTATTTTTAGACTAATTCCAATATTTCTGTTAGATTGCTAGTCTCTTAAAGACAGGGACATTGTTTCATTATGTTATTCACTGTAATACTAAACAGGATATCTTACTACCTAATAGTATCAGCAAAATGCAGAGTGGAATTAACTATTTCATCAAAATCATCTATTGCTTTGATGCATAGATTAAGATGATCTATGATCTTTTTAAATGGCAATTTTTCCAAATCCAAACAAAACAAAGTCATTTACCTATGTCTTAAGATTCTACCTGGACAATGCATGGTTTTGACAATTTAAATAGCTTTCACAAATTGTGTCAACCAATGTCTAGGAAAATAATGAACGCATGGCAATGCCCTATAGACTGCATTTGATGCTTTCACTGGGATGAAATGTTTTATAATATACGCATTTTTATCATTCAATAATCTGACTATTTATGTATTATGTAAATACATTTGATTCTTATATAAATAAACAAATAAATCCATGAGCATAGATCCTGAATGAAAGAGAAAGAGAAAATTAAAACATAACTTTGAAAGTGGGCTTTGTAAGTGTCAGGATTTCTTTTCTGATCTCAGGTACACAAGTGCAGAGAAACCAATTTTCTATTTTCTTGCAGAGGAGGAGTAAATTGAAATTTACCACTTGCTGAAAAGAACAAGCAGCAGGTCAATGAGACCTCTCTATAACAGGCAACCAAATAAAAGTCAGTGGGTGCAATTAAGAGCATTGAAATTTCAAGGGAACTGTGTGTATCTTTAAATAAACAAATCAATAAACCGTACTTATTTTGTGAGTTTGAATTGGTTCTAACGGAGCTACAGTGATCTAAGATACTGAATTGTTTATATGTTTTAAATCATTTTATCTTTCTAGTTCAAACTGAGCTACAGCTTATATAAAATCTTTGTAATATTTTTATAGCAGAAAGCTCAGTATATATATTTTAACTAGTGAACTTTCAAAATTATATAATTTCACATTTAGATTACAATTTGGCTGAGATTGAAGCCCCACAAACATATTATGAATATCATAAAAAAAGCCTCAGATAAATTTGCACTTTAAGGATTTTACTCTAAGAAAACAACCAAATCATTAACATTAATGCCATCTAGAGTTAGTTCATAAATCACTTACACTCTCAAAGTACAGGTATTGTGTAATCTCTTGGTATCTAGTTCAGTGATATCCTAGACTACCTTTGAAAACACAGCATAAATTAAGCTGATGGTGTTTTCTGGCCTGGGTTTTTGTTATAGAATTCTATTTGTATTTAATCATGTTTTGTTAGATATTCTGGTTAAACGAGATATTTTTCACTTCAAATCACACTTCAAACATGAAAAATAATTTATGTAATAAAATAAATTTTCAGATATAAAGCAGCCTTTTAAAAAACTTCCATTTTGAAATTAAAGGATAAGATGTCTACTTAGCACCATTATAAAGTAGATGTATCTATAAATGAGGAAGAGTTAACCTCTTGTAATTTTAGCTAACAGCCCCTTCTAAACTTCATATTGATTTTCTACAGGGTAAAAGAAAATGGAAGTTTGAAGGAAAAACCTATTAAATGGATTCCAGTAATACTGAAATTGAAACAAGTTCAATTCTATTAGTGTGAAATCCTCTGTAAGGAAATTTGGATTAAACTCTAGAAAGGTTTAGATTGTTAACAATATCAATAAAATAGACCCATAAATATAAATTCAGGTGAAGAAGAAAATATCTGTGTTTAAAACATGTAGAAAAGTTCAAATATATAATGTAGAAAAATCTGGAGTAAAAATTCTATGTAATATATAGTGCCTTTTATGTGTCCTTTTTTAAACTTTGTATTATAAAAAATTCCAATCACACAGGAAAGAATCATATAATAAACGGTCACATACTTATAATCTAATCTAGTTGGTCAATAATTATAGTTTGTCATACCGTTCATTTGTGTTTTTCAGAATATTTATAAACATATTCCAGATATAATAACATGTTACCCCTAAATATTTTAGTGGATAACTCCAAAAAAGATATTATCCAACATTGCCACAATGTAATTTTCACAACTAACAAAGTTAAAAATAATCCCTTAATATCACAAATAACCTATAGTCAAATTCCCCCAAGTGTTCTAAAATGTCTCTTACAGCTGGTTCATTTTAGTTGGGATCCCATCAAGACCATGAATTCAATTTACTGTAAGTTTTCTCCTGTCTTCTAAAATGTTGCTTCCTTCCTCCCTGCCTCGCTGCTCTCCCTGCAGCGATGAAACAAGTTGTCCTTCAGAATGCACCATTTTCTAGATGTGTTACATTGTTTTGTCATGTTGTCATTTAGCAATTTCTTCTGTTCTCTGTAGTTTTACATACAGAATTTAGACCTAGAAGATAAATCAGACTCAGATTAAACATTTAGAGAAACTTCCTGCGTAGGAGGTGATAGAAGCCAGAAGAGTGACAATTTATGGGAAGAGGGATTAGTGAGTTGGTGACTATCTGGAGAGATTTCTGGGATGCAGATAATCTAGTTTGTTATAGATGGAGGTTATACACGACTCTTCACATGTGAACATTAATTAAGCTATGAACTTTTAATTTGAAAATGTGTGGTTTACATTTTTTTTGAAAAAAAAGAATATCACACATTCTTCCATTCTTTAGGATCATATTCATGATGTACATAATGCTTAGTCATCCCAATACCATTGCTAAAATGATCACACTGAAATTGTGGAAGCCTTAACTTTTCTTTGTAAAATTATATATATAGATATATATATAGATATATATATATATGTTATATATATAGATATATATATGTTATATGTTATATATATGTATATATGTTATATATATATATCTATATATATATGTTATATATATATATCTTCTTTGTAAAATTATATATATATATATATATATATATATATGTTATATATATGTTATATTCCCTTCCCTCCCCTTAGGAACAGGTAGTAACTTGCAGAATGATGCTTTGGTTCCATAAAAATAGCCAGTTTACCATTAGCCTGCCATCTAACACTTTTAGTAACCACTGATGTTCCTTGCCTAAAACTATTAAATCAATGCCTTCATTAGGGTACCAAAATGGTGCCTTTCCTCCTATAGTTTTTCAAAGTTCATATATAAATACAAAAGCAACTATAAGCCACCACTTGTATGTATCAATCAGTATATAGAGAGATGTATCTTACATGTATTTACATGTACACATAAAAGAACATATGTTTTCATTTCCCCTCTTATACACATCCGTTATACTTTTGCATTTTGCATTTTGTATTCATAACGTCTTATGAAAACCCCTCCAAGTCTATCAGTATGCACAGCTCCGATCCGTCATTTTTTTTTCGTGATTCCACAGCAGTATGGGTATATGATCATTTATGCAACTGTTCTTCTTGAAATTTATATCCTTGTGCATATACGCTTAATCCTTGAAGCATACATATATTTTAAACATACTTTAGACATTTTCATCTTACTTTCAATAAAAAAGTCATATGGAACCATCCACATTTCCTCTATCAGTGTTTGAAAAAACATTTTTATCTCATCTCAACTATTACAAAGTAATATTATTACTTTTCCTGACCAATAGTTTCAGATTCTTTCCATTTATATGCAGAATATTTCAATGTATTTGTTTGTGATTAACCTAGACACATTATTTGCTTTTCTTTTCTTTGATTTACTTATACTTTTCTACTCATTTGATAAGGAATCTTTACAAAGCTCATTGCTTAACAGGGAGAAAAAGCATATCTGATTCCATATTGCTTCTATTTCCCTTGCTGCTGTGACCTGTAGGTTAGAAACTTCTGCTTAGCCTTGCATGTAGGCACGTTAATCATTGAAGTGATTTTGCATACAGCTAAGATTTGCAAAAACTGCTCTTTGCCTGAAATCTAGCTCACCCAAAGAGATACAGAGGTAGCCAGAGCAGTCATTATCCCAAATCCTTCAAGATTGAAGAATGATCATAACTCAAGAGGGATTGAAACTGTGCCCCACAGGGTTAATGAGGTTGAAACAAGCAGAAAATTTAATGCTTGTTTTTCAGAGAACTGTTTCCCCCTAATCAGCCATTGCATCTTTCCAGACCCCACTAACAAATTCATTAGCTGTCTCTGGGGAAGCGTGGACTCAAGGTCAACTGATACAGTTCCAGCCTATGAACAAGCAAGGTATTTCATTGCTTGCCTAAGATAATGAGCCCAAGACCCGTCCAGTTTATGCCAATCTTGGAGCTGGCCAATAGCCCCTTCTCTTGTCCTAAGATAACCAACCCCTGATGTCAGAGGCTGGTTTTTGCCTCATTCTGGTGTTAAGTCTCCACACCAAAGTGAACACAAGATGTATGTTGCACATATGTTTGATCAATGCACATGCTCCATCTTTCCTCATTGATAAACATGTTTCCCCAAACTTCATCAATGTTTATTTTACATCAGCCTTCATCTATCAATCTTATCTGGTTTTGTTTTGTTTTTTAATGATAAAATTCCTCAAAAGAGTTATCTGTGCTTGTCCTTCGCAGATTCTCCCCACCTATGCTCTCACCCGTAATTGTCCACTGAATGTATGTTTCAAGATCTCCAGGTACCTCTCTTTTGTTGAATCATGAGGAATGATTCTCAGTCCTCATTTGACTTGACTTACGGGCAGCATTTACCACAGTCGATCCCCTAAACTTCCTCGATCACTTATCTTCATGTGAGATAAACCTTTTTCTAGATTTACCTCTTGCTCACTCATTTTTTTCAAGGCTGTGTTGATGCCTCCCTCATCTGCCTGAGTATATTAGAGTATATTAGAGTGCCCAGGTACAGTTCCCAGACTCTTTCCTCCACCTTTATAGCTATACCTATTCTTTGGTGGACTCACAAGTTCATTGGCTATAAAACCATGTATAAATTTCATGGTCCCCCATATATTAATTTCCTCCCATAGTTTAAATACACCAGCCGGAGTGTTTATTTTAAATATAAGCCATATCATGATATCTTTTTCTCAAAGTTCTTAAGTGGACTCTCACAATCTAATCCAGAGTCAATAGTTTTAATGATACCCTATAATATCCTACCTATTTGGCCTCCCTCTTACCTCTCTGACGACATCAACTACTATGTGCCTCTTAACTCACTCTGTTGCACACCCATGGCCTTTGGCTAGTCATTTACCAAGGATGGTGTTTCCTCAGGATCATTGCTTGCTGTTCCCTTTGCCTGGAATGGTTTTCCTTCACATGCTTTGGCTTTCATTTCTCACCTACTCTAGGCCTCTACTAAAAAGTTACCTTCTCAGTGAAGCCTTTTCCAAATACTTTTTGCAAACAAAATGAAAAAAAAAAGCAAAAAAAAGCATGCCACACAATACCATAGCCATCCCTATTCATTACTACACAGCTCTGTTTTCTTCCATAACATCTTTCATCTTCTGTGTATGTGTGTGTGCGTATTTTGTGTGTGCACATTTCTGTATTACTCCCACTAGGTATGCATCCCATGAGAGTGAGGGCTTTGGGTATTTACAGCTGCATCCTTAGAGCCTAGATGAATGTCTGACACACAGTGGGTGCATGATAAACATTTATCAAATGAATACATGAATGGAAGGAAGATTGGATCAAACTGTACAAATTTTTGCTTTTAGGAGAAAGCAATTGGACTTTATTTAGTAACTGACTGGGAGTTCTCATAGATTTTTTAAACTATTGCCATATTATGCTTTAGGATATGCTTTAGGAAGATTAACCTGGAGTGCTCTCCACGATGACATGAGAGTCAGAGAGGCTAAAGAAATGGGAAGCAGAAGAAAATTTTGCCATAGTTTATTGACTAGGAAGAATTAGATAGGTGGGTTATTCAATTTTTAACATATACAGGCAGAAAAACACTTCAGATATGATTTAAAAATCATTACTGAGATTTTTGATAACTGTACCAATACATATGTTTCCATTCAAACATTTTTCGAAATTGTGTTTTACTTTTGAGATCAAGATTCAGAGCAAACTCTCCCTGAAATTTTTGTGTAGATTAACATCTCCCTGATGGTTCGGGAGTTTCAAAGCATTTGATAAAAGTATCTATGGATTAGTTTTCTTAACAGATCTGCCAATGTAGCACAAAACCTCTGATTTCTACCAGCCTATGCCCTGCTCAGACGAGCTCTTGCTGACCCTTTCTCTTCCTTTCACCTTCATGACCTCCATTTTAATTGGGTTTTCAGCCCTGACAACAGACATCTGGTTCTCAGCCTGCGCATTAATCTGAGGGCTGCACTCCTTAAACTGATAAAGTCTAAAGCTCATCAAAGGGCAACATTTAGATGAACCAACAAAAAAAGCTTTTATTAAATAAAAGCTAGAGGGGTCCTATTTAAAAAGATAATAGAGCTGTCAGTTTTCTTGATAATTAATGTACTTTCCCACAAAAAAACAAACCCAAGCTATATTTGTAAACCAAAACAATTTATATATGTATTTTGTATTATGTATACATGCATTATTTTGTACACATGTAATACATGTAATACATGTATACATGTATTATTTTGTATTATGTATACATGCATTATGTATATATGTATTTTGATTTTTCTTTTATTGATTTATCTTGAAAACGCAGACTATGTGCATGAATATTTAACTTCTATGGCATATAACCTGTGTTCTCAGTGGATGTCTACCAAATTTGAATAAAACTTAACTGAGGCAAAAAAATGGCTAGCGTATCCTATAATATTAGATGTAAGTAATATTTAAAAGCTCAGTCCCTCATTTTCATATACAGTAAAACCTTGGATTACGAGTAACTTGTACAGTGAGTGTTCTGCAAGATGAGCTAACATTTCTAATAAATTCTAACCTGATAAACAAGTATATCTTGCAATATAAGTAGTACATGACACCGAATGTCACATGATCACACATGAGCCAATGATTCTTGAAATTCACTTTGATATACGAATGCTTTGGATTATAAGCATATTTCTGAAACAAATTATGCTCATACATCAATGTTTTACTGTATAGTCAAATTATCCATAGGGTAGAATTTTTGAAAAAGGACAGTGGACACAAGAAACAAATGCCATTCAGTATTGATTTGCTATCATGACATGTGTCTTAAGAAAATATAAATAATTGCTGGTGAATTGTAATTTAACACAATAAGACTTCCATGTACCTTTCTTTGCTCATTTTGATCCCATGTTGTTTGGGTATCTATTCTACTAGAAAATTGCCATAATCCCATTGCCCCCTCCAGTTTAGCTGTCTGGTTCTTTGACAATAAAACTTTCAATGTAGGCCAAACTAATCTTTCCAAAATTTGATCATGTGATCATGTCATTCTGTAGCTTAAAAATCTCTCAGTGGCTCCCTTGTATAGACCTAAGAATTTGAAAACTCTTTTGATAAGTAGATGAGTCTCATTCCAATGAAACTTCCTTAAAGGTTCCTAAGTAGACAATACTGTTTCATACTAACACATATGCCATTCTCTTTCTGGAATGCCTGTTTTTTTCTGGTTTAATTCTTACCATTTTGGCAACAAAGTTCAATGACCCACCTCTTGAAGAAAAATTTCTCTGACTCTTAAATCTAATGTACATGTTCCTCTGCTGGAGGAATTGTCCAGTGTCCACTTTGACAGGGCCTGGTCAGATGTCCGTGAAATACCTTGCTTATCTTACCCTGTTAAAAATGTTTACTTTGTCTTTCTCCTAAGTGCAACCACTACTTTATTCCTAAATCCTCGCATAGTCACTGACATAGCAACCATTGAATGCATTTGTTGAACAAATTAAAGGTGGTATACTTGTTAATTAAAGGGAAAATGAAAATTATTGACAAAAAATTAAATGATAAAAAATTCAATTAATTTGATGACATTATGATATTTTTAGAATGGGCCTGGCAAATGGTAAGCTACCAATAATTATTAGTTCACTTATTTGTTTATTGATTCAATAAATATTGTTTGGGTATCTACTATGTGAGAAGCTCTGTAGTAAGTGCTAAGGACAGAGGAATAAATAACACAGCTGAAAATCTTTCATAGAACTGACATTTTAATAAGGGAAGACAGAATATAAGCAAACTAAGTAAAATAAGTAAATAAATAAGCAGTTTGCTCAATGGTGACAAATGCAAGGGAGCAAGATAAAGTAGGGGACAGGTTGGGGAGTTCCTCCCTGGTGAGGGGAATGACAATTTTAAAAAGTGAGGTAAGTGGAGAAGACATTTGAACAAAACTGAAGGAACTACGGAGGGGCCCTGTAGATACCTGGGGAGGAAGAATCAGCTAGAATTAATAGGGGGGTCAAAGCCCTGAATATGGGGCATGAGAATCAAGTACAAAAGCAGAACATCAGCCCTTGTGCAGTGGGGTGGGGGAGGGCCGTGTAGGGGATAAGTCAGTGGAAAAGGTGGTGGTGTGGAGGCCAGAATCCTGTAGAAACTTCTGGACCACTGTTAGAATGTTGGCTTTTATTTTATTTATTTATTTATTTATTTATTTATTTATTTATTTATTTTTTTATTTTTAGTTGATTTATTTATTTTGAGAAGGGGGCAGATGGGTGGAGAGGGAGGGAGAGAGAGATCCCAGGTAGGCTCCATGCTGTCAGCACAAAGCCCAACCCAGGGCTCAATCTCATAAACCATGAGATCATGACCAGAGTGAAAATCATGAGTCAGATGCTTAACTGACTGAGCCACCCAGGTGCCTTCTACTTGAAAAGACACAGGAAAAACATTGGAGGGAGGAATGGCATGACTTTGGTTTTAAAAGTACCCCTCTGCTTACTCAGAAACACTACTAGCTTTTGTGTCGATAGGAACTTATACTTTAGGAATGAAGCCATTATCTCATAATGGGTGAATTCAATGTTTCATCTTTTCTTTTTTTTTAATGTTTCTATTTATTTTTGAGGGAGAGATAGAGAAAGAAAGAGAACACATGAGTGAGGGGGAGTTGAGAGAGGACGAGAGAGAATCCCAAGAATCTGTCAGCACAGAGCCTGATACGGGGCTTGATCCCACAAACCATGTGATTACGACCTGAGCCGAAACCAAGAGTTGGATACTTAACTGACTGAGCCACCCAGTTGCCCAATTTTTATCTTTTCGCTTAATGGTCTCTTCACAATTTTCTACTACTTCATTCACTGTACCTTGTAAGTGTCCTTGCTGTTCATCTTTTTCTCAACCTCTACATACCGGGGTGGCCCAGGGCTGCTTCTGTATTCCTCAGCTTCTTTTCTTACTTCTATTTACACCAGTGGTTATAAACTAGGGGGTGACTTTACTTTCCAGTAGATATCTGGAAATGTCTAGAAACAATTTTGGTTGTTACAACTAGAGGGGAAGAGGTGCTACAAGCATTTTTAGGTAGAGGCCAGGGATACTGCTGAACATCCCACCACGCACAGGAGAACCCCCACAACAAAGATTTTATCTGGTTCAAAATGGCAAAAACACCAAAATTGAGAAACCATGGTTTATGTATATTCCAGTGGTGTTCATATCATGACCCCAAAACATAAATCCCATCAAAACCTTGATGATTTCCTCATTTCTATCTCCATCTTTAACTCTCACCTGTGCTCTAGATGCATGTAATTTATTGCCAAAAAAGCAAGTCTATAGACATCCCAAGTTTAACACATCTAAAATAGGACTTTAGATTTTCTCCCCAAACCTAATCTTTTCTCAGCTTCCTTATCTCAGGAAATGGCATCATCATCTGAAGAGTTTCCCAAACCTTAAATCTAGACATCATTCCTGATTTGTTATTTCCCCTACAACCCATATCTGAAACACTAAGTGCTATAGGTTCTGACTTTAAAATATGTTCTGAATCTGCTCAATTCTTACTACTGCCACCACTGCAAAACCAGCCTGAGCACCAAACTGCCCTGAGAATAACGTGATCACTTCCTATCATTTGCCTTCCATCTTGTTCCTTGATAGTCAAGGGGCCCCCCACACACACAGTGGCCAGGGAGATATTCTCAAAATATAAGTTGGAGGGTGCCTGGATGGCTCAGTCATCTGAACGTCCAACTTTGGCTCAGGTCATGATCTCGTGGTCCATGAGTTCAAGCCCTGTGTCAGGCTCTGTGCTGATGGCTCAGAGCCTGAAGCCTGCTTCAGGCTTCTCTCTCTCTCTCTCTCTCTCTCTCTCTCTCTCTCTCTCTCTCTCTCTCATAAATAAACATTTAAAAATTATTTAAAAAAATATATATAAGTTGGGTCATGTCCCTCACCTGCCCAAAGCCCTCCTGTGGCTTCCCATCTCTGTAAGTCCAAAACTTTACCACCACCTGCCTGCTCTGGCCCCTTCTCATAGAGCCTAATCTCCTGCCAGCCATGTCTAGCTCACTGCCACCTCACCACAGATTGTTTTATTGCTATTCCTTAAAATACTAAGGTCAGTGCTTCTTCATGGAATTTTCACTTGCTCTGAGGGAATTCTTTCTGCTCAGAATGCCAACACATGTTACTCTTTAACTCCATTCAAGTCTCTTCTCAGATATGAGGTTAGGTGCTTCCTGAGTCCTCTTTCTAGAAGAGCAGTTCCCAACCCCTACACTGCACCATTCTCTATTTTTTTTGTCCTCCTTAATTTCTCCTCTTAACACATTTTCTCAGGTCCTTATTAATATTTACTTTCTTGTTTACTCTCTTTAACTAGAATGTTAGCTTCAGGAGACCAGGGACCATCTCTATTTTCTTGAAAATACTTACAGAAACTAAAACAATAAGTATGGTACATCATGGAACTCAATGGAATTTCTTGAAGGAATAAATGAAAAAAAAATAAATCACCTTTAACTATTCTTGTTTATAAAAACAAGTATTCTACAGATGCCTTAAGATTCTTTCTTCTTCTTTTATTCTTCACCTTCTATAATTTGTATCTAGTTATTTCTCTGACTAAATATGATTAAAAGTAATTTTATTTTACTTTTTAGTCACTTGAAAAAGAGCAAACTGGAAATGGTACTTTATCTAAATCAAATTATCTTCCATCACTCTCCTATGAGATAGGTCAGTGGCAAGTTTCATAGAGAATATTGGATACTATTCCATGACCTTAAATCAAAAACTAATTTTTACTACTTTTTTGCTATCAAATTAAATAACATTAAATTAAAATATAATTATACATCAACATGAAAAATGTAAAAAAATATTTTCAATAAGTAAATTGAATTTTCTTATTAAGATAGAGTCTAACATTTTAATCATACATATCCCCCAAAGAAATTGTTCCTTTTGCATTCAGTACTTAGAATGCTGCATATAATAGTCACAGAACAGAAAATTAATTGCAGGAGAGATGAATGGAAGTAGTAGCATAGATAAAGAGTTATTAAGAAAATACCCTTTTACAATTTATTGAACATTACACATTATAAAAGAATTTTCCGACAGTGCCTCACAAACTTTTTGTTTTGTGACAACTATGTCATGAAGTAAATTTGTATGGAGAGAGCAGAAGGAGCAGTGAGCCAGGCAAGACCCCATGCATTCTCCAAAGTTGTAACCATTGATGAGGCAAATCAGAGAAGGATTTTCCTGCCATGCTCCAATTTCCAGGGCCTGGTACTTGCTGTATTCAGTGGTTTACCCAGGAGAGGGTCAACCTGAGAGAAAGTGGGACTGTGATGCTCAGTGAAGATTGGGAAGCTAAATTCAGGTGCACAATTGCTTCTGTAGATTTTATATCTTCCTGCAAGGGATGAACATAACTAAAACATTAATCCATCTGGGTTAGGGGATTCAAGTTTAACAAAGTATATATAGAAACTCTATAAATATAGGCATATGAGTTCTGTAAATATTTTAGATGTTAGCCCCTTATCAGATATATTATTTGCAAATAACTTCTTCCATTCAGTAGGCTGCCCTTTCATTTTGTTGATGGTTTTCTACACTGTGAAAAAGCTTTTTAGTTTGATGTAGCCCATTTAATTATTTTTGCTTTTGTTGTCCTTCCCTGAGGAGAAAGATCTCCCAAAATATTGCTAAGGGCAATGTTTGAGAGCTTACTCCTCTCATTACTTCTAGGAGTTTTATGGTTTCAGGTCTTACATTTAAGTCTTTAATACATTTTGAGTTTATTTTGTATCTTGTGCAAGAAAGTGGTCTAATTTCAGTCTTTTGCATATAGGTGTCTGGTTTCCCCAACATAATTTATTGGAGAGACTATCTTTTCTCTGTTGTATATTCTTACCTCCTCTGTCATAGATAAATTCACCATATACAATGAATTTATTTCCTGGTCATCTATTCTGTTCCGTTCATCTGTGCTCTGTTTGTATCCCAGTACTATACTGTTTTGATTACCATAGCTTGGTAGTATAGTTTAAAGTCTGAAAGTATGTTATGTCCAGATTTGTTCTTCTTTATCAAAATTGCTTAAGCTATTTGGGGTCTTGTTTGGTTCCATACAAATTTTAGGATTATTTTTTCTAATTCTGTGAAAGATGCCATTGGTATTTTGATAGGAATTGCGTTGAATCTGTGGATTGCTTTGGGTAGTATGGACATTTTAACAATATTAATTCTCCCGATCCATGATCACGTAATATCTGTCCATTTGTTTATATCATTTTTAATTTCTTTCATCAATATCTTATAGTTTTCATTGCATAGGTCTTTCACCTCCTTTGTTAAATTTATTTCTAGATATGTTATTCTCTTTGATGCAATTATAAGTGGGATTGTTTTCTTTTATAATTTATCTTTCTGATAGTTCATTACGAGTGTATAGACATGCAACAGATTCCTGTGTATTAATTTTATATCCTGCAACTTTACTGAATTCATTTATTAGTCCTAAGAGTTTTTTGGTAGAGACTTCAGGGTTTTCAATATGTAGTATCATGTCATTTGCAAATAGTGACAGTTTTACTTCTTCCTTTCCAATTTGAATGCATTTTCTTTATTTATCTATATTTTCTTGCATAACTGCTGTGGCTATGGCTCCCAATACTATGTTAAATAAAAGTGCTGGGGTGGGGGGGCACCTGTGTGGCTCAGTCAGTTGAGCATCTGACTTCAGGTCAGGTCATAATCTCTCAGCTTGTGGGTTCGAGCCCCATGTCAGGCTCTGTGCTGACAGCTCAGAGCCTATAGTCTCTTCTGATTTTTTCCTGTGGTATGGGTTATAACTTATCTTTTAGTACTTATTTTATTTAATTGAAACCTCTCTCTCTTTTTTTTTTGATAAATCTGGCTAAAGGTTTATCACCTTTGTTTATTTTTTCAAAGAACCATCTCTTAGTTTCATTGATTCCCTTTCTTTCTTTTGGTTTTTCTTTCTGTCTTTCTTTCATTTATTCCACTCTGATTTTTATTATTTCCTTCCTAATTCTAACTGTGGGCTTTTTTTTTCTTTTTTTAGTTCCTGTAGGTGTGATATTATATTGCTTATTTGAAATTTTCTTTTTTCTTGAGGTAGGTCTGTGTAACTATAAACTTCCCTTTTAGAACTACTTTTTCTGTGTCCCATAGATTTTGGAAACTTGTTTTTCCATTTTCATTTGTGTCAGCATATTTTTTTTTCCTTTTTGATTTCCTCATTGACCCATTAGTTTTTTGATAGCATATTGTTTTGTCTCCATGTATTTGTGTTTTTTCCAGTTTTCTTCTTGTAATTGATTTTTAATTTTAAACCATTGTGATCATAAAAGATGCTTGATATGATTTCAATCTTAAATTTATTGATACTTTTTTGTGGCCTAACGTGGTCTATCCTGGAGAATGTTCCATAAGCATTTGAAAAGAATGTGTATTCTGCTATTTTGGGGCACTTCGTGTATCTACTAAGTACATCTGGTCTAATGTGTTATTCAAGTCCATTTAAGGTCATTTGTTTCCTTGTTAGTTTTCTGTGTGGATGATTCATCCATAGATGTGTCCTTCTTTGCCTTTTGTTAAAGTCTTTAAGTCTATTTTATCTGATACAAATTATGCTATTCTCACTTTTCATTTCCATTTGCATGGATTATCTTTTTCCATCCCTACACTGTCAGCTTTGAAAACTGGTTAAACAGAGCCTCCATAACAAGGGACATAGGGACACCATCAAGAAGGGTAGGAGTGGCAAAAGCAAGGTATGAACAAAAAAAGAAACTCTCCACCCCAGTTGCAACAATCCACAACTGGAAGGGATCTCAGACACTTGGAATTTCTCCCTGAGGACCAAGGGGTTGGGTCTTCATATCAAGCACTCCAGTTCTTGAATCTTGCACAGGAGAGATGAGCCCCCCAAAATCTGGGTTTTATAAACTAATAGGGATTACATCCAGGAAAACCATAGACCTATACAGAATGGAGAGCCTGCTCTTAAAGGACTCATATGCAGTCTCACTTGTCCTGGGACCCAGTGATAAAACACTAATCAGAAAAGAGCCTAGAACATAGGTGAAGGAGACCCACTTACTAGTTCCAGGGCATCTGAGAGGCAGGAAACTTCTGAGACGCTCTCTGGGGATGGAGACACTGTTGGACCTCTTCTTATGACCACATTCTACCTTGCTTGTGCTGATGCTGATGGGTGCCATCTTAAAACTCTCACTTTAAACTCCTAGTAGTGGCAGATGCACCTGCTGAGAGCTTTACCTACTGACTCTCATGGCATATTGGATTTCATGCACCAGTAAAATCTACCAAATTATCTTCATCTTCTACATTATACCAAGAACCAAGAGACCACAACAATAGGGAGTGTAGATAATAGAAACCTCGGTGTGTTAAGTGACCTGTTTAAAGTCTCATTAACAGTGAGTACTAGTTCTGGAATTCAAATACTTTCCCCTCCCCTAACGTCTGATCTATAGCATACAGAGTTACTCACTCTGGCAGCCTCTCCAATCTTTCCTCTCTATAACTCTGTCAGCCACTCTGACCTTCTTGCTGTTCTTTTAGCACAATAGTTATTCCATTGCCTCTGGGCCTTTGCACCTGCTGGTTCCTCTTCTCAGAATGCCCTTTTATTGGATGTCCATAGGGTACACTCCTTAACCTTCTTTAAATTTTTGATCAAAGATCACCTTGTCTTAGAGACTCTCTTTGACTACTCTAAAATTGCAACTCTTCTTACTCTCATTAATTCTTTCTTTTACTTTTCTCACATTTGTCATCCTGTAAGAGATTATGCCATTTATTTAATTTCGTTATTGTTTATCATCTATACCTCACAACTACTAGAAGGAGATCAGATTTTTAGAATATTTTTCCCACTGTATCACTACGGTTTTGAACAATTCTGAGCACCGAATAAGTGTTCAATAAATACTTTTAAAATTAATGAATGAAAGAAAAACATCCCTAAAATACTCATAGCATTGCTTTGTATTAAGTTACTTTTAATGCTAATAATTTTGACTGGTGCTAGAAAAAATGAAAAGCAAGCAATGGAAATTCTATAGGGAGTTAAAACAACACAGCCCCAATATTCATCTTTATTATGGATTGGCTTGATTCAGTGAATAAATTTAGAACAGGGGTTCCTAAGTTAATTTATGTGGATCTTCATGGACCTCTGAGAATGGAATTCAGGGGTCAATACATTATGAATAAATGTGTAAATTAAACAGTATGCTTTTAGCATATTTAAGCAGTGGAGTCCATCAAAAAACTGGCCACAAGAATATTCTGAATACATTTTGTCATGCTAGATACCTTTCCCTCACCAAAAAAACACTGCTTCCACTGGCCTACCTTAAAAATTGGATATGCCTACTATACACACCTAGTCCCTCATAGTTTTAGACACACTGTGCATTTATGTATGAAATTAAATACTATGTCTATTCTGAGGGAAATGATGATATAGTTGATATTTATTAAAGAAAACCCACTGTGGATAATTTTTAACAGTGAGAAAAATAAATATGCAATATATTTAATAAACCAATAATTTATTGGCTTATTGAGTATCATTCTTAATGACATCCTTTAAATAATGGAATTCCAAAAGTAATTTAGTGTTTTGTGCCCGTATAAAATCTGAATTAGTCAATGTAACTATCTTGAAATTTGAGAGACATTTAGTAGACAATTACAAATAAAAATGTAGTATAGTTGTCTCTTTTTAAAATATGGTACAGGGGCGCCTGGGTGGCGCAGTCGGTTAAGCGTCCGACTTCAGCCTGGGTCACGATCTCGCAGTCCGTGAGTTCGAGCCCCGCGTCGGGCTCTGGGCTGATGGCTCAGAGCCTGGAGCCTGTTTCCGATTCTGTGTCTCCCTCTCTCTCTGCCCCTCCCCCGTTCATGCTCTGTCTCTCTCTGTCCCAAAAATAAATAAACGTTGGAAAAAAAATTAAAATATGGTACAGTACTAGGATAATTTAAATAGTGTTCATTTGGAGGATCATTCATTTCCCCTGGGTTTTTATGAATTCGCAGTTAATATTACCACCACAATGAAGATTAAGATATGGAGCTCTAGAGTCTTGGTCAAAGTGGAATGTTAAGTGAATGATTTTCATAGAATTAGGATTAATAACTCCATGGAGTTGGCTACTTTGAGCACTCTGGCCTGTCACTCTTCTTAAGTACACATGCTATAAGCCACACTGCCTCTCTTGAATAATGCTAATACTTATATATTGAACTGGGCTTAGGATTGTCAAATCTTAAAAAAAAAAAAATAGAAAAAAGTATTGTTTTCGGTATTTCATGATTGTATTTCCCCCAAACCCCATACTTGAACATTAACTCTTGTGGGTCTTAAAGGATGTGAATCAAATGTGGGATGTAATTAGGATTGCATCGTCTAATGAAGCACCATGGCAAGCAGAGGAAGGGGGCCGGCACATCCTGCTGATATTGGAGCATCCAAACCGCCCAAGGTTTCGGAAGACCAGGAAGAGCTGCATCCTTCACAGGAAGCATATGGAAAGCCTGTGGCTGAGGTCAGGAATCGTGTTGTGAGGCAGCATTTTCAGGACCATCTGTGTCCATATGTTTCGAGAATATGTCCTGGTGATAAAAGTTCTATAGAAATGTTTGGGAAATTAAACGGTATAGCTCAGGGACAGAAGAGGCTACAAGGTATGGATTATTTCTGAAACTTCATCTTGCACATAATGCTATGCATTTTGTTTTGTTTTATATTACTGGTACCACCTTCGTTCCTTTCTGGAGTAAGAGCAAATGTATGTAAATGAATAAAAATATTGTTTCAATTAAATCTTTAAGAATGCAAGAGACATTTGCCCATAGGAAAAAATGAAATGTTGTCTACTATTCAGTACTCTTAATGAGTTTATTTCATTTTTTTAGATTCAGTAAATTCCAATTTTAAAAAGTTTTGACATATTTAAAGTTAAGACAGATGGGGACAGTGTTCAGGAAGGTAATAACAACAACAACCAACAAATGAAGAAAGCTTTTCTGCCTTAAACCCAATTCCATGGGACCATAAATATGAATTGTGGTTCAGTGTTCATGATTGATTAAAAAAACAGACAAAAAGCTTTATTTATTCTAAAATTATAATTTTAGAAATAGCTCATTTATTAAGAGATCAGATTTTATGCCATTTTGGTCTTCATCATCAGCAGTGGGAAAAAAAATATCCAGCACATAATCACTTGCCACAGAGCCCCCCTTTATAACAGAATGGGGGATGTGGATTTCAATACACAACGTAATTTTCTCGAATGACATACTACAGAAACCATCACCCAGGATGAATGTTACAATCTTTTTTTGTTGTTTTGTGCATCAATCAAGAAGGACAAGAACACAAATACATTTTAGAAAGATGTCTAACAAAACAGTTAAGTATTAATAAATAACCAATACTTACATTTATTTACCTAATTTTTATCTACCTCATGTAGTCTTTTTTTGCAGTAGAGTTGTGGCATGATAGTTAATAGAAAGTGAGTAACTGACCAGTTACTACATGACCAGTCAGAAGTTTAATCCAAGCCTATATGAATTAACCAGGGAGCCCATCTTGAGTGAGTCAGTCTAATTTTTCTAAGGATCAATTCTGGCTTCTTCAAAATCAGTATATAAGTTGGGTTAGTTAATTTCTTTGTTTTGTTCTAGCCCAAACATTCTAAAATTGTGTAACTTTAAGGGAGCAAAGACAATGAAATTCAGTTGTTCAAGTAAGATGTAAAGGACTTTAAGCCTATACATATTGAAAATTGTCATCCCCAAAATTCAAAATATAAATAAACAGAAAAACAATCTGATTACTTGTTAAATAATCAACCTTAGCAAATTAATCAGTTTAACCTGCAATTACAAAATGGAGATTATTATGACTTTGGACTTAGGAAACCAAAAAAGTAAATGTGATTTTTGACACAATTAGAGAAAACTCTTACTCTGTACTTTTGAATTGTATGTCAATAACAGTAAGAATGGTAACCAGGCAAATAAAATTCTATTTTTTTTTTTTTTTTTTTAATTTTTTTTTTCAACGTTTATTTATTTTTGGGACAGAGAGAGACAGAGCATGAACGGGGGAGGGGCCGAGAGAGAGGGAGACACAGAATCGGAAACAGGCTCCAGGCCATCAGCCCAGAGCCCGACGCGGGGCTCGAACTCACGGACGCGAGATCGTGACCTGGCTGAAGTCGGTCGCTTAACCGACTGCGCCACCCAGGCGCCCCATAAAATTCTATTAAATGTCATGTTCTTGCCCAATTCCATTAGACCACCTGAGATATTTAAAATAAGCCTGAGGCAGAAAAGGAGCAAAATTAAGTCATTTATCTTTTGACTAATTTGTTCATGAAACAGACGGACTCATGCAGGGTTCTTTTCAGATAAAATATACCAAATGCTTTCCTGATGTCCAAAGTCATTTTAATCTGAATATTTCTAGTTCATAATTAACTGTCAAAATTATGATATTTTATTTAAAAGGACCCCTCTTGAGGAAGAATCTTATGTTAGAAATTTGTGCATTTTTGAAATTAATTTCTGCAATGTCCATGAGAGATCATAATAGAATACCTTTGAAATCAGACCTACCAGTTTGACTGTGTTTAATCCACACTAACAGTTTGTTTTGTCACCTACCAAGTGGAATCTTAACCCTGATTTATAATCATATAGATCTCTGGAATTCCAGCTATAGAAATATACATCTACAAACCTAAAAGTTAGGATGAGAAAGGATGAAGAAAATGTCATAACCTTGGTTTTAATCAATTCTTGTCAGTTAGCTACTATTGGGTGAAATTCCCATAAAAAGAACTGTAACCACAATAAGATACCACTTCACAAGCCCTAGAATGTTATTTAAACAAAACAAAATAAAACAAAACAAAACAAAACAAAACAACCAGTGTTGGTGAAGATGTGGAGAAATTGTAACCCTAGGACATTGCTAATGGGAATGTAAGATGGTGCAGCAACTATGGAAAATAGTATGATTGTTACTTGAAAAATTAAGCCTGGAATTACCATATGATTCAACTATTCCAGTTCCCGGACTCACATGGATATTTGTACACTGATTTCATAGCAACATTATTCATAATAGCCAAAACATGGAAGCAATCCAAGTCCCCATTGATACAGGAATGGATAAAGAAATTGAGATACACACACACACACACACACACACACACACACACACACACACTATGGACTATTATTCAGCCTTAAAAAGAAAAGATATTTGCATACATGCTATATCATGAATGAACCTTAAAAACATTATGCTAAATGAGAAACCAGTCACTAATGAGCTTCTTATGAGTTTCCTAAAGTAGTCCATGTCGCAGAGACAGAAAGTGTGATGGTAGAGTTTCCAGGGAGTGGGGTAGGGGGGATAGGAAGTTACTATTTGATAAGCACAGAGTTTCCGGTTAGGGAACATGAAAAATTTCTGTGGATAGATAGTGAAGGTACTTAATGCCACCAAATTGTACCCTTAAACGGGACTAAAATGATATATTTTGCTAAAATGACACATGCTATGTTATCTTTAAAAGGGAGAACTATGGCCAAGAAACTGTAAGATGCTTTATAAACAAAACAAAACACCCAAGCCCTACAACATATGCTGTTTCGAATACATACTTCATGTCACTATCCTAAAAACCTAAAATTGTTATAAATCTTTCAGATTTGTTTAAAAAATATTTTAGGTGCAAAAACTTTTGCAATAGATAGAGCTTATTTTGTTTTGTTCATTTTAGGTTACAGGTAGTGCTTCCGAGGTGATCTTTACATTTACTAATTTTTCTAAATTTTTCCCCTGCTTGTTTCAAGTCTGTGAACATGCCCTTTGCAGTGACAGTTCAAGTCACCAAACAAGGCACAAGTGAAACATCTTGCTCATTCAAGGAAACATGTGTGGATGGCCTTCTTTTTCAATGCCATCTGTCTGCTCCCACATTAGTCTCTGCATGTAGAGCTATTGCCCTCTTGCTGAAATTTATCTTCTGATTTGAAATGTAGATAATTTTACCTGGTTAACTTCAGACATATATTGGCTATCTTTTCAATTCATATTTTGAAGAACTGAAAAAATATATACTGCAAGGTAGTAGAAAATCCTTTCCCCATGTAGGTATATTTTATTGCCTGCAAGATGAAAAGGAACAACTATTTTTTTTTCTGCCAGCACAGCTGATTTTTCTACATATTATGAATAACTAAATCCAGATAAATAAGCATGTTACAGAATAATTGGCTTTATCCTTTGCCCACCAGATATAAACTATGCTTTTAATTTTCTCTATTCCTTATTCATTTTTTGATATAAATGTTCAATAGGGGCTTAAATCCTTTTCCCAAGCTTCTCCTTTATCATGTTTCTAATTACCTAGCCTAATTGCTCAGAACCTTTAAAAGCTTGTGAAGTTTTTAAATGGTTTTCTTTAATTATGATTCTTTAGTGAAGAAAATGCGGCTAAACAAAAGTTAAAGCTGAACACTGAATATCTGTGTTACAGAAGTAAAAAGAAGGACATGAAATGTTTGCTTTAAAAACATAGCCAAGGAAAAGTGATTTTTATAATGATATCTTATAGGCCACTTAGACAATATAAAAGACTCAAGATTCATGGTGACAAACTGATCTAATGAAAAGATTCATACATAATATAAATAGCACAGTATACGTACTAGAGCCTGTCCCTTTTTGTTTCTATAATTTACACATGCATCCAGTCAGAACAGTAAGAAAGGATTATTATATATTTCAGATAGACACTTTCTGCCCAGTATAGAAATTCAGAACCCTAATTCAGATCTCAAGACAAAGACAATTATCAGCAGCGGCAAAGGTATGGTTGACACCTTCCTAGTGGTTAAGTTTCTGTCTAACTGGGTTCTAAAACAAATGTGATTGAGACCTCTGTCAAAAAAATTTAAAAAAAGCTCTGTGCTGGGAAAATGTCATTTTATATGCTTGTGACTTTTAAAAATATTGTAGTGAATAAAGCTATATATTATAAAACTTTATTTGGCACATGGTACAAACAAAACTGTATAGATCCAAGCCAGGTATTGAACTCAGAATTTGGTTTGCTTTGGAGTGGCATAGACTGGAAGGGTCCAGTTACTTCTAGAGATTCTAATGATAGCTGGAGGGTCAGGAACAGAGGCAGGGATGCAGATAAGAAGCATGTGACAATGTTGCTTTAGGGATCAGCGTTTGGGAATGTGAGCCCAGAAGGCAGAGGGGAAGTAGAGTGTGAAGTTGGGCAGAAAAGTAGAATGAAAGAGGATTAGGATTTGAGAAAAGAATGTCAGGATGAGATTGTCTGAGGCAGTACACGTGGAAATTGAGGCCTCATATGAGCAGGTTTGATAAGGGAATAGAGAAGAGATGTGGACTGGATGGGGCCAGCAGTTAGTTAAGGTGTGGTGGGCAGATTCAGTTGTGATGGAGCCATGGGAAGGTACAGAAATAGAGTTAACTGGCAGAATTAATAGGCAGCCAAGGACTACATTAGTATTGACAAAGAGACAAATCAGAGTCACAAATGTCTACTGACAGATAATGGTTACCTACACGTGGAAATTGGAGGCCAGGTACGAGGCTAGCCATAGGAACCTGAGCCAACAGTGCCAGAAGCTGACCCGTAGGAAACTCTGATATCATCACTAGCGGGAACACTAGCAGGGGAGCTGGCTACCTGAAAGGCACCACCACGGGACTTAGCAAAACGAGCTCCCTCCAGCAGCAACAAACCACGGATGCACAGCCGGAGTGGTGCATTTATGCAAGAGAAAGCAAAAAACCCTTTCCTCGGGGTGCACTCATCTCCACAGCAGTTGGGCAAGGCTCACTGCAGAGCTCATGTGGGTCCTCGCCCAGGTGTCTTTCTGCGATGCCCACTGACTGCCCAGCCACGTGAAGCATTCCTGCCTTGGGCACAATCCCTACAATGTGGGCTACAAATGAGATCAACAGAAGGAAGGGCTTCATTTTTCTGTCACTTGTTTATCCAAGACATACTGAGCCTCTGACTTGGCATAGGTGTTGTGTGTGACTATCATCAAGATATGAATCAAAATCAAGCCCCACTTAAAGGACAAGGACATGACCCAGGCTGAAGCTGGTGATGACGGGCAGTCTGACATAACTAGCCCGTGGTAGAGTGAGGCTCCGTCTATCCAGCACTATCAAGATATCTACACGTATTTCTGCATGTAAGTGCACTACTCAAAAGAAAGAGAAAGCTTATTAAAGACAGAATGCTCTTCTATTGCAAAATTTAGGGTAGAAATTGTAAAACGCAGACTGCCGACATTCCCATATATAGACAAACTTGGTAACTAGGAGTACGTTTAGTCACATAAATTTCTATGGAATATATTGAGGTTCTGGGATCTGACATTATCAATATTTAGCCGTGTAAATATAAATACCATATGTAATGCTCTTAGAACTCAATGTACATTAAGTTCCTTTCCGGCTGTGTAGTTCTCTGTTTATAAACTACCAGTCTATTTGATGTCTAAATGAAAGATAATATTTATACAGCACTAATCATGCTGTCCTTAGTACTTTGGGTAGTGACATATTTAATCCACTCAAAAACACTGTGAAAGGACCACTTTTATTATCTGCAGTTTACAGTTGAGGAAATTAATGGAGAAAGGGGTTACTCACAGCTGCAAAGTGACAGAGATTTGAATGCAGGAAACCTGTCCCCAGAGTCACTGCCAGTATCTAAGATACCACCACACATCGTATTTCTTATGTAGCAAAACTTTTATCCGAACATCAATGCAACTGGAAACCTAGTATTTAAAATAAGCAAATACTGGGGCGCCTGGGTGGCTCAGTCAGTTAGGCGTCCGACTTCAGCTCAGGTCACGATCTCGCGGTCCGTGAGTTCGAGCCCCGTGTCAGGCTCTGGACTGATGGCTCAGAGCCTGGAGCCTGCTTCCGATTCTGTGTCTCCCTCTCTCTGACCCTCCCCTGTTCATGCTCTGTCTCTCCCTGTCTCAAAAATAAATAAACGTTAAAAAAAATTAAAAATAAAATAAAATAAAATAAAATAAAATAAGCAAATACTGAGATGCTTCAGTAGAAGAATGGAGGTTCAGGTGGATGGGTCAGAAGCCTAGATTTCTTGCCTCTTTTCTCCTCCTCCTCCTCCAAACCCTCCCATTCGACAGAGAAGAGAATAAAAATTGCCAGAATAGGGTTGTCTGAGTGGGTCAGTCAGTTAAGCATCCAACTTTGACTCTGGTCATAATCTCGCAGTCCGTGGGTTCAAGACCCAAAACAGGCTCTGTGCTGAGAGCTCAGAGCCTGGAGCCTGCTTCAAATTCTGTGTCTCCCTCTCTCTTTGCCCCTCCCCTGGTCATGCTCTGTTTCTGTCTCTCTCTCAAAAAGAAATAAACATTTAAAAAATTACTAAAATAGGTTCAAAACGAACGGTCTCTAATTCAAGTGCCAATATTTTGACCTTATAACTTTAGATAGCACATACATTCACCTTTGTTTAAAACATACTTACTGCTTTTTATATATCTATCTGGTAAGCAAAACATATTAATCCTATTTTATAGAAAAAAGATAGTTTTGCAGATTCTCCTTGTCAGCATGAAAGATGAATATTATTGTGTAGTTGTGCTCACTAGATTGCAATTACTTTCTCAGCAGTATATTAATTAGTCAACTGCAGTAGTCTAGAACTCTTTGATGCTAGGTAATGAGATTAATAATAGATTTCTATCAACCCTCCCAAAGCTACAACAGGCATCAAGTACTTCTAATCTGTATTGCCTGTATGTGACATGAAAAAGCTCTTCAGGTGTCCGCAGCTAAATGGGGATCATCATGTTCAACACAGCACATGTTCAGCACAGTATCTAGTGCTTCCAAGGGTAACATCTACGAGAACAGCATTCCAATATCCCATTGCAAACCTGGTGTACAATGGACTGGCTCGTTTCAGTTAGGTATATGAAGTTGCAAGTGCTTTCCTATAGGAGTAATTCGATGCTAGCTATAGCCTGATGGATCGTAGCTTCTAAGACACACAAGCCTGCAGGTTAGGCACTGGGCACACCACAGATAATGAGTGTTGAGAAATATTTATTGTAAAAAGAAACTATCAAGGATTTCTCTTCATGAGGCATTCATAATTTTCCAGAGAGAAAACTGTTTTGTGTGGAGTAAAAGTCATGAATCATAGAAATATTATCTAAAAATTAAAGCTGGACTATGTATTATAAGTCCTTACATGTACACATAGAAACACTAAAATCCATGCTCATTGTGTATATGGTTATTCTGCCTTGTACAGTTCAAGCATACTCATTTCTTTCTTTTAAGGTCTTAGCATACCTTCATTTGGCCAGTAGAAGTATGCTATGACTTCTTTGACATGCAGGACTTCCTAATCATGTCAGAACCCCAAAAGAGCTGCCTTCTCCTAGGGACCCTCTCTCGTGAAAGACCCACTATAAGAAATTGAACTCCTACATTCTAGATTATGTCCCCTGACTACTTGAAACATTGGCACCATGAACGTGAATTTTAAAGCTTTGCCCTTTTCATTTTCTTACAAAACATGTGGAGTGACATCTGCATAATGTTGGTGGTCCCATCACCAGTATCTAGAGGGTATCTCTGGGTAAGCATTTATTTGTTTAAGATTATGTTCACTGAACACTATTCATATATATATATATATATATATATATATATATATATATGTATGTGTGTGTGTACAAATATATATATATATACACACACACATACATATATATACATATACACATATACAAATATTCACTATATACAGATATATATATATATACATACATATGTACATATATACAGATATTCATTCCAGAAAATGTTTGGCCAAATTCTCATTTATAGACTTAATGCTCCCAAACATTCATAGTGTGTTAATATTTTTCTTTGTTATGAAAAGTATAAGAAAAAAACATTATATATAGAAATATCTATATTTATAAATATACAAAAATTGTGAATATTAATTATTGATCTCAAATACATTACAGCAACATTTCTAAGCAATTTTCTCAAAAGGATAAGTTTTGCTTTTGCACCAAAGAGAACATGTGATATTTGTAAAGCTCCCTGAGATAAATGTCTGCACGTATTGTTTGTTAACACGGATCCTATAGATTACCGGGATCTGTGCTCTGAGATGACCTCAAAGAAGCTGAAGGAGTAATGACTAGTCCTCTTTGCTGGCTGTTATTTCTGCCCAGAAGAGGGTATCCTAAGGCTCAGAATATCAAGAAAGTAAGTTCTCATGTAGTTGTGGGCAAAAGCATGGTGTCATAGTAGACTCTAACCAAAGACTAGAAACCATGAGATCCGCATGTGCATTGAAAGATTGTAGTATGGGAGGCTTAGTGTGTGTTTATGTGAATGTGTGAGAGTGTGTGTGTGTGTGTGTGTGTGTGTGTGTGTGTGTGTAGTAAAATTGGAATAATAAAAACCATAACAGAATGAGAGAGCCTACACTGCCTTCCCTTTCTTTGACATCCTCCCTTTGACACAGTGGCCCTATTATTGTCCTGTAAGATTCGATTGATACAGTTAGTTTAATGAGAAAACTGACACCACTATTTTTCAGGGCTGACTTAGTGTATTCTTCATTTATCATTATGCTTTGAATTAGATGCATTAAGTTGACAATGCTGAGTGCACTAGAGTGTCCTAAATGTCTGCTAGGTTGCCATGTGACAGAAAGGGACCAAAGAAAATTTCCAACCTGTGAGATTTAAAGTGCATTCCCAGAAAGAATGGGTTTTATTATCAAGTCACATTCCTCAATTAAACAAATATCCTCTTACATTACAATAAATATCCTCTAAGCCAGAAGTCAGTCTCTTGTAAAAGGTTTTTTTGTTGTTGAATTCCCTGTATGTAAGTGTTCCCGGATGTCAAGTACAACGTTTTACCTGCCCTCTTTAGGGTCACATGAAGGTTCTATTCATCTGACTCAGTGCACGTTTACCAACTTCAGGGCTTTGCCGTGTTACAAGGTTCTAGCCCAGTTTTGAAGCTGGGAATAGCCCCTGTTTCCTCTTCCCCTTGCATACTGATGGCTAATGTTCTTCAATTTTATTTGATTATTTGCTTTAAAGCAAGCTTAAGAAACTTTTTTTATCATTAGAACTTTAAATATTGAACACGCTTTGAGAAGCTCTAAAATAAATATATATTTTGTTCAGTTTTCCATAGCATATTATTTTAACCCTACTTTTCACACAGACATTCTTTTTAAAAAATGACAGATTAATATCTCTTAGAAGACTGGTATTCTGAAAAAGGTTTGGGAAGTTCTTGTTTAAAGCTTTGTCTCCTATTGAAATGCAAACGAAATTACACATTAAGCTGTACCATTTCACTAGGTATAAGTTCTATTTATCAAATCTTTTCCTAACAGGCTTCAAAGAAAGGGAGGAGGAGGGAATATGAGGACACTGATGTGGGCAGAACGTTAAACCTTGGCCCAGTGTATAATTTTGTTTCAGAATATTTTGGGGCACATGTGGTCAAAAGAATATATTTTAAATCAAGATCCAGAACATTCTGCTCCTACCTGGTGCTATGGGTATTTGGAAGCACATTTGAATGGATCATTGATTTATTGAAATCAAAGAATTCAGTGGTTTTCTGTGTGGGCTTATTAGTATTTGTGTTAGTCATTTTTCTGTGTATTAACATTTTAATATAATGTTTATGTAAGAGGAATAAATAAGTAAATTATAACATTGTAAAAGTAAACATCAAAGATTTTCAAAATTATGATGTTTAGTCATGATTTTACAATCTTGGTCTCTGAATTATTATTACTACTACCATTATTGTCTCTTCAGCACCACAATCACCCAAATTTTCCTTTGATTTCCTGTGATCATGTAGTTGGTGGTTGTTATGAGGTGAACTGTATCCTCTCCAAATTCCTATGTTGAAGTCCTGCCACCAGAGCCTCAGAATGTGAATGTATTTCGTTATAGGGTATTTAAAGAGTTCATTAAAGTCAAATGAGGTAATCAGAGTGGACCCGAATCCAATTTGACTGGTCTCCTTATAAGAAGAGGTGATTAGGACACAGACAGAAGGATGACCACATGAGGACAGACAGAAGACAGCTGTCTGCAAGCTGAGGGGACAGGTTTCGGTAGAAGTCAAATATATTGACACCTTGATCTTGGACTTCCAGCCTCTAGAATTAGGAGAAAATACCCTTTCTGTTGCTTACTTCATCCAGACTGTGGTATTGATTCTGTTATGTCAGACTCAGCCAACAAATGCAGTGATTATACAGGATATTTTCTTTTTACTCCATCCAAATGCAATCTCTGTGCTTCTCTTGCTCTGTCCAAGCTAATCTTTATGAAGCCTGATCAAGGCCTCTCTTTCCCAATGGCTTCAAGCTGGGTTCAGTGAAAAGGAAACATCAGCAGAGGATCTGTGACCAGAAGAGTAAGATACAGCCATTACTCTCCTGGCTTCTGGCTAGGTGTCTTCAGGTACCTGGCCCTCCTTAAAAACCATGACTCCTGTTCAGCTGCCCTTACAGCTTCTGCTTACCAGCTCAGGTTTCTGACTAACCTCCCTTCCTTTGCCCAAAGTCTAAGGCTGGTAGGACTCCTGTCTGTTGCCCCACACTTGGGTACTTCCCACATCTTTGTATATAACAACCTTATTGGCTTCCTCAGTAACTCCATTTCAACCTGTGTGCTGCTCCTGCCAGGGAGGGTACTGAGGCAGCAGTTTCGTGGATGTGAAAGGAACAGTCTACTCTTAGCAAGACCAAATAAAAAAGTCAGTGTAACCTGCTTGAATACATACTTTATGGTAATACATGGTCTCTTTTTTTCCTTATTCCTTTATATTAAATCTGATAGTGCCTTAAATAGATGGTACAATCAATGAGTAATTAGTGAGTAGCTATCTTACAATACCTTTTAAAGATGTTCATCTGCTAGAGTTGATGCTTTTAATCTTCTAAACATAATTGCAGGTTACTCTAAGGAATCAGAGAGGCAGAATTAATGTTAGCATTTCTTAATGCACATGGTCTCAAAACCTTTTTTCACTCAATCTCACCCTATTTATCTCCTTTTTTACTACAAAGGGTTTACTATAAAGGGTTTCTATATTCACAAATATAGAAATTGGGAAAAGTGAAAAATTTGGTTTAATAAATATAATGTATATTAAATACCATTAACTCTTATTTATATTGAGGAAGAGATCCTTGAAATTAAAACTATACTAAAATTATTTTACTATAAATGGTTTGAAATGATTACCAAACATACTCTAAGACACAAATCAGTTACCAATTCTAACCTTATGTAATTCCTTCATCAGATTTCAAGATTTTTAACATGTTATGTTTTTCATAAGCCATTTGTCAGTATATTGTGCTAAATATTTATAATAATTGTACCTCTGCTGCCATCTAGACTTTAAGGGAAAGCATTGCATCTAGATTTGGATGAGGTGATGCATAAAAAAGAAATGCTGATGCATAAGAGAATTATCTGCCAAAATTTGGTTACATTAATTTTAACAAACTGTTGAAAAAATCTTCATAAGAAACTTCCAAATAAATTTGTTTAATTATTACATAGTGTAATATACTCAAGCTTAGTTTATTAGTTAACCTTTAATGGACGAGGAAAGAAAAGGGAAATATATATATAAAATGATGAAACAAGTTTTCAGTAGAATGAGCAACACTGTAAATTAACATGATCAATTAAGGTTTATAGTGGATGTATTTACTGTTTTAACATTGATCTCTCAATTAAAATTAATCTACAACCATTAATTGCTCTTTTAGAATATGGCTGCCCCCACCATTACCTATTCATAAATTTCATTGGGCAGCCGAGGGAAGCTATAAATGTCAGGCTTTGGGGAGAATGAGCGTCAGGTTCAAATCCCAGTTCTGACACTTACAAGCCAGGTGAACTTCAGCAAGTTGTTCAACCTGTCAAAGTGTCATGTTCCCCATCAATAGCAAGGAGATAATAATACCTGCCAGGTAGGCTTGTTTTGAGGATTAAATCTGATGACATAATACCTGTGCTGGACACAGTGTTCAGGACATTTTACCTGGCAGAGTAGATGCCAGCTCTCTTAGCTCTCAAGCCAGGCATCTCACAGAATTTCTTAGAGATACTGTAGTCCTTCCCTACACAGCCAGAAAGTTGCCTTTAAAATTTAGCATGTATTATCTTTGCTGTTTTAATTTTCTGATTAGAAACTTCATCTACATTTAACTTAAAAATTCAGATGCTGCAGAAAAAAAGGTTGATAGATAAGACAGATGATAGACGATAAATAGATAGATAGATGATAAATAGATAGATAGATACAGTTCATCACAATTCCACCCTCTCATCATCCCCAAAAGAGATCTACTAGCAAGATACAATACATATTGCTCTCTTTATTTTTCTTTTTCTATACATCTGCTGGCATAGTTTGTATTATTTTTACACTAACGAGATTAGTGTGTGCATTCTATTGTAAGCGGAATCTTAACAGTAACTCTCTGATCTGAAGTTCATTCGGTTTGACACCTGTTTCGGCATGTTTTCACACCAGAGAATTAGATTTGATTTGAGAAACACTGAAAAAATAATGCAAAATATTGCTGGAGATTTCTTAGAGAAATGAAGGTATCCCCAAAGTACCACTTTTCCTTCAACTGCCACCTCTCTTCTCTTGCTTGCTCTCTCTCCTCCAGCCCCCGCATGCCCTGGGGCTTTAGCTAACCTACCCTTGCCTCCATTCACAAGTAACCACATTGCCTGCCATCTCTTTCCTTCCTTAGAGCAATTTAGCTCTCTCTTAGTGTATCTCATGAATAGAAGATTTCCTGTAGATTCTGCACAAAATGCCAAGGATGAAGGGGTCAAGGGTAGAGAATTGTAAGTAATTACTTTTTTGCTTTTATTACATTGATTTTCAACAAACTTTTTCACTTAAAAATTTTTTCCTGGGTAATGTAACAACCAAGGTCTCAGACAGAAAAAGATGTTGGACTCAAAGGATTTAACTGAGGAACTCTGTGTAATGAAAGGAACTTTTACAGATGTCTGGAGAGAATTTAGGGAACACACATGGATGGTTACTGCTCCCAGGGAATAGCAATACTGAGAATCCATTAGAAGCCGTAGGCCACTTGGCCACAGGAGGCAGTGGTGTTATAGATGCTGAGGCTGTTCTATCACAAGTTTTGACCTTAGACCTTGGCCACTGTCTAGGTTGGAATGCATTCCCTGGATTTTGGCTCATTCTACTTCTCTTAAATGGAACCTAAACAGACCATGAGCACAGAGCAGTACAGAGAAAGAGGCAAGTGGATGAGAGGAAGGAAAGGGAGGGAGGGGGAGGATGCTGGAAACAAATGGCACACAGAGACCTCCTTCAATACATGAAGGACATAGAGGATTTCTTCTCAGCAAGTAGTTCTCCTAGGGCCAGGAGGCAGAAAATATATGGTTTGCCTCCTGTTTATGTTCTTTTCTTAAATTTTCCTCTTTAGTGAGCTCCAGATTATTTAAAAGAAGTCTGTTTCTTATTAGCATGAAGTTATTTTATATCTACTAACATAGGCTTGGTATAACCTAAAAGTTTAATAAACAGAATTGAGTTGAAATCTATGCAAGATAGATTTATAAAGAATTCATGTATTCTTTTTTTTTAAAATTTTTAAACTTTTTTTAAATTTATTTTTGAGACAGAGACAGTGCATGAACGGGGCAGGGGCAGAGAGAGAGGGAGACACAGAATCGGAAGCAGTCTCCAGACTCCGAGCCATCAGCCCAGAGCCCGACGCGGGGCTCGAACTCACGGACCGCGAGATCGTGACCTGGCTGAAGTCGGACGGTTAACCGACTGAGCCACCCAGGCGCCCCAAGAATTCATGTATTCTTAATGGAAGCAATGAAGCACCATCCTATTTCAAAATTTTGAATATTTATGCATGCAGGTTACTGAATGTATATAGTGTGGCTGAATGTCACATGGGCTCTCTTTGTTGTTACTTAGATTATACAATATCAGTTTATTTAAAACTCCACTCTAAATGAATGATTTTTAAGAATGCATCAATGAGCTGTTATGCATTAAAGCCCATCCGAACTTAGTGGCTTAAAGAAAGCACAATTTGTTACTTCTCATAACTCCCTTGGGTTATCCATCTGGAAATGTCTTCATCTGGTCTTGTTTAGAATCACTCACATGACTGCGATCATCTGATGGCTAGACTGTGGTTGGAAGCATCACTTGCAAGTTGAGCAGTTGGTGCTGGCTGTCATTTTTTTCTCTTTATTTTCCTTCACAGGCCCTCTTATCCTGCAAAAGACTAGACTTCCACATAGAGACAGTTTTGAGCTCCTAGAGAGTGAAATATCTGGCCTTGGGAGTAACACATGGTCACTTCTTCCACATTCTATTGGTCAAAATAAGGCAAAACAGATTCCAGAGGACAGGAAACAAGATCCACCTTACTAAGTAGTTAAGCAGCAAAATCACATTGAAAACAGGCATGCTTGGTGGAGATGATTTTGCCATCTTTGCCAACAATCTACCACAAATCTCACTGGTCATTTAACAGTGTTATCCAAATTTACAAATTCGAGTCAATTCTTTTATACAGCTTATATTGCTCCCCACTCCTGTGAGATTATAATAGTTAACGTTTATAGGTCAGTATTGAACACCATACTCTTAACTCTTAGTAAAATTATGAAATATCTTATCCTTGTAATAAAAAGCCTGACTCCACTTTATGGTATTTGATTGTCAACAGCAGTTAAGCCTTCCCCTTCTTTTCCCCCCTCTGTTCCATATCTGGCCAAACTGATAAGAATGCCCAGGTGCTCTCTCTTTTGGTGCCAATAAGCGTTTCAACCCACATAAGAGTCTAATAGTGCAGGAGCCCTCAAACCTTGCCGCACACCCTAAGCATCATGAAAAAACCAAGACAGTCACATTTCTCTGTCTTCTGAAGTCATTTTGGATCAGTTTTGGAGGACTGCCTAGAAATCTTCCTTATATAAATAATGAAAACTTTGTGTGTGTGTGTGTGTGTGTGTGTGTGTGTGTGTGTGTGTGTGTGTATTTCCATACATTTTGACAGCTGAACTAAATTTTGAGTGGTGGTCCATCCTTTATCTTAAAAGTGGTCACAACAGTTGGCATCGTGAACAGGATTGTCTGGACAATAGCAATCACCACCAGCAGTATTTCTTTTCTTGCTTTGGCTTGCTAACTGACTCTGCTACCTGCTGACAAGCAAGCACTCTGAGCTGTGCTGCTTTGTGTTGTGTTTTCTGAATACTACCTAAGTTGGATACTTTGATAATTGACACTTAGGAACAGAAGTTTGAAATTGGATTCTTCTTATTGTGGCTCCAGATCATATATCTATTCCCAGACATATCTATGTGTCTTAGATTTATCCATGTGTCTTGATTTCAACACAAATTGTGACTAACACTGGACTCCAGGAAAGGACTCTTAGCTTATGACTGATTGGTTAGGACCAGGCATTTGTCCCTGTTCATAGAGTGCTCTGTCCAATAAAAAACAAACAAACAAACAAACAAACAAAAAAACCAAACCTGGACTGTCATTAATATGGAGGAAGAACAACACTATCTGAAGAGCAGTCATTATTTGAGGATTTGAATTCCTAAGGTCCACAGTTCTGAAGGCAGATGTCTCATTAGAACTCTACAAAATGTCTTTGCTGGTGCTGCTATCTATGCTCCTATCTTCAGAAAACACCTTTATCCTCAGGGTTATAGGGAAAACTTGTATAACAACCCTGTGGCACAACCAATGGGCTAAACATTTCCATGGGGGAAGCCCTTACCCCTGATGATACTGATTTGAGGCTTTCTGGGGGAAGGAATGTATAATTTATGAATGATGCAAATTAGAGGAATCCCCTCAAATTTCATCCAGTAACCACCAGAAAGACAAAGAAAGAGAAAGAGATGGAGAGAAAAAGAGGGAGAGAAAGAGAGAGAGAGAGAGAGAGAGAGAGAGAGAGAGTTGAGAGAGATGGGACAAAAGAAGAAAAACAAAAAAACACAGAAATTTGCATATAGGCAAAGGAGGACACTTAAAAAAATTACCTGAAACAGAAGTTCACAATTCGACAAAATTGAAATCCAAAATTTACTAAAAGAATGTATATGACAAAAAGAGTAATGATTGGCTTGTGTATGTCTACAAAATACATCATGAATTTACTTTAACATCTGATGAAATGCACCAATTGGAAAATCTTCATGGCCTTTATCATTAGTGGGGCAAAAATTACAGTTATACCTGGGATTCCACTAACTTTCAACAAGGTACTCCCTATAATCTTAGGGGAGTTACTCAATATGAAATAGAAGAACAAACCAATGTGCCTTACCTTAGCCATTGGAATTATTGCCTAAATTCCTATGATCATCACACCCATAGTCCAAAAACACTGGACAGTGAACATGGGCAATGTGATGCAATGAATAATAAATTAAAATTAAATTAAAATTTTCGCACTTACAAATTGACTTGACACAATCAGGCTTTCCAGACCCATCCCTTGCCTCCCATTAAAACAGTTAATAAACTCAATGTAATGTAAAATAAGACTTTCAAGGATTGAAACCCATTATACAAGACCTATTTAGAAAAGGATGGATTATCCTCACAGATTCTGCATTTAAGAGACCAATTTGACCTGTTCTTTAACTTCAAAATGATAGTGACTTTCTGTGGATAACTACAAACTTAATGCCATGTTCCCACCTGTTAAGGTTCCTATATGATGCCAGAGGAGTTCACCCATCTCTTTAACCCCTTGACTTCCTAGAAAGTCACTTGGGATATACTGAGTGAACAGAAATGGTAGTCCATACACTTTACTGATGGAATCACCGGTATGCTCACTAAAGAGTTGCTGCTTTTTATTTCTTAATTGGGATAATTCCAATAAAGAAGAAACAAAAAGGTCAATACAGTTGGCCATATTTCAAGTAATCATCTTAGCACTGATGCCCTGGCCAGCAATCAGCCTCATCTGCACATTTTTACTGAATTTTGGACCATTGCCAAAGATCTTGCTGTTTAGTCTGGCCAATGACAATAATAACAATTCTTTGCCCAAGGAATTTCCTCTAGGGTACACAATTCTGGGAATTTCTTGCCTTATAGATACTCAAAATCCAAATTAAGATTACATCATCTCTGTACCTTTTAAAGTCACAATACAAGTCCCCATCGAGACACTCTTTACTCTCTTTGGAGTTCCACATATCAGCAGTAGTGACTCATTTTACTTCCCAAAATACACAATACTGAGCTCTTGAATAAGGCATTCAACAGAACTTTCACTTGCCTTACTTGCTTCTGACTGCAGGCCTCCTGAGCCCAAAATAATGATTTTTGTCATCCCGCAAACATCTGAAGTGAAGAGGAATAAAAGGGGCTGATTCCGGTTTTTGATGTTTGAGTGCTGCCATATTTTAAGCTTCACCCTGTCCTCTTCTCCTTCTGCTGAATATTTTGGCAAGTTGATGAGAAACTTTAGGCGCTTTCTCCATTAGTGCCTGTGGCAGGTTAAAGTCACACAAGCCCATGACAGGGTGGGAACCCTCACTGCATCCTCTCTCGCTAAAGACCACAAAAACTCCAAGCCAGTCTCTTTCCCCTGTTCTCTCAAGCCATGCTCAGACTAGTTTTGGAAACCAGCCCTGCTCTTCCATGAATGCCTCATCACATGGGTAATAAAACTTTTTTCTTTTTTTTAAGATGTTGATCCCTAAGACTTCAGAGTTTTTATTTTTTATTTATTTGTTTTTAATGTTTGGTTATTTTTGAGAGAAAGTACAAGCACAAGCAGGCTAAGGGCAGAGAGAAAAGGAGACACACAATCTGAAGTGGGCTCCAAGCTCCTAGCTGTCAGCACAGAGCCTGATGCTGGGCTTGAACCCACGAACTGGGAGATCATGACCTGAGCTGAAGTCAGATGCTTAAGCAACTGAGCCATCCAGGTGCCCCAGTAATAAATCTTCCCATATATCCTTTTGTTGTGTGTGTGTGTGCATGTTTAGGCTTGACGTCAGATCAAATTTTGGGCAGGAACAGGGGCCATCCTGCTTCTTCAGAGAGACCACAACAGTCTTTTAATCTTGTTTTTAGGAAGACAGTGTGATTTAGTGAAGCAACATAGACTTTGAAGTTAGACAAACAAGGATTTTATTTCTGAATCTGCTACTTCTTAGCTAAGTAACCTTTGAGCAAGCTGCTTAATGTCTCAGACTCAGCTTACGAGACATGAATAAATATTTCCAAGATCAAAGAATGTAAAAGCTGATGTGAAAGGAGCACTCATGTAAATAAGGAAGGACTCAAACAAGAATTCCCCGTTTATATCTTTGTCACATTCATTTGATGTTTAAATCTTGAGTCTGCATGCAAAGGTGGCCAAATCCCCAATGCCATGTTAAGAAAGACATTCTGTAGAACAAACAATCTTATCTTCATACGGTCACCAACCCTGAAAAAGTTTGCCTCTTTCTGGCCTTCATAGTACCTGTCCCATTCTTTTTCCTTGTTGCCAAGTCTACTTAATCATTTCTATGTTTTCTTTTTAGTCCCCAAACCCAATAAATACCTTATAAAAATCTTTTTTTTAACATTGTTGTTATTAAAAAGTGCTCAACTCAGTTTACCTACGTGATTGGACCATGACAACTTATACAGACTACCTATGATTTATACAAGTTTGTCAAGAAGCCATTCTCTTATGGTGGTAGAAGAAAACTTCTCTACTGATGTAATACAGAGAAATATCAAGCCCCGGGCACATCCTTTTTGTAACATTCAAATAGAAAGAGCTTATTGGTTAAGAAATAAGACTGTATTTTAATCCCTGTACCTCTCCTTAGTAGCTAAGACTTAGGGCAATTTACTTAGCTCTTTTAAATCTAGGTTTCCTCATCTACAAAATAGGAGATATTATTGTGCCCACATAGGGGTGCTTAGAGAATTAAGTGAAATAAAGTATTTAAACTGTTTAGAACAATGACTAGCAGATAAGAAGAACATTTATATAAGTTGTCATAACTACACAGTGTAAAGCCGAAAACTCTCCCTGAAGAGGAATACCTATGATACTGTATTTGAATAATGTGTTGATTCTTCTATAGATACACATCTGCTTGCATCAGAAATACACGATTAAAGGTATTTTCCTTCTTTAGATTGCATGATGTATGACTTGTCGAAGCATACACTGGATACAGGCAGTATTTGTTACACTAGGAAAATAAGATGCCATGGAATGCTCAAAATAGTGGCATTTGAGAGTGACTACGATGACTATGAGACATAAAATGAGAGTGGTGGTTTTAAAAATGTGCATACAAACACCTTAACACACCTCCCTTCAAGACATGATTAATTTTCTTCTTCTTGAGTATGGGGGGAATTTGGTGACTCACTTTTAATGAATAGAATGCAACAGGCAGAAGGATGCTTTGTCACTTCTGAGATTAGCTTCTACAGAAAATGCAACTTCAATTCTGGGTTCACACACTTTTTATTGGATCAGTTACTCTGGGGAAGCCAGCTGCCATGTCATGGCAGTCAGGCTTGAGAGAGGCCCATGTGTGAGGAACTGAAATCTCTGTCAAACAGCAAGAAAAACACTGAGACCTGAAAAGTGCCATGTGGCTGAGGTTGGAAAGGGACCCGCCCCCCAGTTAAGCCTTCAGATGAGACAGTAGTCTTGGCTGACAGCTTGACCACAACCTCATGAGACACCGTATGCCAGAGGACCCAGCTCCATTAATCCCTGGTTCCTGACCTGTGAAACTGAAAAATGATAAGTCTGTGTTGTTTTAATTTGCTTAGACTTAGAGGTAATTTAATCCATAGCACTAGATAACTAATACAGATGGACTAGAGGTTGTTGGATTAATTTAAGTGTGAAAAACTAGAAATTAGACTAAATGGAGGCAGTGTGAAAAGATGGAAAATACCTTTTATGAAGATTAGACATAATCAGAACATATATACATACATAGTATAAATACATACACACATTATACATTGTAACAGAATATAATGTATATTATACTCATTATCAGAAAAAGTCATTAGTAAACAAATTAATTTTAGTGTCTGACTAGAGGAAGTAGAGGTATGGAGTTTTGAACCTAGAAGAAATCACAATTACACAAATCGCTGACCCAACTTGAATTTAAAGAATCACAGCAGTTCTCAATTTCACATTGTACTAAGTCAGCAGCTCCAATGACATAGGCAGCAACCTCAACAATTTGTACTAAAAAGAACATAATATATGGCAAATTACAACCATGAATTTTTGAACAAATATACCCCATACAATAATAATACTTTGCTACAGACTCATTTCACAAACTCACCAATATAACCTTTATTTGCTTATTTTTAAAGAAAAAGAATCCTAGATACTTGACAACAAGGTTTTTCCATGTGTGAAAGTTATTGAAAATTTGGAGTATGATGGCCATAGTGCAAAAATGTAAGTTCTATTAGAACGTGTATGGTAACTTGACATCATAAAACTATACAATGAACAATAAAACTTTAAAAGGAGTAACTTCTAATGAGGAATAGAATCATCAGTTCATAAATTTTATGGTTCTGCAATTAGGTTGTGGTTGGTAGAGCAGGCTAAAGTTTAAAACTAAGGGCTCATGACATCTGTAAACATGAGAAATTGCAACTACTGTCGATTGGAGAATCTCCCTTAACATACACACACATAAAATGCCCACATTCAAAAATGGGTTCACCATATTTTTGTTCACTGGACAGTCTGTAGCTTAGAAAACTTAATATTTGTTCCTGGACAGAGGTTACTGTAAAAGCTTTCTATGTCCCTGCAGTTTCATTTTTCTAAGTAGAGATTTTAAGAACCCACACTCCTAGGGACTACCAGCTTTTAGGGGCATAATCCTATGCATACAGTGTTGAAGATTTTGTCCAATGAACTCTACATTTCACAACAAAGAATAAATTAAATGCATTGAAGAAAATACCTCTTTATCGACACATAATTGCCCATAATATTTTAATTCACTTTATAAAGCTGTTTTTCCCACTGTACAAGTTTCCACGTGAATATTTTCTGTAATTTAACTTTTTCAATAATTCTACCAGTTAGTATGTAATAGATATAGTGATTTCTTTTTGGTAAAGTTGGAAATAAATGTTGCCATTTTTTTCAAGTGATGTGTGGAATCACTGAAATCACAAATAAAACTTGTTTATGAGACAAATATAGAGACCTCATATAATGTATAGGAAAGCCTCCTTAAGATTCCAGAAAATTTAAAATCACACCGTGTATGTTCTTTCTAACATTTTTAAATTTCTGTTTTCCGTGAAGAAATATAATAAAATCTATGCAATGAAAAATATTTTTTTACTTGTCTTCTCGGGCCTCAGGGTACATCATCGGCTTTGCTGAAAAATTTGAATCACATGTTACGGAAGAAAAATGCCATAATATATAAGGAATGGTGGAGCTACCAAACAGAATAAATCAGGTTGAGTCCTTGGAGTATGTAGCAACAAGATAAAGGATCTACGGAATGTTGAAGGATTTAGCATTCTTTTCTTCAGACCTGGGTTTGAATTCCACTTTCTCAGCTAAATACCCATAGAATCTTAAATGTGATCTTAAAATGTTCTGAACTATAATTTCTTCATTGGTAATGTGGGGATATCAAGAATACTAACTTCCAATAATTGTTCAGAATATTAAGGAAGATAATATATTTGAGGCATTTAGCATAGAATCTAGCATTCTGCCTACCACTGTCCATAACCCTTGAGTGTGTGTGTGTGCACGTGTGCGCGTGTGTGTTTATAATTTGCTGGCTATTTTATGGTTATCACCATTATTAGTGGCATAATTAATATTCTCACAATATTACAAATAGATTTGATTCTTTATTTTGAATTTATAAGGAAGCTGAAGTACTGAGAGTTTAGATAATTTGCTTGTATTTCCACAGCGAGTAATGGTAAAGCCATGATGTGATTTTAAGTTTTTCTGACACAAAACTCATGTTGTTTTAATGTACCATAACACTTCTCTCTCTCTCCTTTTAGAGGCAGAATAGAATCCATAATTCCTGAGTAGTATATAGCCTGACCTGGCTGATAGTGAGGTTGTCAGAATAGATATAAATTACGCAGATAGTTAATCTTTTAAGTAGATAGACTTTAAACTACCCTGAAGAGTGACCAGAAAATCAAGGTAGGATTATATATAAAATCTATATAGTTCTTTAAAATCTAGATGCATGACAAGTAAGATATGCCAATTGTTGCACTGACAAAATAGACAGTGTTATGGCAGCTTAAAAATATCCAGAATATACGTTTATAATAGTCTTTTTCACCATCTGTCTCACAAGTGTCAAACTTGGCTTACGTGTCTGACATGCACAGCTGGTGATAGGCTGCTGTGATCCATCTGCATACAGGCCTCATGCCAGTTGCTTGACTGGTACTAATTTGAGGAGCCTGTGCTCTAAAAATATTAATTTTGTGGGGCGCCAGGGTGGCTCAGTCTGTTAAGCTTTCGACTTCGGCTCAGGTCATGATCTCGCACACTGTGAGTTTGAGCCCCACATCGGGCTCTGTGCTGACAGCTCAGAGCCTGAAACCTGCTTCCAATTCTTTGTCTCCCTCACTCTCTGTCCCTCCCCCACTCATACTCTGTCTCTCCCTGTTCCTCAAAAATGAATAAATGTTAAAAAAATTTAAAATATTCATTTTGTGGCTAATAACTTTTCGTGTGTGTGTGTGTGTGTTTGTGTTTGTGTGTGTGTGTTCAAAATGTCTCAAATAAAATAATGCCACCAAGAGAATGAAAAGAACTAGAATTGGAGTCCTCCTTCTTACTTGCCTCTTGTAGGATATGGTTCTAAATATTTTAAGCACAATTTTCTCATTTTTAAAATAGTAATAGTCAACTTCCCATTGGACTGTTGGATAAATGAAATCACACAAGTAATCCACTAAGGACTATGTTTTCAACATAGTGAATACACATTAACTACCACTACTATTATCCCTCCTACTATTATTGTCATTACAACTGGTACATGATGCAAGGAAAATTATTTGTAATAGAACAATTAAATACAACAAAATCAATTAGAGGCAGTCTAAAAAGTTATCATAAATATCATGAAAGTAGAAGAAAAAAGGTGTGTTGTAATCAAAATTGTATAGCCTTTTAAGTATACAACATAGGAGAAATCACCAAAAAGAGTCAATAAAAACCAAGGAATAAAAGACAAAACTTCTGCACATCAAGAATTACAAAAAAACAAAATTAAAAAATAAATCCTAGCTTATAAAAACCATTTGAAACAATACAATAAATTCTTAATACCTTTACTATATAAAGATCTTTACAACTATGTGAGACACTGAAAACTCCATTTGGAAAACAGCAATACTACATGAACAGGCAATATTCAGGAATATTAAAAATCATTGTTAAACACATGAAAAATGTATATCCTCATTAACAAGGAAAGATAGCCAAATTAACCCAATGATGATTTAATTTCATTTTAGCAATTAGCTATTGTCAAATGATATTAATATTGTTCAGTATACACTAGATCGGTTTGTTAATATCTGCAGGATGTGAGTATAAATCCGGCAACATGTATCGAGAAATTTTAAAAAGTTATCCTGATAATTGAACTCCTATCATGTTTTAATGGCATTTCAGACAAATGTGTTTCCAAAATGTTGATCTCAGTATATTTTTACATCCAAAATTGGAACCAAGTCAAGTATCTGTGAATATGACATTTAATTAATAAATCATTTCATATAAATTTATATTGTTATATGTTTACATTACAAAATACAACTATTAAAAGTCATGAAAACTTGTAAGTAAAAAAGATCATTGCAATATGAAACCGCTGGAAAGAATCATAAGACTATAGGACCAACAATCTCCTCTTCGACTCGCACCCTGTGATTTGGTAGCTCTCTGCAGAACGGTCTGATGGTGGAAATGACAATGACAGAGGCTCCAGCCCTGGGGAGACACAAAGTTTCTCCTCCAGACATATGGAGGGCAGAGCTAGGGCCTGCCTGGGCCGATCACCGAAACCTCCCGCTCCAGTGCCTATCAGCCCAGCCTCCACAAACCGTTCGTGGCTCTCAGAAGCCTGGACTTTGTCAGCCTGAATGGCATTTCCCCACCTTCACCAGGACTCGATGCCAACAAGGCACTGGGCACAGGCATCACGTCACTCTTGCCCACCAGTTTTCCTTGACAGGGAACGTGGAATCACAGATGATTTTTATTTTTGCTTCATATTTTTTAAATTTTATTTTAGATTCCTTATAAGGATCACAAAACTGCTTTATAATTAGATTGTAATTCAGTGACATGATAGTTGGAAGTCCATAAAAGCTATGCAGTCAAAATTGGAGTGTCATAGGAATTCTGTACATTAGAGAGATATTTGAAAACTGATGTTGATGATTCTCACTGCCCAAGTTCTGATGTCTAAATGACAAAGACTCTCTGGCCCTAGAGGACTGAGTAGTCAAAAGGCGATAGAACAGGGACAGGTTTATGTGTCTTCATTTGTCTCCGGGGAGAGTCAGTTCATCTCCGCCTTGAACAAAGAGGGAACACTAATGGTCTTACAAAGGGGGGAATGAAAGGAAATCTCTGACTATTTGTTTTTCCTGAAAACCAACATAACGAATTGTGTGATTCTCCCATGCTGTCTAACAATTATACACAGTGACAAATTGTTTCCTGAGATTGGTTCCAGGTGCTGCACCTGATGCATAATAAAGGAACTCAGTGAAAAATGAACACTTTTCATTTTTCCTAAGGATAAAGGGAACCAAATGATTAGAACATCTTAAATCCACTGCACTATTTTCCTCTCCCTCTTTTTCTCTGTCTCTCTTTCTCTCTCCTCTCCTGTCCTCTCCAATCAAGTCATGACACGTTTTCCTTTTTCCGAAAAGAAATGTGTATTCAATAACAAAAGAAAACTATTTTAAAGATGTCGTTTTTTCAAAGGCAACAGTAAATGACACTTTTTCAGAAAGAAAATAATTGCTTTAGTTGGAGAAAAGTGGAGAATTCTAAAGGTTTATAGTAATTGGAAAAAAAAAAGAGCAAACTGTGATCTAAAAGAACTCCTATATCAGCAACGATCAAACACCTGCTGTGAAAAAAAAGGGTTACCTAGGTAATACACATGGGTATAGATTAGATGTAAACATACATACACACACTATATATACACACACAAATACGTTTCTGTGTGTATGTATACATATATTTCATTAATAGGTTTACATACATATGCATACATAAATTTATATATATTATATTATATTATATTATATTATATTATATTATATTATATCTTCCTTGACCAATGTTAATAAATAGTAACCAGATGGAGAACTATCTTCAATGCATCATTTTATAAACACTGGGGAGGACAACAATATGATATAAGAGATATCTCACTGTATGTACTTGGAGAATTAACAAAATGGCAATGATTTCTAATTTCATTGCAGCATTGACCCTTTACCAGGATGACAATAACAAATTATAACATGACTATTTGCAGCTGAGGCAAAAACTAATTTGGTAAGGTTTAAAGAATAAGACAACACTAAACTGTTACTTTTATGCTGGAATTCCTTATGTGAAACACATTGTTATTTATGCTGTGAAAGCCAAGGAAAAGAGGAGAGACAAAAAAAAAAAGAGAAAGGCAATTTTCTTGTGTTTCTATTACGCTTTATTCATTCATTTTATATTCTTCAACCATCCCTGGGTCTCCTTCTACACACAGTGTACCCTCCCAGGTACAGTGGTCCTTGAACATGAATAAAGCACTCAGAAGTAACCACAGCCCTCCACTCTGCTTGCTCTTTGCAGATGCACTCAGCTCGTACAAAATTAACTCAGATATAATGATATGGAATTTCACTGCTTTTGAAAATTCTATTTGTATTTAACTAATACAAATTCTATTTGTATTTATTTGTACTTAACTCAAAGAGGAAATGTATTTTTAAAATCTTTGTTCTACTTTATACCACTTAGCTGTTGAGTGTCAGGTTACTCTATTTGGGTTATATCTAGCACAACGAAAACTCTTCTGGGGAAAAGGAAGGATGAAGTTGTTTCAGCCTGAATAGATGCCCAAAGCACTTTTCCTGGATATAAAATACTCAGTAAGAAAACATTCAAGGAAGATTGGGTATTTTTCTCTTTATGTTGCTAAATTTTGTCTTTTCTTTTTCTTTTTAAATAAAAACCTTTGGCAGATAAAGGAGTACCTGCCAAGTGATTAAAGGTAAATGAATTAAAAAACTCAAGAATTCTGAAAGAAAAAACTATTCTGAAATATAAGTGCCCCAGACATTTATATCTAAAGTAGAAAGAACTTATCCACTAAAAAACATTGCCATTTGCCATTGAAAATTTTGTTGTTGTTTTATCAAAGGCTAATAATATTTGAATAAAATATTTGATCCAGGGCTCAAGATAACCAGGCCTCCTTTGTTCATTTTTATATTCACTTAAAAATATATATTTTTCAGGTTTTTTTTGTATCCTCATCAATCTTCTAGGCACTGGGAACAGAACAGTAAAAAAAAAAAATTAAAACTAAAAGTCCCTGCCTTCTCCTTGGGAAGAACAAACAATGAACAGTATAATAAATAGTATTTCCGTGGTAAGTGATAATGAAACACAGAATGCTGGGATTTTCTAAAGATACTCAGGAAAGATGGCCCTGCTAAAGGGATATTTGAGCTAAGAACTGAAGGAAGTGAGAGAATATGATGGAAAAAGCCATCATGGGTTGAGGAACAGCAATGGCAAAATCCTGGATGAAGAGAGTCTTCAGTGTGTTTCTGATACAGCAGGGACCAGGATGGCTGGAACAGAAAGAACAGGGTGAAACTATATAATGAGGTCAGACAGATAGGTATTGAGGGTGGAGTACAGATCATATACAGCATTTGATCATTGTAAAAACTTAGGCTTTTACAATGAGTGAAATGAGGAATTAACTAGACTGTTTTGGACAGAAGAGCCACATAAGCAGCCTGCTGTGTTAAAAAAATCACTTGGGCTGCTGGGTTGGAAATACACTGTCTATGGAAAGAAGATATTAGTTTGAGAGCCATTGGCTCATAGATGGCATTGAAAGCAATGAAGTAGATTTAATCCTAGTATTTCTAGTTATGATGCAGCAAGTCCCAAGTGAGTCTTGCTCTCAGGCTATCAACAAAAACATACTAGAGCTACATACTCTTTTTGTTTCCATTTATCAATTAAACAACTGAAGATGCACAGAAATCATAAAATTTTGTTCCAGCTAATCAATCAGAGAGTTGAAGATGCATCAAAATTGAACAAAACTAAATTTCAGTAATATAAGCAGTCTACAGAAAATAAACGTGCAGATTCAGAAAGCTCAGCTACCCCAAACAGGAAATGAGAAAGAAAGAAAAATAAAATATGCCGGGTGTTGTATGTAAGTGTTGAATCACTAAATTGTACACCTGAAACTAATATTACACTGTATATTAACTACTGAAATTTAAATGAAAACAAAAACAAAACAAAACAAAACAAAACAGGACATGCCTAGATACACCAGAATCAAACTGCTAAACGCCAAAGATAAAGATTCAAATTCTAAAGTAACAAGAAAAATGGCACGTTGCAGAAAGGAAACACCAATGCAAACAGGTGTGGAGTTTTTATCAGAACCATGGAAGCCAGATGTCAGAGAATGCAGAAAAAACATATGAACAACTTCACATTTATTCATGATTAAAATTCTAAGTAAACAAGGAATGGAAGGGAACTTCTATAAGCTGATAATGAGCATTTACAAAATATATAATGACGACTATTGAACACTCTCCTTTCTCTAAAATAAGGCAAGGGTATCTGAGGTCACCTGTGCTATTAAAATCATACTAGAGGTCCTCGTTACTGTAACAATGTGAGGCAAAGAAATAAAAGCCATAACAACTGGAAAATAGAATGTTAATCTTTATTTGCAGATGACATAATCACTTAGATAGAAAATCTTAAGGAATCCATATATTAAAAACAAACAAACAAACAAACAAACAAACAAACAAACAAACTTCCAGGGATGCCTGGGTGGCTCAGTTGGTTAAGCGTCCAACTTTGGCCTAAGCCATGGTCATGAGTCTCACTTTGGGCTAGGTCTCATGGTTCATGAGTTTGAGCCTTGCGTTGGCCCTTTGTGCTGACAGGTCAGAGCCTGGAGCCTGCTTCAGATTCTGGGTCTCCCTCTCTCTCTGCCTCTCCCCAACCCGTGCTCTGTCTCTCTCTCTCTCAAAAATAAATAAACATAAAAAAAAAAGCTTCCAGAACTAATATGTGATTGGCAAGGTCATAGGACACAACTATAATATATAAAATTGATTGCTTTTATATACAAGAATCCAACAATTATAAATTATAAGCCATTTAGTTCACATTGGCCTTAACATAAAATACTTAGGAATAAATTTAACAACGACTGAAAAATCTTTTCATTAAGCAGAACAGAACTCTGCTGAGAGAAATGAAAGAAGATCTAAATGAAAAGATATGCCATTTTTATCAGCTGCAAAACTCATTTATTAAGATACCAATTTTCTGCAAATTAATCTGTTGATAAAATTCAACACCAACACAATTTGAAAATTTTTTGTGACGTTAACAAAATTATTCTCAAATTTATGTAGAAATTCAATTTAGAATACCAAAACAATTATTTATTCACTCATTCATTCATTCATTCATTCATTCATTTTAGAGAGAACACAAGCATGAGCAGAGGAGAGGCAGAGAGAGAGAGACAGAGAGGAAGAGAGAGAGAATCCCAAGCAGGCTCCATGCTGTCAGCACAGAGCCCAACACGGGGCTTGATCTCATGACCATGAGATCATGACCTGAGCCTAAATCAAGAGTCGGATGCTTAACTAACTGAGCCACCCAGACACCCCAAGAATACCAAAATAATTTTAAAAGATAAAATGGAATTGAAGGAATTAAGCTACTTGATTTCAAGATTTACTTTAAAGCTGTAGTAATCAGTAGAGTATGGAATGAGTGAAATAATAAACATATAAGTTGTGGAATAGAAAAAATAATCAACACAGAAATCAATTCACATATATATTGCCAATGAAGGTACCAAGGCAATTCAGTGGGAAAATAAAAGACTTTAAGATTTGTGTATGTTTTACTTTATTCATATAGATGGTACTGAAACTCTGGATATGTGTATAGAGAGAAATGGACATCAACCTTCGCCTTGTGCTCTACATAAAATTAGCATAATTATTAACTTAAAACCAGCCTAATATTCACCTGACTTTAAAATAGGAAGATTATCCTGGGGGCTCCTGGGTGGTTCAGTCGGTTAAGCATCCGTCTTCGGCTCAGGTCATAATTTCACAGTCTGTGGATTCGAGCCCCACGTTGGGCTCTGTGTTGACAGCTCAGAGCCTGGAGCCTATTTCGGATTCTGTGTCTCCCTCTCTCTCTCTCTCTGCCCCTCCTCCACTCACGCTCTGTCTCCCTCTGTCTCAAAAATAAATAAGCATTAAAAAAATAAATAAATAAAATAGGAATATTATCCTGGATTATCTGGATTTGTCCAGTGTAATTTCAAGGGTCCTCAAATGTGAAAGACAGAAGCATAAGAATAACATCAGAGTGATGATGTTATGTAGCCATTCTTGGCTTTGAACATGGAAAGAGGTCATGAGCTAAGGAATGTGGGCAGCCTCCAGAAGCTGGGGAAGGTAAGAAAATGAATTCTTTCCTAAAGCCTTCACAAAGAAACAAAACCCTGATAGCACTTTGATTTTTAGCCCAGTGAGACCCATTTTGGAATTTGACCTTCAAAACTGTATGATAATAAATTTGTTGCTTAAAAAAATGGATCATAAGCTTAAATGCAAATGGTAATACCATCCAACTCTAGAAGAAAATGTAAAGGAACATCTTTTCAACCCCAGGGTAGGGTAGCATTTCTGTACAGGAATTTCTTCTCAGCAATCCTTACAAAGTATATATATTTTTTCCGAGTCCAGAAAGTATAGAAAAAAAGGATTAATTCAAAAAATGTAAAAAAAAAAAAAGTATTGTAATTCTAAAAGTATTAAAGGTTACCAGTCAACATAAAGACAAAACTTGAAGAAATCCACTAATATCAAAGTGAGGGGAAAAACAGAAAACACTAACATATGACCATAAAGTTCAAGGCCAATATCTGCATGAACTGAAGATCATGTAGGAGAGAAGCAGTCACGATGCTCACTGCAGTTGCCGTGTGTGTTTGTGTGTGTGTGTGTGTGTGTGTGTGTTTGGTCCTGTCTGTTGCTAACAGGGAAGCATTCTTACACATAAAATAACTTTTAATAAATTTAAGTGCATAATGTATCTTCTGAAAACCCTCAGTAGTGTTCCAAGAAGTAATGTATTTGGGAGAATGATGCCTTTAAATTGGCAGTTTCAGCAAATAATTTGAGGCTATTAAACTTGCAAGGAGATTCAAATGTTGAAGTATTCAAATGCTACAGTAGGAGTGCCTGGATGGCTCAGTTGGTTAAGCATCCAGCTCTTGGTTTAGGCTCAGGTTACTCTCTCATGGTTCGTGAGTTTGAGCCCCTGATCCAGCTCTGTGTTGACAGTGTAGAACCTGCTTGGGATTCTCTGTCTCCCTCTCTCTCTGCCGTCCCCCCAACTTGCACTGTCTCTGTCTCTCTCAAAATAAATAAATAAACTTAAATAAATGCTACACGGTAATATCCACAGGTGTTTTTCAGTGTTTGAATATTCATTATAGGCTTCACTTCTTTCTAACTACTTTAAATGAAAGTATTGCAGTGAAGAAGATATGGAATTATTGTGGAATACTCCAACATGAAATTAGAAACTGTTTTAAACTCTAAGTTATCTAAAGAAATAAGATACAAATGGAAAGGGAGGCAAACTTGAGAGACTCTTAAGTATAGAAAACAATGTGAGGGTTCCTGGAGGGGAGGTGGGTGGGGAGATGGCCTAAAATGGGTGATGGGTATTAAGGAGGGCACTTGCTGGGATGAGCACTGGGTGTTATATCTTAGTGGTAAGTCCCTGCATTTTACTCCTAAAACCAATACTATACTCTATGTTAACTAACTTGAATTTAAAGAAATAAATTACAACAACAACAAAAAGTAATACTAATTTTAATGGCAAAGCCAAATCAGGGCAAGCAAACCACAGTTTCCTTACTTAAAAAGAAAATAAGTTTGTGTTTTGGGAGACAATTTTCTGTTGGTCTCTCATGTGTAGGTATTAACAACAACTAATTTGCTCCAAATGGCATTTTCAAGAATTTTTGTATAAGCAAACTCTCGGGGAAGATAGAAATATCTTTCTCCCCAAAGATTTGCTCTGCTTAGTTTCCAAGATATTAAAGATAAGGATTTTCCCCCTCCTTGAATAAATTTCCTAACATTCCAGGATAATAAATAAAACTAGTTATCTCCTTCAAGATTTGGATATATACTTATATTATTGGGGTAATGAAAATAATGTCTCTCTCTGGAGGAGAGGATGGACAGATTTGCCTATAGCCTTCTATATAAGATCAGGCTCCCTAATATCAGTGTTCTCTCCAGTAATGTACTCTACTGTGTGCATACACAGTAGCTAGCTTTCATCACGTCACCCCACAGAAATGCGGACTAAGGTGACTGACACAGCAATGGTACTTTGGCTACTGCTATTGCTGTGAGCAATAAAATGGATTTGCATGCTTTCTGTCAACATATATTAAACTGTGGCAAGCTAACTGATTAGTTGTAGGCAATGAAACCCTCAGATACTTTGCATGTTGTCAAAACATAAAGCAACATGTATGCTAACACTCAGTTTGAAGATTCTATGTATTAATTTTTAATTTTAGAATAAAGAAGAGAATTTGAAAGGAGACCAAGAATGAAGAGTCAAGGCAGGAGGAGTTGTACCAAAAGAGAGTGGTACCCTAGAAAGTCAAGTTAAATGAGTACACTCTGTAAAATGTTGCTGACAATCACATAAAATATGGATGGAGATCTGATCATCAGATATAGTACTACAGAGGTCAAGAGTGACTTTGGCAAGACCTCTCAGTAGAGACATAGGAAGACTAACCAGTGTGGGCTCGAGAGGGAGGAGTGGAACATACATGCGATAGCAAGTAAGGATATTCTCGTTTTAGAGTTGAAGGAACTGAGGGTCAGGAAATTTGAAAGACTTTACACCCAAACACTTCTCCAGTAACTAATGATGTTGAGAGAATCTGGTTCTGTCAGATTCTCTTTCCATCATAACATGCAACCTACTATACAGAATGTTAGAGCTGTAGAGCTGTCAGGGTCTTAATTCTCTTGACAGATGAGAATTTAGAAGTCATTTGTGAATTAATGGCACTATTCTGAATTATGATTGAGATGGACTCTGCATTGGCTAGCTATACTTTTAGGTTAATGAAGATATATTAGATTTAAAATGATGGCTAGGTGATTTACATTTCAATTGACTCTGGGAATTTAGGGTTTATTGCCTGGGGAAAACCTTAATTCTCATATATTATGATTGACTACTCCATTGTTAAGGGGATATAATTTGATTTTACCTAGGTCTTACAATGCAATTTAGCTTTTTTCTCCTTAAGTGTCCTTCTTTTTATTTTATTATTATTATTTTTAATGTAGAGTAGTATCTATTTTGGTCCTTGCATAAATTATGTGCCAGAATGGCCATCTCAAACCACACAGCTGCTCTCCAATTCCGGAGAGTTTTGGTTAATGCAACATCTGCCTTGTCTGTCTTGTGCTTGCCCATGTATTAATACCCAGCTTTATGCAGCTCACAGAATCTCTCAAGCATATAATAAATAAGTTCCAATGAATTAGAACCTTCTGCTCCAGCTGATATTAGTTTTTGTTGTTGTTTTGTTTTTTCTGTTGGCTAGTTTAAAATTTCTCCTGTTCTCTCAGAACAGCTCAAATAGTCAGGGATTAAAACTATTTTTTAAAAGGTTAGTGTTTTTTTTTTTCTCCAGGAAAGTTCCGAATCCCCTTTCATGAAATAATAACTGGTTTAGAAACAATTTTAAAAGCCAAATATTAGAATATGAGGTTTTTGTCACCCCATTAAAAATGGTTTTCATTTCAGAGTGAGCTGGATACACTATGTTGAAGTTATTCTAAAAATAAGAATTACAATTTTTTAAATATATTGTATTTTGAGAAGTATATATTTTCTCACCACATACTATAAAATAATTCAAAACCAAAAATATATAAAATATTATTTTCCCTTAATGGAATTTCTAGCCGAAAAGGAACAAAGAAGGAAAAAGAGGAGGAGTACACTACTAACATTCATCTACAACAGATTCTATATGAGCCATTACATTTGTCTTAAATATCCAGGGAAAATAAATTAAATAATACTGTCAGGATAATTTGCAGATCCACTAATTTCTGTGTTGCTTTGGTTTTGGTTTTTAATCATATATACTGCTTTCTGTTCTCAGAGTTCAGGCAAGTACATGCAACTCCATGGCAGGCCTTCCAACCTGGCTTTTGCATTTCAATTTTCTCTGTATCTTTGTAGGAGTATGCTGGAATAGAGGGGTGAGAAGATAAAAGGCACTCAGGAAGAGAGGGAATCCACAACTTTTCTAGAGGTGAAGTCCTATAGATTCCTTGCCTTTCTAGTTCCCCAGTTTGGTGGCAGTTCTTGGTGAGGAGAAGCTTGTATGAAGCACACAGGTTGACTGAATCCTGGGTATAGGGGTCTCCAGACTTAGCCAAGATCATTAGATACTAGGTACTGATGAAGCTTCCAATCTCAACGGATTGGTCCTGACCAATAAGTATACCAACATAGAGATCTTCATATAACTTTGGAACTTAGAAGGGAATCCCAATAATAACAGATTGAATTTCACAAGCTAGGAAATATAATGGTTTGGAGTTTGATATAATCTGATTTAAGAAAGATAAATAATATGACATTTTCTACATAAAGTATATCTAACATGTCAAGTAAAACTTTGATGATTGCCATTAAATTGAAAATACTTAAAACTTTCATATAATAAATTTTATTTTATATTTCACTCACATTTCATATAACCTCCACAATCACATGAATATAGATAATACTATCCTCCATTTTAAAGATTGATAGATCTACATTCAAAACGTTAAGTGGCTTTATCTAAGAAGTGAAGAAGCGAAATTTAAATGCTACCCAATTCCAAAGTCTTCCCACGATATTTCAAAGAGATACTTTTATTTTAGGGAGTAACCACTGTAAGTCGTGGCCTCATGTGGGAATTCAATTGGAATAATAATGTTGGCTCTTCTTTGAAGATTTCACTCTATCTTCCCCCTAAGAGGAGATAAAGATTTCCCTGCAGGTATCCTTTTTGAGTCAGCCAGCCTATCTATAGAACACACACTTTTTTCTATTCCATGCCTTAAGTTAGAGAAACTGACTGTTCAGAGATCTTGTGGTTTCCCTGCTCTGACTGTGACCAATGGAAAACTTAATTCTGGGGTCCAGAACTAGAAGTCCACGCACTTTGAATCAACGTTGATTTTTTCAGTAATATTAATTATATTTTCATCTTTGTTTTCCATGTGTTCATCTCTCAATCTGTTCCAAACTCATGAAGGTAGAAGGAGTACTATTATTTTGTCCCCATCAAACTCTACCAACTGTGTTTGAATAGCAACTTTCAATTTCCTGTACTTAAATTTACTCAGTAGTTCTTCATGTGAACTCTTTTTGCTGCAAACGATAGAAATCTGGGTCAATCTAAATTTAGTCATATGAAAAAGGTTAATCAATCAAATTGCAAGAGAGTATGGAATGTAAGCAGGTATTGGGAACACTGAAATCATAGACTTGAACCTTCTGATCTCTTATATCAGCTTATTTTTATGTTGCCTTCACTGAAAACTCTCTCCATGTAGGGAGAAACACCACCATGATGCTTCTGATGCTTAAATCTGTAATCCTGTCTTATAGAAACCATAGCTGCAGACAGAGTAGCTAACAATAATAAAGTAACAATAACAACTAGTATTTTTATTTTAAATGTGCTGAGCACTTTAGGTACAGTAATTATTTTTATCCTCACAACAGGCTTACAGGATGTTCCCAACAGTATGTCATAGTGACACAGCCAGTATTGGGGAGCAGCTCTGAATGTGCTCAAAGTTGGCTTGCCAACCTATACTGCTTAGACTGCTCCTCCCAATTATATACTTCCTCTCTTATTCTGATTAAAAATGCAAAACTGCAAAACTGACAAAATTTGGGTATTTTTTTCCTAACAATATTGATCTCAAACATGGCCTTCACTGCATGAACAAGAAACTATAAAATTAAACGTCATCTCTAGTTACATGGGTAAGTTTGAATTTAAAACACAATATTTGGCAAAAATGTTTTTGATCATTTTTATTTTATGAAAAGTCCATGCTGGTTGAGTTTTTCATTTCTCAAAATTTACTTGTTACCATGTAGGCACAGTTGTTTACTGAATAATTCAGTAGCATAGGTTATGAAAGCTGGAATCCACATGAAGAAAAACATACAATTATGAAATATTTAATGGAGATGCCACAACGTATCACTTCTTTAATACTTGATATTTTACCATGAAATTTAGGTTGGCATTGCCTTAAAATTAGAACTTTGGCATTTCTGATTATAACAAATGTTAGCAATACTTCTTAATTCTTAGTGACAGGATGTAGTTGAAAGAAAAAGAGAAGAATTTTGTTTTGAATAAGAAGGATCCAAACAAGAACACGGTTGTAAAAATAAAGTCAATACTCTCATGCATATTGTTATCTTTGATAGAGTGAATGTGTTTTAATAATACAAATCAGAAAATATGAATTGATAGGTATAAATATTCTTACAGATGACAGAACATTTGAAATGGGGAGTGTCTCAAACCCTAGAATATTTGGTTACTATATATATGGTTATCTATCAAGATTAAATGAAAATATTACTTATGTTTTGGTATTTCCTCTGTATTGGAGGAAAGAGCATGGACATCTTACAAACTATTAAGAAGTAAAATGATTTTTTTAAAGTAGGGTTTTTGTCAGTCTTTGTAGTATCAGTTAAATGTGATCATGAAAAACATTAATCCTAAACACACCTTTTTGTTGGTTTCAACAACTTTCCAGCATGTGCCACTGCCTATTCAGATGAGAGTTTCTCTTGCTTCAATCTTTTTTCATTCTGTTATTCTGTGACTCCCACAGAGGCCCAATGTCATGGAATTATCTTTCTGTTACAAATAAAAATAAAACAAGCAAGAAAGATATATAGAAAGGCAATTCCCCTTATATAGCCTATTAAATTAAAATTGTCATGCCCAAGTGTGCGTTGAATATTTCCACAACAAAATCCTCCATGGTTGTCATTCCTGAACATCCACATAGAGACTTTGGTTCTTTCATGAAGGTGAAATGCAATATCAAGCCTCTTACATCTCATACTGTTCCCTGAAAAATGTCATAAGTCTGTAACTATTTTTCTCACTCTGACTCTATGTATTTTAGATATGTGCTGGAGATATATTAAATGTTTTGTGGTTTAATCCAGGACATATGATTATGAAATTGAGTTCAGGAAATATCAGTACTGAAAGTCCTGTAATTCCCTTTCTACCACTGAAAACTTTCTATGATGTTAGTATGTCAATTATCCTTTACAGAAGTTCCCCAATTCATTTCCACTAACGTTGTACTCACTAAAACGGATTTCAAAAGTAGTATTTTCATATACTTTAGAATGTACTAATTCTGTAAAAAAAACAAAACAAAAACAAAAAAACAAGCTTCTACTTTTTCAGTTATGTCAGGGCCACAGTTTGAGGGTTGAAATTCTTCAAGGAGCAATGAAAAGCCAATGTCTTTTTAATATATAACCTTACTATTTAAGGCAGTTTGTTTGGGTTTTCTATTCTTGCAGCCAAAACATGCTCTCTGATTTCCAAGTTTTATTGGCTAGCCTGGTGCTTAACTATAAATAGTAATAGGCACATTATTTATCTTCCCTTCCTGGATCTAAAATTCTGCTCCCCTACCAACATTGTTAGAGTCTCACTCTGTCTGGCCAGCTGGTTAGTTTCTGAGAATTTTCTCTTTAGACTTCGGAACAATTTTTTTTCTTCAGTTAAATAATCACAAGTGCAGATGTCTTTGAGGGCAGAGTAGGTAATGTAAAAGGTGTAATGCCAAGGGTAATGAAAGGTGTTTGCCAAGGGTAAGGGAGTAGAGCATGTTTTTCAGACTTTAGTTTGAACTCAGTGGGCCATAGTCAGTCCTTTTAAAGGCAAAGAATAAAAAAAAAGAATAGAATAGACTAGATCAGAACATAAATGTAGTAAGAGTAAGGACTCTTTTGTATTTGTGTGTGTGTGTGTGTGTGTGTGTGTGTGTGTGTGTGCGCCCGCGCGAGTGCATGTACGTGCGCATGTCTGTATGTGAGTGACAAGATTGGGGGAGCGGGGAGGGAGACAGTATAGGCTGGGGTAACATAAAATATGTCTCTCACTGTTAGTATTTTCAAATTTTGAAACATACTGAAGCAGATAATATCTGCTCCATTTAGAAACATTCAAATTTAAAACAAAATCAATAAAACCCTGCTCTAGCCAAAGAAAATACATATACAGGTGTAATTCAGTCTAGATGCAACAGATATGTGATTCCAAGTATGTACAACACTAATTTATTTTCTATTTAAAGATGATCAGGAATGGATATTTTAGAATTGAAATATGTACACTGAATTTACCAGTGCTTATTAAAGTTCCAGTACATCCTGAACGTACTGAAGTGATTATAGATATTACTAGGTCATCCTCATTTACTTTGCTCCATTTCTCACTTCTCCCTGAGTAGTTTATATGCATTTACATATAAAATTCAAAATCTTGTCACTAGGTAACAAATTGATAATGTCATATAAAAAATGCTATCTTGTGACATCAGAATTTTTTAAAACTACTTTAAAAGCAAGGTAACCATAAAACAATGTGTTAATATATGTTCAATGAAAGATTATTTACCAAAACTTTCTGATCTCCTGAATTCTGTCTTCTTGGTGAATACATTGTATTCTTGCTGCACAGGTAACCCAAAAAGTATATATCTTCTTTTTCATTTGATGAAAAAAGTATGCATTCAAAATATGTATCTTGGTGTACCTTGGTGGCTGAGTTGGTTAAGTGTCTGGCTCTTGATTTTGGCTAAGGTCATGACCTCATGGTTCGTGAGACTGTGTGCCACATTGGGCTCTGTGCTGACAGCATGGAACCTGTCCAGGATTCTCTCTCTCTCTCTCTCTCTCTCTCTCTCTCTCTCTCTCTCTCTCTCTCAAAAATAAATAAATAAACTTTAAAAAAGATAGTTTTAAAATATGTATCTGAAATAATTTTTTGAACATAAAAAACTCTAAATTCCCAAACTAAGCTTTCATAAGCATTATAATTGATGACTGTTACACGAGATAACATTCTAAATCAAATATTCAGAAAATCTGATAAAATAAAAATTAGTTCACACTACAAAACTCAAAAATGTAATCTGTGTATCTTCTCCCTTACAAAAGGAGAAGATACTTGTGACCTAGAAAGGAAATATACTATTTTAACTTTTGTTTTATTATAAAACTTAAAACGGTAGAAAAAAACCAATCAACTTAAAAAACCGGACTGCCTATCAAAGCATTTATTACTTTGTCATGATAATTAAAATGTTGCCTTCTTATTTGATAGAGTCAGCTCCCTCATTTTATAATTTGCAAACTATATTGCTCCATTGTTATATTTGTACACAAACACTTTTAAACATAAATACCAAATTCAGGAGAATAGGAATAAGATAGATTAATGTAGAAGCCAAGAACACGGAAGAAAAGACCAGTTATTTTTCAAGTGATCATCTGAACTCCTACTTTGGCCTTTCACTGTGTTATAGGAGCCCACATTTCACATGCCACTCGGTCTACAATGTGTTCCTGTGCAATTCTGAAACAATCAAAACATATTTGCATGAAATGCATCCTGCCACCATCACTTTGGGCTTCATTTGGAAACAATTTGGAAACAGCAGTCTGGATCATCTGGATATTTAGAGGAAAGTTTTGGTGGATGTTTGCTTGGACTGGTGGCTTTCTCTCTCTTTAACTGTTCTGTATTTTTTACATTCATTCTTTGGCGCTCGGGGTTCTTCGAACGATGATTTTGCTAAACTCTTGTTAACAATAATTCTGTTCCATCTGACTGAGGCATGTTTTCATAGGGTTTTATTTCTTTAGAACATATAAGAAGACTCTTTTCCAGTCCTGCTAATGGCTCTAACTTCTGCCATAGCCTGTTGCTTCCACTCCACATTTTTCCTTTCCATGCTCCTTCCTTCATGACCTTCTCTTCCTCCTTCACAGCCTCTTCTCCCTCCACATTAAGTTCATCTTTTAATCTCATTAGAGTCAGGGGGAGTTCTGGGTGTTTGGAGGGGTAATTTCTCTACCATTCCAGTTCTTAATTTGGATTTGTTTCCTTCTTTCATGGCACCAAAGACAACCAGTATAACTTTATGTATGTATGTATGTATGTATGTATGTATGTATGTATGTATTTTATTTTTAATTTTTTTCTATATCTCCAATGTGATTTCCAGTTTTTTTGTTTTGTTTTGGTTTGTTTTTTTGTTTTTTTGTTTTTTTTTTAGTTCTGGTATTTCTGTGGGCTTTACAGTTTTTATCAGCCCTTTATGTCTGTCCTTGTTTCCTCAGTCACAAGTCCTTGAGTAGTCTCTTCTGTGACACACCATCTAATGCACTTTTTGATTTTGTTTGTGACGTGAAAGCATCTAAAACATCTGGAGATGGTGACTCTGACAGAGCTTTCCTTGAGGCCTTTAGCTTCTCAGAGATTTTAGAGAATTGTTTTTCCCTATCATTTAACTTTGCAACAAATGGCTAAAAGGTCTCTGACTTCTTGTCAAATTTTCAGCCTTCTTCATTTGGTTCAGAGGCTTCTTCTCAACCAGGTCAGTCAGATCAAGGAAGCTGTCATCATCATTACCATAAGAATCTTTGTCTTCCCAGTTTTTGGTTTTCTTTTTCCAAATGATCTGCCTCCTGACTCAGCAGGAGTCTCAAAGTGCATAGGATCCAACAAGCTTCCAGTGAACACTATCATTACGTCTTTTTTCTATCCTGAGCCGATGGCTTCAGCCTTCGGTTGTTTTTTGGTTGAATATAATTTTACTCCAGAGAGAGAGAGAGAGAGAGAGAGAAAGAGAGAGGGAGAGAGAGAAGTGCTGTGTCCCTGTTCATCATCAGATTCATACTCTAATTTTTCTCCTTCTAAGTTAAAAAAAAGGAAAACTCTTTTAGATCCTTTATATAAAAGATGCCTCTTTCTTGTTGAAATTTGGAGGCAATGGGTTCTTTCTATTCAACTTTTAGCTTCTATAGCATCTGTTTTTATTTCCCAGGTTCCACCTATCTCATCTTTACCAGCATTTCTTTTCCTTCCAGTAAAATCCATTTCCTCTTCTTCATCTGGGTCTTCTAACATTTTCTCCAACATCCTTTGTAGCTGCTTGCCTAGTTTCTCCAATGGTCTTACTACTCACTTGACTCCTGTCTCTGTCTTCCTCTTGTCCCTGCAGAATAAACAGCTTGTGCTACTTCCAAAGCTCAGAACATGCTCCACATGGACCAGATAATGGATGTGCTGTGGCATTTAGATTTTTTTGAGAACAATGCCATCTCTGGGTGCATCCCAGAACAATAGAGAGAAGACAGGTCCCTGGTGATAGCGTTGCATCCGAGAGCTGGATGGCTTGTGTGCAACATGACAGTGTCTGAAGGTACTGGAAGGTGCTCTGGAAAATATGTTGCAACTAGGCAGTGGCCTTGGAAAGGCAGAAACTCAGCCCTTCAGCCTGCTTGTGCCATGGATGGTACTGCTCTTCAAAGTCCATAGGCTGCAGTGGCCGTGACCAGGCTTCCACGGGAAGAAGCTGTTGTGGGTAGGGGCACATGGCTCCTCCTCCTGTGGGGACCTAGGAATGGGGTCCAACTGTGCCATGGGTCTTTCCTTCTTTATTTCCCCAAGGTTTGAAGAATTGGCTGGCCTTTCCTCACGTCATGAGGGGCACTAGCAGGTCTGGCTTCTTGAAGTCACCATGGAGTGCTTTGACACTAGGGACTCTGACAGAGAAGAGGGATCACTACTGATCTTTGATTCGCTGGTTCTCTTAAAAACAGTGGAGACAATAACAATCTACATTAATGTTTTAAGGAAAGATTTGAATAAGGCATGTATTTGGGCCTTACTATGGAGCAAGGAGCTACGAGGCAGAAAAATGATTATATATTCCATATTAATATTTTTGTACAGGTGAGGTCAATTACATTTAATATGAAATGTGACCATAAAAAGTTTAAGTTTTAAACTTGATATGTGAAAGTTAGAAGTTCAACCTGTCCATTTACATTGTTGGTGGAAGGAGGTGAGTTCTGTCCCCGGCTCACATGTCAGAAACTAATAGGAGACCATTTCTTAAGTAAAAATGTTTTGAGTTTATGTGATTTATTATCTTATGAGTGGGGGAAATCTAACTATGGGGTTTTGGTAGCAGCATTAGGCTTCAACTCACTCTGATGGCTGTTCCAAAACTTAAACTCATTTTAAGTTGTCAGCCAGATATTTTACAATCCATGAGAATTCACAAGCAGAGATGCTAAGCAGATTTACCCTGGACCTGGTCAGGATCTGGCTCACACTTCCTCTTGCTCACTAACACTCTTTGATACCCACCCCCAAATGATGCAGACTTGTCACATTCAAAGGTCAGAGCCTGTGAGCCTCCAGGAACAGTGGGTGAGTGAAGAACAGTCCCTCATATGAGGTCCCTGGATGATTGACAGCAGGCTGCTCTGGGCTGCTATATGCCTGCAAGAGTGTGTCCATGGCTACGTGTGCTGGGGTGGCTTTAGGGAGCCCTGAAAGCCCCCACCCACTTCTGAGGTTGCAAGACTCAACCAGAAGGCCAGAAATCTCATCTCTGCTCAACAATGTGCTATTAGTTTCAGGTGTATACCATTGTAATTTGAGCTTTATGTATATTATGAAATGATTCCCTTTAGTTATCATCTATCACCGTACAAATTTATCACAATATTATTGACTGTACTTTCTATGCTGCACATTACATTTCCATGACTTCTTTATTTTGTAGCTAGGAGTTTGTATCTCTTATCCTCTTTACCTATGTTGTCTGCCCTCCATTCTCTTGCCGCTCTGGGAACCACCAGTTTGTCTGCTGTGTCAATGAATCTGTTTTGTTTTGTTTGTTTGTTTGTTTGTTTGTTTTTTTTTTTAGATTCCATATATGAGGGAAATCACACAGCATTTATTTCACTCAGCATAATGACTTCTAGGTCCATTGGAGTTGTTGCAAATGGCAAGATTTTATTCTTTTTTGTGGCTGGGTCCATTTTATATATATAACATCTTTTTTATCCTTAATCTGTCAATGGACATAGATTACTTCAGTATGTTGGCTACTGTAAGTAATACTACAATGAATATAAAGTTGTATATATATTTTCAAATTGGTGTTTTTATTTTCTTTGGGTAAATAATACCCAGAAGTGAATTTTCTTAATCTTAATGGCAGCTCTTTTTTAGGAACCTCCATTCTATTTCCATAGTGGCTGCACAAATTTACATTCCCACCAACAGTGTATGAGAGTTCCCTTTTCTCCACATCCCACCGATGCTTGTTATTTCTTGCCTTTTGGTAACAGCCAATCTGACAGCTTTGAGGTAATATCTCGTTACGGGTTTTGGTTTGCACTTCCCTGATGATTAGTGATGTTGAACTTTTTTTCATGTACCTGTTGGCCATCTTCACATCTCTTTAACTTCTTTGACCATTTCTTAATCAGCTCTTTTTTTTTTTTAATAGTAAGTCGGGGAGGCTCTTTGTGTATTTGGGATATCTACTCTATTGGATGTATGATTTGCAAATATTCACTCCCATTCTGTAAGTTGCCTTTACATTTTGTTGATGGTTTCCTTTACTGTGCAAAAACTTTTAGTTTGATATAATCCTATTTGTTTATTTTAGCTTTTGTTGTCATTGTCTGAGGAGACTGGTTCAAGAAACTATTGCTATGACCAATGTCAAAGAGCTTACTGCCTATGTTTTCTTCTAGTAGTTTTATGGTTTTAAGTCTTAGATTTAACTCTTTAAGACATTTTTAATCTTTCTTTCTTTCTTTCTTTCTTTCTTTCTTCTTTCTTTCTTTCTTCTTTCTTTCTTTTTTTTTCTTTCTCTCGAGAGTGAGCACAAAATGGGGAGAAGCAGAAAGAGAGGGAGAGAGAGAGAATCCCAAGCAGGCTCCTCACTGTCAGTGTGGAGCCTGATGCAGGGCTCGAACCCATGAACAGTGAGCTCATGACCTGAGCTAAAGCCAAGAGTCAGATGCTTAACTTACTGAGCCACCCAGGTGCCCCTTAATTTATTTTTGTATGTGGTGTAAGAGTTGGGTCCAGTTTCATTCCTTTGCATGTAGCTGTCCATTATTTTCAGCACCATTTTTTGAAGACCTAGTCTTTTTCCCTTTGTATATTCTTGCCACCTTTGTCATAGATCAATTGACATATATGTGTGAGTTTCTTTCTGGAATCTCTATTGTTTGTTTTCATGCCAGTACAGTACTATTTTGATTACATAGCTTTGTAGTATAGTTTGAATCAGGGAATGTATTACCTCCAGATTTGTTTTTCTTTCTCAAGATTGCTTGGCTACTTGGGGTTCCCATTAAAGTGCCAATGGTATTTTTTACAGAACTAGGACAAAGAATCCTAAACTTTGAATGGCACTAACAAAATAGTTCATTGTTAACACAGGAAAAGCTAAGAATAAAAAGTAGTTAACACAAGTTAACTCATTAAAATAGTTCTATAAACCAGGGCTTTTTGTTTTTTTTAGTGGAATAAAGCTGGAAATTTTCAATATTACTTAAACATCTGGGTTTTTTAATGCTTATTTTTGAGAGTGAGTGAGAGTGAGCAGGGGAGGGGAAGAGAGAGAGGGAGACAGAGCATCCCAAGCAGGACCCATGTTGTTCATGTTGTCAGCATAGAGCCTGATGCAGGGCTTGATCTCACAAACCATGAGATCATGACCTGAACTGAAATCAAGAGTCAGATGTCTAACCGACTCAGCCACCCAGGCACCCCAGTATTTGTTTTATTTTTAATATTTCTTTGGATCTTATTTGATTTCATTGACCCAAGATTGCCAATATAGTCAGCCTATAGAAGTAAATTATCCTGATCTTTTTTCTGTATGACACCAAATTATTTTGTCTAAATTCTTAACATGGCGACTAGTAATGTCAAATAATGGGTTATGTCAAATGAGGGGCAAGATTTCTTGCCCATTGTTTTGTAGGGCTGTGTGAGCCAGGTGGGCTTCTACAGGAATTGAGGAATATTCATGGTAGGGACACCAGCCACAGCTCTGCACCAAAGATTCACAAACATACACCATTCTTCCTGGGCATGTTCCATAGTGTTTCATCCAGTCCATCTGGAAGAGAATGGTGACAAACCAGGTTGTAAGCAAGCCTATTTTTATATTTGGTCTAATCTTTCTCATGCAAATTATATATGAGGAAGAAATATAGCATAAACTAAGTGATACATGCATACTAACGTGCTATCACTTCTTCATTTGTGTGTAAATATGTGGAGAGTGGTATAAAAGATAGAATGGGAGAAAAGAATAAACACCCTTTTATTTATGGAAAATAGTGGCTCTGCAAGTAAAAATAGTTCAATTCAATAAGTGATCTGAATCAACTTATTTTAATACCAAGTAAGTAGATGATAGAAGATAAAATAGTATTGGCTAATCACCAGCTTTAGTTTAATAATACATTCTTTTATTATTTTGATCAGATTGAAACTCACACCAGAAACAAATTATAATTGTTTTAAATTGAAAGTTCATTCTTGACTAGTAAAAATGAGTGTATTGTGCATTTAATGGATGATGTCATGCCTAAGAAGGAACTGCTAATTCTTTTGTTTGATATAACTTTTTTCTTAAGTAATTTTTCATAATTAGTACTAATTTATAGTAGCGAAATGCCTTACTTATGAAGAAAATACTAAATAATGTATTGACTAATAGCATATGTTGAATTATTTAGTGTAATTTGAGAGTAATAATTAAATTCATGTTTTTTGACTCTGACAGTGAAATACATCATCTACAAAAAATTTTGGAGTATCTGGTATTTTTTACAGAGAAATTATGCATTTATATTTCAAAAGCAGAAATAGAGGTAATTCCAAGTATATGATGGAAAAAGTCTGTATTTTTGCTAATTTAATGTTTTGGAGACATAAGACACTAACTAAACATTTCAACCATGTAATCTAGTTAGTATTATTAAGTATTATTCAACTTAAAAGTATATCCCATGTTGAGAAATTAATAAAAATAATATTAATATAATAAAATATTAATAATATTTAAAATAAGAACATTAATATTAATAATAAAATAATATTAATCATCCTAATTCAATCATTACAATGTCGTAAGTCAGAGTATACATATGGGGTTGCCCAGAAAATTCTACCCTAGATTTATTTTAGTTTTGGTAGACAGAAATAGGTTGCCTTTACCAGATCTTATTATTCCAGTCTATGGGTTTAAGGACTTTATATTATCATAGATATAGGACACATAAAAAACCTAGAAAGGGAACTAAAATATGACAATTTGAACTAGTTAGAGAACAAGAACTATCTGTATTATTGAGAATAAGATAGCACGTACATAAGCACAATCTAATCGTAGTCAGTAAACCAAAGGTATTTAGGTTAATGGAGGGCCACTGTGGATTGAGTCTGCTCACGTTGGCAGAAAGGACCACGGGCATTGAACTCGGCTCAGCGGTTATGTAAGATTCACAGAAAAAATGAGGCTGCTCTGGATGTTGTAAAAAGCACACACAAAGGGAAATCGGCAGAGCCTAGAGTGGCACTCAGAGAGATATGATGTCTGCCACAAATACAAACCACATAGGTAATTTTACATTTTCTAGTGGTCACACGAGAAAAATTAAAGCAGATAAATGAAAGTAAGCTTACAAATATATTTTACATAACCCTGTATATTCAAAATACTATGTTTCAGACTTGCAAATTATTGAGATGTCTTGTATTATTTATACTAAGTCTCCGAAATCCAGTATATATTTTACAAATATAGCACATCTCAATTTGGACTAACAAGATTTCAAGGGTTTAATATCCATAGGTGGCTGGCGGGTACAGAAAGTTCAGCCTCAGTGTTTTGAGTGAAGAATTCCTTACTAGTTTCATATATTGTATTCATGAGAAAATAAGAAAAGTAAAAAATACTCTGATAGTTTAGAACAATGTATAAATATTACAAAAGCCTAATCCAAAGGGTACTTTTTTGGTCCCATCTCATTAGACTTTTCTGCTGCATTTGCCACCATAGATTACTTTTTCCCTCCTAAACTACATACCAATGGTTCTCTCCTATTTCACTGACTAATGAACATTTGGCCTCTTAGTTAGACCCCTTTGCTCTTCAATGTTGCTGTTTTACAGGCTCTTTTTGGACCCCACTTTGTTCTCACCCTGCAACTTCTCCCAGGAGTATCTCAAGCTCTTATATATGCTGACATCACTCAAACCTTACCTCTGACTTTACATCTTCTGTTAATTTTTATTTCCAAATGCCTGTTGGTTGTGTCTAACTGATATTTTACAAGCACACAAACCCATCATCCTTCTTTCCATACCTACTCTTTTAGTCCATAGTTCATATTGTGTCATCAGTATCCATGGAATTAGAAACCCGACGGTAAGCTTTGACACTCCTCACTCCCTCACTAATCAGCAAATCCTGTTGATTTCACCAACCAAATATATCAATATGCCTCTCCCTCTAAAAACATGTGCAATTCACTTGCCTAGTACCTCTTTCTTGGAATGAGGCAAAATCGTCACCGATTCTCTGTTCTACTAATCAGGTGTCCTCAAACCCATCTTCTCAGCTTCTATCAACGTCAGGGAAAATGAAACATTGACTACCTTTATTTTTCTTTAAAACACTTCCATGGCTTTCATAGGTTAAAGAATAGGGTCCAGACTCTCTGATCCTTCATGTCCTTACTGTCTTGCTCTTTACCTTTATTCTTGTACCACTTTCTGAGTTGAACTTCACACTCTACCAATGCAAGACTCCATGTAACTCTCCACAAACATCAAGCTGTGTGGTTTGCTGCTATGAGTTGTGCTTACATGATTCCTTTTTTTTCTTCCCTTTCTTTGTCCCCAGACTCATCCATTAAGAGCCCACACATGCTAAAAACACACAATGAGGCAAACCATAGGAGACTCTTAAATACAGAGAACAAACTGAAGGTTGATGGGGGAGAAGGGGGTGGGTTAAATGGGTGATGGACATTAAGGAGGGCACTTTTCCGGATGAGCATGGGTGTCATACGTACGTAAGAAATGAATCACTAGGTTCTACTCTTGTCACCAAGACTAAACTTCATGGTCACTAAGGTGAGAATAAAAGCATTTCAAAAATGAAAAAAAAATACATTTATGCATTTATATTTCAAAAGCAGAAATAGAAATATTCCAAGTATATTATGGAAAAGGTCTATATTTCTGCTAATTTAATGTGTTTGGAACATAAACTAATTAATTAAACATTTCAACCATTTAATCTAGTTGATGTTATTAAGTATTATACAACTTAAAAGCATATCCTATGTTGAGAAGTTAATAAAAATAATATTAACTATGTAGTACATCATTTGTATAGGTATTACATAATTTCCTATAAAAGGTTGTAAATTGACCACCATCAAAGACTGCTTCAGACTGGGTTGGGTACTCTTGTTAGAGCCTAAACATCCCTCTATCACATTATTAAGCATATATATCATATTATCTTCTGAATGTCTCCACCACCAAGCTGTATTCATCTTTGTATCTTTGCTATCCAGCACAATGCTTCTTATAAGGATTTGATGAACTCACTGAAATCAGGTTAAAAATACAAGCATGTATATGTGCATATTTACACACACAACTATCTGCACACACGATGTACACTCAAGCAAAGTAAAGATTAGTTTAAATGCAGCAGTGTAAAGAAATGGAAACATTTAAGTAAACTCTAAGTTGAATATGTGTAAACAGTGAGTACAGCACCCTCAAAACATGAATTGTGTTCAGGTTGCTTTATTTGAAGAATATGTGACTGTTTCAACTCTAACCTTCCTTGTGCACACCTAAGGACTGGCTAGCTGTGGGTGAACAGAGGGAAAGAAGGTTAGAGAGATTACTATTAAAATTGCCACATACAATCCAGGTCACCAATTCCCTTCTCGAGCCCTCAATTCTTTCATCAGCAAAATGAGGAAATGAGGCCTCTAAGAGCCCTCCTGAATCTGAGACTCTATAATTCAGTACTGTGTCTGCATAAGGGATAGAGACAGGAGGAATACAGTGAGAGGAAATACAACATAACTTGCCTACATCCCAATGCATTCCACTTGAACCTATTAAAACATAGATATATATAATTTTATCAGAGGTGTTTTGTTATATTATTATTATTATTATTAAGTAGGTTTCATGCCCAAGGCAGAGCCCAATACAGTGCTTGAACTCACAATCCCGAGATCAAGACCTGAGCTGAGATCAAGAGTCAAACGCTTAACCAACTAAGCCACACAGGCACCCCTGTTTCATTCATTTAATTTTTTCAAAATACATGAGTATTTATGAAGATGATAGAAATAATTAATTATGAGGAAATGTGAACCTGTTTTATTCTTTTTAAGTCCAATAGGCATTACATGATAACAATGTCTGTAAATTTTGATGATCTTAGTTTCATTTTCCTTTTCCCAAGATAGGATATTTTCATTAAGACAATATTGAGTCTGGTAGGAATTTAATTCCTTATGCAGTTGTACTCAGGAAATCAATGGGATTAAGATTCACTTGGTCAGTCATGTCACACAAATGTGTTAAAATCTTTGTATTTTTCAATAAGAAGCGCTGAGTGTCATTAAGAGTATACAGACTCAATATGACCCTCACCTCAGTGGTACCTAGCACATTACTGTGTATACTGTTAGTGTTTAGTAGCTGAATCATCAGCATACTAGTAAAAATGTGCTCTGCAGAGCATAATAGTATAGTGTTAAGAGCATTATCAATGACCAAGAATAGACTGAAAAGCAAGGTTTCCATCCAACCTCCAAAATAACTTCCTGCTTGTAACCTCTGATAACAGCGTGGTTTATAATGGTCTGGATATTTTCTGTGCCATTGCAATGGGATTTCAAGTGGAAATTTTCCTGTTGTTCTGGAATTGATAGAGGGCAGAGCTGCATATAGCAATTAGAGCAGATGCCTTAACCTCTCTGATCTTCAGTTTCCTCATGTTGAGAATGGGAACAATAATCAATTTCCTTCCTAACTCAGAGTATTTTTCTTTCAATTGATGAAGCATAAACAAAACTAGTCTATAATTATTAATCACTGCACAAATAGGATGTTATTCTGATTGCTAAAGAATGAAAATAAATTTTGGATCCTATAATGCCGAAAAAGAAAGCAAGATGCCCTGAACCCTATGAAAACCTGTTAGTTGAAAACTGTTCCTGAAGTTAAATGTAAATTTTGTGATCAAATCAGTGCCTGCTCAATAAAATGCCTGCTCAGGGGCGCCTGGGTGGCTCAGTCGGTTAAGCGTCTGACTTCGGCTCAGGTCATGATCTCATGGTTTGTGAGTTTGAGTCCCATGTCAGGCTCTGTGCTCACAGCTCAGAGCCTGGAGCCTGCTTCAGATTCTGTGTCTCCTTCTCTCTCTGCCCCACCCCAACTTGTGCTCTGTCTCTCTATGTCTCTCAAAAAATAAATAAATGTAAAAAAAATTAAAAAAAAAAGAAGGGATCTTCTTAAAAAATAAAATAAAATAAAATAAAATAAAATGCCTGCTCAGCTGGAGTATTCCCTAAATTAAAATAAATTTTAACATTTCACAAACTGTTCATGAAATTGCCAAACAACTATTATACAAGCATTAAAACTAATTATAATGTTTTTCTCCTGTTTCAAAAAATATACATTGAGTAAACTTCAGAGTGAAATAGTATTCTGTACATTACCATTGCAACATAAAAGGCAGTACAAACACTGGAAACAATGTGCCCCAAATGCAAATTGTTGCAATCAGCTTATAGAACTGTAACTTTTCAAATCTTTACATGTTTTATGCCTTTTCATTTTGTTTTAATATAAGGGAATATCAGAGACAGAGAAAATCAGCAGTTGTCATTTACTACGGGATAAACTAGAAGATAAAATCCCTACATATACTAGTATAAGAAATTTATCTCAATGGTCTTTGTTATGGACTGAATGTTTGTCTTCCTTCCAGAAATTCCTCTGCTGAAACCCTACACCCTAAGGTGCTGGTAGTAGGAGGTGGGGACTTTGGGAGGTAAGGAGAATTAGATGTGATCAAAAGGGTGGAGGAGCCCTTAGAAGAATCAGGAGAGTTTACTTTCACTGCTCTGCTCTCTGCACCACCAGGATGCAAGAAGTCAGCAGTCTGCAACCTGGAAGAAGGCTCTTGCCAGAACCTGAGGGTTCTGGTACCCTGATTTCAGACTTTCAACTTCCAGAACTGTGAGGAATAAAATTCCCATTGTTTATAAGGTAGCCAGTGTGCGGTATTTTGTTACAACAACCTACGCTGACAAAGAGGTTCCTATAGTAACAAATAACATAATGGGAATGAATGGAGGAAAAAGATTTCTTTCCCTGGTGGCTTTGGACTTCACTAATAATGTTTGGTTATTTGTATTTTTCTTAACATTATTTCTTCAAGTCCAGAGTCTCATAGTGGCTTGAAGGATTCTGAACCCCTGCTCAGACCCTCCCTAATGTGGGAGCACTGGGCAAGAAACGGTCTCTCCAGATTTATAGGAATCATTGTCATTGGAGATAGTGTTCAGAGAACCTTGACCATGTTCACAGCAGTGAACTCCTTGCCCTGGGCCAGGGCACAGAGAGGAGATCCAGCCTTGCCCTCAGAAAGAGACCCATCTGTCAGAGAAGTCAGAAGACTTGGGCCCCAACCATCCCTATCTGAGGCAGATTTAGATGTAGGTGACTTACACAGGTGCCATGAAGACTTGGGAGAGGGGTGGGAGGCAGGGACAAATCTTTAGGGCTGGGGAAAGGGGCAATTTCCTGAGCAAAGAATATGGTCTTCAAGGCATGGGGCGTTTAACTAGAGACTTCATTTCTCATGTTTCTAAAACCGCACCAGCTGTAAGGGGCTGGGGGCGGGGGAAGGAGGGGCCCTAGCATGGTGAAAGTTGAGGCTGAAGAGATCAGAAAAGCCTGGAGCAGTGCATCTGGAAATTCCAGGGTTATGCTATGGGAAATAGGGAACCACAGGATGATTGGAACAGGATGACACCAGTAGCCAAAGAGAAGGGGCAGAGGAGAGTGTCATGGCAACAGGTGAAAGATGATAGGGACTGAAGAGCATTGGGTCCAGCCCGCTTCCTTTGCAATCTAGGGAAACTGAGGCCCAGAGAGGAGAACAGATTTGTCCATGGTGATCAGTTGACTTCTGATGTTGAAAATGGGGACGGAGGCAACCAACAGAGGGCCTGTCCTGCTTCTCCAAGGACAAACACGTGATCGTGTGGGTGCTGCTGGGTCTGGGGTCAGCTAAGGGTTGGCGTGGCTGGAAGAAGAGAGAAATGAGAGACAGCAGCAGTGTTTTTGTTGACCAGTCCCTGCCCCCACGTCCCTTGCTCCCACAGTCTCCCGCCTCCTACACCTCCCCACCCCAACTTCCTGCTACCTGGGGGAGACCCTGCACCTGCCCTGGCCTCACACAGGACAGATGGCAGAGATGACGAAGGCGGATATCTGTTCTCATGGTCCCTGTACTTGTGTTTCTGTCCGACCTGCGACTGTGCACAGTATTGCAGCAGTCTGGGGCCCACCTCCACGGATTTGTCCTCACAACTCCATCTGCTCCAGCTACGGGAAGGGTCAGCAGGTCCCAAAGGCAACAAAGCAGCAACATGCCCTCAGAGCTCAGGCGCAGGGGTCTGAGAGGTCAAGGCCCGCGCAGCAATCCCTGCTGGATGCAGTTGTCCCCACCGGGGGCTGTGTCCTCTCCGCAACATCCCCACCCCCACACTCCTCATTCCCACCCCCCTGTGGTAAGCACTGCCCACCGCCTATTTGTATTTTTTTAAATCGAACTGAACGTCGAAAATAACAAAACCATATTCCGAACGACATGATATTTTCAAAGGTTTCAGTTTTATAAATATGAATGCTTCAATGCTGCCATTTCAAGGGGGACCAAATATTCTCAAGATATGTAAGAAACTGAAATTTTAATTATTCACAAATAGCTAAAATTGACAGGATGGTGCAAAGAAAAAAGCCTCAAAATACTTTTAAAAGCATGTTTTGCTTTGTTTTTTTCCCAGATACTTTTACTTGGTGAAACTGACCTGGAACTCTGATCTCTATAATCTGTCTGGTTTTTAAAAAAAAACATTAATGTTTAGTCTTTGGACTTGAAAAAAAATCACTGTGAATGATAATTCCAAAATCAGCCCGTGACCCATTACATCTCAGTGGATTTGGGGGCCTGATCCTTCCTCATTCTGGTGTGACCCCAGCATCCTGTTTCATTTAATTCTTTAAACTTTAATTAAAAAACAGCAGGAAAAGCCAAGAAGATAAAGCAGATGAAAATCCCTTTATAGCCTGTAGTATGGTGAATAACAGTTTGAGAGAATGAGGAAAATTTTGTTCAAATATGAGTATGATCCATGCAAATTTATTTCTTGTGGGCTATCATTTTGCAGAGGAAAACCATATCAATCTATTGTCTTACTGCACCAGAAATATCAGACTCAAGCTATCTGAAAAGTCCACATCAGATACACAATGTTATTCTACCTGGCTCTTTTTTATCCTTCTACTGCATTATTTAAGCTTGTTGTTAAATTTACTCTATTGTGCTATCAGATTCATAATCTTGTAATGCATTCTGCACTGGATGATGTGGCCATTTCAATAATGAAGCAAATATGAGAACTTAGCTCTAGGTTTGTTGAAGGCCAAATTAACCTTACAGCAATATTCTGTGTTAGAAGTGATCTATTTGTAACGTAATTATAACCTGAATTGGGATCCAAGCTGGTGTTAATAAAAATGTGGCAAGTGCCTAGCCCAGTGCCCTGCATATCAGATGCATTCAATAAATGTTTTCTCCATAAATAGTTGGGGAAATAGATGAGGGAAGTATTTGGAGAGGTGGAAAAGAAAATAATGATTGTGTGTGTGTGTGTGTGTGTGTGTGTGTGTGTGTCGGAAATACCTCTGGAAAGTAATCTGAAGAAAAATTCTTTAATAATGTCCATCTTTTCCACTGGTACACTTAGTGTGTTTGAAACTCAATTTCTTTATTTGGGATAGAAGAATCCAATGTGGAGGTTTGTGCATTTGATTAGATCAACTGATTTTCCTGAGCTGAGTGCAATCATAGATGGTCATAAAGAGGTCATTTGCCAGGGTCTTGCATGGTGAATTTTAAGAAGAAGCAAGTGTTCCCTGAAAGTTTGCAAACTAGAGGCAGAAGCAATAGAAAGAATCAAATGATAAACACTCAGGAATAAATGCATTTTCCCAGGACATCCACTCTGCTTTTTCTATAGGGGAGGGAAACAGCTTCCTCCTATGTTTTCTGTTCCTCACGTTGGACTATAATGGTGCATTATCATTCTCCCATCAGCCCTGCACAGAACCTAGAGTCCATCTTACAGCTTGCATGAAATGCTTTCTGACTACTTCAGTTTGTCTTCTCCTCAAAAATTTTTGTCTGAAATTTTATTTTAAGCTTAAATATTTTGAGTGAGAGAGGGAGAGAGAAAGAGAGAGGTCAAGCAAGGGAGGAGCAGAATCAGAGGCAGAGCATCCCAAGCAGACTCCACACTGCCCATGCATCACCCAATGCAGGGCTCGATCTCATGAACATTGAGGTCATAACCTGAGCTGAAATCAAGAATCAGATGTTTGACTGCCTAAGCCACTCAGGAACTCCTTGGCTGAAATTTTTATACGCCCAAGCCCACAGGTCCTTTAAGGGAAACAGTGACCCTCTCTGGCTCATGTTTTACTTTCTCCCTCAAAGTCACACAAGTCCAGGACGTCGTGAGTCACTCGGAGTCCAAATACCTTCCAAGTATGGGTCCTCGATGGGTGATTCTCTGAGACCCGTCTGTCTGCACTCCACCTCACTCATATTGGTGCTAATAGTTCTTGTTTCTGACTTCGCCACAGATCGAGCTTCATCTCATTCAGACCAGATTTCCTCTATATTCTGCTTGTTTGTTCTGTGGAGGCAATTCTAACCCACTTCCCTTCTGTGTTCTTTGCCAGGCTCTGCCATCATAGGTCTCCTATCACTTGCCCATTGCTTTCATTCTGGGTGCGGACACATTCACTTAGGTTCTATCCAGACCACATATCTCTGCTGAGCTTATCTTGCTGTGGTTCAAGATCCTCCTCTCCATTATGATTTCTGCTGCAGTCTCTGAAACAAATCCATAGGGTTTAGTGACTCTCCTTCCGCTTCTCAGATGCTGGTTGAATATTGGTCTTCTGCAGTAAGTAATGTCAGTCTCGGGAATGTAAGACTCATGATGCAGTAATAACTAGCCCTGGTACTGTAATTGCCTGAAGACCAAGAAGATATTCATATGGTCTTCAAACCTACAATCACATGAGAATTATTTAAATACCACATAAACGTGACACTAATTTTGAATATACACATAACCTGATGATTAATAAAAGAAAATGCGTAAGTTATTAATTCAAATTAACTTGTGCCATTGTTTACTTCATCCGTCAGTGCACAGTAATAGCACAGCTCCACATGTGTTTCCCATGTTGACACAGGTCATTGAATATTCTCCAAGTGTGGCCACAGACTGTCCTACCACCCATCATTATCGGGTCAGTTATTGCTATGTCATGATGCTGTCCTGTAGCCAACATGGATACCAAGGGTGGCATTTCGCCCAGATTCCCACATTTGAAATCACTTCCGGGATTTCTCAAACTGGAGCCAATGAGGGCAAAGCCTTTCTTTCCTGGTGGTTTGACCTTCTAATACCACGAGACATAAAAGCTCTCTGTTCCTTCTCCTGGAACAGAAGATAATCTAGAGTAATCTCTAGAGTAAGAGAGAAGCAGGGATGAGAAGAAACATGAGTCCTGGAAATCTGTCTCTCCACAGATACCCAAGAATAACTGTGGATATTTATGATACTCAAGTTTTATCAAGTTTCCAGTATGCCTCAGTATTTAGACAGTGTGCTTGTCACCTGAACCGAAGAGACAGTCAATAAAATAATTCATTGCATTGGTGTACAACGTGCTGTGTGTGTGTTAGACTGATCTTCTCCGAGACTCAGAAGTGGCACAGATCAGATACAATGTGGAAGTATGTCTTCTGTCTGACCAGAGCATATAGAAATGACAATGAAAAATATTACGACTTAAAACAGGTCATCCTGACATAAATAAAGGATCGTCATGAGATCTCAGCTCCTAGGAGTTGCAGAATTTGTTGTGAATGGTCAGAAATCCTTCAGTGGAAAAACCATCTCACAATGTCTGGAGGAATCTCATCTATAAATTAGGCCCACTCTTGTCTCCTGCAGTTGGGGATAGAAAGCAGCCTAGTCTAATATGTGAGTAACACATACTCCACCAATCACATCTTTTTCATTCCAGACACCTTCCTTATCCCTTTAATATTTTTATCTAAGTCATAATTTGAGTTAATGTCCTTACATGGAAATTTCACTCTACACACTGGAGCTGAAAGGCCAACAGTCAATAATTTTGGAAGTGGTTAGAGAAGGAGCGAAGGGCTGCCATTTGAATTAGAAATGATAGAGCTACAGGGGTGTGCTGCTCTTCTAGACTCCAGTTTATATTAGCAGACACTTTTACCCAGGTAGCAAGATTTACTAACACAGAAGGGTGATGAGTGATAGGCAAGAATCAAGATTGGCTGCTCTGCAAGCCTGAACTGACAAGTGAAAGAGAAACACTGTTGCTGCCAAGGCAGTGAGTCTGGGGCTGGAGAAGAATTAGATAAGGAGCCCTCATGTTTGAGGGACCCAAGGAACATATGCTAGTTGTTATAACTAGTAGGCACCTAGGTAGATGCATGGTGTCTAAATATTCGCAAGTGATGAAACTGGGGGTAGGGAATCAATATTCAGCCACGTACAGGTGCTCATTGAAACAACAGAATTGAAGAGATTGCTCAGGACAGCACAATAAGTGGAAAGGTACAGGGCTAGAAGGTCAGTTCCTGGTAGCTCCTTACTTAAACAAAAATATAAACAAAACATTCTTTTGTAGGTCTGATAGAAGAACTGCCTGCTTAATTTTTAATAAGAATAAGTGCGTCCTTTATAAAGTTTGTGACTAAAAAACCATGACATTTAGCTATGCCATGACTTACATACCTCTTTCTTTTTTTGTCTGGAAGCCAGATGAACTCTACTCATCATAGATAAAATAATGAGTCAGGAAAAATTGCTTCACCTTCTTCATCAGTTACTTTCAGTGTTTACTTTCCATTCATTGATACCTTCATTTTACTTTCTTCCTGGCTCAAGTGACTTCAGTGAAAGATAACAAGCTTAGGAAGGAGTTGATACTTTTGGTCTGATAGACTTGTCAGTGCCCTTTAAAAGACACGCAAAGAAAAGCATAGAGTTCCCCGGGGAATAAAACCAGCTCCACCAGCCTTCTTTCTGCTTATTTTATTTAAAGACATTCTTGGGGCGCCTGGGTGGCGCAGTCGGTTAAGCGTCCGACTTCAGCCAGGTCACGATCTCGAGGTCTGTGAGTTCGAGCCCCGCGTTGGGCTCTGGGCTGATGGCTCAGAGCCTGGAGCCTGTTTCCGATTCTGTGTCTCCCTCTCTCTCTGCCCCTCCCCCGTGCATGCTCTGTCTGTCTCTGTCCCAAAAATAAATAAACGTTAAAGACATTCTTTGGATCTTTCTCCTTTGGACAGATTTCTTAGGTTTAGAGTATGAATCAAACAAAGGTTGCGCATGATGTAGTAGACTGAATAATGATTCCCAGAGCTACCAGGACCTAATACCTGAAATTTGTGAGTTTTACCTTGCTTGAAAAAAAAAAAAATGTTGTTACAAGTGTGATTAAATTACAGAACTTGAGATGGGGAAATTATATTTGATCATCTAAGTGGACTCTAAATGCAATACTGCAAGTGTCCTTATAAGAACAAGGCATAGGGAGATTTGACACATAGACAGACGAGAAGGAGCATACAGAGCTTTGAAGGTGCTGCACTTGAAGATTGGAGTGATGTGGCCGTAAGTCAACGAATGCAGGCAGCTACTAGAGAGTGGGACAGACAAGGCAGGACTCTCCCCTAGTGCCTCCAAAGGAAGCCCAGCCCTGCCCACACCTTGATTTTGACTCGGGGATACTGACTTTGGACCTCTGGTCTCAAGAACTTTTAGAGAATAAATTTGTTGTTTTAAGCCACCAGTACAATGGTGTTTTGTTATAGCAGCTGTAAGAAACTCCTACAAATTAGACAAAACCTGCCTTTCCTGCTTCTCTTGTCCCTTTGCCAATCATTTGTATTTAATTGGTTCCTCGTTCTGTACAAACGTCCACATATATTTATGTACATTTTATTTTATTTTCAAGCAGTCTCTATTTCAAACCCAGCTCTGTACCCTGTAAAATCCAAAATATCATCATGAAGTGCGGGGGGGGGGGGGGGGAGAAAGCACAAGGAACATATTTTTATTTTACCAAGCAGTTGCAAGCCACATTAGAAATGTAGACAACAAATTGGTATGTCATTTCTAGAACTATTTTTTTTCCATTTTTTAATTTTTTTTCAAATTATTTATGTGAAACAGAGTTAGGTCTTCTATAGGAGGAAAATTATTGGCTCCCAAGTTTTCAGTTATTATTTTATGATATATGACTTTCCCCAGGGGGACTTGGTTTTCGTTCATATATTGTGATAGTCAGGGTGTCAGTGATGGCAGATGTCCATGTGTCAGGGTCAGTGGAATATTTGCCAAATATTTTATTCTCTACCCTTCCCCACCACACACACTTTCTGACCCCCTTTTAGTTAAGCAGGCAATGTCATTACTTCTGGCCAATGAAATATGGGCAGAAGTGACACATGCCAATTCTTGTTCAAGGCAGTAAAATTTCCAAGGGCTAATCTTCAGGGGTTCTCCTTTTCTGTACCAGTGACAAAGGGACCTTGTGTAGCACTTAGCATAGTTGCAACATGGAGACTTGATCAGTCCAAGTTTAGGTCCTGCTGACCCACAGAGGACCTGTACTGTCAGAGAGAATACATTTTTGTTGTGTTAAACTACTGAGATTTTGCGGTGCTTGTTGAACCGTTTCCTAACCTATTATGATAAAGTCAGGGTTTCTTTCTTGCTTCCAGTTTTCTGACAATAATATAGATTTTCCTCAACTTACAACGGGGTTACATCCCAAAAAATCCATAGTAAGTTGAAAATACTGTAAGTCGAAACTGCACTTCACACCTAACTTAGCCTACAGTGGGTAAAATCATCTAACACAAAACCTATTGTATAATAAAGTGTTGAATATCTCATGTAATTTCTTGACTCCTGTACTGGAAGTGAAAACCATAATGCTTGTATGGTTACAGAATCTTCGTAAGTAGACTGGTTGTTTACCCTCACGGTCACGTTGTTGATTGGGACTGTCCAGCATCACAAGAGAACATTTTACCACATATCACTAGCCTGGGAAAAGATCAAAATTTAAAATTCAAAGCACAGTTTCTATGGAATACACATCAATTTCACATCATCCTAAAGTTGAAAAATTGTAAGTTGAGCCATCATAAATCCGAGACCCTCTCTAGTTTCAAATAAAGAACTGGTAAAGAATTTAAACTTAATTGTAATATCTTAGTAACTTCCTACAGAAAGAAATTCAGATTTTGGAAGAAAACACTCCATTAGCTTAGTTTAAAATCTGAAATGAGAGAGGCGCCTGGGTGGCGCAGTCGGTTAAGCGTCCGACTTCAGCCAGGTCACGAGCTCGCGGTCCGTGAGTTCGAGCCCCGCGTCGGGCTCTGGGCTGATGGCTCAGAGCCTGGAGCCTGTTTCCGATTCTATGTCTCCCTCTCTCTCTGCCCCTCCCCCGTTCATGCTCTGTCTCTCTCTGTCCCAAAAATAAATAAACGTTGAAAAAAAAAATAAAAAAAAAGTGTTTAAAAAAAATAAAATCTGAAATGAGAAATAATCAATTTTAAGAATGGAAGTACATAATTTACATGCAATAGTATATATAATTCCTTTATAAATATGTTTTAATTGTAACTGAAAAACATATACTTTTATCATCTCCCCCCCCAAAAAAATTTAGACTGTTAATCCCTTGCCAAGAACAATAGCTAGAAATACTGCTTTTATGGAATTATAATACAAAAAAGTTTTTTTCCCTTTAACAAACTACTTTGATAAGATTTCATGAATTGTAAGAATTTTATTCCCTTCAAACGGAGAAATCCTTAGAAGTTTGATAAGAGTTTTAGTGTAAAATATTTTAATGATGGTATTATAAAATAATTAGCATGCTTTAAATAAAAGTATACATGATCATGGCCAGTAACATGTATATTGTGAAATATTTGTTATGTCAAGATATTTTAGAGACAAAAATAGCTAATATAACTAAAACATTTGATCAATTAACTTAGATTAAACAATGAATTGGTTAGAAAATCTTCACTTACTACATAGAGAAGTTGACTTTTTTATGTAAACAAAGGCATTCACTAGCTTGTCATGTTTTCAGAAAAACAGATAATCTGTAATTTCTTGTTCCAGGAATTCCTCATTAGAGGTGTTCTCATTGGAGTTTTCCACCAGATGTGAAAGCTCACAGAATTCTCCAGAGAGGTTTATCATAATCAAAAACACAGCCTCTTGGCAAATATGTCATTATTCAAATCTTTAATAGTAAATATAAAATGCACACAATTGAAACAGAAAATAACAAGCAGAGGTCCCTCAGGGATGCGGGGAATCTCTGCTGGAATAGAAAAACTTAATGATCCATGGAAATAGAACAATAATCAAATTTGTAGACATAGGAAGACATTAATATAATGATAGCAGAGGTACTTAGAAGAGCGTGGAACGTGGTTCTGTGGAGAATGATCAACTCGGTAGATAAGCAAGTAAAATCATTATTTTGGAACTGATAAAAACTCTTACCTTGTCTTATCTGAAAACCATATTTATCTAAAGTTTATTTCTATTAAAATTGGACTGGAAGCCTGATCTGGGAGTTCTTTTGTGACTGATTTGCACCAATTCCCCATCAAGTGTATTATAATGAATATATTTCACAGTATTTCAAAGTTGACATTTATTTATTTCAAATAATCCCTAGTTTATTCAAGGGCCAAAATGAAAAATGGAAAGGGGTGTCAAAAGATAAAATAGCTTAGGCGAATGAAACAAATTGAGGTGAAAACAAGGTATCCCCTTGGTACCCTTCATCTTGTACTTAAAATTAACAAATCTAAAGTCATTTAGTGAAACATAGTTCCAGCCCAACAAAATTCATACATAATTTTCACTTCCATATGAAGCGTCTTATATTCAGTCCATTTAATTATCTACAGCCCTTGAATGGCATTTTTTAATCCTTTGTGGTTCACTGAAAAACTTTGTAAAGTATAACTAAGTAGTGTGTTCATTAAAATGTCAGAAATATTTCGAGTCCAAATAGCACAGCTTATTTTTCCTAAGTGTAGTAATAACACAATAACTGTGCCAGGAGGGTGTAATTAACAACCATTTAAAAGAACAATTGTCTCCAATTATTCAGGATCTTCATGCATAGCATCTTAATTAAGAACCAAAATTATTTTTAAGTTCATCCATAGGAAAAAAATACACAAGGAATAATGAAAATAAACTTCATGAAAAATACAAATTTGCAGAACAGAACTTATTTAATATGTTTTACACATAACATAGCTGCAACTGTTTTGTCAAGGCACTCAAATATCATTAACGTTGATGGAATATTCGAGTTGACACAGAATTTAGAAAAGCACGGCGGTGATTGTATTCTATTTGGATCTTCCCACTAGCTGTTGTGACTATAGAAATTGAGAGGCCATTTATGGTGCCATATTCTGTTTAATCTGTATTAACTTGTAATAGAGGTGTGACCAAGTCCTTGAGTGACAACGTGTACCTCTCTATTACCAGGCCTTCCTGAAGTTTTGTGAAGGAGCTGTAAGAATCAGTCTAAACACTTTCCTGTGAGTCATTTCAGTGGCCAGCATTCCTCATCTGTGGGCTTATACAAGGGAAGATATTAACACGTGGACATCTTGAGCTAGGGTTGTTCCTCCTGCCTCTACCTGCAAAAGGAAAACCAGGCTGGTTGCCTCTCTGTTTACCCTGCCATAGCTCCAGGCCGCCTTTAGGAGACCTTAATTTCCCCTAAGTGAAATACATGTTTTTCAGTCTACGTTGGATAGTTGGATTTTGAAATGATTACATTTTGAAACGATAAATTTAAGGACCTCAAAGTGTTTCATAAATGGACTAAACACTAAATGAAAAGGAAGATATTGTCAGAGTAAAAATACTTCAGGGGCACCTAGGTGGCTCAGTCGGTTAAGCATCTGACTTCGGCTCAGGTCATGATCTCGCAGTTTGTGAGTTCAAGCCCCACGTCGGGCTCTGTGCTGACAGCTCAGAGCCTGGAGCCTGCTTCAGATTCTGTGTGTCCCTCTCTCTCTGCCCCTCACCTGCTCACACACACACATTCTCTCCCCAAAAATGAGCATCAAAAAATGTAAAAATACTTCAGAAGAAAGATGCAACTATATACTGTTCATAAGAAACATTAAAAACACTACCAAGTTGAAAATAAAAAGATATCAAAAGATAAAGAATGCAAACACCAAGAACAAGAAAATCGATATGGCTATATTAATGTAGACTCAAAGTAAAAAATTTAAGAAGGACATTTTATAATGACAAAAGCATTAATCTATCAAGATACACTTCTAAATGCTCATCTATACTCCCCAAAGATTTAAATGCATTAAGCCAGATTTGGCAGAATTATAGAGAGAAGTAGACAAGTCAATAACCAAAGTTAAAGATTGTAATACCTCTTTCAGTGACTGACGGGCCTAGTATGCATGTGGTGATCTTTAGGGTAAATTAATATACAACAGTGCATATAGTAATTGTAGATAGAGAGAGAGAATTAATAAAGAGAAAAATGGAATGCTAAATTTGTGGAAGATTCCAAAAAAAGAGAGACAAGTTCTTAAAACTTGAGGATCACATAAAAAGCAAATAGTATGATGGCTATTATCAATCCAATCGGTAATCACATTAGATACACTTAGACTAATTTCTAAATTTCAAATATAAAATGGTAACAATAGATTTTTTTAAACCTCACCATGTCTTTATAAGACTTCCCTAAAACATTAGGAAATAGGTTGGAAATAAAAGGGTGAAGTTATATCATGTAAACCCCAACCAAAAAAAGCTTCTATAGTTATATGAATGTCAAACAAAACCAATTTTACATGAAGAATTGTTGCTAGAGGGGCACCTGGGTGGCTCAGTTGGTTAAGCCTCTGACTCTGGATTTCTGCTCAGGTCATGATCTTATGGTTCGTGAGTTCAAGCCCCGTGTCAGGCTCTGCACTGACAGCGTGAAGCCTGCTTGGGATTTTCTCTCTTTCTCTCTTTTTCTCTCTCAATAAATAAATAAACATTAAAAAAATAAAAAGAATTGTTGATGGAGATTAATGTGGACATTTCATAGTGAAAAATTATCAAGAAAGACATAACAGTATTAAATCTGAAAGCATCACATAACCTCAAAAATATAAAACGGTAGAGATGGGTACTTGGGTGGCCAGTCATTTGGGCGTCCAACTTCAGTGCAGGTCATGATCTCATGGTTTGTGGGTCCAAGTCCCACATCAGGCTCTGCAATGTCAGATTGGGATTCTCTCTCTCTCTCTGCCCCTCCCCCACTCATACACACTCTCTCTCTGTCCCTCAAAATAAATAAACTTAAAATAATAAAATAAAATAAAATGTTATAGAGATATTCATTTCAAGATGATGTATTAAAGCATCTAATAGTGCATAAGACAATGGTACTTAGTAAATGTCATTTGCTCATTCACTTAAAATCAGAAAATAGAATTTAGGGGGCACCTAGGTAGCTCGGTTGGTTAAGCATCCAACTCTTGGTTTCATCTCAATTCATGATCTCATAGCTCATGAGTTCAAGCCCTGTGTGGGGCTTTGCACTGTCAGTGCAGAGCCTGCTTGGGATTCTCTCTCTCCCTCTCTCTCTGCTCCTTCATTGCTCCACATGCACCCCCCCAAAATAATAAATAAACTTAAATATATATATATATATATATATATATATTAAAAAAAAGAAAATTCAGAAGAAAACAAGGTTGTACCTCCTATTCTGCAACTAGCTACCTGTTAATTCTGTCTCTCAATTTCCTCAGCCAAAAATTAAGTGATGATACCTTGTATAGCCCTAACATTTGGTGATTGCAAAGAAGGAAAAGCAATGGCAATGCTACAATGTAGTTTGTCAAAAGAAACTTTTGATTTCTGAAAAGCTACTGCCCCAGCCACTCAGCCTCACCAATTCTCGAGTCACGTGGGGTCATATGAAGAAACTTGGTGTTAACCTCTCTGTGTACCCACCAGCTTCCGAGTGTGGGAATGGCGAGCAGCTGGTGAGCAGCCGGAACTTGTTTTGCGTATCACGGACCTGCAAGGTGTTCTCACTCCTCAGAGGAAAACACTTAAGTTTGGAGAAATTAACTTGTTTCCCCAAGCCCTGGTAGATACCGGGACTTCTGAAATCTCAATTGCTTAAGTATATTGTCTCAAAGTTTAATTCACATTTCAGAAAAATCTAATGAATCTGTTAAGTGGTTAGAATGATTCTTAATTTTGTTTCACAGAGAAAGAGGATTTTAGAGTTCAAAAGTTCATTATGTAATGTGTCTATCCAGTCTCATTTTATAGATGTTGACATTGATTGACTGGCTTAGAGTGGTTGCTAATAAATATTTGTTGACTGCATTAATGCAGTCATATTGAATAACACGGCACAGGGAGTTCAAATTTTGCCACTAATTATATATGTGATTTCTGATTTCAATTTCTCTAGTTATAATTAGTTCAGATTTACTGGCTTCAAATACTCTTCTCAAATGTCTATGATTTTCTGAATCTAAGTGATTGCCTGAGGTCCTGGACCCAACAGTAGATAGAGCCGGTACTGGAATCTGCTGTTGAAATGAGTTTTCTTTTAAAACAGTTATCGTTTATACCAGCTCCATTTTTAAATTACAGAATATATGCTTAAGATATATGTTTTATTGTATTGGCTACTATTGATTTATCAAATCAATTTCAATAGCAGGAGTCTGCAATGTCATCTTTAAATACCGCATATAGTACTCCTACTGACACATAATACCTAATAAAAGCCTGCATTGACCTACTCTTACTATGAGCCAGGCAATACTCTAAGAACTGCACATGAACTCACTGAATCCACGTGGTAACCCTGCGAGATATGTTCTATTAGTGTCTCCATTATACAGCAAGAGACCTTAGGTATGTGCCCACATGCATGTATTAACACATACACACACACACACACACACACACACACACACACACTTAACCTGCCCTAAGTTATCTAAGTTATAGGACTAGTAAGTGGCAAACTGAGAATTTCTGTCATCATTGTACATTTAGTTGTTTGTGTTAGAATCAGGGTAAAGATAATATCTGCTCTCCTTAGCAAGAAAGAAAATACAGCTCATATTAGAAGAGTTTTTGAAATACAGGATTTGACATACATGAAACAGCTAAAAAACCAACAACTTACATATGTCAGACTGAAGCAGCAAAGTCTCTGAATGCAGGTTTTCCATCAGTAATAGCAACTGAGGATTTCCAGTATTTCTACTGCACTTGTAATTGCAAATAGACGTGGGGAGGTAACAAGTCTAGATTAACACAAAACTCTATTTTTTTCTCCTTCCCATCCCCAAAATAGAGAAAACATCTTTCAAGAATGAGAAGAAATGAAGCTGCTAGGCGTAATGAAATCAAATGCATTCAGAAATCAACTGTAATGCATTGTTTTAACCATCCACGAAACTAGTGATTCTTTCCTCAATCGCACCTGACATTCTTTTCAAAATATCACCAAATGCTGACATGCCATCATTTGACAGAGATTGCTTGTCAAAACCGAAATATATTCTTAGAGTGCCTTTCACTAATAACAGTCCTCACAGCTGTGAGAACAAGGAAAAATCTCCCACCCCCACTTTCTCCTTTATTATCCGTCCTTTTGGGAAATGTCAACTTGCAGAAATCTTTAATATGTAGAGGATGACTCTATCAAAGCATCAACACCCCTGAATTCATAAAATGACTCTGCCCACTGAAATATCAGTAAGTTAAGGATAAGGTGTGGAGTTCACGGTACTAGTACAAGTCTGTTTATCTTTTCAAAAGACCACTAGCTAGCCTCTCTTCAATTTGTAATATTTTTGTTCACAGAGGACTTCACAAACTCCACTTTGAAACAAGCCATTAAATCATATGGGGATTATTGCATAAATAATGAATGAACAGAGAAAAATGGGGTCATTTAATTTTCTTTTAAAAGCAATGGACTCTGGATTAATCTTAGCAAGTTCTTTGGGGAGTAAAATTCATTACTTTGTCATATAATGTTCAGAGACTTTCTATTTATGATTTTGTAAATTTTATAACCTATAGTGCAGTTTTATAACCTGTATCTATGTAAGTGTGCATTCATACTTTAGGTGTAATTAAATAATTTAACATAATCAACAACACATATTTTAAGAACATGGACTTTTAAAGACAAAATTTTACCAAATAAATGTATTATAAGACAATCACCTTATGTTACATTTGACTATAAGAGGCTTTACGTATCTCTGAAAAATACTTTATCTTTTAAGAGTTTTGTAATGTGATGTCAGTGCAATTAGCTGGAAACTTATGTCTAAATGTGACAAACACAAATATCCATACACACAAGAGTTCAAATCAACACTATTTATTATATTGAACTAGGAAATAAGCCAAGTCAATTAAATAACAATGGTTTCCATACAACAAAAGGAAACATAGCCACTAAAATGATGCTATAGATCTATATTTATTGAATAATCAATTTTATGACATATTACAGAATATTTAGATCAAATTTATGCATTTATTTGTTATGTGGATATATAGATTTCCAGTTACAGACTTATATTCATGATCTTACCACTTTTTACTTCCTGTATTAGAGTTCAACCAGAGAAGCAGAACTCCTAGAAGGTATACATGTATATATACCCATACACACACACATACATATACACATATATACATATATAGACACACATGTTGTGCGTGTCTGTATGTGTACACATGTGCATGTGGAATGAAAGAGAGATGCCAAGGAAGTCAGGAAGTAGCTTCCATGATTGTGCGGACTGGACAAACAGGTCCAAAATCTGTAGTGCAGGCTGTCTGGAAAGGAAGATGATAAGCAAGCCGGAATGCATGTGCATAACCAAAGCTTCTGCCCACAAGAGAATTTTTTCTCCATCTACAAGGAAAATTCAGCCCTACTTTTAATACTTTCCAACTGATTATGTCAAGCCTATCCAGATTATCCAGGATAACCTCCTGACTTAGAGTCAACTGATAGGAACTTTAATTATATCTACAAAATCCCTTCACAGTAGCACCTAGACTACTGATCAATTGAATAATTGAGGACCATAAATAACCAAATTGACATCTTAAAATAGCCATCACACCTTTCGAACAACTATTATCTCTTGCTTGGATCACTATAATAACCTCTTCTTTGGGCGACTTGTTTCTGCTGTTGCCCTCGTTGACTCTGATCTTGACAGAGTAGCCATAGTAATCATGTAATAAAGGGCAGATTATTACATTGCCCTGCACAAACTCTCCAATACCTTTCCGTTTTGCTTAGAGTGAAACTGAAGCTCTTCACTATGACATACAATTGTTGTGACCTCCTATTCCTTCTCTGACCGTGTTCCTTAGGTCTAACTACCCCATGCCTACCCATGCCCGTTCACTCTGTCACAGTCACACTGGCTCCACGCTATTTTGTGGAAACAGCACAATGCCTACAATGCTCTTTCCCCATGTGAACAGGAATTGGATGATTTCTTAATAGGCTCATCAGTAGACCTGGTATAGCAGAGGAAATAATTGGTCAAAATAGGGCAATATAAATTACTCAAATTTAAGTACACAAAGAAAGAAAAGTGTGGGGGAAAAACAGAATGGAGCTTCAAGAATGTGGAAAATAAATTATCTAGCCAAGGGATAAGAGAAAACAAAGTAGAAGAAACATCCAACAAGAAAATGCCAAATAATTTCCCAAATACATCACATTGCCAAAAAAAAAAATTTCCAAGGAAAAAAAAAAAGAAGATAAACAGGAAAAACTTGGAAGTCAGCAAGATAATAAAGACACATTACATGGGAAGAAACAAAGGTGAAAATTAGAGTAAATTCCTTATCTGAAAATACACAACTCTGATGATAATTGAGAAATCTTTAAAGTATTGAAAAAAACTCAATTCATATTCCTATGTCCTATAAAAATGTCTTTCCAAAAACTCATGTCTAAATGAGAAAGTCTACATGCAAACAAAACTAAAATAATTCAAGAAAATATTTTTTTGTTAGTATTGGCAGGGAAGCATTTGTTAAATTGCACTACTCAAAAAATGCCTAATAAACATTGCTCAATCTCTCTTATTTCCTCCTTATGTCAGGTGGAAGAAATTGGAGAGGAAATATTTAGGAGCTCGACTTAGCCAAGAATCTAGGTCACTTCATATTGTTGTAAAGCAAGGAAATAGGTCACCACATGCTTCACTAAGCATGCAGTATATGTAAATCTGTCTTTCATTAGCCACTGTGATGGAGGAAACAGAGTGTTTTGGTAGCTTTTTCTTTGAAGACAATCCAGAAAATAATTGTCGTTTCAAAAAATTACATAATAGTGGGTGAAATATTTTAACTAGGTCCTTCTTTAGTAATTTATACAATTGTGAATAGAATTCTTATTTCAAGCTTATATTATAATAACGAATATTGCCATGCCATTTTAAAATAAATCTAAAGAAAAATTATCCACACCTAATTCTTTTTCATATAATTCTTTTTTTAATTCTCATTGTTTTTATCTGTCTAAAAACAATAAATGTCTTCAATTCATGGGAGTATTGCAGAAGCGCTCTCTGTTTCTCAGTGGAGAGCAGAGATTCACAACAGAATGTGGTAATTCTTTCATTAAAGTATAAGCTATGCCTCTTCTTTTTCCATTAAAAGATGCCTTTGGCATGAAATGGAACAGGATTTGGCTGTATCGAAGTAAGGGAAAAGAAGCAACAGGTAAAAAAAATATACCAGGATTGATCATCGTATGTATATACATAAGGAAATGACAAAACTCTGGAATAGGTAAAAAGAAAGGCAAATATAAAAAGCCATTTTTTCTTATTGTAGTTGTTTTAAAAGATAACTGACTGAATAAAGCAAATATAGTAGCAATGTTTTCCAGGTTTATAGCATAAGAAAAAGAAAATTTATGGGGCTCAGTCAGTTAAACGCCCGACTTCGGCTCAGGTCATGATCTCAGGGCTGGTGAGTTCAAGTCCCGCGTCAGGCTTTGTGCTGACAGCTCAGACCCTGGAGCCTGCTTCAGATTCTGTGTCTCCCTCTCTCTTCACCCTTCCCCTGCTTGCACTCTGTCTCTCTCTTTGTGTCACTCAAAAATAAATAAACATTAATTTTTTAAAGAAAATTTATGAAAGTGATAGCAAAAAAAAAGATTACAAGAAAGATTTGGAAATGTATTGTAAGAATACTACCCTGTACAAAAGTTACGTATTATTATTTGAAGACTGTGATTAAGTAAAAATGTATATTTTAAGCCCTAAAGCAACCATAAAACTAGCACTAAAATAAATTAAAAATAATACTAAATATGAATAAATACTAAAAATAATACTAAAATGAATAATACTAAAGTAAGATGCCAATAGTTGACATAAAATAGAACTAAAGTACTGAACTAATAGAAATCATATAACAAGAAAGGAACAAAGAATAAATGAAATGGAGTAAAGAAGTAGAAAGATTGTAAATTTTGATCTAAACATATCAATAATTGTAATAAATGTAAATGGTCTAAACACACAAGTTGAAAACTGTCAGATGTTCGGGTGGATTCAAAATCAGGACATGATTATATACTGTCTATAGATATTCTAACTATAAAGACACAGATAGGTTGAAATAAAAATAATAGAAAAAGATATGTGATATAATCACTATACAAAAGAATGCTGGAGTAATTATATAAATATTATACCAATCACACTGCACATGAAATATTATCAGAGCTAAAAGAGTCATTTTTATACAATGATAAAAAAGACTATCATAATTTTATTCTCTTATGTTAATACGTACTGTTAGCATTAATAGCCAAAGTTGGAAACTTAGTAATAAGCAAAAGAAAACAATATCCTTGTATCCAATTTTTAAAAGAAAAATGTAAATAGATATGGCATTTCATGTAATATAAATAATTTTAAGGTAGACTTCAATTTTTCTTTTTCACAAAAAGAACTGTCACCTTGTGAGAAGAAAAAGAAGTTGGCAATTATCTGACAAGTAAAAATAAGATTCTAGATTTTAATTTTCAAATTTATGTATAGTTTTGTTGTTGTTGAGTTTCTTAAATCTATCTACGGTGTTTGATTTTATGTGTCAACTTGAGGGGTCCATTGGGTGCCCAGTTATTTGGTCATACATTATTCTGGATGTTTCCATGAGAGTGTTTTTAGATATATAAACTGAGTAAAGCAGACTGCTCTGCATAATGTGACTGGGCCTCATCCAATCTGTTGAGGCCTAAAGAGAACAAAATGTTGACACTCTCCTAGGAGAAAATTCTCCCACCTGATGACCTTTGAATTGAGACATTGCCTCTCCCTGGTTCTCCAGCAGCTTTCAGCCTTTGGACTCAAACTGGGACATTGGTTCTGCAGATTTGGGATCTGCCAGCCTCTATAATTTTGTGAGTTAATTCCTTAGAATGAATTAATGAATGAACGAATCAATCAATCAATCCTACTGGTTCTGTTTCTTTGGAGAAACGAATACACCATCCCACACACCCTCTTTTTTTATCTTACGGAGTACAGTTCCTATATTTTCATGTAATGCATATTAGAGTACCACTAGGGTTTCCAATTCTCAGGTTGAAAATTTATTAGACGAGAGAAATTTAAAATTGATTAGGGACTTATTAAAATACTAGCATGAAAATGATGATTACATAGCCTGCTGTAGAAGTCAGGGCTTAGGCAGTGAAATGAATAATTTAGGTAAAAATTCATGTCACACTCAGTAATATAGGAGTCAATCAACTTTTGTTCTTGCAGTCTCTATTTCTATTTTTATCCCTGTAATCTTGCAAGTTGTTTCTTTTCTTCTGCTATTTTAATGAATGCTGGCATAAAGATTCCATTTTAATACAAGTTTAATAAGGAATCTACTTTATTTAATGGCCAGTAAGATAGCATCATCCCGTAGCTACAAAGTATACTTCCAAACTGTGATGGTTCTAAGTTATGTAAATTTGTTAATGAAATATTAACATGAAACTGCTGCTAACTTGTGTCACTTGGACTTTACATGGTCTCTTAACTTGTCTCAGCATATTCTGCTCCAACTGACCTTTCACAATATGAGCAAAGTGCACTTTTCCAAAGGCTAGTGTAGTCCTGTCACCCCTCTGACAAAGGCATCTTCCTGTTTTCAGTATCCTCCCGCAGTTCCTCACACAAGCTTCCAAATCGCCTTGTTCAAATTGCCTTGTTTCCTCAGCTTCCTTTTCCTGCTCTCACTCTAGCTGCAGTTCTTTGTTTTTTCTCGTGAGAATGTTCAACTTCTCAAGCTCCTCAGTTTTCTACCTTCTATCCCTCCCACTTCCTTTCCCCAGATGAATCAACCTGCAGACCTTTCCTCAATTTCCCTTTCCCAGCTGTCAGCTTTCTCACCACCCTGAGTCACACCCCCAGAGCGTGACATACCTCATCGAGCACGGTTTTAACTTATTTGGTTCCTCCCTCTCCCTCCTTCTGTCTCTCTCTGTCTCTGTCTCTGTCTCTGTCTCTCTCACTGAATTGTAAACTCTTTGAAGACATCAACATGCTCTGTTGTTATATTTTATCTTATTTTGTTTTTGACTTCCCAGCACCCACACAATATTTGGCCTATACCAAAGGCTCAATAAACATGGGTTGAGGTAGTAAATAAATAGACCACATGGTGTACAATCTATTCAAATAATTGGCTTAGTTTGCCTTAGCAGTATCGACAATTCTAGAGAGAAGAAGCATATATAGTAAAGGTCTGATGAGGGATAAAGCAAAAACAAAAACAAAAACATCAACTCTCTTTTTAAGTACTCAACTGAAATCTTTGTTTTAACTTCTATTTGAAAAGATGCAGCATTTACATTTTAAACAGATTCTTCTCGTTACTGTGTAATTTGAGTAATTTTTATGTTAAGTAAACTTTTTTCTTATCAGACTTAGTCTCATAATTTTCCCTTGCCCCGTCCTTTTTTTTTCTCATTTTACTTACTTACAAATATAATCAAAGAAATCTCAAGAAAAGTGATGAGTACAAGGAAAAATGTGCACTTAATAGGCAGTGAGGAAGAGGCTAATATTGAAAAGAATCATAGATATTGGCAGGATGTAAAAATTAAAGTTTTTCACTAGAAAAACTTTTTCCATAACCCATTGATAGTTATACCACAGGCGTGAAAAAGATAGCTCTGGGAACAATATTTTTCGAAGTCAAGTTTGGGGTGGCTTTCTGATTGTGGCTGAGTGTGTCAAATGAGAAGGTTTTTATTTTGCAGTATGGTCAAAAGAACTTACTTGAATATAAGTTATAAGTTACATGAACATGCTTCAAATGGATAAATAGGGTAATTTTACAGATCTATTTCCTTACTCTCTTCCATTTGCTGTCAATTAAAATTAAATTGGTTAATAACTCATGGATATTCACTAGCTATTTCATGTAAAACAGGTGATTTTAAAGATCAACGAGAAAAGTAAAGACATAAATATATTGTAGCAGTCAGAATGTGGGGAAACCAAATTGGAGTTTTCTAATGGAGAATTCTCATAGATACGCCTTATCTACCTGTTGCTGAAATACATCTGTATCTTTGTGCAGATGAAACTGCTTCATTGATTGACTCCCATTCATTTGCAATTTGGTCTGTCTCACGCGCAAATTCACGATCGCTTTCCTTAGGTTCAAAGTGGTATAGGCCTCTTCTGTATCACAGAAGCTTCCTCCTTCTCCACCTTCACATTAATATTGTACAGCTTTGTCTTAATTTTGTCTTTTTGTTTTGTTTTGTTTTGGTTCAGCCATGGTAAGTGGTGGAAGCTTCTCAGCTGCACAACAGTGGTGACCACTGGGAAGAGGTAGGCTTGGAAGTTCAGGTAAATTGCTATTTGTAGGACCTGCTCACTTAGATGGACCTTACTGGTTCTCAGAATTGGCTGTGCATTTTAACTTCACAAGGACTTTAAAAAATCCAAATATCAGGGTTCTATCACTATAGACTCCTATTTATTTTGCTTACAGTGTGATCTTGAGACCAGGACCTAAAACTATCCCCATTTACTGCATATTAATACCACTCCCTAGAATCTCTTTCTCTCCCAATTCCCTCAACAAAAGGTGCCCTTAATTTGGATGTTTTTGAGCCAGAAATAAAGAAGGATATGCTATTTAGTTATTGAAGCTAATATCACATTATTAATGTGGTTCTAAACAGGTATAACTTTTGATAATGGAATATTGGAATTTGTGACATGAATCATCTTTAATTAGGAAATATTATCAGTAATGGGAAATGTTTCTGACGCTATTATAAAAATGTAGGACTGAGAATTCACTGCATGGGGAACCAGCAATAAGACAATGTCTTGATTAATAAATGGCAAACCATCTAAAGGATTCATTCAGTAAGTACTGGGCCTAACATATAAACAACGGTAAATATTTTATGGGGAAATGTGCAGATTATTTTACCCAGCAATAGCTACCCTTCATGTTAATTATTTATGAGGGTTGTTTTACCTACCTTTATTTGTCTGGTTTATGCCTGTGCATTTTTGTAAATTTCTTTTACACAGGAGAAGACAAAGGCATTAGAATTTCATAGTTCATTCCAAAAGGAAATGCTAAATTTGCACTTATATAGGACCAAAGGGTTTAATCGGTTAAAGAATGAATGTTGTAAAATATGCTGAAAAATTAATATAATTGAAAAATGGAAGTATTTCTTATAAATAGAATGCCCTTGACTATGAATGCCTGCACATAAGATTAGGAAGATTGGCCTGGATAGATCTGTCAGTTTACAGAAATAGATACGATGTAAAAAAAATAAATAAATAAAGTTTTAATCCATATAGGGAAAACTTATGGATTTTTCCAATTATAAAGGTAAAAGTAACCTGAGAATAAAACTTAATACCTGATTACTATATTCTCTATTGAGTGAAAAGGTAGCCATTCATAATTTTCAGTACAATCTTACATTTTGACAAAACTGAGAGAAGATATGTAAGCAATGTTGCTTTATATTTTAGTAGATTTAGACATGCTGTAAATATTCTTGTTGCTTCTGTCTCCTCATGGCAAGTTCATTTGTCTTTACACATTATCTACCCCCAGATCTTTCACAGACCTTCTAAACAGATTCTTTCCTCCATCTATTTGGTTCCTTGTTAACTAAATTGAAAATAATTGTAGAAATTGAATATGTCCTAAAACAACAGTCCTTCACCAATTTATCAGAAGCTCCATTGAGTGCGCTCTTTAATTTTTTAATTAAAATATATTAACTTTTAATGGAAAGAAGTTTTGAGAGGTAGCCAGAAGTGAACTGAAGCTTGGAAACAAAATTTCATAGCTGGCTCAGGCAAATCCCTAAGGGTTCCCGATTTTCATTTTCTCATCTGTGAACAAAGGATAAGTCTACCTATATTGCAGGGTGATGAAAAGGAGTGTAATAATGTAAGTGAAGAATGTTGTGGTGCCTGTTATGCACTAGATCATTCACAAACATGTATATTACTATTATTCAGTACTACTACTTCTGTGCTATTATTTATTACAATTATTTTACTCTAATTTAATATCTCATTTATTTTTACAACATCATATGAACTAGACCATATTAATTATTATTATTTCATATAAAGGAAACTGACACTTGGAGAAAGTAGATAGCTACCTACAGAAATATTTGAAATAACAGAGTTAGTGTTTGGCTCCAAGCCACCTGCCTGAAGAATCCAGCATCACTGTGTCCTTCCAACTGTTATATTATCAGTTGGAGAAGTTGCTACTCTTGGAGTGCACTATCTGAGAATTGTCTTGAGAGGTCACTATATCATCACCCTGGGTATTCCTTTCTCTCCTTTCCTGTGTGGATTCACCTACTTTCTGTATCCAATTCTCCTCTCTTCCTGTTTTATACCCCTGTTTGGTCAAACACATCTTTCCTGAGAAAGGAGTGATATACTTTTTTAAAAGTATATCTTTTTTTTTTTTCAACGTTTATTTATTTTTGGGACAGAGAGAGACAGAGCATGAACGGGGGAGGGGCAGAGAGAGAGGGAGACACAGAATCGGAAACAGGCTCCAGGCTCTGAGCCATCAGCCCAGAGCCTGACGCGGGGCTCGAACTCACAGACCGCGAGATCGTGACCTGAGCTGAAGTAGGACGCTTAACCGACTGCACCACCCAGGCGCCCCTAAAAGTATATCTTTTAAAAACTTTTTGGTCATTTTAAAAACTTTTATTACAGAAATTTAAAACATGTACAAAAGGAAAGAATATCATGTAACAAAATCCCGTATATCTATCACCCAAATTGGATAATTCTCAACGTGTGATCAAACACCACCATGGTTTATAAATCAAATAGGCTATTCACCTCTAATACTTAAGCATATATCTCTAATCTAATCTTTTTACATACTATCATAATAACATACATTATATAATGCTTTAGCAGCCATTGATAATTATAGTGTGGAAGAGGTAATATTTGAGACTAAACTGTCCATTTTAAGAACATAATTACTGGATAGTTTTTCTGATATAAAATTCTAGGAAACGAATCCTTTCCCATCCTATTATTAAAGGCCTTCATTAATTTCTTTTGTTAATTTCTGGCTTCCATCATGGCTATTGAGAAGTCAAACTCTATTCACATTCTGTATCATTTTTGTGGCCCTGATTTTTAATCTGTGGGATATTTTAGGATCTTATTGTTATCCACGGTACACTGGAGTAGCACGACTGTGTGCATTGGTGGGTGCTTTTACTTACTGTCTTACGCCTGCCACAGATGGCCTCATGTTCAGGATTCATTTTCATCCTCTTGGATATTTTTAAAATGACTTTTAGACTTTCTTTCTGACTTACTGATTATTACTTTTTATGTTTGTTTAATGTTTATTTATTTTTGAGAGAAAGAGTGAGACAAAGCATGAGTGGGGGAGGATTAGAGAGAGAGGGAGACACAGAATCTGAAGCAAGCTCCAGGCTCTGTCTGAGCTGTCAGCACAGAGCCCAACGCGGGGCTCAAACTCACAGACCTTGAGATCATGACCTGAGGCGACGTCGGAAGCCCAACCGACTGAGCCATCCAGGCACCCCTCTGACTTATTGATTATTTAGGAGAGTGTGTGATTATTTAGAAGTTTAATGTCTTGTATTTTCGCCAGAAAAAGTCAGTCCTGGCTTATATGTGTAGGCTTGGTTCCAAGGACAATTTTATTTTCAGAGCCCTTTCAGTGTTAGTCTGGTCTGCTTTATGTACCTGGTCACCAGAACACCATGTTGGATTTCTGTTGATGTCACCTATGGGGTAGAGTGCACTTACCCGGTGCCTGGTGTGGCTGGGTGGAGATACCAGGCCCACAGAGTGGTGAGTGCTTTTGTGCCTCTTCCCCAAAATCCAAATGGAGAGGATCCTGCTTTCGTGTCCCCATGGAGTAGAGTCTTTCCTTGAGCCACGAGTGCAGTTAGGTAGAGTATGGGAGACTCATAGATCAAAGAACAGTACTTCCCCAGGTTTGTTCTCTAGCCACGCAGTTCTAATGGCCTTTCCTCCAGAGAGCGAGTTGCCTTCCTGGGACACTGGGAGAAGAGTTGAGAAGCTGCTAGAAAGCCGAGTTGGGGGCAGGGAAGGGATCACCCCACCCTGTTTGCACGTGGGCCATCCATCTAGGTAAAGTAGGTCCCTGCAGGAACTGGTTGGAAAATGGGGATGGCTTCCCCAGCCCTGTCTTTCCTGATGTCCCTATTGTGAGTGATACCAGCTTCACCTGCAGCCATTAGGTGAGAGATGGAGCGCTCATATATTTTTTTCTTTTATTTCAGTTTTGCTCTGTTGTGTTTTGTTTTCTGTTTGTGAGCTTCCTTAACTTTGTCTTCCAACTCTCCTATTAGAATTTTAAAATTCTACTATTTTATCTTTAATTTTGGAAAACTCTTGTTCTTTAAAACTTCTTGGCATACCTGAGTCACTCAGTCAGTTAAGCGTCTGGCTCTTGACTTTGGCTCAGGTCATGATTTCATGGTTAGTGAGTTCAAACTCTACATCAGGCTCCACATTGATAGTGCAGAGCCTGCTTGGGATGCTCTCTCTCCCTCTCTCTCTTCCCCTCCCCCACTCATGCTATCTTTCTCAAAATAAATCATTAAACATTTTTTAAAAACCTTCAAACTTCTTTGAAACAACCATTATTTTATTATTTTGTGGCAATAAAACCTTTTTTTATCTTTAAGGTGTTAAGATTTATTTGACAATTTCTTCTTTCCTCTCAGCACTGAGACTTTTTTATTTCCATTTTGCTGCTTGCTTATTTTGTTTTTAGTTTTTCATACTTCAGGCTTTCCTCTAATGTCTGGGGACCTTGGTTCACTATTGACATTTGCTACTGAGGAGCTAAAATGACAATAAGATGTTCTGTGCATCCTCTAGCTTATTGCTAGTGGATTTCTGTGAAAGGAATTGGACCTTTTTTTCTCTTTTTTTTAAACCGAATAGCATGAAAGATAAAATCCAAATGGTGCTGATTAGCATGATTGTCCAGATTTCTAAGATACATTTGGTCTCATCATACTGAAGGGAATATAGTTGGGGAAAAGTACGACGGTGATTGGTGGACATCGTTTGTGTTCTGGAAAGACAGTGCCTTGCAACCATACGATGTAGCATTCATTCAAGAGATTTAGCAGGTATATTCATCCAGATCAGATGGTCTCTTCTGACCTGTTAAAATGATGGAAGTCAAAGAGAGATGAATATGCTTCTCAGAGTCCTGAGATAAAACTCACTCAGATGTTATTATTGGCATCTGTGCACCATTTTTTGAGGCATTTGGAGGAAGGTGGTAGCTCTCTGCCATGTATGCTAAAGGGCTTTCTTTAATATCCTCTCATCAATAAAACTTTTGACTTACATGAAGCCAAGATTTGTTCTTTTTATCAACCTTTCACTCTCTATTTGTTATTTATATACACATTAATCTACATTTGTAGAGCTACTCAGTTCTTCTACAAAGAATTTCTGGTCTCCTTCTGAGAATCTAAACCCCTGTTTGCTATTGTTCAGGGAGCCAAGGGTGAGAGGGGCTGGGGAACATTCATTTTTTTAGTGTGCAAACTTTGGTACCTATTCCTGCCCTGAATCAATCCTGATGTCTCCTCGTTCAGAATATCCCTCACTCAGTTACTAGGGAACAACCTCTTGTTTTTGCTGAGTTGGCAGAAGGTTAAATAGTCTGCTAACTAGGAGGGATCTGGGCACCCTAATACTCCTTATACAGACTTTCACCCAGTCTTACTATTGAACAACCTGGAGAGATACGTGTGTCTCCAGATCCTAAGACTTATTTAGATTCCATGGCACAAATCACCTTGGCTTTTAAAAAATTTTCTCCAAGCTGCTAAATCTGCTATCATCAGATAGCTACTTTTCAGTTTCCCAATTTTTGTTGATACATCTTGCTTGATGAGGTTATTCTTCTATTTTCAATAATTTGAGGACTATGACTTTTAAATTATTTGACTGTCATTTTATAAGTGTTTCATGAGGAATGGAGATAAATGTATGTGTTGAGTCTGTCATATTTAAATGAAATCATATATTCATTTTCTATATGAATTTGGATATCACTTCAGGAAATATAACCTGTCCTTTCTAAGGCTTACTATTATATTAATATTATATATTTATACATAAATAGATGGACATGCTCCAAATGACTCCAACAGAAATTTCAAAATTTACTAATACATGGTAAGGAGAATGGAGTAATGTTGAGATTTATTTATTAGATCTTTTTCGAGAAAAATTTTATCAAAGTAATCAACGTGAAAATTCTACATTATGATGTCATCCAAACAACTGAGTCCTTCAGATTCCTGCTCTGTTCGACAGAATACACAGATTACTTTTCATCTTTATCTAATAGAAAAATATTTACTCCAATACCAATAAAAATAACAAAAAGACCTACTTTAATAATATTTAAAGTGAAACCGATTGTAGTCTAAGATGTTTACTGACCTACAAAGTTAAAAAAAAATTTTCTAAAAATATGGGTAGTATGAATGTTCATAACTGATGGTTTTTTTAGTTTTGTTTTATTTTTCATAAGATTTGTGGATTCCCACTGTCAACCTAGCTGTTCTGGTAAGTATTAAGGGAGCATGTAAGTTGAGATAGGCAGATACTGTTCATTTTAATGCAGGTAGTGTTAAATGGATAGAACTATAATAAATGGCTGAGTTCTCATCCTTATGGACATTTTGTGAATCCATCAATTACAGTCACATGATTCAGATGAGAAGCCTTAAGGCTGCAACTACATCTACACATGTTTGTAGGACCTGAGTAGTTATTTCATGCAGAACGCAGGATAACCACCAAAAAAAGTTAGCTCATTTTAGTTACCTAAAGTTAGGATGGCAAAATTAGATCATCTGTAATAAAATACTTCACTAACACCATACTTTATCAATAATTGAAGTAAAATGAAATCATATGCAACTATTCTCCAAGTCTTTTATCTAAGAGAATCAGGAGTAACTTTTAGTTTCAGATGTACTCTGTATTTTGCAAGCAAGTGTTTTTGAATTTAATTTATAGTTTGGACTCTACCCACGTACCAAAAAAAATGATTTATGGATTATTCAGTACTTTTTGATTCCAGGTGAGAAAAGCACACACTGAATAATATATGTAATAAAGGGAAATGGATCAGCTCAGATAGCTAAATAGTAGAAAGCCCAAAGAGGATTGAAAATAGATTTGAATGTTGCAGAAATCATTCTCACTCTCTCCTTCTTTTTATTGGCCTTCTCTATTCCCCTCAACAACTAGGTATGTTTTCTCTATGTGAGGGAGGGTATAGTTTAGGCAGATTACAAAATTGCATCCTCCTAGCCTTGGAACAACGAGTTTTAAAGCTCTGACCTTCAGTTTGAGCTCAAAGGTACTGGGAATGAACTTTCATGGGGCCAAGGGTCATGGGTACTCTTGTGAGCTGAATTGTGTCCCCTTCAAATACATGTTTTGAATCCTAACCCCTGATACCTTAGAATGTGACTGCATTTGGAGTTAGTGCCTTTAAAGAAGTGATTAAGTGAAAATGAAGCCATTAGTTTGGGCCCTAATCTACCATGACTGATATCCTTTTAGAAGAGGAAATTTGGACACACAGGGAGACAGCATAGAGGAAAAGACCATGTGAGGACACAGGGAGAAGATGGCCCCCTGCAAGCCCAGGAGGCCTCAGCTAAAACCAAATCTGTCAACACCTTGATCTTGAACTTCCAGTCTCTGAAACTGTGAGAAAATAAATTTCTGTGGCTTAAGCCACCCAGTGTGTGATACTTTGTTACAGCAGCCCTAGCAAACTAAGAAAAGTGCCATGATTGGTTGTGATCCCTGACAACCCCTGTGGCCATGGGAGCAACATGCCATGACTGTACGTTCCGACTGGAGAGGTGTGGGTACTGTGGTGGTAAGAATGAACAGCTCTACAAATAAAAAAGGGGAGGTGGGCACATTGCCAGAAAGAGAAAGGAAGCCTCAGGAGACGAAACAATGGTGTCAGCAAATCATCTAATAATATTAAACCATATATGGTATTATATTTTTATATTTGAATTATAAAATATATGAGTAAAATCATGAAAAATAAAGTGAAGGAAAATATTAAAATGAGCAACCTTGTACTCACCACCAAGATAAAGAAGTCAAATGTTACCAATATTTTGAAGCTCACTGTGTGACCCCAACCCTTCCTTCAAAAAGTAGTCATTTATCTTGAATATTTTGCCTTTTATTCTCTTTCTTTTTGTCATAGTTTTAGTAAGTAGATATCACCCAAAATACTTTTTTTTTAGTTTGGCATCTTTTCAGGCTTTACAAAAACGGGGTCCAACTCCAAGCATGCTTCTGCAATGTTCTTATGTTCTCAATATTGTAAGTATTAGCTGATACATGTCATTGCATTTTTACAGTTACACAGTAGGGAAATTATACACTAATTATGTTAAGGTATGAAGATATACTCACAGACAGACTAAGGTCACACCTATTTTTCTGTTTTATAAACAATACCATTCTGCTTCATATACATGATTCCTAACACACACAACACACACACCACGAAATACACGAGTCCTCTGCCACAAATATCTAGGGGTAGAAGATTATAGAGCAGTAGTTTTCAACCAGGGGTGATTTTTTCCTCCCTGAGATATTGAGCAATGCCTGGAGACATTTTGGAAGGAGAAATAAGGAACGCTGCCATCACTTAGTGGATGGAAGCCAGAGATGCTGGTAAACATCCTACAAAACACAGGACAACCCCCAAACAGTGATCCAGCTCAAAGTCTCAATATTGCCATGGCAGAGACAGCTCAGCGTAGAGGACATGCACCTTCAAACTTGTGGTCCTTTTTGCCCACCAGACCACAGCTCCGAAGAGTTCCTTGTGCTCCATATCTTGCCAATACTTTCTACTGACAGACTTTTTCATTTTTTTTTAATGTTTAGTTATTTTTGAGACAGAGACAGAGCATGAGCAGGGGAGGGTCAGTGAGAGCGGGAGACACAGAATCTGAAACAGGCTCCAGGCTCTGAGCTGTCAGCACAGAGCCCTACGCGGGGCACAGACCCACGAACCGTGAGATCATGACCTGAGACTTTTTCATTTTTAATCATCATCTTCATTTTCTGAAGTCATTGAGAGTTTGACTCTATTTGTTGTTATTTTCCTGATGACCCTCATTCTTTGTGAATTTCTTTTTCTTTGTTTTTGTAACATTTTAGTTCTGAACTTATGGACGGTATTGTCATACAATACAACTTCCCATCTTTCTAGGCCCTCTTTTTATGTCTTGTTTCGTGTGGAGAAACTGAAATTCACAGCCTCCAGGGAACAGTAACTGCTACTAAGAAAATCAGCCACTAGCTTTGATGCTTGTTACTTACTCCAGATTTGTTTGCTTTCTTCTTTCTTTTTCTTTTCTTTTCTTTTCTTTTCTTTTCTTTTCTTTTCTCTTTCTTTTCTTTTCTTTTCTTTTTTTTTTTAAATTCTCTCTTTTCTTTTCTTTTTCTTCCCCATCTTCCCTGGTAATTTATCTTATTTTTCAGGCTTTGAATTTATAAGTATTTTAAAATATACTTTACCTTAGATGCACCTGGGTAGCTCATTCGGTTAAGCCTCCAACTTTGGCTCAGATCATGATATCATGGTTGGTGAGTTGAAGTCCCATGTCGGGGCTCTATACTGACAGCTCAGAGCCTGGAGCCTGCTTCAGATTCTATGTTTCCCTCTCTCTTCCCCTCCCTTGATCATGCTCTCTCTCTCCCTCTCTCAAAAATATATAAACATTAAAAAAAATTTAAATATACTTTACCTTATATTTTTGATGTTTTATGCAGAGCAGATTGATCAGGGTATGTAGCCTATTATAACTGAAACTGACCTTTGGGATCATATTTTAAGCTTATATTTGCATTTTATAAAATTCAAAGTGATATACATTAATTGAATTTTTTACTATTTTCCTCCTAAAATTCTATGGTACTTAAAGAATGGTGAATGTTTTAGTGTTTAATTACATGTTTAGAAGGCATAATTGAAATTGTATAAATATGTTATATGCTAAATGTCAAGAAAATTTCCTTTACCACCCATATGCAAGATGCCACTGAATCTTAAAAAAATATATGTGACTTGTACCTTATAACCAGTCTTCTCTCTTCATTTGTTCTCCAAATCCTTGATGAAGGTTACCCCTCTATCATATTTCTTTCTCCTTTTTTTTAACTTTAAATTCAAGTTAGTTAATATACAGTAATGTCTTGGCTTCAGAACCTAGTGATTCATCTCTTACATACGACACCCAGTGCTCATCTTGAAAAGTTCCCTCATTAATGCCCATCACCCATTTAACCCACCTCCCACCCCCCTCCAGCAACCCTCAGTTTGTCCTCTGTATTTAAGAGTCTTTTATGGTTTGCTTCCCTATCTGTTTTTATCTTATTTTTCCTTCCATTCCCCTATGTTAATCTGTCATATTTTTCAAATTCAACATATGAGTGAAAACATATGATATGTGCCTTTCTGTGACTGACTTATTTCACTTAGAATAATACACTTTAGTTCCATCCATGTTGTTGCAAATGGCAAGATTTCATTCTTTTTCATCACCAAGCAGTATTCCATTGAATGTATATACCACATCTTCTTAATCCATTCAGAAGACATCCAGATGGCTAATAAACATATGAAAAGATACTCAAATTCACTCATCATCAGGGAAAAGCAAATCAAAACCACAATGAGATACCACCTCACACCTGTCAGAATGGTTAAAATTAATAACTTTGGAAACAACAGACATTGGCAAGGATGTGGAGAAAAGTAAACTCTTTTGCACTGCTGGTGGAATGCAAACTGATGCAGCCACTCTGGAAAACAGTATGGAGGTTCCTCAAAAAATTAAAAAGAGAATTATCCTACAACCCAGCAATTGCACTACTAGGAATTTATCCAAAGGAGACAAAAATGCAGATTTGAAGGGGCACATGCATCCCAATGTTTATAGCATCATCTCTCTGACTGCTTCAAGAAGCTGCTTTCTCATTTCCTCCAACTAGGAGCCATTTTCACACTGTTGCCAGATTTCATTTCCTCTAGACATGTCAGTTACCTGTCTGATAGACTTTTGTGGAGTCTTCTGTGTAACAAATAAAAATGACTTTGTTTTGTCATCTGGTCATGATAATTCTTTTGATTTTAGCTCTCTACCCTTTTTACCATGCCACATGTGGTTGGATTAAAATGAATTTAAAGTTCCTATGCTTGACTTTGTATATGCTGTGTTTAATCTTCCTAAAATGGGCATCTTCCCAACCTTTTCTGGATCATCATTGCTGTTCTATCTAGACTGAGCTAAAATCTACCTTTTCTATGAAAGCTGCTTTTAATCTTATGGCAGAATTGGTGACTCCCGTCAGTGGGCCCTGTAACATTTTGACATTTTATTTGATATTTCTGAAACGGCATTTATCCTATGGTGCTATGCTGGTATTTGACAAGACTAATAAATCTTTTTCCTCCTCTTCCCATCCTTTCAAAGTTTGACATCTACTGAAGGAAGACGGAGGAAACAGCCATGTGGAAATCAAAATGTCAGCTTGGTTGCCAATAGAGCTGTTGGAGAAAGTGACATCCTGGTTTTGTACTCCAGTGTTCCAAAGACTTACCCATCCAGTGACAGCATTGGAAACCTACAGCCTTGACACAGTGCCTAGGCTGAGAACATATCAGAGCACACACTCTCATTTAGGTGACCACGTCTAGAAGAGTGGTGGTTAAACCATGAATACTCTGTCTCAAAATGTACTCAACTACGAATTGGAGAAGAAAATGAGAAGGCAGAAGGAAAGCAGAAGCATTATGCCATTGAAATACAAAGCAGGAGAAAGATACTGCCTATTTCCCATGCTTTTTTGTGTGTTTTTTCCCTGGTACCATATTTATTTCCAGGAATGCATTGTTTGAAGGAAGAAACATATGCATGCATCTTTGTAACTTCCACATCAACTATTTATATAATATTTTGGTGACTAGTATAAGATTTAAAGCTAAACTGACAGATTTCAAACCCTAGTTCTTCATGTGTAATATGAGGATAATATCATACAAGAACTTCTGTAGAGTGTACATAATATAAATAATACCTTTATTGAATGGCATACTTTAAACCTCACTTAATGTTAGTTACTATAAGATATAATTTAATGGTTTTCTATGACTGATATGTGAAATTTTCCTTCTCCAACACTCCTTTGATCCATTCAAAATTTTCAATTAGCCAGTCTCAAATGTTCTGTTCTGAGGGTTGCTATTAATCAAATGATTGGAAAGACAAAGGACAAGGGCAAAAGAACCTGAAAAAAGTGAAGAAAATAGTCCAATGTAAACATATAAAGGAATAGAAAATCTTTCTCACTTTTCTGACTTTAGGAAATGAGGTATGCTCCTTAAGTAAATTTCCAAGATAACTGAAGTTTAACTGACGGTCTCAAAGGCTATGGAGGAGCTTTGCAAGCCTCCAGGATCCTGTCCTTTGCCACCCTCAGAAAACACCGATCTCTGAAATTCTCAATGCAATTGACCCAGAGCTACAAAGCAATCACTGACAGTTAATTGGAATTCAAATCTCTTAATAGTTCTTTCTTCCTTTAGCAATTTATGCTATTATTTTAAAATACCACTCATATCAAAATGAGACCTTAAGGAAGGCAGTCATTTATTTAGGTTATGTGTTCCGTTTCATGAATCATAAAAGGCAAAGGGATGATTTAAGACAGTCTAAAAGGTGTGTTTGTATTTTGGTGTTGATTTGAATTTCAATTCCATGTGTGATGGCTGAGTATCTTGGGGGAGGGGACGTGGGATAGAGGAATAGACTCAAGAACACTTACACCTCTCTTCCCAAGGTATGGTGGGACAGAGTGCCATCTTAGTACAGAGGAGATAGAAAGAGACAGGTATATAAGGAAAGAGATGAAAGGCTATGACAATGAATTAGAAAAGGAATTCCTGCCTATGACTCTCTCCTTAGTGAGTCCATGGTGAACAACAAACTGTGTCTTTAATTTCCCACTGGTTCCCTTTGGCAAGTACCAAAAATATTCTCTTAAAACAAGAGTGGAAGCAGTTTCTTTCTGCAAATAGCAAGAAAATAAACATGAGCATGGCATTTAATCACACAGTTAAATATCTTGTAGGTTTCCTTCACCAAATAGGATGTGAGAGTGTATGCGTGCACCTGATAGAGAAAAAATGTGTAAGCAAATTTAATATAAATTAATTTGTGGATTTTATAAGTTATTGCAGTTCATGTTATTTTAATCCTAGCATGTATGTCCATAAAAGCAACTTGCATCAAATCCTGACTATATAGGGTCAAAGACTAGTGACTTTGCCAAGGGAAGTTGCTTGTGTTGAGCAGGGACCAGGGATGAATTTACCTTCCCAGGAGGGCTTAGTAATTTGATATTAGCTAATGAATATTTTACCAGAGTGGGGATTGGAGGAAAGAGGTGTAAAGAAGGACTTTTCAGCCCCTTCTGAGGCCAGTTCAAGGACCTGGAGTTTGGATCTCCAATTGTCTCACTGAGCAAAAAGCCTGCATATAGTAGCTGCCAGGCACCCAAACTTCCCTGCAGAGGTGAGTGGCCCCCAAGTTTCTTCCATATATTAACAAGGTCAGTGAGGTTAACCCATAAGCTGGTTAAATATCAGTAAAGGAAAATTTGGTATAAGCTTAATTTTGGTACGTTGTGAATGAGAGGACATTTTCTTAAGCAAATGCTTAAATTAATACCAAATGCATCGTTACTGCATTTGAGTTAAGATCTGTATTGCATAGAGTATATAATTCTTTACATTTAAATATTAATATACTGTAGATAACTTCCAAGCCTCATTATAAAGCCTAATAAAACCCCAAAAGTTTTGTCTTAAATCAAAAAGTTGCTGTAAATTATTTCAGGTTTGATGCCTTTTTCAAGCATATTTCAAAAAGAGAACCCATTTCCCTCTACATTTCTATAGCAGTGGGTTTTAAATGATGCAAAGAGTATGGGAAATATCCAAATGGAAATTCAGCCATTTTATGTGAAAATTAAATCTTTTTGTGTAAAATATGAATTAGAAAAGCAACATTTCACAGCATTAGTTTCAGTGTTTAATTTAAGGGGAAGAAGCAGAAAGGGCTCATTGTCTTGGAGGGGAGGTGACCTGAAGGGGTTGGCCAAAAGGGCAGTAGGACTAAGAGAGAAAGAGAAAAGCGATTACATTAATTTTAATGGCACAATAGCAGTTTTCAATAAGCTTTATGACAGCAGAAAAGATTGATTTTTTTTGCACTTTGTGCTAAAACGTGCAGTGTCCTAAGCTGCATTTTGCCAGAAATCTAATACCTGTAATTTATTGTATCCCATATTCTCAATGTTAAAAGAGGAAAGAAGGCAAAAGTCTGAGGGCTTAAAATATAATGGACTGTAGATTCATTGCTAAAACTCAATTGGAGTCCTAAAGATTTCCTTTTAATTTTAAAATGCACTTAACAAAAATTAAAAAGTACAAGAATAGCTGTAACATGGTGTCAGAACACTGTGTTTTCCACATTCTTGCTATAAGAAATGATATGAATTTCCAGAGTCTGAAAGTGGGAGCAAAGAGCCTGTCGTTTAAACAGAAGACACGCTGTTCTGAGCAAAGACTCTCCAGTCTGCATGCGATATTTTGCTAGAATGAGAGACCAAGAAGCACATTTCTCTTCAGTAGACTTATGCTGTAGTCTAAAGGTCAACACTGCCCTACTGTTTCTTGGTCTTTTTTATACCCTGCAGTCAGAGTGATGACATCCAGATTTTCTCTGTAAGTCACCATTGCCTTGGACACTACAAAATGCAGTTTCCTTCAGGAAATCTCTTCTACACACCAAATCTATGGTCTTGATAACCATAGTACTGATTTCAATGAAGACTCTAAAACATGGGGAGAAATGTACCAGATTGCCATCAGATTAAGATGACCTAGAGCTTTTGGCTTTCCTCAAGCTTAGGATAAACCATTCATATAAAGCAGCCACTGAAAGGTATTAAAATAAGATAATCAGTAAAAATTGTCATCCAGATGAGAAGTAATATTTAATTCCATGTAAATGGAACAGTGAAAAATTAGAGTAGTCCTTTTTTAAAAAAATTAATATTTATTCATTTTTGAGAGAGAGACAGAGACAGAGACAGAGACAGAGACAAAGCATGAACAGGGGAGGGGCAGAGAGAGAGGGAGACACAGAATCCAATGCAATCTCCAGGCTCTGAGCTGTCAGAACAGAGCCAGACATGGGGCCTGAACCCACAAACCATGAGATCATGACCTGAGCTGAAGTTGGGTGCTTAACCGACTGAGCCACCCAGGCACCCCTAAAAAATTAGAGTACCTTTAAAGGGAGAGAACTAAGATGTAGAAAATTTGGAAGCCACACCATATAAGGACTCCTTTAGAAACCTCACGTACCTTTTCTTAAGAAGAAAGGATTTGGGAAGAAGGAAAGGAAGAGTATGATCAGTGCCTTCAGATATATGACCATCTTTCTATCAGAAAAAGGATTAGAATTCTGGTGAGCTTCTAATGTCAGGTCCAGGACAAAGAGGTGAAAATAATGAAGAAGTAGATGGTTGTTCATGGTTGACCACGACTATAGGACAATTGAGGTTGTAATGGAGGGGATGGTTTCAAAAAATAATGACTTCCCCGTTACTTCAGGAAGAACCTAGATGTTCTAAGGAAGTGAAATGATTCCAAAAATGACAGCACAGCTGGTATTTGGTGCACCTTGTGCCCTTATTACAAAGCCATCGGTGTTCATCTTTCAGACTTATCAAAGGAAGAAACGGTCACTCGATTTTATCTTATAATACATGCCTCACGTGTTTGTCACAGAGTTCACCAAATATATATTGTAAATATTTAGCAACAGCCATTATGTCCCAGGTATTTTGCTAGATGATAGGAATAAAATAGGAAACAAGATAAACAAAGTCCTTGAACTTAGAAGATTCTCTCTTGCTGGTAGTAATCTCCAGTTTGGTAAGTATTAACGAAGGATAGAGGATCTGTTGTGATTGAGGCACACATGATAAGTGTGCTAATACAGAACGGTTGTGTTCATGGAAGTGGAGTGGGAAGGGGAGGTCTGTGAAGTATTTATTCTGAAGATATAAAATTCACACAGAGTCATGCAGGCTGAATAGTACTTACCTAGATGAAATAGATTGAAGGGTTGGGGGAAAGAATAGAGAAAAAGTGTTCCAGGGAGAAGAAAGTATTTGTGAAGCCCCAAGATTTAAAGGGGGTGGCAGAGAGATATGAATACTCAATGTGTTTGATGAACTAAAAGAAATTCAATAACTATATTGCAAGGCACTTGCTAAACTTTAAACTCCTTGGATCAGCTTTCTTTTTAACCACTGTTATCACATGAACGGTTAAAGAAGTTATTTGTTGTATCAAAATGAATTAATATGCAGTTTGAGGGAGGAGTTGGTATTACTAGAAGTTAAATTCTTACAAAGTTAAGCAGGGCAGATCACATAAGGCCTAATAAGATCTTAATATTTTTTGACTGATCCTAGAAGAAATTAGGATCCAGGAAAGAGTTTTAATTATATAACCAATCAAGAGCTATTGTCTTTGTAGAAAAAACAATATTATTTTATTTTTATCAACTATAATACATCAATCCAGACTTTTAAAAAGGATTTTATATCAATCATATTTTGTCAGAGGCTTTTTAGTAAAAATATTTCCAATATCAGACCACAATATGTGAATTGACATACAATTATCTGTAATTCATAGAATAAGTTTTACTTCTATTAAAGAAAAATACAAAGGGGTTTTTATTTTTAGTTGGGTTGTAAAAAACACATTTTTGAATCTTAAAATGGAATATGAATATTTTAGAGTGGTTTGTTTTTATTTATTCAATAAAATAAACACAATTTAGGACTATTTTAAAGATTAAAGTTCTATCAAAGGAAGAAAGTGAAAAGATGCCTAACTGCACGTATTTCATAGCATAGAAGTGAGTGAGCATTTAAAGGGCATGGAATAATTTCATGTACAAAACAAACCATTTACTAAATGATACCTTAGTACCTTAGAAGAGTTAATTTACCTAACATGGGGGAACACTTTCCTCACAGGGAGTAGTTTTCTCTTCTCAGACTCTTGATAATTTTTGAATTAAAAAAAGGGTGAAATAAATGGTCAGATGTAATCTGTCTTTTGTATATTGATTATAATTACTATTAATCTTGGTGATTGCTACTGATGAAGACAGATTTATTCCTGCTAAAATGGAGAAGTCTTTGCTTTCAGAGTTTTTTTTTATTTTCTTTTTACATATTTATTAGTCTTTCACAAAGTACTCGATTAATCTTCAGACTTAAATTAGCAAACCCATCAAGCATTTGTCTCATTAAATGTAGGCAATGGAAATTCTAGAATAAAGTGATGCTTTGCCAAATTCACTCTTGATGCAGAATCATCAGTCATGTCAATTCAGAAATCCAGAAAACTCTATAGTTGCTAGACTTATCATTATACTTCACCTACTTCTGAAAGAGAATTTTGTTTGTTCACAGTAAAAACATACCCACTCCTAGAACCTTGCCTTAAATCTCCCAGTAAAACTGTAGCTAAGAAAACATCTCAGTGCAATAGGGTGCAGGTAACAGAGGCATGATAGAAGAATAATCCAGCATCCTTTGAAGTAACAAAATGAATTCTTCAATGAAAGCCCAAGAAATGTAAAAGTCTACAACACTGTGAGCAAGTACTGATAGGTATAATGGAATATGGATGAATTATAAAAGAGGCAGAGTTAAACTTATATCATAAGCTGATCACTGGGCATTTGAATGTAAAATAGTACAATAGTCAACTTGCAAACTTTAAGGGAGTTTTCTCATATGGAATAGATAATACAAATCTATCCTGCTGATTGTCACATATAGAGTCTGAGAAGATCCAAGGCTGGGTTCCAAGGCCATCTCTATTATTAGGCAATACTTTTCTTTGTTGCCTAAATAGTCCCATTTTTCCTTCTGCCAATGTCAACTATCATTCTAGATACCTTAGTTTTCTTAAATTTTGCTTAATTTGCATTTATGGCCCTAATGGGGTTTATGCACTGAACTGTGTCTCCCCAACCAAATTCATATGTTGAAGTCCTAACCTCCAGTACCTCAGAGAGTGACTATATTGGAGATAAGCTTTTAAAGAAGTGATTCAAGGGACGCCTGGGTAGCTCCGGCATTTAAATGTTGGACTCTTGATTTCAGTTCAAGTCATGATCTCATGGTTAGTAAAATCCAGCCCTGTGTTGGGCTCTGCACTGACAGCATAGAGTCTACTTGGGATTCTCTCTCTCTCTCTCTCTCTCTCTCTCTCTCTCTCTCTCTCATCACACATACACACACAATAAACAAATAAATGTTTAAAAACTTTAAAAAAAAGAAGTAATTCAAGTAAAATGAGGTCTTTAGAATGGGCTCTAATCCAATATGACTTGTGTTTTTGTAAGAGATTAGGACACAAACACAAATGGAAGACCATGTGAAGAAAGACACCAGAGGAAGACTACCACCTACAAGCCAAAGAGAGAGGCCCTCTGAAGAAATCAACATTGCCAATTTCTTGATCTTAGACTTCTCGACTCTTCTAGAACTATGATCAAAAAAATTCGTTGTTTAAGCCACCCAGCCTGTGATACTTTATTTCAGTAAAAACTGAAAATAGGAAACTAACGCATAGGGGATTAGGAGAAATTCTAGAAAAAGTTATCTCCTGGTAGAAAGAGCCCATAATCCTAGGAGTTATTGGTGCTTAGAAAAACACCATACTACAGGGAAATGATGTTCTGCAGAGTTCTTTAAGTTTGGAGTTTTATGCTTTAATAGTATAAGACAGGCATGAAATTCAGTGATATTCAATATCTTTAACCCTCTGGATGTATATGGTCATTGTACCAACTACTTTTGACATAGCATATTACATTTTGAACTCAATTCTAGTTTTTTAAAGAAATACAAGATTAAGGAAGTACAGGTTTGAATTGATTCTTAGAAGCAATCATACCTTTTACCTTCATGAGATTCCAAACTCGACTCAATGCACTACTGATTAATTTTATTCAGGAAAAAAAAAAAACCTAGATATCTTAAAAGTAGGAAGAATAATTACATGTTTAATAGTTAAATGATCCCCAATAAAGACATTACCAAAATACAACAATTTTCAAAATGTCTTATTTTCTCTATTTATAACTATTATCCATTTTAATGAACTATTTAAAATAAATCCCAAGCGTTATGTCATTTCACCCTTGCTATGTAGCACTAAAAGTATGGATTTTTAAAACATAACTATGTTTTATTATTGTATCCGACTAAACTAAAATCATTCTGATATCATCTTAGATTAGTCCATAATCAAATTTCCATGTTTGTGCTTTTTACCAATTGGCCATCAGTTCAAACAAGAATCTGAAACAAGGTCTACACGTTATATTTGGTTGTTGTGTCTCTTAAGTCCTTTAGGCTAGAGCAAAGCATTTTAGCCTTCTCCTTATCCTTAATGTATTTATTTTTCTTTATTATAGAAATTGTGTCCATTGTCCTGTAGAAAGAATCATATTCTAATTTTTTTGTTTATTTCCTTCTGGTGTCATTTAATTTGATTCTCTAACATCCTTATTTCTGCTTCCTGTAACTCCAGATTAGCTCTAGATTCAGACCTCACATTTGGGGAAAAAATACTTCGTGAGTAGTATTGTGAGCATCACACTGCATCATATCCAGAAGCAAGTAATAATGTCTGTAGTCCCACTGTTACTTCTTGGGTGGTTAGAATGTTTTAACATTCTAACACTTGATCCTTCCATTGCAAGTTTTGCCTCAACCTTTCATCTGACGGTTAATCGACTGATGGTTATTGCTTGAATCAATTATTTAATTAAGTGTGGCAAATGGTTATTTTCTAATTTTACAATTTGTTTAACAAGTTAGCCTGAGTTTTTCTGTAAAGAAAATAACTTCTCAGCTGAAACTATTTGGTTCCCTGAAATACAGTTAGTATGAAAGGGATAGAATAAGTTCTAGGTGCCCTCATTACTTCCAATAGTTTCCAATGATTTATTTGCTTGTCATTTATATGGCTTTCTCTCATTTATTTGACAATCATCATGAACTTATGGAGATTTATTGATATAGTATGTGTTTAGTTATTTGCATTTATTATTCTTTTTGATGCTCAGATAATCACATCATTGGTAAATACTAGCTAGGCCTTTCAAGTTGTCTCTTCTGTCCTTTGGACAAAAGCTATCACTTTCTTGCTTTTAAGCATAAGCTCTGCTAGGTTCATCTTCAAATTTCTTAGCAACCTAAAATCAGCCATTCACCGAAGAATCCATTATTCATTCCCTTTAGGGGGATGGTACTTGGAAGCTAAATTCTAAGCACCCAAATCAGGAACAGTCTATGTGCCCACCATATTTGCCCAGGGGCATGCTGACATTCTTCGTACTATTCAAAAGCATTTACTGTAAGCAGTACAAAAGCAAGAAATGTTTATGCCTTTTAATTTATTGTTCTTAACTCAGAACTCTCATTATCATGTAGTTGCATTTTTCTGAATGCTTTTCAGTATAATCACTGTAGAGGTCAACAATAGAAGCTTACCATGAAGTATAGTATATAACGTAGAAGTACATTATCAAAGTTGCATGACTTAAAAATTCAGATAACATATTATTAGAGAAAATTAACAGAAGAGCAACAGTATCATAACTAAGAAAGAGTATGGTAAGAGAGAGGTTGAAAAAGTAAATTTGAAATGTGAAGTGGTCAGTTGTACACTCTGGAAAATGGTAGAAATTCTAAACTTCAATGTCCCGTTCCTACTGTTTCCTCAGGCAATGGCAGTTATGATGGGAGTAACACATGTGATTCTGGTTGGAATCCTGTTTTCTTTACAAAAGGAAACATAGTTTCTATAATTTACTGACAGGAAGAACAACTTATAAAGCACTTTTTTTTTCTTTTTTTTTCCTTTTTTTTTTTCTTTTTGCTATTCCAAGAGGACCAAAATAAAAAGATCACCAGAGGAAGCCCCAAATAGTTTAGAACTTGAGGAACTCTTAAGCATCTTAAGGGAAACTTCTTTATGGAAGGGAAAACTAGTGATCATAGACTTGTCACAATCACAAAGCACATATCCAGCAATATGGAGAATTCAGCTCACGGCTCTCTACTATCACATATCACTCTCTAGTAAAGAAATAAACTTATTATGTCCTTTTATCTCTTCATACCTCCTATCCTACCACTGTATGAGAACTGGCCTTCATATTTTTAAGGTATTTTTAGCAACCATAATGTTATTTTTATATTTTAATGTAATTTACCAAAAGGTTTTGTGTGTGTGTGTATACATATACATATATATACACACATATATATACATATACATATATAAATATACATATATGATATACATATATATTGCCTATATATACATATATACAGATATGTGTATATATGTATGTGTATGTATATACACACATATAAATATATATGTGTATACATAGATACATATATGTAAACACACACACACACATAGTAAAAATCAATGATTAGACAATTCAATAGAACCAATCCTAAAAACAACGTCTTATCCCACTTGGTTATATATGAAATTTTCATACATAAATATGTAATTGTTTGACTAGGATGTTTCTCCCCCTTAAGACACCTTCAGAATTCTGTGAATCATCATTTGCTTTATTTGCAGGAGATATGAGGAATCACGTTTTGTGTTGTCTTATTAAACAATTTGGAAAACTGACTCAAATTCAATCACTGACACACAAAAAGAAAATTACTTTTAAGATATAAGTCTGACTTTCATCCTTCAAAGAACACTCTGACATTAGATGTTGATAGTTTAGCAGAAATTCCAGGGCCCAAGGCTGTTTTACAGCAGCTGCTTTATTGATCCAGACCACATTCAGTTATTTGTCATGGTCTTTTCTAAAAATCTAACTTGCTTGTGTTCAGAGGTGGAAGAAAAGAGCAACAAATGCTTGCTCTTGCCTCCTAGCAAAATAACGTGAAAATTCTGACGTTATCCGGTGACAGGAGACTTTCGCCATCTTTAAGTCAAATATTTCAGGAAAATACGGATTTCAAGATTGCTAAGTGGATAAGCACCATAGAAAACAGTATCTTGTGGTTAGTGATATGGGCTCTAGATTCATATTGACGGAATACCTTATTAGCCGTGTCATCTTGGGCACATGACTTAGTATCCATAAGCTTTAATTAGCCACTTATGAAGTCAGCTTAATGATAGGAGCTCAGCACCAATATTTTTCTGAGGTGATGCATGCACCATGGCTGGTTCATAAAAAGTTTTCAATAAATTTTTGCTCCAATTATTCACACTATCAATATATAGAGAGTTATATTACTAATATGAATAATAATAGGTAGTTCCCAGAGACATGAAGTTCATTGTCTTACACTAAGTTTCAGAGGAGTAAGTTTATAAAATTTTACTTTCATTAGTTGGTAATGAAAACTGAAAACCAAGAAAGAAAGGGAACTAAATGTGTTTGGTATACACGATTTTTTCCAGAGTGCCTGCAAGTATTTAATGTAAATACTTCTGCAAGAAATTTTTACTGGATAGACGAATGTAAAGCTAAGAGCTAAAATTCTCTAGGACCCACAGCATAAACCTGAGCTGAAGTCATTTAGGTTAAACTAAGGTCTCAAATGTGTAAATGTTTTAGATACTGGAACTCAATAGCTAGTGTGGAAGATAGCACACTTTGAAGAATACCAAAAAATTGGAGACAAGTGACAGGCCAGAAGAAAAAATCTTTCTGTTTTGTAAAGACTTTCTTCAAATCCCTGCCAGGTAATGAGTTAAAGATTACTTTTGTGGTTCTAAAGGTGTTTTCACGTACTTATTCATATTGTGTTGCAATTATTTCTTTTGTAACTAATCCTTTGAAAATGGATGCACACACGTGTACACATGCCTGTGCACGCACGCACAAACACACACACACACAGACACACACACACTTATCTTTCCTTGTGCCCTAGCAAAAACAGAGGATATTATAATCAGATTGAGAAGGGAAAATGGGTGGGATATTCACTTCCAATCCCCCCTCTCTGTAAAGAGAGCTTTCCTACACTTCTTCCTTTCTAGTCGTACATTTTATTCTAATACACTTTTGCTTGCTGCCGAAAAAAAAAGGGGGGGGGGCAAAATGGGCATAAAGGTCTCAATTAGCAGTCCCTGACACATCATATTTAAGGAAAGAGCAAGACTTCTCTAAAAACAACATAATCCTCAAAGAATCACCAGGTAAAAATTATGATGGCTTTTTATATCATTACGGAACAGTTTTGGGGTCCTGAAAATGAGTCTACTATAAGTTCTCGTTCTTCAAATCCATCTCCCTGCTTTAAGACTCACTTAGCTACACAAAGACATATGTGCCAAGGGACACATCATGATAAAACAGATATAAATTCCTGCCCTTGTAGAGCAGAAGATATAAACATAACTCATGATCACCACAAGTATCAAAACTGCCCAAGAAGTTAGGCCTCAAATACTGACAACAATACCTGAGGGAATAAGGTGTGGAAAAAAGGAGGTTATATTATAACTGTCCTGATGGCCTGAAATTGAGGATCATATCTGCCATTTCACTATTACAGCTCTTGTTTTCTTTAAAATGAATGTGATTGGATCCATTGATTTCTAAAATTTCTTCCAGCTCTTCAATCCGATTAAACAATACTTTGATGTCTTTAAGGAGTTAGCATATTGCAAGAGAGGTCAATTGCTTAAATCCAATAATTTCTATTTTCTTTAATTTTGTTATTTTGCTAAAGCTTTTAAATACCCACAGTCTAATTCAGATTCCCTCAGTTAAAACAAATGCTCATGTGAATCATTCAATTCAGTGGTATTAAGATGACATAGATAAACACACTTCTATTTTCTAACTGAATCTTTATACCAGACTTAATTCCTTTTCTGTCGTATTCTCTAAAGTAAAAGTTGGTAAAAATAATTGTATTGTCCGCATATAATAACTCCATAATTTGGTTTCCACTCACAGACTATTAGAATACCTGACCTCCAAGATGCTGTTAATGCAGTTTTGAAATTTAATTTTGATGTATTGATTTTTTCCTAGGGGATGAGAACTATTCCAAATGGAAAATATGATTTGCAGTTTATTTTTTACTAGTAGGGAAAAGCCTAAAGGAAATAGTCATAAAAATAAGATTTAGTTATAAAGCAAAATGAAAATCAGAATTAACTTTTGTTTATAATTATGTCAGTTGTTAAAATAAGTCAGTTGAGGGCATTTTTGGCAGTCAGTTAATGCTGGAGTAGGGGAGCTAATGGTCTGTTTTTGTGTGAGATATTGTTTGAAGGAAAAGAATTGTTGGACTTCATAAAATTAATCGCCTCATCCACTAAATACAGTGGACTTACAATATCATTTTAAAAATCTACAGTCTTGTTAGGTAAGTAAAGAAAATTTGTAAATAATTTATCTTTTATAAACCAACATAACTAAACTATTATTTTCTATAAATTATTTTAGTTTAAATGAGCAAGATTAGGAAGAAAGTCTCCAAACACTGAAAGATCAAGGTCATCTCTTTTTTCCTAACATTCAACATTCCGATGCAATTATTGCTACAGTACAGCCATGTGTGTGTCCTCGTTATTCCCTTCAGTGCCACATGCAGTATATGAAACAGTGTAGGCATTCAACAAAGGATGTGTGGGATTAACTTGAATTGTCTCTTAAAAGACTAGATAGAGTTTAGAATAGAACTCTGCATTATATTTACTAAAGCATAATTTGAAATTTTACCTATTTTTATGTTTGTGTATATCTTGCAAATATACTTTACCTCTATATTTCTATAGATTTATTATGATATAGCACTCATTTATCTTATAAGCCAAGGAAAAATTGCTTTACTAAAAGTGTGGTTTAGCAAATCTGAACTTTTTTTAATGTTTATTTATTTATTTTTAGAGAGAGAAAAAGAGAGTGTGAGTAGGGGAGGGAAAGAGAGCAAGGAAGAGAGAGAATCCCAAGCAGAGTCCTTGCTGTCCGGACAGAGCCCCATGCAGGGCTCCATCTCATGAACTGGGAGATCATGACCTGGGCTGAAATCCAGAATCCGAGGCTTAACCAACTGAGCCACCCAAGCGTTCCTACTTTTATATCATTATTCTTTCTGCCTCCACCCCCCTGCCCCTTTTAAAATAGTTTTTTTTTACTGAAACATCTCCTTTGCTATAGAGGGAGGGCTTTTTCTGGCTTTTCGGTATCATCCCAGCATCCTTCTTGTTTCATTTTATGTTTATAGTTCTCTTTTTGTTTTGTTTTGTTTATTTTTGAGTGAGAGAATGATCAGGGGAGGGGCAGTGGAAGAGTGAGAAAGAGAGTCATAAGCAGCCTGACCCATGAGAGCCACATGTGGAGCTCAGTCTCACAACCATGAGATCATGACCTGAGCTGAAATCAAGAGTCAGATGCTTAACGGACTGGGTCGCCCAGGTGCCTCAATGCTTATAGTTTCTTATTTAATGTATGCCATCCCTAGAGTCCTGCCCAGAGGGCAGCAACGGTGCCTACCTATAGTTTCAGGGCCTTGCAGTGCCTGCCGTTTAATAAGTGCACTTAACAACGGGCCTTAAAATTACATTTATTATAAATTACAAAATTACATTATATAACAGCTCAGACAATATTTATCATTGAATTACAAGACGGCTAAGGGAGACAATAATATAATGCAGAGGGGAGAAAATACATCCTTCTGAGATTGACCACAGAGGTTGAACTCCAAACTCACCTTGATGACGTGCTCGCTGGGGATTTAAATCTGGAAATATCTACAGTGCTTATTCTGCTATTTTCCATCTGTGTTGCTCCCAGGAGCAGAGCACACCTGCACTGAGGACAGCATACAATTTTGTGACTTTATTAAAGCCTTTCCCAGTGCCCTTGAACCCTTCTGGGAGCTGGAGAAAGCTGCACACAGCACTCTTTTCTTAAGGGACAGACTACAAAGTGAAGAAACTTTCAGTTTCTGATTTTTTCGGCCACAGAGTGAACTTTCCTAAATTCATTATTTATAAAATGTAAATATGACATTTATGTGCAAAAGGTCAGAAACAATCATCTACACATATTCCAAGCAAATTAACCTTAAAATGTATTTTTTTACAAGTCAAAAAAAAATCTCATTGAATTTCAATTCAATATAAAGTTTTAATTTACTTAATTTATTTAAGATGTGGGATGTATTTTTCCCTTCATGAAATACCAATAATTTAAATCATCCTGTAAAGAGTTGAGTGGCCCTCATTATATTAAGTTATATTAAGTTAACTACATTCAAATTAAGCTTACATTTTTCTTTTATCAATTATATCTAGACTTCATCACTTCAATTTTTTTTTTAATTATTCAATTGATTCAGTGTACAGGATGGAACCTAGTCCCATTTCTGATTTTCACATCTGAAGACATTTCATTACATTTCCTCAATAGTGATTTTCTTCACACAAAATCAACCAACTGATAAAACACTTTAAAGAATTCTTTGTTATTCTGGCAACTGGCTGGCTTGTAAAAATTGCAGTTAATCTTTATTTATAGCTTTGTTCCCAATAGTGTCTTGTTCTTGTGAGGAATCCCTTTAATTTCCTCTCTATAATATTTCCACAAACATATTATAAACACAAACGATGATTTGAAAAACAGCTAGTTCTTTAGAAATTAATCAGAATGTGCAAATTATATTTCAAAACTAGTTTCTTCAAATTCTATTGTGTTAATTGTGTGTTAATTGCTATGTAAAAACAGAATTTTTCGGTCACACAGCGCAAAACAACACAGATTCAGTAGGTCACCAAGGAATGAGGTGGGTAAAGGAAGATTATAATCATTATGTACATCTTAATTCCAAACATCTACATTAAAAGAGTGGTGGTCTGTTATGTAGCCTTCTTGGTCATGACTCAGAGCCTTACCTCATACTTTCTCTCTGCTGCATTTCCCTATGAAGGCCTGCCTTCCAATTGGTATTTATCATTTACTTCAAGCTACAGCTCTTCCAGAAAGTATGGCTACCCGGCGTGTACTATAAACTAGTGCCCCTAAACATCAAACAATAAACAATCAACAAGTAAGGCTGACCAAAAGGAATCAAAGCAATCATGCCAACCCCCTTCTCAGTGTGTAGGAGACATCAGAGAGTAGAGGATCCTATCACACCGAGATCTCCTGGCTCATTCCAGAAGGACACCAGCTACTTAGCTCTAAGTACAACCATCTATCTCAATGTAAGCTGTGGGTGGCAGACCAAAATGAAAATATTGTCTCTTATTCAAAAAACAGAAAAGAAACGTTTTCCTTTTTTTTTCTGTAATTTCTTTCTTACTTGTTATGCTGTTTTTATTTATTTATTTTTATTTATTTATTTATTTAGAGAAGGTGCAAGTGAGTGAGGGGCAGAGAGGAGAGAGAGAGAAAATCCCAGGAGGGGCACAGAGGGAGAGAGAGAGAGAGAGAGAGGGAGGGAGAGAGAGGGAGAGAGAGGGAGAGAAAGAGAATCAGGGCTCACCTGAAGTGGAGCTCGAATTCACCCAATGTGGGGCTGGAGCTCATGTTAAGGTGTTTTCAAATTGCTATTTTATTGCTGCACTCCTTGGGATACAGAATACTGCCAGATATGAGCTGGCCTTTCTAGTCTCCCAGGGCCCTGCACAACGACTTGCAGGCTAGTGTGGGCACTGGACCCTGAACCTCTCTTTGCTCCAGGCCCTGGCTGGCTTCAGAAGGGGATGGTTGGTGAGTGGGGTCAGAAAAGTAGACCATGGAGAACCCCTCCCCAGGAGGCAGTGGGAGGGGAGACCACGCGGAAGGTAAGACTCCACGAACCTGGTATATGCTCATTTCCCTGACTTCATTTAAAAGAGACACAAATTCAAATATAAAGTTATAAAGAATTTTAAGGCAGCATCAAACCCGAGCACAGGACACACTTTGGAGCACAGGGCCCTGGGCTACTGCTCTGTGCTTAGGGGCAAGCTGCAGGCTCTGGCTGTAGGTGTTAGTTGTGGGAGGTTTGTGAGGAAGAGTTGAGAGAGGGGTGAGTAGGAGAAAGGATGAACGAAGGCTATCCTTGAAATTCAGTCTTTTCTGGGTTTGGACTGGATCTTGAGACTAGACTCATGACACCATTATATCCTGTCTCATAACAACAACAATAAACTGTGATTTTCTCAACCACAGACAGACCTGAGGATTAAGGAATGGAATGACAGGATATGTCTGAATGGAGAGTTGGGCCAAGTGAGTCCATCTGGTTCAGCATGGCCATCAGTAGCCCTTGGGAGCTGCAGAGCTCAAAGCTCCCAACTGGAACCAGAAATTATCATTTTATTACCATTATCTTTCTCAGGGGGCTTGCTCCTGGTTCCTGGGCTGCCATAGCCTGGGGTTAGGGTTTGACTCAAGTCCATAGTTCCTGGGCTTGGGTTTGGCTCCTTTGTATGGTTCAAGTATAGTGTACATTAACATACATACTAGGAAGGGTAGTCTCTCCAGAAAAAGCTGGTAGAGTTGCCTGCTTCCACAACTTTTTTTTTTAAGACAGAAATGATCTTGTCCCCCTCTGTTTAAAACCTTTAGCTGTTTCACGTTGTCCTTAAAATAAAGTCCACTTGCCTTTTGCAGATGGCTTTATCTAGCTATTTCCTATTCCTCCAATATGACATTTAGGTTAGGAATATCTTATGAACCCTCTTTGGTTGCCAATATCATAGCTTTCAGTTCTAGAATATAGCTTTTACTTACATATTATTTTTTCCCATTAGTCTTAAGGTCCTTGAGAGGAAAAATGTCCCAATTATTACTGAATTCCTAGAGTTTCACAGTGCCTGCCACATCAGAAGCTCAATAAGTATTAGTTAAATGAATGAATATTGATCTTTGAATTTTGTCTATGGGGGCGCAGGGGGAGGAACAACAAGCTGATGAGATTTTGGAGTAAGAAAATACCAAGAATATTCATTACAGAATGAAGTCCATCATGATCCCAAGAGTAACAGTTGGCACATCTCCTTCTCCCTATTCTCTGCACCTGGCATAACAGTGGAGAGGGGATGGCGATTGAATTTGCATCAGGCAAGCTTCACAGTCTTTTGGATCCATGTCGACTCCACAATAGGCTCTATCCCTGGAAGGTCTGCTGCAGCCACAGCTGTGGCCCCTCCCCCTTCGAATGCTGCTCTCCATTGCATTGAGCTGGATCATGTAGAATTCACTTTAAAATGTGACAGCAGATGCTATCACATCTGCCACAACCTCAGAGTGGATCTTTCCCAAGACTGCTCATCAATTTTAAAGCACTTTCACAGCAAAATGCAGAACAAAATTCAGAATCTGGTAAGTGGCATAGCTGCAGCTACATTTCCAAGACCTTCAAAATCTGGGCATTGTTTGCCATTAACGCACCCACTAGTAACAAGTGCTTTCAAAGAAGAACATCAGTGGTCATAGTTCACTGGACATGGTGAACACTGGACAAAGTATCATGGGCAAGGTTTTGACTCTACTCATTCAGATCTATAGGGGAATATGATGACACTCACCAAATTGAATGTAGATCATTATTATCTGTTAGTGTTTGTGAAATTTTAGATTTCCAGGTCCTGACTGCACAACTTTTAGTGCATCTCTATATAACCTGTATCATAACTCATCTAATAAAGTCAGGAAATTAACTCATACTTGAATTAAAAAAGGAAATTATTAATATCACTGAAACAAATGGGAAACAAGTAAAATTGTCATAAATAGGAACTGTGAAAATAAATATAATGAAAACAGAAGTATTCAACTAAAAATTAAGCTCGACTTATAAAATTTTAAATAAACAAAATAAAAATTAAAATGATATGTCTTGATGTCCTTTAATTTAAGGCAAATAAAAAGTACTTCGTCAACAATAAAACTGTGTTGGGGGAGGGGTGGTGGTGTGTGTGTGGGTGGGTGGGTGTTAACCAGATTTGAGACTGCATATTACTTGTATAACTTTTTTGGAAAGGGTAATGTATTTGACCTCAGATAGAGTCTAAAGAGGAACATCACTGCCCCATGCTCCTCAGGTTTGCATAAGCGAGGTTTCCCATAAACATGCTCCATCTTCTCTCCACTTTACCACTTATTCCACCAAATGAAGGTGAATAAACTTCTCTAGGTGAGAGCTTGTCAGAAAGCACTGGGCACATGGAATGCCACTTCTCCCTTTTTCTTTTTGGGAGCAGGTGTGGCCTCAGAGATTCCTGCCCAGTTGGGAGGCATGCCTGTTCTGTGGTAACTCATTTTTTTCCAGAAGAGCCAGCAGCATCAGGGGAATAAAGATGATGTTTGGCTAATCTGGAGGCTGTTTTTTACCCTCATGGAGAACATTCCCTCCTTCAGTGTTGCCTTTATTTACTCTCAGAATAGAGTAGATTAAACCTGCCTAATTTTAAGGTTCAGTATAAGCTCAATAAATTAGCTAATATTGTCTTAAATCATCCCCTCTGATCTGGAGTAATAAAAATAATGTATTTTTATACCTATTGCTCTTTTATTCCTCAAATTATTCAGAACCAGAACAAGGAAGAGGGTCATTATTTTGAGTGGTGGCCCTCTGTGACTCTCAACGTATGACAGTAAGAATTAATTCCTAACCAGATGAGTTTTTATTAAATTTTCTTTATTCCAAGAAACCAAGTGAGATTATTTCTTAAATTTGTTCTTATTCTGAATGTGTTAATTTATTTGATCATATCTGAAAGGCCATAGAAGAGAGATTTCTTATCCACTCCCTTCTAATTTAGGAAAATATGTAAGAAGAATGTATCAAGGTTTTACAATACTTCTTTATAATGTTAAAATATTCTCTGGGAGTATCCAGACAAGTTAAAAATAAAACAATTCAAAATAAAAATGTTTAAGGATGTCTGGGTGGCTCAGTTGGTTAAGTGACCAACCTCAGCTCAGGTCATGATCTCAATGGTTTGTGAGTTTGAACCCCACATCGGGCTCTGTGCTGGTTGGGGCAATGTCTGCTTGGGATTCTCTCCCCACCCCTTCTCTCTCTCTGCCCCTTTCCAGCTTGTGCTCTCTCTCTCTCTCTCTCTCTCTCAAAACAAATGAATTTTTTAAAAATTAAAATGTTTTCAATGTCGCTCCTCATCAGGGAAATACAAATCAAAACCACACTCAGATATCACCTCATGCCAGTCAGAGTGTCCAAAATGAACAAATCAGGAGACTATAGATGCTGGCAAGGATGTGGAGAAACAGGAACCCTCTTGCACTGTTGGTGGGAATGCAAACTGGTGCAGCCACTCTGGAAAACAGTGTGGAGTTTCCTCAAAAAATTAAAAATAGACCTACCCTATGACCCAACAATAGCACTGCTAGGAATTTACCCAAGGGATACAGGAGTACTGATGCATAGGGGCACTTGTACCCCAATGTTTATAGCAGCACTCTCAACAATAGCCAAATTGTGGAAAAAGCCTAAATGTCCATCAACTGATGAATGGATAAAGAAATTGTGGTTTATATACAAAGGGCCATGTGAAATATGGCCCTTTGTAGCAACGTGGATGGAACTGGAGAGTGTGATGCTAAGTGAAATAAGCCATACAGAGAAAGACAGATACCATATGGTTTCACTCTTATGTGGATCCTGAGAAACTTAACAGAAACCCATGGGGGAGGGGAAGAAAAAAAAAGAGGTTAAAGTGGAAGAGAGCCAAAGCATAAGAGACTCTTAAAAACTGAAAACAAACTGAGGGTTGATGGGGGGTGGGAGGGAGGGGAGGGTGGGTGGTGGGTATTGAGGAGGGCACCTTTTGGGATGAGCACTGGGTGTTGTATGGAAACCAATTTGACAATAAATTTCATATATTGGAAAAAAATAAAAATAAATAAAAATTAAAAAATTTTAAACAACTTTTGATTGATTGTCTACATAAATACAGTTAGAAGACTTGCTCCCAGGGCCTCGGGTATGCAAAGTCTGATACGGTAATGAAAATTACAGCACATTCTAGGTATTAGTAGTGGTCTCAGCCCTCTTTTAATTTTGACAACAATCCAAAAGATAAATACTCATATTCCTTTTTTTCCCAGCAGATTAAATAAAAGCTCAGAAACATGGGGTTGCATAAATCATAACTCACACAAATCATAAGTCAAAGAACCAATTCAAGTCCAGTTCAGTCTTGCCTGACTTGAGGCCAACTGTTGATTGCTATGTTTTCTTTCTCTGTGGAACTGAGTTGGAATCTGAGACAACAGTCTGGTCTTCTAAGAGTGCTTGGTTCAGGGAAATGTTTTAGCTAGGGCTTGTCACCTCTGATAAGGCATTTTAGAGAGCCAATGGGATGAAGGTGCACAGAGGTTCTCCAGGTAGTAAAGACAGAGTGAGCCAAGGCTTCAGAAAAAAACATGGCATGCCCTGAGGGAAAGGTGAAAAAAATCCTTTTGATTTCACTAAAGAAAGTGATAAATGAATATGTTAACTGAGACGATTAAGTGTGTGAAAAATCCAGACATAAGAGCTTCAACTATTGCTGTAGACAATGGGAGAGAAAGGAAGATGATTGACCTCAAATGAAATTCTTCCTTGAGTCAGGTAGGGAGTAAGTTACATTACAAATGATGATTCTCTTAATATCCATGGCACCCTATCAGGAATGAATTTTAACTTCTATTTTATAGATGGATAATAGAGAGATTTTAGTAAGTTGCTATCCATCACACAAGTAGTAATTGATAGATCTTAGATTTAAAATATGCATTACAGTAACCCTAAAGCAAAGTTAGGAAGGGGAAGGAGAAGGGTGATGTTGCAGTGGGAGAAGGTATGAGTTGGTGAACTGTGGGACTGTTCAAGGTTAGAAAGAATGCTTGGGAATTACAGCATAGTAGACTTGATAACTGCCCCCCCACCCCCATCCCACACCTCGAGAATACATTCCTCCTCTCCTTCACTGCTTAGCAATCAAGAGGTTTGGACAGGGGTACCTGGGTGGCTCAGTCGGTTAGGCCTCTGACTATTGGTTTCATTTCACAGTGGGTTCCAGCCCCACATCAGACTACACTGACTGCTGTGGAGCCTGCTTGGAGTTTCTGTCTCCCTCTTTCTCTGCCACCCCCTGCTCACTCTCTCTCTCTCTCAAAATAAATAAATAAACATTAAAAGAGAGAGAGAGAGAGAGAGAGAGAGAGAGAGAGACAGATTTGGAGAGATTAACTCTACCCTTCACCCCAGAGTGTCCCCTACTTTGTCATGGAAGTTTCCTCTTCAGAGCCACAGGACAGATTCAGAGAAAATTAGTGCATCAAGAGCTCTGGCCATAAGCTTTGATTCAACAGTAGTCCAGTCAGTGTAAAACTCAATATTTTTATTCAATAGTTGTGAAAAGACACCCCTCTTTTTCTATCCCCAAAGGTGAACATAGCCCTATTGCTATTAAAACAATCTTCCTTTCATGGGGGAGGTCATCCAGGGAATGAAGCTAACACATAGAAGAGGGGCAGATTTACTAAGTGTGAAACAGCCTAGCTTTGGGAGTTTGAGTTGCCTGAATCTTTATATTCCCCAATCAGTTCTTTCTTTAAACCAATTTAGGTTGAGTTTTCTTTTTCTGTTTTTTTATTAATTTTTTAATGTGTATTTATTTTTGAGAGAGAGAGACACACACACAGAAAGAGACAGAGACAGAGTGTGAGTGGGGGAGGGGCAGGAGAGAGAGGGGGAGGGCACAGAATCTGAAGTAGGCTCCTGGCTCTGACAGCTCAGAGCCTGACTCAGAGCTCAAACTCACCAAGTACATGGTCATGACCTGAGCTGAAGTCTGATGCTTAACCAACTGGGCCACCCAGGTGCCCTGGTTGAGTTTTCTTAATTGCAATAAAAATTCTAATATAGAATATGATATAATAATTGTACACTTATAAGAAACAGAATTTAAGATGTGAACTAGATTGGGAGGTAGGACAAATGCAATAAATACCCACTTAGCCGGTGACCAAGAGGACCTTAATACTTTCCTCACCTTGACTAAACTTTGGGCTGGTGTCTTCCTGACTCTAGGCCCCTGACTTTCCCTTTCTGAAGATTTACTGTAGAAAATTTGAAATGATAAATCTTTTCTCTGCCCTCTTAAGATATATATCTTTTGAAAGAACTCTTTTTAGTTTTACAATCCAGGATCCAGGATCCATCCTTGATATATAATCATTGAAGGAGACAGAGCCCCTATATTCCAATCGCTGTGGAGGGTAGAGACCTAACTCTGAGGGGCCCCTTGCTCTAGGTTGTAACACACCTCTTATTATTGAAGGATTTTTTACCTCAATGCCCAGGATTCTTGTCTCCCTGTTTCGAAGAATGAAGAGCTGGACACAAAATAAAATGAGCAGCAGGCAAAAGTTTATTAAAGTATAAGATTAGAAAGAAGGAATACTCTGAAACTTCTCATTACAGAGAGAGGGCATTCAAAAGTGATTACTCACAGGCTATGGGCAAGGAACTTTGTTTCATAGGATTTTGGTTGCCCCCCTTGTTCCTTCTCAGGTTCTACCCTTATTGGCTAGGTAACTCTAAATGCCTAGTCATTCTGTTTTGATTGGCTCTTTTCCATTGTATGAGGGGTGCTTATTTTTAGTCAGGTCTTTGTCAAATTCCTGAGGGAAATTTGAGTGGCGAGTAGGTGATGTCTTACATTTTCAAGAGAAACTTTACACCTGAGGGATTTTGCTCCACAATAGTGGAAGAAGTGTTTTAAAATTTGTGTTTTTCCCTACCCAGAGTCCTTCAAGCCCTAGCATCTCCTTCTCTGCCTGCTGAATCCTATCTTTTCCTATCATATTATCATGAAGATACAATAAAGTTTACTTTTTCTTTAGGAAAACCAGTTAGCAAAATCTGATGGCCTATGACACGCTCTCCCTGTCCTCAGTTCTTAAAAATTCTCCTTTGCTTTGGCCAGGTTGAGCTCAGACCCAGTTCTGGTTTTTCTCCTTTCTCCCCCATTGCAATAGCATTGAATAAAGTCTTTCTTATCTGTTTAACTTTATCTGGTGCAATTTTTCCTTTGACACCAGTAACCAAGGTCTGCAAGCCTTGTTAAATGGCCAAAAAAAAAAATTTTTTTTTTCAACGTTTATTTATTTTTGGGACAGAGAGAGACAGAGCATGAACGGGGGAGGGGCAGAGAGAGAGGGAGACACAGAATCAGAAACAGGCTCCAGGCTCTGAGCCATCAGCCCAGAGCCCGACGCGGGGCTCGAACTCACGGACCGCGAGATCGTGACCTGGCTGAAGTCAGACGCTTAACCGACTGCGCCACCCAGGCGCCCCTTTTTTTTTTTTTATGGCCAAAAAATTTTTAATGAAAACTCTAGCCTGTTATTATTTGGGATCCAATGAGCAGCACTGGAGGATTTGATAGCAATGTCTTAAGGACAACGAAGTGTGTTAGCTATTTTGTACATAGTTTGTACATATCTACTAGAAAGTGATAACTTACTTTGAAACTAAAAGTAGGGTAAAAAGGAAATATGGAATTGCTAAGAGAGATCCTCTGCCTGAAAGCTGCAATCTGAAGCTATCTATGGTCCATTAATTTGAAGACCCAGAGATAGAAAAGCAAACTTCTCCATACAAAGCTTAGATTTGTGTGTGATAGGTTGGTGGGAGATGTAACTGAAAGATAACATTGGAACTTACAGGAAACTGACCTTTTAGGCCCTTTTCAAGCTTTTAAAGTATTATTTGGCTGACAAAAGAAATAATCACTCTAGTTGCAGAGGAGCCTGAGGGCAAAGGACTAGTTGGTGTCTCTCCAACCTACAGTAGAAACTTGTGTGTTTGTTACATACCAGAAATACTCAACTGTTGTTCTACAGAAGCTAAATCTCCAATCATTTGAACTTCAAATGTCTTCGCAATTGATGCTTTATCGTGATATCAAAATATTATTTGGTTTGCATACTCAAAGTAGTATTTCTATTTTTAATTCACATAACTGCAACTAAATTTTGTTTGATTAATTATATACTATAAAATTCATCTGCATTCCTCAATAAAGGATATGAGTATTAAAATATTAAGTGTTCTGCATATTTAATTATAAAATACCCAAGTCATTTATTCAGCTATAATCTATTATGGGTGGAAAGTATATAATCTGCTTGATGATTTGCTTGATAAATGTATTTGTCTTTTTAATGAGCTTCTTTGTTAAGGTGGTTAGAATGATTAATGTGCCAGAGCACATCATCAGTAACCTTGAAAACCAAAAGTCAATATTTGGAAAAAATCCTTACACAGTGAAATGCAGTGCTTAAAACTGCAGAAATCTCCATGGGGATGCTAGCCAGTTGATTAGCAGACATGTTTGACATGTTGCTATTTAAACAGGATTAAGTGTACTGGGTAAGCGATGGGCAAAAAGGCAGGCAGGAGGAGGGGCCTTGGAAAAGCAATTATAACACAAGAATTGTTAAGCTCCATTATCTCCAAAAGGATTTGATAGTTCGGATTACTAATTGCCCTGTCACTAGGCACAGAAAATATAGCAAAAGAGCTATAATTTGCTCAAAGAAAATATACTTAAAAGCAAATATGCATTCCATAGCATATGTGTAATTACCTTTCATCTTAATCAATTGCTTGACCCCAAGGATTGCAAAATACATCTTGTGTTTCCTATGGATGGAAGATATTGGTTCCAGAATATAATCATTTTGCATCATACGAAGTTACAGGAAATAAAATTCCTAAAATATAAGGCAATGAAACAGAATGAGAAATTCATAAGAAAAATAGATTAAAACACTTCTTGTCAGTTGTTTTGCAGATTTCTCTTAGGCCCACAATAGTTCTGTGTAGCCAGAAAAACATGGACCTGACACCACTCAGATTCACTTTTGGCAACCTCTTATTTCCTTTTTCACCTTTTTCACTCTCTTATTACTAAGTTAGAATATAAATTCTTCTATGCTAGCATATTTCTATGGAGATAAAAGAGAAAAGAGAAAAGGATTACAAAGATAAAGCATGTTCATACTTTTGCACAACTGATTTCCTTTATATTTACAATTTTATTTAAACCCCAGGCAATCAAATGAGTTGTAATTTCATGAATAACCTATATCATCATAAATGTTTAAACAAATCGCTAGACTCTTTTGCACTAAGGTACATAGGCACTATTAGATTATCTATTTTGTAGAGTTTTTTGAGGTAAATGTGTCAAACTCTTTGGCTTCATATATTCAGTAGCAACAGCTTGAATAGAACTCTATTGGTGCTGCTTCTGTTCACATCACATCATTTGAGCACAGCATAAATCTGAGACATTGGACTTTTGAGTCAGACCCCTTGTGTTTGAATCTTGGTTTTTCCCCTACCTGGTTGTGTGACCTCGAGAAAGTTGGTTATCATCTCTACCTTTGATTGCCCCGTCTAGAACAGTATTTGGCCCATGTCAAAGCCAAAGACCAACAGGAAGTGCACCTGTGATAAAAAAAAAAAAATGTTAGGTTTATGGGGCACCTGGCAGGCTCAGTTGGTGCAGCGTGCAGCTCTCAATCTCAAGGCTGTGAATCCAAGCCCCACGTTAGGTGGAGAGATTACTTAAAAATAAAATCTTGGGGCAACTGGGTGCCTCGGTTGGTTAATCATCCGACGGTTGATTTCGGCTCAGGTCATGATTTCATGGTTCACGAGTTCGAGCCCCTCATCAGCATCTGCACTGACCATGTGGAGCCTGCTTGGGATTCTCTCTCTCCCTCTGTCTCTGCCCCTCTCCTGAATGTGCTCTGTCCCTCAAAATAAATAAATAAACTTCAAAATAAAATAACAAAATCTTTTAAAAAGTTAGGTTTATTAACTCTTCTTTTTTTTTTCTTTTTAATGTTTATTTATTTTGAGGGAGAGAGAGACAGAATGCAAGCAGGACAGGAGCAGAGAGAGAGAGAGAGAGAGGGAGACACAGAATCTGAAGCAGGCTCCAGGCTCTGAGCTGTCAGCACAGAGCCTGATGCAGGGCTCAAACTCACGAACTGTGAGATCATGACCTGAGAGGAAGTCAGATCCTTGACTGATTGAACCACCCAGGTGCCCCAAGGTTTATGAAGTCTTCTCTACTAAGCAAGGCAACATATCACACCTGGTGAAATCTTCAGGTACCCAACTTAGAAGAGACTTAGAAGGACGTAAATTGGGAAGAGGTTAAAGGAAGCAGGGATCTGTTCTGGATTGGATGCTATCCAAAATAAATGCAATTTGCTGTTTGGGTAGCTTTTCTGAGAGTCAAGAAGAGCAAGGAAGCTATAGTTGTTATTAAAGTAATAGTATAAGTTGGAAGCAGGAGACGGTTAGTAATATTTTGTGGCAGCATGGAGTCTGCTTCTTTTTTTTTTTTTTTCAAGCTTGATAGTCATGGAGGTTCCTCATCGAATGCTGATACCATATGAAATTGATCACGTTCATCAGGGAAATACCGTGCTCTAGTTGGTAGCAACTGCACCAGCCACTAGCTTATAGCTCCTGGACTACTTCTGTTTTTGTTGTTTTGTTTTTGTTTTGTTTTGTCTGAATACTTCTTTTGGCCAAAGGCTGATAAAGCAGACAGCAGGATACTGTTGAGAATTTACTAATCAGAAAACTGTGCCAGCAACACTCTGTCTACATGAACTAAGGTTAGCTTTTTCTCTTCCTGTTATAGAGTAAGTTATCATATAATTTGATAATGGCTACACAGTAACTTGTAGGACTGAAAAAGCATCATGAGCCAAATTCAGTACAGACATTTACTAGGAAAAAAAAAAAAAGAGTATTCGTCCTTATAATAGATTGAAGTTAGGAGATTAGATGACCAAACCTGACTACAAAACACGTATCTCACAGTCTAGATTAATGTTTTCAGTCGTGTCTTTTTTTTTTCTTTATTGGCCTGACCATGGAATTTTCATTACAAACACTAACAAGTATTTGCTATAACACTTTCTCAACTAGCTGAAAGGAAATCAAGAGCTAATGTGATTATCTATAACAGCACTAGATAATATTGTAAACTAGTTTGTTTGATCTTCTGGGAAAAATTGTTGTTCATTGAAGAAAAAATGAGACCCCAGAATTTATCAGGAATAGAAGAATCATTTATGGCAAGAGGAGTGAGATAATCTTAGATACCTTTAAAAGAGCAGATTTTCTGATTGAAGTTAAACAGGACTTGCAAAGCAATAAGCTGAGTATGACATAAAAAAGATAGTCCTTATATTTGTTTCTACTCTTATCAAGCTATGTGTTGATGAAAGTACTGTACTGATTTCAGTACAAGCATTTTGTTGACATGGGGTCAAAGTCTAATGAGATTGAAAGTTAGAATTAATGATGAAAGAAAAACGTAAATAGTTAAAGGAACATGCAGAAGGAAATCAATCTTCTGAAAAAGTTAAGAACAGTATTTGGAATTTTTATCAGCGGGATCAGGTGAAGGCTGACACATTTAGCACTAGATAGGCTCAGATCAGTAGTTATGGTCTGAAAGAGGTTTCTCTTTCATTAAGTGGCAGTTAAAAGACTGTGAAGGTGGAAGTGGGAAAAGTTAGAGGAGAGCATAAGGAGTACCCTTAACTGATCACCAGAGAGCATAGACATATGATAAGAGACAAGACTGTATTACAGAAAAGAAGTACAGAAGTATTGGAAAAATAGTATTATTTCAGCTTCTTGGTTGAAAGTTATTGACTTTGTTTTGCCATATAAAACAAGAGTCTTGGAGTCAGCTACCTGCTGTTAAAGAAAAGCAAACAAACAGACACTGATTTTATTCTGATACTCTTGCCAATAATAGGAGCGAGCATAGGCCAAGCCTAGATAGCCAAGTCCAGGGAAACAAAGGCCTGCAGGGTGTTTAAGAGCTAGAATAGGGGGATATTAGGTCATTTGTGTTTGCTAATTTTCTTTACCCAAAAGAAAAGTAAACTTTCTCTTATCTTCATGGCAAGAGGTAGTTTTACAACTTGGAGCAAGGGGACCACCAAAGTTAGGTGGAGAAACCTACAAAGACTGGGAGATAGGGACTCTGTGTCCTTCAGTAAATACATTACAGAGGGACGGCTCAAGGTCCAGGTCCTGAGAATGACCTTCCTCTAAACCAGCAAAAGACTTTTTAAAATGATTTACATCTCAAAGGGGCAGAGAAAGAATTTATAATTACAAGTTTCCTAAAGTAAATGCACTCAGAAAAGTCAGAGGCATAGAGTCAGGAAGAAACTTGTCTAAAGCTTAGCTAAGTTGAAGGGGATGTTAACAGTTTCTCGGTCACTCTCTTCAGGATTGTCAGCTTCTGGAATATTCTGTAGGCTACTGTCAGCTCAAGTTCTTCCAAAGGCATTTAAATCTAATGAATGAGAGATGATGACCCTGTCTTTTTAAATTGAGGAACATAAATCCAAGGATCAAGATTTTTCTTGGAGATTCTTGTTAATAGTATGATAAAACCCTTACCATTAGAGGTAAACTGGTGAATCAGTCTCTCTCTCTCTCTCTCTCTCTCTCCCTCTTCACTTTCTCTCTCTTTCCCTCTTCACTATCTCTCTCTTTCAAATCTCACAGGAGTCATTTATGTGACTATCTTGGAAAAGCTACGTCTTTTTGTTTAGTGCTAAGATTTTGTTGGTTCAAGAATATTTTCTATCCACATTGCTTTTCTACAGGATAGAATCTCTGGCTAAATATGAGATTCAGTGATGCATGGGGTAGCTTTTTCTTTACTTATAAGGACAGATCTTGTGTCACCAAGCTATCCTAGAAAACCAAGGAAGTTCTAGAGCAGTGCTGTCCAATAGGACTTTTTTAGTGATGGATATGCTCTTACCTTTACTAACTAATATAGCAGCTCTCAGCCACACATAGTTACTATAGAGCACTTGAAATGTGGCTAGCACCATGGAAGGACTGGATTTTGATTTACTTAAGTTCAATTAATTCAACTTTAAATTTAAATAGCCATAAGGCCAATGGCTACTATATAGAAGAATGCAGGTCTCGAGTTCTTAGAACTTTGCTAATTTTTGATTTTAGAACTTCATGTTAACTCTTTACTTTCTCCTGAAGTTGGAGGATAAGAGCAATGAAGATTTTTTGAGTGAAAGCCCTTGCAAAATTTTAGATAAATTTCTCCATAAAATATAGTTTACCAACATAGAAAATCCTTAATCCAAACTGAAAATAAGCAAAAAAATAAAAAAATAAAAAATAAAAGACCAAAACATTTTAAAGCTTATGTGATGTTTGTATAAATATTTGGGCTTTTTTGTTTGCTTTTGTTTTGGTACCTGGCAAGCTCAGTCAAAGTCAGTTAACCTCATCTGAATTGATTTAACTCCTAGGAGTAATATTCCAAAAATAAATTTGAATATATGATAATATTGGACACTTCTGGACAGTGTCAGGTTTGGGTTTTAAATATGGCCTTTAACTAACAAAATCAAATCACAGTTAGCCCATGGAGTCTCTAAAAGTTCTGCTTAAGGTATAAATAATTATCTAAAGAGTTACAAAATAAAGGAATTTTCATTCCTCAGGCAGGAGAAGGAGATACTGGTTTCAGGTTGTTTTAGTGATATGCGAAGGGGAAAGAAATCATGAAGGTATAAATCAGATATTTTAATTTACTTCATAAAGTGGATTATTATAGCCTCTGACAATAGTGTACAAACATAGATAGATAGGAATAATTTTTTTAGAAAATTATTATATCAGTATTTATTCTTAAATATGAGAACGTTTCTTTAACTTTCAAAGTGTGTGTGTGTGTGTGTGTGTGTGTGTGTGTGTGTGTGTCTGAGGGTCTGAGTTAACTTGCAAATTCCATAAAGGAAAAAAGGGTTCCCAATAGTTTTTTTTTTTTAATTTTTTTTCCAACGTTTTTTATTTATTTTTGGGACAGAGAGAGACAGAGTATGAACGGGGGAGGGGCAGAGAGAGAGGGAGACACAGAATCAGAAACAGGCTCCACGCTCTGAGCCATCAGCCCAGAGCCTGACGCGGGGCTCGAACTCACGGACTGCGAGATCGTGACCTGGCTGAAGTCGGACGCTTAACCGACTGCGCCACCCAGTCGCCCCCCCAATAGTTTTTTACATCATTAAAATTTAAGGGATGCCAAAAGCACCTGATTACTTTCACTTTTCCTTCCTTCGCACCCACTTAATCTTTTTAAAAAATAAGATGAAGAAGTAAATCTTTGTTTTATTGATAGCCATTCCAGGGAGCCAAAATTTAGGTTAGGCATGAAAAGAGATCTTAACAATTTTAGTATTCTGAATTTGAACTTGAATTTGGAAAAGACAAAACCAGAATTTTCCAGAGAACATAAGATGTGAACATAAAGCATTAGTGAATTATTACAGGTAATATTCTGAAAACATGCTGCATCAAAAAAAATGATTAATAGGAATATTTTGTAGTCTTACAAAATTAAGAAGTTATTAGAATATTTATTAAGAGAAATCTCTGTTATGTGGGGACATGATAATTTAATCTTTTAACAAAAAACATATTTGATTTTGTAAGGGGCATAATTAATGCAATGATTTTCATACAACAGATTTGTGAATGTCCTGTTATGTACATTATATAGAAATACATAGATGTATAAATATACAAATCTCCCTTATTGCTCTACTGTCCCTGTGCTATTGTCCTTCATTACTTTAACGGAAAGGCTTGCTTAGGCCTGTCACCACCATGGTCCAGATGAAGAGAGTGAGAAAGAAAAGTGGAGAATGGATAGCACATACTACTTCTGTCCATATGTCATTGGCCAGAACGTAGTCAGATAACTACTTTAAGGTACAAGGAGAATTTTGAGAAATATTCTCTCTATCCAGGTTTCAGGGGCCCTTGTAAAACTAGCAGGGGAAGTCAGAAGTAGGATGAAGGTGGGGTTCTACTAGAAGACAGAAGTTTGCTGTATTCCATTAAGAAGCACTGCTACATAATTAGATAATGCCTATAAACTGTAGGGGTAGAAAATTTTCCTTTTTTGGCTGGTCTAATTATTAAATTGATATAAGATTAACAGGAAAAAAAAACTTTGAAAACATGTATGACTCCTGTACATATGACAGAGACCCAGGGAAAGTTATCTTTCTGAAATGTCTGAAGCCATCACCTTAAGTATCAGCTAAAAACCAAAGAAGATGTTGGGTGTGGAGAGTCAGTTATGGGGGGGGGTGGGTTACCAGGAAAACCACAGGAGACAAAGATAGGGTTGTTATGAAGAGTTAAATCTGGGCCTTCTTTACTGATAACAGTTGCTGGACACTGATTCATCCTTTTCTTCCTGGCACCATAAGGGAGACGAGTTTCCCATGGAGATTTCCCTTGTGAAGGTAAATGTATTTTACAGAAGGGTGACTTCTATTCAGTTTTCAGAGCTTTGTCCTGTCAGTTGTTTCTTTAAAACAACCAGTTTAAAATTATCAATATATCAAAGAGGCGTATTTTGCGGCAGTATGTTGTGTTCCCCTTCAGTATCTTTATGTGTAGATGTACACCTGTCCATCTCACGTCTCAGTGAGTGAAATTTCCCTTGTAAGTGAACTAACTTCCCTTTTTTTCTTTCCCCACATACCATGTTCTTACCTAGTTCCTTTGCTCATAAAAAAAGGATTAAAGTGTAGATTTAGCCATAAAATGATTCATATGTCATACGTTCTTCACACACAGTAAATGCTCAGCCATATGCACGACCAGAGTAATTAAGGAAGTCGTGGCAACATCCTGCGTTACTGGGAGCAGCTTGGCTCTCGGTGGTATCATCGCATCTCCTGCTGGGCTAAATAGACTCTGAGAAAACAAATGTGTTGGTGGGCAACGTGAGAATTCCAAGCCAGCTGACTATTTAGTGTTCCAGTACCCAAGCCAACAGTCTGTCTAAGTACCTCTTTGGGAAAGCAGAACTCCACCTTGGGAGAAAAGTTACATATTTTACTAGTGAATGTCCAAAAATGAAAACTACGGAAATATTGCTTTAGAATCTGTTATTTTTCACCATTACTGACAGAGAATTTCCTCCTGGAGGGAATAATTTTGCAAAGAAATTTGATAGTTGACTTGAGAAAACAAATCTCTCCTAAATATTTTTCTGTTTTCAGTGTTCTTTTAACAATCTTGTCACACAGCCATTTTTATATGCTTATTCTAAACCTCACCTGTTGTGAGGGCTGGCAGAAAGGTCATCACTTTTTATTCTTTTTTTTTTTTCTGTATGAAATATATTCCTGAGAACTCTCTTATAACGAAGTTCTGTTTGGATGTAAAATTAGATAAATAACAGGTAAAAATATACTTTACATTATATGCTCCATGGGGTGCCTGGGTGGCTCAGTCAGGTAAGCTTCCAAATTTGGCTCCAGTCATGTTCTCGTGGTTTGTGGGTTCGACCCCTGCATTGGGGTCTTTGCTGACAGCTCAGAGCCTGGAGCCTGCTTCGGATTCTGTGTCTCCATCTCTTCTGACCCTCCTCTGCTCAGGCTGTCTCTCTCTCTCTCTCTCCTTCTCAAAAATAAATAAACATTAAAAAAATTAAATTATAAGCTCCATGAGGATAGAGGGTCCCCCCCCCACCATCTTATTCACTATTTATTACAGGTCTTGAAATATTGTCTGGCCCATAGTAATCATTCAAATAATGTTGAATGAATACCAGAGAATTTTAATATAAAATTTAGCTCCTGAGTTGATGTGGTTGGATATACTCTTTCTTAGGCTTAACAGGTTCTTATGAAACATACTTTTTAAGAATGTGGAAGTCACAGGAGTAGACATTCAGAAGTTGGGTGGGAGGGTGTAAGTAGAAAAGAATGGAGTTGGGAACATTCATGACAAGTGAACATACATAGGAATGTTATGTGCTCCATAGCGTACTATTAAAAACTGCTTCCAGGGGCGCCTGGGTGGCTCAGTCGGTTAAGCGTCCGACTTCGGCTCAGGTCACAATCTCACGGTCCATGAGTTCCAGCCCCGCATCGGGCTCCGGGCTGACGGCTCGGAGCCTGGAGCCTGCTTCCGATTCTGTGTCTCCCTCTCTCTCTGCCCCTCCCCCATTCATGCTCTGTCTCTCTGTCTCAAAAATAAATAAACGTTAAAAAAAAAATTAAAAAAAAAACTGCTTCCAGTCTGTGAGATAGAAGGAAGCGAGGCTGGCTCTATGTTTACCCCTATAAGATCTATAAGATGTCTATAAGATAAAGAACACACCTAGCCAGGGCCTTTTAGGAGTTGTGAAAGTATCGGTCTCTTCCACTTTCTGAATCACTAGACAGTAAAACTTTAATTTGCGAGCCTAATTCATTCCAGAAACATGCTTGTCATCCAAAGCACTTGTATATCAAAGAGAATTTCCCCATAAGAAATAATGGAAACACATGTGATTCATTCCACCACCCAAATATATTCATATAAAAATGATTACAATACTGTAATATAATACAAAATAATAAAGAAAATGCAAAATATAAAGAAAAACAAATTAACCTGCACTTACCTTTCAAAACCTTTGTGGCTGGTGTGAGGAAGAAGAGAGAGGAGGATTACTGTGTAGAACCACTTTCACTATCAGTAACAGAAATCACTGCTATCTATATTGGCTCAAAGGAATCTTTTTCTTTTCCTGCAACTTTAACAAGAAACCTATTCAATGACCTAGAATGAAGCAAAGCATTCCTAAGCTTACCCTTTTATGGAAAAGCAAAGGGCTGTCCATAGGTGCTTTGAAGTAACAAAAAATACACTAGTGACAGTTGTGGGCACCTTCCAATATTCTGAAAAATCACTGATGTTTGCCAAACATCACGGCCTGAGACCGAGCATCTGAGCATGGGAGACAATCACCCACAATCCTTCAGCAATAGAGAGAGAGAGGGAGAGAGAGAGAAGAACCATTGGCTCAGTTGTGATCATGTGACGTTTGGCATCACATGACTACTCGTATTGCAAGACATAGCCTGTTTATCAAGTTAAAATGTATCAGAAATGTTTTCTCATCTTGTGGAACACTCGCAGAGCAAGTTACTCGCAACCAAGGTTTTACTGTATTACTACTGAAAAGGTCAAAATATTATCAACAGGATTTAACCTGTGGTGTAATTTAAATGCTTACATTTAAAAAAATAGTATACTTGGCAAACACACACATACAAACTTTCACACCGGTTTCTAGTGTATGTGCCTCATTTGAAGATAAGGACAAAGTTTACAGCTGGGTTCTGTTTTGAATATGTGGCACAGGCCAAATGGCCCTTTGGCCCCTCTTTAGAGAAACCCTGCTCCTGGCAAACTTCTAAGGCCAACTTTCCCTTCTTTCTGAAGTTTTTCTTGGTGCCTTGGGCAGGTTTGTGTGCACTTTAATTTTTTTTTTTTTTTAAGTTTGCACCACGTCCAAATCCTTTAATTGTTTGTCTCAATGGCTGTGCTTCCCCCAGTTGACAAATCTTTGAGCACTGAGAGAGGTTGAACATTTGTATCCTCTCCAAAATTCTTAAGTTGAAACTTATTCCCCAGTGCGATGTTATTTGGAGGTGGGACTTTTGGGAGGTGATTAGATCACGAGAGTGGAAACCTCACGAATAGGGTGTTTTATAAAAGAGGTGCCAGAGAGCTCCCATGAGCTCTGAGGCCACAGCCAGAAGATGTCTGGCTGCAGCCTGGAAGTGGATTCTCCCCAGAACTTGACCTTGCTGGTATCCCAAACTTGGACTCCAGCCTCCTCAACTCTGAGAAGTAAATTTCTGTTGCTTAAACCATCTGGTCTGTGGTACTTTGTTACACCAGTCTGAAAACACAGACACGCACAGAAACAATGAGCAGTGTAAAATATTCCTTTTTCACCAAAAATAAAGAAAACTAAAATGTATCCAGTGAATGAACAAATGAATGAAAGAATAATGAATAAATGAATCTTGGCCCTCTGTTCTCGCTTTTCCTCCTTATTTCATTCAATTCCACGTACATTTCCAAAGAAAGATAATGAATACAGTTTGGTTTTTCAAAATAGACTTTTCTACCTAAAACACTACTTCTGTCTAAATACTCAGGAATATGACTGAACCATTTTAGTTTCATTCTGCAAGTTGAATTTTGAGAAAATATTTTTGTTACATTTCCCTAATTGGTCAGAAGAGTGCTTTAGCAAAATTCAGTAATCCGAAAAATAGTTTTGTTCAATATAGTGAAACAGATCAAGATTTGAACCAAGTTTTAAACTGAAATTAAATTTTTATGAGTCCTATATGCTTATCCATGGTACACATACGCTAATTCAAGACGTGATATATTACGGTCCTCGTGGAGGTTCCACAAAAATGTCACGGACGTTCTGCTCCATTGCGGGAAGTCCCTGGACAGAGAGCGCTTTTCCTACCGCAGTGTTTTCCCTTTTCCTTTCCTTCTACACTTCTTTTGAATCAAAACTCATTCACATTCTGGGGAATGCTTGTACTATGACTCATCTGGGTTTTTTATATAGTCCCATATTCAGAGGTTGTATAACAGAAACACCGATTTTGTTCTCATTAATCCATCCCTGACTAAACTATAGTTTGATTACTTGGGATTTTTTGTATTCTCCCATCTATTCTCTTTTCTCTGGAATTTGTTCTATACTTTTTCTTTTTCATAGCTCTCATTTACAGTAAAACTGAGTACTGTACAGCAGAAAAGAAAATTTATATTTGTCCCATGAGAAACCTATGTATTTCAATGTTTCAGAAGGCTCGTGGACACTAAGTAGGTATACTAAGTACCTACTCTTTGTTTTCTGTATTGAACTTGGGGATGTTTTTTCCCTACCTATGAAAGGAACAGAAACCTAAAAAGGCCCCAGTTCAATTTAAAACCCAGGATCTAAGCAGTTTGAATGGGTATTAAGTGGAACAAAAAAGCTTTTCCTCATCTCTCTTGAATTTGTTTTTATTTTTATACTAGTAAAAAGGTACAATCGATCTAGCCTCTGTACCACGGTAATCAAATATTGCTTCAGTCAGCAGGTAAAAAGGGAACAGTTTTTGCAAAATGGCTTTATGACCAGTTCTATAAATACCTATAGTTTATCTTCCCTGAAGCTGTATAATATCAGACTGCCTAGCAAACGCTGGCTCAGACCAGTGTCTCGATCTCTGCATATGTACCCATGTTAACTATTTGTCAGCGTTTATTCCCGTGATGTTCACAAATTAAACTGAGTTACATATCCGTCTCTTTACTATACCCTGCACTCTATGAGCTAATGAGAAATAAGTGGCATACAGATAGTATGAGGCAAATAGGACTTTTGAATTCATTATAACTTTTAGACCAAATGTAGTTTTCTAGAGTAATAAAGTGTTTTGATTGCGTTTTTATTGTACACACTAGTGGATCAGGAATGCAGAGAGGAAGGGAAGAACTTTAAAGTATATTGTCTGCCAAATGAAAGACATCTTAATATTTAGCATTTGCTTTGGGACTTGTGCTTCATCCTGGATTCGCCAAGAAACAGTCTCTGAGATGAAGAGTAGAAGGGAGGGGGTGTATTGTGAAGGGCTCCAAGAATCCATGTGTATAGAAGAGAAGAACATAACTGGGCAGGGGGAGAAGTCAAGGTGTAATGCAATCGCCATAAAGCCTCAGTTAACCTCACATGGAGTTTTATTTTGTCTTGAAGAGAATAAACTGAACTTGGTCATGTTAGTCAGGTGTTATGGAGAAGAAATGTCCAGGGGTGTGGTCTTGGGTACAGTGGTTCTCTGCAGTTGAAGCCGTCCCTGAAAGCAATTGACAGCTGAGGACTGCCTGCCATCAGGTCTCCCAGAGACTGGAGAACAAGTCCTTCATTCCTGAAGGGGGATCCGGGCAGCACAGCATTCACTGCAGATGGGCACGCCATATGCCATGAATCAGTCATGTCAATTGTCTCCATTTAGATTCAAAAAGAAAAATGTATTAGGAAATTATGTTAGTAGCTTAAAATTCATGAAGCAGCATAGGCAAAGTTATTCTAGTCAACAATATACTTATGCTAATTGCATCTTGTGTGGGATATTTTTGAGTAAGAAGTAATCCATGTTATTTATGGAACAAGCATGTTAGAAATTAAGGAAATAGAAAGATAAATAAGACAGTAATAAAGCTCTTTTTCTAACAGAGTTTATCACCAACTGTAACAGAGTTTAGAAGAGACAGCATGGTGACACAAGTAAGTGTTCTATAATGATGATCACCATCACGTAGAGTCAGATGGTGTGCCGGGAGTTAGAATAGTTCAGATAGTTCACTATAAATGAAATGCCTCATACACAAGGTGCATTTGGATGGACTTTGAAGCAAGAAGAGGATTTGGTTATTAGTAATAGATATTGGCTGGAAGAGGCAAAGGATTGGGATTTAAGTAAAACAAGCAAATAAGTGAGTGCAGAAAGCAAACAGGACAATAAATCAATATGGCCAGAGTAAAGGGTGTGTGACAGGGAAAGGAGGGTTATAACATGGCAAAGTCAGAATGAGGGCAAACAGGGAAACCCTAGCCTCCAGATACAGAAACTTTTCAGTTGTATTAAAAGAAAAAAAACTGAATGTGTTAAAACTGTCAACTTAGACTTCTATACCCTATAAAAATATCATTCAAAAATCAAGATGTCTTCAAATACACAAAAGCTAAGAGACTATCTCCCCAGGAGACTATTATTACAAGGAATGCTAAAGGAGATTCAGACTAAAGAGAAACCATTCCAGAGAGCAGTCTCTATCTACCAGAGAGAATGAAGTACACTGGTCGGGATGAGATGTGGTAAGTGTAAAGATTATTTCTCTCTCTAAATTTCTCCATGAGATTGCTGACAATCAGAAGCAAAAACAATAACATTTTATGAGTTCTACTATTATACCATATCTGGCAATAAAATAAATGACAATAGCACATAGAATGGGAGGGACAATGGAATTATTACGCTGTTGTAAAGTCCTTATGCTGTGAATGAAGCCATGTAATGATAATTCAAAATAGAATGTTTTCAGGTAAGAAGGCATTGTCTCATCCCTAATACAGTAGGTCACAAAGTAGTGTGCATTGACCTGCAACATCAGCATTACCAGGGAACTTACCAGAAATACAAGTGATCAGCATTTATCCACACCTCTAGTGCTAGAAACTTTGGATGCAGGTTAGGGTCATCCAATTTATTCTGATGCATGTTAAAGTTTGTCAGTATGGATATGGGTATAGGCACTACTTTGTGCCCTTTGGGGTGTCTCTATTGGTTTAAATATTTTGGAAAGTCATGTAGAAATATATACATTTTTACAAGTTTATCTGATATTTCTTTTTCCATAAGTGTGCTCTAAGTTGAAATTTGCAGAATAAGTCACAAATTTACACACACTGCATATAATTTATAATATCAAATAAATGGAAACTATTTACAGTCTGAGGAGAAAAGAAAATGTTTGGATCAAATGTGATACAGTCAAATATCATTCTACTACTAAAATGGATGCTAGACCTATTTGTGTAGACACGCAAAATTGTCTAAAACATGTAATTTAATTAAAAAACCAGATTGCAAAACAGTATGTATAGTGTGATTCTATTAATGAAAATATACATTTATATATAGTATAAATACAGTTTGAATAATTATATTTTTAGGTTTAAAAATTATGGTTATAAAATGTAAGTTTAGCATGTAGTTAAAAGAAAAAAAAGGCAAACAATTGAAAAGAGCATAAAAATGAAAGTTCTCAACCTTATCAACTAACTCAAATTCCCCTCTGTCAAAGCCAAGCATTTTAAATGCTTCTCTTATTAAATGTAGAGTCATTATTTATAAATTCTAATATGCTTATATACCTATTTCTTCATTAATCAAACTTATATAGTAAATATTGAATCTCTACTTTGAAAAATAAGGCTTTAGCTCATTTACATTTCCACTTCATATATTCTTCCTTCCTTTAAATTTATAAAAGTTATGTAACTGCTTTATCTCATATCAAATATCTTAAAATTTTTAATTACATACTTAGGCTTTTGATTCTTGACCAGTTTTATTTATTTATTTATTTATTTATTTAACATGTTTGTTTATTTTTGAGAGAGAGAGTGCAAGCAGGGAAGGGGCAGAGGGAAAGGGGGACAGAGGATCCAAAGCAGGCTCTGTGCTGACAGCAGTAAGCCAGATGCAGGGATCGAACTCACACACCTTGAGTTATGACCTGAACCGAAGTTAGAAGTTCAACCGACTGAGCCACCCAGGTTATTAATTAATTAATTAATTATTAATTTATTTAATATTATTTGAAATGTTTATTGTGTTATTTTGAGAGAGAGAGAGAGACAGACACAGAGAACAAGGATGGGGGGGGAGAGGCAGAGAGCTAAGGAGATCAAGAGAATCCCAAGTGGGCTCTACTGTCATTGCAAAGCCTGATGCAGAGCTCGAACTCAAGAGCCCTGAGTCATGACCTGCGCTGAAATCGAGAGATGCTTAACCTACTGAGCCACCCAGGCACCCAGACCAGTCAATTTAGGTAACATTCTCTAAGTTCACAATATGTAAAACAAAAAATTAGCAACTGAGACTCCCTTCTTTTTCCCCTTTTCACGTTCCGATTTGTGCCAGTTCTAACATTATTTTTGTACTGACAAGGTTTATAACATTTGCATCCTATTCTAAAACTAAGTTTTTTTTGGCTATAGGTTAATTTTAAACTTTGAAAAAAGTTAATAAATGGAATCTAATCTATTATGATTATATAAATAAAATTCAATTTAAAACCAAGCAATATGTCAGAATAGACATACAAGAAAGGAAATATTAGTCTATCACCCTATGACACCTACTTTGTGCCATTTAAAAATAATATTTTATGAAAAATTGAGTAGATCAAAGTTATGCCACATTTTTAAGTACTTCATATTTTGCCCACAATTTTTTGAATAGCATTTTGTACTTTTGGAAGGATTTATCATTACCCTGCCTTTTCCCTGAGTACCCACTTTTACTACACCCTTAACATGGTCATTTATCTTAATTAAAATATTTGTTGAATGGAGTTCACATTCTTCTAAAGGATCCCTTGTGAGAGGCCGACACTTTCCTGTTAAAGCATGAAATATTTGCTCTAGGAGATAACTGCATCATTAGCTGTTAACGTAGGACTTCTACTGTTCCTTATTTCTACTGTTTTTTTTTTTAGTCTTAATAAATTCTCTTTCTAGATTACTGTTTCCATTTAATTATTATACAAACATTTTTTCCAGGAAAGATTCATAAAAGGTCTATGACTTTTTCATAAAAGACTATGAAAATTTATATTTGAAATTTTTCTGACTTTGTGTAAAGTTCCAGGAATTTTTATAATGAGTTTATAATGATTTATAATCATTTTCCCTAAATTTGCTGAAAAGTCATTTGTATTATCTTCTAATGTCTAGTGCTCCTGATAGAAACTTAAATAGAAATTTCCTTTCAATTTTGTTCCTGTACAAGTAGAGTTACCAGAAGTCACAGTGTGCCTGGGATAGTCTTGGGCATCCTTGTCCTTTAACTACAAAATTGTCAAGGATTAGATTATAAATTATATAGGAAACTAACTTTATCTTTGTATTTATGAAAATTTATGAGAGCTGTGTGAGTCACTTTGTATTTATTGAATTTGGCACTTAAAGACCCCATCATTTGAAGATTTATATTTAACTCTCAAAAATATTCTTCTATTTATTATTACTATTATTATTATTAATTATTATTATTGTTTTGCCCCATGTTCTCTGTTATCTCCTTAATTCCAATTTCTTGAATACTGGACCTCTTAAATTGATCATATTGGTCAGCTTTTTATTTAAAAAAATTTTTTTTTAAACGTTTATTTATTTTTGAGACAGAGAGAGACAGAGCATGAACAGGGGAGGAGCAGAGAGAGAGGGAGACACAGAATCTGAAACAGGCTCCAGGCTCTGAGCTGTCAGCACAGAGCCTGACGCAGGGCTCGAACTCACGGACCACGAGATCGTGACCTGGCTGAAGTCAGATGCTTAACCGACCGAGCCACCCAGGCGCCCCTGGTCAGCTTTTTAAAAACCATTTCTCTTCCTCTTCCATATTTTGCAACTTTTTGCCTTTAGGCTAGATGTTCTGGAAAAATCTTGATTTTTACTTTCATGATTTTAATTAACTTTTAAAGTTTTTTTTTAAGAAATCACACTTTAGTTTTAATGGATTATTTCCTTTTCTCTCTTTCTTTTTTCATGATAAACTTCTAGCTTTTCATTATATTATATATCCACATCTCTTTTCATTATATTATATATCCACATCTCTAAGAATACTAATTACATTTTTTTTTGAAATTTTTCTTTACTCTGAATTACTGGTTCCTCTCAGCTTAGTCATTTTTTTTTTCATTTAGATTTTCCACTTTTTTTTCTGTTTTTCTCAAATATTTGCTGTAACTTTGGATGTCCATTCTTATTTTAAAATGAAGATTAAATTGACTCATATTAGCTGTTGGCTTGGATTTTTTTGTTGCTGCCTGGGTAAGCTTTCTTCTATAGTCCTCTCACCCCTCCACCTATGAGTGAATTTACTAGAAACTCTGCTTACACAGACTTCAACTGATAATTTTTGCTCTGTGGTGCATGGCTAGAAAGCAGACAGATGAACACAATCAACCCAAATGCTAGAAAGTGCTAGATTTGCTCAAGAACACTGATAATATCAAAAGCCCAATTCTTCGAATGTAATAGAAGGTATTCAGTGTTGTGGTTTTTGTCTGGGGATAATGGCTGGACTGTGAGTTACTCAGCACACAGAGAGAGGAAACATTGTTAGACAACAAGGCTCTCTGTAGACTCTTTGATTAATCAGCATTTGCTGGTCAGCCCTATACTTCTGCAATTCTTATCCAAGAATTCTGGCTGTATTGACTCTCCAGGGCCCTGAAAAGAAAACAAAGCCATTTTCATTGTGTCCTTCTCAGGAACATCTGCATTTTTCCTTCTCTGTTCTAATTATATGTCAACACCCTTCCATCTACTTTCCATTTTCCACAAATCCAATTACAGCTTTGATAAACTGATGGCATCCACTTCCTTCTCTTCAGTGTTATGCATTTGAACCCTTTGCACCTTTGATTGACAATTCAACAGGCTTTCCGGGGAGAGGAAAAGGAACATTCCATCTTGAACTATTGTTTCTTAATGAAAAATGAAATTAATATTTGGGAAGAAAACTCTTTTGTCAGAAAAAAGTTTTATGTTAAAAACTTGTGAAATCCTGTGTTAAATAAATTTAGAAGGCTGCTCTACTGCAGGATTTCTCAGTCTTTAATAAGCCATTTTAAGGTCAATTTCCAAGAAAGAGACATTCCAGAATAATCCAAAACCTCTTTTTCTTATACGCAATGTTTATAGGGGGAAAAATCTTGTGCAAAAAAACAAAGATATTAGACTAACAAACTAAAATGCAGCATGAGCTCTTACAGAACAGGAAATATCAATCTTAAAAAATATAGAACTAAACAATTAGTAAACAATTAAGAACTTTGAGAATCTTGACATTTTTCATTATATTGTAATTCAATTAAGTTTTATGAATACCTATACTGGTTCCACTGATGTATTATGAGTTACAAAATTAGTATTTCACTAACTTCATACCATTATGAAATGTTTTCTGTTCAGTCCCTTCTGTGTCATTAAAAAAAAAAAAAGGACTAAATGACAATATAGATAACCTTGGGTACCTTGGGGATTGTTTTAAATAATAATCCAAACTTTGGGATTCTATTTAAACTCCCTATACTTTTTTGAGATACTGTGAAAGTAGTTTCCTTATGAGATTTCTGTTTAGATTGGAAATTCAATGAGAAAACCTGGTTGACAGTATTTCAACATTTCTAGCTCCCGCTTTGCTTATTATCTGAAAGCACTGAGGGATCAACAATAAAAAAAAAGTAGTGAAAATGGAATTCTGCTTTAACTTTTTTAAAGTTCTGAAAGATTTTGACTGAAGACAAAATTTGGAGAAAAGGTTGCAACCTGCTTCAGCAGCTGTATTTGTCTCTTATTGATCTACTTGATCAAGAACAAACAACATAGCAATAAATGTGTAAAGTTGCCTGTTTTTAAATTAAAGGTAATAGCTTAAATAAAGTGTTGAAGTGGAACTTAAGTGTGAAAATAGAATCTTAAAACATATCACAAATCCTTTGGATGCATCACAATTGAGGTTTGATACGTATTTATTTGAAATCTGATCATTACTGGATTTAATGCATTCTGGTGTCTAAATGACAAGCTTCCTTCTACCTAAGAATACTGGCAGCATCATTATTTTTGGTGCTTTAAGTTTCTCTGTGTGTAACATTATTAAAAAGTAACATTAATTTTTACAGTTATGGAATGAGTAAGTCATGGCAATGAAAGGTGCAGCCTAGTGAATATTGTCAATGATATTGTAATAGTGTTACATGGTGACAAATATAACTACACTTGTGGTGAACATAGCATAATGTATACAAAATAATAACACTATTTTTAACAAAGTATTAAAAATAATTGGTAGAAGATGCTATTTTGAGTAATTTTTATCACTCACCCCCACACAAATGCACACACATAAAGCAAATTTTAAAGCTTTCTCCACCCCTGGATATGAAAACTTTAAATGACTAAGCTGGAGAGAATTTAGAAACAAGATCAACAAACAACAACATCATGAACAACAACCACAACTAAAATGGAAAGGCACAGGGCAGTATAATTGCTTTCACTTTGTTCCCATCTGCTAAACTTCCAAAATATGTCATATTTCCCTAGCCTAGCTCTTTTTTTAACCATTAAATGGTATTTTGTTGTTGTTGTCATTAATAGAATTTTTATAGTTCTTCTCATTTCTTAAAGTTCTTTTATATATTTTATACGTTTAAAGAATGTTGGGCAAGCATCTTATCTCTGCATTATAGGCGCCTCTATTATGGCATAAACATTTGTTGGCTTTAGAGAAACCATCATGCATTAGATAAAACCAGGTTTTGCACGGAAGTGCCTGGACTATTTCACTTTCCCTGTGGCTTCACTGCTTTGAATACATACAGTATCTAAATCTTACTGTAGTCTGAATACACTGATTCCTTATTTCCCAGTTCTGGAATGCAGTCTGATTTAATGAATATGCTCACTTAAAGACTTTCGGGAGAAAAGTGTCTTATTTTATTCATGTAATACCGCACAATATTTTGGAACACAGGCTCCATGAAAAAGAAGAATCTATCATTAAGCTCTGTCATATGGCAGGGATACACAAATAATGCATGAAAAGGTTTGAATACAATGTTGGGCACATGGTAAGAATTCAGCATATGGCAGCTATTATCATTATTTATGTATTATGTTTCCTCATGTACTCATAATAAACAAGTAAGGTAAAAATCTCCATATTGGACACGAACAAACTGATACATAGCTTAAGTTATGCATATGAGGTTCTCAGGTTAAAAGTTTTAGAATTTGGGCTTTAAAATTCAAAAGCCAGGGTCTTTCCATGGTGGAGGACGGCTCCATGAAACAGCAAGTGTCCAATTTCTCTGTGATTGAGAATCATATGGATAACAATAATTTTTTTAAATTTCCATACTTCAGCATAGATACAGGGCATGGCCAAAATATTTGCTTAAACCTTGCTTTCAGGCTTCTGGCCTCCAGAGCCGTGACAGAATAAGTTTATGTTGTTCTAAGACTAAGTAATTTTGTGATAATTTTCTATAGAAGCCCCAGAAAATTAATATACTGTCTCATGTGGCCTGGACATAGTAGGTGATAAGTAAATATTACCTACTATCCATTATCTTTAGGACACTACTACACAGATGAGCTGTATGTGAATAACGAAGAAAGTCTATTATTTAAGTCTCCTTGCCCTGGAGTGATTTCGCTTTGCCTTTCAATTCAAAAGTTGTTTCTGTAAAGGAATTATGTATAGTAGATCCACAATGTGTTAAGTATGCACAGTGCCGAGAACACAATAGATATAATAGTCTCGGCCCTCACAGATATCTGGGAAGAAAAGACGCAAACACATTTACTGTTTATTGAAAAAAACGATGGTAATTTTAACGGTAGAGACAGACACAAGAAGTCTTGGGAGCAAAAAGGAAGAACACCTGACCCAGCTTGAGAGAAAAAAAAGACTAAAAAGAGGGTACCAGGAAAAGAGAAGAGGCACTCCTATCAGAGCTGAGGCTAATACTTTGTCCTTGAAAAGTTAGATCACAGGAATGAGTGTCAAAAGGGCTCTGTTGAAGTATCTATAAATAAGATTTTTATATAACATTGATTTTTTTTGTCCATACATTGCTAACTACCTATTCTGTTCTAAAGGTATATTTAAAATGTTGATTCCATTCCAAAAAACCTAATTGCAATTTTGGCTTTAGCAATGTGTTTTTGGCACTGTTCCTCTTTTTTTTTTAATCTTCACAGTCCAAATTCTACAATATACCAAACATATGAATATTTACGAGTTAGATTAATGGCTCTTTTGATAAGGATCATGAACACTTTTCCCACTATAAGATGAGTTGATTCATTCATTCAAAATTATTTATTGAGCCCTACTATGCTTCAGCCATGATTACCTCAGAAGATAATGACTTTTAGCACACTTTATGAGAACTAAATAATTAAAGATATTTTCTTTTTTCCTAGGTGAGTTTGTTAAATAAATATTTCATTCTCTGATTAAGATGATGGGATTTAGAATATTAGATACTTCTATAAAACTGAGTATACAGTACTGTACATAAAGAAATTTGAAATTTAGTGCCTTGGATTTCTTTTAATATAAGAGATTTAGGTTAGACAGAAAATGGTAGGAAGATACTAGAAATGAGAAAGAGAAAAATCTACTACCAAAAAATAATACAGCCATTTCAAGAACTGCAGAGGCAACTGGAAGTCTGATATATGATGGGGGCATTAGAGAAATTTATTTCCAGAACAGCCTGCTCATCCTGTGATTCTCCCTGAAATATTAAGTGAGATATAGAATAAATTGAAAGGTTGAATTAACTTGAAAAAACTCATGAGCCTCCAGTGTTGAAAATATGGTCAATATTTAACCAGGAAAATACTTTTAGGTGTAAAAGAAAAGATATTTGCATGTATCCCATGGACATGGCAGCTTTCTGCAGATGCTTCATGAGGTACTCACAGAAAGAAGAATCAACACCAGTGACAAGTCAACATGTCAGTCAGTGGCTGAGAAGACAAAGGTTAATCCAATCAAGATCAGCCCAAGCAATAAAATGTATCTGGACTTACCCAGATCTGATTGCTACCAACAAACTTACATGAGAATTAATTCTCAGAAAGTCAAATATTTAAATATAAAACATTAAAACATAAAAATACTAGAAGATAACATAAGTAAATTTAAAGAAAAAAATAAATTGAGAGAATTTTCTATTATGTTTTTAAAGCTAGGAGTTATACATAAATGCATTCAACTACATAAACATTTAAAATTTCCCTATTTTTCAAATGGCTAACTATAGAAAAGTCATTTAAACTCTATTTCTCAGGGAAAAATTGACTTAAAACCAAAAATGGGTAGCACTACACATCCATCATAATGGCCCAAGTGAAAAAGTTTGGCAATAATTGTTGCAGATACAGACCCATTAGAACTCTCATGCATTGCCAGTAAGAGGGTTAATTTGTACGGCCACGGTGGAAAATTCTTTGATATTATCCTATATATTTGATCAAATACACATCCTTTGGCTCAACCATTGTATTTGAAGTATATGCCTGGCAGTGATGTGTGCAAGTGTGCAACAAAAGATATGCATAAAAATTATAATAACAGCATTTATTTAATGGCTTCAAACTAGAAATAACAAAAAAGTTCATTAATAATAATATGTATAAATAAGTTTTAAAATTGTCAAACATCTTACATAGCCATGAAAATGAACAAACCATGATTTCATTCAATAACTTGGACAAATTTCACAAGTATTATATTGACCAAAAAAAAAAATCTGACACAAATAAACAAATACTACATGATGTATTAAAGTTCACAACAGGGGAGAAGGAAAGCATTGCGTTTAGGAGGAAGGGAGGGACGGGGAACTTCTGTGGTGCTGGTCATCCTATTTCTTGACTTGAGTATTGGCCACACAAGTACATTCACTTTCTGATAAGTATTGAATCGCGTACTTATGATTTGTGAACTCTTATTTATGTATATTAATTTTACATTAAAATGTTTAAAAGAAACTTCCTTAAGGCCAAAATATTTACAGGGAATAAGAAGGTTAGTAAAAATGACTATGTTCTCCTGAATTGCATTCTCCCCCAAAACTATATGCTGAAACTCCAACCCTGGGACTCCATTTAGAGATAAGATATATAATGAGGTAATAAAGGTTCAAAGAGGTCATCAGTGTGGGGTCCTAATCCTATCTGACTGCTGTCTTTACAAGAAGAGTGAGAGATATCAGGAACACACATGCCCAGAGAAAAGGCCTTGTGAGGATACAGTGAGAGGTTGTGGGGGCCAAAAGAGAAGCCTCAGGAAATCAAACTTGTCAGTACCTTGATCTTGGACTTCCAGCTTCCAGAACTGTGAGAAAATAAATTTCTGGTGTTTAAGTCACCCATCTGTGTACTTTATAGCTATTTTATTATGGGAGCCCAGGAAAACTGATAAGATGACCAGAGGAAAAAGATCGGTAAGTGTTAAAAACATGTCCATTCCTAATATTTTACATAAATTAGATAGATGATCATACACACACACACACACACACACACACATAAATGAAAACTGAAATAGACAGCATTAGCTAAGGATATGATTAATATTATGTTAATATTAATAATCCCAATTAAGAATAATAATAATAATAAAACCACCACAAACAACTTGAAAAATAACACTCAACATGTGTCAGGCACTGTTCCAAGCTGTAAACACACCTCCTTGAATCTCATGAGATCCCTGTATAGTATGTATCATTTTCAACCCTGTTTTATGGGTGAAAACGCTGAGGCTCAGAGGGACCAACTAAGGTTCCATATCTATTGAGTGGTGAAGCAGGGATTCCAGCCTTGGCAGCTTGACTCCAAAGTCCATGCTGTCGACCACTGTATTTCACTGCATGTGCTGGTACAAACAATGAAATGCCATTTTTCACCTATCAGCTATATAATGATTGAAACACCCAGATAATGCCCAGTGTTGGCATTCTAATGCACTTGCAGCAGCAATATAAATTGATCTGAGCTTTTTAGAGGGCAATTTAGCAATTTATATTAAGTCTTTTTTTTTAATCACATAGACAAGAAACAATGTAAGGACAAGGATATTTATCACAGTGCTATTAATAACAACAAAAATGTGATACAATGGAAATATTCATCAAAGGAGATTGGTAAGATAAATTATGATATGTACATTCAAAAGGATCCTTTGTATCTATTAAACATGATGTAATTGATCTATATTTATTGACAAGAAAAGATATCCATGACTTACTGTTCCATGTAGTATTTCCACTTTCATATTTTTCTGCTGCTGTAAGCATTGTACCTTTTATTTATCTTTTTTCCCTTCTCCTTTTTTTTTTTTTAACTAAGGAAGCTTTAAAAAAGATTAAAAGTTGGCTTCACCTCAGAAGGTAATTAGTTCTTCATTCACTCATTCAAGAAATGTTTACTGAATCCTCGCTATATGCAAACCCTTTTCAAGGTTTTATGGACACAGCACTGAGGAAAAAAATTCCCTCATGGAACTTTCATCACCAAAGATACTCAAATAGTAGCTACATAACTCTTTGGAACAGGTGGTTCTTTATGTAGAGTAAATTCATTTTTACTGATTGGGCAAAAAGATCATTGAAGTTCTTTCCATCCCCAAGTGCCTCTAAATCTATAATTTAAAGAACACAATTTCAAGTGTTAAATGTTCTTTTGCTGCTCCTTGAACTTCCCAGGGCAATTTATCTGTCAGGAAAAAAAAAAAAACTGAACTATGACTTAACTATGGGGCCTTAGCTTAAAAAATGTATATTTAAAATAATCAAAGCTTGAAAACTGACTCGACCATTAAAATGATAGATATGCAACAGTGAGGATATAAATATATATTTACATATATATAATATAAATGGTATTCATATTTTCCAAAATGAGTCAGGAGAAAATTGCTGGGTAATAGGAGAAATAGGTCCTGGACATAATTTTGGAGTCATTCATCTTTTAGGAAGGGCTATGTAAATCTTAGTTTAGAATTATAATAAATAATAGGGTACTAGGAATATCAGGAAATTAATCTGTATTCATAAGGTTCTTTGGCATTAATTTATCACCTTAACCTTACTTCCTTTTTCTTTCATCTTTTTCTTTGCCTTTTTTAAAGCTTTGATTTGTTAATGAAAGAACAAGTCTGGCTGCTTCTTAATAGGTTAAATAATAGCCAATCATCTGAGTTCCTTAAAATCTTTAGTATAACGGGATGCATTTCAATTAAACTAGTAATACCTGTATTATAATCTTTGAATTGCCATTATTTGACATTGTTTTGTCTAAGATATAAAGATGGATTCTTTTTTTTTTCTAGCTAATTTTCATTCATTCATTCACCTATTCAAAATAGTGCCTTCCATGTGCCAAGTATTTCTCTGAACATATAGACAGGAACAAGACAAGTGGTATTCACCATCATGGAGCTTTTGCTGCAATGGGAGAAAGGCATGATGAGCAAATAGAATTCTGTTTGATATGACATATTTTGAACAACCCAAATATAAATTCTATCGATTGATCATCTACTACAAGGTGAGCACATTAAATTTGTTATTTCACAATTCCTTATAAAACTTTGAGGCAGGTGTTATTAAGATAAGTTTCCTTTGCCCCTCAGAGGCTAAGTGACTGATCCAAAGTCCACTGGCAGAACTGGTACTGAAACCGCATATTTCACACTCCACGTATTTCAAATCTCACATGCTTTCCACTATGCTATTCTGCCTTTCATTTTAAAAATTAACTATATTTGTTTACCTAAAAGTTTCATTTTTAAACATGATGCTTCCTTAGCTCAGGCTGTAGTAACAAAGTACCAGAGATTAGGTGGCTGAAACCATAGGAATTTATTTCTCACTATTTGGGATGGTTAGAGAACCAAGATCAGGGTGCCACTTCCAGGGAGGACCCTCTTCCTGCTTGTAGATGGCTGCATTTCCACTGTATAAGGTTATGTGGCAAAGAGAGAGAGAAAGCTCCAATCTCTTTCTCTTCTTCTAAGCACAGTAATTCCCTCAAGAAGGCACCATCCTCATGACTTCATGTGAACGCAGTTACCTTTCGAAGGCTCCACCTCCACATACATAGCATTGGAGGTTAGGGCTTCACTATATGACATTTGGGAGGACACAAGCATTCAGTCAATAATAGATGTTATTCCTTGAGATATTGTAATAAGAAAGAGAAACTACCACTATTATTTTTTTGTTCTAAAAACCATGAATCATACTCATTTTAGAAAAACAGATATTGAAAATTAAAAATTACATGCAATTTCATATGCCAGATATGCCTATTAATAATAGTTTTGGGGTGCCTGGGGGGCTCAGTCAATTTAGCGTTCAACTTCAGCTCAGGTCTTGATCTCACAGCTGGTGTGTTCGAGCCCCATGTCAGGCTCTGAACTAATCAGTCAGTTTGAGTCTGAAGTCCAAAAAAGACCCATTCCCACCTTCTAGCAGTCAGGCAGGAGGAGTTCCCTCTTACTCATGGAAACATCAGACTTTTTGTTCTATTCAGGCCTTCAACTGGTTCAGTGAGGCCCATTTACTCAGTCTACTGATTCAAAGGTTAATCTCATACAAAACAACCTCACAGAAACGTCCGGAATAATTTTGACCAATTATCTGGGCATCCTATGTCCCAGTCAAATGACACATAGGATGAACCATCACAGCAGCTATTCTTAGTTTATTACTTGAGTAAAACTGATGAAAAATCAAGGCTGACTCTGTATGAGTACAGAGTACAGAAGCTAGACCTAAGGCATTTAGAATTAATCAGTAAGACAAGCAAATGGAGATGGTGAGTGTTGACAACTCCAGAAGCTTGTCAGTAAAAGAGAGGAAAAAAAAAGGAGAATATGGGGTCAAAATGTGGGGTTGTTTATAGTTGCCTGTTGTGTTTTCACAATGGAAGTGTCAAGTAAACATGAAAAGAGGTTGAATATTTAGAATAGAGAAGATAATGTATCTAATGATGATTTTGATAATGTAAAAGGGGGTGGGATTCAAATTTGTTGGGCCTGAAACAGGAAAGTGGATGCCCATTTCACGTTGCCAGGATGAAAAAAATAAAGATAATACATAAGCAGGCACATTTGTATACTTGGTGTTTGGAAACAGACAACTTCTACTCAGTGTCTCTGGCTCCATGCACTAAGATGTAAAGTCATACCCTGAAAATAAATCCCCCTTGGCTCTCCAGGCTCATAAACAACAGAGCTAGAAACAAAAATGCCACATGTAAATAAGCATGTGTAGAAATGTTTATTCAACATTGTTATGGTACCTGAAATATTGGGATTATAATGAATGCCTATAGTGTATTTTAAAAAGCTTAAATAAATTATGAACGTTATGTCTGTTAGGGTCAGGCGTAGGGCAGGATAAAGATAAGAGTCAGAAGCTAAAAAAATTTAGCAAAGGCTTTATTGGGAACTAAGGTCTCGGGCGAGGTTCCATGACTCAGGAAGAGAGAGAGGAGTCAGGGAAGTCGAGCCCGGGTGTGGTGGGGTAGGGTTTTTAAACTGCAGCGGTTCCAGGTTTAGGTCCGGTGGGTCTTTTTCGCGCCAGGTCGTGCTGTCGCTTGGTGATTGGTTGACCTTCAATTGGTTCTGGCGCACCGCTTGGGGCTTTCCGTTGGGTTGCACTGGAAAGATGGCAGTCCCCTCCACTGTGGTTCCAGGGACATCCTAACAATGTCAAGAATATTACAAAGTTACCATAATGAATGAGGTAGAGCTGTAACAGTTGATTTGGAGACACTGATGATGTACTACTGATGTGACAGAAGAAAGCTGCACGGGCTACTTGATGGAATCTTTACCTTTTAATTAAACAGTGGCTAAGAACTATGTATGTATGTGTGTGTGTGCGCGCGCATTATAATAGGAGACTGGAGAAAAAGAAATGTAGAAAAAAGAAATAAACATTAGTTAACAGTGCTCACCTTGCAGATATAAGTTGAGGAGAGAGGAGAAAATGGAATGAATTAGAGGGTGGGGTGAAGGAGAATGGGAACGAAAAGTTCTTTAAAGAAAAAATATGTGATAATAACCGACTTACACTACGTCATTTACATTCTTACAAATGCTTACAGTTACATATCAGATGTACCACAAATGTGCTGAGATATCTGATAACGTATTTTAACTTTTATTTTCTAATAGAAATGTTATTCCTTATGTAATGTGAGAACAATCTATAAACCCACTCCATTGTGGAAAATGCAAATAAACGCTTTTGTTCCTATTACATGAAGGCCATTTGTTAATGTAACGTATCTATTACTTCTCATAGTTATAGTATTAGCCTGTTGTTTTATTTGGGTTTTCTAGTTTTTGAGGAAGTCATAGAGCCTGAAAATAACAAAAATAATTTGATTTGATACCTTCCTCTGTGATTTCTGTCTTCTCTTACTGTAATGGTTACAACATGCAACACCATTGCTAAATCATAGTGGAGATAATAGTCATGTGTAGCTTGTCCAACACTAACGGGAAAGCTATATGAGCACATAATTGTTAAATTCTTCGATGGTGGATTGAGATAAATCTCTTTATCTCATTAAAGAAGTAGTTTTCTATTACTAGTATAGGAAGAATTATCCGGAATGAATGTGTATCTTAACCATTATCAGATTTTTTTTTGCTTTGGTCTATTGACATATTAATAGGTTTCTAAATATTAAACATTTGCGACATTTCCAGAACAAAACACACATTATCTTGGATTCTATTTTTTAAATGTACTGCTGAGCTATTCTTATTTATATTTGATTTAGGGTTTATGCAAAAGCAAGATTGACTAATTTATTACAATCTTTGTCATCTTAAAGATATCAGTGTTTGTGATTCACTCTATACAAAGGAAAGCAAATAAATTGCATAATCCCTTTCTGAATTTCCTGATCTCCTAAATAAACTGGATGAACTTATTCATCGTTTTGCTCATATGAATGCATGACTCTGGAGTTGTTAGTAACCTTTGACACTGTTGTATTTTCCTTGACATTTCGTTAATGTGATGCAGATTAATGCTACTGTTTTTATGTTTAAAAGACATCACTTGTGAAAGCAATAAGATGCAGGGCTTTTTGTGTTTTTTTTAAGTTTTAACATTTCTAAGTCATTTAAAGGTTTTCAAATTCCCACAGAGTTTAATAAAGCAACAATAACAACAACAACAAAATTATCCTAGGAGTTCAACACAGTGGAAAAGGCATAAACTGTAGGTTGGGGAAATAAATGGGTGGTCAAATAGCCCTAGTGAAGAGCAAGCATTGCTAATAAGGCAGCTTTCAGAAAGAGCACCTTATGGTTCCTTTATCAGTTCAATCAAAAGGTGTTTTCTGGAAGTTTACCATGTATAATTCTCAGTTACCAGCAGAAGTTTGAGGTACAAGTATAACATTTACAGGTGTTCTCTTTATGGGGAAAAGAGATTATTTAAAATAGTTTTCATGTAGGACTATTATGCTTGGTGACATAAGAAAAAAACTAAATCATAATTTTTAATAAAGATATGAAATTCTATGCATTTGTTTTTAGATTGACTGTGGGCATCAGTGTAGGACTGATGAGCTCAGCACACTCCAGAGAATAGTAGATTTAATATAATAGATTTAATACAATCTATTTAATCTGTCACCTGAAGTATCAGCCCCTGCTCATGTGAAATGAAGTTTTCAAATAAAATTGATTTTCTACTAGCTTTTTCTTACCAAACCTTCAGATTTTTCTACAAGAACAACCCTGATATATTAAGAAGACACATACAAAATTAGAAGTTAAAAAAATAAAGACAATTTTTTTTTCTGTTGAAGTTGATATGTAGGGCATTTTACCTTTAAAATACATGCAAATTACTGTTCCTCATTCATTTATTTCTAATGCCTACAGTGGAACTGATGAAAAGGTCTCATATTTGACTGGTCTTCTTTTATTAAAGTTTTTTTCTTTTTTGCCATGTATCCCCATGGTTGAAATCAATATGCTACAACTCCCCAATTTGATCTCATATTCTAACTTTTTCCCCTGCCCTTTACTTGCATGTCCAACTACGATTTTTACTTTAAATTCCCCGCTTGATTGTCTTATGCTTATACCAAATTATAGAAGTCCAAAAGACAACATAAACTCCATTCCTTACCCTAAACTTGTGTGGTTTTTATTTTTTAAAAAAATTTAACATTTATTTATTACTGGGAAACAGAGAGAGACAGAGCATGAGCATGGGCGGGGCCGAGAGAGAGGGAGACACAGAATCAGAAGCAGGCTCCAGGCTCCGAGCTGTCAGCACAGAGCCTGACGTGGGGTTCAAAGCCACGAACTGTGAGATCATGACCTGAGTTGAAGTTGGATGCTTAACCGACTGAGCCACCCAGGCACCCCAAAACTTGTGTGTTTTTTTAATGAGTAGCACTAATTTTTATTCCCTTTCCATTAAAATATCATGAAGTCACTTTGGTTCTAACTTCTAAATGTTCCTCTGATATGTTCACATGTGTCCGTCTCTACCCCCATCACATGAATCCAAATCATTATCAGCTTTTATTAGACTAGAGCTATTTCACCCTTACTGTCTTCTAAGATTTTATCCTTGACCACAAACAAATAGATCTATTCCACAAACAAATAGAATTCACAGCAATCTTTTGAAAACCTCTAGAAAAATAGCAAAACTAAATCACCTGCCTAAAAATCTCTGTTAGCATGTGCCCTCCTTAATGCCCATCACCCATTTACCCCATCCCTTCACCCGTCTCCCCTCCAGCAGCCCCAGTTTGCCCTCTGTATTTAACAGTCTGTATGGTTTGCCTCCCTCTCTGTTGATATATATTTTTTTAACATTTATTCATTTTTGAGAGACAGAATGTAAGTGAGGGAGGGGCATAGAGAGAGGGAGACAGAATCTGAAGCAGGCTCCAGGCTCTGAGCTGTCAGCACAGAACCCAACATGGGGCTTGAACTCATGGACTGTGAGATCATGACCTGTGCTGAAGTCAGACAGTTAACTGACTGAGCCACCCAGGAGCCCCTCCTCCCTCTCTGTTTTTATTTTATTTTTCCTTCCCTTCCCCTATGTTCATCTGTTGAGTTTCTCAAATTCCACTCTGACTTAAATAATATGATATGGGTCTTTCTCTGACTGACTGATTTTGCTTAGCATAATATACTCTAGTTCCATCCACGTTGTTGCAAATGGCAAAATTTCATTCTTTTTGATTGCTGAGTAATATTCCATTGTGTATTCCATTCATCAGTCAATGGATATTTGGGCTTTTTCCATACTTTGGCTATTGTTGATAGTGCTGCTATAAACATGGGGGTGCATGTGCCCCTTTAAATCAGCATTTTTGTATCCTTTGGGTAAATATATACTAGTGCAATTGCTGGGTCATAGGGTAATTCTATTTTTAATTTTTTGAGGAACTTCCATACTGTTTTCCAGAGTGGCTGCACCAGTTCGCATTCCCACCAACAGCACAAAAGGGTTCCTCATTATCTGCATCCTTGCTAACATCTGTTGTTTCCTGAGTTGTAAATTTTAGCCACTCTGACAGGTGTGAGGTGGTATCTCATTTTGATTTTGATTTGTATTTCTCTGATGATGAGCGATGTTGAGCATCTTTTCATGTGTCTGTTAGGTGTCTGTTATATCTGGATGTCTTCTTTAGAAAAGTGTCTATTCCTGTCTTTTGCCCATTTCTTCACCAGATTACTTGTTTTTTTGGATGCTGAGTTTGATAAATTCCTTATAGATTATGGATACTAACCCTGTATCCATTATGTCATTTGCAAATATCTTCTCCCATTCCAAAGGTTGCCTTTTGGTTTTGTTGATTGTTTCCTTTACTGTGCAGAAGCTTTTTATCTTGATGAGGCCCCGGTAGTTAATTTTTGTTTTTATATCCCTTTTCTCCAGAGATATGTCCAGTAAGAAGTTGCTGTGGCCAAGGTCAAAGAGGTTGCTGTCTGTTTTCTCTTCTAGGATTATGATGGTTTCCTGTCTCACATTTAGGTCTTTCATCCATTTGAATTTATTTTTGTATATGGTGTAAGAAAGTGGTCCAGTTTCATTCTTCTGCATGTCACTGTCCCGTTTTCCCAGCACCATTTGCTGAAGAGACTGTCTTTTTTCCACTGGATACTCTTTTGCTGCTTTGTCAAAGATTAGTTGACCAATCTTTGTGGGTCCATTTCTGAGTTCTCTATCCGATTCCATTGATCTATTTGTCTGTTTTTGTGCCAGTACCATACTGTCTTGATGATAACAGTGTAATACAGCTTCAAGTCCAGAATTGTGATGCCTCCAACTTTGGTTTTCAACATTACTTTGGCTATCCTGGCTCCATACAAATTTTAGGATTGTTTGTTCTAGCTCTGTGAAGAATGCTGGTGTTATTTTGATAAGGATTGCATTGAATGTGTAGATTGCTCTGGGTAGTATAGACATTTTAACAATATTTGTTCTTCCAATCAATGAGCATGGAATGTTTTTCCATTTCTTTGTGTTTTCTTCAATTTCTTTCATGAACTTTGTATAGTTTTCAGCCTACAGATTTCTTGCCTCTTTGGTTAGGTCTATTCTTTGGTATCTTATGATTTTTAATGCAATTGTAAATGGAATCGATTCCTTGATTTTTCTTTCTGCTGCTTCATTATTAGTGTATAGAAATGCAACTGATTTCTGACATTGATTTTATATCCTATGACTTAATACACTTTGGATGAATTTCAAACTTCTTAAAAAGCCTACAATATAATGCGAGATATGACCTCTATTTTTCCATCTTCTTTTTTTACTTCTTACACTGACTTTCCCAGTTACAGAGCTCCACTCCCACTGGCATTGCCTTCTGCAATGTAAACATGCTCAACTCTTCAGCTTAAAGACTTGGCCTGACCTCCCTCTGGATTGTCTCCTGTTGCTATTTTCCATTTTCTGGTAGCAGTGTAAACATGGCCTTCTCAAAAACATCACCTGTGGGCGTTTTCTCAAAAGCATATTCATTCCTTGTTATGTTCTGCTTTCGGTAGCATTGTTATTGAGTTTCTCACTTACATTTTACCTGCCACAACTTATAATTACAGATTTATGTATTTATTTTTCTGTCTTATACAGTGATTATTTGATACAAGCAAGCCATAAAACCAAAACAAGCTGGGGCAAGTGGAGGAAAACCTTAGTTTTGGAAATATAAAACTAGATATGATCTTGCATATATAACCATTCGTCTGTGGGTACAATTCTGTTAGTAAATGCCTTAAAAATTATTAAGTACAGTTGTACAAAGTAATGAATAATTATGCTAAGTAAATTTCTCCTTGGCAAAAGAAACAAAAACCAAAAAGTTACTGCTCAAAAAATTTATTATTACATGTTTTTTATAGAAGATTAAGCACAAAATAAAATGAGGTCTAGTATTGAAATAAAGTTCCACATTAATGTCTTTGTTGCCTAATAGAATGAAGGGGAAAATTGGTGTTTGAATGATATAAAATCTAATCATAAATATTTCTCTTTTTGTGTGACTGAATTGCATCTTAGTACTTCTATCCCCTTTGGCACATGGGCTATGCCTTTTCTCCTATTCAGAAAAAATTAGATTACTAATCTGAAATCAGATTGCTTATTTTATGTCACTTGTAATTTTGGTTAAATAAGAAATTTCATCTCAGAGGAGAAGTGCAGACAAAAAAAATAACATGTTAAAGTCATATTCACTATAAATTTCTATTTTCTTTTTTATAGAATAAAATTTTAAATATTCAAGTAAAATTTTATTGACAAATAGCAGAAAGATGAAAAAAAAATGACCAAATCCCAAGTGTTTAACACCATGAATTTTCACATGGTAAAAGTTACAAAGCAAAAATTTTTTGAAGTAGCCTATTAGTAGCAGATAGGAGGCTTTATCATATATACTTCCAGTCACTAATTTCTTTCCAAAGATGAATATTAACTTTACTTATATATCAGCATTAATTAGTTTTATCTGTTTTTGAAATTTATATAAACGGAATCATGCAGAATGACCTATTTTACATCTAGCTACTTTCTCTTAGTAGTATGTTTGTGAAATTTATTCATGTTTTGTATAACTTTAGTATCTTAATTTTTATTGCTGCATATTATATTGTATACATATACCACAAAATATTTATGCATTCTGTTCCTGATGGACATGTAGAGTAGTTTCATCTCTTGTCTTTTCTAAACAGTGGTGCTATGAATATTCTTGTACATCACTTTTGATGTACGTATGTTAGGATTTCTACTGACTATGCATCTAGAGTGGAATTGTAGGTTTTAAAGGTACATAAGTGTTCAACTTTAGAAGATACTGTCAGCTTTCAAATTTGGATGCATCTGCTTACGTTGTGGTTATCAGTATACTCAAGTTTCAATTGCTCCATTGGATGTTAAGTCTTGTTAGAGTCATCATTCTAGTGGATATATAATAACCATAGTATTTTAATTTGCATTTCTGATCCCTGATTAGGGATACTTTCTTTGTTGGACATATGTATTACAAATATCTTTATGGCTTGTCTTTTTTCTGTCTTGTATTCATTGAAAGAGAAGTGTTTTTTTTTTTCCTTTTAACATTCAAGTATAATATACATGAAAGTATAAAATAATACATATTTTAAGAACACTGTCTTAAAATAAAGATCAATATATTTTCACAAACTGACCACACTCATGTCACAAATTCACGACCCTACTTGCCTACCATCCCAACATATAACAAGATAGATTACTTTTGTCTGATTTTTGATAATTTAAAAAATTTAATGAGATGTAATTAATTGATCAGTTGTTGTTTTGTTTTGTTTTGTTTTGTTTTTTCTTTATGGGTAGTGCTTTTGTGCTCTGCTTAAGAAATCTCTACCAGCTTCCAGGTGATGAAAATACTATCCTATCATTTCTTCTGGATGGCTGGTTGTGGTTCTTTGTATGTATATTCTAGAAATCTTTTCATATTCAGTTTCTACATTAACTCTTCTGTTATCAGAGAATATATGGCATGATTTCAATCATTTGAAATTTCATCAGTCTTATTTTATGGTCCAGCAAATGTCTATGGACATTTGAAAAGAATATGTATTCTGTCATTGGTGGGTGTGGTGTCCTGTCTATGTCAATTCAGTTAGGTATTGTGAATCATATAGTTCACGCTTTCCTTTACTTACGTTTTTCTGATCTACCAGTTACTGAGAGAGATGGGTTAACATCTCTCACATTGATTATAGGATTATCTATTCCTTCTTTTCATTCTGCTTTTGAGATATATATATATATATATATATATATATATATATATATATATATTATATTATTAAGTACATATGAATTTAGAATCATTATTTCTTCTGGTATGAGTGTTACTTTTTACTACTACTAAAAACAATGTTTTCACAAAAAGTCTACTTTTTCTGATGTACATAAACTTTTTTGCTTTTGTTAGTATTGCATGACATATTTTTTCTATCTTTTTAATTTCAATTTTTGTGTATCCTCATATTTAATGTGATTTTTCTTATAAAGCACCATATACATAGGTTTAATTTATCTAATATTAACCTGATCATTTCTCTAACATTTAATGTAATCACTGATATAGTTGTGTTTACATCTATATTTTGGTCTGTTTTTTATTTTCAACTACTTTTATTTCCATTTTTTCTCATTATTTGGTTTCTTTTTAATCAAGCATTTTCATTATTGTTATCTTTCCTATCTTTGAGGTTGTTAGCTATACTTTTATTTTACTATTCATTAGTTGGCTATTACCCTGGAGATGCTAAGACACTAATATTAAATATTAAAATATATGATTTCCTTTTTTTTCTGTACTCATCCTACTGTTATATCATGTCTATCTACTGAACCACAGAAATTTCTTAGCACGTGTTTTCTGTCAATATTTTGCACAAGTGAACTTCTATCAATTACAATTCATCCTTGGACTTCCATGATCAAATGTGAGTCTCTTTTTCCTGCTAAAAATCCATGATATTTATGCAGTAAGATCAAATTATTAAGAAATGTTTTAAAATAATGTTTATGTAACAAATCATGATTTTCCATACCTTTTTTATAGTTTTATTTTAGTGTTAATTTATTTATTTGAGAGAGAGAGAGAAAGACAGCATGGTACAGAGAGAGAGAAAAAAATCACAAGCAGGCTCCACACTGCCAGTGCAGAGCTGGACACGGGGCTGGATCCCACGAACTATGAGATCACGGCCTGAACCAAAATCAAGAGTCTGAAGCTTAACTGACTGAGCCACCCAGGCACCCTGGGATTTTCCATACCTTAATAACTGTTTCATATTACTACTTTTATATTATAGGGTAAAATAAACATAACATAGGAATACTCAAAGCCATTATGTGGTCACCAACAATGTGAACCTCTCTCAGATGTCTTTATTCTTAAAGGTATTTTGCCATCATGAATAAGTAACCCTCTGTAATAAGAATGAAAATATCTCATGTAAACATTTTTAAACTTTTTTCAATCAGTTGATTATATTGGCTTTCAAATAATCCCCATATTTCATAAGTTTCTATTGGCTTAGTTTAACAAATTTACTGAGTGTGTTCCAATCTATTTTTTTCTATAATTTTTCTATTAATTTATTTTCTATTATTTTTTCTCAAAAAAGCAGCAAGAGTATCTTTTCAATAGAATAAATCATGTTCTTTACCTATTTTAAACATTTTAAGGATTTCCAACTGACTTTTTCTTCCTTTACCATCTTTTTGGTAAAAAGTTATTTACCCTGACTTTAGGGACTTTTTAACATGCTGTTTCCCTCTTGTTTTCCTAGATGTCTCCCTCTGTTGCTTCTAGTTTTTCATAATTATCTTTTCCTTGACTGATGAATATAATTATTTTTTATCCTATCACTCTCTAGTCCACAATCCCAAACTGTCATTCATGGAATTTTTTAAAATTTATAAATATATACTGATTTCTAATTTGCTTGTGTAATGTCTGTCATGTGTGGTGGGTTGCTAACCGTGAATATAGGTACTGAATCTGTTTTCATAATGTTCATATATATATATATATATGAACACAATATGTTCATATATATATATATATATATATATATATATATATCCCTGAGCACAGCACCAGGCACTCAGAAGGATTCAAATGATTTTGAAGTTCTGTGGAAAAATCAGGGCTGGAGATTATAGTTTTAAAACTGTCTTTACAATACTTAAAATACTGTGATTGGGTGAGCTACTTTAGGTAGATTATTCAATGTCAAATGTCCATCAAAAGCTGAGGGTCATTGTGGCACTATTCTTTGATCAGAATAGGTAAGAGCTGATAAGGCTAAAACTGCATGCAAACCAATAAATATTTACGTTTAAAAATAGTTCATTTTATTTTACCCTGTTAAGTAAATATGTGGGAACTATTATTACAATAGCTCATGGGGCACCTGGCTCAGTTGGTTAAGTGTCCAACTTTGGCTCAGGTCATGAGTTCACAGTTCATGAGTTCAAACCCCTCATCAGTCTCTGTGCTGACAGCTCAGAGCCTGGAGCCAGCTTCTGGAGGCTTCCTCTCTCTCTGCCCCTTACCCACTCGCTCTCTCTCTCTCTCTTTAAAAAATAAATAAAGGGGTGCCTGGGTGGCACAGTCAGTTAGGCGTCTGACTTCAACCAGGTCACGATCTCGCGGTCCGTGAGTTCGAGCCCCGCAGTCAGGCTCTGGGCTGATGGCTCGGAGCCTGGAGCCTGTTTCCGATTCTGTGTCTCCCTCTCTCTCTGCCCCTCCCCCGTTCATGCTCTGTCTCTCTCTGTCCCAAAAATAAATAAAAAACGTTGAAAAAACATAAAAAATAAAAAATAAATAAAAACATTAAAAAGTTAAAAAAAAATAACAGCTCACAAATTTATAGAAAATTTGTTGAACATTTTTCAAATTATTGCTCAATTAATGGCTAATATTTTTATTAAAACATTTTATCATACCACCTGATGCATTAATGGACTATTTACTACCATATAGGTTAGGATAAAGTTCAGTTGCTAAGTGATAAGATAAGGGGCCTAAATATTTTTTTTTCCTTTATTACATAAAATAAGTCTGGAGATGGCTCCAAGGTCATTGGGAACCCTCTTTATATCTTTCTGCTCCATTATTTTCAAGGTCAACTATGACCCAAGTGGATGCCAGAACTTGAGAATTCCCAAAATAAAAAGGAAAGAAAGTCTTAAGGAGCAATATCTGAAACTCTACCTACTAACTTCTTACATTTCAGTGTTGAGCCCTGACAATAAGGAATAGTGGAGGATGTAATCTTCTAGCCAGGAATCTTGTCACCTTGAAACAACAACAACAACAACAATTAGGGTTCTTTTTTTTTAAGTTTATCTATTTATTTATTTTTGAAAGAGTGAGAGAGCATGGGCATGAGTCAAGGAGGGGCAGAGAGAGAGCGGGAGAGAGAGAAAATCCCAAGCAGGTGCTACACTGTCAACATGGAGCCAGATTCAGGGCTCGAACTCATGAACCGTGAGATCATGACCTGAGCTGAAATCAAGAGTCAGGCACTTAACTGACTGAGCCACCCAGGTGCCCACAAACTAGGGTTCTAATAGAAACCAAGAAGAGTGGAATAGAGGACAGGAACATAATCTTATTCACGTAAATTGTAATGATTTTGAATGATGTCACTTTAGAAGTATTTATATATAACACCACATCAATGGCAAAAGAGGAATATTCCTTTAGACAGTGAGAGCTGAAATTACTGTTTTTTAAAGGAAATTGATTAAGTGTTTTGTTTACAGAATTTATTACCTGAATTACTACAATTTAGCATAATTTTCAAGTTAAATATGAATTATTTTAAACATTAAATTATTGTTCAATAACCTTTTGATTTTAAAAGATTTACATGAAGTGAAAAATTGTATTCTGTATCTGTAAAGAATTTTATTTATGATCTTATATTTATTGATCATTGTATATTTAAAACTTATTTTTTAAAATAGCTACATTATTAAATTTATTTTGCTCTTACTTTGATCTGATGGGATTCTATCTAATGGTGCTGGGGAAAAAAAACATTTACATTTCAAATAATTTCTCCACTTAGCAATGTTTAAGTATCTAACACTTCATGCTCTGTTTTAGAACATTATAATAGTATCAGTAAAGTACATACTTAGAGTGGTTTATTTGGCAACATTGGGTACCAACTAGTACATTTATTTAACTTCTCAGCAGTTTATTGGCATTTTGGTGAAAAGAGGTGATGAAGGCTATTTAATTAACCTCAAATATTTCACTGGCATAAGAAAGTGAATCATCTGCCAGAATCATTAGCAATTTATAAGCTGAGTTCAGCAGCAAATGGTCATAAATTCAATCACATGTAACCTTTCCAGTAAGTGACACCAGTCAATTGAAATTTATTATGGGGGAAATCACAGACTTTGACATTCACACTAAACATCCAGAGCATTAAGATTCTGCTTGCCAGAATCCTAGAATCCACTTTGTAGATAATGCACAGAATTTTAAAATGCAGAAATGATGGATAAGAACTAAGTAGTTCCTCTGAGTGTTATCAAGAAATATGAGAGGTTCAATATTTGATAATGCTTCATTTTCTCCAATAGGACAAACTCATACTGTGGGACCTAGAACAACTGTGATTACTGTATAGTAAGTGTCATAAAACATTGGTGAATACCTTGGTATGGTGTATAGATAGCCTGGGGAGAAGCTTGCTTGGCAACTTTCCATTAGGTACTCATGACAGATAACCTGAGAAAGCAATCAAATTTCATTTTCTGCATCTTTAGTGGTAATGTGGGGTTATACTTATATAGAGTAGAATGTAATTGATTTTAGAGACTTGATTAAATTATCAATAGCATGGCATAAATATAGGCTTAATGATTTTAAATTGAGAGTTCATTTGTTTTATAGTTGGAGGACTTTTGGAAAAATGAGGAAGAAGAATAATCAGATCATCACATCTATAAGACATTAAGGGAATTGAATATTCGTTATTTGATGCAAACACTAATATGTTCATTTTCATTTGTTAAATTCTCTAGACTGCCAGAAGGTTTCATCAAGTGTAACCCTTCCAGTAAATGACACAAACTAATCATCGTTTACCAAGTGGGGCAAAGTAACTTGACAGGTATGGTCAAGTATGTTACAAGCTTGAGGTTTCACTTAGTAGATAGTGCAATCAGTATTTGTGAACAGAGTAAGTATTGTGAGTAGAATTTTGGAATGACACTTATATACATAATATGTAAAAGATTTAAAATGGTTTTGGAATTAACTCTTGCATCCTAATATAATATCTAATATCCCACTGAGATAGCTAAACTTAAAAAAAAGAGTACAGAAGGATAGATCATAATAGAGTTGGTTCAAGCTGTTATTTTAGATGTCAGTTCATAGTGAATTTCCACTAATAATAAATCTAATGGATAGAATTGTAGCTCATTTGCATGTATATGTTCAATTAAAATGTTATAGTCAATATACGGAGAAGTTATTTTATTTATTTACTTATTTATTTAATTTATTTACTTTTTAATTTTTTAATGTTTATTTATTTTTGAGAGAGGGAGAGAGAGGGAACGAGTGCAAGTGGAGGAGGAACAGAGAGAGAGGGAGACACAGAATCTGAAGCAGGCTCTAGCCTCTGAGCCGTCAGCAAAGAGCTGGATGAGAGGTTTGAACTCACAAACCATGAGATCGTGACCTGAGTTGAAGTTGGATGCTTAACTGACTGAACTACGCAGGCGCCCCTGGAGAAGTTATTTTAATTATGAGTTAGTGCACCTGTTTTTCTTAGTACATCCAATTTTTCATAGGCTGACCTATGCTGGCTCTTTTATGCATGTGTGGTGTGGCTATTAGGTTGACCCTCAGGTCAGCTAGAGAGTGGATGATCTAGAACAGCCTCATTCATATCTCGCATATTTGTCAGTTGGGTATATCACTTCTTCTCTACATAGCACCCATTTTCCAGAAGGCTAGCTTGGATTTACCTTCATGGTAGACTGAAGGTTCTAAGTATAGCAAATTCCAGTGTGCAAGTACTTCTCAGGTGTCTGCCTATGTTACATTTGATACAAGTTACATTGCAAGAACACACAGCCAGTAGGGCTAGTTTGCTTATTTTTTTAAACCTGCTCCATAAATCTAACAATTTATTCTCTAGATACATGGACTCTCAGAAAAAAAGATTGAAAATCTTGTATCTTTTCTGAATATTCACATAAAAAAGCACCATAAGTAATATCATACTGAAAATTATATTTTTGATTTATTTCTTTGGAATTACTTACCAATCATGTAAGTTAGTAGTATCTTTTTTTTTTCAACATTTATTTATTTTTGGGACAGAGAGAGACACAGCATGAATGGGGGAGGGGCAGAGAGAGAGGGAGACACAGATACGGAAACAGGCTCCAGGCTCTGAGCCATCAGCCCAGAGCCTGACGCGGGGCTCGAACTCACGGACCGCGAGATCGTGACCTGGCTGAAGTCGGACGCTTAACCGACTGCGCCACCCAGGCACCCCAGTAGTATCTTTAATCAAATAAAAAAAAATAGGATTCTTTGTGTAAATGTAGTTTGCTTCATTGTCCTTGATCCAATCTTTCACAATTTTTAACTGAAATATGTATTAATCTGGAAGGGAAACACCAGAAACCTGAAATATAAGTTAACCTGGGAAGAAACCAGAATATGCAGAGAATTTTCATTTAAGCATAAGATTAAATGAACTAAATGAGAAACCAAATTCAGTGAACAATGCATGATATACATTCAGAATTAAAATAAAACTATTTGCATAACAAAAGTCTAAAGAGCCTCTATCCCTTCAGGAAAGTTTGCCCTCTTGTCTTCACACTAGAATTTGCATGAGACTGAAAATTAAATAGCATACATTTGTTTGAGGTAATAAAGTACCCTTTTTCACTTAAAACTTCTTTTCCCCCAAATTTACCTCTTGTGTGAGAATTACTTAAGAACCGAAAATCTCAGGGAAAATGAGGCAAAAAGGAAGTAGGAAGGAAGGGTGTGATAAAGCATTCCCTCTTTTCAGGGAAGTCAGCCTATCAGGGTGGATTCTGTTTATTCAGATGATGATGTGTTATTCCTCAGCTTTCTTATTTGTTCAGAGGACCTTCCAAAGATAAACTTCATGAAGTTTTAGATTTAAACAATTAGATATTCGTAACCAGCTATTGGCTAAAAAAGCTGCTTGGCCATCATCCATGTAGGAATAAAGGTGACAAGCTCTTCCTGCTGGTAAACACCAGGGCTGGGAGGCTGTCTCCTCATTTGACATCAAGTTAACTGTCAAAAGCTTGCTTTATGATGAAGAAATCATCACAAACTAATCCGTCAAGTACACTATACTCATGTCCTCCAGATGGATCTAACACACAGCTCTGACCACTTAATAGTCTTTAGTGGTATTCAGTCACCAAGCTCTTAAAACTAATATCCAGTGTTCTCCATGATCTGGCTTGATCTATTATTTCTAGCCTGAGATTTTACTATTTCTTCCATCAAACATCACTTTCTAAGGACACTAAATTTTATTATAGCTATAGTTATTTTTAATACTACTGTCCTATATCTTTTATACCGGAGCTAACCAGCTAACTCTCCACCATATTACAGGATTAGAACATTCTGAATTTGACTGTCTACAGTAGTCCCATGTCCCCTTATTTGCTTTCTAGGGTTTCAGTGACATGTGGTCCATCATAATCTGGAAACAGATGATATTCCTTCTGATGTATCCTCAGAAGGTTAACAGTAGTCTAATGTTACATTACGATGCATATGTCATTCACGTCATTTTATCTCATCATATAGGTGTTTCATCATCTCACACCATCAAAGAAGAAGGGCGAATGCAGTACAATGAGATGTTTTGAGAGAGAGACTGCATTCATAGTAACTTTTATTACAGTATATTGTTATAACTGTTTTATTCTTTTTTTTTGAGAGAGAGAGGGCACAAGTGAGTGAGGGGCAGAAAGAGAGAGAGAGAGAGAGAGAGAGAGAGAGAGAGAGAGAATGCCAGGAGGGACAGAGGGAGAGAGAGGAAGAAAGAGAAAGTGAGAAAGAAAGAGAGAAGCCGGGCTCATGCTCACCCAATGTGGGACTTGACCTCATGAACTGTGACATCTTGACCTGAGCCAAAGTCAGATGTTTAACAACTGAGCCACCCAGGTGCCCATAATTGTTTTATTATATTGTTAGTTATTACTGTTAGTCACTTACCATTTCTAACTTATAAATTAAACTTTATCATAGATATGTATAGAAAAAAACAGTATAGAGAGAGTTTGTTATTACCCCGTTTCAGGGATCCACTGGGAGTCTTGGGATGTATTCCCCATGGACAAGAGGGGATGGCTGTACTTACCTTCACCAGTGTGCTGCCTATTTTCATGTTGCTAATTAGCATTCTTCCATTTCAGCTTGAAAGACTCCTTTCATCATTTCTTATAAGGCAGTTCTAGTGGTGTTAAATTCCCTCAGCTTTTGTTTGTCTGCAAAAGCCTTGTTCTCCTTCATTTCTGAAGAATGATTTGCCACATAGTTTTCTTATGTTTAATATTATATTAATTAAAAAATATCCCCCTGTGGTTACATCTGAAGCTTTCTACGTATAATTAACTATGTAACATGGTGTCAAAACTGAAGTATTTTAGCTGGAATATCTAATCTAATTTCATGACTGAAATCCTAGATAATGCCAGAGTAGAGAATAGTGACTATAAACTCAGTCCTTGATCAGAACGCCCTTGTTTTAAAGATTTAAATACTTAAAATGATACAAATTTCATTTTGGATATTTAATTTCTTTTTTTCTTAAGTGATAAAATATTCATAAGTAATGTGGCAGAGAAGGTGATGAATGTCTTGAAAGAGATAATTCTTCGGAGAATAAGAATAGTTTATAATATTAAAGTAATAAGCAGTGAAGGTAAGAAGGTAGGTAAGAAATATAGCTTATGTCTTGTGACTTTCTATGCTGTTTATTATTATAAACTTGATAGCTGTTCTCAGAGGTTGAAATGATTTTGATGATTGGCTGTCAATCACATATGAAAAACTATATTTCATACTGATGGTTACTAAGTAAAGCTGTGTATTAGGAGCTTTTAAAATCCAGATTCTTTTGTTACAACCAGTAGCAGAATATGCAAGTTTAAGAAATAGAAATATCTAGTTTTCTCCCAAGTTTCCAGGTACTTTTGTGATCAAATTTTAACTGCTGTACCCTCCACTTCTAGGTAATCTCTGGAATTAGGGACTAATAGTAATTGTTGAATAAATTAGCAAAGTATAGGAATCATGCTTTTGTGTATCTCATCTTTCTCTTACTGGAATAGCCAGATACAGAGGAGTAACCTCTTTAGTTGTTACATATCACTGTTGCAGGTTATGCTGGTCTGTTACGAATGCTATCTTTAAATGGTACTTTTTGGATTTTTTTGCTAACTCACTACTTCTCTTTCCTTTTTTCTGAAGTGAGATGTTCTACTACAGTTCATATTTTACATGGAGAGATCACTAGTTACTCACCAAATGATAGATAGTTCAATCAGTTTGGGAGTTTCTTCTCTCAAGCATTAGCCAAATTCATCGCTGGAGGTTATACCAATAACATTTGTGGCCAGGGACTATGTTAAAGGGTGCCATGTGTTAAAGGAATAACATTAAGATGTTCTTTGACCAGGGTGTACAGAAGCACCCAAGTATGTGCCATTCATCACTCACGTTCCAGAAATAGCTCCTCAGGGCACGTGTATACACAAAGAACTGTAGCAGACAAATGAGAACAGGTTAATATATTACTTGTAAAATTATTTTTCCAAAACCCACTGCAGATTACCAATGGATGAAGCTATGGCATGTAAATGCTATAATAGGTATGCAGCTGAGAACGGATGTTGACCAGCCTCTTTTCCCCCATTTTCCCCTAGCAGACTTCTCACATCTCAGTAATACTACTGCTGAGGAAAGGCCATTGAAGAGTAGCATGGTTAAGGATGATACACACTATCTCCAGCTCACAGTCCAGAGGAGCAGCCTGGTGTTGAGGTGTTGAGAGGCAGCCCTTAGAATCTTCCCATCCCATCCCTAATGTGAGGAATATCCAGCATTTCCTTTTCTTCCTCTGGAATCAAGTTAACTTGGTCTCCCTCAAGACCACTACAATAGCTTCCTAGCCTCACTCTGCTCTCTCTTTTAATCTACATTTACTACAACAGTTTATGTCACCTATTCAAAATTCATATCCACAAATTATGCCATTTCCTTGGTTATTCTTTTTGGATAGTTAATCAGAATAATGAAAATAAAATCGAAAAGTCGTTAGTGTTCTCTACACGGTGTGGGCAACCCTTCCACTGGTCCCCTGTGCTCGGTACTAATATCCGTCCTATTTTTCAGACACCCAGTCATGCTCCTCTCTCAGAGCCTCAGCAATGGCCTCAGTCTGGATTGCTCAGCTCCCTCATGTCCACATGTCCCCTTTCTTCATGTCACATCCTCAGGGATGCTGACTACCTTTACAACCCCTTCTCCCATGTGTCTCCATTCATTCCCTTATTTTTCAGAAAGTATTTATTGCTATATAGAATTAAATTGTTCATTCACTGGTTTATTTGCCTATTATTTAGTCTACAAAAGACTGAATTCCATAAGGACACAAAGTTTAATTTTTGGTGTTTATAATTTTTTCTTGTTTATAGATTTTTGTTCACTATAGGATTCTTAGCAACTCTACCAAACCTCAAGAATATTTCAACTTAAAATAATATTTGTGGAATGAATGAACCAGCCACCTAGAAAGACCATGACACCAAGAGAAAAGCTCCTTGACCTGCAGCCCCCTTTTCCCCAGCTTTAGGGAGAGATGCTATACTTAGGTCTCTCAAGAAAGATTATTTACTTGGGGCACCTGGGTGGCTCAGTAGGCTAAGTGTCCAACTTCGGCTCAGGTCATGGTCTCATGGCTCCTGGGTTCGAGCCCTGCATAGAGCTCTCTGCTGTCAGCATGAGCCCACTTCAGTTCCTGTCTCCCCCCTCTCTGTCCCTCCCCAGCTGGTGCTTTCTCTCTGCCTCAGAAATAAATAAAAACATCAAAAGAAGAAATATTATTTACTTATTTAGTGGCTTGAAATGACAGTTGCAATTTAATTTCAGATAATCTGTGTCAAGCTAATTTAGATCATTTAATATTTTTCTGTCTCAGAAATAATTTATATCAGAGGTATTTAAATAGATTACTAAGAATGTTATTACTCAACATGGAGAACTATTTTATGTTATTTCTTAATTTTCCTTCTTACTGGAATTAACCAAATATTTGAAGTCAATTAGTAACATTTAAGCAATATGATTAAGTTTTAAAGTCCATTTTTTGTATTTGCTTAAAAAAACAGTCAAATGTCTCATGTACTCTTCCCCCTATCTACACACTTGATAGCCAGATGCAAAGAAACCACATATTAAACTATTTCTAGTATGCGTCTATCTTTAAATTCTCTTAGAACTTAGAATATTTTGACAGAAAGTATACAATAAATTATTGTTTCAAACCTCAGTCTTGAAATATAGAAACTGATTGCTATGTATTTTTAGAATGTTTTAACTTAAGAGCCTTATTCAAACATTTTGCTTTGTTAAGCTATGATAATAGACAGACTAGAGAGGAGTGAGTATTTAAGTATAAGTATGTGTACTGTTTGGATATTCACTGGAAAATGTTTTTCTGCATGTTTTTTACTCTGCAATATTGTTCGTTTACCATTGTCATTGTTCATTCTTCACATAAGGGTCAATTTTAGAAAATTTCTTCCACTTCTAAAATTGGTTTACTGTGAAGGGTTTAAAGATAATGAATGCCGGGGTGCCTGGGTGGCTCTGTCGGTCAAGCGTCGGCTTGATTTCGGCTCAGTTCATGATCTCATAGTTCTCAAGTTCGAGACTCCTTGGGTTTCTCTCTCTCTCTCTCTCTCTCTCTCTCTCTCTCTCTCTCTGCCCTTCCTATTTGTGCATGTGTGCGCTTGTGCACTCTCTCTCTCAAAATAAATAAATAAACTTAAAAAAATAATGCAGGACAATATGTGTTTATGTGTGCATATGAATGTGTGTGTGTGTGCGTGTGTGTGTGTGTGTGTGTGTGTGTGTGTGTATGCACATGCACTTGTAGATAGAATAGCAAAGTGGTCCTGGGGAAAGAGTACTAAATTAGAAAATGTATTGTTGCAGTGGGTACTGTATTACTAGGCCACCTGAATGGCTGTGAAGGTTATCATCTGAAAAACTGTAGGAGGCACCATTTTCATCAAGTTCACAGCCAGCATGGCTCTATGCAGTGCCCCTAGAGTAGGCAGCCATGTTTATTACCAAGACTACAACTGAGTCATAGGCAGTAAATGGATTTCTTTGAATCACAGTTTTTATTTTATTATTTTTCTGTAAAAACAGTATTAATAAAACATGATTACCAGGGTGCCTGGATGGCTCAGTCAGTTGAGCATCTGACTTCAGCCCAGGTCATGATCTCATGGCTCATGAGTTTGAGCCCCACGTCAGGATCTGTGCTGACAACTCAAAGCCTGGAGGCTGCTTCAGATTCTGTGACTCCCTCTCTCTCCTGACTCTCCCCTGCTCATGCTCTCTCTCTCTCTCTCTCTCTCTCTCAAAAATAAATAAACATTAAAAAAAAGTAAAAGAGAGAAAGAATCTCAAGTAGGCTCCGTGTTGTCAGTGAAGAGCCTGACTCAGGGCTTGATCTCATGAATCATAAGATCATGACCTAAGCTGAAATCCAGAGTCAGGCACTCAACTGACTGAGACACCCAGGTGCCCCAAGTGTTTGCTTTTCTTTAAAAACAAAAAAGCAGGGGCGCCTGGGTGGCGCAGTCAGTTAAGCGTCCGACTTCAGCCAGGTCACGATCTTGCAGTCCTTGGGTTCAAGCCCCGCGTTGGGCTCTGGGCTGATGGCTCAGAGCCTGGAGCCTGTTTCCGATTCTGTGTCTCCCTCTCTCTCTGCCCCTCACCCGTTCCTGCTCTGTCTCTCTCTGTCCCCAAAATAAATAAACGTTGAAAAAAAATTTAAAAACAAAAAAGCAATAGGATAATCACTGAATGTTTTAAATTGGATAAGTTTGGACAGATAGTTGTCAGGGGGAGCATTGAATGACATGGTAAGTCTCTCATTTGAAAAGATTACAGTGAATGTAGTATAAAGAACTTCATTGGGAAATATATATTATATATATTTAACATATATATAATATATATAATATATATATTATATATATATATATATATATATATATATACTGTCTTGAAATAGCTGCGTAATCAGTTTGCCTCTACAAATATATATATATATATAATATGTATATATTTGTAGTCTATGTAGTCTATATATATGTATGTAGTCTATACTATATATATACATGTAGTCTATATATATATATATTATATATATTTGTAGTCTACAAATATATATAATATATATATATATATATTTGTAGAGGCAAACTGATTACGCGGCCTCTACAAATATATATAATACATATATATATTTGTAGAGGCAAACTGATTACGCGGCTATTCCAAGACAGTAATTTGGACATGGGATATGGTGACAGATTATTAATGTTAGAATGCAAGAGATATTAAGAAGTAATAAGGAAAAGAACTGGCACTGTATCACTATGTAAGATTTAAGGATAAACAAGGCACGTGTAGCTAGAAGCTTGGTGATTCTGTTTTCTGATATATGAATCACTGCAAATTGACCAGTTTGGGAGTAGGAGAGGAGGGAATGATGGTTTTTGTGAGGGCAGTTTTGGACATGTTGAGATTAAGAAATGGAAATAGAATTGGAAATGTTGATGTGAGTCTGGGCACAAAGAAACGTTTTGACAAAAGATGTAAATTTGGTAATTATTGGTATGTTCAGGGTTACTGAAGCACTGCTTTCAATAGAATGTCTATAGAGAGGGAGAACAGAGAGAGAATAACCTGGAAGTGAGCCCCACAGAAACCTAGCTTTTAATCGCTAATTAATGGTAAAGAAGGATGTGGTCATAATGGTAAATGAAGGATGCCCAGAGATCTGGAAGTAAAAACTGGAAGGAACCAAGTAAAGTGTTCTGTTAGGAGGAGAGCATGGCTAACAATGTCAAACGGTGCTCAGAGACCCTTTATGATGAGGACTGACGCATGTTCCTTGACTTCTGTCCCAACTCTAAGAAAACATTTCATCCTACTGACAGTAAAAATCTGTTGTCAGTCACATATAACATGCCAGGTCAAACTAGAAAATGCAGTTAAATGGGTATAGATTACTTCTTTTTAAGAAAATCCGAAGGAGTAATATTGCATGCGAAGTTGTATCATTTCAAAAGTTCACTGACACGAACCTCATCCCTGCACCCAAGTTCACATGTCTAGCCTTGCATCTAGCATTTACATTTTCCTTAAAATGTAAAATCATTAGGAGAGGTATTAACTTATTATTAATAAAAACGGTTGATTAGTAATCAGAAGCATTTTCATGGAAATGACAACAGATGAATATTAGGGTCGAAGACAGGTGAAATATGCCAAAGCAAATCAGTTTGGGTGGATTATTCCCTCATCACTGTCTGTTTTTAATGCAGAATTTACTTCTTTATCTTCTCAGAAACAGACTAAAATTGTAAAACTTAAAGGTGAATTGTAAGAGAAATAGGAAAGTGCATAGATTATAGATTATTCCCAGTGTATAACTTCTCCTCTTTTATAAGTCAAACATAAAGCCCTAGTGGAATTGTTCGGGGGATGGGGAAATTTCCTGTATACTTAGCATCTTTGCATCAATATTTAAGAGGCATAAAATATCCTGTTACTATAAAACTGAATAGAAAACCATCTTCTATGTAGTATATCAATGTCATCTTTATATTATTAATTCATTACAAGAAAAACATATTACATTTGTTCTTTAAACACAGTAATGTTAATATGATAGTATATTGGAATTCTGCAGAAAACAGAAAGGTACACAATTTCAGAGATTTGCTTACACATCTCTGATGTATTTTGAGATCAAAACTTAAAATAAATATGTTAGAATTTTTGTTTTATTTATGAACCAAAGTTGTTTGGATGATCCAGTCAAAATGCTTCATCAAATTACATACTTTTATACAAGATAAAATAATAAAATTAATTAAAATAAAATACATCACTAGAGGCAAGCAACACAACAACGCATGATAGTATGGCCTTTCCTTCAATCAAGGCGCAAAGCACAAACATGTTAAAGTTTGCACAAATGGGACCTTTTTGACTTCACCTCTGTTTGAATCTGAATTTTTATCCTCAGGTCTCATCTCCCCTCCAAGATGACTTTTTCTTTTAGTATTCAAAGTTTCATTCCCCTTCTACATATTAAAAAGCCCTCCATCTCACATCTTATATCAATTGTTCTAGAATATACTCCTTAAATCTAACAGCTGAGAATAGAGTGTGTTTCCCAGGACTATTAATGACCCCTCACAGCTTCCTAATTCCAGCAACACATTCCAGGACAGTCCTTCTCACAGAGTTGTTCTACTGTGGTTTCATGAATCTTCATTTTTACATCCTGACTGGAATTTTCCATCTTTGTGTGTGTGTGTAATTGCAATTATAATGGGTTTTTCTCTCTTGTATACAAACTGCACTCGCAGCACTTGCTCAATAAAAAACATTAATTTTCTGAAGCAGTGCAATCCAAACCCACATGAGGAAGTAAGGAAATGGTTTCCTGGCTATCTCATACTATGAAGAATCAAAACCATAGATGCCTACAGTGGTTCACATTATTATGTATTTATCGTTCGTTTGAGAATCTATTAGAAATAAGAATGAGGCACATTGCTGAGGCATAAGTGGCCACTACTCCAGCTGCACATGAAATTATTTCTAATAATACTACATCCATTTCTTAGGGTCCCATTCCATGTTCAGGTTCTAAAGAGAGGGGAGGTTTTACTGTTGTAGTTACACATGGCCTCTCCACACACAAGTGAAAATGAGGCTTCACATTCTTCAACATTTTGAACTGTTTTCTAGCTCTGTAGGACAGAATGATATTTAGTAGAAGCGCAAAAGATAATTGGGAGTTGAAGTTGGAAATCTGTATTGCTCATTGAGGCATTATGCATCAGTAAGGTTGATTCATTCGTTCTTTAGTCATTAGTTGACTCGCTCAAATTGTTATTTGCTCATTCAAAAAAAACTGCCTACCCTTAGTAGGCTGTTTATTTATAAATGAGTGGTTTGGAATAGGGTGTCTACAAGCTCTCGTCTCTCCATATTGTTTTTATATGGTTTGTACAAATTAAGGGACACACTCACCTGCTCCGGGTCATAACATACAGGTTTAGGCTCTATATTTCTTGAACATTTTTATATTATCTCCTAATGACAATAATTTTCCCTAGTTTGGCAAACCAAGCCCTACAAGTCCCTGGAGTATTCCTTCTCTGGTCAAATAATTTCAATTCTTTTTGGAAGTTGATAGTTTGAATAGCAAATAATGGCAGCAAGAATACATTTCCAAATACTTTCTGCTCTTTTATGTACCAGCACAAATGTGAACGCTGAGTGTTCAGTGATTCACAAATAATTTTGCTTAGGCAGATGTCAGGCTAACTGAATATAAATTACCCAAGACAATTTTTAAAATACCAGTTGTCAGTATCTCAGTAGATCTGGGGTATAGTCCAAGACGCCAAGTTCTTCTGATGCTAAGCCAAGTTTGTGAATCTACACTCCACTCTGTTTGCCATCTAGAAGATGATACTGTTATAAAAGGCTCCAACATTGAATATATATGCACATGAATTCCAAGATTTGTTGCCTGCTATCAGTGTAATTTTGGCCAAGTAATTTAACATCCCAGTGCTTCAGGTTCTTCATTAATAGGTGTTTTGTGAAGATTAAATGAGTTAAATACATGTAAAATGCTGAGACTTGTACCCAAGTTAGGAAGATATTATCATTTTCATTTTTATTATTAGTTGTTCATTTATTTTGTAGTCATCCAACATTTACTAACAACTTATAAAGTATCAGGCATAGTATTTCATGCTTGGAGAATATGTAACTAAAGAACTCCTTTGCTGTTTAAGAGTGAAGCATGAAAAATAGATTTATAAATAAAGAAGTAAAATGATTACATGTATAAATAAGTAATTAAAATAGTCTCTTTTGTAAGAGCCAAAACTATAAAACCCTTAGAAGGAAACTTAGAGGAGAATTTTCATGACATTGGATTTGGCAACAATTTTCTGGATATAACATCAAAAGCACAGGCATCAGAGAAAAAACAGATCCATTGGACTGCTTCAAAATTAAAAACTTCTTCCCATCTTCTAACTGGCTATTTCTTGCAATGTACTCACTACACTGGCAAACCCCTTCACTTCTTTCAAGCCTTTGTCCAGACCGTGCTTTGTGAGTGCTCTTATTCTGCAAACTCTTTTGCTCACCACGTTTTGTTCACAGCACTTTTTTACCTCTAACATATATAGTTCACTTAATAAGGGTATTACTAATCACCTGCCACCTCTCAGTAGTCTGTGGGCTCCAAGAAAAAGGAATCTCTGTTTACAAAGTTGTCCCAAGCTTCTACACTAGTGGATGGCACATAGTTATGCTGAATACAAATGTGTTTGGTTAATGATCTGGAGAAGTCAAAGAAAAGAAACTGTGACAGATACCTGGTTGGTTTCCTATGGAAAATGAAGTTCAAGAGAGATTTGGGTATTGATAAAAACTGAGCTATGAGCTGGAAGCTTTCATTCCAGATGCAAGAGAGATTGGTGCTCAACAGAGGTTGGCACTGAGAGAATAGGAGACCATATAAATATCAAATTGGCAGTCAAGCCACATCAGAATAAGGACAGAATATTCTCTGTCCTGTTTACCTTCTGGGTCATTCAGGTGCTTTACACATACAGCATTGAATTGCCAGTCTGCACGGATTTCATACAATAGGATAAGATATTTGGCCTTATTTAACTCCCTGCACAGGACATTTGGGATAGCCTTTATCATCTAAAAGGTAAATTAACACAAATAAACTTTTAGAAGAAATGAAACAAAAGTCAGTCAGGGAATCTCGGATGTAAAATAATTACTAGATTAATCAAACTGTCTGTTGTTCTCCTATGTGGGAATGGCCGTACCGTCTAAATGAGAACAACGCTAATTCCAGCTGGAGTAAAAATTCAGAATAATCCAGACAAGAAAACCATTTCCTGATTGTCCCACGAAGGAATGAATTATACATTACAAAATGATTGCTTTTACATTTTCCAGGACAACATTATTCCATTACAAGTCTGTGTTATTCAATTCTTTCATATTCTTTAATAATAAAACCTGCAAGTTTGTAAAGTTAAGAATATATCACTATCATTTCAGACAGTATGATATTACAAGTTACCAGAAATGCCTGGAAGCATCCCACTTGGGTCCCTTCCGAGACAGCTTATTTTCTATCTTAAAGGCTATAAAATAGAAAATGAACATAACAAATGTTTCTGTTTGTTCCCCAGACATGGTTTAGAGCAAAGGTAATACATAATCATAAGATAAAACACGGCTGGCGATCTCTTTCTTAAGGTATTCATATCTAGCAATATCTTTGAAGTTTCATTAATTAGGCAAATGAAAAAGCCAGTCTATTATTTCTCTTATAAATTAATTTTATTCAAGCATAGAACAATACAAATCTACATCACCAGGTACCCTTATGTCCTATTACATAGAAGGCAAGTGAAAAATATCTCACTTCCTTAGGTCAACAGACCATTAACTAAAATCATAAGAATGTACCCAGTCCTTTTATCAGAATGTCATAAGAGCATATATTCTCTCAGAATTTTTGGTTGCTCCCCAAATCTTTGCTTTTTAATATAACATCATTCAATTTGCATTTTCCTAATGACAAAAGATGTTGAGAATCTTCTTATATCGTTATTTGCCATCTGTGTATCTTCTTTGGTGAGGTGTCTGTACAAATCTTTTGCCCATTTTAATTGGATAGTTTGTTTTCATGTTGTTTAATTTTAAGTGCTCTTTGTATATTTTGGAGACAAGTTGTTTATCAAATGCGATTTACAAGTATTTTCTCCCAGTCTGTGGCTTGTTCCATTTTATTCAAATGTGTTTCACAGACCAGAAATTTAATTGAAAAAAAAAAATCCAACTTATCAAGTTTTTTCCTTTGTACATCATGTTTTTCATGTTATATCTGAAAACTCATCACGAAACCAAAGTCATGTATTGTTTACATTTAGGTGTATGACACATCTGGGGCTAATTTTTAAATAAGGTGTAAGGTCTGTGTTTAGGTTCACCTTTTTCCATATGGGCTCCAAGTGTTCTAGCACAATTTGTTGAAAAGAAAAATATTCTTCCTCTAAATTGCCTTTGCATTGTCAAAAGTCAGTTAAGTGTATTTATGGGAGTCTATTTCTGGGCTTTCTATTCAATTCTCTTGTTTATTTATTTATTCTTTTATCAATATCACAATGTCTTAGTGTCTTAATTAGCTTTATTAGCAAGTCTTCAAGTTGTGTGGTACAAGTCCTCCATTTTTTCTTTTCTTTTTTTTTTAAATAAACTTTTTTTTTTCTAACGTTTATTTATTTTTGAGCCAGAGAGAGACAGAGCATGAACAGGGGAGGGTCAGAGAGAGAGAGAGGGAGACACAGAATCGGAAACAGGCTCCAGGCTCTGAGCTGTCAGCACAGAGCCCGACGCGGGGCTTGAACTCACGAACCGCGAGATCATGACCTGAGCCGAAGTCGGACACTTAACTGACTGAGCCACCCAAGCGCCCCGATTTTTCCTTTTCTTTAATACTCTGTTAACTATTATCTTTTTTTACACCCAGAAAAACACTTAATACCTTCAATTCCATAGTCTTAGAAAGGAAATTTCCATAGGCATGTCATATGTCATTTTAAAAGAATGCAATGTTGATTGTTCCATAGCTAAACTATGCAACAGAAAAAAACTAAAACACTATCTCTAGTTAAGAATATTGGATTGACAAATAAGTAAGATTTTATAACTCTTAATTAAAACACATACTAAAAGTTATATTCACTTTCTTATATTTTTGGTTACCAATGACTTACAATTGATATAAAATCATTTGAAAATTCCCATTGTCATCTTTATTGGACACTCCTGATCATTTGATCATTTTTGTATGAAGTTAGAGAATATAGAGAGGGCTTATGAAGTTCTTTTGCAAAATCATCACATTTGAAAGTAAATCAGTAAGATAATCAATATACCTGTAAATTCCAAATGAAATTAATTTCTTTAAAATTGATGTTTTAAGATACTTCATCAACATATTTCAATGAAATTATCCACAGGTCCTAATTTAAATGCAACAGTAGTTTTTCAATCACAAGAAAAGTTTCAGAAATAGGCCCTGAAATAGCTTGTAATGTGATAGTTTTAAATTCATATCAATAATATTAAAAAATGTATAAAGTAAAAATCAACCGATCTCATGAACACATTTGTTTCAAAAATCACAGACCAGTGTATGTGTATTTTCAAAGTAGTGACTTTATTATTTTAAAAAATAACTTATGTCCATAATTCAATAAATTAAAACCAAAAAAGTTCAGAAGTAAAGATCAACACAATAGTTAAAAACCTACTATCTGGTGGCCAACAGACACATGAGAAACTGCTCAGGGAAATCATCAGGGAAATATAAATTAAAACCACAATGAGATACTACCTCACACCAGTCAGAATGGCTAAAATGAACAACTCAGGCAAAAACAGATATTGGCAAGGATGCGGAGAAAGAGGACCTTTTTTGCACTGCTGGTGGGAATGCAAACTTGTGCAGCCACACTGGAAAACAGTATGGAGGTTCCTCAAAAAATTAAAAAATAGAACAACCTTAGGACCCAGCAATTGCACTACTTGGTATTTTTCCAAGGCATACAGGCTGTTTTGAAGGGACACATGCACCCCAATGTTTATTGCAGTGCTATCGACAATAGCCAAAGTATGGAAAGAGCCAAATGTCCATTGACAGATGAATGGATAAAGAAGATGTGGTATATATATACACAATGAAGTATTACTCAGCCGTCCAAAAGAATGATATCTTGCCATTTGCAGCGATGTGGATGGAACTAGAGGGTACTCTGTTAAGTGACATTAGTCAGAGAAAGGCAAATATCATATGACTTCACTCATATGTGGAATTTAAGATACAAACAGATGAACAGGGAAGGGGAGCAAAAGTAATATAAAAACAGGGAGGGGGACAAAACATAAGAGACTCTTAAACATAGAGAGCAAACTGAGGATTGCTAGTGGGGTTGTGGGAGCAGGGGGTGATGGGCTAAAGGGATAAGGGCATTAAGGAAGACACTTGTTGGGATGAGCACTGGATGTTATATATAGGGAATGAATCACTGGAATCTACTCCTGAAATTATTGTTGCACTATATGCTAACTAACTTGTATGTAATTAAAAAATAAAATATAAAATAAAATAAAATAAAATAAAATAAAATAAAATAAAAATACTCTCTGGGAATAAGCAGTGTAACATTTCTCTGTGCCAAAAAAGTAAATAGAAGGATGGATGCGTATATTTACAGATAGAACAGATTTCACAACCAGAAATTAATACTATAAATGATATGCTTTAAATTCAAGTATTAATTATAATTTTCTTGAATTTAACAGAAAAACTGAAGAAACTACATAATCTTAAAAACTATGTTATTTTTACTATAAGTTCTAAATCTTCAAAGAGATGTCTTGATTCAAGAAAATATATTATGAAAACCATCATAAGTTGGAAGATATCTTTTAAGTGCATGTTTGAGTCTTACGTATTATGAGATTATTTGATTTTCCTCTGAATGATGGGTTGATTAGCTTGCTTACAATGCTTTCTCCTTCTTTCCTTTCTCTTATCTCTCAGCTCTTTGCTTTATAATGATTTTACTTTCCCAGTTTGTAGTATTTACACTTTGTTCAAGTTGTAATTTACCTTATGTATTTAAATTGTGTCATTTCTCATCAGTCCATATGACAAAATATTTCTCATTCTAAGTAATTTATTTTGATTAATGTCTGTGTTCGGTGGATTGAATCATCCAAGAATTTTGTTCTAGAACTTGTGTAAGGATACTCTATATTTCCAGAGTATTTTGTGTTTGAGAAAAAAAAAACCTCTTTTTTAAATGTTTATTTATTTTTGAGTGAGCAGAGAAGGGGCAGAGAGAAAGGGACACAGAGGATCTGAAGCAGGCTCCACACTGTCAGTGCAAAGCCAGACATGGGGCTTGAAATGACCCATGAGATTATAACCTGAGCTGAAGTAGAATGCTCAACAGCCTCAGCCACCGAGGTGTTCGTCTGCTTTTTTTTTTAATTATTATTATTAAAACAACAATTTGCCTGAATATAAAGAAAAATCCTAGTTATACTTTTTCTTTCTCAAAATATTATAGATATTCCTGCACTGCCTTCTGGTATTAACTGGTACTCTGATAAAGTCTGACACCAGCCTCACTTGCTTTATCTGGCTGTGTGAGAATAGTTCTTATTCTTCATTCTCAACATTTAATTGCTTAATTAGGATGTGTCTCAGCCTTAATTATTCTGTGTCAAAATTTCTATGCAATCCAGTTCATTTTTGATAGATAGATTTAATTCTCCCATTATCTTAGGAATATCATCCTGTATTATATTTCTAAATATATATTTTTCTCATGATAGGATTCACTACACAGAGACACCAATCATCCTTAAGTCAGATAAATTTGTCCTCTTCATCTATCATCTTCCTGCAAATTTCTTTAATTTATTTGTTTATTCCCTTTAAAGTGATTGCTGGACTTCAGTCAGTCATTATAGTTTTAGCAGAATTTATTCCATCCTACTATGTGTCTCATTTCTAATTAGTTTGCAACAGTTTGGTTTTGCTTTGCTTCTTTAACTCTGCTGTCTCCATAATTCTCTCAATGAGTTATTATTATAACAACTTAAAATGATATTTATTGAACTCAGGTAATACACTTTCTCCCTGATGATATTCAGTGGGTTTGAATTACAAAAATGACAACGTCATATAATTCAACCGAATGAATTATGTCCCATTTTTTGGTTGTTGCAGTTGGGTTGTGTATTGATTTCACAATTCCTCAACATGTGCTGACTTTGCAAGTCCTTGTGGCCTATCACCTACCTCACCTGTAGTGGTAATGATACCTCTATTGTTTTTTAAGTTTATTTACTTGTTTTGAGAGGGAGAGAGAGAGAGAGAAGGAAAGAGAGAGAGATTGGGAGAGAGAGAGAGCACACAAGTTGGGGAGGAGCAGAGAGAGAGAGAGAGAGAGAGAGAGAGAGAGAGAATCCCAGGCAGGCTCCACACTGTCAGCACAGAGCCCAATAAGGGGCTCAAACTCACAAACCATGAGATCCTGACTTGAGCCAAAATCAAGAGTTTGATGCTTAACCAACTGAGTCACCCAGGCCCTGGTGGTGATACCTCTACAGGAAGTGATACTCTACAGAGGTTTGCCTTATCTTCTCACAGGGCTTTCTACTCCCCACCTTAGGCTCCTTCTGTCCACATTGGAATGTGTTAATGAGAATTTCAGTCTATTTTCTTTTACTGTCCTTCTTATAATTTTCTTCCAGACAATCAGCACTGTGATTTGTACCTTTTCTATTTAGCTGTTTCTGGTGATTTTTTGCACTTTTTAACAACTGGTTTTGATTCTTTTCCTCTGAATGAAGAAAAATCTTTGATACTATTGCATTCACCATTATTTCTTCCTGTTGGATGACTATAGGTTCCTCTGAATCCATTTCTTCTGAGAAACATTTTCTAACATCCCTTAAGCCGGTCTTTATTGTGCCTTCCTATAAGTTAAATATGTGACCATTTCATCAAATTCTTTAGAGTATCCATTTATACCCTAAAGTGTATGCTTGCTTTGAAATGATTTTTTATATGCATGGGTTATAAAATATATTTTGCTATTTTCTTGCCTAAATCTTTTAAAGATTCTTGGTACAATATAATCACATATATTTTAATAGTATTTTTCAGATCTTTTTCAGATAAACTTCTTTCTTTAAAAGAAAGTTTCCTTTCGTCCTATAATAAGAGAGATTGTATCCTGCCTCATTTTCATGAGTATTTAAAAGTATATAATTCTTTTTAAATTTTTTTGTGAAATTGCAGATAAAAGCCATTACATGCATGTCATGTTTCTGCCTATGTCTCATTAAGTTTAAAGGTAGCCACCTCAAGCTTTGAAATAAATTCCTAGAAGCTACATAGTTGGAGGGTCTCAACTTTCTAGCACAATGAGTTGTTACAAAGTTCTCAATTTTATTCTGTGAACTTGGAAAATTAATTTAAGTTTGTAAAGTTCAACAACATGGATAAAATGAATCATCTTGTCTTCTCTTCTGAGATAGTCACCATCCATAAGCTAAATGGAGCTTAATGTTCAAGGCAGATAGGCATAAATGTAGAAATAAATAGATATAGATGCAGATGTAATGTAGGTGTAGAGGTAGCAGTTGAGGATATGTGTTTCACAAACCTACTTTTTTAGTTGTGCCCAAAATGCACATGAATCCAGAACACCATATTTGACATTTTCTTTACTTAATTTGATTCTACATTTTCTCTATCTAACAATCTTATAGGAGACATTTGAGAAAACAGGATGCCAAAGAATGTGGCTTCAATATTAGTTCAAAAATAATAATGGAAGAAAGTACTATGGGATAGAGTATATGCAAGAGTTGATAAGAAATAACCTGAACTATAGGGTATCTAGTAATCCAATCAGATTTTATTTTCTTACTAAACACCAATTTTTTTTTTAATTTTTTTTCAACGTTTATTTATTTTTGGGACAGAGAGAGACAGAGCATGAACGGGGGAGGGGCAGAGAGAAAGGGAGACACAGAATCGGAAACAGGCTCCAGGCTCTGAGCCATCAGCCCAGAGCCCGATGCCGGGCTCGAACTCACGGACCGCGAGATCGTGACCTGGGTGAAGTCGGACACTTAACCCACTGCGCCACCCAGGCGCCCCCTAGAACACCAATTTTTAAAGTTGCTCTACTTATTTTGATGCATGTAAAAACATGTATACATATAAATAAGCATCAATGCTTCCATCATTCATTCAATAAATGGCCTTCAATGTTAGTATTATGTTCTTAAAACTGTATATTTTTTTCAGCCACCTTATAAGTGAAGGTGAAAATAATTGAGTATATTTAAAAGTGGTTCCTAGTGGGTTTCCTCTTTGATAACTGTGAAACAGAAAAATCGTAGTAGCCATTTATCTTTTTTTTTTTTAATTTTTTTTTTCAACATTTATTTATTTCTGGGACAGAGAGAGACAGAGCATGAACGGGGGAGGGGCAGAGAGAGAGGGAGACACAGAATCGGAAACAGGCTCCAGGCTCTGAGCCATCAGCCCAGAGCCCGACGCGGGGCTCAAACTCACGGACCGCGAGATCGTGACCTGGCTGAAGTCGGACGCTTAACCGACTGCGCCACCCAGGCGCCCCGCCATTTATCTTTTAAAAAAAATAAGTGCCATGAAGATTTAAGAGGTGGAAAGAGACACTTTCATTTTTGTGTTTGGAGTGCATTGCTTTTCATGTTTCCTCATAAAGATCCAACTTTCATGTAAATTTTAGTGAACATATTCCTTGATTTAGAATCTTAAAACTGTCTCTCCGAATAGAAAATGACCTTTGAGGGGCGCCTGGGTGGCACAGTCGGTTAAGCGTCCGACTTCAGCCAGGTCACGATCTTGCGGTCCGTGAGTTCAAGCCCCGCATCGGGCTCTGGGCTGATGGCTCAGAGCCTGGAGCCTGTTTCCGATTCTGTGTCTCCCTCTCTCTCTGCCCCTCCCCCGTTCATGCTGTCTCTCTCTGTCCCAAAAATAAATAAAAAACGTTGAAAAAAATTAAAAAAAAAAAAAAGAAAATGACCTTTGAAACATTGTTTTTTGATATATTTTCTTTCTCAAGTTGGATCAATGTAGAATTTTAGAATTATAAACTATTTTGCCTAATATCTGTCAGTTTTATTCTTTTATTTTATATTACTTGTCTTTCTGAATTGTACTTCAAACAAAAGAAAATAGATAAAAAATAAGTAATTAAAATTTGATCAAGTAATAAACTGAATCTTTTTACCTCAATCAAAAGCATTTTAAGGGCTTATTATGATGGGTCAGTGTACACAACTCTAGTGACTAATATTTAAAGACCCACACGTCCAATATTAAAGGTAATTCAAGTACAATGTACTTGTAACTTGATAAATTGATAAGTAATTTGATGTGGAAATTATAAAAATAAAGAAGACTGAGAGATGAAAAACTTTAATTGGAGGTTTCTCTATGAAGGAGCTATCCTTTGAATGAAGCACTGATTATTGACAGATTTTGACAGCAGAAAAGGGGAAGGATTCCGAGGGACTTAACGACCTAATACGCTAGGGACATATAAGATTACTGAAGATAGTTCTGTGGCATTTTGAGCCCCAAAAGAAAGTTAACAAATTCTCCAAATAAATGAACCCTCTGAAGACAATTGTCTCTTAATAGTTGCTAAAGTCAAATATTGTTGGAACTTTGATTACAAATCAGATCTTTTTACTACTGGTAGAATTTAAGATGTTAACTTTGAAGTTCAGTATTCTGGATTTATATCTCTATTGTTATTCATTCATTCATTCACTCACGAAATGTCTATTGAAGGCTTGGGATATATGCCAGGCACTCTTCTTGATGCTGGGACACAGCTGTAAATGAATATGTTCCCTTATGTAACGTGAATTCCCATATTAGAATTAGGAGGTAAATTCTACGAATAAAGTGTCTGCTTTTAGTAAAATGAAACAGAATGCAGAGTAAGCAGTGGGGAGGGGGGGAGAGGGTGCAAATGGCAATTTCAAATGGAGATTTCAGAGAAGACCTTTCTAAGATAAGGTTTTCAGCCAAAACTTGAAGGAGTTAAGAGAGTGAGCCAAGTAGACATCTTACAGACGTGCATTCTCAGCAGAGAGAACAGCTGGTTCCAAATCTCTGAGGAGAGAATAGGCCTGTTTTGTTTAAGAGGGGACAGTGTGACCAGGCCAAAGGGAGCCTGGGGTGGTGGAGATGGAAAGGGGTGGATTAGCAGAAAATCAGATCTGAGAAGTATTAAGGATCAGATGCTGTAGGGCCCTGTGGGCAGTTGTAATGTTTTGGGCTTTGCCTTTCAATAATATGACAGCTCAGTGTTGATGGGTGATATATTCTGACTTCTGTTTTATAAGTATCACACTGGCTGCTGCATTAAAAAGAAGACAGTACTGGGTCATGTGGGATAGAAATTGGCAAACTTGTTAGGAGATTATTGCAATAATCCAGTCAAAAGATGATAAGGGTGCCTAGAAACAGGAAAGATGAGAAAAATAACATCTATTCAGATTTGAACAATGACACAGGCAAAAGTATGACCTTGGAACAAGGTTGTATATTGACCTTGTATGAACAACCTACCTGATGACAGAAAAATGCTAATATGATAATGTGGGGAAGTCAAAATTTTACCCATCTTAGGTTTTCAGCTGGGACTCTTTAACAAAAAACAAACAAACATTAACAAGAGAAAAACAGTTTATTAACACATGCAGTACATTTCATGCTAGAGAAATTAAACCAAAGTAACTCAAAACAGAGGCTATTATAATTCAAACTTCTATAGCATCTTCAACAAGAAACAATGAATTTGTAGAGAAATGACAAGACAAAGGAAGGTAGTTTTTGGCTTCCAAGGGGCGGCAAACTAAAGTTTGGGAACAGGAGAGGGAACTAATGGAATAAGGTTTATTTACAGTTTCCTCTGGCAACATCTCTGGACTGATGCATCTGTCTCCAGTAAAAGGAAAATACACATCTTGCCTTTAGGTAGAAAAGGCGTCTTCTGGGAATAAGCTTTTATCCTGTGGGATCTGATGCTATCTCCAGGTATATAGTGTCAGAATTGAGTTAAATTGTAGCACACCCAGCTGGTGTCCAGAGAATCAGAGAATTGCTTGGTGTGGGAAAAACACCTATGCATTTGATGGCCAGATTACAGAAATGTTCTGAGTGTCTGGGTGAGTGTGCAGAGAAAAACAGCTTTCTCTTCACTACTAAAGCTATCTTCACTACTAAAGCAAATAACGCTATAGTTTTCTCTTTCATTAGGACCAAGAGAATGTAAATACCCATGACTAGTTTAATTTTTTTTTGGGTTCTTTAGGTCAAAACATAGCATCTGGAACAAGGAATATAAGTGCAAAATTTGGGGAGTTTAAAGCATGGTGTTTTCTTATATTATGTAATAACTTTTGCATGGAAAATCTGTCTTCTTACTCTACTCCTTTTTTAACTCAAACATCAGTAGGTCTTCTAGCAGAATTCTTTCACTTTAGAAAAAAATTAGTAATTACAAAATATCATTTGTATTGGTTAGATATATTTTTGTGCATTGCTGCTTTGGTAGCAATTAGAATATGAATAGTTCAAGTTCTGATCCATACTGATATCCTTGATATATGAGCTCCTGCCCTGATAAAGGTGGCTTTTTATTGGCGATGGCAAAAGCTAGACAGTGGCCCTGGAATATCATTTTACCCATCAGCATTGGCCCCTGTCATTCCCTAGTAACACCAGACTTTTACTTTTTCAATGGCAGGTGGGCATCAGCTCTAGAGAATCAACTTCTATAAAGATACACCTCAATTAAATTTGGACTTTATTCCTTCATCCTTCCTTGCGTGGAAAAAATAGTGTGATTAATCTACTTTTGATTTAGGGTATGTTATTTCTTTACTGCTTTTTTTTTTTAAATAATGTTTACTTTTGAGGGAGAGAGAAACAGAACATAAGCAGGGAAGGGGCAGAGAGGGGGGAGACACAGAATCCAAAGCAAGATCCAGGCTCTGACATGTTAGCACAGAGCCCAATGCGGGGCTCAAACTCATGAGCCATGAGACCATGACCTGAGCCAAAGTCGGAAGCTTCACCAACTTAGCCGCCCAGGTGCCCCACTTTACTGGCTTTTTAAGAGACATTATCCTGTATGCTATTGGCTTGTGAAATTCCCATGGTGAACTTAGGTTAAATAAATCGTTGGCAAAGACAAACTCAGTCTCTGAAAATAATTTGCCTTTCAAACTAAAACAGTTCTGTATTCATATAGTACTGTTTTGGGAAAATACTCCAAGGTGTACTGTTTTCTCTCATTTTTTCACAGTGCCCTGGAGGTGAGGGGTAAAAAAGACTTGCAAGTAGGGTATCACTTGGTGACAGCACTGCATCACTGTCTCCAAGTCCTAAGTCCCACTGTACTAAGGTATTGACTATTGTCGAGACAATTTTTTTAAGGTTATTAGTAGAGATACTTATGAAAAGCCTGAATAAATTGTCTTCTAATTTAACTTTATGGAAATGTTTATGTAGTCTCAAATATTAACTTATTGGTTTATTCATTTCAAAATTCCATATGATCTCTACTAAGCATTATGCCCAGGCGGTGGTGTGCAGACAAATGTTTAATAATTGGCATTCTGGGAGAAGAGAAGCCCTCATCTGAGGCATCTGCAGTTTTTTGTGGTATAAATACTTTCAATATGATTGATTTTCAGCTATCAACTTGATATTCACTGAATGCCAAGTATAAGAGGGATGTGCATAGTTAACTTTGGACAGCTGGTACAAGGTCTGGTTTTAGCACACCCTTGGAAGAATGACGATCTGTAAGGAGAGATAAGATACTGAGAAGAAACAGCACTGCCAAAACCCCAAAAGGAACGTTTAATATATGAGGATTGTGGCAAACGATTTAAGCATTTCAAACAAACAAACAAAAAAAAACACAACAAAAAAAAATGCTTGAATCCGTTATCTGACTTTCTAACTTTGAAACAGGTGAAAAGTAGTATCTTACTATTCTTGGCTTAAATTACTTTTCTAATTTCTAGCACATTGCTGACTTGCCACAACTTAGGGATTTTTCTTCTCCTTGGACAATCTCTTCGCTTTAAAATTGCTTTTTCTCATGCGGTAGCTTTTCTTATTTTTATTTCCACTTAGCCATAGAGAGTTATAAATTGGTGCTTTACTGTTTGTCAATAAGAGCTCTATAAACCAGTCCACTACTAGGAAAGATATGGGACAGAGGCCTGAGATTGATTCTAGTTAGTATTTAGTTAGAATGATCACAGAAAATATTTCTTGACAAAAAGCCCATTTTGAAACCTTAAAAAAAAAGTGAAATACTTCCAAATCTTTTCTACCTAAAGGTAGCTGCCAATTTTCAAAGAGCATCTGCAATGTAGCTCTCTGGTTTTTCTATTTTCTGTGGCAGAAGAGGAGCCATAATATTTATCCTGTCTAACATGACCCAGTTTGATCCATCTGGTTCCCTGTCTAAATCTCTTTCAGAAATTCTCTGTAGAATTTACTGCTACCTTGGATTCTCATTGAATTATACATAAGACTATTTTCTCTCCACATGTCTGCTCAGTGTAGTGAGACTCAAAAAATATTTTCAGCAATGTACATGTAAGTGTAATGGTTAGCCAATTTTATTTTAGATTTTCCAAATATTTTATTGCTTATGCTTAAATATGGAGAGTTATTTGAGCTCTTTTTCATGACTTTCTTGATTGTAGTTATTTAAAATATAGGTTTGCGAAGCTGAACCTCACAAAAGAAGGAAAATAAACGGTATTTTTTCACCTTGTAGTCTGCTCTGGTTTGAAAACACACAATATATTTTTAAATTTGCTGTCTGCCACTATACATTATCAGAGATGAGAGCCTGTGCATGACCAAGTTTCATATCCTATTTGGTATGCTAATAATTCAGGTTGTCTGTTTTATCATCACTTAAACTTGTCTAGGCCACCGAAGATCAATGGGAACTTGAAATTAACTGCAGGTAGCTATTCAAAAAGAATATTGCTGCAGATGTAAAAATGCGCATGTGGTTATGAAAAAGAAAAGTCAATTTCACTGTATTATATCATGCATACATCTCTTAAAATTGCTTTATCAATATATGATATGTGGCAAAAATAAGTAAAATAAACAAGGAAATTCTCCTTTTCTCTATTTTCTGTCATTTTATATTAGTTTTAATGAAAATACTTTGATTCATTATATCCTATGGAGAATAAGGAAAATATTTCCCTGTGGGTTTTGTTATTCAGTGGTTATTAAAGAGACACTGAATAGAGGCATTTTTTTCTAAGACATTGATTTTATTATTATTATACTTCAGTAAGTGGGATTTATAGAGTAGTGTTTTCATCTATATATTTTGAATGAGGGGAAGCTTAATGAAAGATTTGATTATTTATTGGGAAAGACCAAAGGGATATTTTATACTTTGTTAAGGAAAAACAGTGTCTTAACAAAATAAAATATTTATTTCTGAGATGCCAATGAATATGGAAAACTTATTGTATCGTACCATATTTTAATCTTTTAAGAAATGTTTCACAGTATTTCTTATATAAATCAGAACAGAGAGTTTTGTTACTTGTTCATATTTGATCTGTATGAGATAAACAATTACAACCAGCAAGCTAATTTAAACTTGACATAAATTTAAGGCTGTAGAAACAATTACTATTACTCAATGGATATAGAGAGAAATTGCAAAGAAGGATCACTCACAGTTGAGTAGGGTGAGAGAGAAATGCATTTGACTTGAATACAGAAAAGAGCCCAAAAGTCCATATCTGGCACCTTCCTACTCAGCAATTACTGATAACTACACTTTCTAAAATCCACATTACTGAGCTTGGTGGATTGTATATAAATAACAATAGCGATAACAAGCTAATTGGCAAAAAAAAAAACCCACTAGCTGGTTAGTAAATTAAGAATATGAAATGGATTGAATCTCTTAACAATCAAGTAAAGCCATCATAATGATCAAGAGGAAGCATATGAATTAAACAATCTTTAAGAACAAACTAATAAAATGCTTGGAAATCTTAGGTATACAAGCTTATTAACTGGCTTCAATGTTAAAGTATATTAAAATATTTTAGAAGGGCACCTGGGTGGCTCAGTAGTTGAGTGTCCAACTTTGGCTCAGGTCATGATCTCACGGTTTGTGAGTTCGAGCCTGGCATCGGGCTTGCTGCTATCAGTGTAGATCTCACTTTGGATCCTTTGTCCCCCTCTCTCTGTCCTCCTCCCTTGCTTGCACTCTGTCAAAAATAAACATAAAAAACTATTTTAGAAGTAAATTAAATAAATAATAAAAATCATTTCAAATCTGTTGTGCATCTGTATGGGTTAGGGGATGAAGACAAAAATATGTGAGTAAGAAGCTCTTATTCCACTCCTCATGCTAAGAAACTTTGGTTGAAGTTCTTTCAACCATATCTCTTCTTGTTCCTTCAAAAGAAACTGGAGTGCCTTACAGATTGGATAAATGTTCATATTCTAGGGCACTATTTACTATTGGAAGTGGTCTCTGTGCATTAAAAGGTTTGTGTGTGTGTGTGTGTGTGTGTGTGTGTGTATGTGTTGTACAGCTTCGCTTTGTGTGTATGCCCTAGTGTGTTTATCATGAATTTGGATGTCTGCCTATTCATTTGGCCAAATAATAGCAAGCTTCTAAGAACAGGATTTGAGACTATGTATTATGACCACACAGATAATGAGTAAAAATTGTGTTCTTTGACCAATATTCACCAGAATATTGATCAAAAGGTATTAGTAAATAGTCAGATAATCATAAAGTATCACCTTTGTCCTTATTTGTTACAGCTCCCTTCGGGAACTTAGGAGAGGTTGGGACACTAGCTACATAGGTTTTAGGTATTCTTAGGTCAGCCAACCAGTGCCCTCATATTGCCCCAATGTCCTTCCTTTTCCTACTCCAAGCACTCATTTATACTGTGTCAGCAAAGACAGCGTGCTAAGTTCATCCATGACTCAAGATTCAATAGCACTAAATAATCATCCGGAGCTAGATTTCAGAAATCTAAGAATAAGAGGAGTATAATTCCTCATTTTATCATCTCCCTAGACTTTTACATTGAAAGTAGATGTAGATCAAACTGCTGAAACCTAACACTTCAGTAAGATGAAGATAAGGACAATGTAAATAGTGAGTGGTAGACTAATGACCTGTTGGAATTTTGTGGACAATCTGTTAGTATTCCATGAAGAAGACCAAAGCCTTGGTGGTGGCGAAGATTTTGGATAACCTAGAAATCACTTATGACTAATCTTACATGTGAAACAAAATGTGCGAGAGTAAAACATCTTTTGTGTATTCAATTTTCAGGAAAAAAAATGGCAAAGGGGATAGAGTCACATATGGCAGCAGTCACATATGGTAAATGGTTGCTACTTGGATTCAGCCTCCTGTGAAAACATATGCAACTGATTGACACAACAACGTACGCAAGGGATGGGCAAGAGGAAAAGGGATTGCTCGTGTGTTAACGGCATTACACGTTGGCCTCTACAGAGTTGGGGTTTGGCCAGACTAAGGTGCATAGATTTTTTGACTTTCTGTCTACTGGAGGTCAAGGGAGACTCAGAGTGAACCAGTCAGCTCAGTTTCAGCAGGCAAGACCAGACAGAGAAATTGAAAACAACTGAAGGATCTGTGAAAGGAAAATCATTAACTATCAAATAAACATGTTATTAGATTCGATCTCATTATATTATTATATATAATAATATATAATTAATATATATTAAGAATTTGAGATCGAATCTATATATATGATTTTGTTGTAATAAGAATAGGATGTCAAAACAGAGCATAGATACTACATACACATATAGAAAATTAGCTGTTGATAGAAAATGTTTACATTGGAATAACAGCCAAAACTAAAATTTCATTTTTCTTGTTTTCAACTTATTAAAAAGGGTTTCATGTTATGAAAATAGTTTCAACTTTTTTTCTAAACTTCTACTCTAGCAATAAAGTCAGTATATGTCTCCTATTGGCAAAAAATAAGATATTTGATGCATCAGGTAAAATACAATGAGTACAACAGTAATTTTACCATATTGGGATTTATCTGTCTGATGCACTTCACACATGAGAACTATTCATTTCTGTTTCTTACGTCTTGACTTCACCTCCATTAACATGTTCTTAATTATTCATCAAATCAATAAATAGTAATGGAATTGGTGTACCTTATGTTTCAGCATAAGTGATTATATCATCTTTGTATATTTGTTCAGTAGAATATTACTTATCAGTGGAATGTAGTCCTATACAAAACCCTATTATATAAAACATGTAAAAATGCAGCTTTTTAAATGGAGCTAGCCCAGAACTCCATGCACTCAACCACTCTCTCTCCATAATATGGAGTTGAAGACATCGAAATTAACAAGTTCTACCTCTCTCTACCATTCAAAACTAAGATGTTCTCTGTGTACCCTCAGTCTCCTCATCAGTAAACTAGTGTAAGAGGATGAAGGAAGAGAGGCTAGCAAGGTAAGTAAATCAGAAATTTGATGAAAGCATTTTGTAAAATTGTGTAAGTATTATTTTTGCTATTGCATTGAAAATGCTGTGAACAATCAAAAATACTTTCTTTTGTTACTCTGATGAGTCCTTCACATGCAGCATGGAAATAAAATGTGAGCTGCATCAGTGTCATTTTCTACACCTGATATAGATTTTATAAGATCTGTCCACACAGAGGTAGTGGGTGTGACCACCATATTAATTACTCATAAATGTGTTTGTGTCAGGGTACTTTGAAAATGACCAAAAAAGTTAAAAGGGACAGATTTGGGTATTAGAGAGAAATGGTACACTGGCTAAAACCATACATGAGGAATCTTATTCTGTTGCTTCAAAAAGAATATGGGATGCCTGTTAAACATTTTATGTAATCGTATTGATCTAAAGATGAGATGAAAAAGAAAATTGGCTTATTTTGTTTCTTAACATAGGCCGAGGTTAATATAGAGGTAAACCAAGAAACACTCTTTAACTATAGAGAACAAATCGATGGTTCCCAGAGGGTAGGTAGGTGGGGTGATGGGTTAAATAGGTGTCGGGAATTAAGGGGGGCACTTGTGATGAGGCCTGGGAGTTGTATGTGTTGAATTACTGAATTCTACACCTGAAACTAATGTTACACCGTATGTTAACTAACTGGAATTTAAATAAAAACTTGAGGGAAAAAAAAGAAAATTGGTGGCTATTGTTACTGACATTGCCCTGAATGCTTATTTCTGCAGATGAGAAAAAGTTTCATTTTGAAAATTTTGTTCCACTATCATTGTGGCTTGCCTAAGAAATATATTTAGTGAAAGAGACATCATACACATTCATAGTACAAATTGAAACAATATCAGCACAGGTCTTTGTGACTGAATAGAATATAGTATAAGCACTCCACACTAGCATAAGTGAATCTTCTGAAAAAATGCTAAATCATAGGCATGTATAATGATTATTAATACAACAGCTGTACTGATGTGTCCCATATTAATGCAAATATAATGTGCTCGGCTCCTTTTGTCTGCCCAACCCCATTTGTAAATGGTGCAGGCTGAATGTCTTATCCTGTAAAAGGAGTTGTCGGCGAGTAGTTAGGAAGTGACTACACTGAGATGATTTTATTTTTCAATTCCATTTCAAATGTGCAATTTTCATTTTCTTTTCTCTTGTGCTTTTTGAGACATTACAGACGTTTGAAAGAAACATTTCTTGTTAATCTCAACACTCCCTCCCATTTTATAAAATTGTCTCTTTTGGAGTCCACCGATCCTATCATGTCCTCATTGTGTTTCACAGTTCCTGCTGGAAATGCAATACCACAATAACTGTTACCTTTTCCTGAATCTTTGCCACAGGCCACACAGTCATGTGAGTATTGTGCAACCAGGAGAGAGATGTGCTATGTAATAAATTTGAACTTCATCCTAATGAATACTGATTGGTACTAATTTCCATAGTTGTTAATTCTGCATCCTTAAATCTGTGAGGTGAAGGTGGGTATAAACCTAGCAGACCAAACAGGAGTTGATAGATCCAAACAGATAAGCAGATCTTCTGGAGAATGCAATAGCTGATTCTGCTAGCTCTGTTGGAAAGAACTTGCTTACTTCATGCTATGAACAACATATTAGATATTTCTTCTTTCATTTTTCTGTCAGAGGTGGCTGACATTTTCACTGGCTAGCATCTTTTCTTGACCATTATTAGTCATATTTTCTTTGGCCAAAAGATGTCCATCATGAATTTTCATACATAAAGTACTCTAAAACAACATTTATGAAATCACCCAAACTTTAAAGTTGACACCAGTTGCCATACTCACTATCAATATTCTCACGGTGCTATTTGATTATACGCTGAAATTAAATACCACGAAATATGACAGATGGGGTTGGCTAGAAGTATACTTCTACTAAATCTATGCTTTAAAAGTGTCATGGTCTTTTCTTTGGGACAGAATCATGATCGTGGCTCAATTTGACTAATTCTCTCTATTTGTTTTGCTTGAAGACAGAATAACAGTGTCTTCACACATGACAGGGAAAGCAGAATGGTTGATCAACATCTTCCAACATCCAAAAGCTGTCATTTTACTTTGGCCCAGACAACAGCTAATTTTTACTATGTAATAAAACCATTCCAAATCTCACTAGTTTGATAATTTATTTGCTTACAGTTGTATGGTTAGCAATCTGGGCTCAGATCAACTGAAATGACTCAATTCTGCTCCAAGTGGTGTTGGCTGGGCTTGCGCTCACATTTGTAGTCAACCGGAAATAGAAAAGCCTCACCCATATGTCTGGTGGTGGCGTGGCTGTTAGCAGGGCAAATGGAGGTAAGTGTATATCTGCCACTAATCTTCCAGCAGGCCAGTCCAGGCTTGTTCCAAAAAGTGGTGGTCGTAGGGTTTTCAATTATAGCTAAAGAGGGCAATTGTCAAGGTATAGGCACTGTTCAAGTGTCTTCCTGTGTCACGCTTCATAATATCTCATTGACCAAATCCAGTCACATGGTCAAAACCAAACTCACAAGGTGAACTCGTAAGTTCGTAGATGCACTCCATTTCTGGATGGGAAAAGCTCCAAGTCACACTGCAAAAAGGTTTTATCTGGAGTCGCAAAACCTTCGTGCCATTTTTTCAACAGACCACAATTCAACTTCTAGATTTTTAACGAGAGTAGCCAGACTGCATGGATTGGACTCCAGGGTCAGCAAGTACTATATATCTAAACTTGGATGAGTTCCTTAACCTCTCTGTGCCCAAATTCCCTCATACGTTAAAAGATATTTTTTAAATAATCTTCCCACGGGGAGATAAGTAAGAATTAAATAATCCCTCTTGTGTGCTTTGAAGAGTACATGGCAAATAGTGGGAGTTCAATATGCCAGCTATTGTTATCTTAGCAACAACAATTACCAATATGTGTTATCTTTCAAGCCTGGGATGCACCTTCTTATCCACATAGTCTATTCCTCTCCATAGGAACACAGGCTTGCTACTCTCTGAATCTGGCCTTGCCCATCATCTCATTATTTTTGATACTCATAGACTTTTCTGTTAATGACAGTTTGTTGTCTTTACCAGCTGTTAAAACATGGAGTTTTTTAAATGGAATTTTTATATTTTGGACACCGATTGACCTCTTTCTGTCATTTTAGCCCCCAAAGCCTTTTCTAATTCAGGGCTGTCACCCCTGATCTTCTCTGTCTGGAGCACTTTTATGCTATTCTTCCCATGGTTGATTCCACCTCATCATTCAGATCTCATTCAAATATCACTTTCTCACAGAAGACTTCTCTGATCATCATGCCTCAAAGACTCCCTCCTCATGCATTACATTATCTCATTATCACTTGGCCAGTTTTATATACCACATATGACTCTCTAAAATGGTTATGGTCATCTTCCCCCACTTGAATGTAAGCTCCATTAGTGCATGAACCAGGTCTATTGCTTTGCAGGCATCCCTAGTACCGAGAAAAGTGTCCTGTATATAATCGGTTTTCAATAAAAAAAATTCATAAACGTATTGAAAGTATGCTATACTCTGTTTCTATGTGCCCTACTGCCCCTGACACCACATTTATACCCTGTGATCGTTCTTAGTAAATGCCTGTTCAGTAAAGGAGGCAAAGCGTATTCAACTTGTCTGTTTATTGGCATTTTATGGAGGTCACTAGCTGTATTAGAGAGTTTTCTATTCAAAACCAGGGGACTAAAACATCAAGCTAGAAATGATGTTAAGGACCCAAGGAAACTTGTGTAGCACAGAACAAAAGTAATGGATATGCTTGATAGCAGTAATTCAGTTAGGTCTCTATTATCTGTGCTAATGAAGAGGAGCAATGAAGCAGATGATCCATAACAACAGATAATGAAAAACTATTTGCATTTAACTCTGGGATGCATTACCCGGAGTCCCTAACTTGTAAACAGGTTATGTTCTGAAAGGTCATTTGTACATAAGTTACTTTGGTCTGAGAATGCGTTTTTTCTAAAAAATAATATAGCTGACTTATTGCGCAAACAATACTTAGGAACTAAAAAGCTTTATTAGAACGTGCTTTATACAATTTTAGTACAAAACACACAGCTTTCAATTTCCAAATAGATAAGTCGGGAATGTGTCCTCATTAGCCACAGACCTGATTCTTCCCATCCAATCCACAGGGAACGAAAACTTCTTTGCCTCTGCTAGTTTCATCCCTAGAGAAAAGTCTCTGCCCCCACCAGGCAGATTCTGGGAGGAAGACTGGGAGCTTTTGAGTAAAGGTTTGAGGGTGGTAGGCAATCATCATCAGAACTTCTCTGGCAGCTCCATGGAGACCACTTTAAAATGAGCCCGGGGCAGGGGGCGGGCAGGTGGCATCTTAAAAGTCAGATGCCCAACAGAGGGGTGAGAGATCTATGCGTCAAATTTTAAGCTAATTTTAGAACCTGTAGATTAAGAATATCAAGTAACGAATTGTTGAAATTTTGTAAAGAGAGAGTGTACATAAAAGGAGGCTTAAAGAAGAATGGAAATGTTCATAATAACAAAAGCATAAAATAACGTAAATTCTCATTCCAGGGTTCCTGGCTTCTAGCCCCACGTGGGGCTCTGTGCTGACAGCTCAGAGCCTGGAGCCTGCTTCAGATTCTGTGTCTCCCTCTCTCTCTGCCTCTCTCTCTCTCTCAAATAAATAAACATTAAAAACTGTGAAATATAGACAAAATTAAACATCATTAAACAAATAAACTATAGTGACAGACAATAGTTTAGCAATGTAACATTAACTGATATGATATATCCAAAATGACGCACACTATGAGAGTAACTATAATATGCATAGTTAAATACAACTAAAATAACTATAATGCATAAAGACGCAATATAATTATATAAAAGAAATCAAAGGATTAATGAATCTGAAAATATGAGTGACAGCTATCTTGGGTTGGGGGGAAAATGAAATTGACAGACCATATGGTTAAATGCATAGTATTGTCAAGGACATATTGTTAAGGTTTTGTTTTGAGTGGTCTTTTTTTATCCCCATAATACTTACTACCTTCTAAACAAAACCTTATTTATTTACTATTATATCCCTTATATACTAACTTTCTTTTTAAAAAAAATTTTTAATGTTTATTTATTTTTGGAGGAGACAGAGAGAGAGTGTGTGTGTGGTGGGGGGTGGGGCAGAGAGAGGGAGACACAGAATCTGACGCAGGCTCCAGGCTCTGAGCTGTCAGCACAGAGTCCAACGTGGGGCTCGAACTTATGGACAATGAGATCAGGACCCGAGCTGAACTCGGATGCTTAACCGACTGAGTCACCCGGGTGCCCCTTATATACTAACTTTCTAACAGATATTGTTCCTTTCTCTTCTCATTTGTTAATGATGCTTTAGGTGCAGAAAATATATTTTAAAAAGAGTAGTTATGATATGTGTCATTGATTAGATGATTTTATTTTATTTTTTAAGTTATTTATTTATTTATTTAGAGAGGGAGAGAGGGAGAGAGAGAGAGAGAGAGAGAGAGAAAGAGAGAGAGAATCCCAAGCAGGCCCTCCACCATTAGCACAGAGCCTGATGTGGGACTCGAACTCACAAAGCATGAGCTCATGACCTGAACTGAAATCAAGAGCCAGATGCCTAACCAACTGAGCCACCCAGGTGCCCTGATTAGATGATTTTAGAACAAAGTTTAGAGAAGGTTAGAGAACTAGTCTTGAAGATATCTGAAGGATGAGCATCCTAGAAAATGGGAATAACCACTGCAAGTGTCCCATGGGAAGAGGAAAGACAGGGAGAGATGGAGAGAGGCGGAGAACAAAGGAGAAAGAGATTGGGGATTTTGAGCACCTGAGTATTATGGTGTGCCTTAGGTAGTATAAGACTCACCTGGAACACTTTGTTGAGCAGAGACTGTGTTGGGAGGTGTGGGGGGTGGGGGAGGTGGGGGGTGAGTCTGGAAGGAGACCATGTAAAATCCATTAGGAAGCTATCATAACAATCTGCTTGAGAAATGAATTGGAACATAGTAGTAGCAATGGAGATGTTAAAGTGGTCAAATTCTGTAGGATGTGAGACTAAGAGAAAAATAAAAGTGACTCTAAGGTTTTTGGTCTTGGCAACTGGAGGAATGGAGTTGTCATCTGCTGAGATAGGGAAGATTTAGAGGAATAGGTTTTTGAGGGAGATGATCAGGAATTCCATTAGGGCATATGAAACTTAAGACTTTTATTAGATACTCAATTTACGTTTTAAAATAGATAACATACAAATCTGAAGTTCAAGAGAGAAATCTAGGATGAAGAAATAAAATTGAGAATCTTTAGCATTTTCGTTGATATTTACAGCCTTGGACTTTTGGATGAGGTGACATTATCATCCACCATTTACATTTATGGTTAGGAATTTAAGGAAAAAAATTTGCTTTTATATCCATTATTCAGGTTGAAAAAATTTTTCACAGTGAATGTTAGTTTCAATAACACTTGTCTGATCTGCATGAATAAGTGTCAAAAATTAGAACATACAAATAATATCTCTTTACCAATTTTGCTGAGAATAAATGAAATACTTCATTTAGGGTTCTTCTCATTCATTTATAGTGCTTATTTATTGGTTCCCATGATTTATATTACTATTCAAAATCTAAGTATCATTGCCCATGGCCCTTTGCTGCCAATGATTTGCTCTGGTGAAATAAAACTTTATATTTAGAACACACTTCTGTTATCTGTTATTTTGTTGTCTAATTCAAATTCCTTCCTCCCTGGGAAGTGAATTCCTTCGTCTCTATTTAGAGTTGTAATTTGAACTCTAGAAAGAAACAAATCCTTCAAAGCCATTAGGGCGTTGACACATAATCTTACCAGTAAAGAGAAAGGCAGCACAGCTGATTGACTGTCTTCTGTTTACTTAGTTTATTGACACTGTGTTAGTCTCAGGCAACTGCCATAGCATTTTACAGAGGAGGCCTTGTTTTGCTAATCTGTTATCCTACCAAAATCTCCAGGGCATTAAATATTTTTTCTCTCCCCTCGTATGCATCTAAATACACAAAAAGGGAGAATTTTAAAAATAAAATGAGAGCTTGTTTTTTTTAATGTTTTTTTTAAGGTTTATTCATTTTTGAGAGACAGAGCGTGAGCAGGGGAGGAGCCAAGAGACAGGGAGACACAGAATCTGAAGCAGGCTCCATGCTCTGAGCTGTCAGCACAGTGGCTGATGTGGGGCTCGAACCCACAAAACGTGAGATCATGACCTGAGCTGAAGTTGGGTGCTTAACCGACTGAGCCACCCAGGCACTGCAAAATGAAAGCTTGTTTTAACAAACTGTGAAGTTTCTGGGAGGTAAATATCTGTCATGATTCTTATTATCAAATTTGTAAATTTTGCAGAGATTTCTTTGGTTCGATAATGTAATTTTTATATTGATTACTCCCTTTTAGTACGTTTTCAAATTCCTTTCACCAGGAATGCTGTTCCTTGACCTATTTTTCTCCTGCAGTGCTTGATATGGTTTTAGGATTTGAGTTTTTTTAGAGACACTTATCAACATTAATGGCAATCTTTGGTCTTTGATATGCTAATTTTTCCTGATAAATATGCTTTTGAAGTCACTTATTAAAGTGGTGTTTGTAAATAAATTTTAAAGAAGTTTGTCTGGTATTGGAAATACATTGTTAGATGTGTTTGTTATCCAAATCTTCAAAATTAATAATAGTAATGCCATCTTATCAGATTGCCATATAATGAAATTGACTATCCAGACTGTAATTATTTCTGCTTCGCTTTTCCAAATGTGGATTTCATATCAGCTCCTTTATTTCAGTCTATTTCTTTCAAAGCAGTGAGCTTAAGACAAATGATGGCTACCATTGTCATGGATTGGGAATTTGCAGAAAAGACTAGAATGAAAGTCTGGAGAAATTAATGAATAGACATAATTGGAAAAGAATCTTTATTCTTTTATAATATTAGTAAAAGTTAGATATGGTTTTAGTAGTTGTGTTGAATACAGAACGCTAGACGTTAAGTCAGTAGATTACAATTTATTTATTTTTTTTAAATTTTTTTTTCAACGTTTATTTATTTTTGGGACAGAGAGAGACAGAGCATGAACGGGGGAGGGGCAGAGAGAGAGGGAGACACAGAATCCGAAACAGGCTCCAGGCTCTGAGCCATCAGCCCAGAGCCCGATGCGGGGCTCGAACTCACAGACCGCGATCGTGACCTGGCTGAAGTCGGACGCTTAACTGACTGCGCCACCCAGGCGCCCCAGTAGATTACAATTTAAACATCTGTGTCACCGTGAGCAAGTGCCCCATTTCTTGGAGTCCTTTTTTTTAAATATAGAATTAAAAAAAATTCAAAGGCACTTCACAGTAGAATGTAGTTAGGAATGGCTAGATTAGGGAGTGAGAATGAAGAACCCAATGTTAAGGTGTTAAGTGTAGAGCGGAAGGTGGCTAAAGCTAGTGAAGATGGCTGTGAAAGCACATCAGCAAAAGATGATCTGTCACTCTGATCTGGGTGGTTCCCATCAGAGAACTTCACGTGGCAAGTTGGCCATATTGGAAACTGGTTACCCTAAGCCAAAGCTCTGATAGCAGAACAGAAGGTCAAAGTCTTGAACAGACAGTGCATTATTGGCAATTCAGATGCTTTTGACAATGATTTGATACAATCTTGGCCATGAATGCAAGGAAGAGGACACACTCTCAAAGTTACTGGAGCTAGCTGTGAGCTAGGCTGCACATGTAGTCCTGTTTGAGTGCCTATTTGATACTCTATAGCTAAGAGACCTAAGGCATGCCTCATCTTAGTTTTGTTAATACTCATTCAGAAGTCAGGCCTGTAGGAAGAACCTCCTGGGGCTCTTGTGTGAGGAACCAGGGACTAATTCTAACAAACTTTCTACTTTTGAAAAATCTGCCTTCAAGGGTTTCTGCCGGCCAGTACCAGATTTTGCCATATTTGCCACACTTTCCCTCTTTTCAAATGTACAAGTTATACAATTCTACTGGGTATCTAAGTTTTACATGAAAGCTATTTAATTTATAATATGCATAAAACTTATAATGTATATATACAGAATGATTTTTAGCTTGAACTATATCTTCTGCACCTTTGCTTCTCTCTGCCTACATTATTCTTCTCCAGACATCTTCATGGCTAGTGCTCCCACTATTATGCAAGCATTTCTTAAATGGTGCCTTCTTTAAGCCTTTTATTGGCCACCCTATTTAAAATTGCAGTATACATCCCTACCTGGCATTCCTAATTTGGTGATTTATCCCCATTCCGTGATCTATTTATCTCTATATAACTTATCATCATCAAATATAATGCATTTATTTATTGTCTATCTTTCACTCTGCTAAAATGAAAGCTCTATGGGAACATTTTATCTGTTTCATTCACCGCTGTATCCCCAGGACCTAGAACAGTGCCTAGCAGATAACAGGCATTTAATACTTCTTTTGTGGAATAAAGAAAATGATATAGATATGAAGGCACCCAATACAATGTCTTTAATAGAATCATAGAGCCTTGCTACTCCAAGTGTGGCCCAAGGGCATTAACATCAGCATCATGTAGGAACTTTTTAGAATATAGACTCATAGCTCAATCCCAGAGGTACTGAATCAGAATCTTCATTTTAACGAACCCCCAAGTGAGTTGCTCATTAAAGTTTGGGCAGCAGGTGTAGAGTAGGCACCCAGTGAATGTTTCCTGAATCTAAATGCAATATACTAACAGCTGTGGCATAGGAACATGTAGATCATTAATGGTCTTTTAAAATTAATACGGTTTAGATTAATGAGAAAAGAAAATCAATAACAGAAGGGAACATTGGACTTTAATTGTTTAACATTCTAATATATAACATTTTGATTCACCTGAAGGTCAAATTCCAGTGGAATTATTTGTTAGGCCATAATCCTCTAATGAAGACTCAGGAGATGAGGAAGACAGGTCATATTCATAAAAAAGAATAAAGATATTTTACCATACTTAGTGAGGCTAGCCACCCATCAGTCACTCAATAAACCTCATAGAAAAGGTTTTAAAAGGGTTAAGATGATTAAACAGAGGATTAAAATGTCATGTGGGCAAAGTCCATATGTTTTCATTTTTTTCAACCCTACTGCCCTTGGGTTATTTTCTAAATCCTGTACACATAAAAGTACACCAGAGGCACATTCAGAAAATAAATACTTTCTTCTATCCTACTTGGACTGGTGCCTATAATTTATCTGCTATGTGTGTGCTCTTTAAAGTACTGAGGGCAGAGAAAATGGTAATAATTATAGTGCCAAAAAAGGGTTTGAATAAATAAATGAATCAATCAATCACTCAATATTAGGCCTTAGATAATAAGGTGGGGGCACTTGATATTATGATTAATATCAGGTTCTTCTGGAAAAGACAACCGTGATGAACTGTCAGCCTGAACGGAGGTAGGAAACAAGAGATAGCTGCCCTGTAGGCCTGAGGGAGAAACTGCCGGTGAAAAAGTAAGTATAACTGAGCAACTCTCTTTCCAGGTGCCTGTGGCTGGACTCCTCTCTATATACCCAATAGCACTCTGGATATTAATTAAACCAAAGGGCTATAAAGAAATAGAAACTGAGCCACATATAAGCCTACTCTGGTATATTTCCATATTTAAAAATTTTTACTTTTACATATGTACATTTTCATCATTTCCTCTTTTCTCAAAATATTTTTAAGCATATTTCATGAACTTGAAAAATCACAAATATAATATGGTAAATGAGCATAAAATTTATGTTAAATTTTAATGTTGATTTAATTTCAATGATGAAGTAGGCTAGAAAGAGGAATAAATGAGTTGACAGAGTCTAAGTCTTATGCTTTTGAGGTGAATCTTCACATTCTATATTTATATTTTTGCTACACAGGTCTTTCCCCTAAAAAATGTCTAATTAGTCTTAATGACACTATTATACAAGCAATCCATGTATCTGCTTTATAAGATATGAATGTGCAATAAGTTAAAAATTGTGCAATGTGTATTCAAAGCTAGAATTTTCTGATCTTACCAGTTAGAAAATTGTTATATAAGTGGTTTTTTACTAATTAAAAAATGTAATTTTCCAAAATAAGAAATCTGAGATAAATAATTTCCAGGCAGTGAAACAGAATTATGATCATCTGTAAGAATAAAGAATTGCTTATTTCACAAATATTTTATGTATTTGCAAGTGGTACTTTTTATATTAAATGATTAGACAATGACTCTCTTCTTTGTTACTCTAATAAATCTTCTTATAAGGAGGATATTGAAAATAGACATGGACAAATTTTGCAGCCAAACCAATCTGTATTTAGTAATTTCTTTATGCCATATTTAAATAGTCCACACATCCTATTATAATAATATAGAAGTAGATATTCTTATAGTAAATGTCATCATGTCTTACTTTAAAAAAATTATAGAATATAACTTATGTTTTGGCAAAGTGAAATTTTCAATTTTAAAATGTGCTTTCTCCAAGTCAAACTGCTTTTAGTAATTAAATATTAAAATGCAATTAGAAATAATAAGTACAGTAATTATTACTGGGACGACATTTCAAAACACTTGTACAGTCCACTTTGTCACTATCTTGTTCTTCCTTCATTCTAACCAGATAAACTCTAAAGTTGATGGCGGACACTTTTGTTTGCCTACCCAAAATTATTTTCTTCACTTTCTTCTTATGGACAAAACCCACTTAATTCAGGTACTGCCATTTTCTGCAAGACTGCATACGTGGTAGGCTGGCCTCAACCACAGGCCCAGCATATGGGTTCTGATTGACCTCAGCCAATCATTGAAGATCCACTTCCATTGCCAATGACAGGTTGGTTTATTACAAAATGCAATTCTGGCCACCAAAATGTGAGGTATATGTTGGGATGCTTTTGAGAAAAGTTTCCTCCTTTTTTAAGAAAAATATAAAGGAAGAGACTATCTCTTTCTCTTAAGCACCGGCTCCTATGCCAATTCTTGAGCCCTGTTCCCCAAAGTGTGGCGTCATCCTCCCTTGAAGAATCAAAGGGGCCAGAACAAAACATGAAATATTAAAGGACCAGTACTGTTTGTTGACTCCATGGGGTGGCTTTTCACTGGCAGCGCTGACAGCAGCATGGATCAAAGTTCCCAGATTTGTTAGAATTTAGTACTCTTCCTATTGAGATTTGGAAATCACATCCACTTCCTAGGATTCTTCCACAACAGCTCATGCAGAAGGAGCAGCCCTAAGATGGACATATTAGGCTTTCTTCCAAGTGGGTTCTCAAGTGATTCCTTGAAGGGAAAAAGGGAAAAAGAGAGAGAGAGAGATACCTGCAGTTATTTGCTTCCCAAGCATCTAGGGCAAGCCATGCTTATTAAACCTACCAGCTTTTTCTGAGCAAGCCCTCTCATCTTTAAAATATGACCTTCTTGAGGCACCTGGGTGGCTCAGTTGGTTAAACATCAGACTTCAGCTCAGGTCATGATCTCACGACTCATGGGTTCGAGCCCCACGTCGGGCTCTGTGCCGACAGCTCAGAGCCTGGAGCCTGCTTTGGATTCTGTGTCTCCCTCTCTCTCTACCCTTCTCTACTCCCACTCCGTCTTTCAAAAAATAAATAAATGTTAAAAAAGAAAGAAATTTAAAATATGACTTTCTTTTAAACTGAAGGGCCATGTGAGGTGGAAGACAGAGAATGGACTTCAGAGCAAGACAGGGTTGAGGCTAGCTCTCCACCCTCCCACTTACATGATGACCTTGGGCATTTTACTCCTCTTAGCCTCAGTTTCCTCATATACAAAAGGGAGATCATGATACCTAACTTGTGAGTTTGTTAGAAGGAGTAAGATAATGCATAAAGTGGCTAGCATATCAACTGACATATAGGAAGCAGTTAATAAATAGTAGTTATTATGATATGTTAAGCCTGGTAATGTGTTTCTGTATCATTCTCTGTATAATATGCTGTTTTCCTCAAGGAAAAAATATTTTTAAACTAAGACTATTTTTAGAGCAGTTTTCAGTTCACAGCAGCATTAAAGGGAAGATTTCCCATACACCTCCTGTCCCACAGTTGCACAGCCTCCCCTGTATCAACATCCTTTACCAAAATAATATAGTTTTTACAATTGATGAACCCACATTGACACACCATTATCACCCAAAGTCTCTAGTTTACATTACTGTTCACTCTAGGTGTTGCACATTCTATGGGTTGGGACAAATATATAACAACATGTATCCATCATTATAGAATCATACAGGGTATTTTCTCTGCCCTAAAAATGCTACGCATTTGCCTATGCATTCTTCCCCGTAGCCCAAATCCTGGCAACCACTGATCTTTTTATTATATCAATCACTCTTCCTTTTCCAGAATGTGATAGAATTGGAATCCCACAGTGTATAGCCTTTTCAGATTGGCTTCGTTCACGTAATATATATTTCAGATTCTTCCATGTTTTTTCATGGCTTGATGTCTCATTCCTTTTTAGCACTGAACAATATCCCATTGTCTAGATGTACTGTAGTTCAGCCTTTCACCTACTGAAAGGCATCCTGGCTGCTTTCAAGTTTGGCAATAGTGAATAAAGCAGCTATAAACATCTGTGTGCTGGCCTTTGTGTGACCATAAGTTTTCAACTCCTTTGAGTAATTGGTGGGTTGTATGACAAGAGTACTGTAAGAAACTGCCAAGCTGCCATCCAACATGGTTGCACCATTTTGCATTCTCACTAGCAATGTATAACAGTTCTTGTTGTTCCACACCCTCACTAACATTTGGTGTTGTTAGTGTTCTGGGTTCTGGCCATTCTAATGGATGTGGAGTGATACCTCATTGTTGTTCTAATTTCATTTCCCACCTGATGTGGGCCACTTTTTCATATGCTTCTTTGCCATCTGTGTATCTTTTTTCGTGATATATCTGTTAATGGGTGTCTGGCCCATTTTTTAATTGGGTTATTTTCTTATTGTTGAGTTTTAAGACTTCATTGTAAATTTTGGACAACAGTCCTTTATCAGATGTGTCTTTTGCAAACACTTTGTCTTCTTCTTTTGACATTGTCTTTCAGAGAGTAGTTTGTAATTTTAGTGATATCTATCTTGTCAATTGTTTCTTTCATGGATTGTCCCTTTGGTGTTATATCTCACACCATCGTCCCCATGCCCAAAGTCATCTTGGTTTTCTCCTGTTATGTTACTAGGAATTTTATCATTTTCTGTGTTACCTCTAGTTCTGTGATTTGGGGTTAATTTTGTGGAGTGTGACAACTCTATGTCTAGATTAATTTTTCTGCATGTAGGTTTTAGTTGTTTCAGCACCAATTGTTGATCAAGGAGGATTTTTTAAAATATTTATTTATTTTGAGAGAGAGAGAGTGAGTAGGGAAGGTGCCAAGGGAAGGAGAAAGAGAGAACCCAAAGCAGGCTCCACGCCATCAGCACAGAGCTGGATATAGGGCTCGAACCCACGAATCATGGGATCATGACCTGAGCCAAAAACAAGAGTTGGATGCTTAACTGAGCCACCCCCAGGTGCCCCTAAAGGAGGGTTTTTGAACTAGATTTTTTGCGTGGCTGATGTGGGTCACTGTTAAATCCTTTATATAGGAAAAGGTCCATATTTAATCAATTAAAAAACAAGTGGTATTGCACAATAGGAAATACGATGACATCTACAACATACAATGTATCATCCCTTCGGAGATCCAGGAAGTCCAGTGAACTGGAGGATGGAGACAGAACATATATGGAAGCTTCATGTGCATCGTTTAGATGGCAGCCCTGGGAGAAAGCCTCTGTCTGTCTCTCCCGACTCTCTAGATGGTATGGATTTTGCTTTGAGAATAAATCTGAGGACTGTCCCCCATTTGAGGAGATTCTAATGCTTTTGATTTAGTCCTACTAGCTCTTTGATATGCTTTGAAATAGAAATAAACAGCAGCATTCACTGGCTTCTCTCATCTGAGGGTGTCAGCACCCTATCTGTAGAGAGCCTTTCATCATTTGAGCATGGGGTTTATACTACGCCTGGGTCTACTACTGATGGAGGTGTTTCCCTATTCACATGATGTGTTGATTACTTCTGTCAGAATTTGCTTGTAGGAGAACATATGCTATTGCCTTCTGCCTAGAACAGCCTGTTCTCCACAGTTTACCTAATAAACTTAGGCATCCCTCAGACCTCAGTTCAAATGATACTTTCTCTGTCAAGTCTTCCCTGATACCATTAGATTCCATACTACATGCCCTCATACCTTTTTAAACTCCATAGCATTTATCTCACTGTGTAATTGTGTAATATATAATGTATATTTATATAGTTATTTATCTATAGATATACTATGTATATTAAAGTGTATATAGTAAAACTTTGGTTTGTGAGCATAATTTGTTCTAGAAACATGCTTGTAATTCAAAGCACTTGTATATCAAAGTGAATTTCCCCACAGGAAATAATGGAAACTCAGATGATTCATTCCACAACCCAAAAATATTCACACAAAAATGATTATAATACTGTAATATAATACAAAATAATAAAGAAAATACAAAATATAAAGAAAAAATTTTAAAAAGAAAAATAAAGGAGTTAACCTGCATTTACCTTTGAAAAGTTTTGTGGCTGGTGTGAGGGAGACAAAAGAGAGAAGGGTTGTTGCATAGGATGACTTTCACTCTCACGAATGGAATCACTGCCATCCATTGGCTCAACGGGATCTTTTTCTGCATGGGGACCATTGTATACACTTGCATGGATGTTGCCAGCACAGTGTTAATAAACTCTTGTCATATACTGTATTTAATGTAACTGGCAATAAGGCAGCAGAAGAAAGGGTCTATATCTGCAGGCAGCCTGACTGAGAAAGAAGCAAAGCGTTCCTAGGCTCACTCTTCGATGGAAAAGCAAAGGATTGTCCACAGGTGCTTTGAAGTGACAAAAAATAGAGTAGTGCCAGTTGTGGGCACCTGCCAACATTCTGAAAAATCACTGACCCTGCCAAACACCATGGCCTGAGACTGAGCATCTGAGCTTAGGAGACATTCACCCACAATCTTGCAGAGAGAGAGAGAGAGAGAGAAGGAAAGAGAAAGAGAGAGAAGAACCATTGACTCAGTTGTGATCATATGACATTCAGCATTATGTATTACTTGTATTACAAGACGTCGCTCGTTTCTCAAGTTAAAATTTGTTAGAAATGTTTGCTCCTCTGTGGGACACTTGCAGAACAAGTTACTCGCCATCCAAGGTTTTATTCTATATAGTTATTTATTTAACATTTATCTTTCCTACTTGAGGGGACAGGACTGCGTCTGTACCTCACTGCAACTAGAAGGACAGTGCATGCCTAGCACAGAGTAAGTGCTGAATAAATATTTTAAATTAACAAATAAAGAAGTAGTATTAAATGGATGATTGTAAAAAAAAAAGAGTGAATGGATGAATACCATACTTTAATTCACATAGCAAAAACTGAGGAGACTTTCCTCACGTGAGGATGATGTTCAAGAACCATCAGCCTATGGAGTTCAATTCTGGACCCACAATTAGCTGGGTGACAAGAGGCAAAGCATTCAATGTCTTGGTGCCTCATTTTCATCATCTAAGCAAAAAAGATAATAAAATGTCTACTATACAGAGTAGCTATGAGGATTAAATAGATGTGTAGTGTGTAATAAGACTAAACAAGTCTATACCACATCACCCCTTTTTGTCTTTCCAAGTTGGAATTCTCATGGCCATTGTATTCAGATTGGCTCTTAAATACACCCACCCTTGGCTTGCATTAGCGTATTTTATCCAATCTGCTTTATACGAATGCAGACCTTGGAACTGCTATGAAACTTTTTGCAAACACGAGACAAGTTGGCTAAAGCCAACAGGCCCAGAAGCATAGATCAAAAACTGGAACTTGAATGGAAACATTTAATTAATCAACAATGGATTCACTTTCTCAATTTCTTGACCTGTGATAGGATCAATGCCCCTATGTATAGGCCACCTTATATTAGGTTTTCTATAACATTCAGCCAGAAGTTTTCTATCTGATATAATGGTGACAATCAAGTCATCTAATTTCTGATCATTTTTACATTCAGGCTACCGAAATCTGATAAAAATAATCTTAACATCCAAACTGACTGTCACCTAATTTGTTGTGTCTAATCTTTCTTGAATTTCGCTTCTTTTCAAATCATTTTAGTTTTTCCTAGTCCTCCTTCTTCTGGTCCCCTACACACTTATTGCAGTTGTCTATAATATGTTTTCTTTTATGATTCCTTATGTCTCCCACACTAGAGTATAAGCTACATGAGAGCAGAGACTACAACTACCTCATTTCTTGTAGTATCCCTCTAGTGATAATAACACAGCAAGCATACAATAAAGCACACTATGAGAATGAACAGGTTCAGTGTATAAACCAGAAGTGACACATTATCTATATTCATGGGTAATTAAACTAATTCCATTAGGTTGAAATTATGGAGGGTGTGTTTCTTCTTAGACCCTATTCTGGTTCCCTAGCATGTAATTTATAGGCATGAAAAACTATTTTTTAAGCATAATTTGGAAATACAGTAAAAGCATGAAGAAGTAAATTGTATTTTTGAGAGGCATAAGGCAACATAACATCCCTAAATATGTCATTTCTCCACTAGATAATAACAGCTCCCGCCTCACCTGGTTATTGTAAGCATTAGGTAGAACTGGACAAGGAACGCACTTCAAGATTCAATAAGAACTCTAGGGCTGTTAGCACTAATTATCACCACGGGCAGTTAATACACATTTTTTATTCAATTCAACACGCCAAAAAGTGATTAGCCTCATTTCTAGGGTATGGGTGAGGAAATTGAGACTCAGAAAATCAGCACCCGGGTCAAGGACCTACTGCAAGTAACTAGTGTGGTGGGCATTTATATGCATGTTCACACAACTCCGGACTGGATCCAGTTTCCGCCATGCCACCACATGAAGAGACAAGCTATAGCCAAGCTGATGCACACAGTGGAAGTGCAATCATCTCCAAGGGACTGAGTGCATCCTGTAAAGTGAAAACTGAGAGTGAAGCCATGTGTTACACAGGCAAACTATACATAACAAAAGCATTAATGTAAACTTTCAATTACAACAACTCTGGAAGATTGAAGGGAAACGTTTGATTAGTTCTCTCTGATTTGATGATCTTGATTTAAGCTTACAGCTATTTCTTAGAAGCATACAACCGACTTAATAATTTACTGGGAGCTGTTGTAACTTACAAGCTGGTCTCTCCAATTTAAACAGCAATCATATGTACCTTTTTCTCTTCATTCTTTAGCTGGGAGTTTGTGTCAGCAATCATTTAGATCACTCAAATAGAAGATTTGCTGATGCGAACAAATTTAAAGCTGGTTAATTGCATCAAATTTTTAAGTGAAAAGCATCTTCTTTACAACCCTCAAATACAATCAAGGAGGGGGCTAAGTACAGTTTGAATGTTCTTTTCGCAGTTCTTTGGTGACAAAACTGCTGACCTGGTTGTTCTTTCATCAGTTCATGCTGAACCCAACATGAAGAAAATAAAATACAAATTCTGAATCTTTATGTAAACATCCAGATGACATATTCTGCAAGGAAGGCAGTTTTGAATAATAAAAACTTTTGTACAGACTCACATTTCATCATGTACAAAAGCTTACTCCAAACATTATGCAAAGGAGATTGAACGTTCTCTCCCAGATGTATCAAATTGTTTTGGATGACCCAGCCCTGAAATCTGCTATGATCAGTAAATGGAAAATCATTTTTCATTACTTTCCTACATTTTTCTTCCCAAGAAACCAAGTTGCCAAATGTATTTATTAATTATTATACTATTTCTATATTTCTCTGACCATCCTGAAATAAAAGAGCAAACTATTTTTTCTCCATAAATCAGAAAAGTAAACTAATAGATCTATTTAAAGTACTAGTAACATTAGGGGCTCCTAGGTGGCTCAGTCGGTTGAGCATCCGACTTCAGCTCAGGTCATGATCTCATGAACTGCTCATGAGTTCGAGCCCCATGTCTGGCTCTGTGCTAACTCAGAACCTGGAGCCTGTTTCTGATTCTGTCTCCCTCTTTCTGCCCTTCCCCCACTCGTGCTCTGTCTGTCTCTCTGTCTCAAAGATAAAATAATAAAACATTAAAAAAATTAAAAAAATAAAGTAGTAATATTAAAAAAATCAGTTTTCATGCATTATGTGAAACTCAATTGTCTTTTCTTCAAACAGAGGATAAACACCTCAAATTTAAACTGTTTCAAGAGCTCTTGTGTATAACGCAAAACTTAGTATTTCTCTCCTCCTTGAAAACAGGAGCACAGGAACAATCTCTCTCACAAGCTAAACATCCTTTCTTTTTTTTTTTTGGTGTTAATTTTTTGCAACAGTGTCACTTCTGTCTTATTCCAAGTCATCTCCTACTATTGCTTAGTAGCTCCCATAAGTCTACCACATCAATGAAATTCATCTTAAAGTTGCTGAAATTCCCCAATTTTTTAAATCCAAGACTTCTCTGTGGCTTACTTGCCACAATACCACCATTGACCCAGAATTGTCTCCTGGATTTCCTGGAAACCTTTGGTTATTCCTTCTCTTTCCATTCATAAACAAACAAACAAAACAAAAACACTTACTGACACCACAGAAAAACAGAGTGAGGAATGGTACACTACTTCAGAGTGTAAGTGAAAGTGACACAAAGTAATTACAATACAATGATATAAATGCTATAAAGACAGTATGTGCAATGGTAAATGGAAACAGAGAAAAATCAGTTTGTTTCCTTCATGATTTCTGGATTCTCTTCACCTGTATATCTTCAATATCCATTCAGTTTATGAAGATTGCTAATTTATTTTTTTTTATCTTCTGGTCAGAATACTTGATCTTTAATTTTACATTTACAACTAATATTTCACATTACCACCTGGGAAGGTAGTTCAGCTTGAAGTGAACATGTCATTCTTGATAATTTTTTTAAAGAAATATAACGTTATCAAACTAGAAATATAAGGAAATTTCTTCTACTGTATAAAACTCAATAAGAAATATCAAACACAACGGAGAAACAGAACATTCCCATTAACATAAGAAAAAAAAAGGTATGCACCATCAATTTTAATTTTAAGTATCCTTAATTGATCCTAAATATTCCAAAAGAAAAAGAAAAAGTACACAAATTGAACGTGAAGAGATAAAATTTAAAAGTCAATTGAAAAGCTAGGAGAAAACAGAAATCAGTAAATTACCAAATTAGAGACCCATATAAAGATATTATGAACTCTCATATCCCAAAAATGTATCAAAAAATTCCAATCAAAATAATAAAAATAATAAAATGCTAAAGAGTAATCCTAAAAAAATGGAAGTACTAATGTTAATATTATTTTTCAATTTTACTTAATTATATAAAATAATACATGAATACTTCTATAGAAATACATTGTATTTATGGATTAGAATACTCAATAGAGTGAACATGAGAGCCCTTTCCAAATTAAGTTATAAATTAAGTGAAAACACAATCAAAATTCTAATTGAGTTTTTACACTATAATAATAAAATATTAAGTTTTATACTGGAAGATAAATACAACAGAATAGCCAATATTTTTTTAAATAAAAATAACTCGCATGTATCTTGCTGGTTATAAAAATATACATTAATTCTTTACTCATCTAGACCCTGTGACATGACAGTGCAGATACAAATGAATTCAAAGCAGTGCATCCAGGAAAGAAAGAAAGGAGAAATAAAAGAGAAGAGGGGGATGATCGAGTAGGGTTAGGATAAATACAGAATTTTAAATAAATGGAAAAATAATTATTTAATAAATAATATTTAAATAACTATTTATTAATTTGAGAGAAAAAATAAAGTTAATTTCTACCCCACATCCCATATACAAACATTAGATATCAATTAGTGTTAAATGTACCAGCAAGACCACATTTAAATGGTAGAAAATTTGTTATTTTTAATAAATATGAGTGGGAAGTCTTTTGGACAAAGGAATAAAATTCATAAGAATAAATAAATATGTTGCATAAGGAAATTTATTTAAAATATAAGTAACAAATATCTATGGGGTACAAGAAAACATTTCATATTATGTAACAACCTCCCACAAACCACCACAAAAAATAAAGGCAAACATAAATTAGTAGAATAAACTACAAAGGATATGGGTAGCCAGTTCAATTAAGAGGAAACAGCAACAAGAAAAAACATCCAGCGGAGTAATCAGTGAATATTCAGAAGGATGCTTCATCTCACTGGTCATCAGGGAAATCAAATTAAAACCACAGTAACATACCTAGCATCTACTTTCTATTGATTGACATATATTAATCATTGTTTATTAATATTAACAATATAAATTTTATGTAGTTTACAAGGCAAGTTCTTACAGGAGTGGTAGAGGATGCAAGATAAAATTTGCAACCACTTGAACTTAAAGTTTCACCTCCAGAATCTACCTTAAAGCACAACAAATGTGCTATGACAAATATAAAATGCTAAAAAAATAAACCTAAAAGAAAATATATCACTCATCATTTTAATCAAGTAGAAAAAAAAATCTAAAAGCTCATTCAAAAGTAAAATGACTACAGATATAAGGATATATAGCCAGTTATTATAAAGAAATAGAGAGATCTCTCCACAGAGGGATGTACAATAATTTCCATGCATGGAGTTAAATTTTCTTACCATGATAGCCATGGAAAGCAAGTCGTGAAGCAAAGGTGTGTGTACTGCTACGATACTAAAGAGGGTAACTCCAGGAAATAAGAGGGCGTGTGGGAAGGAGGAAAGGCCAACCCCATGATGCAGGGAGCCGCTTGGTGTTAGTCCCTGGTGATTGCTTGATCTGTAAATACGTTATTTCCAGAGAAGTGACTACTTCTCAGAACAAGACTCGATCCTAGGGAGAAAGGCATATTTTATCTATGAAGCCTCATCTCCCACATATAAAGTTTTGCTTCACAGGCATCCCGAAATATATGTGTGGGCACCTATATGCATTAATGGAGGCATTTCCAATGAAGCCCAGAGACCTTGTGTCTACAAGGGCAGTAAACAAGCACTGTTGGGTTGTATTTGCATGGACTTAGTGGTCATCCACACAGAACTTGTTTTTTCAGTGAAGCCTGTCAGAAGACCAGTGGCCAATGGCCCAGGAGGAAGTGAGGTTGAGAGGACGTAGTGGCATATAACATTGCCTGATAGATTAACACGTATGTTGGGTAATCACTTATGTTACAGATGCAGTCACCTAACTTAATGGTGTTTATCTCTAAAGATAAGAATAGATTTGGAAAGGTAAGGTGGCACGCATCATGCTTTATATGCATGTCAGTTGAATTACTTTTTGTTTTTTGTAATTATATTTGCAATTATATTTGCAAAAGACAATACATAAAATTTTACATGTTCAGATACTGAAAGGTAGAAATGACTAGACCAGTTTTAATTATAAACTCAGTATATGGGGCACCTGGGTGGCTCAGTCGGTTGAGCGTCCGACTTCGGCTCAGGTCATGATCACATGGTTCGTGGGTTTGAGCCCTGTGTTGGGCTCTGTGCTGACAGATCAGAGCCTGGAGCCTACTTCGGATTCTGTGTCTCCCTCTCTCTCTGTCCCTCCCCCACTCATGTTCTGTCTCTCTCTCTCTCTCAGAAATAAATAAACATTAAAAAAAATTAAAAAAACAACTCGGTATATGTAAAACTTAATTTACTCTATCATTTACCACCCTATGTTTCCTATTTTACCAGCATTATCATAGAACCAACCACCAAAAATAAAAACCTTAGTGACATTCTCAATTCCTCCCTTTCTCTTTCACTTCACATGTAGTCAGTAACCATGGACACTGAAACATCAGACAAACCTATGATGTGTCAAAGCAGATATTTGCAGTCACATAAATCAGCCAAGCTTGCCCCCAGTTTCAACAGACTGTCACTGGATCATATGTATTTATGTATTTAAAGAAATAATGAATCACTCAGAAAGGAGTAGCAATGATCAAGAAAAAGCTAGAAGTTTCGGCACTTCTCTATTCTTCAGTTTCCCCATTTGGAAAATGGAGCCTAACAATATTATATCTGCCTCACAGAAACTAGAAAAACATAGGTTAATAATGGCAGTGGGCTGCCTACAATATCCAGAAGCTTTGTTCTGATCAACACTCTGTCAGGTATATTTCAGTTATAACAGCTACACTCACTGCCATTACCATCCTGATTACAGATTTCTCACTCTACTCCAGGCACTATAGCAATTGTTTTATACACCCACCCACCTACCCCAACAAACATACACTTCATCACAAGAATTCAGTAGGTTAGTATTATTTTCATTTTACCAGTAAGGAAAACGAAGGCCTGAGATACATGGTATCTTGGTCACAAATAAGCATTCACTGCAAGGTGAAGCAAGACTCAACCACGATTTTGTCTGACTTCAAACTCTGTTCTTGAATGTGTGTGGCTACTCCAGGTTAGCTATAGCATAACCAATCAGCATTACTTAATCCCTGTGCCACGTTACCTCAGTATGGACAAATGATGTTGATTTTCCAGCTCTAGAAAGCTGAGAAACATATCCTGAAATCTGTTGGTCTCAAGAGTGTTTAGAACCCCCTGGGGTGTGGTGGATGCCAGCTGCTTTCAGACGTGACATAGCATCCTGTTTCCTTCCCATTCAACTGTACAGGAATGGTGGTTGAGCATGGAGTTTGGAGCCAGACTCCCTGTGATTGAATCCTGTCTTTACCATTTACTGTGTGTATAACCACAGGCAAGTTCCTTGACTTCTGTGTGTTTTAGTTTTCTCATTTCTTAATGGCACCCAATAGTAATCTCTACCCATAATGTTGGGCAGGTCCTACCTAAACATTGGTTATACATTAAATGGGTGGAATGATACAGGATGTTCCCTTTATTTCATCTATACCAAATCTGCTTATCCTTTGGAATCAACTCACATTCTTCTCTTCTTGATTATTCCAACCTGCATCACTCAATTGCTTTCCCAACTGGTCTTTATTTATATGTAGTCATGCCATTCTACACTTCAAATGATTGAACTTGCTAATTTGCACAAACTATACTATATGCACAAACTATACTATAAAAACCACTCTTGATTTAATACTAGTTGATACAGTCACCATTTTGTCTGATCAGTTGTATCCCTTCAGCTCCAACTCAGGTTAAATGCTTATTCTTCAGAAAGACTTCAATACTTGCAGACCACAGTGTGGTGCATATGTTACCTTCTCCCAACATATTATGCTTATTATAACCTCCATTAAATAAAAGTTTGTATAATTATTTGTTCAAGGTTCATCTCATACTCTGTTATTGGGGGCTTCATGAGTATAGGAATCATCTGGCATAATCCTTCATGTATCTCAAGTCCAGTATACAACCAGTACATGGGATGTTCAGGATATTGTCTTTGAATAAATGTTCCCTGGAGCCATGTTTTTGACTTTTCACTTTTTGTGCAGCCTTAAACATAGTAGACATTTAACAGTGGTTGCTTAAAATGATGCCCTGGCAAATGGTAACTTTCAGCATTTTTTTTTGTTTTACTTTTTTTTTTTTTCTCAGAACCTTGAGTATAAAAAAAAATCTGGATTGGCTATTACAGTTGGGAACTTTGCCTTGGCTCTACCTATGTTTAAAATAGAGGTTTCCAATAAAGTAGGGCATACTGTAAAAAAGATGACTTCTTTCTTGGGGAAGTCTATGTAGTCATTCAGATGAGCAAAAAAATGATTGCATATTGTAATCTAAAATATTGATATATTTTCTAAGAAACTCATTTTCTTCTAAACTGCTCAATTGAACTATAGTAATTAAAACAAAGAATATTTTCAGAATTTATTTCATAATCACAAAAATAGTGTTGTCCTCTTCAGATACTTTTTGTTTGTAAATTGAAAGTGTTATCAGTGGCATAGGCCAGTTTATATGGGAACAATGTCTGGGGAACTCTTTGTCTATCCATCTATCGAGCTACTGAGAAATCTGTCTAAATTCTATTGCAAATAATGTAAAGATGGTTCAGAAAAGATTTATGAGTAGAGTTAAGATTAGTTTATTTCAATTCATTCATCAATTTATTAATGGTCTACTACTACATAGACAGTAATTCAATTACATCAGCAGTTTGATTTATCATTTAGAAATTGAATATTCCAACCAGAGTATATCAATAGTTTTCAAAATCAAGTATGAAAATGATTTTAAAAGATAATCAATATAATGAATAAATAAAACTTGAGGAAAAATTTCAGAGGCTTGCATTAATCTCAGGAAAATATTTTAAACTCAGTTAAATGTACATAGTCAAGTTCTGCAAAGAAGAATGAATACAGACTAAAATGGGATTCCATTAAAGACCCTCTTTAAGTGACTATTTCTAGGCTAAGTAACACATTGATATTCTGAGACTTGATTAACTTGATTTAGGAATAAAGTCAATTATCTTTAGCCAATGGCAATATAGTAGGAATACTGAATTTTCTCATCATGTGTTTGTCTTACTGTACATCTTTACATAAACTAATCAGAAATTAATATCAATAAAGTAATAATATGCCAGGGGAAAATGCCTAACCTTTTGTTTATCAATTGAAGCCCTGTTTTTATTCTTTGTCAAAATTTGAATATTTCATTTTCTTTGAGCAAATGTGCCTATTTCCTGCCTAGGCTTCACAGCGCTAAGAAAATTCCAGAGCCTGCAATTTTAAAGAAATCTAGTGCACCACTGATCTGGATTTTAAAAGAAATGAATTATTATGGGAAAGATTTCTGGGGGAAAGAAAGACAACTTCAACTGCAGTAGGAACACACTAGTTAAATTCTCAAAGTGATTGTAGCAAAGAAAAGAAAGTCAGAGCCAGGTGATCAGGTGATACGATTACCAGGTAAAACTCTTTTGTGATTCCGGTTACTCCAAACAGCTCCTTTGGATGGCCCAGTTTAATAATGTATGGAAAACTGCGGGGGGATGGGGATATTTGGTGAGTTCTCGAAGAGAAGGCAGCTAGGGGAGGAGACTCACGGGGACTCTGGCTGCTTAATTGTTGGTCATCTAAACATGTGTAACATCTTCTTTCAGTCCCTGGCCAATAGGATGCGCTATGGACCAGCAGGACAATCCGAAATCAGCTAGGAACATTAGAAGCCTGTTTGACATCACATACTTCATGAGAAGCGTTGACATACCTCATCCTGGTGCCAGATTAGACTTCGGAAAACTATCACTGCCCTTTATCTTTCACTAAGATATGACCCTAGTACCTTGTCAGGAACTGGGGCAACTGCTCTGGTTATAGAGGCTGGGGGCATGGGGGGCATGTCTTTCCATATATTCAAAAGGCATATGTCATACTTTTATTTTATACAAATACATGTGAGAGACATGTTAGATATTTTGTGATCTCCAATATCCACATATCCTATTTCTTTCATGTGTTACCTACTTTCCTCCTGTAGCAAATATTCCCTTTGATCATATGTATCTTAGTTTTGATTTTTTTTTAATGTTTATTTATTTTTGGGAGAGAGAGGTAGATGCAAAATCCGAAGGAGGCTTCAGGCTCCAAGCTGTCAAGACAGGACCCAGTGCGGGGCTCAAACCCATGAACCATGAGATCATGACATGAGCTGAAGTCAGATGCTTAACTGATTGAGCCACCCAGGTGCCCCAGTTTTGATTTTTTTTAATGTCTTATTTATTTGAGAGAGAGAGAGAGAGAGAGAGAACAGGGGAAGGGCAGAGAGAGAGGGAGACACAGAATCCAAAACAGGCTCCAGGCTCTGAGCTGTCAGCACAGATCCCAATTCAGGGCTCGAACCCACAAACCATGAGATCATGACCTGAGCCGAAGTCAGAGGCTTAACCAACTGAGCCACCCAGGTGCCCCAGTTTTGATTTTTAATAACTTCTATTTTAATGTTAGTTACCATGTTTTGTTTTGTTTTGTTTTGTTTTGTTTTGTTTTGTTTTGTTAATTGACATCAAACTGTCTCCAGGGCTTTTTAATACATTATAATAAATTACATTTATTTTAACTAATTTTTCAATCACTGTCTTTACAGATTAAGGGTTGTGTACTTTTTAAAAATAATTTATTGCCAAGTTAGCTAATATACAGTGTATACAGTGTAGTTAGTCTTGGCTTCAGGAGTAGATTCCCATGATTTGTTACTTACATACCACACCCAATGCTCATCCCAACAAGTGCTCTCCTCAATGCCCATCACCCATTCCCCCCCAATACTTGACCCCTTTCAATGCTCAGTTTGTTCTATGTATTTAAGAGTCTCTTATGGTTTGCCTCCCTCTTTGTTTGTAACTTATTTTTTTTTTCCCTCCCCTATGGTCTTCTGTTAAGTTTCTCAAATTCCACATATGAGTGAAAACATATGACATATGTCTTTTCCTGACTGACTTATTTCACTTAGCATAATACTCTCCAGTTCCATCCACGTTGTTGCAAATGGCAAGATTTCATTTTTTATCATTGCCGAGTGTTGTGTATTAACAGACAAACAGTAGCATTTTAAGGTGACAGATTTTGTCTTGTTTTTTTGTTTCTATGTTTTTAATGCAGCAAAGGCCATTTATCGACCATCTTTTGTAAGTTTGGTTTTTTAAGGGATAAAAAGAAACATAAGCTTTATGATTTTTAAGAAATCTCATAGTTTGAAATTGAACACATCCATAGAAACAACGAAAAGGGGTGTGAAATTGAGTAAGAAACTAAATAAATCTAAGCTGTGATTTAATCCCCTTAGTAAATTCAGATCAGCAGATAAATATATTGTTAAATTTTATGCTGATTTTTCCTTTGCTCTTTTCTCTTGAATCTTATTATATTTTTGCTCAGTTAACTATGATTACATGTACTATTTTAAATTATTTAATTATAATAAATCTCCTCTTACACATTCTTAATTGACACAGGCTATATTGAGAAGGTTATGTATCTTCTTTCTTTATGATTTTCCGAACATTTCTTTGGTATTTGTGGTTTTAGCTATACCTGATTTTTTGATGCTTCTCTTTTCATTTGAGTGTCAAGATGACAGACATCCATACAAAAATGTGTGTGAGATCAAAAAAAGCAGAGGGCAGGATTATGGGCACTGACGGTTTCTTTCTAGAGTTGTAGGGGCCACAACCCTAGAGCCAGGACTCAGCTGTATGGTAGGGAAAGTAGTGTAGGGCAGAGTTTGTTGCTAGATCAGCCCAGACCACATTTCCAAAAGGGAGCCACTCAGGAGGAGCCTCAGACAGTAAGAGAGTGAGACTGCTACATCGATTCATATGGAAGAAGAGAATTACTGGAGTATGCTGACAGTTAAAGACAAATTAACTAGATGGGAAGCAAAAGTGGAACACTATAAACATTGGGATGCATTATGATTATGAGGAGCACATAGCCAGAAATGATTTTATAAACAAGGGAACACTGACAATGAGCAAGGTACAGGATGTGCTTGCAAGGAGGCTTTTAGGAAGCAATGGAATGAACTGACCTTTGTAATATTATAAGGATTTCCATAGGTAAAGAGCTAAAGGATTTCAGGCTGGGGGTGCAGCGTGATCAAAGATATGGAGCCGTACATGTGCATGACCTGTTTACAGAAAAGTCAAAACTACCAGAATCTAAAAGAAAAAGAGTTTAGAGCATTATTATCAAGTCATATTAAAAGGGACTGCATATAGTAGCAGATTCTGTATGCACCTCGGGACCATCAAAAACTTCTAAAAGAATGAATGAATGCCACTAGAGCATCATAAGAGAGAAAGAAGATATAATAGGAGAGACAGGTACTAGGAGACAAACTTACATGGGTTTCATGGTTGTTAAGACAACCTTTTTTGGTGCTATGTGGGGATTATGAATATGGCAGGCAAATCGTCTTTAAGGCACATCTTGATTGAAATAAACAGCACCAGGGATCAAAGTAACATTAGGGAATTTTCCTTTATAGGTTCAGAGTATACTCTTAGGAAATCAAAAGGATAATGTTCTGAATTCTAGATGGATTGTGCACACCTAGAAAATATGCCCACAAGTTAAAGGTCTAACCAGTATACTATATTCTTAGATTATACTCTTATTTCCATGGAGACTTATAGTGAACAATTGAAAAAAAAATTGTTGATTCTTCCTACATATACTTAGCAAGTGCCTATTATTTCCTAGACACAATGCAAGTCCTGAGGATGCAAAACTGAATAAAATATAATCCCTCTCTCAAGGAGATATAACCACCATGAAGCCTAAAATGGAAAGTGCTAGATCACTGACTGAAAGAGGAAACTGTGAAATCACGTAGAAGGATCTAACTGGAAATGTGAATAGACTTCTCAAAGGAGTTGATGTGCACATTAAATCTTGATTCCATGAGGATGAATAGAGTAGGAAAAGCATCCCAAACCACAGTAAGAACACATGGAAATTGTCACAAGCTATGAGAGAGCTGACATTCAGAAAACTGGCTGAGCAAAGTCCGAAATTTCACAGTGAATGTGGCAAAGGTAGAATGGTTGTCAGGAATCAAAGCATGAAAGGTCTAGTAGGCCCATTTCTTCAACAGGTACTAAGGGGCCATTAATCTTTTTAAGTAGGGAAATAACTAAGAACTGAATTTAAAAAAGATTAGTATGACTGCACTGTGGAAAAGGAAGTGAAAAAAGAGGAAGAGGAAGAATTAGGAGGTGATTTTAATAATCCAAGTGAGAGATAATGGAGGACAAAGCTTTAGTTTTGTGGAGTCCTTTAGCAGTAGTGGAGCTGGAGGTGGGGGTTGGGCGGGTCTGAGAGGTTTTCAGTAGTTAGTATCGGGAGGTTGTGAAACTGAGGGCACATAGAGGTCCCAGTAAAGGTAAAATCCAACTACTGGCTTGTCAAATTAAAGAAATATCGTTCTACTTCTACTTAGCAACTTAAAACTAAGGAATAAATGCTGACATTTACCAAATCCTTTCCAGTTTGGAGGTGGTGCTATGAGTTTTCTTCTTTGTCTTAGAGATGTGATTAATTGCACTGACAAAGGTATAATATTGAATTATATTTAGTATTACTGGAATAAACCCCACATACTCATGGCTGACTTTAATTTGTCACATATTCATTGTCAGAGACATCACTTAAGGGAAGTAAGCATCCTTAATGATGACACCTGCAGTGTAATGTTCCCTTCCCACATTACAGACATTAATTTTCATGATGGTTTGTCAATAATTTCATATGAAAGAAAATGTTACTTATGAAACCACCTTTTATCACCATATTAAAAATGATTCAAATGTATTGAAAACCTGTATAAAGATATATGCTTATCCATATATATATATATATATATATATATCCAGATGTGCTATCACATACTGAATTAGCAAAACTAATTTCTATTATATCACGGAAGGTATAGAATATAGAATATATATAGAATATAGAATATATATAGAATATATATAGAATATAGAATATAGAGCAAGGGCTTTTAATGTTACATCTGTGCTTTTCCCCTTCCAAAATGCCAATTTTGATGGTTGTAACTGTTCTCCAACTCTCAAAAAACATTTGTCTATGAGAATTGGAGTGGCCTGAGAATTGTGTGTGTGTGTCTGTGTGTGTGTGTGTGTACACACATAGGCATATACTATGCACATGCATATGTACATATGTATATGACTATGTATTGAAACTATGCAATTGCAGTTATTCTGCACATAGCTTCCTTTATCTTCCCTGATAAAGAGAAAATGCTGTCAGACTTCTTATTTCCTTAACCAACATAAAAAGACAGGGTGGATATGGAGACAGGTTTTCCTATTTGCATTTGACAAACTAAGGGAGTTACTTTGGAAAGTTATAATATGAAGCAGTGACCTTTATCCCTCTCTGACTTGTTATAATTTTCAAGTGCCTTTACTCATTACAGACTTGTTGGATCTTCTTCATATGTGGAAATCTAGATTTCACCCCAGGGGTTAAATATAAAACCGCTGCTCAAAATTTTCCTTCCTGGGGAAGGAAATCAACGGTCTGCAGGATTGAGGCACCACCGCCAATGCTCATTCCTAAAGTGGCCATGCACAAAGTGACTTTGTCAGAAAACAGCATCTTTCAGAAAATAGCATCAGGAAATTATTTAATTTGAAGGAAAAGAATCACATCTCTATCTGCAATTGCTGTGATGCAAAAAAGAAACACCCGCTAAAATAGCAGTGCACCTCTGAGAGGCTGGGTTTCCATTTCAACATTTGAAAATTAAATTATGTGTCATGCTGAAGCTTTATATTTATCAATTACTTCACTAATTCAAGCCCATGGCCTGTTTCAGAATACACATAGTGCACAGCATAATCTCTGCTGGGCAGTCTCACATGATATTCTTGTGGTTGAAATTACAAAAGATCATTCAGATAGAAAATACACAATGGAACATTCTCTTATCATTCAGAACACAGACTGCATTCAAGCAATGAAATAGGTTTCAAATTCATTTCTTAGCATTTCCAGGTGTATTTCTATTGCTGTATTATACAATTTTTGTCTAGTTTTCTGCCATCACCTCTCACATATAGCTTTATTGATTCCATGACAAATAAGTCACTCAGCTTGTAACTACCATGTTATTTGAAATTTCTATTCAAGGTTTTCTGGACCATTCTCCTTTACAAATAGAGTCACTTTCTTATTATTTATTCTACTGAATATAACAAAAGTGGATACAGAGGAAGTAATATTAGCTTTCCCAGGTGAGGAATAAAACTGACTTATGTTCTATCCCTGGCTCAGTTATGGAAGGAAAGTTCTGCACATTCAAGATTTGTATACCTTTCCCCCTTTTTCCTATTTAAAATTTAAAACTACAGCATAATATAGTAGTGAACGTGATGAAATCATTAAATTTTGCTGCTGTGAATAAGAAAATAATATTTACCTGTGCATAGCTACCTTAGAGCAAATTAAAAAAAAAAAACTTGGTCATAAAGTAATTTAAAATGTAACTACCTAGCAGTTTCTGGCATTTATTAGATGTTGAGCCATATTACTGCCCATGTCTACAAACTGTCTAAAAATATGTGTTTAATGGAATGGACCTTTGAGGTTCAATGGAAAGGATTGCTTTGAAAGTGACAAACTAGAATTCAAGGGGGGTGCATGGGTAAATTAAAGAGAACCTGGAAAGGCCATGAGCCAGGAGCACCCAATTGCAAGAGGAGGTCTGAATGTTGAATGAGAACTGTCCATTTATCTGCAAAATATTTACTCTGCATCTCAAGTGATCAGGAACAGTAGTAGGTACAGGCTGACTAAGGTGTCATTTCTGACCTCAAGGGGGTCATGAAATAGTACACTTTTATTTGTGGTCAGAGTTGGGGACAGATATTATCTGATGATAATATGTTAGAATGTAATAAGATTTAATCTCCTCAGAATTCAGTAGCATGGGTGAGCCCATTAATACTTTGGAAGGCATATATCCAACAATAGAGACAGATTGTAGAAGACAGGAACAACAGCTTCAGATGTCTCAGCTATCGAGACAGCCAGGCCAAGAGAGCCTGGAAATGTCACAAAAACTGTGGTTTTTATGGTAAATTCGAAGGAAAATTAGGAATTTACCAAATTGTCAAATGTTAGGCAAGAAGGGAATATGACCAGGAAAGTAATAAAAATTTTTTTAATGGAAACAGTTATAGAAAGTTATAGATTTAAATAGGGGACTCATATATTTTGGGAAGAACATTTTCTGAGATCCAGCTGGAGCTGTGCTGGGCATGGCAAGCATGGTAAGACAATTAGGAGATCACGCATCTGCCCCCGAGAAATATTAGTTTACACTTGGCTGGAGCATCTTACTAATCAGCACAAAGTGACAGGTTCAATTTCTATAGACTAGACATCTCTGTTCTATTTTACTGTCGTAACCTAACATTCCTTGATTTGGTTAGCTGTCTTTAAAATTGATGACTCTGGTCACAAGGATGGCTGAAAGAGGCCAGCTCAATACATCAATTTAATTCTATCATAAAAAAATTAAAACAATAGGACATTGGTGTCCTCTATATAAAAAGGACAGACTACACATACATATAGACTCTCACAACTGAAAAAGACCTTAAAATTTCTATGGCCTAACTCATGTATTTTTCCAAATTAAAATGTGAATAATTACAGTTTTGAAATGACTTGTCCACTGTGACACAATCAATACTTGTGACAGAGTTCTCAAACAGCTACTTGGATGCTCTCCACCTCTCCCTCCAAATTAAATTCCATTCTGGGAAAAAATCTAAAATGGAGTCATTTGGCTTAAAACTCAGTTCTGAACAATTAGGTCTTTTCTAATGTTTTTAAGTTGTTTAGACTTTCACGTTTCTTTGATCTTCTTTCTCTTACCTATGAGGTACATTGGGTTAGCATGTCCCTGTGCCTGTGGACAGAGCCATTCTAGAATTTATACAGAGCTCTCCACTCCTTTAATCCTCACTCAGTACCCTTGTCCCCTTAATCATCACTAAACATGTCAGCAATGTGGATCAATCTGAAGGACAGTTTAACTCACAGGGTGACTTGGTCACTGTCTAGTAGTGATCAGTGACTGAATTGACCTCATCTTGACTCCTGTTTACACTGTAGACCTCTTTGTGTCTCTATAATATCCTTCATTGAGCCTCTGGTCTAGGTCATCTGTCTACAGTATCACCAACCCACCCCTCAACAAAGTAGGCCATATGACAGACCTGCCTGCTTTCCCCTCAGCCACTTTCCAAGTCCCTTCTTAGAACATGAGGCTTTCTCCATGCTGCACAGAAAGGAAAATTGACTCAGGATGCATGTCAGCCCTCTCTGTGACCACACTGTACCACTCAGGTCCCCTTTTGGTGCCACCCTCAACCTGTCATAAGGTCGGTCTGCTGAGGCACATACCCTCCCCGAGGCCCAAACATTATTCCCCTCAAGAGCTCCCATCTTTGGTATTTCTAGATTGCTTTCTAACACATTTGACTTGGAGAGAAAATATGAGGACTCATGTGTCTGATTTTTCTGCCTCTCTTATTTTCTTTCTCATTCTTTTCTAAATCCTGCAGCTCCATAAAGACAGCTTCAAACATTCTCTTCCTCTTCTCTGTCCTCTTCACTCTTTAGCACAGCATATTTGTCCGAAAGCCTAATGCTCATTGATAGGAAGGTTAAAATCTACACATTAAAGAAGAAACATCTTGATCTCTCTGGGTTTGATTCTTAGCATTCTTCAGTGAGATCTTTTATATGTTACCTATTGCAAAATTCTACTTAGAATGGCAATTCTTTGTCTTTATATTTCTTATAACTGTCTTAATCTCCTGATCACACTGCTGGAAAGATGAATGCCTCAGGCCCACCAGAAAGAAAATTAAGTGCAATATAATGTAAAAGAGATGCACAACCCCTGTGGTAATCTGAGGAAATGAATAAATGAATTGATGCATAAATTTAAACTGAGAACTGGAACATTTCTGGGATTGCAATTGTAACCTGTGCTCTAATTTAAAATGCCACTTAAATATAACTTATTTCATAAAATAATAAGAATTATTGTTAAAGTTTGTTAGAAACTTTGGGTCCTAGGAAAAAATAACGCATACCACCCATCAATAATGTTCCTCCTGAGTTTTGTGGAAAAGCCATTTGATGAGAAAAACGGACAGATGTATGGTGACCTGAAAATGGAATTTATTTAAGGGGGTTGGAGAGGGGAGAGATGAAATACAGGCAAAAAGGTAAAAATGTGAGACCAAAAGAAAACTGGGCCAAGATTAACAAATGAAAATGAGTAGAAAGTCACGAATGATTTTTACGGAGCTTGAGGAAGTTGAACATTTTAGGATAGATATATAAAGGAACTGGAGCACCTCCTGAGAATGACAAGACAACAGCTAGAAATTATTTTCCTATAAAGTAATAACACAATACACTGGGAAGTTGGAATTTAGAAACTCTATTTTTCATAGAGTCTATATACATTTCTTAAGGGGAATCAATGATAGTCCAGTTAGGGAATTATGCAAATCTATCAAAGAACTAGATCACTTTTATTACTATGTGATTTGAAACAGAACACATATGGCTTATCTAACAAACTTTGTAGAACATATTCTTTGGAGTGTGTTATCATTGAAATGCAAATGGCATTTGTAATGTAGAGGAGCCAGGTTTGATGTTATTGTTTTGCCCTTTGAGATACAGTGTGTTCCTGGCATGATATTCTTTCCCTTGTTTGGAAACCAGTTAGCACAGCTTCTCACTGCCTAAATTCTTTGTTATCACTCATTTTTGGTACGTCTAAGACTTTAACTTGGTTACCTCTTTCCATTTTCCCGGTTTTCTCTTTCTGAAAAAAAAAATATGTTCTAAAGTCTAGTGAAAGAGGATATGTTAGTTTTTTAATGTCTGAATACTTTGTATGTAATGACATAAAATATTCTGTGTTTATGTATTTACTCAAACATATTCATATAAAATCTATTTTCCAGGACTTATTCTGATCTGTGGTTCACACAACTGGAATAAAATACATGGCCCCTGTCATTCTGTAGTATATGGTATGTTGGAGACAGCTATTAATCAAATCAAGTGACTTTATGCCAAAAATATACCAATGTGATACTTGAGTAAGCACAGTGGATTGGAAAATTGTTGTCTAGCAGTTTAATTCTACCTAAGCTAATAGGGTGAGACACATTGATCAACCATAAGCTTATTGGTGTCTTGGAGCAAATTTCATAAATACGTTGTCTTTTGAAAGATCGATTTTTTTAAAAAGTGTCCTTTCTCTGGGCAGCCCAAGCCAAAGTACATGGATTGATTGGTCAGGAGTGTTTGTACAGGATGCAACATCTGGTGGTCCTGGACACAGACACATCTACAAAATCATTACTGCAGTAAATGATTCTTTAAGAAACCCACATGTTGAAAATACCAAAGTGTATTTAAATTCTTAAGATTTCAGAGGTAATTAAAAATACTACAAATATATTTAAAGACTAGTGTTAAATAAATGCTACCACCAAATGGAGATTATTTTTAATTTGGAGAGCATATTTATACTCAACCATACCTTTGGCCTTGGAATATCTCTGGTCCCTGTGGCAATTCAAAGTGATAATCAAAAAATAACACTAGCTAAGTAGGTAGTCCTCTTGAGCAAAATTCTCTCTGGACATAAATTGTACCTTTTCTGAAGGCTCTATTCCCAAAGGAATCTTCTTTGATCTTATTTGTAAATGTTCTTTGTTACCCAAAATATCCAAACAGACAAAAAAAGAAAAGAAAAAACAAACAAAAAAACCCTTCCAGTTGAAGCAAAATATCTAAAACAGATGTAATCTGATGCTTTGCCTGTACCTGACACTCAGTGTGTTAATAGCTTTTATTATGTTATCATTGCTTCATCTGCTATTTTACCCTCCCACTGTGACTCAACAGTCTTTCCCTTCTCATTTCACACTCTTTTTACACCATATTTTCAAAACCCTCATTGTTGGGACCTGTCAACCTCCAATGTCCTTTTCCTCTGGATGATTTTCTAAATGAAACAGCAAGGCACTCTCCACCTTTGCCTCAAACTCATTTTTCTCATGGCCTTTAGGAAGAATAAACTGACAGTGGTAGAACACAAGTTAACATTCATCTGCCATTGCTTCTGTTATATCTCACCATCTCTCAAACTTGCTACATTTTCAAGTCTCAAATGCTAAAACTCCTCCCTTTGACCATAGAGCAATGCTCTGGACTCTCTCTTCCAAGAGGAATCCTTTATTTACCCACAATTTATGCCACTGTAGCATATCTCTCTCTCTTTCAAATTTTGCTTTGGTTTCTAATCTTGGATAACTCAATAACACACTTTCCCAATCCTAAATTATCAATAGCAGTATTTGTTTTGCCAGCTTCTCTAATGGAAGTAGGCACTGGCCAACCTATGAAAGCCACACCCCTTGTCCAAGGGAGCAAGGAGAATAACTTAATAAAGAACACAGTTATTGAGGATAGCAGGGTCTCTGGATGAAATAGATGCCATCAGTTCATCATGACTTCTGGCCTCCCTTCCTTCCTGGTCAGTTGTGCTTTCCTCCCCAACTTTAATCCAACAGACATTTCCACATGAGAATTTGTGAGAATTTGCAATTTCTTAACCACTTAGGGGCTTCTTCATTCTCTCTCAATGATTAGTTTGTGCAAAATTGAAATTGAAATGGTTTGAATAAACCAAAAATTAAAGAACATTTACGTTTTATTGGCCTATTGTGCAACATGCTTACATAAAAGACTACACCACAATACATTTATTAGAGAACAGTGAGTTGGCATTCATTTATTAAAATTAAATCACTAGGACATATTAGGAAACAATATTGTCAACCTCCAAAATTCTAATCTCTGGGTCCTAAATTTATCACCTTTTAGGTTGAATTGGCGGCTTCAATTTGGACTCTTCCCAAAACTCTCTTGATATGTAGACATTTCATTTGCATACAAAAAAGCACACAGCATGGCTGGATAAACCAACCATCTGGACCAGGCAATTTATCTGGATTATTACTGAACTGTACAGAACTATGTAAATATATATTCCTAAAAATCCAACTGCTCTCTTCTCCATCTGCCTTACTGCATTTCCCTTCAGTAACCCTGAGCAGACAGGATCATTTGTTTCCTCAACCCCTGACACAACAGATACACGCATATCTTCCTGCTCTATTGACTGTTGTTAGTGAAAGTCAAGTCATAAAGCCAAACTGGTTGGTCCGCTGCCAGTGTATGCTATTCAGACTCAGTCAGGCTTTGTAGCTGATTAACATGTCTTTTACTAGTCTCCATGAATCCCCATCTCATTGTCTCATTTTTCACAATGCCCATTCCAAAACATTTGCATTCTCTTCCAGTCCTGGATTTCTCATTCTTGAAGATGATCTATTTTAGAAACTCAAAGCTAAGGATACCAATGAATAAATATCAGTATAAGTGCACCTGTATATTATTTTTATTATGTATAAGTGGTGTCGGAATTCATTACATGATATGAGTTTCACAATTAAACCACTGTCATATTTCTAACGTTCTGAATTTAAGGACCTCTGTTGTTATTATTAGGCAAGATTGAATTTGGAAGATTTCAAATGGTATCTTTAAACCATTACTGGATATCCTTATTGGTAAATCCAAGAAACTATACAATACAGCATATTAAGAGCATGGATAAGCAGGGAGTCTGAAGCCAGACTGCTGAGTTTAAATACTTACTCTTCTCCTCACAACACTGTACCCTTGGCCAATTTACTTACTCTGTCTTTATGTTTATAACATAACTACTTTTGTCTCATCTATAACAATTTTGTCTTATCAACTTCAAAATTCTAAAAACTAAAATAACATTTTATTTTATTTTATTTTATTTTATTTTATTTTAAAATGTGATCTAGATAACTCTTTTTTTTTAAGTTTATTGATTTTTGAGATGGGGGAGGAGCAGAGAGACAGTGAGGGAGAGAGAGGATCCCAAGCAGGCTCAGCGCTGCCAGTACAGAGCCTGATGTGGGGCTCCAAACCATGAACTATGAGATCATGAGCTGAGCCGAAATCAAGAGTCCCATGCTCAACCAGTAGAGCCACCCAGGCACCCTCAAGTAGTTAACATTTTAAAAGTTTCAATGGTATTACATTTGTTACATAAAGTAGACATCCTGTAACTCACCCACCCCCCAAAAGACGCACCTGCTTGGACCTATTCTGTTGATATGTGACTCTATTCCACCTTCATTTTTTGTTCATTTGTGCAGCCCCTGAAGTTAATGTTTCCCTTTCCCCTGCTTTGTTGACCCAGTTTTGCAAGCAGTCCTGCATTTGAAGAGTTTGCCTCATTAACTCAGCGTATTTTAATAGAAGAATACATGGGAGCTTGGGGTAAAAGCTTTAGCTAATAATAGTGAGTAATCATTGGACTACTTTCTGTCCTTTGTGTATATATTCAGCTACAACATTGGTCATAGTCAATAGCAAGTTGAAGATCCAGAGCATTTTGTATCCAGGCTATATGCTCCCAAAGACACAACTATCAACACACCACCTCCATTTCCCCAACTCCATCCATTACTCCAGTCGTCTGTGCTCTACCCATAGTGTGCACTGAAACTGCTCTTCCAAAGTCACGAATAACTTCATTGTTAAAGCCACTTTTCTTATTCCTACCACATCATTGCATGTTGCTCACTTGTTCCTTGGATTTTATGACAACACCGCTAATTTTCCCAGTTTTTCTCACCATTCCTCTTTTGTCATCTTTACAGGCTCTTCTCTCAGTGCCCCTACATAATCTTCATTTGAAGTGCCCCTGTTTATTCTGCCTTTGATCTCTATGCTTCTGAAACAGCCAGTTGATGCTGAATTGTCCCATCCTTCAAGTTTCAGCCATGGTCCAGTGATAATCACACCCTTGTGATCCCTTCCTTTGATTATATCAACAAAATCTTAACCAGGTTCTCTGTGCCTCTAATCTGGTCCCTTTCAAACTTCTAAGGTGATCTATCTAAAATAATAGTGCTCTTGTGATTACCCACAAGCTACAGAATGAGGTTTAAATTCTGTAATGGAGTCCACATGACCCTCCACATTCTAGCATCTTTCCATCCCTCTTGCTCCAAGTACATCTCTTGCTGTGTGTATTATCTTCCAACAGCTCTGTGTATTCTCACAAATTAACAGTTTTACTTAAAAAAATGCATGCTTTCCCATGTACTCTTTGCCTGGAGTATATTTTCCTAGACTTTAATTGCATCCTTTAAGTAAGATACCGTTTTAAGTAAGTTTAAGTAAGACACATGTCAATTCCTCCAGCCTATTCCCTAAGCCTGGATGAAATGCCCTCTCTCATTACCCTCAAAGTATCTATTTTATGTATGCCCTGGCGTATTAATTGCATTTCACTTAAACTATCTTCTTAATACTTGAGATGTCTTTGATGGCAGAATATGTAATATGTATACGTTTCCCCAGTCCTTTCCAAGGCACTTGTCCTTTAAAAGGCACTCCATGATATTTATTGAATGGATGAATAAGTGATTCAGCGAATGAATAGTTGCATAGGGGCAGCAAAACTCTCAAGAAATTGACCCTTGAAATATGCTCAGTAACCTCTTTCATCAAAGTCTAAAACCTCATTCAGCCCAAAGACACGAAGCTAGTTATGCGGCCCTTGTGTTTCTTTCACCCAGAGACAATGAATCATACCAAATTACAGCTCTTAAGACCTTACAGCAAATGCAAAATGCCCTGTAGGACATTCATCTTTCATATCGCATTATATTTTTAAATGATAATTGTTGTCATAAATGTTCTTACCCACATTTCAGCTAGTTAAAAATTTTGCCTGCCTCCATAAAATGAAAGATGCCAGATTGTTTACAGATGAATTAATCATGACATTATCCCTGGAACTTTTAAATTACATCAATTACATTGCATTTAGCATCACAAATAACCTGCATATTAAACGAATGGAATCTTTTCTCCTATTAATAAAGATTAAATCATTAACTACCACTGCTTGAATAGTAATGTGTCTGCAGTCAATGGCTCCCAGGACAGATAAGAAATCTTGCTCTGTCACAAAATATATGCCATCCTTTTAGGAGCACCATCAATCTTTATGGAATTTGGGAACATTTGTTTTCTTTAGGAGTTCATCTATGAATTGATTATAACATTTAGATGTGGTAGGCTGCCTAACGCTGAGAGCTCAGGAGAGCTCTGGCAAATAATTCCACATTAAAGAATCCAATGCTTGGGCATCTTGGTGAGACAAAAGACAAGCTTGGCTTTTCAGTTTCCAACTTAACTTTTCAGATACTTAAAATATTTGGATTTAGTTGGTCAATGTGTTTCAAATTGTCACTTGCTAGTGTCTGAGGCAGGTCAGGCAGAGCCATAATTTCTAGTGTCTCCTATGAATCATGCATTCATATAAAATAAGATAAAAATAATTAAACGAAAACTTTGTTTACATATACTGTCTCAAAATGTTTGCTGAAGTTGCCTTTAATGCATTGTGCTAATTTAATTTTGTTACACTTTATATATTATAAAATGTTACAAACCAAATGTTACGAACCAAACCAAATTTCTCCTATCTATCCATAAATATGCTAAAAACAACAAAACAATTACAATATATAGCCAAAGCCTCTGCCACCATACCTAGCCTTAGCTTTCTTTCACTGGCATATAATGGAGAACCAAAGGTTGTAATCTTAGGGCCTTGGAAGCTACCCCTGCCCACCATGGGCTGTTTCTTGCAGCCTTCAGATTCCCTTTGTACAACCATAGTGGACTTCTCAGCAGGAAAGGGAAAAGATCTAGACTATTTGCAGCCTATAAAACCACAGCGACGTTATTAAGACTCTGGCAAAAGGCGAGCGAACACTAATTCACACACTCTCAGGGTGTGCCATAGGTGTTTAGGCCTTGTCAGTATCAAAGTTTGGGTGGATTTAGTTCTACATAGTACCTTAATGTTTTCTTCTCGTTTAGTAAGATGGACTTTTCCTAAGGTCTTTAAGAAAGCAAGCTATAAGCAGTCAAGGATATAAATCTAATTTTGGTGAGCAGGTACCACCTGCTATAGTGGGGAGACGATAGGTGCCAGTTTGCTCAAGCAATTTGTAGCCTTACAAGTGTTTTGGATTTTGAGCCATGTGAATCTAATGCCTATTCAAAACCTACATTAAAATGGTATTTAAAAACAATATGGAGAAAAACTACATGTCATAAAGAAGAGAATGGCTAAATATGTTATAGTATATTCATATTCTAAATATAATAATTCAAATTATTCTGTAAAGATTGTGAAATGCCATAAAAAACAATTATGCTATGTTAAGTGAATAAACTACATATGTATGTGAATGATATTATTATGACTACATTTTTAAATATAAGCATGGAAAACTGGAAGAACACAAATGAAAAATGTAAATAACAATTATATCAGTGAAATCACAGGTGAGAGTTTGCTGAATTCTACTTTTCTTCATTTTTGTAATCTTCTTGAATAATGACACATAGTTTCCATAATGTAAACCTCCAAAATGAAGACTTAAATTCTACTTTGATTGTTGCACATTTATTAAATAAAACTCAAAGAAACAATAATCAGAATGCCATCCATTATTTATTTATTTTTTTAAATAAATAAAAATGTAAAATTTATTTAAAAGTGCCTTTCCTTTCCATTTGTTTTTTTTCTGAGAGTGGTCACTATCTTGTACTCTGGATCAAGTACTTAGCATAGTTTCTGGCTTGTGGTGGGCACTCGATAAGTGCATGTTGAACACAAGTGAATAGAATCCGTGGGTAATACAGAAGCCATCAGAAAAAACTGCATGCATGCCCCATGAAAACTCTACAAAACAGCATTTATCCACACCCATTTCCACCTCTTTGTGTGTGAATGTATGTGTGTGTCCCTCTTCTCATTTAAGATAATCACTCAGTATCATGAATTCTATCACTGAAGGAACTCACTCCACTGACTATACTCTTTCTCTCATTTGAACTCACTCTCTCTTTCATTCCGGTATCATTCCGGTTAGACATTACATGAATTTATAATTCTCCCATCTTAAAACAAATAGATAAACAAAACTCTTCCTCGAATCTCTAAATCTCCCTTCAACAATCAGTGTTAATTTGGGTTCCCCTGAAAGCTGAAACTGAAGCAAATGCAGACTGTTTATTTGAGAGGTGATTTCGGTGAACAGGAAAGGAAAAAAGTTCAACAGAAGGGCATGATATCATGATCACCACTATGGGAACTTCTGAGAAGTAAAAAGAACGCTTTCCAGAGTTGTGTCTGAAGAACTGCTGGAACATTTATCCAGTAGCTCCTGCGTCCCAGAGGTTAAGGACGCTCCTGGGGAAGGTACCTCCTCTGAACTGTAGAGACACGCTCATTCATTCAGCAGCAGAGCAGTCCCTCACAGCATGGGAGAAGGCACCAGGCCAAAAAGCTGTACAACTCATAACATGCCCTGCCTAAGAGTAGGGCTCTGCTTGTCCTCTCAGGCTGCTTCTATCTGGGTTCAAGGCGAACTGCTTCATAGGCCTGCTCATACCACCGCCAATTTGTTGGCAGAGATGGAGGGACATCAGTGTAGGAGCACCAAACCTCACAGCATCAAGAATAGAGGAGCAATGGTTTAGGAAATAATATGGTGATCCAGGCTTATATTCCTCTGGCTTTTTGTAGTATTTGGCTCAATTATCCACTTTTTTCTTCTCAAAATATAATTTCCCTTTAATACCCCCATTGTTTTCCTGCATTTTTTCCCCTGGAATTTCTTTGTTTGTTTTCTCTGTCTCCTTTGCAGATTCCTATTTTAAACAATGGAAATTCTTAGGATTCAGTCCTAGACTGTCTGCTCTTCACGTTCCGTTCTTCCATTTCCAATGTTGCCTCCTTGTTCTCTAGTTTTTTCTTTCTACAATTACTTGTTGAATTCTTGTCTATATCACAAGCTTAAAATTTCCAAAGGACTATCTCTTTATTCAACCCATGACAAGGTGCACAAGAGGAGCACAGTAAATACGATTAATCAGAAATCCATGGTTTTTGGCTCCGCTGCTCTGTGGACTTGCCCAGTTGCCCTCAGGTGTGTAGTCATCTATTCTTGCAGGAAGAAGCCACAGGGAAAACAAGGCAGGTCTGTGATTCCCCAGCAGCATATACACAACATTCTCAGAAAGTGCTAAAAGTCTAATGTAAGTAAGAATCTTTTTCAAACACTACTATCAGCAATTAATGAAGTACAATTAAACCACTGCTAGCTATATTTTTGCTTATGAAAAAGATGGAACAAATCTATCTTTTACAAAAAATGAAAACAGAATAAAAGTATTAAAAAGATGTTTTCTGGGAAAAATTGCTTTCTCATGTTTGCCTTTTATATATTATAAATAAGGAAAGGGGGGGACTTTAATACCCCACTTACAACAATGGACAGATCATCTAAACAGAAAATCAACAAAGAAACAATGGCTTTGAATGACACATTGGGCCAGATGGAATTAATAGATATATTCACAACATTTCATCCGAAAGCAGTGGAATGCATATTATTTTCTAGTACATATGGAACATTCTCCAGAATAGATAACATACTAGGTCACAAATCAGGCCTCAACAAGTACAAAAAGATTGAGATCACACCATGCATATTTACTGACCATAGCACTATGAAACTTTAAATCAACCACAAGAAAAAAATTGCAAAGACCACAAATATATGAAGGTAAAGAACATCCTACTAAACAATGAATAGATTAACCATTAAATTAAAGAAGTGATAAAGGGACACTTTGGTGGCTCAGTCAGTTAAACGTCCGACTTCGGCTCAGGTCATAATCTCACAGTTTGTGAGTTTGAGCCCCGTGTCAGGCTCTGTACTGATAGCTCAGAGCCTGGATCCTGCTTCAGATTCTGTGTCTCCCCCTCTCTGTGCCCCTCCCATGCTCATGCTCTGTCTGTCTCTGTCTCTCAATAATAAATAAATGTTAAACATTTTTAAAAAAAGAAGTATTAAAAAACACATGAAAACAAATGATAATGAAAACATAATTGTCTGAAACCTTTGGGATGTAGCAAAAGCAGTCATAAGAGGGAAGTATGTAGCAATACAGGCCTATTTCAAGAAGCAAGTAAAACCTCAAATACACAACCTAGCCTTACACCAAAGGATCTAGAAAAAGAACAGCAAATGAAGCTGAACTGAATGAACTGAATTGAAATAGGAAGACATCAAAATCTTAAACAGACCAATTACCAACAAAGAAATTGAATCAGTAATAAAAAATCTCTGAACATAGAAAGTCCAGGGCCAGATGGCTTCCCAGGGGAACTCTACAAAACACTTAAAGAAGAGTTAATACCTAGTCTTCTCAAACTGTTCCAAAATATGGAAATGGAAGAAACCTTCTAAATTCATTTGACAAGGCCAGAATTACCTTGATTCCAAAATCAAAGACCCCACTAAAAAAGAGAAGTACAGGTTAATATATCTAATGAACATGGATGCAAAAATTCTCAATAAGATACTAGCAAATCAAATCCAGTAGTACATTAAAAGAATCATTCACCATGATCAAGTGGGATTTATTCCTAAGCTGCAAAGATGGACCAAATCAATCAAAGTGATTTACCACACTAATGAAAGAAAGGAAGAACCATATGATCCTCTCAATAGATACAGAAAAAGCATTTGACAGAGTACAGCACCCATTCTTGATAAAAACCCTCAACAAAGTAAAGGTAGAAGGAGCATACCTCAACATCATAGAGGACACTTACGTGAGACCCACAGCTAATATCGTCCTCAATGGGGAAGAATTGAAAGCTTTTCCTCTATGGTCAGGAAGAAAAACGATGTTCACTCTTAGCACTGTTATTTAACATAGTACGAGAACCTAGACTCAGCAATCAGACAACAAAATGAAATAAAAAGCATCCAAATTGGCAAGGAAGAAGTCAAATATTCACTATTTTCAGATGACATGGTACTGTATGTAGAAAACCTGAAAGATTCCATCAAAAATTGCTAGAACTGATACATGAATTCAGTAAAGTCAATATACAATGTATACAAAATCAACGTACAGAAATCTGTTGCTTTTCTATATGCAACAATGAAGCAGCAGAAAGAGAAATCAAGGAATCAATCCCATTTACAGTTGTACCAAAAACTATAAGATACGTAGGAATAAACCTGATCAAACAGGTGAAAGATCTGTACTCTGAAAACTACAGAACATTTATGAAAGAAATTAAAGAGGACACAAAGAAATGGAAAAACATTCCATGCTCATAGATTGGAAGAACAAATATTGTTAAAATGTCTACACAAGCCAAAGCAATCTACACATTTAATGCAATCCTTATCAAAATACCACGAGAATTTTTCACAGAACTAGAACAAACAATCTTACAATTTATATGGAACGAGAAAAGATTCCAAATAGCCAAAGCAATATTTAGAAGAAAAGCAAGGCTGGAAGCATCACAGTTCCAGACTTCAAGTTATATTACAAAGCTGTAGTGATCAAGACAGTACGGTACTGGCACAAAAACAGAGAAGTAAATCAAAAGAACAGAATAGAAACCCCAGAATGGACCCACAACTAAATGGTCAACTAATCTTCCACAAAACAGGAAAAAAATATCCAATGGAAAAAAGACAGTCTCTTCAACAAATGGTATTGGGAAAATGGACAACAGCATGTAAAAGAATGAAACTGGACTTCTTTCTTACATGATACACAAAAGTAAATTCAAAATGGATGAAAGACCAAAATGACCAGAAGCCATAAAAATCCTAGAGGAGAACACAGGCAGTAATCTCTTTGACCTTGACCATAGCAGCTTCTTACTAGACTCATTGCAAGGGAAACCAAAGCAAAAATGAACTATTGGGACTTCATCAAGATAAAAATCTTCTGCACAGCAAAGAAAACAATCAACAAAACTAAAAGCAAATGATAGAATGGGAGAAGATATTTGCAAATAACATATTAGATAAAAGGTTAATATCCAAAATCTATAAAGAACTTAATAAGCTCCACACCCAAAACACAAATAATTCAGTTAAGACATGAGCAGAAGACAAAAATAAACATTTAGCAAAAGAAGACATACAGATGGCTACAGACACATGAAAAGATGCTCAACATCATTTATGGCTCAGTGGGTAAAGCATCTGACTTTGGCTCAGGTCATGATCTCACAGTTTGTGGATTCGAGCTCCGCCTCTGGTTCTGTGCTGGTGTCTTGGAGACTGCTTCAAATTTTGCTCCTCCCTGTCTCTCTCTGCCCCCTCCCCTGCTTGCACTCTGTCTCTGTCTCTCTCTCAAAATGAAATAAACATTTAAAACAATTTAAAAAAAACTACAATGAGATATCACCAAAAATCCTGTCAGAATAGCTAAAATTAACACCACAAGAAACAACAGATGTTGGAGAGAAAGAGGAACACTCTTGCACTGTTGTCGGGAATGCAAACTGGTGCAGCCACTGTGGAAAACCTTAGGGAGGTTCCTCAAAAAGTTAAAAATAGAACTACCCTATAATCTAGCAATGTCACTACTAGGTATTTAGCTAAAGTATACAAAAATACTGATCCAAAGGGACACATGTACCCCAATATATATAGCAGCATTATCAAAAATAGCTGCATCATGGAAAGAACCCGAAAATTCACTGACTGATGAATAAGTAAGAAGATATGGTATATACACACAATGGATACATAATAGCATCACAATAAATGAAATCTTGCCATTTGCAACAATGTGGATGGAGCTGGAATGTATTATGCTAAGTGAAATAAGTCAGTCACAGAAAGACAAATAACATGATTTCACTTATATGTGGGATCTAAGAAATTAAAGTTAAACATAGTTGAAGAAAAAAAGAAAGGAAAACCATAAAACAGACTCTGAACTGTAGAGAACTGAGGGTTGATGGAGGGAGGTAGGCAGGGGATGGGTTAAATGGACAATGAGTGTTAAGGAGGACAGTTGTTGTGATGAGCACTGGGTGTTATATGTAAGTGATAAATCACTAAATTCTATTCCTGAGACTAATATTACACTATATGTTAACGAACTGGAATTCAAATAAAAACTTGAAACTATATATATATATATATATATATATATATATATATATGTTCTGAGAGTTGGCTGGGCAAACAAAAAAACCAAATTATATATACATATATATATATATATATATATATATATATATATATACATACACACACACACACACAATAAATAAAGGAAACCCAGAGCTAGGGAAGCGAAATTTCTGGTCAGTTAAGAAACAATCAGTTCCACCCGAAAGAAAAACATCTCTTTTGACACCTCCCTTCATTGTGATAAATCATTTGCCTTGGTTATAAGAGAAGTGATGTTCACAAGCTAAAAAATTAATTATATCCAAGTGTGCAAATGTCCTCAGTGAACGGACTAAGGTAACATTCTAATTTTTTCCTAAACAAATGTAATATCTTGATGAGTACACAGAAATACATATAGGAAGGTAAATTTTAAATATTTTGTGAGAAAGTTTTATTGTGTCTAATTAATTTAGAATATTATGTTTAATTACTTATGTCTCTAATTTAAAATATTATGTTTAATTACTTACAGAAAACAGCAAACTCAAAGCCACCAATGGACTATTTGTGTATATGAAAGCAGAGTCTAGAAATAGCTAAGCCAACATTAATATTGTTGTCATGATTTATTAATTTAATGTACTAATGATTCATTAAAATTCTGCTAACCAGCCTCTGTCATCAATCAACAAATATTTACAAAACAGCTATTAGGTATGTGCATGCTCCAACTCTGTGATAAAATAATATAGAAAGGAAAATACAAGACCGAATTAATCCTGGATAAGAAACTAATGCAAAATTTTGAATTATTTGGCTTCGGTATAGGCAATCTGTGATGTTAGAAAAAAAATGAAAAGACCAAATTGCTTTATGGTTGGCTTACTTCAGGTTTCTTCAGAGATATTCAGAAACAAAGTTGCTAATTAATGCAGTAGCCATGCAACAAATAAACGAGATTGAATAAAGGAGGGAAAAACAATAAACGTGTATTCTCTAATTCTGAAGAAATCCTCAGTTTCTTAAAAAAATTATTGTTTTGACTCCATTTTTGTTATGACAAAATAATGAGACTTTTGCCTCCCAACTTAGGTTTCATATTTTGCCTTGAGACTACCTTAAAGACTGACTTTTGTTTCAAGGGACATGAGGAGAAGACATTTTAAGACATAAAGGACCCAAGCCTATAATTGAAGTTTCTCCATACAAAATGATTTTGATACTGATTTCTCTTCCAAAAGTATCTTTAATTGAAATATTCCAAGAAAAACTTTCCTTGCTTTCTTTTAGGTTTATTTATTTATTTTGAAAGAGAGAGAGAGAGAGAGAGAGAGAGAGGGAGAGAGAAAGAGAATCCCAAGCAGGCTCTGCCCTGTCAGCATGGAGCCCCACTGGGGGTAGATCCCACAAACTGTGAGATCAGGATCTGAGCTGAAATCAAGAGTTAAATGCCTAACTGACTGAGCCACTCAGCCAGACCTTTACTTTCTTTGTAGATTATATCCGTATATTCAAATCGAAAGAATAACAGTACATTAGATGAAAACATTAATTTAATCTCTACCCTATCCATGTAAATATGTTACAATAATATAAATATCTTCCAAAAGAGCACAGACTTATGATTTAAAGATGTTTTATGTTTACTTAGAATAAATATTTGATCTCCTTAATATTTGTTATATAGATAATGAAACATCCTAAACCATGAGCCTATACTTTGTAGTGTAATCAATAGACAGAATTACCAACTAACTTAAATAGCAAAATTTCCAGTGTGAACCATTCTACGCCTGTGCCAGATATTTCTGGCAATGCTCCTTCCATCTGGAAATAAATAGAATTGGCAGGATTGTTACTAAGGAAGTACAGTAAGACAAGGCTCTGTTACAGTAATGGGAGGAAAAAACATAAAGCATAAAAATGTTCCTAGTATCTTGGTCTTGCACCAACTCATAAGAGCATTTGCCATTGGGTGCCCCAAAGGAGAAAAGAAAAGGTGTAATTGCATATCATCACTGTGATGTGATAACCTTTAGATGTGTCAATTTGGCTAAGCTACAATTTTCAACCAAATACTAATCCAGGTGTTGCTGGAAGGTATTTTGTAGATATAATTATAGTTCATAATCAATTAACTTTAAGAAAGGGAGATTATCCTAGATAGTTCCTTACCTGTTTATGATCTATAAAAGTCAAACATGAGAAACCAATTATCTTAGATAATCTGGGTGGACCTGATTCAATCCAGTGAAATGCCTTAAAATCATTTCTAAAACTTCCCTGATAAAGAAATTTCATCTGCAGACAGCTTCAACCAAAGCATAAGAGTTTCAGTCTGCCCTATGGATTTTGAATCTGCCCAGCCAACTCTCAGAAATGCTTAAACCAATTCCTTGCAATAAATCTTTTAATATGTATCTTCTATTTGTTCTGCTTCTCTGGCTGAACCTCTGACAATTCTCCATTATCTTGGCTGTAAAGGAGCAAATCAGTCACCTCAAGGAAAAGAGCTGGTGGTTTCCAGGGGCTTTGACATAGGACAAGACACATTCTGCCTTGTAACATAGACCTTCAAGCTTAGCTTGAAACTTAGCTCGAAACTGTTCAAGGAGAAAGAACACTAGAAGAAGACTAAAAAAAATAATCTCAGTAATGTTTAATAATTTTTCAATGTTATCTTAAGTGAAAAAAAAAAGAGGGGAACTTTTTTGAAAAATCTTTCTGACTGATGTCTCTATAGAATTCTGGACCTTTTACTCATTCATTTATAACAACCAACCTATTCATTTATTCGGGGTCTGGCAAGGAGAAAGACAATTCTCCTGAACTCAGGTCAAAAAGTCCTTGAAAATCTTTCCATTTTCAAAAACGTAGGTGACCTTACATATTTAAAAGGAATTTATTTTCTACACGGATTATTTATATTCAATCACTGAATTTCTTTGAATGAACAATTGCTCTACTGTTTATCATCTTATGCTTAAATTGATTTTTCACACACGTGTATTGATGTCTATGTGAATATACATATGGTTATGCAAGTTAGCACATATATGTAGTTGAGAAATTATGCTAGAGTTAAGGATTGCGTGTGCCTTCATGATTATGTTCTCTGTCATAAAGCCCATGACCAAGGTACAGATAATAAACTGATTTATACATATGAAAATATTTTAAATCTCATTGCACCTGTCTTATAATATCCCTTTCTCAGGACTAATGATATAAAAATTCAGGATTAAGGATCAAAGCCCATAAATCATAAACAAAATGATGCCTGTTTTTCTTCTTATAAATCATTTTTCTGAAACCACAAAGTACAACAGTGCGCTCCATCAATCCATCATGCCTGAAGCTAAATACAACATTAGTTTCCAAAGATGTGCATGGTTTCAGTATTCAGCAGAAGTTCCTTAGTTTTCTTCACAGGTATTTGAGAGTTAAATCATCAGTGAGGTAGTAAGTGAAAGGAATTTATTAGAACATCTTAATTTTTATTTTAATGAGGAAAAAAGTAAAGCAGATAGGTAGTCCACTGCTCTGTTAAATGTAAGTACCCCAAACTGGGGATCTTGTTGTTGCTATAAAAAAGCAAAGTTAGTAACAAAGCAACATTTCCCAAGGAAACTATAATTATAGGGACTAAAAGCCCCAAACTATACTTAACTCTTAACATATTTTAAGTATAGAATAAATAATTCTAGTCTAGGTTTGTAGCCTGGGAAATAAGAATCTTGAAGTTTAGAGAGGAGAAAGGGGAAGAGAGTGGTGTGAGAGAAAAGGGAGAGGAGACAGGAGAATGAGGTGGAGGAGAAACTAATTGTCAGTTCCTAAAGGTTGACCTAACCTTAAGAAGCAACTCAGAATTTCTTTTATTTCTACCCCCTGCCTCTTCTCTGATCCCTTTGCCCATTTACCCAGGCCTCCAAGTGACTCCCCTTTTCTCATTATGAACACTGCCCTCCAGCCACTTCCAAATTTAGCTTTCTAACCTATACAGATCATACACCTCTAAGTGGCAATGCCTGCAAAAGTCTTAAAATCAGTGACTTCAAAAGGGCATTGGAACTGTAATAATAAAAAAAAAATTAAGACAGAATCTTTGGGTAGAGGAAGATACCCACAATGTAACTTGGCACAGCCCATAAGCCACTTACATATTCGTTCGTTCATTTTGTTTATTGAATAAACATTTAAGCTTTTCCCTTGATGGGTCGTGCCAGTTTTCTTCTCCTTTCAGTGTCTTGACTTCTACCGTAGAGCCTTACAGACTCCAAAAATCTCCCGGTTTTAGTGTTGGCTCTGTTTGCTTATTTGTCTCCACAATGGCTCATATGTTAGTGAAAGCAGGGGCTCCGACTGGTGGAAGCTGATGAGGTGCAATAATATGTACAGAGGGGTCGCGAAGAACTTCATCTGTTACTCTCCATTAATGTACGCTCCTGGCAAATTAACTGGGTCAGAAGACTTACATAAAAATTTAATTAACTGGTTAATCAGGTGGACAAAGATCAAGCTGGATATTTAAAAACCTGGAAGGAAAAGCAAATTAATTACTTCAGTGGACTCCCTATCAAAGAGCTACTAATTCCTTTAACCGGATTGAGTTCATTGGGCCCCAATATTCTTGCCACTCAAGAGACAAAAGACCCCAGTTCCCCATGAGTGATGTGTGTGGAAGAGAATTTGTGAAACAAACTGCATTTATTAACTAATGATGACTTTATCACTGTTATTAATCAAACCAATCTACAACTGCTAATCAGAATTTCTGCTGCGCTGTTTGCAATCAGATCCTACCTAGCCAAGATTACAAGAAATTACCTAAGTCCCTGATACAGGTTGCTCGTACAAAAAAACAATTGCACTGATTTTAATAGTCTAATTTTAGAAAGTGTGTATTTATTCAAAAAATAAAATAAAATCAAACTCAATTTTGAGAAATTATTTGGGGAGACTTAAGGTTTTACTTTACAATGTTATTATTTTATTTCAAGCATTATATCAATAAATTCAACAAAAGAATTTTCAGCCGAGAGGAGAAAGAATAAACAAAAAAAATATATAAAATAAATCAGACGTGGCTTTGCAGATTTTCTTCCAGGCTTTCTAATTATGTGTTATTCCATCTTTATAGTTGTGCAGAAAATTCAAGTGTGGTAAAAATTGCCTCATCAGTTTGTCTGATTGGAAGAACTAATTTAGGCTGAATAGGAATATGTTCTCAGAAAAAGAGTGATGACCTTGAACAGCATGATATTACATACACGTTTTTGTTGAAGAGTTTCTAAGTAATTTTCAATTACAACACATTCAGTTCTATATAAAATCATGTTTTTGTCTGATCATATTTATTCAAAGAATTTATATTATTAAGGGATAAGTAAATTTCAAAATGTAATAGTGTATTATACAAAATGTTCAACAACATGAAAATAAGTAGCTTCATGTATTAGCTTGTGTTCATTCTATAGATAACTCTGAGTGTGTACCAGGTGACAGTATTCAGTATTCTACTTGAGTGTCTTCTAGGTGACAGACACTGAGAAAACGAAGCAAATAAGACAAACATGTCTGTCCTACTGAAGCTTAACGAATTAGCTTAATTACAAAAACTAGCAATTGACAATTTAAGTGGCATGTTTCAGATAGTAGCTTGTAGTGATGGTCTTTTTCTAGACAATGAAATGTATTAAGCTACTGTTAATTTCTTTTTTCAGTAAACTGTCCAATGACACTGGCTGATTTCACCTCAAAATTATTTAAAAAGATGCAGAAATTTATCTCAACACCATGTTAAAGAAACATTTTTTTAAATGAAAGAGTCAAAAATTCTCTCATTTTCCAGATATGATGTTTATACACAAATATCAGGAACTGAACCAAATTGCTACAATTATGACTTAAAATTGTTAGAAACTTTAAATACAGAACTAAAAACCAAATTCATTCAAATTGAGGAAGTGTCTGAATTTCAATGTAGGTAATGCATTGCTTTTTCTGTTTACCATTCCATTAGCATGGAATAAATACAGTCCTTATAAATTCACTACTTGTCAGAATTATTTAAATAAACAGTTAGGCAATTTTTTTTCATATATATTCCTTGTCAATTGCAATATTTGTCTCCTCAGTTTTGTCTTGTACTACTCACACGTTATCTTCTAAAAATGCAACCTTATTTTCTGCTAAGAAATATTTGTGAAATTTTCAAAATCTGTAAGAACAATGACAAAATTTTCACCTTGAATTCAAAGTTGCTCACAATCTGACCATAACCTAATTTTCTCAGAATTTTCTCAGAATTTCTCTCAGAATTTCCCCTCTTCAGAAATGATGTAGAAGACTGAAAATGCCCTGGCCTAAAAGTCAGATGATCTTTGTTTTATTTCTTTCTTTTTCTTTTTAACTTTTGTAAATGTTTATTTATTTTTGAGAGAAAGAGAGAGGGAGAGACAGAGTGCAAGCAGGGGAGAGTCAGAGAGAGAGGGAGACACAGATTCCGAAGCAGGCTCCAGGCTCTGAGCTGTCAGCACAGAGCCCGATGCAGGGCTTGAACCCACGAGCCATGAGATCATGACCTGAGCGGAAGTCGGACGCCCAACTGAGACACCCAGGCTCCCCCTCTTTCTTTTATTTCTGATTGTGCCACTAACTCTTTGAATTAACTCTCTTCCTCCCCTTCCTCTCCTCTTTCTTGCTCTTAAACTTTTCATCAACATTACCATTCAAATGAAATCTAATATATAACTCCTCAGAGAGAAGAGGTATAAACTGAGCTTTTTTGGATGTTGTTTGGCAAGATAGTAGAGTCCTACTGGCTTGTACACCCCCATCCCTTCCTGGTCCTCCCTGAAATGCCTTAGGAAAAAACCTTAGGACTCCACTGAAAACATGAAAACTCTTGGCCTAACTGATCTCTAATATTCCAAGAAAATTTCCTTTCCTGTCTTCTAAAACAAGTTTCATCAATTATTCTACTAGACTTTTACCTCCTTAGTTAAAGCTACCTTGAAAGATGCAGTCCAAAGATATTTTTCCTTCTTATCAACTCAACATATTCTGTCAGATTTTGCTATAAAGCATTTTAAAAATATGTGTAGTAAACATCAATTCTGTTAGCTATTAACAGTTAGGGAGAGAGAGAGAGAAAGAGAGAAGGAAATAACACAATCTAGGTTGAAATAACTTTGGGAACTATTCATATAGTCTGGATATATCTGGAGTCTTATTTTAAGACCTCTCAAAGATTTTTTTATTGTGATTAAGATTTTATATGATGAAGATTTAATGTAGTTCTAGCTATCATGTTCATTGGGCTGCTTCTCATTACCTTTTTTTTTCCTTCCCTAAAACCTTTATTTTTTTTTAAGTTTTTTGTTTAAATTCATTTAGCTAACATATAGTGCAATATTAGTGTCAGGTATACAATATAGTGATACAACACTTCCAGACAACACCGGGTGCACATCATCACAAGTGCGCTCCTTCATCCCCATCATCTATTTAACCCATCCTCCCACCCACCTCCCCTCTGGTAACCATCAGTTTGTTCTCATTATCTGAATGCCCTGGACATTATCTTTTAGACAGGATCTTGTTCTTTTATTATTTTTATTATTAACAGTGTAGGGATTAAGAAGCAAGTTATGTTTCCTTTTAATATCCTTACACCTAATTGTCCACAACCTTTCTATATGTGTATGGTAGACTAATAAAAATTTGGGTATTGGGGCGCCTGGGTGGCTCAGTCGGTTAAGCATCTGACTTCGGCTCAGGTCATGATCTCACAGTCCGTGAGTTCGAGCCCCGCGTCGGGCTCTGTGCTGACAGCTCAGAGCCTGGAGCCTGCTTCACATTCTGTTTCCCTCTCTCTCTGCCCCTTCCCTGCTCATGCTCTGTCTCTGTCTCAAAAATAAATAAACATTAAAAAAAATAAAAAAAAATTGGGTATTGAGTATTATCTTATGGACATAACAGCAACATTAGCAATTAAAAATATAATATTTGATATCCCTATTCTTTTAGCTCATTAACCCTGCTTATGTCTGGGGATTATCTCAATGGATACTGTGAGGCCAAATACATTTCTTGCTATTCCTCCAGCTAAGTATAGTGTCCTACTTCCCTCCCCCGGATTCTGGGTTAGCTTTCATGACTTCCTTTATCTATGGCAAAATGGTACGATCCCAGTTCTAGGTTTACTACCCTATATAAGACCACTGGAAGTTTCCACCATTTCTCTTTGAGCCCTCAGACTCCATGTAAGAATTCCAACTACCCGTATTGCATGGACTCCCTCGGAGCCTGCTGAGAGACTTCATGGGGGTGCTCTTTTGGCAGCTCTAACTGAGTAACCAGCCAACAGGGAGTGTCAGCAATCATTCCAATCTATCCTTCAGATGACCTGGATCCAAGCTGCTATCTGCCTGCAACTGATCACAAGACTCCAAGTGAAAACTGCCAGGCTGAAAGCAGCCAAACCAGAGAACCAGGAGAAATAATAAATTGTGGGTTTTTTATGGTTTTATTTTATTTTTGAGAGAAAGACAGAGAGCGAACAAGGGAGGGGCAGAGAGAGAGGGAGACACAGAATCTGAAGCAGGCTCCAGGCTCTGAGCTGTCAGCACAGAGCCTGACATGGGGCCCGAACTCACGAACTATGAGATCACGTCCTGAGCCACAGTCGGACACTTAACCGACTGAGCCACCCTGGCACACCTAATAAATTGTTTTTTTAAGCCACTTAGTTACGGGGTGGCTTTTGCACAACAATGGGGTAACTGGAACAGTTATCATTCTCATACCCCCATACTATTATACCGATATTAACCAATATCTTTTATAACTCATATTTTTATTCAGATTTTTCGGTAGGTGTATCTTTTGATAATCATATAACTCAGACAAAGGACTAGCAGTCATTTATAAAGTAGTTCTTTTAAATAAGGAATTGAAGAAATCCAAATATGTAGGAGGCAAAGAGCTACAAAGCTATGCATGTACACATGACACGAAAAGGATATGGTATTGTATTTCGTAGTCTTGCATGGGTAGATTATACTGGTTCTCCATCACGTCATTTTCCTAAACAAAAGATCTTAATAATACTCTAAACATCTGAAACAAAATTTTTTTCAAGGAGATATGAGGATGGTTTTATTGTTGCAAAATATTGGAATGCATTTAAAAAGTCAGGAAGACTTCTAACTCAAAATTATTTACCAGAGTTTTTCATAAGCAAATAAATGAATATTAGTGTAAAACTTTAAAATTACAGTATAATACACATGGATTGAAGTTTTAGATCTTTAAAGCTTTATAAAAGTGAGAGTTGTTATATATAAGTTTAATCATTAAAGAATAATTAATTTCAATTATAAATCTTCTAATCTAATTATTAGATGAAATTATAAACTTTTTCCTCTACATTTTATAAAGTAGAGGGATTCTTCACATTTGTTTTACAAACCACTGATGTGGTCTTTGGATGGACATGACATGTAAGTCCTTACAATCCTGTGCTCAAGTGAATATGTCTATTATCTGAGTAGAGGATCCATGTCTCAAAGAAAAGAATAAGCCCTGGCAGCTTTAAAAATTATAATTAATTTTTAAAAAGACTTATTTTAAAGCCAAAGAGACCTAAAAGGTCACCAGAGTAAAACGGTATATTGGAATAGATTACAGGACGGCTTAATTCCTGTTGAAATCCTATCTTTCCATATTATAGAAGTCTCTCCCCCGGGACTGGCCATACTACTGTACCATCCTGTAGATGCATGTAGAGTATTTATTGCTTTACCATCCCGTGCTTCCCACTATTCCAGTAGCCTGCAGTGTTCATTGCCTATGTAGCTCTGCTTTGTCTAATAGATGAGGCAGAGAAGGAAAACTTCCATATTTGCTATTATCTTTTATACACTATAATGTTGATCAGTTGAAAGACAAAGTGAATTCAGTCAATGTGTCCTGAATATATATGTGACATGGAATGGATGATGTGGTACATTTAGTCAGAAATGGCTACATTTGTTCAAAAATGGAGGTTTGTCAATTGTAACAAACGTACCCCTCTGGTAAGAGATGTAGATAGCAAGGGAGGCTATTTATGTGGGGGTGGGGGGAGGGAGGGGTATAAGAGAAATCCCTGAATCTTCCCCTGAGACTTGCTGGGAACTTAAAACTGCTTTAAGGAAATGCATTTTTTTTGTCGCATTGTATACCTTACATATACACAATTTATAATTTGTCAATTATACCTTAATAAAACTTGAAAAAATTACCACAGAAGTTTAACTGCAGAGAAATTCCTGACTAAAATAATTTTTATGCTAAAAACATGTCTAAAAGTGATTATAAGTGTTATTACTGACAGTATTGTTTCAGCAAAGAATACTGATATCAATTTGTTGGGAATTTTATAGACATTATTATATATACATTCAATGGGCAGCAAATATTTCCTTTTACTCCATACTAATCCTGGGAGAGTGCGTGTGTATACTCACATATACATTCAACTATATTTAACTTATCCATAAAGAACATGAACACATTAAGTAATTAATGCCTGTCACTTACTTTGAGTGAATACCATTTGAGTCAAATGCTATATCTGTGGTAAGTAATAATAATAATAATCAAGATAATGGGCTGTCCAATTATGTAGGTTATTTGCTAGCAGTTTTAAAGCATACTTTATATTTACCCAGAGTGTAGAGATTTATTTTTTTCTCAAAAAAGAAGACAAGCATTCAACTTAAAAGAAAACATTTTTACATGTGAGAGACATACTGATTTCTAGAATGATTCTAAAATTGTCTAATGCCCTTGGCACAATCAATCAAGCTGTAGTCAATATGCTAAAGACAAGTGAAGAGCCTACCGCTTCATGTTTCCTTCAGTCAGTTCTCTCAGGATTAAGAAATATTCCAATTCACTCCCCCGTGAAAAAAAGCCATCTTATTTTCCAGATCACCTGGTTCTTCCAAACTCCTCTCACGCCTTCTATCAAGTTGCCATAACTGTAGGACACTTCCTGACCATAAGACTCATTTTATTTCACGAATAATTCAGAATGGCTCTGAAATATTATTGGGGGGAAAGAATTAAGCCAACAGGCCAGGAATCTAGTCATTGTCCTGTGGAGACGGGAAAGATCCTGGGAAGGAGAGAAAGCAGATGACATAATATCCTTGTCAACTGGACTTTTTCAAGTAAGAAAACTAATGATATTTGCTAGGAGAAAGATTCATTACCTTTAAAATTCCCTTAGAAAGTTGGTTCTGGCTAAAGATTACCTAGATTAAAAAAACCCTGTGTCAATGATGCAAGCTTCCCTGGAGAATATTACCTAAGTCATACAACTCTGGGCTATAACTCAGTACAGCTGGAAGATTCTTTCCAGTAAGAGTAACCCCACACATCACAAACATCATGTGCAACGTGGGAAAGCAGGACCTAGTAAGCTGTTCTTGATGTGGCGACCCCTTTCTGCTTCATGTGTGATTATTGACTGCCTGTGATCTTGACATCATTGAGTAAAGTCTGATAGCGGGTTAGATCTTGAACTTGACAACTCCAGTCTACCTCTTTTTCTTTCCTTTCTGAATTTTCTGCTACCAAAGTCCATATCACAAAATTTACATATATTTTCTATTATTTTTATATGCAACTATATTATATTTATGCATATCTTATTCCATTCTGTTGTTTTTTTTTTCAATTTTTATTTATTTTTGGGACAGAGAGAGACAGAGCATGAACGGGGGAGGGGCAGAGAGAGAGGGAGACACAGAATCGGAAACAGGCTCCAGGCTCTGAGCCATCAGCCCAGAGCCTGATGCGGGGCTCGAACTCCCGGACCGCGAGATCGTGACCTGGGTGAAATCGGACGCTTAGCGGACTGCGCCACCCAGGCGCCCCCCATTCTGTTGTTTAAAACAAATTTTATTAAATGTTTTTACAAACGCTATAGGATATATAATGAGACCAACATATCTTTTTTTCAAAAAATCCTCTAAAAATCCCCTTTGTTCTGGTGGATAATCAAGGACTAAAACCCTGGGCAAGATGGATGTCACATACTCAAGAAGGACATGCTGAGGTAAGGTCAGGCTGCCGAGTGCCCCATTCCAGGCTTCCCCCAACTTACAGGGTCTCCCACCCACAAAGAAGGAAGTCCTGTTGTGGAAGCTGGTGGCCTTGCTGGAAGAAGAGGCAGAAGTCATCAACCAGAAGGAGGGAATCCTGGCTATTTCACCCGTTGACTGGAACTTACCCCTGGACTGAGATCCTCCTCAGAAGCTGCTATAAGTTAGACTTCATGCCTCTATGCTCTTTGTGTGATTTTCCAAGCCTTCCTATTTCACTCAGGGTTGTGGGATGGTGGCTGCCCTTCTCTTTGTTTTTGCCAAAAAGAAATTATTTAAATTTTTTTCATATTAAGAGCCTTTTCAAGTAAAAAAAAAAAAAGATGGATGCTAGGTAAACACTACGTGTGTTATTAACCACACAAGCAAAACTAATGGGTATTTATTTCAACGCTGTTTTCAATGCCACAAGTCCTTAATAGTAGTCACTGATTCTAGTTTCTTCTATTTTCCTTGCAAGCTCTGCACCCTGTGAATCACAGTTTTATTATCTGACTTCTTACCTTAAAACCTTTAGTAACTCACCCCTGCTTACTGTGTAAAGTCTAAACTTCAGATTATAGCCATAAGGTATTTAACACTGTGATCTCAGTTATCTGGAAAGAGGATGTTATAAGTCTTTCCATATAACCTTATTATACCAAACTATTTAGTGCACTATCAAGGCTGATTTCCAATTTTCATGTCCGTGTGTCTCCATATTGTCATAACTGATGCCAGAGTGTTTAATTGTAAAGGATGTGCACTGCACAAGGGTACCATATTTAAAGAGGGTGCTGTGCACTTCAAAAACAACATGGTAAATGTCTTGTTCTAACAACACGAGTTATGTTACAACAATTTTCTGAAAGATAAAGGTTAAATTCCTGAGGAAGAATTACCTTCAGGAGGAGCTGATGACAGCTTGCATGTCAACAGTTGCCAGACCTTTCAGATCAGGGCTCTGATACTAACTGGACCTCTCAGATCAAGGCTCTGATACTAACTGGATCTCTGCTACATCTCTTGGATCTGATTACTAAATGGAGGTTTCAAATGGGTTCAGCTCAAGTTTTCAAACCACATTATTTATGTTCTATATCCCTATGCAGAGTCATTGTTGGTTGAATCATCTGTTGACTAAAGAAATCTACTCACCACTCAGAAGGGGCTTCAGGAAGAAATTTCTGAGAAAGAGATGTGGATGGAAGCAGATGTAAAAGATATCACAGATCTTCAGGCTTGATATTCTTTACTATGTTCCCCTCTCTGCCTACAATAGCTTTTGTTCACTGGTTAACAGTGGCAAAGATAGCCCTTCTATCTTTAAATTTTCATCACTGTGATCACAGTCTGAGACGATGGCTTTCTCTCAATGTGTATTTCAATCCATTGCAAAAGAGCTACTCTGGTCAGAACAGGTCATATACCTATACCTCTCTTTGGAAATATCAAACCATCTTAATTAACAACTCCATCAGAATCACATGAAATGGAGACAGTGCTTTTTTCTGCAAAGAAATTGTGGAAATAAAAAGAAAAAATAGTGGATGCCTTCTATCCCATGACTTCTCATCAGCCACAAATACCTTTTCTTGGCATTCACATAATTTAAAAAATTCCCAGCATAATGAAATACAGATATCCCATTTATTAAAAAAAAATCTCACTTATCCTTTCCAGTCTTTCCAGCCAGGTCCAGATGGGGCCTTCAGATCCAATACTTTGTGAACTATTGAATAAATAGTTTGTGAAACTAAAGCATATATTTAACCACCACAAAACACTGAGTATGCACTGATCACATGAAACAGATAAGCATCCCATAAAGCTTGTATTTAGAAAGGGGAAGAAAGAAAAACTACATATAAGTCATCTCTCATACTTCTGGGACATGGAATGCAAAGACACCCTTCCAAGGCAGTGAAATGAGTTCTTTGGTTGACCAGTCTCACTACTCATGATTCTCTGGAGAATTCACCTTTCTATTGGCCTTCCTATTCATATGTGGAAGGGAAATTGGACAGCTATTCTGCTTGAGTATTCTGTTCTTATGGAGTTGGTTTCAAACCTTAGGAGTAAACAATCATGAGTAGTTTCTCAGCTAGCTTGGGATTTCCCTGGTTAAAAAAAAATGCTGGCAAGTTTGCATTCTCTCTACCTCCCCAGTCAAGTAACCAAACCTAGAAATCTTGTTCAAAGTTGATTCATCTGGATTTAGCAGTTGGATTCATCTGGATTTAGCCTCTTAGCAACAGGCTTTGGCTCTCTACCCCCAACCTTGGTCTATATCTTGACAACCTCCCTCCAGGCTACTGTCCCTAAATTAATGGCTGAAATATGGACTAAATGCATTCTACCTGACACCACAAGGCTAAATCCCAGGGGGTGAATCTATACAATGGGATGGTAATTAATTTGATCAGAAAGAGAATGTAGGATGGGTAGTTTTCACATAAAACCAAAGAATCTAAGTGTCTTCCATTTCCTGGTGGCATTTCTAAATGTGTTTCCTGCTTCCCACCTTGCCAGGGGCAGAGGCTCCTGCTAGTGCAATCTCCCACTATGCAGGATTATCTGTTTCTCAGTCATAGTGCAGGAGTGGCCATAGGAAATTGTATTCTCTTATTGTCTTCTTCTGATCAGGCCAGTGGAGACTGAAGCTTAGACCTCTCTTCCCCCCATACTTTTGCTATAGGCTGCAGGCATTAGACAGTAGTTCTTAGGTAGTTTTACAGTAAGCGTTTTTACTACAAGCTTCTTTGCTGCAAGCATTTCTACATTTTTGCCACATAACTAATGGTCCATAAGACAACCTGCCATAAAATAAAAAATTAACTGGTTGACAGGTTGATTTGACAGTTTGTTGGTTTTATCAATGGGCTGACAGTTTAGTTTCCTTTCTCCATTGACTCAGTACTTCCATTCTTATATAAATCTTAGCCCTCATAGCAGTCTATACAGTGGCACAGAGTTTTGAACCCTCATGTCCCATAAGACTTTGGAACATCTATTAACAGACACATGATATGCCAAGAACAAACAACGGTGTATAAAGATTTCACAACACAATACAAAACTCAGTCACAGGGATGCATCCTAGTATTTGGAAATTGATACTCACTTAACGAAGGAAGAAATTTCAGCAAAAAAATAAAGTGTGATGCCAAATGAAGAAAGAAATCAACAAACAAAATAAAAATGTATAATACTATCAACATTGTGAAGACAAGTGCTTAAGTAAAACCCACAAAATAAAAATATGTTATTTGCACAGTATTGCCATAAATCTACACACATTTTAAAATGTATTCAAATATTTTGTATTTTGCAATAAAGTATTTTACTTTTAATTTTATTATTCATTTGTCATGTTTCATTATGTCCTTTTTAATGAATATCCCACCTTTTTTGTGATTTTATCTTTTATAGAAAAATTGTCTGATAGTTAGCTATACAGCAAAAAATGTTTGTGGTGAAAGTGCTTGGGGCAAAGATGCTATAGCAAAAATATCAGTCACATTAGACAAGATGTCCCTTCTTCCTGACATCACTCAACCACGTGTCTGTTTCTAGACGTACAACACGTATCTGCCTAATTAGTTGCTTTGCTCCTCATTAAAAAGATTAACTTCCCAGCTTGAGGGAAAGATACTCCCCTGCCATTCACCTTGCCTTGAATCAACAGATTTCATATTTTGGGGTCTTTCAATTGCAAAAATTGCCTCTTGCTACCAATGTTTTTGATTCCATCACAGTGTATTTGCAAGTATCAGACAACCAACTCAAACTACTTTTAGTAAATAAATATAGTAATTCACTGAATTAACTGGAAAGACAACGAAAAGGATCTGGCTGCAGGCCGGAGTCCGACTGATCACATTAACCAGGACCAGTAAGTCTCCTTCTGGCCATGCTCCTGTACCCACCTCTGTTCTCCCTGCAACTTAGCTCTGCTTTCCTCTGTGCTAGCTTCATTTTCAGCCAGTCTCTCTTGTTGAAGAATAATGAAAGCTTTGTTTTGTATTTAGGTTTACAGATTGCCAGAAGCATGTTTTTAACAAACTACTGCAGTAGGGCGAGATGGTGAGATGGTCGAAACTGATTATCAAAACCACCGAGCTTTTTTACAAGGCGGGAACAATGGACCCACAGTGAAACAGAAAGGAGGCAAAGAAAATAATCTGTGGCTCTTTTTACATCTTAAATGATTAACAACCAAAGCTTTTTGTGAACTGTCAAGAATTCTCACTTTATTCTTATTTTATGACAAGGTTTCAAATATATTAAAGCATACTCTAACGTGCTATAAAAGATGTACATATAAAAAAAAGAAAAAAAATCTGTAGGGCACATTTGAGTGTTCTCTAGATTCTTAAGATATTTAGAGAGAAGCAACATCAGCAACAAGCACTACTCACAGGAAATGAATGTGAGATTATCTAATAAAATACCATTGATATAAGAAATGTACAATAGCATAAACAAAATTAGTACAGTAGACTGGCTGTCTTTTGTAGACATACATATGTGGAAGTGTTGACTTTACAAAGAAAAAGACAATCTGCCTCTGTAGAAAGGAGGAAAAGGGCAAGAGGGAAGACCTTTGAGGAAATGAAAAGTCATCTGAGGTATGCAATTCAATAGGTGGGTACATGAGGAAAACGGAACGTTTCCAATGACTACTGTAGCAACTAATTAATACTGAAAGATGAGTAATGTAAGTACTGAGTACCATTGCCAAAATCAGTCAAGATAAAAAAGAACACATTTAGAGTACACTTAGCAATTAACAATAATCACAGTTTAAACATCTTTTAAAGAATATATTATCACAGCAAAAAAAAATGTATACAGTTAATGAATCAATATATTCATGAGTTCGTTTTCTTGGCAAATTTGCCAAGCTGAAAACAAACACTGAAAATGTCAATGGGGGGATTTCCCCAGAATCAAAGATTGACAACATTTCGAAAAGAGAAGAGTAGTAACATTATTTGTGAGAATGTATGTGACTGTGGATGAGGTTAGGAAGGAATGCTTCTTTCCCACACCTAATGCCTCCTTCCGCATAGACTTTCCTTTGCAAAATATGCCTGGCCTTCTATACTAATTGGTGGTCTTCACAGGGAGAGGAATAGATCAGCATGATTTTCCCCCAGCCCCTTTCTCTCTCTTTTTCTTTGGGATGTGACTACCTGCCTGTAGAGATGCATGCTCTCTGCTTCCCTCATTCTTCCAGTTCTCCCATGCTGTGAGACTCACTAAAGCATGAATTCCTTCTTTGGAAAAGTGGAGCAGGGAAGGGGGGCAAATACTGAAGCTTGTGAAAGTAGCAGTTTCAATTTCAATTTAGGAAAAGTGTTAAGATTTGGTGTACTGAAAATGGAAATTATAAGATGGACATTTGGGGAGCAAAATCCTAAGAATGAGGAATCTGGCAGAGTCTTGAACAAGAGGCTTGAAGTGTTGGAGACACTGCATTAACTCAGGTGATGTGAGAAGTTTGCAGAGGCCTGTATTTCTGCAGTTTGGTTGTATTTTTGTGGTTGAGTTTAACAACTGAGCCTTAGTTGAATAGCTAGGCCACATGGAAGATAACATTTCCTCAAGGTTAATAGTGCTTGTGTATAACTAGCCCACCCTCAAGCTAATGAGTATGAGTCTCAGAAAATACTTGTAGTCCTGTGTAAAGCCTGGGGTTATCTGAATTGAACGTGATGCCAGTTTTCAAGGAAGACCCAGGCCATATATTTAGAACTGTTATAGTTTGACCTTGATCCCCACAGGGTAAATGTGATATTGTGAATTATATAATAAAAAATATGTATTTGGTTTCTTTTTCTGTTCCAGGCACAGAGCTCCCCAAACCCTTGGAATTCCCTAAGTGATGAGAGCAATAAAGGTGTCTGTTGTTATGTTAATGAGATTACTTATGCCAAGGCAAAGAAGTCTCTATAAAAACCTGAAGTAATATGCATATAAGTTTCCTCTTTTTTTTCATGGCTTCTTACTCATTTCTTTTTAGCACTAAATAGTATCCCATTGTCTGGATGTGCCGGGCATTTGTTTATTCATTTATTCATTTTATTTATTTATTTTTTTTTTTTAGTTATTTTTTTTTTTCATTTGCCTGCTGAAGGACATTTTGGTTCTTTCCAAGTTTTGGCAATTATCACTAAAACTGTTATAAACTTCTGCATATAAGCTTTTGTGCCATACATATATACATATATTTAATATAAACTGGTTAGAGGGAAATGCAAAGAATCTAGAACAGCCAAACAATTTTGAAAAAGAACAAAGTTGAAGACAAGCTGCTTGATTTCACATATTACTAAAAGGTATAGCGATCAAGACAGTATAGTATTGGCATAAATGTAGACATATAGATTAATAAAGCAGAAAAGGGATTCCAGACAGAAATCCATGTAAGATTGATTTTCAACAAAAGTGCCAAGGTCATTCAAAAGGAAAGGATAGTCTTTTCACAAAAATGGTTCTAGAGTAATTGGAAATCCACATAGCAGAGAAAGGAAAGAATAAGTCTGAACCAAGTCTGAACCTTTACCTCACACGAAACACACACACACACACACACACACACACACACACACACACACACAAATAACTTGCAGTGTATCATAGACGTAAATGTAAGTGAGAAACTATAAAACGTCTAGAAGAAACATAGAAGATAACCCTGGTGACTTTAGGATAGCATAACCCCTAAAAGAAAATAAAAGATAAAACAGACTTCATAAAAATTTAAATCTCTTTCTCTTCAAAAGACACCATTAAAATAGAAGAGGTAGGCAACAGATGAGCAGAAAGTATTTGCAAAACACATTTCTGATGAAAGAGTTGTATCCAGAATATATAATAAACTCTACAACTCAACCATCACCATTAGAGGACAGACAATGTAATTAAAAATGAACAAAAATATTTGAATAGAAACTTTACCTAATAATACATACAAATGATAAATATGCATTTAAAGAGAATTTCACCGTCATTTTTCATTAAGGAATTGAAAGTTCAAACCACAGCGTGAAACCTCTATGTAACTATTATAACACTAAAATAGGCAACTTTCTACCTCAGGTGTTGGTAAGGATGTAAAGAAATGGGAACATTCATGCATTGCTAGTAAGAACATAAAATGTGACAGCTACTTTGGAAAAACAGTTCTTTAGTTTCTTAAAAAGTTGTAAGACCCAACAATTCTATCCCTTGTTGGATTAGGAAAACATGTCCACATAAAAATCTGTACTTAACTATTCACAGCAGTTATTTAAAATGGCCCCAAGCTGGAAATAATCCAAATACCCATCAACTGGTAAATGGATAAATTAAATGTGGTATGTGATGGAATACTACTCAATAATAGAAAGGGGTGAACTACTGATATATGCAACAATATTGATATTTGTGATAAGACACCAAGAATGTGAGAATCAAAGATTGTATCAGAGGGGGAAATTTCACAGTTCATTTGTATGCAACTATACTAACAGCTAAAGAAAAAATTATTCATTCACCTATTAAATATGGTAAGGAAGACTTTATTCAAGGGCATCACCATGATATGTATAGGGACCACTGCCGCGGGGTTTTGCAGCAGGAGAGAGAGATTGGGCTCAATTCTGAATACAATGCATAAAAGTAGGAGTTACAGGTGAGGATCAAGATGAGGGGGCTGGAGGATGGAAAATTACTAAGAATAAACATTAAGGTAAGGAAGAATTGTGGTAAGTTGACCCAAGAGGACTATTGGTAGAGGCAAGTCAGGGTGATCAGACATCACCTGCGGGTGATGTTGAGGTGATAATTTATCAGATGTTGAGGTGACCAGTTATCACCAGGGGTGGGGATTGTGATTCACACTGACTTAGCTGGATTCTTACTAGAACTGGATTGCATAAAGAAGAAAACAGGAGCCCAAGATCAAAGGCTTAGTCAAAAGAGAGCTCAGAAGAGCTTGACCAAAGATCGGTCAGGGAGAGAATCTTCGTCATTACACAAGCTAAATGTGGCCCTGGTACAAAACCCAAAGGTCTCAGGTTTAGGCAGCCTCTGACCTCACATATTCAATCTTTAACATGAACATGTTAAAGAACATGTCGAAGTTTTACTACTTCTTGATTTGTACCTGTTCATATAGAATTTTCTTTGCATTATGGATTTCTTCCCCTGATATTCCCCTTTAAAATGCTTCTTTCCAAGAAAGGTCACAGAGCTATAGATACAGCAGGCCAAGCACCTGCTACATAGGTATGGCTAGTGAACAGGCACCTCTCAGATACAGGGTCTGTACATGAGATAAACAACTCTATTTGCGTCTGGGGAGAAAAGAACTCTTCTCAGATGGCAATATATGCACCTGTCAGGAAACGGTTGTGGGTCTGAAGTTGCAAAAAGTTGGCTTCCTAAATATCACCAGTGATCTGTTGAAAAGCAAAGGTTTATTGCTTACTGCCGTAAGGAAGAGCAAACCATTGCCGGTGTATCAGAGCAGAGACAGGAATGTCAGAAATTGTTGAGAACTGGGAAATGGATTTAAGGCAGTTCTTTCAAAGAGGGGTGTGTGTAGGATTAGGTATGAATCCAGATATAATAGCTCAGGAATGGTGGGAGAATTTTTTAAAAATTAAGGCTCGAATTCAAATTGCAATTTTAAATTAACCTGTCTTTATTTTCAGGGACAACCTAATGAAAGTAATTTTGCAAAAAGTGACCTTTGAAGCTTTGTTGTCTACTAACATTTCCCATTGAGGAATAAATGAGTCTTTTCAGAAGCGACTACATAAAATGAACCATCAAACTGTTTGGGTAGACGTCTCCCTGAGAAGTGAAGCAATGCCAAAGGAGGCAGTGAAATGGCAAAGACCCACTGTTACACACAGGCAGCTGTGGTTTCGGTTTTCAGTGTCCTGTCTGAGTGTGGAGGCAGATAGTCTTGGTTCTCAATTTGTAAGCGGCCTCACTAAGCGGTGTAGACCAAGTAATTGTGCTGTTGACTAGAGCGCTCTTGTGGGTCCCTTCCAGCTTCAGGAGCTATGCTGCCTGGTGACTTTGCTGATGCTTCTTCCTCGTGACAGACTCAGAATCCAAGGCCCACAGAGGAGGCCCTGGTGATTCAGGCCAGCATGAGTGACCAGAGAAAGTATGTCATCTCAGGAAATATGAGACCAAGAGCACTCATATGATGTCTGACAGGCTTAAATATAGACCTTTTTTAAAAATCCATTTAGTACATTTGTGGTTTGGGTAAATTACTTAACCTGTCTGGACTTCTGTTTCTATGCTAAATGAGACAACACACCTAAGATAGTGGCACATAATAGAACCCAACAGATACCTTTCCTCTCTTCCTGTGAACCTGTCTACTATGGAGAACATTTACCTAAAACATGGCATTATAATTTATTTAGTAGCAATTTCATATTAAAATGAGAGGTAGAGTTCTACTGAGTAATCCACAATACTGTAAACACAATTGTCTACCTGTTAAAAAATAAACATTGTGTTTTATGAAAATAATCTGCAATAAATGGGGAATTGTTACTCAATGAGTATAAAGTTTCAGTTATACTAAATGAGTAAGTTTTATAGTTCTTCTGTACCACATGGTATCTTGTGTTAATAATGTGTTATTGTGCATTTCAAACCATGTTAATATTATAGCTTTATGTTAAGTGTTCTTAGCACAAAAACAAAAAGCAACAGTAACAACAAAACCACAAAAGAACACAAGGGAATTTTTGGAAGTGATGCATATGTTTAGCACTTTGATTGTGGCGATGGTATTGTGGATGTTCACATATGTCCAAACTCATCAAAAGGTATACATGAAACACGTCCAATTGTTTGTAGGTCAATTATAACTTGATAAAGCTTAAAAAGTACTCACAATGAATTTCTAATTTTCCGTTCAAATTGTTCATTTAAACTTACAACTCTCTCAAAAGTATTATATTTTAACTTTTCATAACCTAGCTCCTTGTTGGATATTTACTTAAAATAAAAGACAGACTTAATGAGATTTAAGTTAATTTCACTTGTTTCAAATTTTAACTAAAAAAACCCCACTTTCTTGTTATTTTTAATCCAGATATATTTGGTGTGAAGATGTAATTGCATTTTTAAATTAACTTGTCTTGTACCTTCGGGGACAACATAATGAAAGTAATTTTGCAGAAAACTGACCTTTTCTCTGTAGCCTTCAACAAGATGTGCCCCACCAAAAATGAATCAATACTCTAGAATCTATTTTAGGGGGAAAAAAGATATATCTTATATTCATAACAATTTTGTAGCATTTCTCTTGAGCCTATTTCTAATTGTAATTCAAATATGATTAATTTATTTTTTAAATTACAATAAATTAAGCACCAAAAATTTTAGCAATACCTTTTCCTAAGCAGAATGTTAAATTAATCTTTTAACCAAGTCTTGAATGCAAGCATAATCCTGTGACCCTTATTAATAGTGTAAAATGTTATGTTGTTTCAGAAGTTATTTTTGGACCACCTTCTTGGATTCTACATTTCTGTTCTCCTGAGCTCAATATTCTGAACGGTTAGAACTTAGTAGAATGATAGTGTTAGAGTTGAGATTTGGTGCTTGGGCGGTGAGAATAGATACCTGAACAGTACACATCTCCCTCTCTATCTTTCTCTTCCATCAGGGTGATTTTGTCTGATTATCTCTCTTCTAATCTGTGATTCATTATGTCATGGGATATTTCAGTACACACTCTGCTTCTGAATAGCAGACGGTTTAATTGGGTCTCTAATCTTATGCTTAGCTTTTTGCATGTTTTTTTTTAATCACCTTCTAAGTATGTGCTACAGTCACAGGTCCATAATTGCCACCTATCAGATTTGGAGATCTTATATTTGCTCAGATTCTCCATCACTGTGCTCCACCAACCAGGTTTGGCGCCTCAGTCTTGATAAGTGGCTGAATCAGGCTGAATCATATCTACACCAATATTAGTACTGGACCTCTTACTGACTGGCTGCATTTGGTAGGATGAGCTTTAGCAACACTATCTTTTGACTTCAGTTCCTTGCCTGCACCGCAGCAAGGTCACCGCATAGCTCCAGCTTTCTTTTCATTCCACAGCTGATATCCCAACTTGCTCTAGCAGGTAGTTATGTACAAGTGCCCAACACAGAGCTTGTTAAATGAAACTGAAATCTGTCCACATTATGACAGATTTCCCAATTTATTTTTCCCAGTTTAATTTTTTTTCCTATAGTGAAAACTAAACCCTGTTAAGTGAGTCACCTACCAAATGATGTCCATCCAGAGTTTTGAAAGAATTTCAGACAATTTATAAATGTGGACATGCCTCTTGACCAACATCGGGGCTCCATAGGATAAAACACATTTCACTTCGCTGGAAACATGATATGAACTTTGATATGGTTGAAGATTACATAACATTTCAGTAAATAGAACCTTCCTTGGGAGGCAATATGCAATCTGTGGGAAAAGAAGCACCTGCAGAATAAACAATACAGGGGTGCTACCAAAACACGTATGGAATAAAAAGAGAATGTATGATTTTATTTAGAGACTTAAAAAGTATTTTCACAAAATTTTACATAAAATGCATTTACTATTAGAACTTATTTTCTTTTTAAAAAAATTTTTTTTTCAACGTTTATTTATTTTTGGGACAGAGAGAGACAGAGCATGAACGGGGGAGGGGCAGAGAGAGAGGGAGACTCAGAATCAGAAACAGGCTGCAGGCTCTGAGCCATCAGCCCAGAGCCTGACGCGGAGCTCGAACTCACGGACCAGGAGATCGTGACCTGGCTGAAGTCGGACGCTTAACCGACTGCGCCACCCAGGTGCCCCTATTAGAACTTATTTTCAAATAAACACTAGAGAGAAAATATCATGGACACTTTTACAATTATTGACATTCTTGATCAATAATTTTTGTCAGTCTTATTCCAATAAATTTTGTTAACAGTTTTTCTATAGGGTTTAAGAGCATGGACCCTAAATCCAGAATCCTGAGGTTCAAATCCAAACTGCATCACCAAGTAGCTGGACAGGCTTTCTTTTATTTTCGTACCTCAGTCTCACCTATGAAATGGGGATAATAATAGTAATATCTGAAAAGACTGTTATGAAACCCGAGTTAATATACAGAAAGTGCTTGGAACAGCTTCTGGGCCATAAAAAGTACCATGTAAGTGTGGGCTATGAATATTATTATTAGATTTGGTAGTAATAGTATCATTATTTTTGCAACAATAGTGCCTTCAAATGAGAAAAGCGAGAATAAATATATAGGAATGTTTTCCTGGTTGAATAAAAACCAATAACAATTAAAACATAAAAAAATCTTTTTAAAAAGCCAGAGTAATGTAAAGGACAATTTTTTTTTTTCATTTCTCTGCCTTTAGCCATTAGGTAAGATATTAAGCACAATTCACAGTTCTTCAATGCTACATTTGAGTGACCTTATTAACACAGGGGAAAAAATATCATTTACAAGATAGTACAATATATTTTGCATTTGGCAACAGAAGCACTATATCAGGAATCTACATAAGAAAGCTGTAGAGTTTGGAAGCAAGCTGGCTCCTATGCTACCCGAGGTGCTGCGGCATAGGAACAATGATAAATGCTCAATTATATAGCATTGCATCAATGTAGCATGTCACGAAAATTAAAAGCATGCATCATTTTCCAGATAAAACACACATTCTGGGAAAAGCTAAAGAGAAAATTAAGCTATCGTTTTAGCAAGATTGTAAACTGGGCTTTCCGTATTCAGTGGACATCACTGCTCACCATAGAAATTGCCATTAACTTTCTTTAGCACAGTCCTCTACCTGCTGTAACACCGGATGTAACACCTATCCTGTTGCTCAATATGTACTAATTATAGATGACAGTCATTTAACACAGTGAGCACTCTTGTCAACACAACATTTGGTTTGGAAATATTTGAAACATTTTCCCCCAAACCTTGTGTGTTTGTGTGTGTGTGTGTGTGTGTGTGTGTGTGTGTGAGAGAGAGAGAGAGAGAGACAGAGAGACAGAGAGACAGAGAGACAGAATTAATAGGTCATGATACACTCAAAATTTTATTATTTATTTTTGAGAGAGAGAGCATGAGCAGGGGAGGGGCAGAGAGAGAAAGGGAGACACAGAATCCAAAGTAGGCTCCAGGTTCTGAGCTGTCAGCACAGAGCCTGAAGCAAGTCTCAAACCAACAAACCGTGAGATCATGACCCGAGGCGAAGTTGGTCACTTAACCCACTGAGCCACCCAGGCGCCTGCCCCTATAGTCGTGATACTTTCAAGTTAATTTTGTTTGTCATAGTAGAGCTTCACTGCTTTCAGCATGACATCTCACAACAGAATTATCTGATCAGAAATCAGACACAAATTCTTGACATGCATTGATTTTATCATTTGCATAATTACTAGAACACCAAATATTTGAATTGTGTTTGAAATCTAAAATGTTGGCATTTTAAATGTCTCTGCAAGTCATTTCAGAAAGAAGAGATAAACTATTTTCTTTTCAAAAGAGAACAGATTTTTGTAATTATCTAGGGAAAGCATATGCTAAAAGTTTAACATTCATTTCTGAACAAAAGGGTATCCCTACATAGACAGGTCCATGTTTACAGGCTTAAATTTGATGATATCAGTCCCATAAAAATGGATGTTTTCTATTCAATAAAACAAATTTCAGACAAAATTAACACCTTTTTTTTGCTTTTCTTTGAAATAAAATGAAACAATTTAAGTGACTTATGTGGGTTAATATTATGTAGGCAAGAAAAGGATTTCTAGGCATTTAGAAATTCCCATCTCCATCTGGAGACAGAATGAACCGCCTGTGGGTCATTGTCTCTGACCCAGGTGGGACTGACAGCGGTGGCCAACATGGCTTTCAGGACTTTTCTAAAAACAACTTTAAGCATTGAAAAATATCTACACTCTTATTTCCTGTGTTGCTTTGGGGTGGTGGGTCTTAGATACGAGTAGCATCAAGTTTGTTTTTCTAAACTGCTTCTCCCTATGAGAATAGTAGAGGCAGTTACAGAAAAAGAAAAGGAAGAATAAACGTAAAGTTGTACGTGAATTTACAAGTCAGTTTTTATCTGCCCATCTTACCTTGAGGAAGAATGTCATGTATTAACCAAGAATGCTGAAGGTAAAGTTTAGTCCCAGCGGTATCAGATCATGGGAGAAACAATTTATAACTACTGGGAAAATCCGAAGAATCAGTGAGTCTGTCATTGATATTATGGTATTCTTCATTTAATGAAAAAACAAGGGTGTTTGTATTTATTTATTTATTTATTTATTTATTTATTTATTTTCAATATATGGAGTTTATTGTCAAATTGTTTCCGTACAACACCCAGTGCTCATCCCAAAAGGTGCCCTCCTCAATACCCATCACCCACCCTGCCCTCTCTCCCACCCCCCATCAACCCTCAGTTTGTTCTCAGTTTTTAAGAGTCTCTTATGCTTTAGCTCTCTCCCACTCTAACCTCTTTTTTTTTCCTTCCCCTCCCCCATGGGTTTCTGTTAAGTTTCTCAGGATCCACATAAGAGTGAAACCATATGGTATCTGTCCTTCTCTGTATGGCTTATTTCACTTAGCATAACACTCTCCCGTTCCATCCACGTTGCTACAAAAGGCCATATTTCATTCTTTCTCATTGCCACATAGTATTCCATTGTGTATATGAACTACAATTTCTTTATCCATTCATCAGTTGATGGACATTTAGGCTATTTCCATAATTTGGCTATTGTTGAGAGTGCTGCTATAAACATTGGGGTACAAGTGCCCCTATGCATCAGTACTCCTGTATCCCTAAAACAAGGGTGTTTTTAAAGAGAACATAACTACTACCAAAAAGGGAAAAGGTGTTTTTAATCTAAGTTTTGAAGGATTGATGAAACATAGACAAATACTTTTTTATTTAGAAAGTCATAACTTTTCCATGACATGGATAGATATAGCACTATATAACTTAATTTTTTTGTTTTTATTTATTCATTTATTGAGAGAGAGAGAGGAGTACAGACAGAGAGAGAGGGAGAGAGAGAGGATCCCAAGCAGGCTCCACATTGTCTGCCCAACGCGGGGCTTGAACTCACAAACTGTGAGATTATGATCTGAGCTGAAACCAAGAGTTGGACACTTCACCAACTGACCCACTCAGGTGTCCCATATAACTTGATTAAACACAGCTCTTTTGATACACAAGAGAATCAGGAGTGGAACAGAGAGGCAGTAAGTTTTGAAAAACAGTACCCTTGTATTAATTGTCTACAGCTATCATAAGGAATTACCACAATTTTGGTGAACTAAACAACACAAATATATTATACAAATATATGTAGGACTTTGGAAGTTTGGAAGTCTGACACAGGTCTCACAAAGCTAAAATCAAGATGTCCACCTGAGCTGGTCACCCTCTGGAGGCTCTAAATGAGAATCTCTTTCCCCACCTTTTCCAACACCTTTCCACATTCCTTGGTGTGCAGCCTGTTTCTATCTTCAGAACTGGCCCCATGACAGCTCTCTGAATCATCTGCCATTTCCACATCCTCTTTTTGATCAAAGTTGGGAAAGGTGCTCTGCTTTTAAGGGACTACATGAGTAGTTTGGACCTACATTGAGAATCCAGGATCACCTTCCTACCTAAAATGTCCTCACTCTTACTCACATCAGCAAAGTCCCTTTTGCCAAGAAAGGAAATATATTATTTTCAAGTGTGGTTGTTTAGAGAACTGTTATTTTGCCTACCACACTCTGTTTCAAAGAAGTTAATACGCTATTTCCATTGTACTTAAATTCTCTTGCAAAGAATTAAAGAAACCTTTCTCAGTTGCTGACTGCCACACACACACACACACACACACACGGGTTTGCTCACAAGTAAAAAAAAAGTAACAATAAAATATTTTACATTACATGTTATTTTACATTACATGTTAATAATAACTAAATTTAACAAATTTTGAATTTTAATATGACTAGTTTTATAAAGTCAATGATGGATGATCATTTTCTTTCTGATAAAATCATAAGCCAGATTTTCTGGGGAAATTAGTAAATGGGGACTGAAAGTCAATGACAATTGCCATTTGTTCTATCTGCTTTAGTGTGAAATTCTTTTATGAAATGAAACAGCATAAAACTAATATAATTGACGGATGGCAAAAAGTAACAAAAGGTCATCCTGATACTGCTACTCCAACGTTTTCAATAGACAAGACACTTCTGTATGGTTGATGTCTAGCAAAAGTTCTCTGAAGTCAAGAGCAGAGTCTTGCCAGTTTTCTTGTTCTCATATAGTGTCTTTGGGGCCCAGTGCCGTCTCAGCAGAACATCACTCTCGGGTCCTAGGAAGTAAAGAAGGGTGCCTTTTAAACAGTACCACATCATTGCATGGAGTTAGTTTTTATATTTGTTCTGTGTTTACATAAATTCTGAGTAGGATTTAACTTATTTCACTGACGGCCCAACTGGGTCTTCCAATATCTGATTTAGGATGACATACACAATGTTAATCCAGCCTAAAATTATCTTCAAATTAATGAATTTCTATTTGCTAGGAAATTCCACCTTTAAATATTCAGGCTGATACTATTACTTAAAATTATAATAGTGAATAAGATAAGTGAAATCTTGTACTAGAGAAAAATTCCAACTGACTGGGCATTATGTTTCTTGATCAAGGACAGTTTAGCTTTTGGAAACTGGAGAAAATGAAAAACGACTCTAGTCCTTAAAATGGTTACTGTGTAAATCAAATTAGGGATTGACAGTGCAGAAACTTCCTGTAGTTCAACATTCTTCCCAAACCATCTAATCAATAGAAGCATGATCAACAGGAATACAATGTAGTTGTCACCTTGGCCTTTTAAGTGTGGTCAGACAGCACATTGATGAGAGAGAAATGCTAACAATTGGAAGCAATTGAAGAAAAACAGGTAGCATTTCAAGAGCAAGAGTAGAAATGTCTGAGTCTTACCTTTAGTATTGACTCCTGCAGAAACTACTAATTTCAAGGAAATACATCTTTTGCAATAGAGTTTTTGACACTTCTTATTACTTCGTTCATTTTGTTCCTTAAAAGTAGGTAGTAAGGATTCTTATAACTATTTATCCTATAATTGCAAAGCAATTGGAGATTTGAGGGTAAGGATTTTCAAGAATGGAGTCCCGGGACTTCTAGTCATTTATTTCTTTGTCACAGAAATCTGCATTATCTTCCTGGTGGCTATTACCTATGCCACCACACCAAGGAAATTACCTACATCCTAAACTGCTATTTTACTCAAAAAGTATTGATCCCAAGAACAAATAATGTTATATTGTTTTCCATGTTCAAATTAACCTCGAGTAAACCATAAAAAAATTCAACAATGGAAAATGAAACCTAAAATTAGAAAATAATACATGTAATATGATCATATCTATTTATATGCTCATTTATATCATAGTAATTGTTGGATATTTCTAAGAGTGAATCTGCCAAAAACAAACTTTCTTTATAAGAATGGGTCCTAAAAGGAGTTTGATAAAATTATAATGTTTCTCTCTGTATCTTTCTCAGTCTGGTTTTTAAGTTGATTCCCAATTCCATGCCTGATTTCAAAATATATTTCATGGGACATTTTTACAAACATAGATGTATAAACAGTTGACTCTTGAACAATACAGGTTTTAGTGTACTTACACACAGATTTTAAAAATAAGTAAATATATTGAAAATTTTCTTGGATATTTGAGACAATTTGGAAAAATTGACAGAGGAACCACATAGCCTAGAAATACTGAAAAAAATTAAGAAAAAGTTAGGTATATTGTAAGAATATATAGTAGATATAACATACAAAATATGTGCTAATTAACAATGCTAGTTGTAAGGGTTCCAGTCATCAGTAGGCTGCTGGTAGTTTGTTTATCCCGATGTTTTAAATGATTACCTTCTTTTCATTACACTTTTAGAAACATAATTGGAAATAACTTTCTCTTCAGAATCATCCCTTAAATTTTCTTTCCTCTAAACTGTGATTTAAACAAAACGTAATTTAAAAAAAGCAATTGCTCTTGTAAATATCTTGTGTGTAATGAGAGTAAAGGTAACTATTCTGTTTACTTAAAAAAAATGAAATGTTTTAAAAATTTATTTTCCTGTGTATTTTTTGAAGTAGTTTGACCACATACGTAATACCATTTTATTTATATTTTCCTCCTCTGAAATCTTAGTTATATGTGAAGAAACATAAGTGTTGTGGTGATAACATGTGTCATGTGTTAAACTACCATTGAAATGGAAGGTCTCTTATACATACTTCTGAAAGCAGTAATGCTTATGTTTATATTCCATTTTATTTTTTATTTTTTTAATGTTTATTTTTGAGAGAAAGACAGAGACAGAGTGCAAGTGGCTAAGGGGCAGAGAGAGGGGCTGACACAGACTCTGAAGCAGGCTTCAGGCTCTGAGCTGTCAGCATGGAGCCCCACAAGGGGCTCAAACTCAAGAACCGTGAGATCATGACCTGAGCCGATTGGATGATCAACTGACTGAGCCACCCAGGTGTGCCATATTCCATTTTAAATTGAATATTTCATTAAAAGAACAAGTCTATAAAAGACAAAATGGTAAGCCAACATAATGGCCAAAGGATTTGAGCTACAAAAATGATTATGAAGAATATGAGATTTATACAACCTATCATACGGCACATTACCTAGCCACACGTCTCCATTTCAATTAGTTTCCATAAATCAAGTCAGAATCAGTAATTTTAAAAAAATAACTTTTTGAAGTTTTAAAAATACTTTGGCTCTATTGGTGTATCCATTTCCCTACTCTGTAATCTTGTGATTAATAAGCATCCATTTTCAGATTTTTATATATTAATCAAATAATATTGAGAAGTGTTTATATTTACAATATTTGCAAATTTGAAGTTATATAGAAAGTATGCAAATAATTATAAACCCAACTCCTCATCAATAGATTAAAGAAGAAATGGGTTGAACTTAAAGAGAAAACTAATGAAAGTGTAACACATTTCTACATTTTAATGTAATCCACTGTATTCTTCAGAACCAATGCTACAGAAATATATGAATTACATCGGTACAATTTGATTATTTGTATATACTTCCACTGGGCTAACAACCAATGTAGGCATTAAACTTTCGTTTTATCTTCCTCTTAAGAAAAACAATTTTTCTCTGTAAAACTAGTCTATGTTTTAATGAGAGCATAATGATAGTTAAACTTTCTCTGGTGTCTAAAGACATGGAAGTCAATGCATGACTTCTGTCTTAACATAGTATACTAGATGTAAACAACCGAATTTAGTAGCAAGGTATCTTAGTCTTACTTTGTTCTCTAAAACACATCTAACATCAAATCTAAAACATATCTAACACAGAATTCACAGTGCAACTCTTTACTCTGAAAAATATCTGAATATATTCATTAGCTAAACATCTAGATATAGTTATATGCACAAATGGATAATTTCCCATTTTTCAAATCTGACTTTTAAAAATCTTAGATAATCTGTAACTGTTTAAGTCAACTGAATATAACTTTAAAAAACAAAATAAAATAAAATAAAATAAAATAAAATAAAATAAAGGCTATTGATATCACTCAACTCCCACAAAATATCCTCACAGAAATAAATTAGCAGAGTAGTGGGAGTGGAGTGTTTACAATAATATGACAGTTTATTGACTCATGGGTGGTATATGATACCATTGCAACAATCTTGGTAACTCATGAGAATTCTCAAACAATTCACCTGATTGACCAGTGTATTGGAGAATATAGTGAAGTCTAATGTAAATCCTGTAATTGCTTGAATAGCAGAGAATATGCAATAAATAATAAGGAAATAAGAAACAATGAATAATAATTTAAACGTTCACTTGCATCTATGAAAATAATAAAAATCAGATTTTTAAATATTTTAACCCATTCCTGGGTTGCAATCAGATGTCAAAGAGATTCTACCCTCATAAAGCATAGTCTCTGGGTAGACAAGCAATCAATGGAACATAATAGGAAACAGAATAAAAATAAATGTGGACACGTCTTATATGTTTTCAAATATATTTTTCATAAAGTTAAAGAATTACAAAATATTCCTTTCTTGCTCATCACAAATGTTATTTTATTAACAACTTGTTCAATAGGTAAAAAAGTTCAGTAATTTTTTAATAATACATTAAGTATATATATAATCATTTCTAATGTTTTTTTCTTATCCCACCAATATCAGACTTCAACTTAGATTTATGCCTTAAACATAAACTTAAATAAGCAGAATGGTATCAGAGATTGTGACCTGGAATATATCTTGCTAATCAAGCTCACACAACTCAAACAGAAGATATTTCAAGAAGCTTCCCTCATAGATCCTTGGAAGACTGTGCAAATGCTTGTAGAATAACATATTTTCTATCCAAGGACCCAGTCCAGATTCAATTTACAAAAATTGGATCAAACTAGGGAATAATTTTTTTCACAAGAATATAGGTTTTCTTAATTAGCTTTTAAATGTTTGTTTACAAATCATTAACCACTGAACAAGGAGGCTGAAGGAGTGTATGACTTAACACTGAACATATATTACCATAAAAGAATAGTCAGATGTAAATGTGAAACAGCCCTGATATGGGCATCAAAAATAAAACTTAGGACACAAAACTTCAGTTCATGCAGAAATTTTTGAGAAACAAACACAATGGAAGTTTTACTAATATTATAAGGGAATCATTAAATCTGATATTTGTTTCTTTAAAAATGTCTCTCTTCTCTTAATCATGAAATATAGTGCATATTTATTTTAACAGACTTTAAAAGTAATACTTTAAATATCATTTACTAAGCAAGAAAAATGCTAAAAAGAATTATTGTAATTGTGTTAAGTAATTTATTTTGTTTGTATTTGTTCTTGGTTTTCTCCAAATTATTTCTTCTCTTTAAATAGAGTATGGAGGGGCGCCTGGGTGGCGCAGTCGGTTAAGCGTCCGACTTCAGCCAGGTCATGATCTCGCGGTCCGTGAGTTCGAGCCCCGCGTCGGGCTCTGGGCTGATGGCTCGGAGCCTGGAGCCTGTTTCCGATTCTGTGTCTCCCTCTCTCTCTGCCCCTCCCCCGTTCATGCTCTGTCTCTCTCTGTCCCAAAAATAAAAAATAAACGTTGAAAAAAAAAATTTAAATAGAGTATGGAATCACTATTGGCCTAATGAAGTCTCAAATGGTTAAAAAATCCCACCATAGGGCAATTACTCAATACTTGAGATAATAACACATTTGCAACAGATTCTTATGGATATCCTTTTCTTTCTTTGGGAAATGTTTTAACTATGTGTCTTCCAAGAATGTATTAATCAGGATGACAATAAAATAATCAAATAATATTCAAAATACAACTCTGACTTTATTAACCTTAAAGATATTTCTCTGTTCCCAACTCTGTACATCTGCTTCTCATTTTAGAGATCAGAACTTCTCTCTTGAAAAAATGATAATGAAATTAAGGAAAGAAGGAAGAAAAGAATGAAAGAAAGAAGGAATAGAGGAAGAGAGAGAGGAAAGGATGAAGGAGGGAGAATGGGAGGGAAACAAAAGATAAACCTGATAACCATTAGTCTTAGGACTAAGAAAGTTTTACACAGAAACATATTATTTAATCCTTTACTAAAAGAAAAACAGGCTGCCACATTATGTAAACTTGTCTATCTATATGAAGTAAAATCTGGATTGTTTTTTTCTACTTGTTTTTAATGCGTTCATTAATAGTACAATTATTATATTGTAATACTATCAAGAGTTTGGATGGAATTTAGCCTGCTGGCCATGTTCTTTATCTAAAAATGCTAATGCAAACCTCAAGTTGAGAATTTTAATATATTGATCTATCATTTGGCAAATTGCAGGCTAACAGAATTGCACATGCAGCAAGTCAAATATTTCACAGGATTACAAAGCAATATTTATGTGGACACAACTACACTAAACATAAAGTGTCAGCCTATGGTTTCATTTATTCCATAAATATTTATTGAGCACATTTGTGTGGCTGGGACTGCACTGGGACATGGTGACGCTGTGATAAACAAGGCATAGCTTTTACAGGTAGAACATTTATTCAAGGCAACACTTGGCTTTCTGAACGAAGGGTGCTTCTTTAATTTTTTTAATGTTTTTTAAATGTATTCTTTTTAAAAAAATTTTTTAACGTTTATTTTGGAGACAGAGAGACAGAGCATGAATGGGGGAGGGTCTGGGAGAGAGGGGGACACAGAATGTGAAAAGGCTCCAGGCTCTGTGCTGGAGCACGAAGCCGATGCAGGGCTCGAACCCACGGACCGTGAGATCATGACCTGAGCTGAAGTCGGACGCTTAACCGACTGAGCCACCCAGGCGCCCCTTTAAATTTATTCTTGAGAGAGAGAGACAGACAGAGTGCAAGCAGGGGAGGGGCTGAGAGAGGGAGACACAGAATCTGAAGCAGGCTCCAGGCTCTGACCTGTCAGCACAGAGCCCGACGCAGGGCTAGATTCATGAACCTCGAGGTCATGACCTGAACAGAAGTCAGACATTTAACCAATTGAACCACCCAGGCACCCCAAGGGTGATTCTTTAATGGCTCAAATAAATACATGTTAGGGCTAGCAACCCAAACTTTTAAGAATAGTTTTCCATAGCATTTTGTTCTTTTTAATTAGGGCTTACAATAATTAATATCTTTGTCTAATATATCTTCCCTTATAAATACCAATGTCTAATTGGGGACATAAAGGAAAAAGATAACATGAAAGCCTCTTAACATCCTACTCAGAACTTTTTTTTTAATGTTTGTTTATTTGTTTTGAGAAAGAGAGAAAGAGAGAGAACGTAAGCAGGGGAGGGGCAGAGAGAGAGGGAGAGAATTCCAAGCAAGCTCCGTGCTGTAAGGGCAGAGCCCGACATGGGGCTTGATATCACAACTCTGAGATCAGGACCTAAGCTAAAATCAAGAGTCAGTTGCTTAACCAACTGAGTCATCCAGGCACCCCTGTACTCAGAACTCTTAAAATACAGTATATGATATATATTTAAGTAAGGAAGAAAGTGAAATGACATTACAAATGACATTACATAATTTAATCCTTCCTTTGGTTGGACTTATTACTTCTCATACACTAAAATCTGTGCATACACCTTTCCCTATCTCAGTAAGTGCCAACTCCACCTTTGCAGTAATTCAGATAAAAACAAAACAAAACAAAACAAAACATCTTGAAGTTATTCTTGACTCCTCTGTTCTGCTCATACCTGATCTCTGACTCCTTAGGAGAATCTGTTAGTTTGATATTAATAATAATAATAACTATTGCTTACTACATGCTAGGAATTGTTCTGAATGCTGTACACATATATTAACTATTTTAATCCCCACATAATCCCATGGGTTTGACACTTTCTCATGCCCATTTTACAGATGAAAAAACTGAAGCACAAGATGTTAAGGTAAAGTCACAAGTTAGGAATTGGAGGAGCCAGAATTTAATCTAGACACTCTTATGCTAGAGTACATGCACTTAACTATGACCAAGATGGCCATAAAGTCCCCTCCACTGCACTAAACTTCAGACAGGTTTCTTCTTGACCATAGGTCCCTTACTTCTCTTTTCATAGAGCATTTTCTTCAGCAAACTTGTAATTGCACATTCTTTCTCTACCTCTTTGAAATGTAGATAAATTTTCTCCCAGGTTTTGGCCAGTTTTACAACCCAGGAGTACCTTTCTCAGAGATTGGGGAACCATCCTTTTGAAATGTAATCATAGAAGGTGATAGTGTTTTATCCCCCAGTCTCTGTGGGAGGATGGGAGCCTAACTGTGATAAGTAACAATTAGAAAACACATATGACCAAATCGTAGTTGACCAACTTCCTCTCTAGGTCTTTTCCACTAGCTTGTCTCAGTGCTTATACTTCCTTTTTTTTTTTTTTTTTTTAGCAGAATTGAGTTCAAGCTCTCTCTCTTGTAATAGCCTTGAATAAAGTCACACTTGCCTGTTTAATTTGTCCAGTGCAATTTTTCTTTGACAAATGTCATGCTATTATTTCAAAATGTAACCTGAATGCAAACCTTCCTTGCCATCTGCACTGCAAATCACTGTGATCTGAGGCACCACCGTCACTCTTGGATTGATCTTCCTCTGAGCTCTTTCCTCCCTCAGTCTCCTTCAACAGCTGATAGAGTGGTCCTGTTAAAACAAAAGTTAGCCATTGGATTCCTTTGCTCGGATCTCTGTCATAAATTGAACTATGGGCCACAATACTCTAGTGAGCCCTTGTATTCATACCCTTTGCCTTGTGACTTTATATTTCCTCCACTAGAGGTGGAATGCATCCTCCAGCCTCTTGACTTTGGACTCAGCCATGTGACTTGCTTTGACCAGTGAAATATTAGCAGAGGCAACACAAGCAGAAACTTGAACTGTCTTTGTGCATTTAAACTTGCTCCCATGTACCTCTAGTATCGCTAGAAAAAAAACATGCCCTGGGTAGCCCATGGGTCCAAGGAGTATAAGAGAACCTGGAGCAGATCTGGACCAATCTTTATCTTGGGAGGAAGCTCATCTGAGACCAGATTAGATCAGCTGACCAACACAACCAAATAGGCATGAGTGAGAACAGATGGTTGTTTGCTAAGCTAGTAGGTTTAGAAATGATTTGTTACACTGAATTATTGTGACAGAAGCTGATGGATAAATCTGCCAATGCCCCTCTCCCTGCCTTACCCAGAGCAAGTTGGCCTTTAATGAGGTCTTGTGCTGCTACCTCTCTAAACTCCTCTCTTGTTCACGTCTCTTTTACCTGCTCCGCTCCATCAACACTGATGCCCTTGTTCCTCCTCAAACAGGAAACAAGCTTGCTCCTACTTCAGGGCTTTGCGTTTGCTATTGTCTCTGCTTAAAATTCTCTTCCCCCTGGGTATCTTCACAATGCTTGTCCTCAACTCCTTTGTATTTTTACTCAAAGGTTACCTATCACTGGGACCTCCCTTGCCCAGCCAACTTACGATTTTGTACCCTTTGGCATCCTGTTTCCCTTTCCCTACTGATTTGTTGTTTGTCATTTGAATTGTTTTTGAAGGTTTATTTATTTTTGAGAGAGAGAGAGGGTGACAGAGTATGAGCAGGGAGGGGCAGAGAGAGAGGGAGACACAGAATCTGAAGCAGACTCCAGGCTCTGAGCTGTCAGCACAGAGCCTGACATGGGGCTCCAACTCATCAACTGCGAGATCATGTCCTGAGCCGAAGTCGGACGCTCAACCGACTGAGCCACCCAGGCGCCCCCTGGTTTTTTATCATTTGTTACCATCTAGCACATTTGTTGCCTTGATTCTTGACTGATCTTCCATTACAATATGTCTCATGAATGCAGATCTATTTTTTTCAATGTTATGTCCCCACCACTCAAAACAGTGAGTGGTGGACAAATACTGGGTATAAGAATGAATTTGTATGAATGTCTTTCTATGCAAGTCAGGGTCTCTCTGGTTCCCAGCTGCCATAGACATTCTTTTCTCACAACTGGGACTACCTACCCACTCTTTCAGGCTCAGTCTTATGTTGGCGTCTCATATTAAATTTGGGGAGAAGTAAGCTGAAGAGCCATAATTCAGCTGGAAATTCAACATTAAGGTATATGGTTTCACTGTTAATCCTTATATCCTGTTTCTTTAAACTGAGCTTCTCATTTATGCCATGCTGGCCACTGGGTTCTTGTCATATTTCCCCAACTGAAGTATCCCTGATAAGCCAGGATTTAAGCAGTATCTTGTTTTTCTTCACCTCCTCTGGCCACTAAAGCTTCTCCATACCGCCCCCCTCCCCCGATTCCTATGATGGACTTCTGCCTTTAAACCAGCATAAAAAGGCAGAGGGGGATTGAAGAGGAAAGGGGACCAGTCAGAGTTTCCTTGGTTGCTTCTGAGTGAGGAAGCAGATTCAGCAGTTTACTAGAACACTGATGTTAGAAAAGCACAGATTTTGAAAGCAGTACCAATTTTGTGTGTTTAACATGAGTCAAGTACTTTTACATACACTTTCTTGTTGATGTTAATCCTCACAATGACAAAATGAAAGGTAGTTTTATCTCTGTTTTATTGATGAGATAACCAGCTCAGAGGGATTAAGAACAAACCCAAAGATCACAGAACTAGAGAGCAGCTGAGCCAGTATTTGAACCTAGAAATTTCTTATTTCAGTCTCTGGTTTTTTTTAAGCAAATCACAATTGTTCTAATCAGTTCACATTCAACAATTGTCCTTTCTCTTTCCCTGTCCCTCAATTGTATTATTTGATTGATTCTTGGTTTCATCCATCAGACTATAAACACTATCGAGAATATGGAATGTGTCTTTACCTCTCCATTTCTTTTTACTGCTGCCAAGGAATGAACTCAGTATTTCATGAAGTAGGCACAAGTAATTATTTCTTACCCAGAAGTAAATGTATCTTATAGCATATAGACAAATATTTTGTATAAAAATTATTTTTTAATGTTTATTTTTGAGAGAGGGAGAAGAGCGTGAGAGGGGGAGGGGGAGAGAGAGACACACACAGAATCCAAAGCAGGCTCTAGGCTCCCAGATGTCAGCACAGAGCCCGACGCAGGGCTTGAACCCACAAATGGTGGGATCATGACCTGAACTGAAGTCGGATGCTTAATGGACTGAGCCACCCAGGTGCCCCTTTATGGGTAAATATTTTAAAGATATGATATGTTATATTTCTTGATTTATCTTGATTAGGGCTACTATTCCTAAGCTCCCAAGAATGGAAATCAGTAGCAATCATGGCATCCTTTCCTTATGCTATCATCATTACAAACGAAATGTATCATCATTACATTTGATGTACATTGATGTACATCAATACATTACAAACAATGTAATGTACAATGTACATTTGATGTACATTGATGTACATCAATACATTACAAACAAAATCTATTAATTTTTTTCTACTCTTGCTTTACCACTGTGCTATCATTATTATTACTTTAAAAAAAAAATTCTAGAATGTTGAGTCAGTAAGTGCAGGCTCTCTAGTACAGGCTGCTGGCTATCTAGCCCCTTGACACATAAACCATTCAACTAATTTATTACTAGGTATTAAAGTAGTCTCAGTTTTGTATTGAATGTGATAGTAGTTTTTACAAATTTTCCAAACTGAGAAACTTCCAAATACAAAGAGTTTCAGTAAACACAAATTACTATTTATCACTGACTCCACATATGTTGATTGGGTCATTATGAGTTATTGGATCATAACTAACAATTACTAATAAAATAATAAGTAGTTTTAATTATCTCATTACTCAACATTTTAGGCTTTTTAAAAAAATGCTGCATCACATTTAGATTGTTGAGTCTCAGTACCTATAAACCGGTCCTCGAGATTCACTCACACTGATCTGACTTTCTGTGAGTCCCACCAAACATTCAAATTTACTCTGTGCCTCTTCTGAATGCCTAAAAAGACATGAATATAAAAATGAATACTTCATCTTGGATAATTCATTTTGGATGTTGGGTTTTGCTTGCTGCAGAGAAGCTTTTTGAAGTGCCTTACGTGCCTATCCTGTACAATTTAGTCTGCAGATAACTGTAATATGGGAAGATATCAAAAGTGAATGTTTTAGAGAAATAATACCTTTTTTGAACAAGTCAAATTGCCTGTCCTTGATGCTTTTTATCCTTATGGCATGTCAAAACACTTCAATATTCACTGACCTTTCAAAGTTTGTGGTTCTAGCTCTTTTACGGAGCTTTTGAAATTATGTAATACTCTGTACTACACTTTACCTTTTGTACTTGTAATTCATGTGAATCATGTTCACTGCACCTTATTTTTCCTTTTATCCATTTACAAGCTATACAGTGAGATATTTCAAAATTTTAACCATTTGAGAAAAAAATTCAAAATAGGTCAGTTACTCGGAAGGAGAAACAATGAGATGTTTAGTTCTTATTTCCTCTAACCTCTCACTTAACTGGTTGATGGAAGATTGGAGTTTTCATTGAGAAGGACGCTATCTGGGCACTCCAGCAATATTACCTGCAAAAATGTTTTAGTACTGTAGATGAACTCAGGTGAAGGATTCTTTGCTACACTTGGGATATGCCAAATTAATTGAACACCGGTTAATCTGTGATTTGGAGAAATCATTATTAGTTACAACACATTGCTTCTTCGATGACAAGAATATGTGTGTGACATTTGCTGTCTGTGTATCTCAGTAAATACATGCATCATAGTGCATTTGGCAGCACCTGAGAGAAATGATACATTTTAAAGCAGTTCTATAATGTGGCACTATAAATGTCTGCAGGTGTTTGTCTTTGGAAATGTTGCCTAGTTACTCCAGCTAATTTCTTTGCATACAGCACCCCCTGCCTTCAGTAAATGAAAAATAGATGTACAAATAGCTTCAAGGCAGTTTTGTTGATGCAATAGTTGTGATCCTTCAAAGACATTTTATGTCTTCAGTATAAAACATAAACTAAACTAAATAAAGTGTTGGAAATAACAGAGAGAAACAGAGAACACCCAGAGACAATGACAAATAGAGAAAAAAAAAGAGACGTGGAACAAGAGTGTGGGGGTGCTTTGTGTATCTCCCTCTTACTAAGCTGGCTGGTGTGGAGCTGAACAGGTAGCACTAATATTCAATCTCTGGAAACATTGGGTGGATGCAGAGTTCATCTGTGGCATCTCTTCGCATACCATCAAATTCACTCACTGAAACAATGGCCTTTCTTCTCCCGGCCACGCCAGAGTGACAGACAGCTGCAATTAGTAGCTGTGGGTAGAAGAATATGGGATTTAAAAAATCAATGTTTCAAGAAGGAGAGATTGATGCTGACACTTTCTTTAATGCCAGGGGACCCACAAACGTGGACCAATATGTGAGAATGCTATCATCTTTTTTTGATTTTCTTTAAAGGCATATTTTACAATGATTCTAAATGGGAGAAAAAGAAAAGTGTACTGTGAGGAAGAAGAGTTGTATACATGAGTGGTGGGGGGAATCCTAGGGAGATCGTATCTTCATCTAAACGGTAAAAGTAAGCTGCTTCCTGCTTCTCCCCCTCTTCAACAATGTGGGTGGTATTAATTGTTCTTTTCGTGTCTTTAACCCAAATGAAACACCAGAGTGCTACAACAATGGAGTTGGAGATCTGGTTGGAGGTAGCAGAAGGACATAGTATGACTTTCTGTTCCTTGCCCATGCTGTCTCTCTTGGAGGCAATAAACACATAGTAAGCAGACATCAAGAGAGAGCGATACAGAAAAGAAAGATAAAGACATGGAAGAGAAAAATAGGGCTAGACTTAAAAAAGAGAGAGAAACAAAGAAGGGCTAAGTAACTATTTGATACAGGATGGAAATGCAGGCCTGGAGAATAGGCAGTGCTTTACGAATAAAGCATTTGGGAGGAACGCTTTCATAGTCAATGTGGCTTTCTCAAGGGTACCCAGTCATTAGCTGCTTGGCAGCACCAAGCAGCCAAAGATAGAACAATGAATCCAAACAGGAACTAAAGTTTTGTTTGACATTACCTCTAGCAAGAAGTAGTCAAATGGAAATCAATAAAAGTGTATGCTATTATAATCCCTGAAGCCTTTTCTGCAGTGTTGTTTGCTTAATGGTTTCAAAGCAATCCAAATTGATAATTCTTAAAACCTGTATTTCACTGCCACTTACATTTTTGACATAGCTTTCTACCAGATAAGTTTATTCGATTTCTTTCTTAATGTTGGTCTTCCAGAATCATTACGACACCCTCCCTGAATGCTCTGCCTGGACTGCTCCCTCTTTCATTCCCCCAAGCACCTGGAACTGGCCTCTATTTTTGCACATAGTGTCCTGCCTTGCAATCATCTGTTTCACCAAGGTGAGTTCTTGTGACATTATCAATATGAGGACATAGGTTATTCCTGACTGCACTCCCCCTCAGGGGATGAACAACTGACAATGATTCAGGAATAAGACACCACTGAGAGAATCCTACAACAAAGAGTGCGGCTGAAACACAGAGACCATGACAGACTATAATAGAAAGTTGAGAGAACTGGCTAAACGTTGACCGCATTGCCCTTCCCCCATGCCAACACAGCATAACAGGGAAATGTCTCCACTGAGCTCTAGTTTCCTCCAAGAGGAAACCAAGAACCCAAGGGGGACAACTGGCCTCAGGAGGATGTGCTGGACTCATTGATGGAGAATCTGACTACGAAGGAGAATGGGGGAAGGGTTTGCAACAACCATCACACAGACCTAAAGAGACCAAATTTATATCTGCAGTTCTTAAGTATTAATCCCAATTAGAGATTTTGCTCATCTGTAGAACCAAGTTGAGGGTGCATTCTGTTCAGGGAACTCTGCAGAGAGCAGATCTGGCTGATTCAGACCCTCAAGCAAGAAGTTTCACTGGCTCCAGAACCCAGTTTTCCCATGCCCAGGCAAAGTGGTATGTCAAATCGCCACCCACTGTGAAGAGTGCCTTTTAGCACCATCTGACTAAAAGAGTTAATAAAAACTCCTTAGAGCTGTGCAGCCCAGTGGTTCTTGAGCTGAGAGGCAAGTGAGCAGAACTGTTTGTCCCAGAGCAAAGCCATTACCAGGCATGGAGTGTTCCCATGTTATGCACAGGCAGGGAGATTAATTCATAGCCAAGACTGAGGGTAGGTCCCTGCCCCTCCCACCAGAAGGTGTATTTTGGAAATTGAGAATTGCCTAGAGAGGACTTTCCCCTTCCAGCCTAGGCAAAGGATCTGAGACAGCCCCACCAGCTGTGGAAAGTATTTTCCAGCTCCATCTGACCTGTAGGGCTGGAGACAATTCCTGGAAGTTGTGTAGCCCAACGGCTCTCAAGCTGAGTGATGGATAAGCAGAGCTGATGGTTTGCAGAGCAAAGCAAGAGGCCTTATTTTGTCAGGAAACTTGGAGTATGGGTCAGCTTGAACTAAGACAACAAAAAGCTTAACCTGCTTTAGAGCTGTTCCTTCCACTGCACCTGGGAAGGAAACCTAATTCATAGCCCTGCTCACTGCTTAATACAGCCTCCAGCCTGTCCAACCAAGAACCCTAACCAGAGATCACAGGAAGCTTCATAGATCATTCAACAACCCTATGTACAGTGGCACTTGAACAGAGACTAGAGCTCATGGCTTCCCTCACCCGCAGAGCAAAACCAGTGGCCTCACCTGACCAAGGAATTTAATGCACAGTCTAGACTGGGTCCACAGTGAAATGTATAGACCCTTGGTTTTGTTTTGGTGCCCTGCCAGGGCAGAAAAGTTAATTCATACTCTCATCTACTACTGAATATCGTACCCAGTCCCAACATCTAATAAACCTGACCAGAGAATCTAGGCAATCATGGAGCCCATCTTAAAGCCTCACTTGTATAGGGAACCAAGCCAATGGTCCTATCTAACTGTTTTCAGCCAGTGGCATGACCACCATCTCTATCCTCAGACCTCAAACTGTTGCCTTGCCCAAAAATAGACCATAGGAGCAGGCCCCAGCTGCCCAAAGACATCAACAGCAGACATTCACAGAAACCCAAGTTGAGCTGATAGATGAAGAACTGTCTCTGCCACTGCAAACCTATAAAATTCTGGAAGAGGAGCTTGATTATTCAGATTTGCAGATACCAACATAAGGAATCAAGGATCATGAAAAATTGGATAAAGATGACACCACCAAAGGAAACTAATAAAGCTGCAAAAACTGACCCAAAAGGAATGGACATCTATAAACTGTCAGAAAATTAATTCAGAATAATTCTCAAAAAAGTTTAGGGAACCACAAGAAAACACAAACAGACAACTAAACAAAATTAGGAAAACAATGCATGAAGAATGAGTTCAACAAGGAAATACAAATCATCAAAATAAACAGAAACTTTAGAGTTGAATAATATAATAACTGAACTGAAGAACTCAGTAGAGTTTTAAAAGTAGACGTGAGCATGCAGAAGAAAGAATCAGTGACCTGGAGGAGAGGTTATGGGAAATAACCAACTCAGAAGAGCAGAGAAAGAGAATGAAAAAGAAATAAAGAAAGCCTATGGGGATTATGAGACACAATTAAAAGAAACAATGTTTGCATTTTGGGAATTCCAGGAGGAAAAGAAAAAGAGAAAGGGACAGAAAGTATATTTGACACAATAATAGCTAAAAACTTCTTGAACCTAAGAAGAGAAATGAATATTCAGATCCAGGAGGTCCCAAAACTCCCAAATAGGTTGAACCCAAATAGGACCAGACTGAGACATGTTGTAATTAAATTGTCAAAATTGAAAGACAAAAACCAAAATTTTAAGAGCAGTAAGAGAATAGAGAAAAGTTACATTTAACTTATATGTTAAATGTAAGGCCTAAAACTATGAAACTCCTAAAAGAAAACAGGAATAAAGCTTCTTGACATAGTTCTTGGTAATATTTTTTGGACGTGACACCTACAATACAAGCAATAAAATAAAAAAATAAGCAAACTAAAAATATTCTGAACGACAAAAGAAACCATCAACAAAGTTAAAAGACAATCTACAGAATGAGAAAAAAAATGCAAATCATTAACCCCGATAAAGGGTTATATTCAAAATAAATAACTCATACAACTCAAGGACAAAAAACAACCCAATTTAAAAGATGCATAAAAGGCCTGAAGAAACATTTCTCCAAAGAATATATATGAAAGGCCAATAGCTACATGAAAAGTTCCTTAACATTACTAGTCATTAGGAAAATGCAAAATAAAACCATGATGAGATAGCACTTTGTGCCTATTGGATTGGCCATCATCAAAAAGATAGAAGCTAACAAATACTGGCATAGATGTAGTGGGAAAGGAACTCTTGTGTGCTGTTGGTAAGACTGTAATTGGTTTAGCCACTATGGAAAAGAGGATGAAGGATTCACAAAAAAATAAAAATAGACTACCACATAATCTAGCAATTCTGCTTCTAGTAATTAACAAAAACATTAATTCAAAAAGATATCTGCACCCCATGTCATAGCGGCATTATTTTCTATAGCCAAGAAATGAAAAAACCTAATTGTCCATCTGTCCATTGTTAGATAGATGAAAGGATAAAGCAGACATGTTTTATCTATATATCTATATCTATATCATCTATATCTATCTACATCTATAGATATAGATACATAATTCAGTAATGAAAACTGAGGAAATCCTACAACTCACGACAGCATGAATAGACCCTGAAGGCGTTCTGCTAAGTGAAATAAGTCAGATAGAAAAAGACAAAGACTATATGACCTCACTTATACGTAGAATCATAAATCAATCAATTAACCAACCACTGATTAACCAACCACCAACCAGCTGACCAACTGACCAACCAACCAAACTCATATGAAACGAGATCATACTTATGGTATCAGAGGTGGAGGGTAAGGAAGGGACATTTGAAGGAAGGTGGTCAAAAAGTAACAAACTTCCAGTTATAAGATAGTCCTAAGGATGGAATGTACAACATGATGTCTACAGCTAACACAGTTGTATGACATATAGAAAAGTTAAGAGAACAAATCCTAAGAATTCTCATCCTAAGAAGAAAATCTTTTTCTTTCTTTTCTTTGTTTTGTATCAAATAAAAAGATGAATATTAGCTGAATCTATTGTGGTAATCATTTCACAATACACGTAAAGCAGGCAATTGTGTTGTATACCTTAAACTTACACAGTGATGTACGTCAATTATTTCTCAGTAAACCTAGAAAAATAGTGAGTCCTTATGGATAAGGTCTGAGTCTTACTATGCTTTTTATCCTTATGAATAGATACAGTTAAGCGTTCAATCTATGTAGGGTTTTCTTTCTCAAGGTTAGTCAACATTTCAATGTTGTTGTTTCCTAAAAAACAGCATAAAGAAATATTCAATATAATTTTCCAGGGCACCTACATGTTCCCCTGATTTTTTTGTTCCCTACTCTCCCACTGTGGCTGTCCATTTTATAGCTCTTTATGTTACATTTTAGTTACCATGGGCAAGTAAGAAATGAATTGAATTTTAACTGTGATGAACTGCTAGTGACAGAATAAAAGGTCATTTTAAAGTTAAATGCTAATATTATCTTTTCTCATTATTGGGCACATTAGGTTGTCTAAATTTTTGTCTAAGATGTTTATCATTATTAGTTATTCAAAAACAATGCACAGCTATTCACTCTACAACTGATGAGACAGTAAATCTTCTAATGAAAAGGCTTCAAGCCTGACCATTAAAAAGATACTTAGTTTGAACTCCATTAGCAGTAATGAATGTGTTCTTTGACACATGTAACTTTCAAACCATACTCATATTTCACAAGCTAAGCAATTGGACACATTGGTCACAGAGACTGAAATATACTGTCTGCCAGTTTAACCTATGAAGATGAAATAAAAATACTACTTACTATTTGGTTTATTGAAGACATATGGAGGCTATTTACTTTAAAAATATTTTAGCATAATTAATTCTCAGTTTATATTAGCATGTATACATGTTAACATTAGATATTATTAACTGGCCATCTATGTTTGCTAAACAAAGAGCTTCATGTTTTATAAATATTATTACTAAATCTCAAAACTTCTGCAAAGAGGTCTAGGAGTTGTTAAGAGCTGCATTTTTTTTTTCATTTTCCATTTATAGACTGAGAAACTGAGATTCAGGAGTAGGAAGTGACCTGCTCAAGGACATTTACTAGTCATGCTTCCTTCTACTGGAGTTAAAACCTTGACTTCAATGCCAATAATTCTCCCGCTGCAGCCATGGGCCTAATTTCTTCTTTGTTGGCTAAGAAAGGTCCTTATGATCTTCTAGGGCAAGGGCTCTGGAATGCTGATGTATCCTTATCTGCAGAACATGAAGGAGCTTGGGCCAAGGGGGATTGTGTGGTAGGAGAAGGCAAGAGGTGTGAATTTACCTTGGTGGTGACAGAAAGCGGGGTTGGGGGAGGTTGCTCACAGTCTGTGTGGTGAGTGGAGAGAGGGTTGAACTTGGCACCCTGAGCACAGCCACACTTTAGGGACATACAACAAACAAACAAACAAACAAAAACAGCTGACTTCGACTAGACACAGATGAATGGATTCAGAAAGCTGATAATTAAAAGCTAAAGTTACTATGACGTTAGACTGCAGTTAATATTGATATGTCCACCATGTGGAGATTATAGTCTTCATTCTCTTATGTTTTATGGTACAGAAATAAAGGAGAGTTTTAGCCAGTGTACAATATTGTTTATCTTGTTTAGGAAAAACGGACAAGATAAAGAGGATATTAAGAGGCCATTGAGAGTTGACCATGATGTGTTCTTGATGCTGTGGCTCAGCAAAGGGAGGCACCTGCACAGCTCAAGTTTGGATGCAAGTTTCACTGGACCTCCATGCTCCACACCAGTGCCAAGGTGTGGGTTATAGGAGTATTGTAGTAGGGGAAATGCTATTAGAAATTTTTTTATAATATTTTGGGATTGTGGGGCACCTAGATGGCTCAGTTGGTTAAGTGTCCAACTCTTGATTTTGGCTCAGGTCATGATCTCATGGTTCAGATAGAGCCCCAAGTCTGGATCTACGCTGACAGCACAGAGCCTGTTTGTGATTCTCTGTCTCCCCCTCTCTCTGCCCCTCCTTGGCTCACACACGTGTGCACACTCTCATATGAGCACTCTCTCAAAATAAATAAATAAGCATTTAAACAAACAAAATGTTTGGGGATTCCTTTCCTCTTTTAAGGCTCAAGGAAATAATTTTCTGTACATTTCCTATGTCTTCATAATTAAGGAAGGGCTTCTGTTTCACTTCAACTATAATTTGGATACAAGGGGACCCATATATTTTTACAATTGTTCAAATATAATACTGCTCAATTCTGGAGAGTGAGAACAATTTTTCAAGACTAATCCCCAAAGAAAACCAATAGCCAGTATTTACCAGCAAAGTTGTTGTTGGCTGGTTGAGGGGAGGGGGACAAGGACAGGTGGGAGGTTCTTGACCCTCTCAGCATCAATTATACTTTTCCATTTCCTCATATCTCCCACCTAATCACCACTGTCTCCTCTCCTGAAGCAAGCCTTTGTCCAGAAAGGCAGCATATGTTACACAAAGATGCTATGACTTGCTTTTTATTTTATCTCTCTGAAGTTTGAGTAAGTAACAAGAGGAACCGTAACCATGGATACAATGACAAGCAAATGCAGAGAATGTGAAGTGGAAACGACAGGGACTCAGGGATGTGATGAACATGCACTTGCAGAGTCTATGATCATCAGATGGAGACCTGGGTCTCACCAGAAATGCACTCTGTGCTTTAGAAAAGCAGACTTCAGAAACTTCAAAGAAAGGGCTTCTGAATGCAGGTGGTAGATTTAACCGTGCTTCTGATCTGTTCCCTCCATAAACCCCATTTAAGTGACAGTAAACAGATTTTTTGTAACTAGACACAAACCCACAAGGATGGAGGCAATAGAGAAGAATAAACACCAACAAACTTTTAGAAACTGCGAAGAAATATGCAAGTTCTAACTAACCTGACAAGAAAAATAAAACAAAGCAAACCAAAACTGTAAAGCCAAACTCTAAATCAGCAATGATTGGGAAGAGCCAAGCAACAACTCAATATGTACATGCAGTTTTCAGGTGGCTCAGGAACTGGGAGCATCAGGTACCACAGGATACCAGCGAGGAAGAGTTAACCTACTGAGAATTGATTGAAAGCTTTTAGAGAAACTGGACTCAGAATATTTTTCAGTGCCTATCTGACCATTTGCCCATGTCTTGTCAGACACAGATGCTTCATTCTTTGGAGAGGTTACAACTGAGGTTTTATAGGCTTTGGCAGCCCCCCGTGATTAAGGGTGGGGATACCATTCCAAAACAAAGAAAATAAACATATGCTGGAAGGTGAATGTTCTATTCCACTCCCAGTCCCACTTGTCTTTTCTGCTCTTGGGCTCCAAAATCATTGGCTGGCCATCATCCCTGCAAGCAAAAGATCAGAAGATTCTTCTCTGTGAGAATCTAACAAGCTCATGTAGAAATATTTCATCATATTTTAGTGCTTCTCCAACAAAATGGCCCACCATGTCAACAAATGACCTTCAGTGATATCTGTATTTACAACCAGCACCCATAGGCTCAAAGTTGCCAGTTGAGCTTGTACTCCTTCACTCTTTAACGGCACAGAGAAGCAAAGATTACTGAACTTGTGAGAAAAGTCTGCTAACATGAGTTACAGAAACCAAAAGAAATGAAAAGATAAAGAATCTTGGAAGGAAACCGATGCCACGGAGGAGGAAAAAAATCTTCAAAACTTTGTTATTAATAACATCATAGAAATAAAGATATTTCATCCAAGAAAGAAGTGGACATATTAAAGGACATATTCAGGGGGGAAAAAGAAGAGCTCTGGAAAATAACATGAGGAAAGAAATTGAAAATTGAATAAAAGGTTAGAGAAAAAATGGAAAAAATCTCCCAGAGTGTAAAGTGAAAAGATGGAGATAAAAACAGGGGGAACAAATGAAATTAGAAAAGCAGTTAGGAAAACCCAGTATCCAAAAAGTAGAAGTGCTACCAAGAGAGAAAAGGAAAACAAAATTGTAAATGACATAATTCAGGAAAATTTCCCTGAACTTAAGGACATAGGTTGCAAGATTAAAAGATCCCATTGAGATCCTAGAATAATTAAAGAAATGCAACTCACATTAAGGAATGTTGTTTCAGTATCTCAGAGCAATGGTGTAGCACTGAGTGTGGTACAAACATCCAGAGAGGGAAATGGTTATTGAAAAGGGAAAGGGATCAAAATGGCTTCAAATTTCTTAATAGCAAAGGTTGGTGAATTGAAAGGCAATTGAAAATTGAAGGTAATTGAAAATTGCATCCAAAATATTGATAGAAAATGATTTTCAGTCTAGAACTGTATGTCCAAACTGTCAATTAAATGGTATAGAGGAATAGAGACATTTTTAGGTAGACATGATCTCAAGATATTTACCTCCCTTTCCCATAAAATTATTTTAAGATATGCTCCACAAAAAGAAAGAGAAAGGAAACCAACACATAGTAAGATACTAGGTAAACCGAAACAGTCGCATAAACCCTGGTGAGAAATTAAAATATCCTCCTCTAGGGTGATGGTAGAAGGGAATCTCAGAATGACAGGTATGTACTAAGCAAGGACAACTTGGTCTGAAGCAGTGTGGCTCAAAGTAAATACACTGAGGCCATTAACACCATATTCTCTGCCATTTTGTTGACTTTAAAAAAAATGTTTGTTTATTTTTGAGAGAGAGAGACAAAGTGTGAGCAGGGGAAGGGAGAGAGAGGGAAACACAGAATCCAAAGCAGGCTCCAGGCTCTGAGCTGTCATCACAGAGTATGACGCTGGGCTCGGACTCATGAACTGCCAGATCATGACCTGAGCCGAAGTCAGATGATTAACCGACTGAGGAACCCAGGCACCCTTGCTGCCTTTTCGTTTGAATGAAACTACAAGAAAATGTGCTCCAATTGGAGAGAGAGGCAGCGGGGGGGGAGGGGGACCTAGAAAGACAAATAAGATCTATCATACGGGTAAATAGATAAAACAACTAGGAGAAAAGTATAGAGTTCTTAGGAGAGCAGCAAGAAAAGTTCCATAATAAGAGTCATTTAGTAAGACTAAAGAGTAGAGAAATCAGATAGAAGAAGAGGTCTCTAGAAGGAAAGATTCCAGGGGTGCCTAGGTGGCTCAGTAGGTTGAGTGTGGTTCAGGTCATGTTCTCAGGGTTTGTGAGTTCAAGCCCTGCATCAGACTTTGTGCTGACAACTCAGAGCCTGGAGCCTGCTTCAGATTCCGTATTTCTCTCTCTCTCTTTCTGCCCCTCTCCACCCATGATCTGTCTCTTTCTCTGTCAGAAATAAATAAACATAAAAAAAAGAGAAAAGATTCTTTAAAAATGTTGGAATTATTAGGTTACATTATGTAATTAATCTTTTGAAAAATACTTAGAAGCTGTTTGAAGATGTGGAAAAAATCATAGAAAGCTATGCAAATTAAAAAAAGATTTCTATTAGCTTTAGGAAAAAGCAGTAAATGAAAAGTAATAACAGCACACAATAATATGTGAATTATACATTCAAAAACATAGTAAAGTAAAACAACACTGATTAAACAAAAACTGTCACTCAACCATACAGAAAGGCAGAGGGAGGGGAAGCAAGGGTGATGGAGATCAGACAATTAAATCCTCCTCTGTTATAATAATAAGTCAATGGATAATATCTAAGATCAAAAGGAACTGTATAACCTTGCAAATAAATAAATAAATAAATAAATAAATAAATAAATAAAATATATAGATAAATGCCTAAATGTCAGATGAAACAGCTAAGAGTCCAAAGTTGCCACCTCCGGAGAGACGACTTGGGAGACCAGGGTGGGAGGGTATACTGGGAAAACAAACAAACAAACAAACAAGCCTTGTTAACATAATCGGGATATGCTACAGACAATTCATACCAGCTTCACCCAAGTTAATTGTTCTCATCTGGTCCCTACTCCCAGTCCAGTAATGTAATGCTGGTTGCTTCAATTAGCCATGGTGGGAGTGTTGACACTGGAGAATTCAGGAAATGCCTCACATCTTTATTCCCACCTCCAACACCCCCAACACACACCCCCTAGAGGGAACTGGTCATTAAGCGTTTAAGTGTAGTCTATTGACTATACGCCTACTTGACTTTTATTCATAAATTCGTAAAACATGTGTAGCTCAGCTAATAGTAACTAATGAGTAATTTTATAATAATAAAACATTAAAACATTCCAGGAAAATATTTTTATGACCCTATATTCTAAGAGTCTTAAGAACATTGATAACTCAAGAAGACTTGAAGATGATACAAGTTATGCTAATATAATCACACATTATTCCAGTGAGGAAGAAAAAAAAGGCACTTAAATTAATGCAAATGACAGGGAGCTTTAGATTCAACTCAGAAGGTTTAATGATCTATACAAATGTTGGAAAAAGGGCTACAAGATCATGGCTGATTATGTGAAAGATCCACACTGTCAAGAGAACAAAACGAGTTTAAAAGAAGCTCAGGCTTACTCACAAATTTAAGTTAAACACGAATCTTTTTAAACCTGTTTATGAAGTAGGAAAATAAACAGAAGAAGAGTAGGATGTCTTTTTTGAGATGACACGTGTTAGCATTCGATGGAAAAGAGAACAAAACCGTTCAGCTCCACTGTTAACTGCAGTAGCCTTTATGGGGGGAAAGGTCAGATCACCACTTTGGGGATGTTCAGTGCATCTTGCAGAAGCGAAGACGTGAGTGATACTCGGATGTTGTGCTTTGCAACCTGGGACTGGGCATAGGCGCTTCCATCCAAACTCTAAAATGAACACTGTGTCTAACACGTAGGCTGTCAGAGAAAATCTCCAACTTTTCCACTGGCCTTTCTCCTCTACTCAGTTCCCTCCTTATCAATTACCTGGATTTCATTAGTCTGTCACATGAGTCATCCCCCTGAGCTGGGATCAGTGTTTTGGCAAGTAGCCCAATTATGGTGATTCAGACAACAAACAGAGAAACAAAAACAGGTGAAATGGTCAAAGAGTAAATAAATGCAATTGTGTTTCTGTCTAATGAATGAGCGGAAGATATCGTAGTCTGGGACAATAAAGTTGAATTATTAAAAATACATCTTTAGATTCCATAATTCACACTCCCAGTTAATGAATCTCAAACATGTCCCCATTCTGACTGCAAAACTTCAACAATATTTAACACTTTAGCAACATTTAAAGTGCATTTATTTCCTTTCTGTGTAAGAATCCTCATTTAAAAACAATTTCAGCCTGGTCATTATTGTTAAAAAATTCTCTCATAGTGATAGTATCCTGTTTTTCTCTGAAAAGAATATTTGAGACAATTGCCTTCCTATGTTATGAACTCAATATGGAAACATGCCCCTGAAAGTCATGGAATAGAACAATTATCCTTTGTCTTTACAGCTTAAGTCAATCATATACCGATTCCAAAATGTATTCTGGTGAGACTATGGGTAAGTCATAGGTTCGGTCTTCTGTGTTTCAACAAAGCCATTTTACAGTTGGGAACTATCACTGCTTACAATGATAAGACACATGCCCATTTTTTAAAAGATCTATTTTTGTGTATATTACTTTTGCTCACTGAACCATTTAAATTTTTGCTGATTATACAATAATTTGAAGCTTTTCACAAATACATTTTTTCTTACCATGACTCCAAGCTATAAAGGAGTAATTTACATTTCTAGTGACTTGGCTCACCCTGGGTCTCCTGAAAGAGAGCTGGTGTAGCATGGAAAATAGACTCAAAGACGGCGAGCTGAAGGAAGCTCTGGATACCGCAGTTGTTATCACGCTTTGTTATAACTGTATTAAGGTAGTGTTTGTCTCAGTCCACTTGGGCTGCTATAACAAAGTTACCATAAACTGGGTGGCTTATTAACAGTGGATTTTTTTCTCACTGTTCTGGAGCCTAGGATGTCCAAGATCAAGTCACTGGGAATTTCAGTGTCTGATGAGAGCCCACATTCTGGTTCCTAGATGGCACCTCCTTGTTGTGTGCTCACATGGTGGAAGGGGGTAAGGGAACTCTTGCACTTCTTTTTTTATAAGAGTGCTAATCCCATTTTGAGGGCAACACCTCACGTCCTAATTACCTCCCAGATGCCATACCTCAACACACCATCACTTTGGGGATCAGGTTTTTAACATATTTAACTTGGTGGGGAGGGGAGCACAAGCATTCAATCTATCATGTTGTTCTGCAAACAAAGAACTTTATGAGGACAGGGATGTAAATAGCTGTGCTAACGTCCTTTCTGTTAACTGGTTACATGAAGAAGTATACTAGTACTATATTTCCATGTTATACAGCATGAAGATAAGACAGAAATGTAAGCTTGGTCTTCAAGGGGCTCATGATCAACTTCAAAACTCCTAGAACCATTAGAAAATGTTTATTACGCACACAATATGACTAAGTGTAAGGGATAGGATATTTAAGGAAAAAGAATCCTAAGTAAAATTTTTATGCTTGAGGAAAACCAGCTGCCAAGCTTGACCAAACTGAACTTAATTATTCTTATGGGTCACTCTCAACTAATTCCAATCTTTTAGTCTAGTAAGAATATTTTCTGCAGAGAAAATGACTTTATCTTAGCAACACAATTACATTATTAAGTTTTTTAAGAAATTCTCAGTTCATTAAGAAGGAGACAAAGACAAATATCACTGATTTGAAATTGTTAGTTCAGAATCACATAGTATGAAATTGAAAGCATGCATTGAGTGAAAATTATAAATATGCTAACTACTAAGTGGACAAAATTATTTGCCTTTAAAATAGTAGTTTCTGCTCACTTAATAAGCATTAGGAAATAATGTCACAACGGTCCAAAATGCTCTGTTACAGGTTGTGTGGTTATGTTATAAATGTTACATAAGCCTATATTATGTGGAGACTAGGCAATGTCTTATGAAAAATTTAATGGTACAGATGGGAAACCAACATAAAAGGCACTTCTGAGAGGAAGCAGAAGGTGGAGAGAAAAACAAGACCCCGAGTTGGAAAAATCTAGTCAATATGCTAGTTTCACATCTTACTAGCTATGTAAATTTCATCAAGGTTCTCAACCATTCCAAATTTCAGATTCCTCCTCCTTCCTTCCTTTCATCCTTCTTTTCTCCCTCCCTCCCTCTCATTTTTCTTTCTTTCTTTCTTTCTTTCTTTCTTTCTTTCTTTCTTTCTTTCTTCTTCTTTCCATTCTTTTGTTCTTTCAATTTCTTATCTATAAAATGGGACAACTCTTCTGAACCACATGACTTTTGGTGAGAATGAAGTAACAAATAAAACACCTGCCATAATGTTCAGAACACTGTAGTCACTTGGGGTTAGTTATCCTTCCTCACTTAATGTTAGTGACTTGTCTTGTGGAATTTAACAAAGCCATATGCACATACTTGACTAGAGAACTTAAGAGTTTTTATTAATTTCTCATTATTTCTCCATAGAATGGGATGTTTAGAATTGGACAGAAAACAAATGCACTTAATATTTTTTTTTCAATTGAGAGACTACTTGTCTAAGAGAAATAAAAATCCAGATCCAGTTAGGGATTATATATCATAATACATGAGGATTTATTCTGATCATTCACTCTTTAGTATTCACCTCAATGCATATACATTATTTTGTAACACATGTACTTTATTTCTACAAATAGTGCTTTCTTTATCCATTTTTTGATTGTTTTGAGTTTATGAAAGCTATGAACCTTGACAGAAAAACCCAAATATATTTATTCTCAAAGATATTATAACAATAGTTAACAAACTCAAGTTCTTACTATGTATCAGGCTATGATGCATACAGAATAATGACTCTGCCAAAGATGTCCATGTCCTAATCCTTGGTATTGGTAAATATGTTAAATACAGAGCAGTTGGGAATTATGGTTGCAGATGGCATTAAGGTTGCTAATAAGCTGACCTTAAAATTAGGAAGGGGTTATCCTGGACTATCTGGGTGGGCCCAATGTAATAACAAGGGTCTTTTAAATGTGGAGGAGGGAGGCAAAAGAGTTACTATTGAAGTAATGTAATATAAGAGAGACAAGACCAGCCATTGCTGGCTCTGAAGATGGGAAGAGACCGGGAGCCAAGGAATGTCAGCAGCAACTAGCAGCTAGAAAAAGGCAAGGAAACAGATTCTTCAGAAAGCCTCTAGCAAGGAATAAAGCCCTGCTGATGTTAGTCCAGGGAGACATATTTCTGACTTCTGAACCACAGAGCTTTAAAGTAATAAATTTGTGTTGCTTAAAGTTACTAAATTTGTGATAATTTGTTACAGTAGTAAATGAAATCTAATATACAAGCACTCTTCTAAAATGTTTTCTGTTTATCAAGTCATCTCATTTTAAAAATAGTCATAACTTAGGTATTAGTATTATGCTTTTTCTTTTATGGTTAAAAAAAAAGAGCTGAATGCATGGAAAAGTCAAGTAGCTTGCCAGAGTTGGAAAGGACTGGATCCTAGGGGATTTGAACTTGTTCTTTGGCTCTATAACCTTCATTCTTAAAACATTTTAAAAAGAAACCCAAAAAAACAAAAACAACAACAAAAAACACTTCCTCTCTTGATTTAAATACAGTTTTGGGTGGTCCAGAGTCCCTGATGCTTATCCATAGATGCCAGTGATCTAAAAACTGTTATCTGACAATCATCAAAAGAAATAATTTTTGCCCCCCCCTTAAAGCTTTGGTTATGGTTCAAGAACATCACAGGCATATTAAGATGGGTTAATGTGGGGCATCTGGGTGGCTCAGTCAGTTAAGCATCCGACTTCAGCTCAGGTCATGATCTCACGGTTTGTGAGTTCGAGCCCAATGTCGGACTCTGTGCTGACAGCTCAGAGCCTGGAGCTGTGGATTTTGGATTCTGCGTCTCCCTCTCTCTCTGCTCCTCCCCCACTCATGCTCTATCCCTCTCTGTGTCCCAAAAATAAATAAAAGCTAAAATAAATAAAAATTTAAAAAGATGGATTAATGTAAAATCATTTTATCATAAATGAATTAGTAAAATAGCAATTTAGCAGCAATATTTAGAGAAAGCAGATTTGGGGGAAAGAGTGGGTATTGTATATGCTTCTCCCTTACCTTGCCTCTGTCTCTCTTTCTGGTTCTCTTTCTCTCTCTTTGTCTCTGTCTCTCTCTCTTTTTCTCTCATGCACATAATATACATTTTCCCAAGAGGAATTAATATGTAAATGAAACAAAGCAATGCCCTCACTAGGGAAACAGACCAAAGAAAGTCTGTCGTAGGAAGGTGAAAGTCAAGGTCAGTCAGTTCAGTTTGATTAGAGCCTGTTGTGTCTGAGATGGTTGCAGACTGCACCTTCTACCATTCTCCCAGGCTTCACCTGCCTCTTGCATAGAGTCTGCACCTATCTTCTGACACCTGAGTATTTTTATGTCACCAGATTGTGGACAGTCTAAATAAACATAAGTAAAAAAAAAACTCAAATATTTATGAGTCTTTTATTTATATTTTCTAATTTTTATTTAAATTCTAGTTAATTCAATATTGCATACGGTGCAATATTGGTTTCAGGAGTAGAATTCAGTGATTCATCACATACAACACCCAGTGCTCACAACAAGCACCCTTCTTAGTATCCATCACCTACTTAAGGCATCTCCCACCCACCTCCCTTCACCAACCCTCAGTTTGTTCTCTATTATTAAGAGTCTCTTGGGGTGCCTGGGTGGCTCAGTCGGTTAAGCGTCCGACTTCGGCCAGGTCACGATCTCGCAGTCTGTGAGTTCCAGCCCCGCGTCGGGCTCTGTGCTGATGGCTCAGAGCCTGGAGCCTGTTTCAGATTCTGTGTCTTCCTCTCTCTCTGCCCCTCCCCCGTTCATGCTCCGTCTCTCTCTGTCTCAAAAATAAATAAACGTTAAAAAAATTTTTTTAATAAAAAAAGAGTCTCTTACGGTTTGTTTCCCTCTCTCTTTTTTTTCCCCTTCCCCTATGTTCATCTATTCTGTTTCTTAAATTCCATTTATGAGTGAAATCACATGGTATTTTCTTTTCTCTGACTGGTGTATTTCATTTGGCGTAATACTATCCACATCATTGCAAATGGCAAGATTTCATTCTTTTGATGGCTAAGTAATATTCCATTATTTATAGCCCACATCTTCTTTATGCATTCATCAGCATAATTTGGGCTCTTTCCATAGTTATTTCCACAGGCTATTGTTAATAATGCTGCTATAAACATTGGGATGCTCGTACCCCTTCAAATCTGTATTTTTGTATCCTTTGGGTAAATACCTAGTAGTGAAATGGTTGGGTTTTAGGAAGAGTCTATCAGACAGCCAAACATTTTCATTAAAGACATAGTACCAAAAAAATTTTTAAAGAGAGAAAAAATAAGTCATTAATTTTGTGCTACTCCCCCTCCTTTAGTAATCTTTTTACCTCCCCACTTTTGAGTCTTCAATGCCATTGCCCATCTTCATGAAAGATGAACCTTCTTTCTTTTGCATAACATTTCAGAAATGCTTTAAATAAAAAGTATACAAAGTAAATAAGAAATAAATAATATCTAAATGTGCTATTTAAAATATTATTTTTATTTTGCTGGACCTATGTGTACATACTTTATTGGACATAGCACATACTGTGCTAAAATAAAATACAGAAATAGGAAATGGTTAACTGTACCAAAAATTAGTTTTAAGTTCTATTCCAGGCATTTAAATTCCCATGTGATGGCAGAAACCTCTTGTGACTGGTGAGCACACCCAGTTACCTATTTGGCAGCCCTGCGTCCTGGATGGAAACCAGTGCACTTTGCTGGTAAACTGAGTTACCACTATCCTTCACTGGACAGAGACAACATGCTTTTCTGTCTGTAAGAGTATTTTATTAACATCATTTCTCTGCACTACAAGTCAGTGACACGTGTTAACTAAGTCAGTTGGCAAACATTATTATGCTTTTTAAAAAGGATGTTTCTTTTTTTTTTCAACGGTTATTTTTTATTTTTGGGACAGAGAGAGACAGAGCATGAACGGGGGAGGGGCAGAGAGAGAGGGAGACACAGAATCAGAAACAGGCTCCAGGCTCTGAGCCATCAGCCCAGAGCCTGACGCGGGGCTCGAACTCACGGACCGCGAGATCGTGACCTGGCTGAAGTCGGACGCTTAACCGACTGTGCCACCCAGGCGCCCCTTAAATAGGATGTTTCTAAATGACAGTTTCATAATAACCTAAAAGTGCAATAACCCAGGCAAGCCCTACACTAAATTATTAAGTAATACAATGTACCATAATTGTAATACTGTCCATTCCACCCATTCTTTTCCACAGATCCTTCTCCAGAGTCCACTTCTTCCCCATACACATATATACATATACTCATGAGAGATGTCAATTTCAAATGCTTTTCAACTTCTTGCCAGTGGAAAATTGCTGTCAGGGAAAAAGGAAATTCTAAATACCTAACTCAGACTACATGAGTTATAATATTTATAATGTAATAGAGTTGTTATTGATTTAAAAATTTTTTAATGTTTATTTATTTTTGAGAGACAGACAGAACATGAGTAAGGGAGGGGCAGAGGGAGAGGGAGACACAGAATCTGAAACAGGCTCCAGGCTCTGAGCTGTCAGCACAGAGCCCAAAGCGGGGTACAAACTCATCAGCTGTGAGATTATGACCTGAGCCGAAGTCAGATGCTTATTCTACTGAGCCACCCAGATGCCCCTAGAGTTATTATTTCTAGTAGTGTTTGTATTTTGCTCTTAAAAAGAAAAAGAAACAAAAAAAAGGAGAGGGGTACCTGAGTGGCTCAGTCGGTTAAGCACCCTGACTCTTGATTTAGGCTCAGGTCATGATCTCATGGTTTGGTCCATGGGATCAAACCCTGCTTCAGGTTCTGTACTGATAGCACAGAGCCTGCTTGGGATTCTCTCTCTTTCTCTGTCCTCTCTCTCTCAAAATAAATAAATAAATATTTTTAAAAAAAGAGAAAAAATGCAAGGGGAGGTCCCAAAGAAATGAATATGTATTGGTGAGATTTCATAAAGCAAATGGCCAGAAGGGCTTGCTTCCCTGTGACTCAGAAATCACACAAATTGAAGTGATCATCTGTTTGTAAAGCATATCTAACCTAAACTGCACAGGTAATATGGGCTCCCTTGTTAGGCCCAACACCTCAAAATTGTAGATTCTGAGCAGGACTGAGTATATGTAGAAAATTTGAAGTACACCACATATTTACTTGATAAGCAAAGCATTATAAAGATACTTCAAAGTAAACAGAAATCATCCATAAGGCGAATAGAAGGGGTTATTTAGCTGGCAGTAAATATAACAAGAGTTAGTTCCAGGCAGAGACTATCTCTTGATTGGACCATATAACAATACATAAAAGTAGGTAATAGTCATGTATACAACACATGGGATCATTTTATGTGCATTTATATAAGAAACATAGTTTCTGAGGCTCCTGGGTGGCTCAGTCAGTTAAACGTCAGACTTCTGCTCAGGTCATGATCTCGTGGTTCATGAGTTTAAGCCTCATGTCAGGCTCTGTGCTGAAGAGCTAAGAGCCTGGAGCCTGCTTTAGATTCTGTGTCTCCTTCTCTCTCTCTGCCTCTCCCCTACTCATTCTTTCTCTCTCTCTCTCTCTCTCTCTCTCTCTCTCTCTCTCTCTCTCAAGAATATATAAACATTAACAAAAATTTTTAAAAAATAAATAAAAAACATTGTTTCTTAACACAGAGAATATGGTTCATCACTTATTGGAAAAGGTCGAAAGGCACATCAACATTATATACTGTAGCAATGTATACTGTTTACATATATTTTGAGACCAAGATAAAATGCATATGAATTTCAAATTAAATTTTGTTTTTATTTTAATCAATAATTCTCACATTTAACTAGGTCACAAGGGGGAAGTCTGTATTAACTGGATAGAGCCTGACAGGAGAAATAATAGAAGTAGTATGTTTTTTTAAACATGTTTTTAAAAGCATTTAACTAAACCTTTTCTCGACTACAACTTGGTTTCTTTAAAGCTTCCTTTATTTCAGGCTAAGGTTTTATGAGCATCTCCCAATTTATACTTATCTTTGTGAGAATAGAAATTGATTTTCTACTATAAGTGTTGCTTACTCTAGGGAATAGACACATTCCAGAAAGAGAGTTGCTGGAATTTTTTTTTTGTAATACTTGCATTTTATTTTCTCTTTGACATTCATTATAAACTTGAAGACTGTATGGCGAATATTACCACAAAGAAAAGTCCACTCAAACTTAGTCTTTGGAAAAAAAAATTTTTTCCTGAGAAAAATTTACTAAATTTAATGTATAATTGCAAATTAGAATTTGGCAGGTATTAATTTTAGCGTGCTGCCTTTCAGGTAACAAAACTGGGTGTTGAAATAAACCAAAGGAGCTAATAGTTGTTGAGGGCCCAGTGTGATTCTATGTGCCATGTGTGATTATATACCTCAAAATGCATGCTTTTTCTTCAGATTGAGATCCTTGGACTAATTGCATCATAATCAGATGGAATGGTATGTTTCAAGGCTGACTGTTAGTCTACAAAATTAGAATCCAAGTCTTTGAGGATGAGGCTGGGAAATCTGCATTTTTAACAAGCAAGTCTGGTTATTTGTTAAGCAGTCCAAAGTTTGAGAAGCACTGATCGACGTTAGTGAGGTCCTCCCTTCCTAGGTAAATTTTTCATAAACTAAGTTATTGAAAAAGACACTGTTTACATAATTTAAGTTCTTATTTTTTAATTTCTTGACTATATGTATAAGAAGAATTTCTGTTGAATTGTAATGGCAGAGCTTGGATCTGTTAAGGAGGGTATATGAATACTACTGACTGAGACATTGCCTCTTTAACTCTTAAGGAAAAGAATTGCTCTTTGGGGGACAGAACAAAAGCTGTAACGCTGAGATCTGCCTTACTGGATTTCCCCCATTTCTCTCAGATGAATGGATCTTCCTAGGCTAAAACCCCAAAGCAAACCACAAAAATGATTCTGAAAGGTAGCTAAATCAAAACACTTTGATAAGCCATCAAAGGCTGATACTGTCTTTTACTAACATTCAGCAGAACACATATTGCTACATACTAGGAACTGATCGCTCAAAAGCCAATTGATGTCACAGTGCTAAAGTGGTTCATGAATTTGAAATGACAACAGATGCTTTGAAAAAGGCAAGCCGGCTGGATTTTGATTGAACATGCTAATTTCCAAAAGAACCATTCCCTAGCTTGATTTTATACAGTGCAACCTGTTAAGACTATTTGGAAATCGCAGGGGCTGGTGATAAAATAATAGTGGGCTCAATTATCCATTATCAGAGGAAAAGAGAGCAGCATTCCCTTTGTCCCTTTGCAGGTTGATTTGAATACACAATACCAGAGGGCGCGGTGAGATGACTCACAGGACAAGTGGCTGCAGCTTTGGGAACTATCAGCGATGAGTAAGTGACAAAATCTGGGGATATGTCCCTGCTAATTTGGTTCTGCATTGAGATTAAAGCTTTAATTTCTACCACTTGAGAAAAGAGAGTTAAACAAACAGCCTCTGTCCTTAAGGCAAGATTAAATTGAATCCTTTATCATGGGGATCCATAGAGGATGAGATTAAGAATTCTCATCAGTTAACTTTAGAAAATGCTTAAATGTAGGATCTCATGGTAGAGAAATGTTTCTTTATAGCCAAGTTCCATTCAGCATCAGAAATCTCAAAGTAGAAATTCAGGACTTTTTGGATTGATTAATAAGTTGATGGCAGTCCTGGACCTCCCTCTGCTCAAGCAGTTTAGAATTTCTCCTGATTAAATCAGCAGTGAGAAGATAGCATCGTTGTACCAGCAACAGTGATGAGTGTCAGCTCCCAAATATTTTCTCTTGTTGTCTGATAGTTCCTCTGTTTAATCTAATTCCTTCGACTCCTCCAGGGGTACAAATTTTGCTTGTGCTTTAGCATTCTTCAGGGCAGGGATTGCAGTGATGTGAATGAGTCATGAACCTGAAGAATGAAATGAAGGGATGGGGCACCTGGGTGGCTCAGTCGGGTAAGCGCCTCTTGATTTCAGCTCAGGTCATGATCTCACAGTTCCTGAGTTTGAGCCCCACATCGTGCTCTGCGCTGACAGCACGGAGCCTACTTGGGATTCTCTTCCTCTCTCTCTGCCCTTTCCCTGCTTGCTCTCTCTCTCTCTCTCTCTCTTTCAAAATGAATAAATACACATTAAGAATGAAATGAAGGGAATTTTTGCCAGAAAACGTGGTAATCAAGATAAATATCTAAAAAATCAAAATAATGAAAAAAATTCCAGAGGAACAAAAATGTTGAAATTTTAAATATAGTCTGTTGTAGTTTGTTTTCTGACCCTGCATTACTGGACAGTAGGAACAGTCATTTCCACTCGTCCTGGCCCCAGAGCCATTGCACCTTCCTTGTCCCCCAGGCCCTCCACTAGGTATATTCATGGGAGTTGACAGTGACATGCAAACAGATAGGGCAACCATGGGGTTTATGTAGGGTATATATTTTTTTATTGTAACGCTTTATTGTTTACCACTTGGTTCAAAACATGAGAAGATACTTGGATAAGTGAATAAAGGGATGCACATTTTTTCTATTTGTCTCCAACATGACACTGTTAGTATCTTAAACTATTTAATATACAATTAACTCAAGGTATCTCATTAGCCACATCTGAATGTTAGAATGATGATACTTAAAATTTCAAATAACTTTCCTGTTTATGTTTTTAAGAAGTGATAGTCCTGCAGTTGAATTGATCCCCCACTATTTAATTTGTATTATGTTCTTTGAAATAGGATTAACCACCCTTTTCACAAATCCAAAATGTGGATTTTGTGTTTTAAACTTAGGGATATTATATCCTGATTGACAAGCAGTCAGAAAGGTTGAAAGAACTAAAGAATTTCATCCCTACTCTGGGCCAAAAGACCCAGCTTAGAAAGCTGCCTGTAGAGGAGCTTAAGAGAGATTTACTGGAAACATTTTTTTTTGGCTTTTAAAGCTCTTTTTAATGGGTAACCTAAATGCCATTTTAGTATAGAGTCTGTAGACTTCTAACGGCCATACCAGAAGTGCCCCTTCTAATTGGCTACTTAGATGGCAAGGTCACATATATCAATCAAGATAGCAGACATTTTGGAAATGTATCACTGGGAAAAGTAAGACTGAAAGAATCATTAAATACTTTTTATAGTTTTCTTTCCAAAAAATATAATAGCAGAAATCTAATCTCAGAATTGTCAGATACTTATTATTTTTCTGATTAATTATAAAGATTTAACCCCTTCCTGATAAAATTTTATCAATTCAAGAAAAGTAATATCAAGTGCTCCTTGCCTCTACTTTAATTGGAATTTTGTTTAGTTTGAAAGGTTTTATAATAAAATATTGAGAATATCTCATCCAATGTGAATATCCCAGAACCTCTGCTTCTTTTGAGGTGCAGTTTGAAAGCCAATGCAATTTTAGATGGCACTTATATCAAGCCTTTACAGGTGACTAAAATTTTGAAGATAAGAGAACTCAATTAAAGATACACTTCTAAGGATTTCTTCCTCCTCCTCCTGTCCCCCTCCTCCTTCTCTTCCTTTCTTCTCTTCTTCTTCCTCCTTTTTCTGGTTTTGATTTGTTGCCATTTGCTGTTAATTGGGATTGACCCACGATATGTCTTAAGTCAACATAACAAGACGGTGAGTACCTTACTCTGACTTTTGAAAACCCATTGGCTATTAGCAAACAATAGAAGAGAGGAAACCAAAGCCACATGTTCCAGGGATGTGCAATAAAGTCACAAGTTTTAAAATGTAATCGTAGGCAATCCCTTCATTGATTGAATCATATGAATGGAGACTTTGAAGTTAAACCCCATGGTTTATTTTGAGGAATAAAGGGTTAAGCTTTAAAGGCATAATATGGAAATTGAGAACAAGGGTATTTCCAACCATTTAAAAGAACACTTTCCTGAAAAGTTGTTTGGGTACCTCCCATTGTATTATATCATATACACAGCTAACTGCATAAATCTCTTTAAGCAGGATTTCATTTTTCCTCTTCAAGAAGTTATGTAGACAATAAATAGAACAGATTGGACTTGTCTAGCAGACATCAGGTAAAAAAAAACCTGAAATTATTTTTAAACTTCTTTGCTAATGTTCAATGTCATGCTCTTGAAGCCATTATGATTTTTTAAGTTGTTGGGATTCGTTCCTGTAAAATATAAAACATACGAATATTTTTAGAGAGTTTATAGATCCATGGTTTTTCTTTTTTCTCAGCAAATAAGAGAGATGGATATACAAGCAAATGTCCTAATGACTAGAAGCAGAAGGAGAGAAAAAGTAAGATAAAGAGAAGTGTGGAGACTATATGAAGAAAAGAGCTGACAGTACAGATGCTTTAACCCATGAATCTTTTATTTTTTTCATATACACCTTGTTATTGAAAATGAATGGCATGAACTTATGTTACCCGAGAACAGTATGGAGTGTGAAACCAGAGGGAGAATTTGCAAATATGTCTTTCTTAAAGAGGATTCTCTTCTCTTACTGGAAATATTATTTAAACACCTACCTACTGCTGACTATCAAATTCAAATGTGTTTTTTATGAACATCTTCACAACCCACCTCAACAAACAGATTCAAGAAAGAATTAAAGGAAAGAATGTGTCTAAGTTTCTCTCCATTAATGAAGGGGAAAGTCAGGCTTTTGTTATTTTTCCAGGGAAGTATAATTCATGTCACTGGAGGAAACTACTGCTAACAGTGTGAGTATTTCATTCTTTTCCTCATTCTCTCTTTCTCTCTCTTTCTCTCTTTACACACACACACACACACACACACACACACACATACACACACCGCAGCATCTAAATAGAATTAATTCCTTACTTTGATTTTCACATTCATTCATTTTTCCCCCTTATGAACAGTAGTCCAGCACCTCCTACCTAGCAAGAAATTCTGATCTGAGAATTGAGGATACCATACTGAAGGAAACATGACTATCACACTCAAGATTTCCTAAGCTTTTTGTAAACAGGGATATAGTATGTTTGGGTGTATGTATGCCTGTGATTATCATCTGCATAGAATAGTTTTTTGCACATAAATGTTCCTTGGTAACTACTAGTGAATTGTTTGTTTCATTGGTTTTATTTATTCATTTATTATGTGTTTTTTTCCAGGGAAAAGGTTAGTGATTATAAAACAAAATACATCGGAGATATTCTTATCCTTAGTAAAAATTCTCAAAATTAAATATTATACCACATATATTTTCTTATTAATTTAATAAATATATATCGAGCCACTATTATGTGTTAAGCACTTACACTTTATAGACTATGATAAAGAACATTTGTGCCCATGCACACCACAGACTCGGTTCTCGGTTCCCTGGAGAAGATGTTATGCTTGATGATTCCATTTTCCTTTCTGAATGCAAACTAAGAATAACATAGAGTGCAGTAGTAATGAATAACCCTGTCAAAGGGCCAAAGAACAATGATGTTAGGTGCTTAAGTATTTTAAGCAGCTGCCAAATACTAGAAAATGTACCCAGCAATTGATTGATCACTTTGTGAAAACAAAAACAAACAAAACCAAAAGTTAAATTAAGGGAAAAAGGTTTTTGCACCTTCAGATATTACCTATCTGAATCTACTCCATTATATGCTCCCTTGCTTATAATTGTAGTGTGGTTATATTTAAGGTTTTACTTATTGCTTTTGGCTTATTTCCCCACTGACAGGTTAATATTGATTCAGAACATGTTAATCTCAATGAATATATTTCATTTCCTTTTTTTCTCTTTTTATAGACAAAATTTGACACCATGTAACAAAAATACTCTTTCCTCCCTCAAAATCTAGGAACAACAGGAGACAGATGGGGGCTAGCCCCTAAAAAATTGTATCAATCAATGCACAGCCATGTAAGGAAACTACATTTTGTCAAGCTGCTGATCATAAGCAGGATTATCTCAGGGGCAGTAGAATTTGGAAACAGACCATATCTTGGCTCTTACCAGTGACAGAGCGAATCCTTTGAGGCTCTGAGCTCATGCTAAGTAATTTCCAATTAACTCATTACAATAAATGAATGTTTTTGTCTTTTTCATATAAGAGCTGAGGCCTTCATGTCATGGCTTCTTTTTACAAGCTTCTGGTTATTTCAGTCCCTTTGTTGGTGTCTTACCTTAGATTTCAAATCTAGCTGTATGTGTTAGACACATCATCAAATATTTTAAAAAATCAATTGGGAATGGCTAATAAATACTTTTAGCAACATAAAATAGCAATTATAAAATTATGTCAATTAAAATTACAGAAATCAAATTAAAAATTACTTTTAACACATTACAGAATTGAGGATCGCCTGGGTGGTTCAGTCTGTTAAGCGTCCAACTTTGGCTCAAGTCATGATCTTACAGTTCATGGTTCAAGCCCAGCATAGGGCTGGTGCTGCCAGCTCCAGGCTTCTGATTCTGTGTCTCCCTCTCTCTCTGCTGCTCCCCTCCCCCCTCTCAAAAATAAACGTTAAAAAAAAAACCAAAACGTTGAAATCTTTGATCTATAATTGCTCTTATATCAACAACAACAACAACAACAACAAAAACCCACAAATGCCCATATAAATAAATGCAATTTTAAAGCAGGAAATTTCTTGTTCTTGCTATATGTCATTCCTGGGTCAGGAAAGGGCTCTGCTTAGCACCACTGCTTCAGACCAGACCTAAGATGGCACAGAAACGATATACCTTTGCCAGCCGTGGCAACACACACACACACACACACACACACACACACACACAAACAAAACAAAACAAACAACAACAACAACAAAAAACAGAGGTCTTTGTTGTGGCTCTCAATGACAAATGCTCTAGCTTGAAAAAGACACAGGTCACTTTGACTCAGAATGCATTCAGCAGGATGGGGCCAACAGCCCCAGCCAACCACAGGCCTCCAGAATTAGGTAGAAGTTTAAAAGTAACAAATATTTGATGAGTGACAATAATGCCGAAGTACACTGCCATTCCCTTCTTCTCTTTATTTTTCTCCATACTATGGTGTCATTTCTAAGTTATATCATTAATTTACTTATTCTACTCACTGTCTATTACCCTCCCCTCCCCATTCCTTACTCAAAGGTAAACTCCATGAGGGACTAAGAAACAGCCATTGTCTACCTTGCTCACCACCATATCCCAGACACCTAGAACAAGATCTGGTATATTATAGTTGCTCATTAAAGACTTATTAGAAGAGTAAGCAATGTATTTTTAAAAATCTATCAAGTTCTTTTTTTATTTTTTTTATCTTATGAATAACCCCAAATGCTAGCAAGTGTGAAATAGGGTGGATATTTGTATAAACAGCTTGCTAATCAGAAATTCAGGTTCACACTTTCTGGAAATCAATTTGGCAATATGTAACAAGAATCTTAAAACATACAGATACTTTGTTAAAAGTGATTTCTCCTATAGGAATCTCTCCTAAAATAATAATCATAAATATGAAAAAAATTTTAGGAAAAAAATGTTCATTTTAGAACCATTTAAATACGAAAGATTGAAAACTAATCTAAATTTCTAATGACAACGTTATGGTCAAATAAATTTACTCTATCTATTTAAATATTTGCCACTCCATGATGAAAAAATACTCATAAAACAATGCATATGTGGCACAAGTTAATATATTTATATATACACTAGCTAAAGAAAAAATTAGCGAGAAAATTCTTGATCGTATGCAGACAGAGCTTCTGTTCCCACTGTAACTTCCAATTGCAAATACTTGGAATGGACTGATAAATTAATCAATCCATAGTAGCAATAGAAAATAAGAGAAAGTAACATTAAAATCCCAACATTTGAGGAAACTTACAAAAAGAAAGCAGATAGGATCTGAGTGCGGAAAGAAGCAGACCCCAAAACACGCACATATGTCAGCTTTCATAGAAGATGGAAACCACTCTGGGTATTCTCGAAGTACAGATGTTGCCTCATAAGAGAGCAGTGAGCCCTGCCTGAGTGACTGAAGAAAAGCACACTGGTTTCTTTTCCTCTCCTTTCTGATTATTAAGCAATTAACAGCAGAATTATTGGATCCCAGACCACAGCGGGGTTTGCTCAAACAAGAATGTTAACTGAGATAAGTTAGGGGTCAATATCCTTCCTGTTACAGCTGTTTCACAGTGGCCCTCACCTCTGCAATTCCTGTAGGAATGTGGAGTTTGGTCACACATTGCGATACTGTTTTGATCAGGACATGGGAAGTAGGAGGTTCCAGAAGCTTTTTCCCCCTTCCTAAAGTAATACCTCTTCCCAGTAAACATGAATGTACTTAGCATCATAGCCTTGAGTGACATAATAAAAATAAAAGGACAGAATTATAAGCATAAAATGTTAAATATACAACAATAAAAAATAGCCCCACTATAAACTCTGGACTTGGGAAATAGACACAGAATGGATCCACAATCTGCTCGGCCCCACTGAGTTTGATGTGAGCCAAGACTCTGTTTATCACCTGACTTTCATAAGCCCCACTTTGACCTGTGCACTACTCTGGTACTTTTGTCATTTCAGTGCTGGTATTTAATGACTCCCCAAACTTCTGGACAAATCCATTTCTCTCATGCACAGTTACACTTGTAAATGACTTCAAGTCCCTCTGCTAAAGTCTTGGAGGAAGATTTACTTGTGGTTATGTTTCAGGAATTTTTTGTTTTTTACTTTTTAAAAAAATATTTATTTATTTTTGAGAGAGAGAAAGACACAGATTGAGCTGGGGAGGGGCAGAGAGAGAGGGAGACACAGAATCCGAAGCAGGCTCCAGGCTCTGAGCTGTCAGCACAGAGCCCGATGTGGGGCTCGAACTCACAAACCGGGAGATCATGACCTGAGCCCAAGTTGGATGCTTAACCAACTGAGCCACCCAGGAGGCGCACAGGAACATTTCTTAAAAGGACCTGGCCAAGTCAAATAAGGGGCTCTGAGACCTAGAAAAGAGGCAGAAATTTCCACTTCTAGTTACTTGAATCAAGCTCTGCCTATCTGACCTAAAATTTTACAACTTACGTGCATCAAGTGGTAGCCGACTATGCTCCTATTTTATTCTTAATTATACCATGATTGATTTTATCCTCAGTGATACCACCATAACAGATGCTATGGGCCAGAATAGTCTGATTGATGTTTTTTTCCTATGGCTTATTATGGTAAGTGCAGCCACCTTGTCTCTGACAGGTGGGTCTATGATGTTGCTTGGACACCACCATTCTGAGTCCCACTCTTCTCGCAAACCATGGGAATCAAATTCTGCGGTGGCCTTTTCCCATTCTTATCGGGTTGCTCGCTAGGACTGCCATCATACAGTACCATAGACTGGGTGGCTTACACAGCAGACATTTATTTCTCACAGTTCTAGAGCCTGGAAGTCTAAGATCAAGGTGTTGGCAGCTTCCATTTCCCCTAATGAATCTCCATCGCTTATAAAGGTCTGCCTTCTTTCCGTGTTCTCACAAGGCATTTTCTCTGTATCTAGATCCCTGGTACCCCCTTTTTTTGTTGTTTTAATCTCTTCTTATAAGGACACCAGTCAGACTGGATTAGGGCCCACCCCAGTGGTCTCATTTTAACTTAAGCGCCTCCTTAAAGGTCGCATCTTCAAATACAGTTACATTCTTAAGATACTAGAGTAAGAGTTTCAACATTTGAATTTTGGGGGAATACTATGTGGCCCCGAACAATTATATTGGACATCTGAAAAAAACCAGCGTAGAGCTATTCTTAAAGGATGCTTGTTTGCCCTGTACGAATGCATTTCTTATGCACTAATAGTGCTTTGGACTATTTCTGAGGAATTTGGCTAAGGAATGCCTGAGATTTTGTACATACTAGGTCCATTCCAACATTCCCAATGTCCTGTGCTTCCAAAATCTTTCCTATATAATGTGCTACCAATGAGTCCAACTATTAATACCACTCCCAGGCACTTAAGCCAGCATATTCAATTCTTATTTTGGGGTAAGTGATCTTCACACTAATAAAAGCAGCCTTATCCAATTTTATATTTCTATCTAATAGCATTAGAACCCATTTTGCATATTTGCCAATAAAAATTGGCAAGATCTTGCAATTTCTCTGACTATAATTCTCTAATTTCATGGAAAACCTTATACTACTCCATCTAGGAAATTCTGTAATCCAACTCTCTCTATTAACCTGGAAATAAGAGTTATTCCTTTTGGACAATGCCTGGGTGAGTTTAACCAAATGAAATCTGGTTCCATCAGAAAGAAGTAAGAAGGATCTCTTCTCACAAGTAATATCATTTCAGGGCATTTGGAAGTTCAAAATCTCAGACCTTATTGTTTGTTTAAATGCCTTCATTCTATACCTCAGGGCTTTTTAAGTTTCCCCTTACCTTATAGGTGAGGCTTGAAGCAAGTGATATTCGGTGCTGCAACTCTACAACATTTACAGTCTGGACTTGGAGCCATTGTCAGCCAAGAGTACAGAAGATATGTAGTTTTTAAAATAATTCCATAGTCTTTGGATTCTCTACCAGTGCATTTTGGGAGAGTCAAAATTGTTGGTTTGACTTTTCTTTTGTGTAAAACCTTTCAGGGAAGTCAGAAAAGGCTAGCCCAGTCCACAGTAATCACCATGGTCACCAAAACAATCAAGAGCTATAGTTACTTGATCCCCCAATTCTCTCCAACTACAACTCATTCAATGATGGTGCCATTATGAGTAAACAAGATGTCACCACATTCTGGACATTACTGGTGTCCCATTTACCCCACTGAATTATTTATCCATGTCTCCATCAACATGTGAAACCTATTTCCAGAATCCATCGGTGACTGTCAGTCCATGTAGACATTATTAATTTGCTTATTTTACAGCTGTGGACACAAAGGTCCAGAAAGCTTGAGTATTTTGCCCCAAATCTCATACCTTCTAACTAGCAAATTGGAAAATGGAACCCAGAGAATCTGAAACCAGGCACTGTTCATAGGTCATTTGCATTTATACTCAGTTATGTCTATTATTTTAAAAACTTCACAAAATATAGCTTTATTCTAAGGTTTGCACTTGTGAATCTAAAATCAAAAGAGTCCTCTCTTTTATATACCAAAGTAAAGACATATTTTGTTTTCACAGTTTAGAAAATATCTTTCAGATTCAGGTATGCTTTCTTTTTATCTTACATTTCAAAATGCTGCCTTTGTGGTTTAAGGGCCTATATAATATATAGATTCTTCCCTTTTTTTCCTTTACCACTATTTATAATTTTAGCTGTTTATCTGTAATTGTTCTTTCTCAAATCATATAATTTTCATATTTCATTTTAAGTACAGAGTACTTCCCAACTTAAATCTATTTCAGTGATTTACTTCACTTTTAAGTACTCAAAGTGATTTTAAAAGCAGCTAAAAAAAAACTGACTCAGTTTATTATTTTAAAACTTATCTTTGCATTGCTAGGTTTGAAATCTGTTTTATATAGTAACTTATCACCCTGCAGTTTGAATTTTGTGTCAGGAATCATCTGTTAGATCACCCAGGGAACCTTTAATGCCGGGGAGAACAGCAGCAGAAGGGTCTGAAAGATCTGGAGTTTACAGTGCACACACTCATAGGACTAGTTTAACAGAACTCCCCTCCCCACCCCACCCAACATCGCTATCAATTTGAAAGCAAGACACGTTGCAAGTGGCTATGTGTATCATCCAAATGTTTGATGTGAGCAGTGAGCATTTTGTAGGAAACAGATTCTGACAGAAAAAAGAAAAAACAGGCACAGAGCAAAACAAACTTAAAGTTCTCTATCTCTCAGCCTGGCTGACAAGGTATTTTCTTCTCCTTTTCCTTTCCTCTTTCTGTAAAGCTATTTGAAAACTTTTAATAGAGGTAAATAAAGGCTATTCCCTACCTTATTGCCCTCCTTTTTTAAGATACCAAAACATCATGTGAGATAGCATCTTGTTTTCACATTGAGGACACACGGAAGGATTTGGGCAGCCAAGTATTTTGTCTTTGCTGTTCTGATCCAAATCTTCTGCATAAATGTACCTTCAAGAAGAAGACTAGAAGCCCTTCCAGAAACAAGATACATGGAGATGAGGATGTCCAAGATGTAATAGTACAGAAGTAGGGCACTCACCTGTTTCTGTGTGTGTTTTTGCTGAGTTGCCCATTCCAGATTACACTTCATTTGTTTTGCCAATTTGTAGTTTTGTTATTTTGTTTACTGTGCTTCTAGCATTTTGATTATGTTACTGGAAACTCAAAACTCCTTTGACTCTTGTGGTGTCTTCCAATCCTTTTGACATGATTCACTTTAAAATCACATTCGACTTCTCATCTATTAGGCTACATCAGAAATGACCAACCCTTAGTTTCCAGCTTACTAAGTGTCTCCATGTTGTGTCTCCATGCTCCTACAACCCTGCCAGCCTCTTCGTTATTTATGCATATACACATATGGAAAAGAGCTAAGGTTCGCTCACTTTTGTTGCTTTAGTTCAGATCGAAGTGAACAGGATGGGTGACATGGCCGAGCAAGTGGTCTGCCACAGTATCTTCCACTTGCTCCAGTCTTTTTCTTCCTCTCTCACTCCTCTCCTTCTGGGAAAACTACCTCTTTCCACCCCATGTAGAACCATCCTGGTTTGACACCAACCAGCCATCATACTCAGCAGGTCTCTCTCGTCTCATCTCCTTAACCAACCTCATAAAGCCACTTTCTTGATAAATGGAGTCTTTCCTGAAAGAAAATCCTCATGTCATCTGTACAAAGAACAAAATCTTTCCATTCTGTTATAGTTGGGTCTATAAAGACTAAGTAGGGGCGCCTGGGTGGCTCAGTTGGTTGGGCGTCCGACTTCGGCTCAGGTCACGATCTCTCGGTCCGTGAGTTCGAGCCCCGTGTCGGGCTCTGGGCTGATGGCTCAGGGCCTGGAGCCTGCTTCCGATTCTGTGTCTCCCTCTCTCTCTGCTCCTCCCCCGTTCATGCTCTGTCTCTCTCTGTCTCAAAAATAAATAAACGTTAAAAAAAAAATAAAAAAAAAAAAGACTAAGAAGTGGGCACTTTCAAAGGGGAAACTTGTTGCAACTAGAATAAGTGATTATTTGATTAAAAGTGGCACTTGTCATGGGTAAGACCATACATGAATATAACAATATTCATGTTTCATGGACTATCAAAAATAACAGGTCCCAAATAAAGCTATGGATTTTTATTCAAGCTCTTCTTCTTACCATCCTTTTCTTCTTTGTCTTCTCTGCCTCGATTAATGGTAACACTACCATACAGTTGCTTTCACCCTCACACTCTCTACATTCAATAAATCAGCTTGTCTTGTCAGCTTTACCATGAACATATAGTCTTCATCTAATAATTTCTCAACATCACCATTGTGACAAATTTGGCACAAAGCATGCTCATTTCTCACCTGGACTATGGCAATAGCATCCAAACTTATAGCCAGACACGTCTTCCAAATATAAATCAGATTATACCATCTTTTAGTTGAAATTCTTCTAATGGTTTTTTTTTTCATTGCAATTAGAATAAAACCTAACTTCATACCATGGCTGATAAAATTCAATGTTTCCAATTATATCAATTCATGTCTCACAGAATCTCCTCTTGTTAACTAGCCACCAGTCAACCATTGAACATGTGGGCTCAGGTTCAACCTCAGAGCCTTTGCACTCATGTTCTCTCTGCATGCAGTATCATTTCCCCAGATCTTCAAATATTGGACTCAGTACCAATGTCATCTCAGAGATTTCTGACCACTGAAAGTGACATATCGCTGTCTTCTCCCCATTATATTTTTTATGCTTTGTAGAGAAATTTTCATTACAGAATTATAATTTTCTTCACTTAGTTGTTAAGTACCCATTTTCCTTGGCTAGAATTTAAGTGATGAAATTAGAGACTTTTTTTCTCTTGTGGCGTCATAACAGTGCTTGAAACTTAATAGACAAATAATAAACCTTTGAGAAATAAAGAAATGAATGACCAAACAAGCATGCAAAGAGTTACAAGATGTTAGTCATTCAAGTAGAATAACTGGTCAATGGAAGAAGCACTGATATATTTAAAAGAAGAAAAAAATTGAGAGAACCATCATAGGATTTGACCAAAATATTATAGAAAACAAATATTGGTCATGTTGATTCTGCTTTCCAACTCTGCTTATCATTCAATTATATCATCTCTCTAATCTTGTCGTTATTTGCTTGTGACATAGATCATTACCATATAAACTGTTTTAAGTATTTATATGAGAAAGCGGTTTCAATAATTTTGGATAAATTATATATATCTCAGGTAGCGAAAATTGGAGGAAACTGAGTCAAGTCTATGCAAATAAAGCTGGAAAGGACAAGCGAAAACAGCAATTTCAATAAAGTCTCTGGAAGCAGTCATTTAGGGCATTTTTCTGATGAACAGCTGAGAATCATCTAAACTTAGTTTTATTTGTGCAGACACATCAAAGAATGGTTCATTTAAACCCTGCTAACGCATATAGATATTTATAGTTCTTTTTTTATACAAAGAAGAATGTTGTTCAGCTATTAATGTTCATTGAACCAAAGAGCAGGGTGTATTTTGTGTCAACTTGACCAGTTAAAATAGCTCAGTAATGAATGATTATCAGTTAGCTAAAATAAAGTTTACTTAGGGATAATAAAATAAACTTCGATATTGATTTATGAGAAGGCTTTGAAAAAGGAAATTCTCTGTAAACATGTGTACTCAATGGACCATCAATAACTATGGCCTTCTTGCTTCATTTATCCTGATCTTATCCTAAGTAAAGAGGCTAAAAATAAATATCAGATGCCTAGAGAAAAGTGTAAACAGCATGTCATTCTAATAAACCTCTTTACAGATCTCATTTTTAAAGCCTAAACATCTACTTGCCATTTGGTTTTTGTCTCAAGTATATTTATATTCCGTATGCATCTCTAAGCAATTTTCTCACGAGTATTTTTTTAGATTGCTGACAAAAATCTCTATTTCCTATACTTAGGACAATTCAATATGGAAGTGATGAAAAAAATTGTACCTGAACTTTGGAAACTGAGGATTTATTTTAGACTAATATATTCAGTTGCACCCAAAATTGTTTGATGGGAATTTAAAGTGATACTGATTGGAATTCTACTGTTTATTTTATCATATAGCTTTCTCAGAATGACATAACATAATTTGAAGTTTTACGTAGTTTGAATAGGAAATATAGGAATATGTAAATATAGCAACATTAAGTGATATTCTACCCATGAGCCCTATGAAAATTCATTCAAAATGAGACAATATTAATGAAATAATCTGGACAATATAGATAGTAATTATGTAAATGATAATGGTTGCAATGTAAATTATTTCATATGTGGATGAACACTGAAAAAGTGTTAAGGTGAGAATGTTTTTATTGGGTATGGAGGAGACTTTTAATTTAAGAAGAAGTTACATAACATAAAAATTCAGTATACATATTGATCATAAAAGCATGTGAAAAAATTATAAAACATCAAGTTAGACAAATGGGATTGTTTGAAATTCAAAATAAAAAAATGATATAGAGAAACTAATAAAATATAATTAATATAGAAGTGAAGATGTCAGGGCACTTTGGATAAGAAAACTTGAAAAATGTCAGCAATATATAATTACGAATTTAAAAAGTATACAGATTCAGTTACAAAATTTACAGGAAAATCAGAGAAGCAGCTAAAGAAAATATAATCAGGCATTAGATGTGAAAGCACCGACCATAACACTTGCCTGGGTCAGCATATTTCCTTATTCCTCCTTTATTTCTAGAATTAATGATCTGATGACCAGAAGAAAAACAAAGCAAAATGTCAAAAGAGAATTTGGGTTTGACAGTTGGATAACTCAGTTCGGACAACTCGGTAGATGCTGTTATTATCATGCACGTGCTACAAAGGAGAAGCTTGCTTGGCTCTGAGGCTAGTGACTCCCATTTTGAATTTGAGATGCTGAAAGACATCTGATTTGAAGTCAGGCAGGTAGACGCAAGGTACTCAGGAAAAAGACCCAGGATACAGATGTTACAGAAAACTAGTCTGGATCACCCAGCAGAAGAACCAAGCGGCGCTCAGAGATCTTGGAAGGGAGGAAAGAGGTTTATTTTACAACCGTGGGCCTAGAGATCATTCTCCAGAGATCTGAGCCCAGAGCATCAACAGAGGGTATGATTTATAGTCTGTTACTTCCGCATTCCTAATTAGTAGTAATTTGGTGCCTGAGGCAAGCAGGGTGGGAACAAGAACCCAGAAGGGAAGGTTTAGGGCAGGGACTGAAATTCCCTTATCAATCCTGTGGGACACTATGTAACAGATTTTTCCCTAACATAATCACAAGAAATACAAATACTACCTAAGGTGTTCTGATTTATTATAAGACATAAATTCTGTAGAATTGTCAATCAAAACTGCAGAGGTGATCATTGAAGACATAAGAGTGGAGAAACTCTCTGAGACAGAAAATGCAAAAAAAAAAAAAAAAAAAAAAAGAATGTCCAAAAGGCAAGAGGCCTGAGATCTATCAAGCTTTCACAACTAGAGTATTATTGTGGAAATGAATAAGAGATACGGACGGAGATGACCAAGCAAAGACCATGCTAGGCCAACATGTGGAGGATGAACCCAGTAGGACAGGGTGTGCAGGAAGCCCTACAGCATCAGCCAGGGAGCGACGTGAATACAGTGCACAGTCGTGTGATGTATGAACCCAGTACGGCTTAGGAGGTTCCCAGTTCTAAGGATGGCGATGCATGAACGCCAGCAGGGCTGTAGGAGTTTTAAGGATGGTGATGGCACGGGCATTTCTGACTGCAGGGCACAAGCTGGGTAGCAATCCTTGAGCTAATGTAGTAGACAACAGTAGACTTACTGTTAGCACAGCATCTGTGCTGCAGAGAGACAGTGATGGATCAGAAGGTGTGTGTCGGCTGGAGAAATGCCTACGAAGGAAATTTCAGAGTGAAGACGTAGAATAGACCAGGATAGAATCATTTCCAGCAAGTGGTGACGCTCATTTATCTTAATGTGCCAGGGGGGAAGGGAGTGGATAGCAAGGATTCCCTGTTATGCAAGTCGCATTGTTCTATCCCTTTGCCCCAAAGCAGCCTTCACTAACCGGATAATGGTTTCCTTGCATTCTAAATCCAGACAAACCCCCAGAATCTTTCTCCACCTAATGAGTGATTCAAGCAATTTGTTTATCAAAGGCAATTTGCCCACAAAATAATACATCCTGTCATTCATAGTTTGACTTTAAAGAAGGATACAATAACACAATAAAAAGAGGTCTGATCTATTGCTAATACTGATATTTATATTAGAAAGTTACAGAGGGACAGATGTGCAGAGAACGAAGTTGAGATGCTGAAATAATACAGAAAGTAGGAAATTAATAGAGGTAAGAGGAAAGCAATATTCATAATGATTTAAAGCGTATGTTTGGGGGCTCCTGGGTGGCTCAGTCGGTTAAGCATCCGGCTTCGGCTCAGGTCATGATCTCACAGCTTGTGAGTTCGAGCCCCGCGTTGTGCTCTGTGCTGACAGCTCAGGGACTAGAGCCTGTTTCCGATTCTGTGTCTCCCTCTTTCTCTCTCCTCCCCTGCTCATGCTCTGTCTCTCTTCTCAAAAATAAACGTTAAAAATAATTTTTTTTGAAGCATATCTTTGCCCTCCTAGGTATTTGCTAGCATTGGCTTAAGGAAAATGAGCATTTGAGCAATGGATTGGAAATCATGAATTGCTGAATTTATCAAATTATGATGTGCTTGGTTTCTATAACAGTGTACTCCCTTTGTAATGTGACAGATCACAGTTCACTATCTAAGTAACTATGTGGGTTTATGGTTGTTCATTGCGTATGTACAAATATCAGGAACCATATTTTAGAACACTTCAAATTTTCAAGGAACTTTGAACTCAAAGGTGTCCTAACAACATTTGGAACAAGAACACAAAACTGGCATTTTCTTTGAAAAAGGTACATCTCAAGGTCACTTTTAACTTGATCAGTGGGAAAAATCAAAGTGAAATCCCTTAAATCTCCCCATTTTAAACTAAAGAGGTTTTCTTTGTATGCTTAAGCTTGTTAATTGCATATCTAAGCCTTTTTCCCTGAAGTCCTTAATTATAATACAGGCTTTAGTTCAATTTCATCTCATAAGAACTTTTCTGAGACAATAGCCATACAATAATTTGGTTTTATTATTAAAATAATTACAGCAATATATCAAATGCTATCAAATTACCTAACAAAAATGTAAAGATTAGTTGCAGATGATTAAAAAGAAAGATGGTTTCTGAAAAGAAAACATGACTATAAATTAGTCTTGAGGAGAGAAAAGGCAATATCCCAGCCACCCAGTGCCTAATAATGGTTTGACACTTACATGTGAGAAGTAAAGAAAATAGGACGAAATAACGAATTGATAAGAGAAATATGCAAGTCAGCTACAAAAATCAAAAAATGAAAGAAGCTTCAGTGTTTTAGTCATTGTAAGATACTGGAAAGGTAATTCTGTATGCAATTTTATTTCTGTATCACTTTAGAGGAATAAAAGTAAAAGAAAATGACTGGATTTATTATTGCATTTAAATTGGACCTGTGCTACACCTAACAAAAAAAAATTGAGTAAGATATAGAAACTGGCTAGCCAGAGGGAGAACAGAAGACAGAAGTCATATTTCTCAGGTAAGTAAACTTTTCCTAACCCCAAACACAACATTTATCACTAGAGGCAACAGGGATACTGTCGGGCAACATGACACAAAAGCTGTAAATTTCTAAAATTCCAAGGAGAATTTTCTCTAAATCATTCTGTCTGAGAAAAATCTCCACTTAATGTTATGTATTTATGAGAAAATCAGTTGCTAAGAAATAGAAGAGAAAGAAACTGATAGTAGAAAGCCATGGTACCTCCTCAAGATGCCTTGTGAAATTTCAGTTTTTATTTAATTTCTAAATCTTTAACTGTATATATATTTGAATCCAGATAATATTTAGTGGAAAAGAGTCATGAGATTTCATGGTAACAATGTTACAATTGAAAATTGTACTTCTCAATATATTCTATCTCTTTATAATTTCTAGTTGAAATTGCATCTTTTTTAATGCTAGTACTTTAGCCTCTGTTTTCCTTTAGAATGCATTTCATTTTCAAACACTCCCCACATTGCTTTTACATTTTCTGTGTATATTTTCTGTTTACAGTTAAATTCATTATGAATCTGGTCTGCAAATTTTGATGTTTAATATTTATTCACTTAAAAAGAATGTATTTTTTTCTTCTGTGCCAACCACTCTTCTACTAACTGGGGATACAACCATGCATAAAACAGAGTCCTTGCCCTCATGGAGTTTATCTTCTAGTGGTAAGAAGCTGACAGTAAAGAAACAATACATCTGTAGTATGTAAAGCAGGGCAGAGAAAAAGTGTGCATCTCAGATAGGTGGCATTTGCACAGTCTCAAAGGAGGTAAATAAACTAGCTTTCTGAGTATTTGCCGAAAGAATATTCTAGGCCAAGGTCACAAAGTGTTCTCAAGTGGTCCTGTGTTTGCACAACCAAAGAGTCCATAATGGGGAGAAGAGAACAAGTAAGGGGAAAAGCAGTAGGGGAGGTCAGAAAAGTCATGGAGTCCAGGGTCATGTAGAACTGTATACTTCATGCTGAAAAAACTTAATAGCTTTCTCGAGGTAAGACAAACTCCCCAAGACAGAGAAATGGGATATATTAGCACATTAAAGGATTATTTGGACTGCCACATGCAGGGACATTTTTGTGCAGGGTCAGGGGCAGTGAGGTCATTTAAGAAGTTATTTACATTAATCCAGGTGAGATGGATGGTAAATTGAACCAAAGGGTTAGCAGAGAAGATGGTAAGAAATGATTGAAATCTGGATCTACTTTGAAAGAAGACTTGGCAGGATTTGATAATAAATGAATATCATGTGTGAAAAAGAAAGACTGAGACTGGGCAATTGAAGTAATGATTCTATTGAATGAAATAAGGGAGTTAGGGAAAGAAGTGTTGAGAAACAACTAATATTTCTATGTCTCTACAAGGATTAAAAATGGGCAGAGGAACTGAACAGATATTTCCCAAAGAAGACATCCAAATGGCCAACCGGTGCATGAAAAGATGCTTAACATCACTAGTCACTAGAGACCTCAATGAGATATCAATTCCTACCTGTTAGGATGGTTATCATTATGAAGACAAGAGATAACAAGTGTTGACAAGGAAGTGGAGAAAAAAGAATCCTTGAGCACTGTTGGTGGGAATGTAAATTGATTCAGTCACCATGGAAAACTATGGATTCCTCAAAAAAATCAAAATAAAACTACCCTATAATCCAGCAATCCAACTTCTGGGAATATAGACAAAGAAATTGGAACAAAATATTGAAAAGATACCTGTGGGGCACCTGGGAGGCTCAGTCGGTTAAGTGTCTGACTTCAGCTCAGGTCATGATCTCACAGTCTGTGAGTTTGACCCCACATCAGGCTCTGTGCTGGCATCACAGAGCCTGGAGCCTGCTTCGGATTCTGTGTCTCCCTGTCTCTCTGCCCCTCCCCTGCTCATGCTCTGTCTCTCTCTGTCTCAAAAATAAATAAAAACATTTTTATGTTTTTTTACAAAATATGTTTTTTTTACAAAATATATTTTTTACAAAATATATTTTTATGTTTTATTTACAAAATATGCCTATTTTGTAATAAAGTGTGGATATCTCATGTAATTTATTAAGTACTATGATGAAAGTGAAAATAATGGAATGTTTTTATGCATACAGAATGGTTATTAGTGTATCAGTTGTTTACATTTGTGATCATGTAGCTGACTGGGAGCTGCTCAGCACCACAGGAGAGTATCATACAGCATATCTCTAGTCTAGGAAAAAAAATATCAAAATTCAAAGTACAGTTTCTGCTCAATGCATATCACTTTCTCACCATTGTAGTTTAAAAATCATTAAGTCGAACCATCATAAATTAGGAACTGACTGTGTAGATAACGGAGTATTATCAAGCTGTGAAAAGAAGCAATTGTCATTTGCGACAACATGGATGGACTTTGAGGGCAATATACTCAGTGAAGTAAGGCAGACAGAGAAGATAAATACTATGTGATATCACTTACATGTGGACTCTAAAAATCTGAACTCAAAGAAGTAGAGAGTAGAATGGTGGTTACCAGGTGCTGGGGGTGGGGAAATTGGGGAGAAGTTGTTAAAGAATATAATTTTTTTAAATTTTTTTAACGTTTATTTATTTTTGAGACAGAGAGAGACAGAGCATGAATGGGGGAGGGTCAGAGAGAGAGGGAGACACAGAATCCGAAACAGGCTCCAGGCTCTAAGTGGTCAGCACAGAGCCTGACGAGGGGCTCGAACTCACAGACCGCGAGATCATGACCTGAGCCGAAATGGGATGCTCAACCGACTGAGCCACCCAGGCGCCCCTAGAATATAATTTTTTTTTAGTTATAAGATGCATAAATTCTGGATATCTAATATACAGCATAGTTGTTATTGTCAGCAATATTGTATTATACACTTCAGTTCCTAGAAGACCAGATGTAAAATACTCTCACCACAAAAAAGAAATGATAATTATGTGACATGATAGAGGTGTTAGCTAATGTTGCAGTGGAAATCATATTGCCATATAGAAATCTATCAAATCAACACATCAGACATTTTTAACTTATACAACACTATGTGCCGATTATATCTCAATAAAAATACTTACGCAAATCAAAATTTTTAAATAGAAGCTTATAGAGTCTCCTCTTTGTCTACAGGATTCTCAGAAAGATTTGACTTGAATGAAAGTTTGACTTTCATTCATCATGCCAGATACTTATCAGGTTTTTTTCCCCTGTCAATTCATATCTTTAGTTCTATTCAATTTTCTTAAAATATTTTATTGATGATTTTCTCAGGTCTGTTTTCCTTTAAAGTCATTATAGAACTCATATTATTTGGCTATTGCCCTTGTCAACCAGTTTCCTAATTTTCTTTTCTATTATGCAACTCCATTGCTTTGCTTTATTTCTTGTGAGTTCCCCTCAAATTTACCTTCCAAGCATTCTGTTTTCATTTCTCCTTTCTTTGTTGCAATTTCCAAAAGTTAATTTTTGTTCTGTAAATCTTTCTGTATTATTACATCCTGTGCTTGCTTAAATAATGCAATATCTTTATTTATTTTACCTAAAGCTATAATGCAAATCGTTTTTGAAGTTTTCTTGTCCTACAAAAAGAGCTCTGTTTTCTCAAAGTTTCTTTAACTTATTTATTTTGTTCTCTCTTTTCCTTATTAGAGATTTTCCTCAGATATCTGGTAATTTTCATTGTCTGCTAATGCTTTATATATATATATACATATATATGCATATACATATATATATATATATATATATATATATATATATATATATATAAAGGTGATTGGAAGTTGTCTGCTAATCCTTAATACACACACACACACACACAGAGACACACACACACACACACACACACACACACATAAAAGGTGATGGGAAATTTTCAGCATGTTGTTAGGTCATTGAAATTAACTACATGATGACTTCGTGGGGCATTTTGACAAAGAATCTCCATATTAGTAGGGAAATTGAGAATCTAATCTTCAAAGAGATTTATAGCACTCCTTACGTATTCCATGTGCCCTTTATCTTTAAGTCCAAGGCAACCATTGGCACCAGTCCCTGAGTATTCTGAGAATTCTGTCTTGTATTTCAAGCTGGTTTTCTATTTTCCCCACTATTGTTTATGGCTAAACTTCTATTTAATCTTTAAGGCAGTTACCACAAAACACACTTGCTCTGTGATAATTAACTTCCTCCAAAAATGTTTTCATTCTTGTTTTTGAGTAATTGTGGTTTTATGCTTTCAAAAAATTGCCTTGTCAGTAGTTTTAAGCTATAGGTCTTCGAAGTGGAGAATATAGGAGTAAGGTTGCCATTTTTAATGGGAACTCTTTGACAAAGTCTACTTACAGATGGCTAAACTTACTCATTTTTAACACATTATTTGATTTGTCTTTCTTAAAATGATGTAGTCAAAAATGAAATTGCAATCTCAAGATTCTCACATTTTACTCTCTCCCATATTGTTCTAACTTACTTGGTGAATGTTGTTGGTAAGTAAAATATAAGATTTGATATGAGGATTATTGCAGCAATACTGTCATTTATTTTCACAAACAGTCCTACATGAAATATTTGGATATTTGATTTCAACTGATTTTTGCTTCATCTTGAGTCCTTTAATAAGTGAGGCACACCCATTTTTTAATAGAGCTATCATCTAGTGGAAACTTATCTTCTAATTTTTTATAGAAATTAACATGTAGTATATTTCTTAGTTTTATATTCACATATAAAAGACTGTTTGGCTGAACATAAAATTATTGAGTCACCACGGTTTTTGATAGATCTCAACAGAGTCTCCACCACCCTATCATATTTAGCAATTATAGCAGAACAATCTGAGGGTGTCCAGGTTTTCTGTTTCATTTTGCTGTTTGTTGTAGCTTTAACTATTGCTGGAGGTTTGTTTGTTTGTTTGTTTTCTTTGTAGACAATATTGACCTAAGACCAGGGCACTAATAGTTCCCAGTATTTCAGTATAATAAAAATGATTTTTGAAAGTTCATTAATGGATTGAGTTTATGGGAATTAGGAAAAAGAATTTATCTATCTAAACTAGTAATTTCTGCTGTCTCCTTCCATTCCCCACTACCACCATAGATGGGGTTAAGAGTACTTTAGTATGTGCAGAAGGAAACCAGAGAGAAGAAGTGACTTTATTATTATTATTATTTTACTGCCTCAAATCACCCAAAACAGAAGTCTAGGCAGACTGGTATCATAGGTAACAATGCTCTCTCCAGCCATCCCCTCCCCGCCCCCATGTATTTTAGGAGGTACTTGGAAGTGTCTGGACAATTCATAGAAAAGTGAAATGAGGTGGGGTAAGGGCAGCGGGGAAGCTTAGCTGACCTGGCCCCTTGAGGAACTGGACTTGTTTGCATCTGCCTGTCCAAACAGATCTCCGCCCAGATCAAGCCAGGGCAGGGGTTGCCTGCGGCAGAACACATTTCCTTTTGCCTCCATGGAGCAGGAATGTGCCCAGGGAATGAGCTACAGAGGTCAAACATTGGTCATAGCTTAATTTATGATTTCAAAATATTCAGACCCAGACTTACTCTGGGTGCCACAAATGTTAAAAGAAGAATCATTCATGGGTATTTTAGTTAACATAATCAAATGAGCACTACCAGGAACCAGGGCTACTATTTTGAACTAAATATTTATCAGAAAATGTTGGTGTTTGTGGAACTGTCTGCAAATGCACATGCAACAACAAAATAGAACAAGACATTCCTTCTTTGAGTGCTGTACCCACTGGATCTATCACCTTTCCCTCTCGTTGCTATTACTATATACCAACCACGTAGTGAATTCTTACCATTCTTTAAAGAATTTAGTGTCTCGTTCACTTAGCTTTTTAATTCCAAATGTTGACTAACATTAACTGTTACACCAGTGTCTATTTTTAAGATGCAATAATATAGCCCATGCTAGTCCCAATGTATTTACTCCCTCCAAATCTGTTCTGGATTATATTATCAGCCCAAATTAATCCTGATCTAGAATCTTAAATCTCAAGTAGGACAACTCTCCTATACTTCCAACTTATTCACCTCAGTTCTTTTTGTTTTTTAAGGTTTATTTATTAATTTTAAGAGAGAGAGTGAACACGAGCAGGGGAGCAGCAGCAGGAAAGAGAGAGAGAGAGAGAGAGAGAGAGAGAGAATCCCAAACAGGGTTCAGGTTGTCAGCAGAGCCTTGTGTGGGGCTCAATCTCATGAACCGTTGGGATCATGACCTGAGCTGAAATCAAGAGTCAGATGCTAAACTGACTGAGCCACCCAGGTGCCCTGGCACCTCAGTTCTTTTTTATTTAATGTTATCAAGGTGTCTAGTTCAAAAGTATTGTTCTTTTTCTTTTTCATTTTTGCCTTATCTTCATTCTCTATCCCACCTGGGCAACGGGGAGCATTTTATGAAGCTGAGATACTGACAAGGGACACTTGTGGTACAATCAAAACAAAGAGCAACACCACCATGTAACAAAATGTCAAGTAGAAGGGCCTGAGAAGAAGCAAACAGGTGAAACAATAGGACAGAAAACACCAGGGAAACTGGTTAAGACTAGAGATTCCAAGCCATGGAATGGGGGGAAGGCAAAGTCTAGAAGACTTCTTTTTCTAAGGTATTTGCAGTTGTGTGTGTAAGATCAGAGGAAAAGGGTAAGGAGGGAATAAAGTCCTAAATTCTGCTTCTACAAGGCTCTTGTCTCCCAAACAAAAGAGATCCATAGTCTTGAAGGACAAATCACCCAAGTATTATTAGACAAGCAAGTAATAACTTACCTGGAGCAAATTATTTAACTACTATATGTTCTATTTTGCTCAGCTATTAAATAAGGATATTAATAGTACCCTTCCTATAGGCTTGTTGGTAACTAACCCAACTAATATGTGTAATGGGTCAAGAAAAGTCCTAGCTCTTGTAAAAAGTATAATAAATGTTAGTTGTAATATTATCCAAATTATAGTCTCATGAACCATCTCTGGCCCACAGTAAAGAATACCACTCTGATGCTTAACATCCGATTTAATGTATGTCTTCCTAAAAATGTAAATACAGGAAAACCCCCTCCTGATAGAGAAAGTAGCATTGATCCAGCTTTTGGTTTATTCATAATCACTTAAGATGTCATACATTTTCCATACCCTTCCAAGCTCTCCTCTCCCTGACCTAGCAGATGTTCTGATTTAGGCTGACAGGGCAGAGGGCCAAACTCATTCACTCTGTCTAGATTTCACATGATGCCCTTCCACATGACCCCATGGTACTGGCCACATGGAAACAGCAAAATTGATTACAAATTGAATCATACTTCAATCCAGTGGTGTCAATTTATTCAAAGTAAACAATTATATCTTAATTCCCAATTAAAGAAAAAAAAATTCCCCCAGTGGAAACAAAGGAAAACAAAAACAAAATGAAACAAAACAAACAAAAAAGTATTTGGGTGGATTCTTCCACCACATAGTAGAAATGTATAAAACAAGCATAGCAATTATGATTAAACAAGTATATTAAAGTATTACTTCTCTTACCTAGACTCCTGCACTCTATGAACATACAAAAGAAATTTAACTTAGAAAAAAAATGGAACAAAAATCAAAATGACAATGTCAAAAAAGTCAAAGGCAGCTTATTGAAGGATTATACAGAATTTTGTGTCATATCAGCATACCTCTCTATGTGAATTTTGAAAATGACATATTAATAATATGAAGACATTGGATTTTCAAATAAGTCATTAACATCAATTTTTCAGTTTCCCAACAATCTAGATTTGTTAAAGGAAAATGTCAAAGAATTTTGTGAGCCCTTGGTTCAATATGTTTTATTTCTCTTATACATATGAATTATCTGTGAATAAATTTGTGCCTCTGTCAAAAAGCATGATGTTTGCTATTCCAAATATATATCATGTAAATATAATACAAAAACAATCTAAACAGATAAAAATCTAAAAACAAATTGCAAAGATCCAAATGAATTTGTATACACTGGATATCCCTCCTTCATGTTTCCAGTAAAGGAATGAAAAAAGCCAAAGCCATGACTTCAACAACCTGTACACACAAAAAAAGTCATTATATTGCTTTAAAAACTTCACTAACCACGTATCCTGTTCACAAACAAAACTATTGTTGATTTTATTGAAAGAATTCTGTGTGCAAAGATTGTAAAATCAAGTCATGTTCTGTGAAGAATACTTTTAGAGCCTTTATTTAAGTCTTTGAGTCATAAAATTGCACCTGCACTTGAAATGGATTTTACCCATCATCCCAAGCGCTCAGCAACGTGTGTATAATTGTATCCACAACTGCAATACTGAAGCAATGGAGTGAATTTTTAAAAAATCTGTCAGAACTATAATGGAAAAACAATTTGCAGAAGTATTCTGTGTTCACTTTAAAGTACCACATCGTACTTGCTTGAATATTCCATTTTATCTTCCACTAAAAATAAACCCATTATGAAATTTTATGTCATTTTCTCATATTGAGCTTGAGCACTATAACATATACTTCCATAAAATGTTGAAGTTTTACAGTTTTGCACTCTCATTTTGAGCACTACACTAGTAAAACAGAAGTCTAATTCATAGGAAGGTACTCATATAAGCCTATGACATTACAGCAATCTCATTAAAAGTACATTTAGTTAATTTAAGAACTTGAAAATCCATAAAATTTAAACAGGCATATCATCTGTTTTGCTAGGAAGCCTTACCACTACTTGCTATTGCTTGTTGTAGGGGTTAGTACAGCAGAAAGTGGGTCAATAGAAAATATACAGATTAAAGCACACACAGGAAAAAAAAAAGGATGTACAATACAACAGAGAGATTAATACACATAAGAAACTTTGTTAGACTTAAGTATACCAAGGTTGGAGGGCACTTTATAGCATTAAAAGTATATATTTTTTAAAAAGGCTCAAAATCAGAAATGTAGAAATTCATTTTAAGACGTAAGAAAAATAATAGAAAATTAAAACCAAATAAAGTAGAAAAAAAGAAAATCTTTAAACACAAATCGAAATAAAAACCATACAATAAAAAATAAACTAAATCAAAGATGATGGTTTGAAAACTCTAATAATGTTGATAAATCACTGTCAAGATCTATAAAGAAATAAGAAAGAAAACAAAAATTTTCAAAATCAGTAATGAAAAAGAGGACATCAGCTTAGAACCAATATAGGATTGCAAAAGGATTTGGCAAAATGAAAATTTCCCATGAATTTAAAATCCTATGTGAAATGGACAAATATCTGCGAAGAATCAAATCACTAAAACTAAAACATGAAGAAATAGAGAGTGTGAACGATGCTATCTCAAAGAATATCCTATCTCAAAGAATAATTGTACCATGAAAGTGAAGTCAGTATTTAAACTACAAAAAAGATCCAAACCTAAATGCCTCTACTGGTAAATGGTTGTAGACTTTTAGGGAAAAAAATAGCACTGATTTTCTAAACGTTCGTTTAGAGAATGCAAAAAGGGCCTCACTTTATAGCTCTTTTTATGAAATTGGCACAAACTTGATACCCAAACCTGAAAAGGATATTTCAACAAAGAAAAATTTCAAACCAATGTTTCTCATGAACTTAGATGCCGAAATCTCAAATAAAATATTAGTAAAATTAATCCAGTGGTATTAGTTTTAAAAAAAAAAGTACATCAAGGGACGTGTAAGTGGCTCAGTTGGTTGAACATCCAACTCTTGATTTCAGCTCAGGTCTTGTTTCCAGGGTGTGGGATGGAGCCCCAGATCAGCTTCTGAGCTGAGCATGGAGTCTGCTGAAGATTCTCTCTCTCTCTCTCTCTCTCTCTCTCTCTCTCTCTCAAATAAAACTAAAAATAAATAAATAAATAAAAGTACATCAAAATCAAGTTGGGTTTATTCCAGGAATTAAATCTTAGTTATCATTCAAAAATCAATGAAAATTCATCATGTCAATAAGGTAAGGGGGAAAAAAATGAAATAATCATCTCAATACATGTAGAAAGACCATTGATAAAATTTAACACAAAATCCTTATGATAAAAATATTTTCTTAATGTTTATTTATCTTTGAGAGATAGAAAGAGAGACAGAGCACAAGTGGGGGAGAGGCAGAGAGTGAGAGAGGGACACAAAATCTGAAGCAGGTTCCAGGTTCTGAGCTGTCAGCACAGAGCCAAATGCGGGGCTTGAACTCACAAACCGCGAGATCATGACCTGAACTGAATTCAGAGGCTTAACCAAGTGAGCCACCCAGGAGCCCCATGATAAAAAATTTTAAGCAAAATAAGAATAGAAGTAAACTTCTGAATAAAAGTATCTATGAATCATACCTGAGTGTGAAACATTGAAGTTTTCCTGTGAGATCAAGATGTCTATTATCATGCTTTTTAAAAAAATTTTTTTTAATGTTTATTTATTTTTGAGAGAGAGAGAACACGAGTGGGAGAGGGGCAGAGAGAGAGGGAGACACAGAATCTGCCAAGCTCCAGGCTCTGACAGCTCAGAGCCGGATGCAGGGCTCAAACTCACAAACTGAGAGATCATGACCTGAGCCAAAGTTGAATGCTTAACTAACTGAACCACCCATGTGCCCCATATCATGCTTTCAATGTGACACTGTAGTATAGCATTTGGCCAGTGTAAAAGGGCAAGGAAATGAACAAAGGATTTGAGGATTGGAAACAAATAAATATAATTATCATTATTTGTAGATGACATGATTGTGTATATAAAAAAATATAAACTAGACTATGGATGTGACTTAAAATTAAATCAAGCTCTCTCTCTCTCTCCATATATATACATATTCCATATACCAGGACCATTCCTAAAGTGAACTTTAAATATATAATCTATAATAACATCAAGAAACATCAAATATTGAAGGATAAATCATGTAAAAATTATAGAAGCTCCCTATACTAAAAATAAATATAATTAGTGGAATTAAAGAGGACCTAAATAAACAGAGGTGTATATTATGTTCATAGGTTTGAAAACTCAGTTTCCAAATGGAGCTTTAGATTCAATATAATCCCAACAATAATGTCAGAATAAATTTTCAGAATAGATAATTTCTAAAATACATTTGGAAAGGTAAAGACTAGGAAAAGCCAAGAAAATCTTGAAGATTGACAAAGGGGGAGAAATTATTCTACTGGATGCTAAGTTCTTTTTTTTTTTCTAATAACAATTTAGAAGATGTGGTTTGATTCCAAGTATGGACACACAGAAAAATGGAAAAAGTGGAAAATCTAGAAACAGCACCACAGATGCAATGACAACTGATCTTGAGCAAAGGTAGCACAGTAGAGCAGTGGCAAATGGATTATCAGTATATGCAAGTAGGACAGTTGGATTTATAAACCCTCTCCAGCTTCTATTTGACTTCTCTGTATCATATCACATACCAAACTCAACTGAAAGTACATTGTAAATATAAATGTGAAAGGATAGCAAGGATTGTCAAGAAATTACCTGCAGGCCAAAACCAGCTTGCCACTTGCTTTAGTATGGTTTGTGAGTTAAGAATGGATTTTCTGGGGGCGCCTAGATGGCTCAGTTAAGTGCCCGAATTCAGCTCTGATCATCCTCTCGGGGTTTGTGAGTTTGAGCCCTCAGTAGGGCTCTGTGCTGACAGCACTGAGCCTGGAGCCTCCTTGGGATTCTGTGTCTCCCTCTCTCTCTGCCCCTACCCAGCTTGCGCTCTGTCTCTCTCTCTCTCGAAAATAAATACACATTAAAACAAAGGAATGTACTTTTTTTGTGTTTTTCAATATAAAATATATAATAAAGAATAACATTTTATGATATGTGAAAAATACATGAAATTCAATTTTTAGTTTCTATAAATAAATACCTTTTGGAACATAACCATACCCACTAGTTTAAGTATTGTCTGTCACCACTCTTGTGGCACAACAGCGATGTTGAGTAGGTACAAGAGAAATCATATGGCTCACAAAGCCAAAAATATTTACTATCTAGATCTTACGTATAGAGTTTGCTAACCTCTGCATTAGAGAATAATATAGAATATCTTTTTCGCTATTGTGCCAAAGAAGATTTATTAAATGGGACTCAGGATGTACGAACCAAAAGGGAAATGATTGATAAATTGATCAATATTAAATTAAGAATTTCTGTTAGTCAGGGGCACCTGGGTGGCTCAGTTGGTTAAGTGTCTGACTTCGGCTCAGGTCATGTTCTCGAAGTCTGTGGGTTTGAGCCCTGCGTCTGGCTCAGGGCTGACAGCTCGGAGCCTGGAGCCTGCTTCAGATTCTGTGTCTGCCTCTCTCTGTGCCCCTCCCCTGCTCGTACTCTCTCTGTCTCTCTCTCTCTCAAAATAAAACAAACATTGAAAAAAAATTTTTAAAAGAAAAAGAATTTATGTTATTCAAAGGATATCTTAAAAAGGTTATCTTAAAAAGCTTAAAAAGCCTACGTGGCTTATAGTTGGTTGAGCATCTGACTCTTGATTTTGGTTCAGGTCATGATTCCAGGGTTGTGGGATCAAGCCCTGAATCCAGGGCTTGGAACCTGGTTGAGATTCTCTGTCTCTCTCCCTCTGCCCCTTCACCTGCTTACATGCTCTCTCTCTCTCTTAAGGAAAAAAGAATGAACAAATCACAGAGTGTGAGAAGGTGTTTGCAATATTTGTTATTGAAAAAGGCTTAATAATCAGAACATATAGAGAACACTAACCAAAAAAAAAAAACCTTAAGAACAGAAAGAAAGAATATAGGCAAACTTTATTTTTTTATTTGAAAACAAATTTTTAATATTTATTTATTTTTGAGAGAGACAGAGCATGAGCTAGGGAGGGGCAGAAAGGGAGGGAGACACAGAATCTGAATCAGGCTCCAGGCTCTGAGCTGTCAGTGCAGTGCTAAATGTGGGGCTCAAACTCACAAACCATGAGATCATGACCTGAGTGGAAGTCGGACACCTGACTGAGCCACCGAGGTACCCCGACAGCAAACTTTAAATGTTCAGATACTTCAAATGAATAATAACCATTTGTCCAGTAAATATATAAAAGAGTGTTCAATCACCTAAGTCATCAGGGGAAAAAAAATCAAAATTATAATAACAATGAATACATCAAATACACAAAATGTCTAAAGTTAAAAGGGCTGACAGCAATTATTGCCAAAGATATGCAGGAAAAATTAGATCTCTTACTCATTCCTGTTGGAAAGGGTAATTTGTACAATCACTTTGAAAACTTTGGTATAGTATCTGACAAAGCTGAAAACACGCACACCCATTCATCAGCCAGTAAATCCACTCCCAAATACCTACCCAAACAGAAGCATACAAAATGTACATAAATGCACACAGCAGTGGTATGCATAATAATACTAACTTGGAAACAACCCAAATATCTACCAGCTGTGTACATTGAATCAATATATTGTAATCATACAATAGCATACAAAGCAGAAGTGGAAATAAATGGACTGCTATTCCATGCATTAACATGAATGTTTCAAATGGGCATAATACTAAGTGAAAGAACCCAGACACAAAGGGGTAAATTCCATATAACTTCATTTATAAAAATCCCAAACATTTGCAAAACTAATCGTATTAGTGGTTAGACTTACAGAGTTCTTAATGGTTGGTGATGGCTGGGAGGAGACAACAAGACGACCTGAAGCATGCCCTTGCTCTTGTATTCCTTGACCTGCATGGCCATTTATTGAACTCATAATTTGTACCCTGCCCCGTTTATTTTCAAAATAAAACTTTATAATGGAATTTAAATGGTATTTATTTGAATGAGACAAATAAATGTGCCTCATGTCCTAAAGTCTGTTTGAAAAATCTTGGACAGATTATGTAAAGACCTTTTCTGTGAATAGATCAAAGAAAAATATGTACTCTTTCCCTAGTTTTACATAGATAAGGGAGAAGAGAGTCAACAACAATAGTATTAAAAATAGCAATGTTCCAGATAAAAAGGTTAACTGGTAATATTATATTGAACCAGCTGTAGAAAAAGCAAGATACTCATTCTGGCACTGTTGTTAAGCAATTTGTTAGGATAGAGTTTAATAGAGTTTATATTCAATAAACATGATCCAAAGTTACTGTTTCCTTTTCACCATGGTCAATTACAAAATATTCCTTCCTTATTTTAATATTCTTATTATATTTATTTTGTGAATTGCATTAAAGTTTGAAAAAATAAATTGGTTTTTAGATGAATGAAATACCAAAGCTCTTACCTTTTGGCTCAACTTATTATTAAATGTATCAGGGGTTGCAGGAAATTATGTACATCTCTAATAAATAAACTTTAATGTGATGTGGAAAATTGCAAATAAACGAATTGAAAGAGATAGTTGCTTCTAATAGTTTTTTTTTTAATCTCATCTTAATGACTTGAGTATGAAGTATTCCAGTGCAAGTGATTAGAGTATTTTCTGGTACAGTCATGTTTAGGCGAGAGCAAAAACACTGCATTCACTTATGTAATCAATTTCAGTTATCCTCTGTCTATTAGAAGATAGTACTCCATCTCTAGTAAGAAATTGATACCATATTTAATCAAAACTGAAAAAGCCCCTAATATATCTGAAGAACTAAAAGTCTAGTGAAATCATACCTTTTTTGGATTCCCAGACCCAAAGCCAAAGTGGATGTGTGGAAGGGGCTTTCCCACACCAACAAGCAACTCTCAGACACCACATACTACACACAGATAGCATCACCTCCCACAGGTGAAGGGCTCAGTCCTACAAGAGAGCACGTCCTCACTTCCCAATTCAGATACTAGTGCAAGCCAGGGGTTTCCTTCCACACCCCCATTCTTGGATTTGATTAATTTGCCGTAACTGCTCACAGAACTCAGGAAACCCATTTACTCACTAGATTTCTGACTTATTATAAAAGGGTACGACTCAGAAACAGCCAGAGGGAAGAGATGCTTAAAGCAAAGTCTACGGGAAGGGTTGCAGAACTTCCTCGCCCTCACCAGGTACACCATTCTCCCCACATCTCCATGTGTTCACCAACCCAGAAGTTCTCCAAACCTGTTTTTTGTTTCTGGGTTTGCTTATGGAGGATTCATTACATAGGCATGATTGATTAAATCATTGGCCATTGGCAACTGATCCAAATCCCAGCCTCTCTCCCCTCCCCAGAGGTGTTTATTTAGGCTTTCTTTGATTTCTCTCAGTGTTTTATAGTTCTCAGCACAAAAAACTTGGGGTGCCTGGGTGGCTTAGTCAGTTAAGCATCTGACTCTTGATTTTAGCTCAGGTCATGATCTCACAGGTTCATGAGATCTGAGCCCCACACTGGGTTCTGTGCTGACAGTGCAGAGCCTGCTTGGGATTCTCTCCCTCTCTCTCTGCCCATGTGCTCTCTCTCTCTCTCTCTCTCTCTCTCTCTCTCTCTCTCTCTCTCTCTCAAAAATAAATAAACATTTTTTTAAGTAAAACAAAAAAACCCCACTTATATGGGTGGTTATGTTCATAACTATGTTTTTGGTAATGTTGTAAACTGAACTTTTTATATTAACTTCAATCTCCAGATGTTTGTTGCCTATACCTGGAAATACACTTGAATTTTGCACTGTTTGATCTCATTAAACTAACTTCTTAGTTCTATTAAATGTTTTATAGGATCTTTGGGATTTTCTGCATAAAAGAATCATTTTGTCTTCAGAAGTTTTGTTTTTTCTTTCTAAACTATACAACTTAAGTTTAATATTTCCGCCATGTCGTACCAACTGGCTGTTGAACAGCAGTGGTAACAACAGATACCCCATGCAATCTTAGGAGGAAGGCATAAAACTGTTACAATTAAGTATGATGATATCCTTAGTTGACAATTCCACAATCTGTGTCATCTGACTTTGGTTGATGCTTTGTTTTTTCTTTAGACTGTTTTGTTTTGTTTTTATTGCCTTTTAGCATGTCTGGACTATGAACTTCAGAAGCGTTTCTTTTAAAGATGTTAAAGAAAGGGATAAAAAAAAAGCTATCTTTTCCAGAAAGCAAAAAGAGATAATCTACATGCAAGTAAGTATTGTATAGATATCAGAGTTTTCAACAACAATGAATGAAAAAAATGTAATGCTGTTTTCCAAAGAGTATAAAGGTTTACATAATTCTTCCATCTTACATAAGACAATGTGGTAGGAAAAATGATGATTCTTCAAGATGTCTACCCCCTAATCCCTGGAATTTGTGAATATATTACCTTATGATACAAATGTGACTTTGCAGATATTTTTAAAGTTAAGAAACTTGAGGTGAAAAAACTATCATGGATTATCTAGTTTGGCTCAATCCAATCACATGCATTCTTAAAAGTGGGGGGCGGGGAGACAATAGAGTGGGTAATAGAAACACAACGAGACAAGAGAAAGAAATTCCCACTGGCTTTGAAGATGGAGGAGAGGGGTCAGTAGCTATGGAATAGTGGCCACTAGAAGCTGAAATGTTCCTTATCTTGCCATCATCTAGAAAACAGTGACCTCCATTTTAAAAACAAGGAAGTGAATTCTGCTAATAACCAAAATAATCAGGAAATGGATTCTGTTCTATTAGAAACAGGTTCCTTTCTTTCTAGAACCTTCAGAAAGGAATGTATTTTGCCAACACCTCAATTTTATTCCAATGAAACCTGTACTGAACTTTTGACCTCAAGAACTGTAAGATGATAAATGTGTGTGTCTCAAGCCACTACATTTATGGTAACTTTTTATAACCCAATAGAAAACTGATACAACTTATTTTTCTTCAGTGACCATTCAACATATAGTTTGACATTAATTTTTGTATATAAAATGTTAATCATTTGAGAACCATTTTATATGCTAGTGTTATTAACCTTTATCTATTTTATATGTTGCAAATAATGTTTCTAGGTTTATTATTCCATCCATTAACTTCATAGACGATGCCTTTTCCCATTTACAAGTTTTGTTTTATTTTTAATTATGTCAACCTCTACCATCATTTTTAATGCATTCTCATTCTTGAAACTTGTCTAAGGAACCATCTAACTTTGTAGATATGTATCCATACTTTCATATAATAATTTTTATTTTTTAAATTTTTTTTAAATTTTTTTAAAAATTTTTTTAACATTTATTTATTTTTGAGATGGGGAGAGACAGAGCATGAACAGGGGAGGGTCAGAGAGAGGGAGACACAGAATCTGAAACAGGCTCCAGGCTCTGAGCTGGCAGCACAGAGCCCGACGCGGGGCTCGAACTCAGGGACCGTGAGATCATGACCTGAGCCGAAGTCGGCCGCTTAACCAACTGAGCCACCCAGGCGCCCCATTAATTTTTAAACATTAGTATTTGTATTTTACTATTTCTCAGGCAATATGTAAATTATACAAAAAAGTATAATTTGCTTATATTATCCACTTTAGGAAATAAATCTTTACCATAGTGTTTGAAATTTCCTATGTATTCTTCCTTATTCTAAAATTTGAGTTTATTTTTTTACATATTTCTTTACTATTTTATTACATGAGAATATATATCTAAGCAATATTTACACGTTTTAAAACTTTATATCTATTCATATTTTATGCATTCTTTTGCAATTTGCTTTTTAGAATATTATGCAAAATAATATTAAGTTTCCTCCATGCAGAGGCTATAATTAATTTTTCCATTGGGCTTCTTTTTTAAAAAAATTGATATAAAGGTTGCTTATATACTCTGGGCACAAAATATTTTTTGTTATATATTATAAAGTATCTTATCCCACTTTGTGGTTTTTGTTTTTGTTTTATACTATCATTTTTAAAAATAGAATTTCCTTTCAAATAATTTTAGATTTACCTACAAGGTACAAAGATTGTACAGAGAGTTACCATATACTCTGAATGCTTTATGAATATATGGTACATTTTGGTACATTGTCACAATTTAGAAGCCAGCACTATTATACTACTATTAATTAAAGTCTAGGCTGTGGTTTTGTATTTCACTAGTTTTTCGCTGAATATCCTCTTTGTGTTCCAAGATTCAATCCAGGACACCACATTACATTTAGTATACTACCCTTTAATGAAGAAAAATGTTCTATTTTATTATATTCAAGTTGGAGAAGTTTTCCTATAATTGTTGTCTTTTGTAACTTAAAAAATCTTTCCCATCTAAAAGAATATATTTTCTTACATTTTCACCTGAAAGGTTTCAAGATTGTTTTTCATAGTTAAGATTAATCCATCTAAAATTTGTTGTTTGTAAGATGCAAAGTGGATGGACAATGTTTTTCCATGTGCTTAAACAGTTGTCTTAGGACCACTGACAGAATAACTATTCCTGCCCAGCTGATCTGTAATGTCTCCTCTGTTATATTATTTCCCTATATATTCCATTGGCCAATTTGTTGACCTCTGGGTAATACTGCATGGTCATTTTAGTAGACAGGTCCTTCTCTTTGTTCTTTTCCACTGAATTTTTCTTTGATTATTTTGCCCCTTTGTCACTCATATTTTTAAAAATTATTTCTTCAATTTCTACAAAAAAAGTTCTTACTAAATTTTTATTTGAAAATGCACTAAATGAATAACTTAATTTTATTAGACTAGTGTCTTCATGACATAGTGAAATCTACAATAATAATTTAGTAGGTAAAAAATTAAATTATCCAAACTATGGGGTATCTCACATAGAGTTCCTTGGGAAAATGACTTTGAGAAGGAGATTAGCATGTAGGCAATTTATTTGAGAGTGCTCACAGGATCAACACCTGTGGCATGTGGGGGGAAGGAAAGAAAGCAGAATTGGCCAAAGGGAAAAGTTGGACTGCAGTGCGGTCACAGTAAGATGGCAGCCAACCCCGCTGAGAGCTCTGAGGGTGGGACTGACCTTCAGAGTTGCCAGCGTTGGCCCAAGGGGAGTGGGTATCAATACCCATGGATAGGTCAGGCATTGGAAAACAGCTGGACATCCTGGTGTGGTTTTTTTTTTTAAATCCAAATTAAACCTGTCCTTTGCCAGGGTTTGGCACAGCCTGGCTATTATCTACTTTAGCTTAAAAATCACTGGGTCTTGCTGGGATCCTCAGGACAGTTGAAGGGATTCTGTCACTCTTCCAGGAAGCTGGTATCCAGGTTGTCAGACAGATCAGGGAAGACTGGGAGAAGTAATACTTAGAATGTGAGGAATTACCTCCGACCGCCTTGCTTTCTTGCTCTACATTTTTCCCCATCTGCTTTTATTGTTAAGCACAACAGAGTACATGCATGTTGGTAACCTTAAGAGACTATGAGTCACAATGAAATTTCACATTATTTATACCCCAAAGCAGAAGAAAGAACAAAATTTTTCTCATCCTCTCAAGAGACAAAGGGTTGCATGATGACATAGGCTTCTAAGTTGACTCTGAAGGAGGGTTTACATTTCACAGGGTTATGAGGCCCACAATCTTCAAAACATCTCTGCATTATAAACTGGAGACAGAAATTATGCAGTGCATAGACAGAACAATTTGCATTTCAAAAAAGTATTATTTTTAAGGAGACTCGAGATAAAGAGAAGACAGCTGCCTCTTTCCCCTTTGTAAGCAAAGAAAACTCATTTTTTTTAAAGTTACCTTTTACAGAATTCTTTGGAGACCTGATTCTGCTTTTGCCACTACTTTTGACTTTCTTGGTGGCTTAGTCCTTTCGTATTAAGTTTAGTTTGTGAGTTCAGATTTGGTTGATTTTAAACAACAGAATTGATGAATGACTTAGCCAATGATTTGTGTAAGCTTTTCCTCAATGTACTGGGCTGACAGACACTATCAACCTGGCTCCGGGCTTTTCTGAATGTTTCTATTTGGTGTTCCTAAAGTTGGTTACAAATGATTGAGAAGGAAACTTACTTTCCAATTTTCCCCCTAGATAACATACAATTCTCCTTGTTGATTTTTTTGCTATTGGAAAAAGGTGTTTACTAACCCACCCTTTCACTGATACTATAGTTTTTTTGAAGTTCTTGACACTGTGTGTTGAAAGTGTGAGTAAATCTCAACTCCCAACTGCCTGCCTCACTTAACCCCCAAACTGTCTCCTATTCTCCATGTGGATGTTAAAATCTGGTATTTGCACAGTATCCTAGGTTATCTGCAGGTTCTGTGCTTGCTACCTATCTTAACTTTCCTTCCTTCCTTTCTTTCTTTTTTTCTTCCTTCCTTCCTCCCTCCCTCCCTCCCTCCCTCCCTCCCTTCCTTCCTTCCTTCCCTCCTTCCATCTTCCTTTTTTTTTTGTTTCCCACCCTCTCCCCCAGCACCTTATGAATGTCCTTATCATTTTGTGAATATAGATAGATAGATATATTTTTCAATACCGTGGTTGTAATTTATCCAGCAATTCTAGACTTTTTACGGGGGATGTTTGTTACACGTTCATAAGCCATCTTGATCCCGTAGTACTTCCTATTTTCAGTTTCTTTTTTTTCCCCCTCTTTCTTCTCTCCAGACACATCAATTGTGTTATTTGTATTGGATCACTCTTGTCTATCTGCAAACACTTCTTTTATAGTTATGGAAAATCTCACTCTCCCTTATCAAAGTATGCAAATGAGAAAAATGGCTATTTAATCAATGGATACTTACTCCCTATAATTCGAAGTATAAACTTTCAAACTTCCTTGACTCTTCCTGGAACCACCTGTAAGAAGTCTTAAACTCATGTGGGTATAATGATGTCTATTTTTTTCCAATTTTGAGCCAGTGTGGGAAGTGAAAATCAAAAGTATTTAAAATAATTTTCCTAGTGGGGCACCTGGGTGTCTCAGTCATTAGGCGTCTGACTTCACCTCAGGTCGTGATTTCATGGTTCATGGGTTCGAGCCCAGCGACAGTCTCTGTGCTGATGTCTCAGAGCCTGGAGCCTGCTTGGGATTCTGTGTCTCCCTCTCTCTCTGCCCCTCCCCTTCTTGTTCTCTCTCTCCCTCTCTCAAAAAAATAAATAAAAACATTAAAAAATTAAAATAATTGTACTATTTTATGTATTATTTCCATCATAGAAATATGTATAAGATTATTTGGGAGAAGAAATGAACAAATGTGTGTTGCACCGATAGGGAGTAAAGTGTGTGAAAAATGTGTGTGTGTGTGTGTGTGTGTGTGTGTGTGTGTGTGTGTGTGTGTTGGAGATAGAGATTTGATAGTCAGGGTTTCCAGACTTGGTAAGGGTTGAGAATAAGCTAAGACACAACAGTGATGATACATAAACAATGATATAAAAAGAGCACATCCATCTGGTGGGTACTCTCACAGCAAATTTTATTATTACGTTTACTTATATAAAAGAAACCTTTTGCCACATCTCTTCTTCCAAGGAAGTTATAACATCTAAGAATTATTGCCTTATTTATGACATAGTAAATTTCTCAACCTAAGGTTCCTGTTACATGTAATTCAATTGTAACTTGAGGGACAAATCAAAATTCCAGTTTGGATTCTGTTTCATCAGATTCTACATCTGCTCAGAAAAGTCATAAAGCTGATCTTTCTCCAGTATGATTCTTTATTAAAGTTTATGCCTTGTTTGTTTGTTTGTTTCCATAAAATCAGGCTCCTGGCTTTGCTGGGAAAGCAGCAAATAGAATATCATGACTCTATTCTTCTATTCTGTTTCACAGTTGTGAAAGTCTTTTGTCACTGGAGTTTTGTGAAACTTACAATGCACAAAGCTAATGGTTAAGATGAGAAAGATCCCTTTCTTGAGGCCAAGATGATTTATGCAACCTCTGCTCAAATCTGTACTAGTTGGTCCTACAATCAGGTCACAAGCTGATAACAAGGTTATCTTTTTGGCTGTGTAAACAAGATATCAAAAGACTTAATTTTCTTGTTTTTTTCATTATGTTTTTTGAGAGAGAGTGTGTGGGGGCGGGGGAGAAGGAACAAGGAGAGAAAGAGGGGAGAGAGAGAGAGAGAGAGAGAGAATCCCAAACAGTGTCCACACTGTCAGTGCAGAGCCTGATTCAGGGCTCCATCTCATGAACTGTGAGATTGTGACCTGAGCTGAAATCAAAAGTCAGACATTTAACCAACTGAGCCACCCACGTGCTCCAAGAGTCATTATTTTCAAACAAACTCTTTGCAAATCCAAGAGAAAATAATGTATAAACAGACCTTCTAAGATGTCTGCCTGATTTCTTTAAAATAAGTGTATGCCATTTAACAACATTCTATTTGACTGTAAAGACAGTAAATTAAATGAATGGAAAAATCTCCAAGTCCTAGCGTTCCTGAAATAAAGGAAGGAGAGTTGTTTGAGGCTCATAATTAGCCTGACTGCAAAACTGAATGAAATTTTTGAACAACAGTATTAGAAAATGTTAGTTGAAAATGCCATCAGCTAATAAGACACATACCAAGGTTTTTTGTTTTTTGTTTTTTCAGTTAAATTGTTAGATGAACTGTTCACTGAAGTTGCTCAATAGAATGGCACTTGGCAGATCATACCCCTTTATTCACCACACATTTGCTCAAATCCTTACTTTTGTCTCACACACTCTTTTAATTGCCAGAGAGAAGGGTATGGAAAAGACAGTTTTAATTACCTGTGATTCAGTCACACAGTGGAAGCGTTTTCTGGGAGCACAAGACGGGTGTGTGAAGGGTCAGGAGGGACGTGTGTATGCAGCCGTCAGGAAACAGTATGTAGTGAGGATGTAGTTAATGCTTATTCTGTACTAGATAGGTTGGTAAGGACTCAGAAAACATAGTTGCCAGAGAAACTCAAGCCAATTCAGTTTTTTTAATATCAGCCTCAGTAAACTACTAGTGATCTGTGAATGTCCCAGACAAAATGTTTATGGTAGGAATGTACTTTTAACTTCACATTGTAAATAAAATTGTTTATGTTTATATAGGTACCTCATTAATTTTAATACATAACTTTTAGCTTTTTACAGGCTGCTAAACCTACAAACAATGTTTCGGTGTATTATTTTCCCAGGAGCACTCTATTATTATAATTCATATTGGCAATATATGTAATATATAGTTTATATATACTACTTGCATAGGTATACTATACATATATAATTATATCTCTAATCTGAATTATATAGTGATTACATGTAACATATACCCAAATATATATATATATAATATGTAATATATATATAAAATTTTAAAGTCTAACATGCTATCACTGGGTGTTCTTGTCATTTAAATATATCATCTCCTTTGTCAGTGTGAGTTATTGTGGATAACAGAGACAAAAAACAATTTTTATAGTGAGGACTACTTTTACTAAATATAGCTTGTGAAAGATATTGGGAGTTGAAATATCATTGACCAATATTCATAGGTTTCAGGCTTAGCACAGAAGAAATAAATGAATTAATAAAAATAGACTAGGTTTCAGGCTTAGCACAGAAGAAATAAATGAATTAATAAAAATAAACTAGGACAAGAGTGACAACACGTAATCATAGGTATAGAGATAAAAGGAACGTATACATCTGGTTGTTCATTTTATTGTAATGCTTACTAATATAAAGGAACCCCTCTTGTAGCATTTCTTCCTCCTGAGAAGTTATAATATCCAAAAATTATTGCCTTGTCACAGCCAAACATGAGGACAGCAACCTCGTCCTTTAGAAAGTTGGACAGCAATTGCCCTGGAGACTCTGGAGTCTTTGTCCCCTCCTCTGCCCCACCCCACCCCTGCCTTGCCCAGCCTTTGAAAGATCTACCCATGCAGACTAACTACAGTTCCATTACCCAGGATAGAGTCAGGACATTGGAGATCAGAGGGGACAAAGTTACTGTCCTTGGGAATCTTAGTAACACTTCAAGGGCTTCAACTTTAATTGTCAAAGAGTTGTATCTAGTATTTGTCTAACTTCTTTTATATCTGTGACTATTCCTATTTTATGATTAATCTTATATATTTTGGCTCTTCTTTAGAAGTGTCAGAGTAATAATTTAACTATTAGTTTGATATTTTTGGAAATTTATTTATTTGTTTTAAAGTTTACTTATTTATTTTGAGAGAGAGAGAACAGAGAGCTCGGGAGGAGAGAGAGAGAAAGAAAGAAAAAATCCCATACAGGTTCCACCCTGTCTGCACAGAGACTGGCGTGGGGCTCAAACTTGCAAACTCTGAGATTGTGACCTGAACCCAAATCAAGAGTCAGAAGCTTAACCGACTGAGCCACCCAGACGCCCTTAAGTTGCTCTGTTTCTTTCACGGACTCTCTTTGATTGTATTCTCTCAATATTCTGTGTCTCTTCCTGTCTCTCTTCATTGAGGTGTTCTATTTTTTCTTTGTCTACTATTTGAGATTGGGACCTGGGTGCAAGTTATAAGTTTTAATAGATCTGTGAGTGATATTAGGAAAAGTATTCTATGCTGTATTCTTGGTTTGAAGTGGTTGGACCAGCTTTCAATCCCCACTGTAGCACCAGCAGAAGTAGGCTGTTTTCTTAGTCTTGGAAAGTAGTAGAAATAGCCCACCTGAATAGCTCCTCTTTGGATGCTTGGGACCAGAGGAACCAGGTGCCCTCAAAGGTGCACTCAACTATCCTACTGAAAGGTCCACAGATCTCTGTGAATTGAATTCTTCTGAGTGCCCTGTGTTCCGACCCCACACTAGAACAGGCTGATGGTGTGTCCAGCCTCTCCAATGACTGACCCACCAAACACAAATCTCACACCTCTCCCTCAGTCTGCATGCACAGAATATCCCAGACCTGATTCATGCCAGTCTACTTGCTGACTCTGGCAGAAACTGGTCCAGAGAGAGAAGTTTGTTGCAGTTGAGAGTGTTGCAGAAACCAAGTCATTTCTCTCTTAGAAAGTTCCACGAAACAGAGCATCTATTCCTAGTTCATTAGAAATAAAAGTTTCTTACACAACCACAACTTAACTTTAAAACAAGAAATGCATTAGCATCTTTATTACAAATGTAATTGGTTTTCTTTTATTTTTCTTCTTGGGGATAGGGTCACTAGTTAAAATACACCACTGTAAAATCTGCAATTTAAATTTCATTTCATGGTGCATTGTAGAAATAGTTTACATAAATAGCATCCATTAATCATTTAAAACAAAGGTTAAATGTAAATTAGGATCCTGCTATTTATTTCTGTGATTATTTATGGTTTTCTGGTAAACTTTGATTTTTCTGAGGGTAAAAGAACTAATGTTTTTGAAAGTAAAATATCTTTAAACTAAAACTGGTAACTCCCAGAAATCAATGAGCCTGGAGAGAGGGCCATAACATCACAAACAGTATTGAAGTTAAAAATCATGCTAGCTCTTGGTCAAATTATAACTGTCACAATTTAGTGATGAAATCTCTTTCTCTAGGAGTCCTACCTACTAATATTAAATACATATATCAAACACAATTTTGGAAAAAAATGGTATTTTTCTGGTGGCTGTAAATTTTTGAAGAGGGTTAGAATACTGGTTTCATTATCTTTCTTTTTTTTTTTTCAACAAAAGAAGGTAGCAAAAGGATAAGTTAAGAAAGACTTTAGTTTAAGCTGTACTGATAAAGGAACAAAACACCCGAATAAGCACTTTGTTTCAGTGGTTGGTATAAATTATTTTTATACCTTTGTTATGAAATACCTGAATAAGTGACCAACTATTGGTTCACCATTTTATTTTTTTAAAGATTTTTGTTGTGGTGGTTGTTTATTTATTTTGAGAGAGAGAGAGAGAGAGAGAGAGAGAGAGCAAGCGAGCATGTGCAGGAGCTGGGGGAGAGGCAGAAAGAAAGAGAATCCCAAGCAGGTTTTTGCTGTCAGCACAGAGCCCAACTGGGGCTCAAATGGTGAGATCATACCTAAGCCAAAATCAAGAAGAGTCTGATGCTTAACCGACTGAGCCACCCAGACACCATTATTCACCATTTTAAACTATCGTCCCTGGATAATTGCAGCTAGTTTCTTTTAAGTCTATCTATTCTTTAATCTGTCTCGTATGGTTTTACTCTTTTACCACAGCTTTGATATGACACTTATGTCAACAATGACAGTCTGAACTTTAGGAAACAGGATTAAATAAATAATTGAACATTAATCATTTTACTGAAGTTCAAAATGAAAGCATAAACGCTGTTATCGAAATTAAAGTTGTCTGAAAGAAATTAGTATTTTGATGCATAAGAACCTAGAAGTAGTAAAAATCATAGTCATAAGGGGAAAACAAGCACCAAAATAAAACCAACTGTGTTCATTTTAGCACTCGGTGGCATCTATTTTATCGTGTTGCTTTCTTTATGAAGGTTGTTAAAGGAATATTCATCATTGAAGGTACAGCAAGGTTTCTTAGAATCTTAAAACAAAGAATTTGATATTCTGATGAACAATATCATTGTAGCTAGATGTTATTGTCCATCTTTCTTAATTCTTAGGGGTTTTGAGCAACAACCCTAAGAACAAATTGAAGTAACAATAGGAAAAATTTTATCTTTTGTAATACCACAATAACATCTATGCTGTTAAATAAGAGTTTTTCAATATATTTGCAATAATTTTAATAAGCCATCATTATAATATCCATTCAGAGAGAATTTAGTTTAACTAGGATGTTAATTTGAAATATCTGAAGCAAAGTTCAAGTAATTGTCTCTAATAAACTGTCTTAATGGCTTTTTATTCATATTATTTCCAGATCGTGTTATAGAAGGTTGATTATATGTAAATACAACAGTTTGCAGCTCATTGTCTCAAGCAAAAATTATACTTTAATTATGCTCTGAATGTATTTGGTGTTGCTCTTTACCCGTCCAAGAACGCAACTGCACTTTAACTGTTTCTGATGATATAATAATCCGAATGCATTACCATGTTAAAAAGGATAGATTACTACATGCAATGTCATTTAGAGAGTGAAAGTAAATGAGTCAGGGTCAGGAAATTATTTTCAGGACTTTGACAATAAAGCTTCTCACAATGAGACCAATCTACAGATGCTTCTGTTTGAAATCTCGGTCTCCATTACTGTATCTATCTCTAAGGACAACATGGTTTTAATTTGATCGTTCACAATGTACCCTTTAAAATGAACAAAATCCATATTTTAATATCTCCTGTGAAGAGGAAACAATATGTGTAGCAAGCACACAAGGGGAAACTTTATAAATTAATTTACATTGAGAACAAATGTCATACGAAGTGCATTTTTGATACTACCCCGGAAGGACAAACATCAGCCCTTGAACACCATATGTGGTCTGCATTATGGCTTCTTGGCACCAATCCATCATCTATTTCCAGCAGCTACCATTTCAAACATTTATGAGGACCTGGAAAGCACAGAAGGGCTAGAGAAGCCACTTGAGTTCTGCTTATTAGCATACTCATTAAGCCTAATCAATAATTGATGAACCATTTGTGAAAAACATATGGATTACATTACTTCTTGGCTTAGACCATTCAGAAAAGAGTTATAAGTATTTTTGCCCTATTGTTTGCTGTGTACACATGATGTCAAAACTGATTCCATAACAGAAAACTGAAGTCTTGGGCTTTCTTTTCTCTACAGACCAAAATTATAATGTGTTATGGCATATTTTTAAAATGATTGAAATGAATTTAATACAGAAGCTACTAAAATGTAAAATGAATGGGATATAAAAACTCTTTTAAAAAATTCAAATAGCCCCTAAAATATGCTTGAGAGAAAAAAATCAAAGGCATCTATTAACTAAAGTTCATACTTTATTCTGATTTCTTTAACTTTTATCTATCGTCCTTTTTTTATTTCATGATCCCATCCATAATACCACATTACATTTAGTTATCATATCTCCTCAGGCTTTTCTTGGTTGTGATAATTTCTCAGACTTTCCTTGTCTTTGGTGACCCTGATAGTTTGAAGGAGTATCGGTATTTTGTAAACGATCTCTCCTTTGGGTTTTATCTGATATTTTTTTCATTATTAGACTGGATTTTGGAGGGGTAAAGAACATTTCTCAACACACTGTATTAAAGGTATATACTACTAACATGACTTATTACTGCTGGTATTAACTTTGATCACCTGACTGATATAGTTTCTAAGGTTTCTCTACTCCAAAACTCTTCTTCCCACCCTAATGTATTTCTTGAAAGGAAGTCAGTATGTACAGTCAACACTTAAGTATTGGAGAGTATGCTTCAAGAATGAAGTATTTATGTAAATTATTTAGAATTCTAATATATGAGATATTTGTCTATTCTCTGCATTTATTTACAGTATTCATTTATTCAATCATTTATTTCTTTTTTTAAAATTTTTTTAACGTTTGTTTATTTTTGAGACAGAGAAAGACAGAGCATGAATGGGGGAAGGTCAGAGAAAGGGAGACATAGAATCTGAAACAGGCTCCAGGCTCTGAGCTGTCAGCACAGAGCCGACATGGGGCTGGAACTCATGTACCGCGAGATCATGACCTGAGCCAAAGTCGGCTGCCTAACCGACTGAGCCACCCAGGCGCCCCTCAATCATTTATTTCTATCAGTAGAGACTCATAGATATTTGTTTCATACTTTCAGTTTTAATCCAAACTACTTAATTTTGTTGCTCAAAGTGTTATAGTGTTGGCTATTGGGTGATCTTTTGGTTGGCTTCTGTGTCACTTTAAAATACCACTGTCTTTCTTTTTTGGGATTGCTTTAGCTATTTGAGGTCTTTTGTGTTTCCATACAAATTTTAAGACTGTTTGATTATAGATTTTAAGATATACTACAAAGCTGTAGTCATTAAAATAATATGGTACTGGCCCAAAAACAGACACATAGATCAATGGAATGGAATAGAAAACCCAGAAATGGATTCACAGCTATATGCTCAATTAATCTTTGACAAAGTATCAAAGAATATCCAATGGTAAAAAGACAATCTCTTCAACAAATGGTACTGGGGATACTGGACAGCGACATGCAGAAGAATGAAACGGGACCACTTTCTTAATCATACACAAAAATAAATTCAAAATGGATAAAAGACCTAAATGTGAGACAGGAAACCATCAAAATCCTAGAGAAGAGCACAGGTAGCAGCCTCTTTGACCTTGGCCATAGCAACTTCTTACTAGACATGTCATCAAAGGCAAGGGAAACAAGCAAAAATGAACTAGTGGGACTTCATTGGATAAACATCTTATGCACAGTGAAGGAAACAATCAGCAAAACTAGAAAGCAACTTGGGAATGGGAGAACATATTTGCAAATGGCATGACAGGCAAAAGGTTAGTATCCAAAATCTATAAAGAACTTATCAACCTCAACACCCAAAAAATGAACAATTCCTTTAAGAAATTGGCAGTTAAGACATTTTCCAAAGAAGACATCCAGATGGTTAACAGACACATGAAAAGATGCTCCACATCACTCATCATCAAAGAAATTAAAATCAAAATCATGATGACACATCACACCTGTCAGAATGGCTAAAATTAACAACACAAGAAGCAACAAGTATTGGTGAGGATGCAGAGAAAGAGAAACCTTCTTGCACTGCTGGTGGGAATGCAAACTGGTGCAGCCATTCTGGAGAACAAGGGTACACACATTCCAATGTTTATAGCAGCATTATTAACAATAGTCAAACTATGGAGAGAGCCCAAATGTCCTTTGACTGATGAATGGATAAAAAAAAAGATGTGGTATACATATACAATGTAATATTATTCAGTCATGAAAAAGAATGAAATCTTGCTATTGGGATGACATGAATGGAGTTGGAATGTATTATGCCAAGCAAAATAAGTCAATCAGAGAAAGACAAATGCAATATGATTTCACTCATATGTGGAATTTAAGAAATAAAACAGATGAACATATGGGAAGGGGGGAAGAGAAGAAAGGGAAACAAAACAACAAGAGACTTTTACTGATAGAGAACAAACTGAGGGTTGATGGAGGTAGGTGGGTGGGAGAGGGGCTAAATGGGTGATGGGCATTAAGGAGGACACTTGTGATGAGCACTGGGTGTTGTATGTAAGTGATGAATCACTGAATTCTACTTCTGAAACCAATATTGCACAGTATGTTAATTAACTAGAATTTAAATAAAAACTAAATAAATAAAATAAAATACCACCATCTTGCTTGTATATGTGTGTGTATATGTGTTGGAGACCTTCCTTACTATATGGCACTACATTATGCTTCAGTTTCAGTCATTTTGTATATTTTCATTACAGCCCTAGAATCATCCATTTCTCTAAGGAGCCTTTGTTTATTTGTTTTATAATGAAATTAGAAACAAAGATCTTGGTTCCAGGTGTGCTCTTTGCTATTGGAATGTCATTTCTTCAAGGTTCTCTCATCTGAGACAGTAGGTAAATATATGGGTGCATACTAGCATATCTATAGGTATTTCTATATGTAACAATCTGTGTCCAGATTAAGCTAAATGTGAGTTCATACTGATGACTCCAACTCTAATTTATTAACACATGGATCATTATAACTTCCTCCCTCTGCTTATCTATAATGTTCAACCCCAACTGTATGATACCTGGCTCTCACCATCCATCATCTATTTACTTAATTGTTCAAATCCAGTAATTATTCACCTACAGAAGCACATGTTGGTTGCTTCCAGGTTTTGGCAATTATGAACAAAGCTGTCATAAACATTCACATGCAAGTTTTTGAAAGGTATGTAAGTTCTCAGATCAGTTGTGTAAATAGCTGGGAGTGTGTTTTCTGGATTTCATGATAAGATTATCTTTAGCCTTGTAAGAAACTGCCAAAGTCTCTTCATCATGACTGTACCACGTTCCATTCCCACCAGCAGTGGATGAGAGTTCCTATTGCACTATATCTTTGCCATCATTTGGTATTGTCAGCTTTTTAGATTTCTAGTATGTGTGCAATGGTATCTCAGTGTTTTAAATTGCATTTCCCTAACAACAAATGATGTTGAGCATCTTTTTCAAGTGTTTATTTGGCATGTCTATATCTCTCTTGGTGAAGTATGTATTCAGAGCCTTTGGATACTATTTAATTGGGGAGTTCACTTTCTTAATGTTGAATTTTAAGAGTTATTTGTAGATTTGGATACCAATCCTTTAACAAACATGTTTTGCAAATATTTTGTCCCAGTCTCTGACTTGTCTTTTCTTAATTTTACTAAGTTCAACTTTCCATTTTTTCTCCTTTATTGATTGCATTTTTGGTATTCCTTCTAAAACTCATCACCAAATTCAAGATAATTTTGGTCAGACATTTTCTTCTAAAAATTTTATTGCATTGCTTTTTACATTTAGTTTTATGATCAATTTTGAATTAAATTGTGTAAAAGGTATAAGGTTTAAGTCATGTTTAGCAGTTTGTTATTGTTGCTTTGTATATGGACATAAAATGTTCCAGAATCATTTGTTGAAAAGACCATACTTTTCCATTGCATTGTCTTTGTACCTTTGCAAAGATGCATTGGCTATATCGATATGGTCTATCTAGCTGTCTTTTCTCTTCAATTGATCTCTGTGTCTGTTTTTTCACTAATATAACACTGTCTTGACTACTGTAGTTTTATGTTAACTATTCCTTTTCAATACTGGATTGGCAATTCTAGGTCTTCTGGTTTTTCTTGTAAAATTTATAATTTTTTCATCAATATCTATAAAGTAACCTGTTGAAATTTTTAATGGAATTGTGTTGAATCTATAGATCACATTGAGTAGAACTTAAATCTTAGCAATTATGAATGTTCTTAACCATGACCATGGCATATTTCTCAATTTATTTAGAACTCCTTTGATTTGTTTCATCAGTTTTATGGCGTATTGCATATAGCTCCTTGCATGTTTTGTTAATGTCATATCTAAGTATTTCTCTTGTTTTAGTGCTATTTTAAATGGTATTGTTCTTTTTTTAAATTTTTTAATGGTTATTTATTCTTGAGAGAGAGACAGAGACAGAGCATGAGCAGGGGAAGGGCAAAGAGAGAGGGAGACACAGAATCTAAAGCAGGCTCCAGGCTCTGAGCTGTCAGCACAGAGCCCGATGCAGGGCTCGAACTCATGAACCATGAGATCACTACCTGAGCTGACATCGGACACCCAAATGACTGAGCCACCCAGGCACCACTTAAATGGCATTGTTCTTAAAATTTCAAATCCCAATTGTTATTTGCTGGTATATTAAAACACACACACACACACACACACACACACACACACACACACACACACACAACTGACTTTTGTCCATTAATCCTGTGACATTGCTAGACTCATTCATGAGTTCTGGAAGTTTTTTTGTTGAGACTTTGGGATATTCTACATAGATAATCATGTTATCTATGAATGAAGACAGGTTTATTGTTTCCTTTCCAATCTGTATACCTTTAATTACCTTTTCTTATCTTACTGTACTAGTTACGGGGTCCAGTATGTTTAATAGCAGTGCTAAGAGAAGATTTCTATGTCTGGTCCCTGATCTTGGGTAGAAAGTGTCCTGTTTATCACCATTAAATATGATACTACCTGCAAATTTTTGTAAATATTAAACACAGTTTTTAAATACCATTTTTATAACCCTCAGAAAATCCCAATAATCAAAATTTGTTCCAAGATCCGTCATAAACTTGTACTTGTTTCTCTAATTTATTATTACTTGCCCATCATCAGTAAACATTTTTTCTAATTCCAGCATGGAGAAACATAATTTAGCTTTAGTTAGTTGGTAAGGACATAGTTATTAAATTTAAAGTCTACAGAAGTTTATAAGCCTAGAAAATAATCATAAAAATAGACATGTAGATAGGGCATTTTGTAAATACAAAATGAATTAGCATAAACATTCAAGGGAAAAAAATTTCAGAAAAGTCATGCAAAGAATAAAGAAAATCATGTAATATAGACAAAAAGGATAATCAGGAAATATTCAGCGCTTAACATCCAGCTAGAGAAATTTAGAACATAGAAGATACTAAAACAGCAGATGTTTAGAATTTCTATTTTCTTCTTGTTCTATCTGTAATAATATTTTTTAAATGTCAGCAGGCTTCAGATTGTTTCAAACACCTGCAGTTAGAGGATTAAAAGTCAGATTTAGCTAGAATAAAAGACATAAAGGTCATTGTACAAATAAACACCAGGCCACTTTATCATCTACCCTAAAGTAAAAAAAAAAAAAATTCTTCTACAGCATAATTGTATTTCTCTATGTCCATAGCAGTAACCCTTTTAAACGACTATGGAAATAGAGTTCTCTAATAAAAGAATTATGCTATAGCTGATACTCTTATTAATGTTGGATCCTGCAGTATCTAAGTGCAATTTAGGGATAGTAATCACAGACTCAATACCAGGAAATTGAACTATTCAACTATTAAAGAATAATTTTTAAAGCAAGTTAAAATCCAATGGTGGGTCTTACTCATTCACTGAACAAATGTTCATGGAACATTACTTTGTCCACAGATATTATTCTGGGTGCTGGATACAGTGGTGAGGAAATAGTCCCTGACCTCATGGAGATTATATTTTAATAGAGGCATGTATAGTTAATAATTAATAGTCCTTTGTCTCTATCATATTATATGTAATGTTATATATTATAAGTATATGGCATTTAGCAGAGAATACAAATATTGAAAAATTAATAACTGTGTGTTTAGAATCAGGTCATGTCATTCTGAGAATGTTATTTAAGGTGCATAAAAAAGCTTTTTATTGAAAACATTAAATCAGCAGCCTTAAAACCATTTTAAATCTTTGACCAAGAAATTCAAATTCTGATTTAGCATAAAAAGTCACCAGAGAAACAATTTTAAAAATCACATGTCCATCTCCATCTTTATAACAGGCAAACTTTGGGAATAACTTTAGTGTAGAGAGGGAAAGCTGTTTCAGTGAATTTTGGTATATTGATGTGATGATATATTATGCAGCAATCAATATTGTGTCTTATAAAATTTGAATATTAAGAAAAAATGCACATAATGCATTCTGTGGGGAAAGTGAAATATGTAACTGTATATATAATAGGATTTTCTCATTTCAGTATTTTTATTAATGTGTTATACTGTCTGAACTAAAGTTCCAAGAGACATTTTAAATACAAAAGATTTCTGTCTTTTTCAATGGCAAGGACTTGAATTATTCTGTGTAAGTTTCCTTCTACCTGAGAAAACTTCCTTATTCAGTCCTTTAATTACTCATATAGAAAGCAAGCATATTATCCACATTTAGAAGGAAAAAAACTGAGAAGAAACCATTAACCTGAACACAAATATTTTAGAGAAGCCAAATGTTCTGTGTGGAATGTATTTTATTTATTGTGCTTTTTATGAGAGGTTTGTCTGGGCAGAAATCGTGGCTCTTAGGATTTATGCTTCTTGTTCTAGGAGTGGAGTCTGATGGCTCTGTGCTGTACTCTACTGCTCAATTTTTGTGGAGCTGTCTTCTCCATTCAGTAGTTATTTGCAGGAGATGCAGAGCTGAGACAGAAGAGCCCCAGAGGGATGTGTGGACCTGAACTTCACCTGACCCTACAGGGGAGGGACATAAAAAGTGGTTCAGTGAAAGCTCAGTCTGGACTGGATTGCTATTGATGATTGTATCCACAAAGGATTGTTGAGTTGCAAATCACCCCAAAACTCCGTGGCTTCAAACACAATTTATTATGGTTCATAAGTTTGCACATGAGTTGGGGTTTGGCTAATCTAGGCTGGGCTCTGCTGTATGTCTCTGTTTAGGAACAGCTGGGACAACACTGCTCACTGTAGGCCTATTGGTCACTTAGGGTAATTTTAGCCCATGTATCTGTCACTCTCCTTGCACACGTGGGCTACCTGGGCAGGTTTATTTTCCTCTTACAATTGCACAGTGCAAGTGGAGCACACAAACGTCTTGAGTTTAGGCTCTGAATTGGCATTCTGTCACTTCTGCCCATACACCATTGCCCTAACAAGTGAGATGGCCAAACCTAAAGTCTAAGGATGAGGACATACACTGGACCTACACTGACCACAACAACGTAGTTTGTCACAATGATATTATCCTTGCATCAAGTAGCTTGACTATGGGAAATGCACCAATGTTGGGATATTGTTTTCTTATGTGACCCATTGAAATCAGTGTAGGAAGTCACAGCCTTGGGTGTTACTTCTTCTCTAAAGGACATGAACATTATCCACTGTTAATCATCCTAATAAATTGGAAATTCTGTGATTCAGTCACTATGAGTAAGTTGGGGCATTCTTCTCCATTGGTCTTATTCATATTGGCCCTTTGTGTTCAATTAATTTCTGTGGCTTTAGAGACCCATTCTCAAAAAATGATGTCAAAGTATTTGTGTACAACATCCACCCATGGCCCTGGTTTTATGTACTAATTCTGGTTTCTTTGAAAAGTGAGTTCTTCCCTACAGTCTCAAACTTGTAGTAGGAGCTCCTTGGACCTGCTTCACCTAGACTAGTAAACTCCAGGCTTAATCCTTACATTTAGAGAGATAAATAGACAAGAGTTTATTTTAGTCTTCATGATTGACCATGTTGATTATTTAAATTAAGACTTTCTGGGGGTGTCTGGGTGGCTCAGTCTGCTAAGCTTCCAACTGCGGCTCAGGTCATGATCTCACGGTTCATGAGTTTGAGCCCCACGTTGAGCTCTCTGCTATCAGCACAGAGCCCACTTTGGATCCTCTGTCCCCTTCTCTCTCAGCTCCTACCCCACTTGTTCTCTCTCTTCCTGTCTCTCAAATAAATAAATTAAAAAAAAAGACTTTTGGGTTACCTAGGTGGCTCAGTCAAATAAGCATCCAACTATTGATTTTAGCTCAGGTCATAATCTCATGGTTCATGAGATAGAGTTCTGAATCTGGGTCTGTGTTGACACCATGGAGCCTCCTTGGAATTCTCTCTCTCTCTCTCTCTCTCTCTCTCTCTCTCTCTCTCAATATAAATTTAAAAAGTTAATAAAAAGACTTTGTAGCACTAAGTCTCTTAAAATAAAAGTCAACTGATTTGAGGATATATTAGTAAATGAAACAAAACTATGTAGCTTTCTTTCATCACATTTTAACTCAAGAGTAGGCTAATTCTTTTTCTTTTAATGTTTATTTATTTATATTGAGAGAGAGAGAGAGAGAGAGAGAGAGAGAGAGAGAATGAGCAGGGGAGGGGCAGAGAGGGAGACAGAATCCCAAGCAGGCTCTCTGGGGCTCAATCTCAGGAACCATGAGATCATGGCCCAAGACTAAGTCAAGAGTCAGATGCCTAACCAACTGAGCCACTCAGGCACCCCAGTATGTGATCATTTTTATAGAGCTTTTGAGTCCTTTAACAGAAACCAGTAGAGGTACAGGTGGGCACTCTTATCCAGACTAATCCCACATGTTGGCCATTGCCAAATCCCAGCATGTATCTCAAGAAAGCATCCAGACCAGGGTCATATCTCAGTTGATAGCTCTCAATTGTGGAATAACATACATCAAAACATCTGGGGCTGCTGGTTTATTGGAAGATACTCATGTTTTTGAAGTATGGTTGGTTCTTTTTCACCTGGGAATCCAATCTCTACTTCCACACTTGTCCTGAAAGAAATTAAGCTAAATATACTTAAGGAATGTACTGATTCTTTATAGCTACAATTGAGGATAATAGTCATTTGCCAATCCCTTTATTATTATCCACTTGTTGAATATTTTGTCTCTAGTATGTCTTCACTCTTTCCCAAAGAAGAACTTCAACACAGAGAAAATCTCTAATGCACCTACTTAGATTATCATAAAATTTCATATATTGATTTTTTTTTCATTTCTTATATATCCATTCTACATAAAAAATTTTAATACTTCTGTTATTTTTATAGAAGAGAATTGCATTTTTATACCATCCTGCTATAGAAGATTCTAGATCATTGAGATGATAGTAGCTGGTTAATGTTCCACTAACGCTTCTTGGCACAAACTAACATGAAGATGATCACTGAAACTTAGAAAGCAAGAAGTGCCATTATACGACACAGATCATATGAAGAAGGACATATATATGAAGAATGATTATTCTATTTAATCATATGCTAGTAACGAAGGCAGAGGAAAACTGCCAAAGAGAGTAGAGTTGGGGAACATGAGGTCCTACTCTGCAACAGGTGAAACTTTAAAGCATTAAGAATTAGTTGGTATGGTGGCCCCTGGGTGGTTCAGTCAGTTAAATGTCTGACCCTTGACTCTTGACTTTGGCTCAGGTCATGATCTCACAGTTCATAAGTTCGAGCCCAGTGCCAGGCTCCATGCTGACAGTGCAGAGCCTGCTTAATACTCTCTGTCTCCCTCTCCCTCTCTTTCTGCCCCTCCCCTTTCTCTCTCTCTCTGTATGACTCTAAAATAAACATTTTTTTAAGTTAAAAAATGAATTAATTGGTATGTTAACATTACCTTATGCTGGTAAGTCCAGTTATCTCTAATTAGAATGAAGCACTCAGAAATGTTACCAATGAGTTTTTAAATAACAGCAACAAAAATAACAAAGACTATTGTATCTGTTAAAAATATAACATGGAGCTGGTGCCCCCAAATTGCTGTGGTAAAAGGTGAAATCATTAAAGTGGTCCCTTTATCTTTTCCATGCCATCTCATGGTTCAAGGATACAAAACTGGAGATTGTGGAGTATGGTAATGGTTGTTGGGTACTAAGAGGGGATGAGAACCACAGTAGGATCCGTGGATAATTGCCTTGATGACTCAGGTTTTAGTATCACACCTACTTATGGCAACTCATTCTCATCAAAAATGAAATAATGGATCTAAAATAATAACACATATAAATGGGCATTGAAGGTGTTTTTCCCCCTTTGCACTTTTGTTTATGTACTGTGATAAGTGCATAAGTGAATTGCAAATTATCCTAGAAAATTAGGCCACTGAAATGTTATCAAGTATAATAGTGAAGAGACAAAGGTTAAAATGAGATTAAATATTACTAAAAGAATGAGAATATCCTGTGTTTCCCTCCTTGTTCACAATGACCCACCATTCAGTCTTGCCTTTGCAAACAAAAAGTGTTCTTTTTCATTTTGTAGCTTCGGTTGAAGCTCATATTATACTTTGTGAATGGCCTTTTGCTACTTATCACAATACTGCAAATGACTTTGGGGGACAAAAGCAGATTTCAAAGGCAGAATGAAATTTTAATACATGAGATGAAGAATCTTAAAGAAAATTATATAATATGATCTGACTGTTATTCTGAAAATTCATTTGCACTGAATTATTAGCACCAAGGAATGAAATGTTTCTGAAAGATGATTTAATTTTCCCAAGAGTTATTGGTCCATATCTGAAAAGGAATAGTTGGTTTCTTCCTTGATGATTAATTAGAATGTGATGAATAGTGTCAGATAAAGGAGTAATACTTGGCATATATTAATGATATTGGAATTTAGGTATCTGTTCCACATTACAAACACCAGTGGCACCTTAACAAGAACAGAGTGTAAATGCACACTATAAATCCTGTTTATGATACAAATATTTAAATATATTTTTTTGCCATAGGTATAGCTATTTAAGTGATTTTTTTTGCCTTAGGTATAACTATTCAAATATTTTTAATTATTTAAGTATATTTGTCATTATTTTATGCGATTCTTTAACTCAGTTTTTCTCTGCTACTATCCATGTACTTTTTTGCCTTAGCGCCTTAAGTTATAAATAAAAATCCGAATACATGCACCAGAATTTTCAATATTCAAACTAAAATAAGCATCAAATATCAAATCTGAAAAAAGACACTTTTAAACAATTTTTAAAACACAAAACTTGTAAAAGGATCAATAAAATGTCCTTAGAGATATTTTTTTTGTATGAAGAGTCATTATTTCTTAATTACAAATTGGATATTTCACATGGATAACATATTCCCAACCCCCAAAATGGTATCTAATTAGAGCAGTTTAAATCTCTTTTATTTATTTATTTATAAAAAAATTTTTTTAACGTTTTTATTTATTTTTGGGACAGAGAGAGACAGAGCATGAACGGGGGAGGGGCAGAGAGAGAGGGAGACACAGAATCGGAAGCAGGCTCCAGGCTCCGAGCCATCAGCCCAGAGCCTGACGCGGGGCTCGAACTCACGGACCGCGAGATCGTGACCTGAGCTGAAGTCGGACGCTCAACCGACTGAGCCACCCAGGCGCCCCTTAAATCTCTTTTAAATGGAATGTTAATTATGTTACGGTGTTATTAGTTCTGATTAGACATTTTCTTTAAAATAATAAATTCTTTGAAAATATAGTCAAATGAATTATAAAAATATATGTTCAGAAATGTATGATATTTAGAATTAATTTTTTTCTTAATGTTTTTATTTATTTTTGAGACAGAGAGAGACAGAGCATGAGCAGGGAAGGGGCAGAGAGAGAGGGAGACACAGAATCGGAAGCAGGCTCCAGCCTCTGAGCCATCAGCACAGAGCCTGATGCAGGGCTCAAACTCACAGACTGTGAGATCATGACCTGAGCCAAAGTCGGACGCTCAACCAACTGAGCCACCCAGGCGCCCCGTAGAATTAATTGTTTTTTAATCTTTTTATGTTTATTTATTTTTGAGAGAGAGAGAGAGAGAGAGAGAGAGAGAGAGCACAAGTGGGGGAAGGGCAGAGAGAAAGGGAGACACAGAATCTGAAGAAGGCTCCAGGCTCTGAGCTGTCTGCACAGAGCCTAATGCAGGACTCCAACCCATGAATCATGGGATCATGACCTGAGCTGAAGTCGGACACTTAACTGACTGAGCCCCCCAGGTGCCCCTATTTAGAATTAATTTGAATCATTACTGTTATAGGATGAGTAGCATTTATATTATTCACAGTTGATAAAAAATCAGTTGTATTCAAACAGTTCATTTGAAATTTATCCATTCATTCATTCAACAAATATTTATTAATTACACGCCGTGTGTTCTAGACAGCATGTTTTATGTTTTATGTACATGACCTCTTTGTGCTTACCATGTGCTAAGGGGGAAGTATAGATTTAAAATATGGTAATTAAAAGTAAAGAGGCACCTGGAGGTTCAGTTGGTGGAGCAAGAGACTCTTGATCTTGGGGTTGTAAGTTTGAGCCCCATGGTGTAGAGATAACTTAAAAAAAATCTTAAAAAAAGAAAGTAAAGATTATGGCAAAGAAAAGTACATAATACTGTGGATGGGAGGATAAAATAATATAATAATAAATTTTTAAAAACTCATCTGTAAGATAAAAAATGGTAGCACAAACACAAACAACACCTTGAGGCTGAGACCTGAAAAGTAAGACTCAGCCAAGAGAGAGGTTATGGGAGGGGCACAGGTAAAGTGGGTGGAGGGTGGAGTAAGAGGGGCGTGGGGTCACTCTAGGAATTGAAAAGGGCACCAATGCAGGACATCCACCATCTGTCTTTGGGCCTGGAAGAAATAACTTGGCTCAAAGATAAAAACTGAAGCAGGATATGGCATGAAATGATTAAGTGTGAACCTAGATCAGACATGACTTTATAGGCCATAATATGAAATTTTGCCCTTATCTTAAGAGCAATGGACAACAAGCAAAATGATTTAAACAAGGAAGTGAGATGATAGATCTGAATTCAGGAGTAATTCCTCAGACTCTGGAAAATGGAGACGAAGTTAGCTTGCAGCCGGGGTAAGCATTTCAAAAAGCTCTTAATGGCAGGCCGCTGGGAAAGAAGTGGTAGTATCAACTGTGGGGACAATAATGAAATGCAAAACATAAAAAGGGTTTGAAGGATAATCAAGATGCAGAAGTTATGCCAGGTGGTGAGTGGTTGCATGCAAGGAGTAAAGGAGAAGAATGACCAAAGATGACTCCCAGATTCTTGGTTTGAAGAACCAGAAGGCTTCTGAACAACTCTGAAAGTGGGAACAATATATTCAGTTATAGACATAGTGAATTTAAAGTCTTCTAAAATTATCTAGATAGAGAGCTCAAGGATAAGAAACAATGCTTCGAATACTGTGTAAGACTGTTCGTACTTCATTTAACAGCAGTAACAAAGTTGACAGCCTGTTAACCCAGGTACTGTTTTGCTCTTCAGGGGTTAGAAATGAATCTGCATTTTGGGATTTTCTTTGAGGATAGGAGTGATGGGCAGTCAGAAAAAAAAAAGTAACAAATTAAAATACATTCATAAGGATTCAACCAAAATTGAACTGATGTTTTGATTATTAAAAAATTTGTGATTGTTTTAGTGGATTTTCTTAAAAGACTATCACTGAACGCATTAAAATATACCAATAGAAACATGTGCATACTGTTTATGAATAAATAATTTTGTTTGCTTTTATGTTTTCTGGCCCTGCAACAAACACAGTAGAACAGATTTCTGCTAATTATACCACCGTGAAGACAAGTTATGCAAATAAGTGTAATGGAAAGTTTGAGTTACAGTAAATCTAACACACAATAAGTCTACTTAGAGGACTAAGGTGAGGACAGAATGTTTAATTAAAAAAATCATGTCTGTTTTTCCTTTTTCTTCAAACTACAGAATATTAACTCTAAGTACTTAAAGTTGAAGACTATCTTGTTGAGTAAGAAATATAGGAAATATAAATTAACAAAATTTAAAAAGGATGAAAAATATTATAAATTTAGTACGTATTTCTTACAGGACACTCCAAATGTATGTGATTAATGGCAAAGCAGGGACATCACAAAGAAGTTGATCATATGACATATCTCAGAATATTTTTCAAATTTTACTGGTGTATAGTTTAAGCCACTATGATTTGCAGTTTAGCATTTTAAGTCCCATTAATTGTAGAATAAAGCCATGCTTCATTTTTGACAATTAAATATAATTTTACTGGAAGGGAGAAAGCACTCTGAATTGGACTCAAAGGAGAAATCTTCTCTAAAGGTCACCCTTATTAAATGGCATGACAATTTGATTATGCCATTCATGCTCAACACCCCACTCCATTCCCCACAGAGGCTGGAGTAATGCTTTTTAAAATGAAAGATCGTATTACTCCTGTACCCAACACCCTACCATGCCTCCACATTTCTCTCCGAATGAAAGCCCAAATCATGCCAGGACACTCATGATCTGTTCCCCATCACCAACCCCTCCTTGACAGCTACTCTTACCCTCACCCAGTCTAAGCAGCCACACTGGCCACCTTGCTCTCTCACACATGGGAGCTCGCTCCTGCCTTATAGCCGTTCACACTGGCTATTTTCATGTCCTGGAAATATTGCCTGTCCATCCCAGATTTTTACAGAGTGAACTTTGTTTTCTTCTTCAAGTTTCTGGTGAAAGTCTGCCAACTCCATCAGACTTTCCCTGATCTTATTTTAAATTAAAAACATACCACTGACGTCACCACGGATCCCTATTCTCTTCTATTTTATTCTTTCCCCAGAGCATTAAGCAACGTTTAAAATACCATAAAATTTATGTACATATTATTTCCATTGTTTATTTTCTGTCCTCCCTTTCCCATTGAGAGTAAGAGCTCTCAGATCCTAATGATATTATTTATCCTGCCTCCCAAAAAGTACATCCCATGTAGAAGTGCTCAGTAAGCATTTGTTGGGTGAACACTTATTAAACCTTATCCTTACAGAAGGATTTTGAAGGCTTTTTGTGGGTAAACTTCAGAAGGAATCTGTTGGTTTCAACTTAAGATGTACAAAGTTGAAAAGAGCATTGTTCTTACACTTATAAGAAAGCCCCAGAAAATCTGCAAATTGACAACTTTTTAAAAAATCAGAGATCAACAAACTAATTCTGAATCTAAGAAAAAACAGGCACCTGTGAAAAAAGATAGCAAGCTAACTTTCTTAACTGAAACTGATTGTGCTGTCTACATCCAAAGGAAGAAATCAGCAAAAATTGTCAAAAACTGTCTAAGTGTGGGCTACCAAGGTAATATAGAACCTGTGAGGGGCTGGTGATGCTAGGAAAAATTGCATCCACTTGCAGGGTCGTCTCTAAAATTTCAAAGATGATTATAAATACAATTAAGGGGACACCTGGGTGGCTCAGTTGGTTAAGCATCTGACTCAATTTCGTCTCAGGTCATGATCTCACAGTTTGTGGGATTGAGCCCCACACCGGGCTCTGTTCTGACAGCACAGGGCCTGCTTAGGATTCTCTTTTTCCCTCTCTGCCCCTTCCTGGATCATTCTCTCTCTCTCAAAATAAATAAATAAACTTAAAAAAAAAGAATAAGGAAGGTCCTGAGAACTTATACCTCTTGGTAAAGACCTGTGGAATATAAATGTCCAGTTGTGATGAAGGCATAAAACATCAAATTGATCCTCTATTCCTCTCTCCTCTATGAAACAAAAGCCTCAATGTCCTGGGAGAACAATGACAAATACTGTCACTTTTAGGTCAATGGTAAAAATATGTTTAAGCTGAAGGAAGAAATTATAAAAATACTCTCTGTCCAGAGACCAAGTAAGAATATATATGGGTCCCAGAATTAAGAACTGGTGCAGAGCAGAGATTCTACAAATGCTAAACCTCTTAGATCCATAGACACAGACTAAAGCTGTGGGAAAACCAGAAAAGCAAGGAACATTTACTCTCTTGAGATATCACCACCAGGCTAAACAAATGTCAAGTGCTAAGTAATGTTGGAATACTGCTTGAAAAGGGATAAAGGTGTGGAGAGAGAGAGAGCTTTTCTAAGATGCAGTGCAAATGGAATATCTAAAACTGAGGGTGAAGCAGATTTTTATCAAAACTGTATGGCAAACCTGCCTTAACCTTAACACAAGGTAACACTGGAGAAATTTTTAGCCTGTGATTCACGGAGGATAACCACAGCAACAGTCGATCTCAAGCCTCCTTCACATCTGTTTAGATTTCTAAATTGACTCATACCTTTACATTAAAGTCCCAACAGAAGCAAAGGCATGCTTATTTCCAGGCTTAAAAGCTAAATAATTCAATTTGTGCTAGACACAATTTCAACAAAAATGTATGTATTTCGGGGTTCCTGGGTGGCTCAGTCAGTTGAGCGTCCGACTTTGGCTCAGGTCATGATCTCATGGTCTGTGAGTTCAAGCCCCGCGTCAGGCTCTGTGTTGACAGCTCCAGGTCAGCTCTGCTTCGGGTTCTGTGTCTCCCTCTCTCTCGGCCCCTCCCCCACTCATGCTCTGTCCCTCTCTCTCTCTGTCAAAAATAAATAAATATTAAAAAAATTTTTTAAATGTATGTATTTCAACAACTAATAATTATGAAGTATTTAAAAAGTAAAGAAAAAGCAGTGACTGTACAAAGTAAAGAAAATACAGACAACCAGGGGCACCAGGTGGCTCAGTCAGTTAAGCATCTGACTCTTGATTTCAGCTCAGGTCATAATCTCATGATTTGTGAGCTTGAGCCCTGCATCAATAGTTGTGCTATCAGTGCGGAGCCTGCTTAGGATTCTCTCTCTCTTCTTTCTGCCCCTCTCCTGGTCATGTTCTCCCTCCTCTCTCTCTCTCTCTCTCTCTCTCTCTCTCTCTCTGTCTCAAAATAAATAAATAAACTTGTAAAAACAAGAAAAACAGCCTTATACATCACATGGATGTTTGAAGTATAAAACAAAGATTTAAAAATAACTATGGCTAATATTTTAAAGATTATCATAGAAAAAGTGGACAGCATGTACGAGCAGATGGGAAATTTTAACACAGAGATGAAAACAATAAGAAAGAATCAAGTAAAAATTCTAGAAATGAGAAACATTGAAAAGCTTTAACTCAACACACCCAAAGGAAGAAGCAGTTCACTACAAAGAATCCAAACCAAACACAAAAAGAAAAAAAGTGAAAAATATTACAAATAAACCAAGAAATTGTAGAACAATATCAAATGGTCTGAATTATGCAAAATTAGAATCCCAATTAGAAGGAAGGAGAAAATAACTAGAAAAGAACAGAATAAATATTTGAAGGAACAATGGCTGAGAATTTTTCAAAATCATAGACTTAAACCACAGACCAAAGAAGCCCAGAGAATATCAATCCAGATCAATAATAATAAAAGAAAAGCAGACAACAATGGCTAAGTATATCATCTTCAAACTGATGAAAACCAAAGAGAAAAAGACAACTTTGAAGACAAGTAGAAAAAGAATATTTGTTACACAGAGAAATCAATTATAAGACAGACTGCCAGATCTCATTAAAATCACACACATGCACAAGAACTATATGATGATGTTAAGAAACCCATTTAAATACATAAACATAGAAAGGTTAAAATAAAAAGATTAAAAAAGCATACCAAACAAAGACCATTCAAAAGTCAGCTGTAGTAGCTGTAACTTCACTGGACAAAATAAATCTCAGAATGAGGAATGTGACCAGAGAAAAAGGGGAATTTAGATAATGATAAAAGTGTCACTTTAAAAAAATCATAACATTTCTAAATGTGTATTCACCTAGCAACAGAGCTGCAAAATATCTGAAGCAAAAACTTAAAGGGACTGAGAAGAGAAATAGACAAATTCATATTTAGAGTTGGAGACTTTCCCACTTTGCTATCCATAATTGGTAGCACAAGTAGACAGATAATCAATAAGGATGTAGAAGACTTGAACACCATCAGATGTTATGATCTAATTGACAGTTGAAGGACCCTTCCCCCAACAGTAACAGGAATTATTTTCAAGTCCATATGGAACACTCATTAAGACACACCAGAGTTTGTGTCTTTCAAATACATTAACAAATGTACAATGACACTGTACAGTGTGTTTTGATCATAATATTGTGTATGGCCACACAATGTTATGTTCATGTATTTATATGTTCCTATGGTTTCACTGTGTCCAAAAACAGAAAAGAAACTCTCAGTGGAAATTAAGAATACCTTGAAATAAATAGAACTGAATATATATATCAACATTTGAGGGATGGAGCTAAGGCAGTACTAAAAGAAGAAATTATGTAATTAATGTTTCTATTAAAAATAAAAGTGTTGAATCAGAAACCTAAATTTTTCCTTTAGAAAACTTGGAAAATAAGCAAGTTAAAAACTCAACTTGAGCAGAAATAAAGGAGAAATAAAAATAACATCAGACACTGATGAAATTAAAAACAGAAAATCAATGAAGTCTAAAGCTGGCCTTTGAAAAGAGCAATATAATTAATATACTCTATCTAGATTGGTCAAGTAATGAGAGAGAAGGAAAAAAAGGGGGAATATATGAATTAATTATACCAGGAATTGAAGTCAGACAATAACTACAGACACATGGACATTAGGAAATTATTAAAAGAACATTATGAACCATAGTATGCCCATAAATTTAAAAAAATTAGAGAAAATTGGACAAATTTCTTCAAATGATACAAACTACCATATCATACACAAGAAAATAAATAACTTGAATAGTCCAACATCTTTTAAAGAAATTTAATTCATAGTTAAATACCTTCCAACAAAGAAAACTCCAAGCCTAGACTATTTCTGGCACTCCTGGTCCAAGCTTTGAGAGTTATTGGAATATACCCTCTCTTTCAGACAGAAGCTACAGAAGTTGCCTTGTTATCTGAATCATGGTATAGAAGAGATTAATTACTGGAACTTGAATGCTTCAGAGAAAGAGTGTATGGTCTTATAAAGCATCAGATAAATTTACTGGATGTGAATATAGCTAAGAAACAGACTGGAGATTTGGGTTTAAGCAACCATCATGGATGCCTAATATTCTGAGAAATTACATCCACTCTTGGGATAGAAAAATTCAGTTGTAGATCTACCTGAATTTATTTAGAATCCTTAATTCACCTCACTTGTTGAAAAGAAGATTCCCTGAAATTAGAACTAATGCTGCAAGGCAAGAAGATGGCCAACAATCAGCTATAGAAAGATGTAGGAAGCACTGATGTTTTGTGTAGGGAATAACAGGACCAGGGAAGGGGGAAGGGATTTGGATGGTATGACCTTAACATGCTACTGAAATCCCTCAGAACTGCTGGGCTTGGAGGACAAGTGATGGCAATTCATAGAAAGATCCACAAATTCCTGTCTCTGAAAAATGCTTGACAGCATTTGAATGGGAATTTTGCAATATGGATGTTATTGGGATGTGAATTTAAATTTTTGACCACATGCAAGCAGGAAGGATGAGAGTGGTCTCTGCATGTGGTATAAAAATGAAAGGACATGTGGTGAGAGCTTTTGTAACACAGTTATCTGAAGAACATTTTGGAAAATTAGATTTAGCTGGAGTAAATCACTGTGGGAGTCAAATATCTATACCTGGAGAAATGTAAACTTTCCCCAAGACGAAGGATGATACAAGAGGTTGGATCAATGAGAAATTTGGAAATACCTGTGCAATTACCTCTATATCCCAATGGGACCTACCTCTTTTCATTCATTCGGCCAGAAATTGTAAAAACAAACAAACAAAAAACATAAATTGCAAGTCTTTGAGCAGCCTTTTACCAGTGTATGAAAAAAGTCATAATAAGAATGACAGTAGATAAATTCCTGAGACACAAGAGAAATATAGGGAAGAAAGGAAGAAGGTTTATAAAAATTCATATTATATTCCAACAAAGATAAAACAAATCTTTATTTGCAGGCACAGTTTGTTGCTGTTTCTTCATATAGCACCCCCTTCAATTGTTTTTACTCTGAGCTTGGTGATATCAAAATCATTATCTCTAAGGGTGTCTGGATGGCTCAGTCACTGCAGCGTCTGACTCTTGATTTCAAATCAGGTCATGTTCCCAGGGTTGTGGGATTGAGCCTGCATCAGGCTCTGCACTGAGCATGAAGACTGCTTAAGATATTCTCTTTCTCTCTCCTCTCTCTCTTTCTCTCTTCCCCCTCTGCTACCCCTCTCCCCTGCTCATGCTTTCTCTTTCTCTCTAAAATATAAATAAATATGGGGCGCCTGGGTGGCGCAGTCGGTTAAGCGTCCGACTTCAGCCAGGTCACGATCTCGCGGTCCGTCAGTTCGAGCCCCGCGTCGGGCTCTGGGCTGATGGCTCAGAGCCTGGAGCCTGTTTCCGATTCTGTGTCTCCCTCTCTCTCTGACACTCCCCCGTTCATGCTCTGTCTCTCTCTGTCCCAAAAATAAATAAACGTTGAAAAAAAAATTTAAAAAAAAATAAAATATAAATAAATAAATAAATAAATAAAAATTAAAAACTCATTATCTTTAAAAAATATATGAAACATGTATATTCTAAAATATCTCCTCACAAAAGACTCTTTGGTATGTGAAAAATATGCTTTATTTTGCCTGATAATATATCATTTCATACAGCCTGGGATAGCAAAGTCCATTTATGAACAATAATTTGATGTCTTATGTTTGAGTAAAAACCATCAACTGAAATTATTGTATGATTAATATATACTAATATCCTATGTAATGTTTCATATTGCTATCATATCTTAACATTCTTTGAAAGGATTTAATTGGATTGAATTTCTTACAGTCCCAGTTCCAAAAGTTTAAATTTAATGCACAATTAATTTTTAAAAATTTTTACCAATTATGCTTTATGAAATATGCAAGCAATATGTTCTTTGAGTTGTCACCGTATTTATAGAGCAATTTTGAGCAGTATTACAATTTTAAGATAAATTAAAAAGGTCTTCATAAATAACACTATGTTGAAATTAAGCAGAAGTAAAATCAAACCAAAGCATGTGGCAGAATTAAAGTACCTAATTTGAGGATCATCAACATCAAACCTCTGATAATAAGCAGATTACCTACTAAGAATGTAAGCATATCTACTGGTCATTTTGACATATAATGACTACGCTTCACTGGGCTGTTTTGACCTATTTCCACCATCCACTCTCTTCTTCAGGTTAGTGCTCTGCTCATTATCCAGAGCAGTCTGCACAGCACTTTCTAAGTGACTCAGCCCTTCCTCATTTGTCACTGAATTTCTCAATATATGACATTCCTTGACAATTCTGCTTGTGTCGAGTGATTTTTCTCTTAAAGGAAAAATGCCACTACAGAATCGTCTTAAAAAAAGAAAGAAGGGTAAGTTTAAAAGCCAAACAAGGAGAAATTTCAGAAGACTGCCATTATCACGTAAGTAGAGAGTTTGTGTTTAAACTTTTCGATATTCACAGGCATATTTCAAGATTTGTCTGATAGGAGGTGATTTTTAGATTGTGTCTGAATGTTGTATTGGATGGCATGTATGAAATAAATGAGTTTTTATATTTGGCATTCTACTACTCTATCGTTAGGAAAATTTATTAGTAGTTTTCAACACTTTATATTATAACAAATTTGTTTTCTTAGCACCTTTCATTTGTATCTAGATTTTTCCATTCTTAATCTGGTGTTACGTTCTGAAACTAAGATGCATAATTTTACCGATTTTGAGAGATGCTAAAAAGAAGATGAAATGAGGTAGGAAAGTTAATTGATAACTATAGTTACGTGAAAGTTAGATCATATATTGTTTCATTTTGCTGTGAAAATAAGTGAATAAAGTGAAAATATAAAAGTCATATTTGTTATATCAAACATGCCTATACACACAACACAAGCTTGTTTGAAAAGTATTTTATTTATACTATATAAGATTATGGATTTTAATGTAGATAAGTTGATAACAACCCATGGATGTTATAGAGATGCATAGATGAATGTAGTAGTGGGAATATCAGGAAGATGGCTATTTTATCTTGTCAATTACCTGTTCTCTTTTACTTTAGCAGAAGTTCATTCTAATTACTAATTTCACAGAATACTAATTCACCTCTCTGGCTCTATGTTCTAGCAAACACAGAGATAAAAAAAAACTCATCTATGGCTGAAGAAAAGACCACTAATTTTAGTTTACAGTCATTGGCATTGCAATTTATGTATTTATTTATTTATTTATCGCAATTTATTTATTTATATTTTACCTCTTTCAGTCACACTAATGGCTATTTCTGGATCAATATAGCCTAAGAATCTTTGTGGTACTACCGTTTCATTTATTGAAAATTAGAACGTTTAAGATTTTTGTTTTCTTATTTTAAGATGCTAAAGAATTAAAAGTTGAACTTCAATGGAAAGTTCAAGGTCTGTAGCACAGTCTAAATAGTCTGCTAATTTCGTTTTGTGTTTTAGTCTTATGTCTACATGCTACCTTCAGATGAAAGAATGACTTCAGTTTTTGTAACACTGACAGCATTCTGGGTTTGGCAATGTCATCAGAGAAAAATCCACCAGTCACAGAGATAGAACACCATGAAATCATTAATATTTATAAAATACTATATTGGTAAAACTCTATTTCAAATACATAAATCACAATACCAAATAAAGTAAAATATATTAATAATCAAAAAACTTTACAAATTCAAACAATATGTTTTACCCTGTATTATCTCAATGGCAACAAAGTTCTATTCCATTCCAATTATTTGATTAAGTCTAGGCATTATTAGGTTATACCAATTAGGTTGGCAGTTTTAGTTTATTGTCTGATAACAGAGGAAAACACAATTCAACATTTTTTTTCAAGTTTATTATCCATTTTTGTATCTTCATAATCCTCTCATACTACCTCACTGGGATGATTTCTGAGATCAACCACTTTTACTCAGTCTTGGCAAATTCTCTTTTCTTTCAAAGTTCTTTTCATCTTTTTAATGGAGCCATGTAATCTGCACTTTTGCTGTCCATTCACTCAACAGTTTTTCTTAATAGTTCTTAAGATTAATAATTCAATTTAATGAGAAGATTTAATTTCTGAAAGGGTGAACAAATTTTGAAACAACTACTTTATTACCAAAAAAAAAATCACATTCAATATGTTCATTATAAGGTAGACAGTAATAGAAATCCAGTGTCTTTTTTGGCCTGACTTATTTCACTTAGCATAATACCCTCTGGGTCCTTTTGTGTTGTTGCAAATGTCAAGATCTCATCTTTTTTTATGTTGGTGTAATGTCCCGTTACATACACATATCACATCTTCTTTATCCATTTATCTATCAATGGACATTTACGTTGCTTCCATACCTTGGCTTTTGTAAATAATGCTGCAATGAACACAGGGGTGCAGGTATCTTTTCGAATTAATGTTTTTGTTTTTTTTGTTTTTTTAATGTTTACTCATTTCTGAAGGAGAGAGAACCAGAGTGTGCATGGAGGAGGGGCAGAGAGAGAGAGAGAGAGAGAGAGAGAGAGAGAGAGAATCCGAAGCAGGCTCCAGGCTCCGAGGTGTCAGCACAGAGCCTGACGCGGGGCTTGAACCCACAAACCGGGAGATCATGACCTGAGCGGAAGTCGGACGCCCAACCAACTGAGCCACTCAGGCGATCCTCAAATTAATGTTTTCAAAACACTGCTGTACACCTGAAACTAATGTAACATTGTGTGTCGATTATACTCAAATTAAAAATAAATAAATAGTGATTCAACATTTCCGTACAATACCCAGTGCTCATCACAAGTACACACCTTAGTCCCCATCACCTATTTAACCCATTCCCCCATCCACCTCCCCTCTGGGGTTGTATAGAAGTATTGAATCACTATATATTGTACACCTGAAACTAATATTGCATTGCATGTTAACTAATTGGAATTTAAATAAAAACATAAATTAAAAATAAATAAAGCACCTAAAAAAAGAAACATAGCTACAATTTTTAATATTACAGATAAAAAGTCTGTAAAGTATTATTGTTTATACAATTAAATCTATCTGAATCAAGAATATTGTTGAATATTATGTTTCAATTAGTAAATGGAACATCCAAAATTAAAGTTTAATGGAGAACTATTGCAGCTTCACGATTATCCTGTGCCAAAGTATATCTAATATTATCAGCTCTATCTTTCCACTTCTATGTCTTCCTTCTTGAGAAACCCTTCCCAGAAATCTAATCTTTCTTTATAAAACTATAGATTCCAAAAGAATTTAAGAATTGTCGTTCACAAAGTATAGAAGAATGCACTGAAGAAAGTGGATTATGGGATCTCTGAGATGCAAACAGAGAAATTGGTGAGGATACGTATTTTGAAATTCAAGGAAATCTAAATATTTAACTTTGCCTAAACTTCAAAGCTTAAATTATATAAAATATCTATCGGTCCTGACTTTGGGCAAAAACAAATAATCATTTTCAAAATAACTTTACCTAAATATACAAATGAAGCACAGACCACTCATAAAAAAACTTTTATTAAGGTGCAAGATAACTAGAATGCATTGCCACCTACTAGAAGGCGAATGTCCCTATAATTTCTGAGGAAAACACCCAGACCTCAGATGGCACTAAAAAGAAATGACAGCATAGTTTGTCATCACAAGAATGTTGCTGTATTCTGTTCGTTATGCCTTACTCTCTATTATTGAACAGAACTGGATGATCTTTATTTCATTTACTTTAATCAGAAGGCTCTTCTAAAATGCTTCTGGTTAATATTTGGTTTGAATGCAGCACTTTATTAAAAATGCTAGATGTTTCCACTTAACATAGTCTGCATAGCTGAAAGGGGAATAATGACACAAGCATAAAATGGCATAATAAATCAGAGGACACCCTTTCCCTTCTAAACGTTTCCAAGGTTAGTTTTCATCTTAATAGAATTGCTGATCTGTCAACTGATCAACTGTAGATATGCCCGTGACTTGTTTCAGTGGAAAGAGGGATGCCAAAAATAATGAGAAATAACCCTCTGAGTCTTATCTAAAAGCATTTTTGTTTTGCTGCACAAGCTTTGTGTGCATGGAAAATTCTTTTCCCTTCCTGAACAGTAAAATTCCAATTGTTTCAAACTGGAAGGATTTTAGCTGGTTCACATTTCTAAGGGTCATGGGACAACAGATCATTATGGTAAATACCATTTCAGGATTTGTTGTTTTTTTTTTAACATAACAGGAGTTTTTTTTTTAATGTTTATTTATTATTTAGAGAAAGAGAATGCACATGTGCACAGGCACAAGCAGAGGAGGGGCAGAGAGAGAAAGACAAAATCCCAAGCAGGCTCACCTCTGTCAGCACAGAGCCTGACTGTGGGCTCCAAATCACAAATTGTGAGATCATGAGCTGAGTCAAAATCAAAATCGGGCACTTGACTGACTGAGCCACCCAGGCCCCCTTCAGGATTTACTCTTAAATTATAATGGTGGTAACACTTGGTCAGAAGTGTCCAGTTCTACTCAGGACAATAAGGTGTTATGGCCATTTGAAAGATTAGAAAACAAGATAATATGAAGCAAGAACAATCTTCATATTGGATCAACAATTAGAAACTTCAAATCATTTCTGCCAAAAGAGAGAGGGGGGCGGAGAGAGAGAGATTCTTTCTTTGGCCTCCTATGTACATTCCAGACTACAATTTACACTTTCACAGATAACAGGAATTTTGAAATCCCTTCAGACACTTACAGTGACAGTTACATGACAATTCTCACTTAATTCCAGGAAAAGATAAAGAGTCTCTAAGGAAGATAAGAAACCCGGGTAGTGCCATATCATATCGTCCAGAATAAAGCCTTTAATCAAGAAGCTGGCACAAAAGAAAGGTGTTTCAATCAGTTTTGAAATTAGGTCATCACAAAGTAGGTAGAGAAAATATCTATATCTCTCACCCTGTAGGTGAAGGTCCTTCCCTATTTATGTCAAGTAAAAGTGCCTGGTCAGGCTAAGTGGCTGCCTCCCGGCAGGCTGGGCTCTTTCTCCAAACTTGATGTGTATACTCCTATATTAGAATAATTCAGCTGAAGTTATATGTATCTCTAGGTGGAAACTAAGTTTTATACATGATAGAACCCCGGTGTTTATCACATAGTAAGCATTCAATACATCCTTCTCGAACCCCTGCGGAGGTATACATTTCACTTAATCAGCCATCAAATTTCAAGTTCCTCTCAGGGAGTTCCTCTAAAGCCCGAGTTTTGCTCCTCTTCTAATCAAGGATTATGCACAGAGAAGCTAAAAGTCCCAAATGTTACAAAGGGTAATTGGTATAGCTTTAATTCACCCACAAATCCTTAAGATTGGAGCATATACTTTTGCAAGGGATGAAAGTGCTTTCAATAAGGGCACATCGTTTAGAAGTCTTGTCCAGTATTTCACACGGATAATTATCCTGATACTGCTCAAGTGCGATAAGGAATATTTTGAGTTTTAACTTGAGTTGAGCACAAGTATATCTTTTAAATCATTAGTCTAATTGCTTTCATCTGAGCTTTAAAAAAAAGTATTCTCTTAAGAGAAAATCAGAGAAAATAATAGATTTAATATACAAGTTAAATACCAAGGGAACACACACATATATTTGTGTGCACGTGCCCACCCTGAAAAACGTTCAAAATACTTATTACAATCTTTATTCCCACCAGCTTAAAAAAATAGCTATAACACCCTTTTCTGTAACGCAAAAAACACAAAATAAAATGAAAGCAATGGGACAGTTCATATAGGTCTTCACTTTTCATTTCTTTCTTTTTTTTTTTTTTAACGTTTCACTTACTTCTATTATCGATGCCACCCTTATCTTTCAGGACATTTTGCATTCATTCTAATCCCTGATGGCACAGTTTGTATCTGCACTGACGAAGTTCAGCTCTTCTGATTTCGCCACCGCAGTTTACAAAACACGGATAGACAAACTCTTCCTTCATAGAAATAAGTATGAGAAGCAGAAGACAAACGCTAGAGAGAAATCCTCACTTTCTAAAAATAAAGAAGCACAACCAATCCCTGCATTCTAGCAAATAAGTTGAAAATTAAATGATGTCATAGTGAAAAAGTGCTCACAGATACAAGAGCAAGAATTTAAATCATCATATACAAGATTACGTCATTTGTGCAATAATACATATGAACCTCATTATTTAAAACAGTAGTTGTGTGATATAATATTATATTAATGTAATTTTATTCTTTTTTATACTTACCTATTTTTCTCTTATAGTGTAGCATAATGACTTAATATTTATTGAAGCCCAGCTAATCTTTTTTGGAAGAAAATAGGTTCATATTTATTAATAATATAGTATTTATTATAAAACTAAAAATAAAACTAATGAAAAAAATTTTAAAGGTAGCAATTGAAAGAAAAATCATCCACAGTCCATCTACTTACATGCAATGCCAAATTAACATTTTGTGAATTAGCTTTGTTTAATATAACCCTATCTGTGTTATGGTACTAGCTGTATTTTTTCATTTTTACAACTTTGCCAGATAAAATAATAGCATTGTTACAAACTACATTATTGTTTTAAGCTATAGATGTAGTTCATAGTTGAAAACAATACACATATATTTATATATATATTTTATAGTTTGAAACAATATATTTATATTACATTACATTGTATTATACTGTATTATGTTATGTTATATTATATTTAAATAATTTAAGACCCTTTAAGTGTTTGTCATCGTTCATTTTTATGTAAAAATTCCACTGGGCTAAGGAATATCAAGTTTACTGTTGAAACATTATTTCTGGGTGGTCTGTGAGGATGTTTCCAGAAAAGATTAGCATTTGAACTGGTAGACTGAATAAAGAAAATGGTCCTCATCAATTCAGGTAGACATCATCCAATCTGTGAAGATTTTGAATAGAACAAAAAGGTAGAGGGAGTGCAGATTTGGTCTTTGCCTGAGTTGGCTTGTTCTGCCCTGGGACTTTGGCAGTCCTGGTTTCAGGACTTTGAACCTGGACTGGATTATATGACTGGATTTCCTCATTTTCCAGCTTGCAGTCCCCCCATTTTCATTGGGGGACTTCTCAGCCTCCATGATTGGCATATGCCAATCCTATCATGCATTTAATAATCTCCTTTGGTCAATTTCAGATGATAGATACATAGATAGATAGATAGATATCCACTTGGTTCTGTTCTGTGGAGAGCCTGTTTGGTGATCAACTATTAAAATTTCAGCATTTTATTGACTTATGTGAGTTCATTAAATATTAAAGCTATAAAATCTTGGCAGTATTTCCTGAATATATTTCCAAATCACTTGCTCTTTACTTTTCACTCAAGATGTGCTTTAATTTTATTGCTGTGTAGTTCCTGTTTTGATATATAAAATTCTTGTATCAACCATTTCAAAGAATAGATTGTACAATATATGCAGGTGAGATTCTGAAGATGTTATCACTAAAGTATTTCTTCCAAATGATTCTGAAAGGTTACCATTCAATGTCAAATAAGAAAAATGTCCAATGTTTAAAAGTTAATATTGCCAAAAAGGGATAGAAAACATGTTACTACATAACAAATGAGGTGGAATTATCTTCACCATGTAGCTGACATCAGTTGGCTTGGCCTAGAGTAATAGTTATCATTTTGTGTGGTTTTGTATGAAAATAACAATCACAGGAGATGTATCCTCCCTTCTGTTGTTTCTTGGTGAAGTTCGAGTTGATTTCATTTCCTCCCACATTTTTTCCCATTCACTCCATCCCTCATTTCATGCAACTACTGTCCCTTCATTCTAGTACCGTAACAGTACCTATTTTGAATCATTCAAAAAGGTATGTCAGGGGGAGTAAAATCTTGAGCAAATCAAGCATCACTCCTCCTGGGAAAAGTTTGGGCGGTTTAGCTCACCAGCTGGCGGGAGGAAGACCACTGGGCACTGACATGTAAGTTGTTAGCTGTCACTGACAAAGGACCCCTGAGACTCCACTTTCTCCCACTCACTCTCCAGTCCCTGTCATACTGCCCTTCTCTCTTTCCCCTGACTTCACCATCTTTTACCCATTTTACAGCCATTAAATCTGCACACCAATTAATACTTCAAAATATCTTGTCATAATGCAAATAAGAGATATTACCAAAAAAACTGGAGACCTGAAACAATGCATTGAAGGACACAAAATTGAGACAATGGGATGTCTAAACAAAAAGACTCTCTTCTGCTACAACCACAGTTGTATACATGAAGGAACTCAAAAAAAACTAGGATGTCTGCAGGGATTTTTAACTCCTATCTGTTCTTTTCCTACTTGCTAGCTGCAGATTATTTTCCTCTAAATAAATTTCTGTCTGACAGTTTTGGAGCACATAGACTGTAGTAAGTGTTGGGTAAGCTATGCCTATTTCATATGCAAAAATTCTCTAGCTTTTTATAGATGGAGAAGCTTTTGCCCAGAAAAGCAATATTCCACAACATAAATTATCCAGAAGAAGGCTATTTGGACTTGAATGTTTATCAATAGTTTCTTCCATTAAATCTACATTCTTCTGCTAGCCTCAGATGTATACTTTTCCTCAAACAAAACAGACAGATATCTGAATGTCATAAAATGCAATGACCTCTCATAGTGGGTGGGGCTGTGGCGATGGTAAGAATTTTTTTGAATTTCCAAATTGGATTATATAATTTTCCTATAAAATATATAGGTGATGAGAAGCAGATAATTATGAAGCCACACTGGATATGGTTACTGAGTGGCTAGCTAGGCTCACTCATTATCTTGTGGACACACTCTTGACATGATCCCCATTGTATTACTAAAAATATAGCTCAGTATACTTACATCAAAATACATACCTGGGCACCTTGGTGGCTCAGTCGGTTGAGTGTCCGACTTTGGCTCAGGTCATGATCTCACGTTTTGTGGGTTCGAGCCTCACATCGGGCTCTGTGCTGACAGCTCAGAGCCTGGAGCCTGCTTCGGATTCTGTGTCTCCCTCTCTTTCTGCCCCTCCCCTGCTCATGCTGTCTCTCTCTGTCTCTCAAAAATAAATAAAGATTAAAAATGTTTTAAATAAAAAAAAAATACCCTGTACATTCAAGAGACTAAAACTGTTAATGTTACAAATATATAATGTGCCTATATGGCAAGTGAGGAGACAAAAAAAAACTGATGAAAAATACAGACACAAATTATAAAAGTAGTATTTTAAATATTTGCTTCCAATACATGTTACTTTGAGGTTTATAGCAATTATGTTAAAAGTTTTGGTGCAGTAGCAGATATATCAATAGGTCAACACATCTATAATTAACCACTGTTGTACAGTTTGGTAGATTTCATAGCATAAACAACCAAAAAAGAATAAAATTACTGAAAAATCAAAATAACAATAAATGATGTGTACTCGGAGAAGCCATTTCTCCATAAAGAATCTCTCCTGAAATTACAGTTTTCAATATTGGAAGTATTCAAGGAATGAGGAAATTAAAATTCTACTTCTGAAAATGTAGCACAACTTGCTGAAAATAATTATTCAGTGACAGAAATAAATGCATCTAAGAGCATGTGAGCATAATTATGTACCACAGGTAGTAAATGTCATGTTATGTTTCAATGATTTTATGGATATCAAACTCATCTGTATGCTATTTCTAATAGAAATTTTATGACTAAAACTAATAAATATAGGAAACTGTTCTGATTTTTAATAATACATGGTTTCTTATGGTGGTAGTTTATTTTAGCTGATGTAAAATGATAAATCTGAAGGCTAAGGTTAAAGCAGGCCTTGAAAAATAACTTAAAATATTAAATGCATTCATTGTCCTGGATCTTCCTAGAGTCATTATGGCATTTTTTGAAAGTATACTGCAGGGGCTTCTTTTCCACTTCAAAGTTAAAGCCATTAAACTTACTGTTCCATGTAATAAATTAATAAACAAGAATAGATTAACCAAATGATATGGAGCGTTACCTTCCTCCACTTCCTCTCCTTCTCATCTAGTTCATCGTTGTTTCTCTCTTGGGAGGTGGTGAAAAGTTCTATTTAAATTTAGATTGAGTAAAGTGCTCAGTAAGATATTTCAGACTCTTACAAGTGTGGTATGTGGTGGAGAGAGGAAAATGGACTTTTTTTTTCCACTGGAGCTTTTAAATACATTGGCCTGTGCATAGCTCTATTGAGCTGGTTGCTAACACCACACTGGCAGTGGGTAAGCTCCACCAGAGCTGAGGAAGCAACCAGAAGTGATTTCCCTAAACACCAACTATCTTATGTGGCTTGGTGAACTCTATGTAATATTGGCCTTCCTTGTGAGCCTTTGCCTTTATGTTGTAAAATTCCTTCAGACGTTGCTGGATGCCAAGGGGGAAAAGACCCATAGCAGCAACTACCTGGCAGCTTTTTTTGCGGTTGAAACTCTTCTTGGGGCTTTGTTTTCATTTGTGACTCACCAAAAAGGGCTTCACTATGTCTAGGACAGTCCTCTGTATTGTCTATGGCGGGGGTAAGATGTAACTTTACTAAACTGAGCGTTTTTGAGAATGAAGGGGATCCAATTCGCAATTATATCAGGACAGTAGATGTAAGTTGGGACTTACAGCAGGCCACCTCTCTGTGACATACACATAGTACACCAGCTCCTCAGTTCTTCAACTTACCAGCATGGCATTTCCATCAGTTAAAAAATAAGAACAAAAATAAATAATTAAGCTGCTTCCTTCTGTGTAAACAGATGTGGTCTGTGAGCTAGTGGAATGTAGACAACGTGTTGAGGCTGAGAGCATTTGGTTTGTGTTAATACATGCATATGCTCTAATTTAAAAAAAAATTCTTACATAGCCTTTACATGACTAGTAGCAATCTTTATACACAATTCAAACTGCCATCTCTATATATCTTCACCAAAAGTTTTCTTTCCTACCTCTAAGTTCACTTCCACAAACACTCAAACTCTCCTATGACCATGTTTCCTGTCCTTGTTGAGGATCACTGGCTCATGTCACATCTAAGGAGCAAATTCACACTAATGCATAGAGAAGCATGGAGTTTAACAATTGATTAAACACCAGTGATGATGCTGTCATGAAAGACGTGTATTCTTTTAAGCAAAGAAAAATGTTAAATCAGGTTGCACTTTATAACTACATCCTGACAAAAATCACTTAGTCAGGTATTAAGGGTTTACTTGTGCCATAGATGAAAGTCAGGATCTTGACTTCTTAATTTTTATTTTTAATGGTTTTCAGTAGCTACTCTGTTTTGGCATCTGCCTATAAGACTTAGCCCAAGAGTGGCTGACTTCAGTTATTTAATTTTGCTGGTTGTTACAAAAATGTTCTTTGATAATCTCAGGTCCAGTCATTCAACAAATATTTACTGAGCACTTACAATCGGGGAAAAATCCTTTTAGGCACTGGGGAAAAGTATTGAAAATGTTATATGAGGTTTCTGCTGTCAGAGAATTTCCAGTCTAGAGTAAATAGATATAACACACATTAATAACTCAACAAGAAAAATACCAGTAGTGACAAATCATAATCAGATGAGTAGGGACATATGACAGCAAGTGACTGATTCAGGAAGACCTTGCTGAAGACATGCCACTTAAATGTACAACTCAACTTGGCTAGAAAAAAACAATGCTGTTCCCCAATAAGTATCCCCCATTCTTATTCTCATCATCCTCTCTTCGACCATTCTTTTTTTAATAGTTATTATTTGTTAAGTTTATTTTGAGATTGTAAGTTTATTTTTTAGATTTATTTATTATTATTTTAAATGTATTTATTTGTATATAGAAAGAGAGGGAGCATGTGGGGGGAGGGGAGCAGAGAGAGAGAGAGAGAGAGAGAGCGAGAGAGAGAGAGAGAGAGAGAATCCCAAGCAGGCTCTGCACTGTCAGTGGAAAGTCTGATGTGGGGCTCAAACCTACAAAACATGAAATCATGACCTGAGCTGAAATCAAGAGTCAGAAGCTTAACTGACTGAGCCACCCAGGCACCCCTCACTTCTACTATTCTTAATAGCTCTAAAGCACCTAGTTTTCTATATGTTTATCCTGTTTGGGATTCTCTCTCTCTCTCTGCCACTCCCGGCACTCATGCTCTCTCAAAAATAAACATAAAAAAAAAAGAATACAAACAGATCTTCCTCATTCTTTGAAATTTGTCACACTCCACAAACATCCTCTCCTGTATATGAGCATTTTTATAATGCCAGGCTATGAGGTAAGAAAATTTATTAACCCCTCACCTTAAATATGAACAGTATTAAATTAAAAGTATTTATTCTTCAAAGGGTTTTGAGGGTTTTTTTTTAATTCTTTAAAACTATCCTAGACAGACCAATGGAATAGAGAATCCAGCAAATAACCCAGATATATGTGGTTGCCAAGGTATAACAATTATAACCAAGGTAACACTAAAATAAGTAGTTTAAATAGTGTTGGGTCAATTAGCTATCCATATAAGGAAAAAAAAGTATTTTGGTTCCTATCTTGAACCATATGCAAAAAATAGTTCCAAATCTTTCATAGATAAATGTGAATGGTAAAATAAAACTTTGGGGGAAAGAGGGACAAATATCTTCATGATGCGGAGATAGCCAAAAATTTCTCAAGCAAGGTACAAAAAATACTGCCACCAAAATTATTAACAAAAGGAGCACATTAGCGGCGCCTTGATGGCTCAGTCAGTTAAGTGCCAGACTTTGGCTCAGGTCATGATCCCACGTTTCATGGGTTCGAGCCCCACATCAGGCTCTGTGTTGACAGCTCAGAGCCTGGAGCCTGCTTCAGATTCTGTCTCCCTCTCTTTCTGCCCCTCCCCTGCTTGCACTCTGTCTCCTTCTCTCTCAAAAATAAATAAACATTTAAAAATCTTTAAAAAAAGACTACATTAAAATTATTAAAATTTTGTTCCTTCAAAGACACTATTAAGAGAAAAGACAAGCTACAGAATGGGAGAAAATAGTTACAATACATACAGCCATTGAACCCACAATATATATTAACTTCTACAAATTAATAATCAAATGACATACAAACCAAAAAAAGTTGTCAGAAGTCTTGTACCTTCATAACAAAATAATTCAAAATGGACAATGAATATAAGAAAAGACACTCAACTTCATAAGTCATTATGAAATGAATATTAAAACCCTATGCAGTACCACTGCCCACAGATTGGTTAAAATTTAGAGAGAAAATGACACACAATCCCAACCGTTAGCAAGGGTATGGAATAATTGGAACTATCAGGCGTTGCACAGAAGGGAGTGATTTGGTATAACTACTTTGGGAAACATTTGGCACAATCTACTAAAGGAGAACATGAGCAGACCTTATGATCAGCAATTTTACTCTTATGTGTTTTCCCCACAGATGTGGATATACATGCTTGTCAAAAACATGTATAATAGTGTACATGTTTGTACTATTCTTTAAAAAGTAAAAACTAGAAGTAAATGCTCACCCAGAGTAAAATGGATACATAAAATGTGATACATTTATATAATTGAATATTATACAGCCAGGGTCAAGAAACTATGGCCTTTGAGCCCGTCTGGTATGAGGCCTGTTTTTATATGGCTTGAAAAGTAGGAAGAGTTCTCATATTTTGAAAGATTTGTAAAACACGCACACACAGAATATACCATAGATCTGTATGAGTCTTGAAAAGCCTAAAGTATTTTCTATCTGTCCCTTTAAAGAATATATCTATTGACCCCATTTTACAGCAATGAGAATAAATGGCTACACCTATACACAACAATGGATGAATAACATAAACATAGTATTGAGAGGAAGGTGCCGGATATAAAAGAGAATATAAAGTAAGACTCAGGCAAAAGTCATCTAGATCAGAAGTTAGGCTAGTATTTTACTTGGAGAATCAAGTAAAGTGTATAAGAGGATTCCTGGAATTGGGCAAGTGCCTTTTCTTCTTGCCATGCGCTGGTTAACAGCCAGCTTCACTTGGTGGGAATCTCTTGAGCTGTACATTTATAATAATGCAAAATTTTCAGTCGTTAAGTTATAGTTGCATTTTAATAAAATCTAGGAAAAAACAATAAATCACAATAATTCACATGTGTATGCATGTGAAAATATTCACTATAGCATCATTTAAAACAGATAAAAACTAGAATAAATCTAGCTGCCCAACAAATAACTTGGTTAAGTAAATTATAATACAGTAAACTCTTGAGCAACTGAAAAACAATAAGTTTGTAAAATAATATTTATTCATGTGGAAAGATGCAAATAATATAATCTTAACCAAAGGAGATTTAAAAGAGGATACGTCAAATGAGTATTTTGTAAAGATACAAACACACATTAAAATCTCAGCCTAGAGTAATCTGCACACTGGATAGTACTTTCCTCTGGCCATGACATTAGAAGTGCCTTCACTTTGTTATTGTTTTGTTTATTAGTATTTCCTGATGACATATATATATATATATATATATATATATATATACATATATATATAGGTATTGACATATATATAGGTATATATATACAGATATATATACACACATATATACACACACATATATATGTGTGTATATATATCTGTATATGTATATGTACACACATATATATGTACATGTATATGTACATCTATTTGCAGAAATTAAAAAAAAACTTTTAGTATTTGTCCATTTTAGGTACTTTTGGAAAAGTTTGAAATAGGCACTATGATTTGAAAGCTAGAGGAGTTACCCTGGCCAGTGTCAGTCTGGAAGATAGTTTGGAGAATATGCAGACAGATCTATTAGTATCCACTGCTATAGCAGAGCTCTATAAATATGCTGCTTCTAGATGGGTCTCTCAGTATAAGATCTCAACCTCAAAGAGATCTAAGGCTTCACAGTATCAAAAATGTCACGCTGACATTGCCACCACCATTTATTTGTAAGCATCATAAGCCCCTGGGGGTGATAGATGACTTCCCTCTCCTGCTGATAAAGAGAAGCTGACATTGCTTTATTATCTCCTCAAGGTTAAAAATCAATGGTTTACCTGTGAAAACATCTGTTTGTAAGCTTGTCTTTGCTTCTCTCAGGGGCCACATTTACATGCTGGGCTTTAGGCATGCCAGAAATGAGAAGCTTAAGTTTCATTTGGCACATTTTCTTTTTAAACATGCCAGGACGGCTCTCTATGAGAGAAAGGGGAAAAAAAAATTGAACAGCAATGTAAGCCCACACTCATTCATTTGTAATGAGAACAAGTTAGATTTCACCTGTTAAAAATTAATGAATAGCCTCTCTGAGCAGGTGACTAGAGACATGAGCATTGATTTTAGATCAAGTGATGGATGTAGAATAAATACCAGCCAAGGGAATTCAAATAAGGATAACTTTGTTGTTGTTGCTGTTGGTGCTAGAGAAGCCTAAGGGAAAAATGGATTAAATTATCTCATCGAGAAACTGGAGAGATTTTCATATTTAATTTGACTCATCTTCACCAAAAACAAAAATCACAAAAACTCAGAAAATAGCCTATTGGACAGCTTAGGACTTTTCATTCAAAAATCTTTAACACAAGATAAAAGGCATTTAGCTTAACAAACAAACAAAAACAAACCACCAAACAAAACAAAAAAAACCTCTGCCTCCAGGGTCCTACAGTCAATTCATGGATGTATTTGAGAACACTATTCTAGAATTTCTCAATATTCCTTAGAAAGCATCTCAAATTCAACACAAAAACTGAGCTCTTCTATCTGTGCCCCCAAATCAGCTCTTTCTTGGAGCCTTCTCTGTTCATGGCAGTCCCACCACCCCTGGGTGCTCAGGCCCCAAACCAAGTTATCATCCTTGATTCTTCTTTCTTCCACATCCTACCTCCACTTTATCAGCAAGTCCTGTTAGATCTACCTACAAAATATGCCCAGAAATGAACTTCCTCTCACCACCCTTACTGCTACTACCCTGGGCCATGCCACTTTATCTCTCACATGGATTATTGTACAGCCTTCCAAATGATCTTCTGACTCAGTTTTGCCCCCATAATGTAATTGTAACCTAGCCCCTCAGAGTGATTCTGTTAAAAAGCCACTGAAGTTATGTTAGATTTTGCTCATATTTCTCCAGCAGTTCCCCATCTCACGCAGAGAAAACTTCTCACCATGACCCTCAAACTATATCGGAGTATAACCTTTTATTCCTTTATAGTATTTCTAAGAAAAAACTCATGGATTCTAGCTTCTATTAGCAGTTTTGGGTGGCTTTGGGTTTTCTTGTTTATTTGCTTGCTTTTGTTTCAAAATGTCATGGATTCTAACTTTCATTTAAATGCTGTATTCTGTCCTTTATGGTTTTATACATCATCTAAAGTGGTTCTACATATCATTTATACAACTACATCTAAAGTGGTAGCCTTGGGCATCTGGCTAGCTCAGTCAGAAGAGCATGAGACTCTTAAAGTGGCAGCCTCAATTCATTTGCATCAGGTCTTTTCTTTGTTTTAGGGCTTCTATACACAAGAGCCAGCAGACTATATGTAATGAATTAGCCATATTTATAAAGAGAATTTTGTCACAAATGATACCATGCCACATAGAATTACATATCCATAAAATGTTTACTAAAGTTTGGGGGAATGTGTACATTTGCTTTAAAAATCTGTGATCTTGAAGTTAAAAGTCATTACCGAATAGGACAGCAATCTCCATAAAAACCAGAGGTCAAATATACAAAGGACATATCACTGATGCTATTGAACCAATGGCAATCATTAATACTTGAGGATCACTTCCATTTGGGGTAGAAACAGAAGGGAAAAGTTGTGTGTGTGTGTGTGTATATATATGTATATATATATATACACATATATGTATATATGTGTATATATATATACATATATATGTGTATATATATATACATATACATATATATATATATATATATATATATATATATATACACATTTGGGGTAGAAACAGAAGGGAAAAGTTGTGTGTGTGTGTGTGTGTGTGTGTATATATATATATACACATATATATATATATATATATATGTGTGTGTGTGTGTATATATATATATATATACATTATATATGTGTGTGTGTGTGTGTGTATATATATATATATATATATATATATATATTAGATAAATAAGTAACCCCAGATGTACTGATTGATGAAACCAAATCAAAGGCTTGGAAGGAATATTTCCAGGGTAAGATCTCAGTCTCAAGAAAAAGACAAGAACCAGAGCTCAAGAATCCTAATACCAACTTCAATTTCCCAGCACTTTGTAAACAGCTAAGAAAAGGGTCTGATTCACAGTTGATATGGTTTACTTCTCACCCAGATTATCTATGAAAACAATATTGTATTCTCAGATTCGCTTGTATTTGATCAGATTTAAAGAATATTTATAGAAACTTCCAAAGCATGTATGGTTTACCAGCAACCCCTGCCTGGAAATAAAATTGTACCTTTATAAACTAGATTATGGTGTTGAGGATTGCAGCCTCTGAGGTAGGTCTGCTTGGTTATAAGCCCATCTCTAACACTTACAGACTCTAACCTTAGACAAATCATTTAACCATTTCTTCCCTCTGTTTCTTCATTGAAAATGTGATGATAATAGTTTCAATCCAACAGGATGTTGTGAGGTGTCAATATATATGAAATATATGCAAAAGTCCCGTAGCATTATCTGTTATCTTTTTACTAATAGTTGCTTCTCCCATCCATTCTACAGAGTTAAATAAATTAGACAAGCATCCAGTACTCTTATCTTCATTAGCTTTTCTTACATACAAGATACTTGAATTTGAATATTTGTGAACTCTAATTATTCAGGAAAGCTAAAAGTAAAGTCAGCATTGGATTGCATTTTTTTTCATTTAATCAGTGCCTTTTCCATAATAATATGGTTTGAAAGGGGTGTAAGGGATAGGTCTTTATTTGGGTTCCCCCAAACCTGACTCTATTCCAAGGACTTAGTTATAGGTAGTTTATTTGGAGATGATCCCAGGTAACTTCAGGAGAGGAACAGAAAAATGAGAAAGAAAAGATAAGAAAGTCAAAAATAGAGTCCATTATCAAGCAAGTTACCACCATGGATTAGTGCAGCTCAGTCCCACTGGTGAAATCTGAGAGTCAGTGTAGAACACAGATGTCAGCTATCCTAAGGAGTAAGAGAGCATAAGCATTTATCCACACTTAATATTCAACGGTCATTGGAAAAAAGTGCTGATTCTGGGTGGTAGACATTCCTTGGCACTCACAGCCTGGCTCAGGAAAGCTTGGGTTCACAGGGCCAGAGAGCATCCTCAGACAGAGTCATAGGTTCTAGCAGTTGGAAAAAGCACCAGGGTGCATGGAAAGAGTAATTGCCAAGGTGCTGTGGACAGGGCACTAGTAGCATCTACTACATAGAGAAAGAAGAAAGATCAGAACAGAAGAGCACTTGTAAATTTCTGCATAACATCAAATCTAGGTAGAATGTATAAGTGTTTTGTGAAAAGGAAAATAATCTTAAATTTTAACCCTGGAATAGTTTTAGAGAAAAGGGGACTTGAGGGTAGTTTAAATTTTAAAATCCCCCTAAGAAATATCTAAAGAATTCATTACAATTGTAGAATTGAATAGAAACAGGAAGAGCAAAAGAATAATACCAGTTACCAAAGACATTTAGTGTTATCCCAATTCCTCACATAATGATGAATTTTATTGCACCATAATTCTTATTTATTAAAATTTTTTGTGTTTCAACAGCTCCAATGAGATGCAACTCTTTGTTTTTATGTTGGTCCAGGGAGCATTAGAGGACACCATACTCATATAACATATTAAGCACGCCATCACTTGCACATCAAACTCTAATAAATTCCTGCATCTTGTGATTTAAAAGGAATGCAAGGTCCTGAAAGGTTAGAACACATTGCAGTCTTAAATTTTCAAGTGTGAAACCTTGTTTTCTGTACAAATTGTAAAGAGTTTGAACACTAAGTTTTAACTAGGTTTGCTTAAGAATGAATTATTCATACTAACTTTTTATAGATTTTTGTTTTTAATTGACTCTTACAAGAAGAACATGTGGATTTATCAGTAAAAAATGTCAAACAATTATAATGGGTGGAGTGCAGTGTTAAGGAAAATAATAGGATATTCACTATAACCTATATTGGAGATTAGTTATGAGTCCCAGCATTGGACATGGAAAGGACAGTTGTTGTTATTGTTGTTGTTTTCTGGTATGAAGTGCTAGGTTATGTGAAAACAACTAATACGCTAGATAAAAACATATTTTTCATGCATATTAAAGCATAACAGAGGGGCACCTGGGTAGCTCACTTGGTTGAGTATCCGACTTCAGCTCAGGTCATGATCTCACCGTTCATGGGTCCGAGCCCCAAGCCCTCTGTTGGGCTCTGTGCTGACAGCTCAGAGACTAGAGCCTGCTTCGGATTCTGTGTCTCCCTCTTTCTCTGCCCCTCCCCTGCTCATGCTCTGTCTCTCTCTCTAATTCCCTCAAAAATAAATAAACATTAAAAATTTTTTTTAAAGCATACAAGAGCTGAACAGATATTAGAATACCATCTGGCCAAATTCTGAGAAACGAAACCTAAATTCAGAGCAATAAGTGATATATATTAGGGTACTAAAGTTGCTTTTGTCCTTAGGATATCCATCTGTCATCTGTCAATCTGCCAAGTGTAGGCTGTGGTCTGTGGCCTGAGAGCCATAGAGAAGTCACTGCCTCACAGTAAGTGGAAATTCCCCCTAATGGACACCATCAGAAGAAAAGTAACCCAGATCTGGTATCCCTCACCATTCCCACAAATCTGGCACATGGCAGGTAAAGACATCCGACTGGCTCTGAAAATAGCCTGGAGAACCAAAGGAAATGAAACAAACACAAACTTCCCTTGATAAAGTGCGAGTACAGTGCACTACAGAAGAGCGTGTAGTCATGAGACACAAGGCTCAGTGAGCCAGGGAAGGACAAGCTTGGAACTTGCTTTAAAGGGGTTTCTATCTTGTATTGCTCCCAGGTTTCTGGTAGAAGCACATACAAATCTTCCCTGGGATATACTTTCATCCTATGCTTTGAAGAATCCCCACAAACATTTCCCCCAGGGCAAACATTAGCACACTTAAAGAGAACCAGGCACCCAAGGCATCAAGAACAAGAATAAATTCAAAAATATGCATTAGAAACAGACTCACACAGGCTTTAGATATTGAGATTATCAAACATTATATAACAACCATCTTATTCTATGAAAAGTTTGAAACTTCCTTGAGTAACACAAAAATCTAAATTGACAGTTGATCTGAAAAAGAAACAAAAACAACTTCTAGAAATAAGCCAACCAATTAAAAAAAAAAACATATTGGACATGGCTGGCAACAAACAGAAATAAAAAAATAACAGAGAAGTAGTGAATTTAGCAACTAGTTTAGAAGAAATGAACAAGAATATATTACAAGGGGGGAAAAAAACTACAAAACAGAGGGTAAGAAACATAAGCCCTATGGTGAGAAGTCCTGGTATATGTTTAACTGAAGTTGAAAAAAAAAAAGAAAAAATTGAGTTAGAGGCAATATTTCAAGAGATAATGGGTAAGAATTCTAGAATTTATGAAATACACCAACTTAAAGATTTATAGAATCAGGCAGAAAACCCACTTCCTCTGAGTAGCTTTATGATCTTATGCAAGTTACTTATGCTTTTGGACTCTCAGTGCCCTCACTTATAAAAGGATAAAGCCCTAACATATTAGGTTTTTCATAGAGATTAAGTGAGAAAATGTACAGAAACACCTTTTACACTGACTGTCACATGTGGGGACTCAAAAAAATGGTAGATACTATAACCTCTTGCATTCACACAATTGCCCCATCTTCTACATCATGGGATAAACTAATAAAGATAGGCCCTGTAGGAATTTCATGTCTATAGGATATCAAATATCCTATATAAGAAGAGTTGATAAACTTTCTAAAATAGTCTAAAAACTTATATACTGACTACCAGCAATTAGTTATACCAAATGCTCACTGCTAACATTCTTAAGACTCAAATTTCCTTCTATGTGAAGAATCTGTAAATATCCAGGTGGAATCTGATCAATTCAAAACATTCCTAAGAAAATATTTATCTAATAAGCTAAATCTAATAAAATAGAAGACAAAAAGGTAAGAGTAGGGAGTAGTTACCCCTGAGATGAGATAAGTGCAGGTGACATTAGTTAATAAAAGTCACTATGTAGGAGTAACTGATGGACCACAACATTAGCAGATATGGAAAAAACATTGGAAATGGTGGGCAATTACAGATATTTTATGACATTGAAGAGTCAGCTTGTGTGTCTTTACAGGAAAGGTTGAAATATATTTAGTCTCCTTATAACCTATCCTTCTGAACTGAGATTGCTAACTTACTTATCTGTCTACCAACCATGTCTATAATCTCTTTTAGGGCACAGACTAAGCCTAAACCTCAGAGCCTGACACAGAGTAAATTCCCCCAAAACGGTGAGGATCAATTGTATCAAAGAATTAATGAGTATGAGAGGCAATAACATGAAAATATTTACATAACATATTAACTGGAAAAGCAATATTGTATAAAGCAAAACTGTATAGGGGCGCCTGGGTGGCGCAGTCGGTTAAGCGTCCGACTTCAGCCAGGTCACGATCTCGCGGTCTGTGAGTTTGAGCCCGCGTCAGGCTCTGGGCTGATGGCTCGGAGCCTGGAGCCTGTTTCCGATTCTGTGTCTCCCTCTCTCTCTGCCCCTCCCCCATTCATGCTCTGTCTCTCTCTGTCCCAAAAATAAATAAACGTTAAAAAAAAAATTAAAGCAAAACTGTATATAATTACAATACTATTTTAACCTACGCATAGAAAAATAAGAGAAAACATAAAAAAATGCTGGCAATTGTTATCAATGATTGTAATTACATACTCAAATCGGATTCTTTCCCATTTTTATACGCCTTTTTAACTTTAATATGTTCTAAAAAGAATATTTGTTGCTTCTGTATTAAAAAAATAATATATAAATGTAGATATAATCAACACAGTTTCTAACACATCTCATCATAAAACTCAGCATTATATCTGGCACTGATATATTATTACATCTCATTTTCACGTCAAGTCAAATCAATACATATTAGCTAAATACTAGTTCAGACAAGAGCAAGATGAGATTCCTTTCTACACAGAACTTTTTTTTAATTTAATTTTTTTTAATTTACATCCAAATTAGTTAGCATATAGTGCAATAATGGTTTTAGGAGTAGATTCCTTAATGTCCCGTACCCATTTAGCCCATCCCCCCTCCCACAACCCCTCCAGTAACCCTCTGTTTGTTCTCCATAGTTAAGAGTCTCTTCTGTTTTGTCTCCCTCCCTGTTTTTATATTATTTTTGTTTCCCTTCCCTTACGTTCATCTGTTTTGTCTCTTAAAGTCCTCATATGAGTGAAGTCATATGATACTTGTTTTCTCTGACTAATTTCACTTAGCATAATACCCTCCAGTTCCATCCACATAGTTACAAATGGCAAGAGTTCATTCGTTTTGATTGCCAAGTAATACTCCATTGTGTGTGTGTATATATATATATATATATATATATATATATATATATATATACCACATCTTCTTTATCCATTCATCCATCGATGGGCATTTGGGCTCTTTCCATACTTTGTTTATTATTGATAGTGCTGCTATAAACATTGGGGTGCATATGTCCCTTCGAAACAGCACACCTATGTCCCTTGGATAAATACCTAGTAGTGCAATTGCTGGGTCATAGGGTAGTTCTATTTTTAATTTTTGAGGAACCCCCATACTGTTTACCAGCTTGCATTCCCACCAACAACGCAAAAAAGATCCTCTTTCTCCACATCCTCGCCAACATCTGTTGTTGCCTGAGTTGTTAGTGTTAGCCATTCTGACAGGTGTAAGGTGGTATCTCATTGTGGTTTTAATTTGTGTTTCCCTGATGATGGGGGATGTTGAGCATGTTTTCATGTGTCGGTTGGCCATCTGGATGTCTTCTTTGGAGAAGTGTCTATTCATGTCTTTTGTCCATTTCTTCACTGGATTATTTGTCTTTTGGGTGTTGACTTTGATAAGTTCTTTATACATTTTGGATACTAACCCTTTATCTGATATGTCATTTGCAAATATCTTCTCCCATTCTGTCAGTTGCCTTTTAGCTTTGCTGATTGTTTCCTTCGCTGTACAGGAGGTTTTTATTTTGATGAAGTCCCAGTAGTTCATCTTTGCTTTTGTTTCCCTTGCCTCCAAAGACGTGTTGAGTAAGAAGTTGCTGCGGCCAAGATCAAAGAGGCTTTTGACAGCTTTCTTCTTGAGGATTTTGATGGCTTCCTATCTTACATTTAGGTCTTTCATCCATTTTGAATTTATTTTTGTGTATGGTGTAAGAAAGAGGTCCAGATTCATTCTTCTGCATGTTGCTGTCCAGTTTTCCCAGCACCACTTGCTGAAGAGACTCTTTTTTCCATTGGATATTTTTTCCTGCTTTGTCAAAGATTAGCTGGCCAAAATGTTTGTGGGTCCATTTCTGGGTTCCCTATTCTGTTCCATTGATCTGAGTGTCTCTTCTTGTGCCAGTACCATACTGTCTTGATGATTACAGCTTTGTAGTATAGCTTGAAGTCTGGGATTGTGATGTCTCCTGCTTTGGTTTTCTTTTTCAAGATCACTTTCGCTCTTCGGGGTCTTTTCTGGTTCCATCCAAATTTTAGGATTATTTGTTCTAGCTCTGTGAAGAATTCTGGTGTTATTTTGATAGGGATTGCATTGAATACATATATTGCTTTGGGTAGTACTGACATTTTAACAATATTTGTTCTTCCTATCCAGGAGCATAGAATATTTTCCCAATTTTTTGTGTTTTCCTCAATTTCTTTCATAAGCTTTCTATAGTTTTAAGTGTTTAGATTTTTCACCTCTTTGATTAGTTTTATTCCTAGGTGTTTTATGGTTTTTTTGTGCAACTGTAAATGGAATTGATTCCTTGATTTCTCTTTCTGTTGCTTCATTGTTGGTGAATAAGATTGCAACCGATTTCTGGGCATTGATTTTATATCCTGCAACTTTGCTGAATTCATGAATCAGTTCAACCAGTTTTTTGGTGGTATCTTTTGAGTTGTCCACATAGAGTATCATGTCATCTGTGAAGAGTGAAAGTTTGGCCTCCTCCTGGCCAATTTGGATGCCTTTTCTTTCTTCATGTTGTCTGATTGCAGAGGCTAAGACTTCAAATACTATGTTGAATAACAGTGGTGAGAGTGGACATCCCTGTTTTGTTCCTGACCTTAGGGGAAAGCTCTCAGTTTTTCCCCATTGAGGATGATAATTAGCATTGGGTCGTTCATGTATGGATTTTATGATCTCGAGGTATGCTCCTTCTATCTCTACTTTCTGGAGGGTTTTTATGAAGAAAGGATGTTGTATTTTGTCAAATGCTTTCTCTTCATCTATTGAGAGGATCATATGGTTCTTGTCCTTTCTTTTATTGATGTGATGAATCACATTAATTGTTTTGCGGATACTGAACCAGCCCTGCATCCCAGGTACAAATCCCACTTGGTTGTGGTGAATACTTTTTTTAATGTATTGTTGGAGCTGGCTGGCTAATATCTTGTTGAGGATTTTTGCATCCATGTTCATCGGGGAAATTGGTCTTTAGTTCTCCTTTTTAGTGGGGTCTCTGTCTGGTTTTGGAATCAAGGTAATGCTTGCCTCATAGAAAGAGTTTGGAACTTTTCCTTCCATTTCTATTTTTTGGAACAGTTTCAAGAGAATAGTTATTAACTCTTCATTAAATGCTTGGTAGAATTCCCCTGGAAAGCCATCTGGCCCTGCACTCTTGTTTTTTGGGAGATTTTTGACTACTAATTCAATTTCTTTACTGGTTATGGGTCTGTTCAAATTTTCTATTTCTTCCCGTTTCAGTTTTGGTAGTGTATATGTTTCTAGGAATTTGTCCATTTCTTCCAGATTTCCCATTTTATTGGCATATAATTGCTCATAATATTCTCTTACTATTGTTTGTATTTCTGCTGTGTTGGTTGTGATCTCTCCTCTTTCATTCTTGATTTTATTTGTTTGTGTCCTTTCCTTTTTCTTTTTGATCAAACTGGCTAGTGGTTTATCAATTTTGTCAATTCTTTCAAAGAACCAGCTTCTGGTTTCACTGATCTGTTCTACTGTTTTTTGTGTTTTTTTTTGTTTCAATAGCATTAATTTCTGCTCTAATCTTTATTATTTCCTGTCTTCTGCTGGTTTGGGTTTTATTTGCTGTTCTTTTTCCAGCTCTTTAAGCAAAAGGTTAGGTTGTGTATCTGAGATCCTTCTTCCTTCTTTCGGAAGGCCTGGATTGCTATATACTTTCCTCTTATGACTGCCTTTGCTGCATCCCAGAGGTTTTGGGTTGTGTTGTTATCATTTTCATTGACTTTATATACTTTTTAATTCCTCTTTAGTTTCTTGGTTGGCCCATTCATTCTTTGGTAGGATGTTCTTTAGTCTCCAAGTATTTGTTACCTTTCCAAATTATTTTCTTGTGGCTGATTTCAAGTTTCATAGCTTTGTTGTCCGAAAATATGCAAGGTATGCTCTCCATTTTTTGTACTTGTTTAGGGCTGATTTGTGTCCCAGTATGTGGTCTATTCTGGAGAATGTTCCATGGGCACTGGAGAGGAATGTATACTTCCACTGCTTTAGGATGAAATGTTCTGAATATATCTGTTAAGTCCATCTGGTCCAGTGTGTCATTCAAAGCCATTGTTTCCTTGTTGATTTTTTGATTAGATGACCTGTACATTGCTGTGAGTGGGGTGTTGAAGTCTCCTACTATTATGGTATTACTATCAATGAGTTTCTTTATGTTTGTGATTAATTGATTTATATATTTGGGTGCTTCCACATTTGGTGCATAAATGTATACAATTGTTAGGTCTTCTTGGTTGTTAGACCCCTTAATTATGATATAATGTCCTTCTTTTAGACTCTGATATAAGTATGGCTACTCTGGCTTTCTTTTGTTGACCATTAGCATGAGAGATGGTTCCCAATCCCCTTACTTTCAATCTGAAGGTGGCTTTAGGTCTAAAGTGGGTCTCTTGTAAACAGCATATAGATGGATCTTGTTTTCTCATCCATTCTGTTACCCTATGTCTTTTGATTGGAACAATGAGTCCATTGACATTTAGAGTGAGTACTGAAAGATAGGAATTTATTGCCATTATGTTACTTGTAGAGTTGGAGTTTCTGGTGATGTTCTCTGGTCCTTTCTAATCTTTGTTGCTTTTGGTATTTATTTATTTATGTATTTATTTTATTTATTTACTTTTCATCTTTTCTCCCCTCAGAGACTCCCCCTGAAAATGTCTTGTAGGGCTGGTTTAGTGGTCACAAACTCCTTTTATTTTGGTTTGTCTGGGAAACTTTTTAATCTCTCCTTCTATTTTGAATGACAGCCTTGTTGGATAAAGAATTCTTGGCTGCATATTCTTCTGATTGAGCACATTGAATATATCCTGCCACACCTTTCTGGCCTGCCAAGTTTCTGCAGATAGGTCTGCTGCAAACCTGATCTGTCTTCCCTTGTATGTTAGGGACATTTTTCCCCTTGCTGTTTTCATGATTCTCTCCTTGCTTGACTATTTTGTGAATTTGACTATGATATGCCTTGTTGGTGGTCAGTTTTTGTTGAATCTAATGGGAGTCCTCTGTGCTTCCTGAATTTTAATGTCTGTGTCTTTCCCCAGGTTAAGAAAGTTTTCTGCTATGATTTGCTCACATTACCCTTCTACCCCTATTTCTCTCTCTTCCTCTTCTGGGACCTCTATGATTCTGATGTTGTTCCTTTTACTGAGTCACTGATTTCTCTAATTCTTAAATCATGCTCTTTTGCCTTAATCTCCCTCTTTTTTTCTGCTTCATTATTCTCCATAAGTTTGTCCTCTATATCACTGATTCTCTGTTCTGCCTCATCCATTCTTGCTGCTGCAGCATCCATTCGAGATTGCAGCTCAGTTATAGCATTTTTTATTTCATCTTCACTAACTTTTACTTCTTGTATCTCCACAGAAAGGGATTCCAGTCTACTTTTGATTCCAGCTAGTATTCTTATTATTGTTATTCTAAATTCTGGTTCAGACATCTTGCTTGTATCTGTGTTGGTTAAGTCCCTGGCTGTTGTTTCCTCCTGCTCTTTCTTTTGGGGCAAATTCCTTCATTTCATCATTTCGAAGGGAGAAAAGGAATTCATGAGGTAGAAAAATTAAAATTAAAAAAATTAAAATTAAATATTAAAATTAAAAAGTTAAAAACAAATACATACACACAAAAAAATTGAATGAATGATGCACATCCTAGGTATGTTTTGGTCTGAGTGTTGAAGGTGGCTTGATAGATTAGAGAAAAAAGGGGAAAAAAAGAAAAAAAAGATACAAAGAAAATCATTTGAAAATTTGAAAAAATGAATACACTGAAGTAGACTAAAATGAAATGATGGAAGTAAAATAGAATTTGAAACAATTGATATGAAAGTAAAAAATATAGTAGAAAAAAATTAAAGAAAAATATTTTTAATAAAAATTGAAAATAAAAATGATTTTTTTCTCTTTGTGTATTCAAGAAAAAGAAAACAAATGAAAAAGAGAAAAAAAATAAATGAAATTGAATAGATGGACTGGCTAACAGATTGAAATATGACTGAAATCATTTCGTTTTCCCCTAGAAGTCAAACTATGAAGTGCTTTTAGTCCATAAACTAAGCAGGTGGTGAGACTTGTGTTCTTGAAGAGTGAGGTTGGCCCAGTTGGGTGGGGCTCACTGTAACAGCTCCGTTCTCCACTAGATGGCGCTGCAAGCTTACTGGGGTGGATTGTTGTGGTGTTCATAGGTGCATATGTGCATGCGCGGGAGTGGTGAAAATGGTGTCACTCAGCTACCTAGTCTCTAGTATTAGAACTCTGTTCTCCCCCATCAGCAATCAGGCACCCGTCCTTCATCTTTGGCTTCCATCCACTCCCTTCTTCCACACTGTCTGTGACCAAGCCCCAGGCAGCACCTGCCTCCTGAGTTTTGTCTCAGATGTGGCTGCCTTCCCCAGCCCCCCACTTCTGAGGGACTATGGCTTTGACCCACTCTGCCCCTCTGCAGAGGGTCTCACGGAGCCTTGGCCGGATACTGGCAGCATCCAGGAATGCTTGCAGGACCGTGCTGCTGTTGATGCCCAGAGACTGGGTCCTGGTGCCAGCCCACCCCAGAAAAAGTTCATGAAACAGTGTAGCAGCAGCACCTCAGGGATATGGAAAATCACTCCACACATCTGGCACCAGGCTTCACCCCCAATGACCTTGTTCCAGCACCAGTGAGTGTGGCTGTTCTCTGGGGTCTGCTGGGCCCAGGTGGCCCCACAGCCTCTACCAAGTGTCCTTCCAGCAGTGGAACCTCTTCTCCCCGTGTGGCCTGAGAACCTCCCGGACCCCACTCTGGTCCTGGGGATTCGCTCTTCCCATCAAAGCACCACCAGGTATCGAGGTGTGGAGTTTCAGACTCTGCGCTCCCCCTGTTTACAGTCTTAATAGAATTTAAACCCTCTCTTTCTCCCTTTTTAGTTCAGTCCCTGCAGCTATTTCCAATTTTCTGCTTTTTCTCCAGCTGCTTTTGGGGAGGGGTGTTTTTCCCATATTCTTCCCCACCCCCTCCCCGTCTCCATCCTCTCTCTGCTTGCAAAACCGGCTCCCTGCCCTCTATAGTTTCTCTCTCTCCAAGTTCACCTCTCCACGCCATGTACCTGCTGAATTCTGTGGTTCAGGTCGTGCAGATTGTTGTGTTAACCCTCAGATCAGTTTTCTAGGTGTGCAGGATGGTTTAGAGTGGTCTGGCTGTATTTCATAGATGGGAGACACACAAAAAACTTCCTTGCTGTTCCACCATCTTGGCTGCTCTCTACACAGAACTTTTTGAAGGCAAAACCTGTCCTTTAATTTTTGGGGTCTTTTATGGTGCCTACCATAGTATCAGGCAATAACATGTGCATGTAGTAAATATTGATGACTTTCTTGAACAGAGACTTAAAAAAAGATTAACATTTGAGTTTGGGGAGATGAAAACAAAAGGCATTTATCTAGAAAGGGAACTATATCTTCAACAACATAGAAGTGAAGATAATCACCAGCCATGTGAAATCTGATAGGTAAGAAAGACAGTATTTTTCTTTAAATATTCTGCAGAAAGCACCCATTTATTTTACGACACCAAAGGGAGAGAGGGGGAAACCTTCAAAACTTGTTTTTCAAGACTTTTAAGTGTCTCTTGAATGAGTAATCAAGTAAGAAGACAAAAAATGAGGAGTGTGTGTGCTTTTAATTATTAACCTTAATTATTTTACTTTACTAAGTCTTATTTTTAGAAATAGAACTTTATAGCCTATTTTTGACATTTAATACAAGTATATTCATCAGACTCTGACTATAGGTGACATCAAGTTTCAATTGTAATCTAACATTTATATAAAGATTTTTTACTTGAGGTATTCTGTGTAATTATGCCACCCACAGAAGGATGAACAGAAATGCCCTTGGATACAAATGGCAGGTTATTTATAAAAAGAAGAAAACAAAAGAGTCCAAAAATACTCTCAGATTTATGAAACCTATCTGTTTTGCAATTTGATTTACATTCCCAAATTGCCACTGTTTGTGCTTTTCATACAAGTTATTTTTAAATTCCTTTGAGATCAACGAGGCATCTTAATATGTAAAGTTTACTTAGAAAAAGAATCCCATAATTAACTAGTTCAAACCCCCTAGTGAGGTAATTAAAGTTATCTTCATTAACTATGTTTGATGTTTAGCTAGTCACCTTCTTGTGTCATTGGTAACTCTCAGAGACACATTGTGCAATAAATGTTAAGTCATCCCTTGGACAAAGGGGTGGGGGCAAAAAAACCTTGTCTTCTACATAAATCTTGAGATATTTGTTATATAAATGTTATTAAATTCCTTCAGTCTATTTTATGAAGTTTCTTTTAACAAAATCTGAATTCTTACTTTGGTTAATGATTTTAGCATTGCTACTGACTTCGTCTCCATGAGTTGTGAACTCTTTCTTGGGATTTAATCCATTCAATTCTGGGAACACATTCTTTCTTTTTTTTTTAATACAATTTATTGTCAAATTGGCTAACATACAGTGTGTAAGTGTGCTCTTGGTTTATCGCTTACATACAACACCCAGTGCTCATCCCAACAAGTGCCTTCCTCAATGCCCACCACCCATTTTCCCCTCTCCCCCATTCCCTCCATCAACCCTCAGTTTGTTCTCTGTATTTAAGAGTCTTTTATGGTTTGCCTCCCTCCCTGTCTTTGTAACTATTTTTCCCCTTCCTTTCCCCCGTGGTCTTCTGTTAAGTTTCTCAACAGCCATATATGAGTGAAAACATATAATATCTGTCCTCTGACTGACTTATTTCACTCAGCATAATTCCTTCCAAGTCTATCCACGTTGCAACAAATGGCAGGATTTCATTCTTATTGCCAAGTAGGATCCCACTGTATATATAAACCACATCTTCTTTATCCATTCATCAGTTGATGGACATTTAGGCTCTTTCCATAATTTGGCTGTTGTTGAAAGCACTGTTATAAACATTGGGGTATATGTGCCGCTATGTATCAGCACTCTTGTATCCCTTGGACAAGTTCCTAGTAGTGCTATTGCTGGGCCATAGGGTAGTTCTATTTTTAACTTTTTGAGGAACCTCCACACTGTTTTCCAGAGCAGTTGCACCAGTTTGCATTCCCACCAACAGTACAAGAGGGTTCTCGTTTCTCCACATCCTCACCAGCATCTATAGTTTCCTGAGTTGTTCATTTTAGCCACTCTGACTGGTGTGAGGTGGTATCTCAGTGTGGTTTTGATTTGCATTTCCCTGATGATGAGTAACGTTGAGCATCTTTCCATGTGTCTATTGGGCATCTGGATGTCTTCATTGGAAAAGTGTCTATTCATGTCTTCTGCCCATTTCTTCACTGGATTATTTGTTTTTCTGGTGTTGAGTTTGGTTAAGTTCTTTATAGATTTTTGACACCAAGCCTTTATCCTATATATCATTTGCAAATATCTTTTCCCATTCCATTGTCAGAATAGTCAAAGTAATATTGAAGAAGAACAAAGTGGGAGGCATCACAAGCCCAGATTTCAGCATCTACTACAAAGCTGTAATCATCAAGAAAGTATGGTATTGGCACAAAAACAGACACATAGACCAATGGAATAGAACAAAGACTTGGACCCACAAATGTACGGCCAACTAAGCAGGAAAGAGTATCCAATGGAAAAAAGACAGTCTCTCTGGCAAATGGTGCTGGGAGAACTGGACAGCAACATGCAGAAGAATGAAACTGGAACACTTTCTTACACCATACACAAAAATAAACTCAAAATGGATGAAAGCCCTAAATGTGAGACAGGAAACCATCAAAACCCTAGAGGAGAAAGCAGACAACAACCACTTTGACCTCAGCCACAGCAATATCTTGCTCAACACATCTCTAAGGGCAAGGGAATTAAAAGCAAAGATAAACTATTGGGACTTCATCAAGATAAAAAAAAAAAAAAAAAAAAAAAACCTCTGCACTGCAATGGGAGCACATTCTTAATTAGGGTAGGAAGGTGTCTGAAAGTAACTATTTGTAACTATAATGTGCTAAAAATAAAATCTTTAAATAAACAAATAAATAAATAAATACCTTCAGACACCTTAGCTCATGGTTCACAAAACAACTTATGACTTTGATAGAGCAGATATTACATTTACTCTTGTTCCTTTTTTAACAGATGATACTCATGTTAAGTAATTTTCCCAGAGTCACACAACTAGTAAATACTAGAGTCAATTTGAACATAAATATACTGAGTGCAAGAAGCACACCTACTCTGTTTGCTTTTCATTCCAGTGCCTCCCAAGGTGCTTTGCACATAATAGGTGCTCAAATACCAGATCTAGAGGCATAACTTACATTTCCTGCATGTTACAGAATGTCTTTGTTATATATCTTAGGAAATATTAAAAGGCCTATATGAACAAAACTGTCGCATAGGCCTGTCACTGAGGCTCAAAAAAATTCTATGGAAATACCTTTAAGGAACTAATCCCTCCTAAAATTGAAAGACTTCTTGTTGGAGTGATTTATTTAACCAATGGCAATCTTATGTCATTTCTTACAAGTTTAAGTCAGTTTGACTGTATAAAAGGCCTATTTCACAGCACCTGGGTGGCTCACTCAGTTAAGCAACCTGCTCTCGATTTCAGCTCAGGCCATGATCTCACAGTTTGTGAGATAGAGCCCCGTGAGGAGCTCCATGCTGACACTATGGAGCCTGCTTGGGATTTTCTCTCTCCCTCTCTCTTTCTGCCCCCCTCTCTCTCTTTCTCAAAATAAATATACTTAAGGGTAAAAAAAGCTCATTTCTTAAAAGTTTATACCTGATTTAAAAAAAAAAACAAACTTCACTGGAATACTTATGTTTGACCAAGATAAAGTAATGGAAAGTGGATTTAGAGAAGAATTTGGATGAGGGGGACTAACACAAAGAGCTCTTATTCTTGGAAATTGGAAACCCTAGCCTCTTTTGATACTCGTTTGAGAGTGTGTCTGAAGTCTAAGAAGTATCTGAGTCAGTAACCAAGAAACAAAATGTGGAGAAGGGCTTCCTCCAATGAGTGAACACCAAAGGTTAATATCTGGACCAGAGGAACAATCTCAGCATAAGTACCCATGGATAATTGTTAGGGTAGAATTCCTGTAGCTTGTGTTAGGTATAAATGGCTGCTCCTTTCAGATCTTAACCATTAAGTTCCCATCCACAGTGTATAACTAAGATGATAAATATACTTGTGCAAAGACCAATCCTTTCCAAAAATGAGAACACACCCTCCAATCACCCAGGATTCTTATAAGCTTTGGCTTTGTCTAGTCACATAACTGGGCAGGGGCACAAACCACGTTGTGGGAAAATCTGGAGTGGTGTGTGGACATACAGAGTAAAGGACAGCAAGAATTCTTGTTACAAATATAAAGGGCTGTCGTATTCTCAAGTCTGGGGACAAATCTTCAAGTCAGTTATAATTCCAGCACCTAGAATAATGCCAGGCACATAGTTTGTACTCAAACACATAATTTCGCTGTTGAGACCTATTTCACAGATTCTATGCAAAACCTCAGCCAGAAAGAAGCATGCAAGGATTGGCAATGAAAGACAAACCAGCTGGGATGAGGCACTGAGCAACCGCCATTAAGAGAAAACTCCATAAAGATACAGATAAGACATGAAGGTAATCTTCTATACCAAGGTATATCTCACCAATAATCACACCTGCTTATGTGTACATTTATGAACTATAATAAATTACTGATGATGACAGCTATGAATATGAAGAAATAGTACCTCAAGTATGATAGATAATTTAAGATTTGATGAGTTGCACAACATAAAAATTTGACTCCAGGTAAAATCTTAAGTGGAGAACTAAAATTTTCAAGTATTATATTTGACACTTGGATTTGCATTCAGTTACATTAAAATAAAATTTTAAAAAGGATAATGAATTAGTCTCAAATTATAAGAATTATTATGAGATATATGAGAAGGATAAAGACACTGGTTTTTAAGAAGGTGAGTTAAACAATTAATAAGAAATAATTAGAAAAGAGTGGTAAAAGTTATGGTACATGTAAGTACTAAGGAAAGCAGAGAAGAGTCAAGGTGAAGGAAGAAATTTAGGGCAAAATCTATATCTTCAATTAATTTTATCTTCATTGTCCCAATAAACAGAACACAATTTAACACCATATGTCTATGGCTATATTTAATAAACTTTAATATTTTACCATGTTTCTTTTAGAACATTTTTCAAATAAATATAGCTGGTGTTTGTCATTCCCATGCAAGTTTTATACTTCATCTACATAACTATGTAACCTCAGGGATCTTGGGGAAAACATAACTCTTTTAGTGAAACATAGGATAAACCAATAATACTTATTTAAAGTTTTCAAGTTATGAAGAACAAAAGATACAAATATAAAATACTTCTTACTGAGTAGGGATTTCCTCATGGATGTTTACAGCTCTGAGAACAATGAGAATCTTTTCCAAATGTTGCCTTGAAGCCCAGAGCTTAACCTACAGATAAAGGTGTTTCAATTATATAAATTATCTTACTCTGAATCCTACAGAAAGACTACTAAAGAAGAATTCTGAGATTTTTTAGCAAAATGGTATGTGTTAGTAAAATAATGTTTTAAACCATTAAACTCAACAGAACAAGCTGCACAATTAATATCTACCTCGATAGAAACCCTTAACAGGATTCCAAAAAGTCCCTAATGTCTTTTGAAGATTCATTTATGACTGAGATAATAAGAAGTCATTAGTTTTGCATCAAGGTTGAAAGGTAGACATACATAAGAGTGAACTCTGACTGAAAGCCAAGTCCCAGGTGAAACATTAAATATGACAAGAATGTTAACAGCCAATAAAAAAAAAAAGATCTTGTCATGCCTCAGTTCAATAAAATGTTTATGACACAGTTATTGTATCTGCTCAAATATTGCAAGGAAAGAAATAGAGTTATGGTTTCAAGTAGATATTGACATTGAATCCTCCTTATCAAAAATTGAGAATAAAATTTACAAAGAACGTCAAACTGACAACTTAATCTATGTAATTATATTAAAAGAGTAATTAGTCTTGCACAGAAAATTTCCCAATTGTAGTTAGGCAATATTAAGAGCAATTTTATATCAAAGCAGAAGATTTTCTAGTGTACTTCTTGGTGCAGATGAGCCTCTCAAAATTAATCATGGCATTCAAAACAAACCACCTAACAAGAAGTCACTATAATAGAAGATTGTGGTCTTTTTGATGTTCCTTATGATAAAATGTGATTATTTCTAGTAGGACTCCTAACATATTTCACTCCATTTCTTTTGTTTAAACTTTATTTTTGATTTTTTTTGTTTTAATTGATGTACAGGAAAAGACTTTCATCATAATTCAAGTAATTGAGACCTGAACAGCATTCCCATCTTCTTATCCTGTCAGTGTCACCCTTAACTCTGATGGAATTCAGTTTCCTGATATTTATGTATTTCAAGGTTACTTTATAACATAATAAGAACAGTTTCTAGGGGTATCCACTTATATTTCAGTGTTTTGCATTGGCACTGTAAAATTTCCCAGTATGAGATTCCATGTTCTAGATTGTTCCAAAGGTAATTTCTTTAGTCTGCCTCTTGCCTAAACCAAAAAAGCATTTGCTGGGACTTTCCTAATGAAATTGAGAAATAAAGAATTAACCATTACCTGGATAAGTCAAAGTATCCTAGACACAAACTCGTTCTTTTTTCTTGAATTCATAAAGTAATTTACAGTCTCCCATTACTTATTGTGAATTCTATGCCTCACTAGTATAGAAAATAATCCAAGCCTTGCATGTTCAAAAGCAATATGTTATATGCTTAATGTTGATTGGGTCTGTAATAGCAAAGTGGAAATCTCAGCCCTTATCCTGAAAGATGGCTAATATGAACCAAAAAAATGTTCAAAATTCTTTCTTCTTTATTGAAGGGTTTTTGCCTGTTTTATGAAATTGAATGTTGGGATTACAACCACTGTTAATGACTTAAACCAGGAAGCAGTACTTTGTGGTGCTTGAACGTTGAGCCCTGGAGTCCAACTGGCTTCAATTCCCTTGTGCTTCAGTTTTATCCTTTGTAAACTAATATCATTTGGATTCAATGAATTAAACCCTGTAAAGATCTTAAGACCACTCCGAGCAGATAGCAAACACTCAATAAATGTTAGTTGTCATTATTATTATCCCAACCTACCACCGCAACATACCATACACTTTATTAAAATAAAAGTTCATAGTATCCAAAAAGTTGTAACTTATAGCAATATATTATCTCTTATAAAACTGTAAAAAATTTATTTCAAAAAAAGCAGAAGATGTTTCATATTCAAATTCATCATCATGATAATTCCCTAGACTTTCTATACAAAATGCAGATCGACTTGTAAGAGAACAGTTAAAAATTGGGGGCACCTGTTGTGTTTGCATGTACCATCTTTCAAAAACTGATGAGTTGATCACTTTTTGTCTTAATACGTAGTATCCAAATTACCAGGGGAAAAATGGTCACAGTAAACTAGAAAGAAAAAGTATTCAATGGGAAACAACAAAGAAAGAATAGCCTTTCAAGCATTTACTAAAGTAAAACAGCAATAAATTCTAATCAATGGTGTGTCAGTTCTCATTAAGAAAAACTATACTTGTCATCCTTTCTACATCCTGACATCAAGTTTTCACCTATAAGAAGTGAAATGTAAAACCTTAATATCTGAATTCAACAAGCAGATGGTAGCTGTCTGGAAATTTAAAAAAATTAAAGCAAAACAAAAATTTAAATTATTCTAAGAACAGTCTTGTGGTATTAATATAGGGACACATTTACCCAGAAGCTACACTCTTTGAGGAGTGAGACTTTTGTGACTCTGGAAGATTTTCTGTAGTACAAGGATTTGTTTCTGAATTGGTACCATTTTCTCAAACCTCACTACTACCCTGTTTTAACATATTACCTTGACTTAGGTTTGGTGAGGTCAGAAGCAGATCAAGAGAAAAAGCAATGTTTCACAGTTTTGCTATATTCACAGTTCCCTGGGGAAAACACCGGAGCCACACGGGGTCACTCAAGAAAAGCACTAAAATTTAAAATGAGTCAGAAAGAGAAAACCCATGTGGATAAGCACCTTTATTGTTTCCAGGAGAAGCAATGGGGCAAGGCAGGATAAGCGGGTTTAGGATTGACTAGTTATGTTTGAAAGTGGTACCCCTGTGAAGTTCATGTTCACCGTGACTGGTAAAACTATGGTCTGGAGCTACATAAAGTCTCCAGATGTTTTTGGAGTGAGCCAGGATCTTCCTGGGAACAGCTAGTGGCCATTCAGTAGATGTGAAAGCATCAATTTACAAAAATTACAAGTATAATTGATACAACCCGGGAGGGATATTCGGTTACGTAAATGTTATTTGCTCTTGTTTTTCAGAGAAGTCCTGAATAACTAAGTCAGAAGAATATCTTTAAGAGGCACATTCAACTTACCCATACCTCCCTCTCAGCCATGTCTCTATTTCATACATATTTTAGCGATGCTACCTCAGGACTTGAAATTTAGTTTTTGATCCTTCTCCTCCCACATGCCAGAGTGATTAAGCCATTAGATTAAAATAAAGGAATTTAATTTGCTACCTGTCCTGCATAAGGAGCTCATTTTACAGGAGGGTGTAGGGCAGGGTTCTCAAACTTGGCTACACCGTAGAATTATCTGTGGAGAGCTGGAAAACTTCCTGCGTGAGAGAATATCCCTTCCAGAAAGTCTAGTTTAATTGCTCAAAAGTATAGCCTAAATGCAGGCATTTATTAGCACTTCCCAAATAATTTGTGCATTCAAAGTTATGAACCAAGGGCACCCAGCTGGTTCAGTTAGTTAAGCTTCTGGCTCTTGGTTTCAGGTCAGGTTATGATCTCATGGTTTGTGGGTTTGAGTCTTGCCAACAGGCTCTTTGATGAAAACACAGAGCCTGCTTGGGATTCTCTCCCTTCCTTTCTCTCTGCCCCTTCCCTGCTTGTGTTTTCTCTTTCTCTCTCTCAAAATAAATAAAGACACTTCAGGAAAAGGTTATGAACCACTAGGCTAGAGCAATGATTTCCATGTTTTTTTTCTTGTATTGTTATTATGTCCCATTTTGATCAATATATGAATATCACCCCCCTCAGGTTTTTGTGAAATACCTCTTTTTGAGGATCAAAGGACTAAGGAAAGGACAATATTTTGCAGAACCAATACATTACCCATGATGGAACTGTTGAGAGCATTTTTCTCTTCTAGTGCCCTTCAGATCAAGCCACAGAGGCCCCAGTTGAGATTGATTCCATTTATTTTTGTTTTGGGAAAAAGATCAATGGTGCGCTCATCCCCCTTGCTACAGAGAGGTCTTCGTGAAACACAACCCCCATGCAGAATCCCTTTCTGCTACCTGGATGCCTCTTCTGTTCATTCCTAGGAAGGAAGGTGCACTGAAAATCCCTCCTTTCTCCCTCAACGAGCTTCTACAAGTGGTTTCTTTACCCAATACTGTTATGCATCTTAGAAGACTAAAAACATAAATATAAAGATAGCCTTTTATTTTCAAAAATTTACAATGAACTAGGTAAAAATGATACATGTTAATAAAACTGTTAAATCAGAACAAGTAGATATAAATAAATGGGTCAAAATGAGTAATTCAGAAAATAAGTGTCTTAGAACAAAGTATTTAGACATTGGTTAAAAAAATGCAGAGGTGTTCAACTGAGGCAGAGGGAAATAGAATAGGCAAAAACCTGACTCTGTAACAGTTATCAGCCAACTGTAGCCAGTGGATCAAATTTTGGAAGGCTGCCTATTTTGGTATGGCCTGTGAAATAAAGATATTTACATGATTAAGAGACTGAAAAGAAAAAAAAAATAAGAGAAGACAATTTGCAGACACAAGAGAATTATCTAAAATTGTGTCCACAAATGAAATTCTATTGGAACCCTGCCTGACAAGCTCATCTGTTGGCGTCTATGGCTACTTACCCATTAGAGCTGGAGAACCAAGTGGTTGTGACAGAGGCCACGTGGCCTGGAGAGCCTAAAATACTTACTGTCCTTTCCAGAAAAATAGTCTTCCTCCTTCAATTTTAAAAATTAAAAAAAAAAGGAGGGGGGAGGAAGAAGCAAAAGTTTGCATAGAATAGAAGGAGGAAATTTGTGATGTCATGAGAACAAAACATGGAGGTCAGGACAGGAGGAACCATGTGGGAAACAAGCTGGTTTGTTTTAAGGAGCATGGTAGGTAAGGTGAGATACATTCATTTAACAAGTCTTTTTCAAGTGTTTACTCTGTTTTAAGTAAGATGCTAAGCTCAGAAAGAATAAAAGTCCTGATTTATGCTCTCCTGGAACTCACATAATCTCAAAGGCAAGATACATGTGCACACAAGCAATTAAATAGATAGTAATTGGATCCATCTACACTGAACACCCATTTATAAATTGGAGGCTGGCACTGGCTGATATTTCGCACCTGCACTGACATCCATTTTTTCCTGCCTTTACTTTTTAGCTTAGACACATTTACTCCAACAGTGTTCATTTCCTTTATGCTTACACAATCTGAACTTGCCTCTCTGGTTTGGTTTATATACCACTCCTTTTTAGATGTGTTAGAGCTATTCTCATTTCATGAGTCGTGTCTATGAAAAGGATTACATGAAAGTATTCAGTAACCCTTTTAGTATTGAAATATTTTATGTCTTCCTTTTTTGATTAATGTAAAATACTAGAATTTGCATCCTTCATCATATCTCTGCTATGTGAGATTTATGTAAATGCTAGACCCATGTCATTCAGATGCATTCTTGGAAGATCATTTAAGTGGTATCCTTGATGTTAAAGTATCAAAAGTATCCAGATAAATCTGGGAAGCTTCTATAGAGCAAGTTGATGGATAGTGAAAAAGCAAAAAAGCTCACAAGATGGAGATGAGAACACTGAAACAGAGCAAACGTTTTTTCATTCTGTCTTTCTTGATAAAATTTCCCTTTGTTTATTATGGAAGTAGGAGGGCTGCACTAAGAGGAAACCAGAAACAATATTAGAATATGGAAGAGGGCCTAGGCTACATAGGCTTCTGGAAATCCTTCCATGGTTGAAGTGAGGTAGAGACATGTCACTTTTACTCTCCTGATAACAGTTGACATTTCACAAAAAAGGAAACCTCCCTAGGAATCCACAAATTAAATTTGACTTTGTCTTCATCAAGTCAAACACAAAAGTGGTCATATCTATGGAAACGTGAGAAAGGTAAGTGGTAATTGAAAATGATGAAGTCATAGATGTGGTTCAAAATAGAGAGTAATCATCTTTGTTTATCAGAGTATGTAGCACAGTGGTTGAGAAATTTTTCACACAGGAAAAGAAATCTGATCACCTCTGCTTATTACAGTTTCTCCTTGAGAAAGTTCCTTAATTTATCTAACTCAGTTCTTTCACTATAAATCATGATAAAATTAAGTCACAGATGTGTTATGGGAAAGATAGAAGGATAGGTACATAGAATGATAGGTAGATACATAGTAACATATAAGGGAAAAATCAATAAATGCAGTGCCTGGATATATATCCTGAGAGAGTGCAAGCAGGCAGAGATGACTGGCCAGTTAAGCCTAGGATGAAGACAGAACTGTGGCATAATTAACATGGTTCTCTGAGCCCTTTTATAGACATTAGCTCGACCCACCAAGGCCATGTATGGCACGGTCTGCGGCTATGGTTTCACAACATGCCTCATGACGTGAGGTTGTTTTCAGTGAATCAGAGTTTAAATCATTTTCTGCCCTTCCTGTATTAGATAACCCCACTTCATCTAATATACAACAGCTGCTTAGAAATCTGCTGTTATTTTGTTCAAGCTGAAATCACGACAGTCAACTTATGCTGTATGTCTCTTTGGTGACAGCAAACTGGCTGCGTTCTAGGACTCTGTTGATATGCTTTTCATCTCTGATCTCTTGATTCTTAGGAAGAGCTCAGAGGTGGCACTGATATCTAAACCTGAGACGATCTCCATAGCAGGTCCACTGCTATGGCAGAAGGAGCTTTGGGGCTTACAGGACTTTTAATTTGTCTTAAAGCTACATTTCACAGTGACACAATACTCTCTTAGTCTGCTAAAGGACATATCGGACACACTTTGATTTATTTCCTACTCCTTTTCTGACTATGGCTAATAAGGAACGACTCTAATTGAGCATAGCTCTTTGATCTCTTGTAGCATATTGCTTTGAAAGAGTTTATTATAGCTGTTAAAAAGAAGCCATAAAGATATAGATCCTAATAAAACATCTTATTTGGTTAAACATTAGGGCAGGGGTTTTTCAATAGCTGTTAATACTTGTTTTCCACATAAAGTTATTCTTGGATCTCAGATTTCACAGGACACAGCCAATTCCCTAAAAGAGAAATTATGAGTAGGGAGGCTATTTGACACTATCATTGTAATTGGGATAGGCAATGCCCAAGCTACAAATGTTGATAATGAATGTTTACACACAGGGCCCCAAAACATGGCCAATTTCAATTTTACTCAAACAAATAGTTTCAATAGGGTAGAATGAGGTAAAACGGAAAAGTGTTACAATGATTAAATGTGTTCAAGGTGTTCAAAATGGGTGCAAGCAGGAGGTATGTGTGAGGTATATGTGTTAGTGGCCAGATGTCTATTACTGAATTGGATTTCTGTGAAAAGATTATAGCCCTCAGGAAAGGGATAGAAAAATTAATGTAGATGAGGAACTGTGGTACTAGATGGCTTGAATAGAAATTCAGGAAAATATATATTTTTTTAATCTGAAGCATATATGGATGAGCAACATGGTAAGAAAGTAATCAAGGTCAAGGACGTGGGATATGGACAGATGTGAAAGAAATAGGGCCCATGGAAACAGCTATATCATCTCCCTGGGAGATATTCTGCACTCTTATGACAGAGACAGAGGCTTTCAAGGATGGAAAACAAAAATGACATAAACTGCTGCCCATCTCACCTTCTCAACATGTTGGACATTCTTAATAGGTCATGTGTTCCTTAAAAGTAGCAGTTGAGGTTGTTTATAAATCAGATATGGATAGATCAAGTCATTTCTGAGATTAAAATATACAACCAGTATTCACATGACAACTCAATCATTTCTAGACCTGATTGATGACTCTAGAACACATCAATCTAGAATTCTAGACTGTGAATACCTTCATCAGTGCTCACTGTTTTAATAACTATCTTAAAAATGAGCGTATTTCTTTCCATGCTCTACCTGTTATCCAAAATCTTCCTGCGTGAATCAACCAAACTCAAACCTTGGTCATTTCTAAAGTTCCTTTTGGAAACTTTGTCAGTTTTATTCAATCAGATTATTTAAACTAAAATTAGTGTTTAGACTATTTATTTAGTCATTCTTTATTTTCTGGGTCCTGACTGAGGGCCAGATACTGTGATGGGTACTGAGGGTGGAATGTTGAGCACCACAGCAATGCCCTTGCAGTTATGAATCTTGCATTTTAGCAGGCTTGAGAGCCAGCGTGCCCTGGGGTCAAATGTTTACCTACTGTTTCCTAGTTCTGGGATGCTAGGGAGGCCACTTAATCTTTACCAGTTGCTTTTCTTAAAGCTTAATATATCCCCTCTTTGGATTCCAATAGCAATTTCATTATCTTGAAACATATTATTTTCAGACAAATAAATATGAGATGTATTTCAACAAAGATACACTTTTCCCTTGAATCATACATAAATATTCCAAAGAGCAGAATAGAAAGCATGTAGTTCTTTATGCAAGAAAACATACATACATGTACAATCAAAATTAAAATTAATATATATTTAATAAATTAACAAATATAATGCTAGAGCCTGACAGATTTTTTCGAAACCTTTATGATACTGACTATAGTACTTTTATGTCAATCCAAGAACTATTTCGTATCTACACATCCCTGTATATACTTTGAAAAAATATATGAATGTAATACTCTTGCTTCTTATTTGCCAAGGTAACTACCATATTTGGAAGCATCCCCAATTATATCCAAGGAAGAGGACGGTTGTCGTCATCAAAACTAAGATTTTAATTCTAGATCTTAATTCTTCCCTTTGGGGCCAAAGTGCAGACACAGTGTGTAAAGTTACCCACCACTTGATATACAGGCAGCTCATTAAGTTGTTCTTTAAAATTTGTATAACCATATACATTTATATATTACACTAAGTAACTAAAGAAAGGATCTATTCTTACTGGACCCACCTCACCATCCCTCCCTTCCTATTTCTGATGTCATTACAGCACGACTGTTTCACTTGAGAGACAGGGTATTGTCTAATGACAGTTCCTTCTATATTTTTCCTTTCCTGATGCCTTCCGTTTACAATTGTTTTTGCAAATGTTATTGAGGTGACTATGTTTAATGTGCTCCACTCTCCCATGACCAAAGTACGTGGTAGAAGAAGGAACAATTTATGAAAACAATGTTCGAAAATACCATATCATCCTAACGTCTTTTTAAAAATCTCGTCACTAGAAATGTAATTCCACTGACCCCTTGGTCAACATCTCTCAATGGAATTTCATCTACACAAGTGGACCTACAGTCCAGTGACTCTATCGCCATATGCCTAAGCACCTACTGTCTTAATAGACAATGCATCTCTGCAAAGTTTTTGTTACTATTTACACAGATAAGGTATTGCTATGTGACAGTTAAGGTGTTATGCCCTAGACAGATTTTCCCCAGATGTACTGCATGAAATTGACATTTTCAAGTTTCTTCAGCAGGATATAAAGATTTCATATAAATGGAAATTTTTCATTTCCTAAGTGACATTCTAAATGCTATAACTGGCTTATACAGGTACCAGACAAGAATTTTCACATTCTAACTTAAGAAATAGGCAAGGAATCAATTGTAGTAAAATGTCTATTTTTACTGATTATTTTCTGTTCATTAAAATAATCCTCCCTTGCTCAAATATGAAAATACCTAAATTTATAAATATCCTCCTCTCCTTACTGTCCATCTTTCCTAACCATCAGAACAATATAACAAAGAAATTAAATCAATCAGATGAGGCCTCTTCACTTCTCTCTTATATTGTACATAAAATACAAGAAATACAGCAGAGAAAAAAGTTCTGGTAATGATTTGCTAGAAATCGATATGCTTTCATTTATAGTATTTAGCAGTCATTACTAATTATCTTGCAAATCCTGCTGAAAGGAAATTTAACTCACAGAATTGGTAATATTAGCCTCCTTTCCATTTTATGGTACGGCTAACACACCAGTGAGTGTTTCACTTTCAATGATCCCCCTTCTTGGGGAAGCCCTCATACGCAAGGACCCGGAGTCCTGTCCCTCCAGCCATAACTGACTGATACAAGAGCAGATGCCTGGCCCAAGGTAAGGCAATTATGAATTTTGAAAAAAAAAAAAAAACAAGACAAAAACACTGAGGGTAATAAGATTTCAGGCTTATTAAAGGCAGCATAATAGAGGTTGTGTCTCTACATCTCTGTTCCTGATATGGAATGGGCTTCCCGACCACCTGAACGACATAACAGCTTGACCATTCAGTTCTTCCCAGCATCTTATGCCATAACTCCTGCCAGACATCCAAATTATATTTCACTCTAGTTGTTTAGCATAGTAAGAGTAAATTCTCCTTGTTAGTTACCAAAAAAGGAAATTTAGTCACAGTTTTTCAAGGATCAAAATGTTCCTTTTTTAAATCACTACTTGTTTTTCTTTAGAGCGCTAATATTGCTCAAAGAGATCTGTACAAAGAGATAAACCTCTAAGAATGCCAAAGTACTGTTTTATAAGATCCCTTAGCCTCATCTGAATGTTTGTTTTAATAATACTCTCATAGTATAAACATAAGTGGAATTTTTCAAGTGTTTAAATCCAAAACATATTTTCCTGTAGATTCATTGAGTTTTGTTGTCATTAATTTAACAACACACTTTTTGGCAATTTCAAATCAAGGGCTTATGCCATTATTATGTTACACAATTTCCTGTTGTAATTATGTTCATAGGGCATGACTGAGCTGGAATTGCCCTCTCTTATCGTGATTTCTGGAAATAATCAAAATATTTCTACTATAATAACACTGATAACATGTAATAATATTATTTAAATTATTGATATGTGAATCAAGAAAAACTCCTGTCTCCAGATCCCTAAGCTTAAACTTTTAATTTTTTATGTTGCTGATTCTTTCTCTTCCTCTTTTTCTCCTTCTCTCTCAGCCTGGCTCTTTAAAATCTGGACCATTTTTCAAGAGAAAGAAAGTAATTTCATCATTGGCCAACGAGATCTCTCTCTCTCTCTCTCTCTTCCCTGTGAGGGTGTCTCTTTCAGAGTCCTTTGGAGGCTTATCTCATGCACTAAATCTACAGACAACTTGTATTATAGCACCTCTTACAATGCTTCGTTGTGGGATTTCATTCACTGAATTTTTTAAATAATTGTGGGTTATTCAAGTGCGGAATGATCATTGCAAAACATCTAAAAAGTAGAGAGCTAGGGGCACCTGAGTGGCTCAGTCTGTTAAACGGTCGACTTTGGCTGAGGCCATGATCTCTCTGTTCAGGAGTTCGAGCCCCACATCAGGCTCTATGCTGACAGCTTAGAGCCTGAGGCCTCCTTTGGATTCTGTGTCTCCCTCTCTCTCTACCCCTCCCACTTTGCTCCATCTCTTTCTCTTTCAAAATTAATAAATACATTAGAAATATTTACCGGGGCACCTGGGTGGCTCAGTTGGTTGAGCATCCGACTTTGGCTCAGGTCATGATCTCGAGGTCTGTGGGTTCAAGCCCTGCCTGGAGCCTGCTTTAAATTCTGTGTCTCCCTCTCTCTCTGCCTCTCCCCTGCTCATGCTCTGTCTCTCTCAAAAGTGAATAAATGTTAAAAAAAATATTTAAAAAAATATTAAAAAAATAAAAAAGCAGAGAGCTAAAATAAATAAGTGGACAAAGTCTAAATAAATCATAGAGAATATAATGAAAATCATACATGATTCTCCCACCAGAGACAAAAACTAGTAATATTTTTGTGAATTTCTATTCATGGTAACTCAGGATTGTTCTTTATGAAGTCTGGCTGTGGTTCAGATGCCCACCAAGCTTTACCTCCACTTTCTTTAGCAACAGAATTTCCACCTGCTAGCTAATAGCCATATTAGTGGCTAAGGACTAAGGACTTCATTAGTCCACATTAGTGGACTAAGGCTAAGGACTTCATTTTGCATGTTCTTTGTAGCTCTGTGGGGTCATGTGGCTCAATTATAGCCAATGAGATGGGAGCAGATGTGCTTCTTCTTGGTCACACTTCTGAAAAGGAATGAGTACATCCTCCCCTGTCCTTTTCCCCTCTTCCCTCTGTCTAGGTGTCAGCGAGAACTGGTTCCTTGATCCTCAAAATGGAAGCTTCATGTAAAAGAAGGAAAAACTGCTCCAAAAGCTCTGAATTGCCTCCTTCCGAACTATTTATTTGAGAAGGAGGAAAAAGGTCTGTCTTAAGCTGCTAGATCTAAGATCCCTATGTTATTAAACTTTAGACTATGTTCAATCCAAGACAGACATCTGTACCGGAAGCGGTGTGCCGCTCTTCCACACCCTAGAGTAGACGGTACTGACTTAGCAGTGGATCAGGACACGGATTGTTGAGCCCTGGAAGTTGGTTGTGATAAGGTCGAAAGCAGACTGTATGCCAACAAAGCAAATAGTTCTTTATATGGATAAAAGGAAACCTTATACTAAGTTGCTGGAGAGAGGGTAAAACTGAGCACAGGACCAATAAACGACAGACTTTAGGTTTCAGAACTGTATCTAGGGAGAAATGGGGAAATATTGGCCAAAGGGTACAAACCTCCAATTATAAGATGAAGAAGCTCTGGAGACTTAGTATACGGTTTGGTGATGATAATTAACGGGACAGTGTTGTATACTTCAAAGTCACTAGTAGAGTTGATCGGAAATAAAAATGGTAAACGTGGATTGAGGGAGTGTTAACTAATACTATGGAATCATTTTGCAATATATAAGTGTGTCAAATCAACAGAAATACAGCTTAAACCTACTCGATGCTTTATGTCAATTATATCTCAATGAGGCTGGAAGAAAGAAAAAAAAAAAAAGGAGACGCCTGGACAAGCATCCTGTTCTACAAGGCTGTTACAACAATAAACCCACTTTTAAAACAGAATAAAAATACAATTCAGTAACATCACAGGTCGAACAACACCCAACTATAAATTACCTAATGACAATTACAGCATTAACACTGTAATTAGTATAATTAAAAATTAACACTAAAGAGAAAAAAAAAACCTCTATCTAGACACAATTTGCACTGATGGCTCCTTTCACATGGAACTGACGGGAAAGCAAATTGAATACACCTACCAAGTTGTGGAGGGCTTTTTATTGCCAGGGAAAGCACAACCTGGTTTAAAATGTCTGTAATTGTTTGACTCCTAGAGCAACTCCTGTGCCCCCAAACTGTGCAAACTGTGCAGCCCTCAAGGAGGGCACATTTTCCAATGCATGCTTCAAACGTGGCCATAAAGGAAAATGGACAAAGGGACCAGAGAAGTAAATGGGCAAAGGAATTTCTCTGGAGACCAGAACAAGAACTAACCAAGCACATTTTGCAATGCTAATACTTGCTCAGCAGGATTTGATTATTGCTATGGGCAAGTGCCTGCTCTGTGTTCTCTTTATTCGCTTTTCTGAATGAGATTTTTAATTGAAGTTATCTTGTTCTTTCTCCATTATTGTTTTAATGTGCAGAGAGAAGGAGAAGATAATTTATCTATTGGTTTGTAGGTCACCAAAACACCAAGAACCATGTACTGACTTAGTGGAAAGAACCAACAAAGAGGTTGGCATTTTAGAAGTAGTAAGTGGATAAGGCTTGAACTGTTATCCAGGGAGGAGATTGTGTGGGTTCTAGGTGTGGTAAGAGGAAAACAGATGGCTATTAAGGTAGTCATAGGGGTGGGTTAAGGTACAGACTGCTAGTTGTTCCCTGATATACATCCTTTCCTTCTTTAGAAATGGAACTCTTGAGTTTTAGCTGGGTATATAACCACACCGACAGAGTTCTCACTTCTAGATTCCCTTGCAGCTTTGTGTGGACATGTGACAAAGTTCTAACCAAGCTAGTATAAGCTGAAGTGATGCCACTTCCTGGTTAAACCTCTAAAATCTATTCTGGGCTTACCCATTTTTCCCTGAGATCTGAGAGATGGTGTGGATCATACCGGTCACTGGAGAGTCTGGGACAGAAGTCTTAAGTTGAATATGGCAAGGCAGCCGATCAGGTCCAGGGCCCTTACCTTGGAAGTGAGACATGAAAGAGAAACATCATTTAAGCTACTTTTTCTTCCTTGCAGCATATTAACCTACAATCAAACACTATGGTCTTTTCTAAGTTTTCATCATCAATCATGTTCCAAACCAACACGCACAAAGAAGGATTGAAGAATCCTAATGAGGATTCTTCCTCATTAGAAGGTAGGGGAGGAGAAAGGATTGGAATATTTACAGATTCTTGGTTTTGTTTTTGTCGCATACACAGTTAACATGTAGTTTTGTGCTAATTTTGTTTTTTACTCACAGTTCCCCAAGTTACTGAAAAAATACTTTTAGCACCTTTATTCTGCATGACAAATTACTGCAGAATAGTGGCAGTCACTGAACAGAAGTTGACTTTTGTGGAAACGTCACTGAAGCAGTGAGAAGTTGTCTGCACAGATCACTGGTTGGTAGATCATGGGGTCTTTGGGCCAAAGGACAAATAGCATGGGAGAGGCAGGAAATGTTTTAACTGTCTTAATGTAGGTAGTCAAGCTTGCTATTTCCTGAAGTGATGCATAGAAATGAACAATCTTTTTTCTCTTTTTGTATCAACCTTAAACTTAATAAAATTTCTTCCAAAGCTGATTTTCCTAAAGTCTTAATGTTCTACGTTATGAGTTTTCATTGTTCTTCTTCTCTGGTTCTATGGTATTTTAGTGGAAATTCGGGAGTTACTAATCTGTCTCTGCTGCTACAGTATAAGATGCACTGAGGAGAAAATTTTTGTCTGTCTTGTTTTTAGCATCATCTCCAATCATAGAAACTGGCCCAGAGTAAGTCTTCAGTAAATATTTGCCTACTGAATAAGTGAAATCAATCAATCAATCAATCCATTAATTTAGGAATCATTAACAAGTTGCCATTTTATGATAGATGTCCCTTCTTAATATTTTTCTCTTGAGTTGACATCCACATATACTGTAAGCAAAGTCAGATGAGTAATATGAATTAGCCAGAAAATTGGGGTGTGAAAAGAGAGTAATTCCACAATCATAAAAACTAAAGGCAGAGTCTGATGTGAAACATTTAGGAAGAAAAAGAAAAAAAAAACTTTGGCCAAATGTAGTATACAGTTACTCATCACTATGTTTTCCTTTACTGATTTCCACTAAGCAGTTTTTGAATGCATATTAGATAAGAATGTTCTCAACCTTACAAAAACCCCATAATTTTATAGATCTCAGAGTTGGTATATTAGTTTCTTTCTTTTCTTCTGCTGTAGTGAAAGTTAATGAACATAAACTCAAAACTACCTCACAATGGTCCACAATGAATGCAGACATAATAGCCCAATGTTAAGCACTTTGTGACCAAACTTGGTCTCCATCTGTCCTGTTTTAAGTCATTTCTGCAGCCAAATATATGAATGAACAAATAGCCCTTCTAAGAATGCTCTCTAGATTAACAGATGTTGGCTTTATCAGATGGATAAGAGAAAGTAAATTTCAAGCTAATGAGTGGTCAAAGAAATATTTTCCCTTCCACTGTTCCTTAGGAACAACATTTAAAATATCAGGGAGAGGGGCGCCTGGGTGGCGCAGTCGGTTAAGCGTCCGACTTCAGCCAGGTCACGATCTCGCGGTTCGGGAGTTCGAGCCCCGCATCAGGCTCTGGGCTGATGGCTCGGAGCCTGGAGCCTGTTTCCGATTCTGTGTCTCCCTCTCTCTCTGCCCCTCCCTCGTTCATGCTCTGTCTCTCTCTGTCCCAAAAATAAATAAACGTTGAAAAAAAAAAAAAATAAAATAAAATAAAATAAAATATCAGGGAGGATGGCATCCGAAAGCTCAGGTCATAACATCTATAACCAGAGAAAGGAAGTAGTGGAGATATTATTCCTTAATGATGATCTCGTTAATTAAAATCTTCATACATATCCAGATCGAGCCATCCATGCGTAAGGCACTGTGATAATGCATCCTTCTAATCCACGCTAAAGTTTGTAACAGGTCATCTGTCTACATTAATCATAACCTTTTGTTTTTAATTTCTCAAAACTTTTTAGCATTTCTTCACCAACTGTCTCTACCCAAATATTAAAAAATTTACTAAACTATACAAGTTCAAAGACAAACTAATTCACATGTAGTATTTTTAAAGATGAAAAATATTAAGCCTTGGATTAAATTGAAGAATTTAGAATTTGGGATTTATGATTGCCTAGACTTGGGATCTAGAATGTCTCATTTAACTTCACGGTAGCCAATAAGTCCTAGTTTTATATAGACCAAAGTGACCTTTCGAGCATCGCATTGATGTAAGTGGAAAAATGCTCTTGGGGCACCTGGGTAGCCCAGTTGGTTAGGCAACCGACTTCAGCTCAGGTCATGATCTCACGGTTCGTGGGTTTGAGCCCCGAGTTGGGCTCTGTGCTGACAGCTCAGAGCCTGGAGCCTGTTTCAGATTCTGTGTCTCACCCTGTCTCTGCCCCTCCCCTGCTCATGTTCTGTGTCTCTGTCTCTCAATAATAAATAAACATTTAAAAAAAAAAAAAGAAAGAAAGAAAAATGCTCTTGAGCTACAGTATTTTCTGGATGATGTTTGGTGTATTCCTGTGGACAGCTCTCAGTGGTGTCTACAGGTTTTCACTCAGCACCGACCCCAGGACAAATCGCTGTGTTAGCTGACTTTGTTTCAGACACCCCAGCAACCTCTCTCTTTGCCCTGTTCTCATTTCGCCTTTCGCCTTAGGCCCTCAGTATGTGCAGTTTGTCTATCAAAACCTGCTCTCCGGAAATGATCAGAAGCACATTCACACTAAAGAATATTTGACACATAGCAGTTTCAAATGTGAGCTATTTCAGGTCGTTCTGAATTTAAATGCACAAAAGTCAAAAACATCAAGTTTGTACTGAAATGCCTACAATATAATTTCAGTTTTCAGCAAATGTTATCCTTGCTCTTCCAGGCCTCTTGCCCCTGCCTGCCCCTCCTCTCATTGGTGGGAGGGTCAAGTGTCTGGGTTTGTGTTTGAAGAGTATGAGGGTGTGGCATGTCCATATATGCGTGTGTCTGTGTCTGTGTATGTTAGGGATGTGTGTGCATGTCTGTATGTCTGTTTTTGCAGGGTGTGGGATATGAGGGTGTGTGTGTGTTTAAAGTTACCGTGAACTTGAGGGGAGGGCTTCTTAGACACTTGCAATCACACCATGTAGATCCACCACCTTTGTATCTTATAGTTTGTTTTAATTTTTTTTAAGTTTACTTATTTAATTTGAGAAAGAGGGAGAGAGAGAGAGAGCGTGCGAGCATGCGGGGGAGGGGCAGAGGGAGGGACACAGAGAATCCCAAGCAGGCTCCACGCTCAGCACGGAGCTGGACGTGGGGCTCGATCTCACAAACGATGAGATCCGGACCTGAGCCAAAATCAAAGTCAGATGCGTAACTGACTGAGCCACCCAGGTGCCCCACCACTTTTGTATTTCAAAGCTTCTTCAGTCTTCATATACATCCTGAAAAACAGTAAGAAAATATTTGGCTAATATTCCACATTAGGAAAGATATTGAAAAGTGATGATGCATAAATGCTTCTAATTCTTTTTTTTTTAAGTTTTTAATTTTGAGAGAGAGAGAGAGAAAGAGAGAGAGAGAGAGAGAGAGCGAGCGCGTGCATGCACATGCAAGCAAGGGAGGGGCAGAAAGAGAGAGAGTGAGAGAGATGGGGAGAGAATCCCAAGCAGGCTCGGCAGAAGCAGACACAGGGCTCAGTCGTGGCCTGCACCTAGATCAGGGGTCAGATGTTTAACCGACCGAGCCACCCAGGCACCCCTAAATGCTTGTAATCCTTAAAGGGAATAATTTTGAAATTCTTCGGGCTCCTTCGTTTCATGTCATCAGGTCTACATCTTGTGTGAAACGGAACAAGAGCAAAAACAGCTTTATTACCTAATATTTCCGTTGTAATTTAAATTCACTTCTTTCAGTACCAAATTCTTGGGATTAGTAAGTTCCTCCAGACATTTCAAGAGAAAACGTTTGCCCCCACGTCTCCCCTGCCCTGTTTGAACCTTGCAGTTGCTGCGCCATGTGGAGCCCTCTACGGGACACCGTCCCTCCAGCCTAGACCTCCTTCTCCGAGTGCCCTCGTGAACAGGTCACCAAGCGATGTCTGTCTGGTGTGTGTGTTCGGGAAGCTTTATCAGCGCAAGCAGCTGCGGAAATGCTGATAGACCTGTCAGACACGAGGGGACTGTCACAGAAAATGTAAGGAGGTCCGTGAGGGACTGGCAGCTCTGTGGGCTCAGCATTCACCTCAGAAAAGAAGAAGGGGCTCGATCTGCAGACATGTTTATGATTTTCTCATTAGGTGTCACAGGCAACCCAAGCTCTTCCAGAATATAGGAACATATTGAGAAGTAGGTGTTCAAATTTTAACCAGTAACAGCTGAGATAGAATATAAAGAGAGATGGGCGCCTGGGTGGCTCAGCCAGTTAAGTGTCAGACTTCCGCTCAGATCGTGATCTCAAGGTTCCTGGGTTTGAGCCCTGTATTGTGTTCTTTGCTGACAGCTCGGAGCCTGAAGCCTGCTTTGGATTCTGTCTCCCTCTCTCTCCCTGTCCCTCCCCCGCTCACATTCTGTCTCTCTCTCTCAAAAATAAGTAATAAACGTTAAAAAAATTTTTTTTAAAGAAAAAGAAAATAAAAAGATGGCAGAGCAAAAGGTACACAGTAGAAAGAGTTTCAGATTAAAAGGACGCTGGATTTAAATCTGGGATCTTCCATTTATAGGATGGATGACCTTATGCAAATGATCTAACTTCTATTAGGCTCAGTTTCCTTATCTGGAAAATGGGCATAAACATTTACTTTACTCAGCTCTTGGAAAGGACACATGAAGTAATATTTTTAAGGAACTAACTCAGGTACCTATATTTTTAGGCTTTATTTTTTTGTTAAATGTTTATTTATTTGTTTTGAGAGAGACAGAGGGCAAGCAGTGTAGGGGCAGAGAGAGAGAGGGAGAGAGAGAATCCCAAGCAGCCTCCATGCCCAGCATGAGCCCAACATGGGGCTTTATCTCACGACTGTGAGATCATGACCTGAGTCAAAATCAAGAGTCAGATACTTAACCAAGTGAACCACCCAGGCACCCCTAGGTGCCTGGTTTTCAATAAATGATTGAAAATTATTTATTACTGGACGACAACCACAAGTCGGCAGCAAACACTCAGCTTAGTTCTCTGTTATCATTGCCGTCATGAGTTTTTCTCATCTGTGTTATCGGGTTTTTGTCTGTTTCTTAAATTCTGTGGCTTATTCATGTTTGTATTCCCAGGTGCTACTGTACTATCCTGAATATGATAATAAAAATAATAAACAAACTTTACTGGATATAATTTGCCAGGCCCTCTTCTAAGTACTTTAACTTTTTAAATTCTCACGAGAATCCTACTAGGTAGTTACTACAGTTATCCTCATTTTGATGATGAGACATTACCTAAGTTGTCCATGATCACGGAGCCAAATAAATTTCAAAGCCTGGATTCCAAACATGGACATCTGGGGCCAGACCCTGGTTTTAGACCAGCAGGCGATTACACTGGCGAGGAAAGGAAATCCAAATAAGGTGGAGGGTGCCACCCAGTGATAAAGCCTTTGAATAGCAGTGAATTAACCAGAAGTCTGAGGAAATGGGAGCAAGTTATACCAGGAGTCCAGGCAAGAAGGCTCCAGAGAGAGTGGTGCCTGAGGTTGAACAGCATTTGATGACACTAACAAGCTGAGCCTGAGATGGGAGTTGTAAATTTGGAAGGAATATTTGATTTATTGCATTTGTTTACTTGGCATCTATACCTAGACCGCTGATTAAAAATGCTTTGAAAATAGGTACTGTCACCATGAACCAAAATACATTTAAAAGAGCTGACAAATAGATGTTCCAGGTATCAGTGAACTGCCACCATGCAATGCCTCATTTATTTCTGTGGCTGCAGGAAGCATATTAAGTAACAGTAGATCTCTTTTTCTGATTGTAAGATTCATTAAAGCCACTTGGCATTAGACTCCGGGAGGTACTTAATATGTATTGATTAATAATTAATGAATAGAAGTGTGAGTGGGTCAATGGGAATGAGGCTATCGGACAGTGGTGTAAAAGCGATTAGACACTAAAATCCGGAGCCACTGCTGTGACCAGGGAAGTGTTTAACTGTTCTCTAGTGAGGGAGTTGTTTTCTGCTCAGGTACTGTCAGCAAGTTATTCAGTCAGCCTCAAAGCCAGAAGCTCATAAAACACGCCTTGACACCATGGTCCTTCTGGAATGGCTTCAATATGAATTGGGAGTGGGAGCAAGGCAGAGAACTGTAGCATCAGAAACCAAAGCAGCCCTTCCCTGATACTATGGAAGTCACGGCAGGCATTTAAGAAAATGCACCCTCTGGAGAAATACAGTGAAATGGAGAAAATAAGGTTTAGCTGTTAACAGTAACATGGACCTTGTTACACATAAACATCTGTTGCCTCTCAGAGAGCTTTGCCTGGGTCAGTTAGTCCTCATGTTGACATTAGCATTCTTAGGAATATATTGAGCACTTACCTGTATCTGACACATCAGGTGTCTTCCCCGAACCGTTCTCATTTTATCATGACAGGTATCCTGCCATACAATTATCCTAGATGAAGAAACCAAAGTTCAGAGAATGCAAGTAGTCTGACTAAGGTCACCCAGCCCAGAGTACAAAAATCAGGATTGGGAAGTCCCAAAGACTCTGACTGAATAGGCATTTATCGTACAGGTACTTGGTAAATGCAAAAGGCAAAATATAAGGGCAAAACTTGAAGGACGATAAAGGAAAAGACAAAGAAGGAAAGGGAGGCTGGGATAATATCACTGATTGTTTGCTGATAAGCTGAGCACAGTAGTAGAATATAGGGAATCCAGAGAAATGTGTATCTAACCTGTCCAGAAATCTCCTTCACTGAAACATCTAAGACTTCCAGTAAGGCTTTAGAAAAATCTGGACTGCCATCCAAGGATAAATTCTCTAAGGAGAGTCTGAACTACTGATGTAAAAAAACAAACAAACAAACAAACAAACAAGCAAACAAAAAACGATTGGAATCTCAGCAATAATGATACAAATTCAACATTTGCACTAACTAATTACCTACCTACCTAAATAAATAACTACATAAATAAGGAAAAGAAACTAGAGCCCATAATACTTCTATAAAATAAATTTGGGGTTGGGCATATATTTAATCCAACCTGGGAAGTTCACTTCTGTGAATCTGTTCAAAGATATGCTCTTTAAAACTGAGACATTTTTCCTGCATTAAAGTGTTTGGCATAATTTATTTATAATAATAGTCTGTGAAGATTACACTTAAAAGGAAAATGTTTATAATTAACATTGGCAGATAATACATGGAGCATCCAGTTAAATTTGAATTCCAGATAAGCAACAATTTTTTCAGTAAAACTATTTCCCTTGCAATATTTTAGACATACTTACACACACACACACAAAAATCAGTCCATCTGAAATTCAAACTTAATAGAGCATCCTATATGTTTTATTTGCGAAAGGTGATAGTCTTAATTATGATATAATGTTAAGTTGAAAGGAAGCAGGATACAAAATTTTATATACAGATGGATTTGAGATAGGTTTAAAAAAATTCATCATTTGGTATTCTTACATTGTTTACCTTCTAAAAATTTTTTCTTACTTCCATTTATGCTTTAATTAATGTTTTACTATTTAAACTTAATGAAAATTTCTTCTTGAGAAAAAGTCCAAATCCACCAGTATTTTGAAGGTTATACTTACAGAGTGGAAGACCCCTCTCCATGGGACGGTTAACTCACTGAATAGGATCTTTACTGCTTTTTAGTAGTTTGTTAAATATACAATGAATGAAATTGTGTGTGTGTGCATGTGTGTGTGTGTGTGTGTGTGTGTGTGTGTGTGTGTGTGTGTTTGCGTGTGTGAAAGAGAGAGAGACATGTATATGCAGGGATTTATATGTCTCTGTGTATATGTGTGTGTTTGTGTATGTATGTAGACAGAGAGAAAACAGATTATGCTATAGTAATTCTAAATATAATCACCTTTTGTCAGTCCTATCTTGATCTCTAGATACTTCAGTTATGGACATAGAAAGTAGCATTTCTCAACTCAACTCCAATCATTGAAAGAAAAGGAAACTCCTAGTGTGATTTTAGGCCAGGTTCTCTACATGCAACAGGAGGGAATATAACAATGTAACAAACAAAAAATAACAGCAACAGAAACTGCCTTTCAGTTGATCTGTGGGAAACAAGCATGCTAATTTGTAGTCTCTCCACATGCACACCCGCCTCATTATAACCCACTCTCCACACTGCAGTGGCCAAAATGTAAACCTCTGCTTAAAATCCTTCCAACAATTCCATCACTCTCTGCATACAGACCTCTTCTTATCACAGCCTATAATTAGGGTGACTCAGGGACCCAGTGGCCACCTGTTGTTTCAGTATAATCATTGGTAGTGCTTCCCTTTTAATCTCAAACGCGATCCAGTTTGACAATAAACTACATAGTTACCCTTCCCTGTTCTGGCTCTTCTCTTTTCCTACCCTCTTTACTCTGAGGCCATCACATACTGGTGTCCCATTCTCCTTTGTAACTCAGAACCTCTTCAAAGGCTCTCTCTGCTGCTCTGAAATACTCTCCTGCCCCCTACTGCTGCCTCCTCCCTGCCCCGCCCTGCTAATGCCTCCTTAAAGCGATTCAGCATTCATATTTTAGTTCAAATATCACCTTCTTTCCAGACAATCTATTCTTTTTACCCTAGACTAGGTGTAGTTCTCCTATTATTTATTCTCATAGCACCATACACCTCTCCACTCATCACAGAGTGATAAGACATCTATTTGCAAGATTATTTGATTAGTGACAACATTTTCTATCTTACTGTACGTTCCATGGGTATAGGGACAGGTTGGTTTCTTATTGCTCGTTTCTTTTGTTTTGTTCAAGCCATTGTATCCAGTCCCCATAATTGTGCCCAGTATGGTATTGGGGCTTGATGATTATTTATTGGACTAACGACTGAAGGTGCTGCACAACCTTTTGAAGAAAGAGCACACACGACCTCACCTATCTCAGTATGCCTCTTCAAGGTGACGCATCGTGTTCATCATCAAAGGGCTCATCAAGTTGGTTTGACTCTTTGTGAGGTTATCAGCCAATCGTACTCATTTCCTACATCTGTTATTTCAAATACGTGTGTGAAAACAGATTAAAATTATCATTTTTTTGTTTAATAACGAATACATTTACAAGGCAATTAGCAAACTCATTCTGCCTTTTGTGAACATCTCTTATTCCGCCCAATTCATGTTAGCTTGTTAGAGAATAGAACCTTCACATTCTGCTCTCTTTACTAAAGCACTTATATCTTAGTTCTACAGGTAAATATATAGTTAATGTTTAATAATTATCCCAGTCCTTATGTTTCTGTGTCTCCAGATGCTTTTGCCAACTAGTTTGGTTTTAAATAGTGTCTGGTGGTCTTTGATTTTTCTCTCTTTATGTTCTATTTTTATGGAAAGATCCTGGAAGATTCAAACTTTGCTGCAGTCACCAGCTTTTCAGATACCCTATATGTTTAAATTCTGTTGCATGTCCAGTGCCCAGCTCCCCATGTATCCAATGTTACATACCCCATCTTACATAGGTTGTTATGAACTAATCAATGAAAAGTTTAAAACATAATAATAATAATAATCTTATATATATTATATAGTATACATGTATTAAGTGCTTACCATGTGATAGACAGTCTTCTAAGTGCCTTCCATGTATTAACTCAGGTCTATATCAAGAGGACCATAAAAATGCAAAATGTAACAGCATTTCTAAAGCAATTAGCTCGGAACAAAGAAAAGTCATTATGAAAACACAGATACTGTGCTTTGGGGGAAGAATGCCAAGTCCTTGGTTCAGAGGGAGAGAAATAAGGCAAGTGAATGATTTTAAGTACATTTTACACTTCGGGTTCATGCTAGGTTTCAGGATGGTTAATGTTTGGCCTCTAACATCAATATTCTTTAATAGACACTTAGGACATGGGTATTGGATGATGCCAATAAACAGATACTTCCCTGATGCCACTGTCTCTGGAATAAAGTTCCCATAACTGAAATTCCTGCCAAGTAGATTAAAAAGCATTGTATAAGATACTCCAACTCCTTCTGATACAGACCCAAGATTGGACCAAAGTCTTTCTTCACTAGAAAATAAGAAATCTCCTCAACAACTTTACAGCACTCACTTTAAATGTGAGAATTCTTCACCTCGATGAGAGGAAGATGTCATCTATATGCTCCTGAAAAAAGAATCCTGACCATGATATGAACAGAATAAACTTGACTGAAAGTCTATCTATATACAACATTATGAAGTACTGAATGATGTTATTTGTGACAAATTTTTAAAGGATATAATATTTATACACTCAAATAACTTGCCTTTTCATATAGTCTTCTTAGCTTTGCTTAGCTACTAGTGAACACCCAAATTTTACGAACTCAACCACCTTTTCCATCTTGATGAGAGCCTCAGAAACTATTCACTCTGAGGTTTTGGTCTGATAAGTTTTACTCAAAAACATAACTGCTTTTAATTGGTTTGGTGCTGTTAGAGAGATGTAAAAAGTGAAATCAGCATTAGGTATTGATCTCACAGTTAATTAACTTTTATCTTGAAGTTAGTATCTCCCTAATTAATGATGTGCATGCTAATAAAGAAAGATGTTCTCTGTAACAGATGTGTATTTGATTCTCCTACATTTTCACTCTGAGGGAAGAACCTGCTAAATGTTAAATTCCTTTTTTTTTTGGTTTCAAAATCACCCCTAATCTCATTACTCATTTCACTCCTATAAGTGAACGAATTTGTTCTTCACTTAAGTCTCTATATATTCTGTAAGCTATATATCACAATATGTAGAGATTCATGGTTCTTTCGATCTTTCTTTATGTAACATATCCTTTATTCTTCTAAGGGGAATCTGGATCTCTACCCCATTTTTCTGAAATTTCATTGTAATTCATAAAAACATATTAAAGTTTACTTTTTTCTATAACCTCAAGATCTTAAGTTATCAATGTTTCAAATATGTTACTCATAGATTTAATTTAAAATTTAAAAAAAATATTTATTTCTTTATTTTGAGAGAGTGAGAGACAGAGAGAGAGAGAGAGAGAGAGAGAGAGCAGGGGAGGGGCAGAGAGAGAGGGAGAGAGAGAATCCCAAGCAGGCTTCGTGCTGTCAGAGCAGAGCCTGATGCAGGGCTTGATCCCACAAACCATGAGATCTGAGACGAAATCAAGAGTAGGTCACTTGACTAACTAAGCCACCCAGGCACCCTTTTTATTTAAATTTTGATGAGAAAATAATCACTGATTTTTAATAAATATATTATTTATGAAAAAAACAACTATCTGTGTTTCTAAGACATGCACCAAAACATATATATTGAATATCCCACTACTTTTAAGTAGTGACTCATGGCAGATGGTGTTATTCATTGCTTTTGTTGGCAAAGAAAGAGATCAAGGTTCTTTAGAGATACTTGTTCATGTCTCGCTGTAGCCTAGCTTTTGAGTTGCACATATTATGAAACACTTAATTCAGCCTCAAGATATGAAATCTTGTTACACTTGGGTTTCTTTAATAATAAAGCTCATTGAAAGTTGTGGATAATAGGTATATTCACAGTGTTGATGGTCTTGGAGGCTACTCCATAGCGATATATCAAATTACAATAATACCTGAATGTGTTCTGAATCAGCACAATGAAAATTAGTCAGAGAGCAGAGTACCTATTGGTTTATATAGCATTATATATACCATACAGGAATCATGATATGAATTTTTATATTGTCATTTGGTGGTTTGGTAGAACCACTTGGCCAAATGTGACTATGAAAATGTCTTTATCTTAGCCCAGATCACCTTTTTATTTCCCATTTTCCAGGTTTGACTGTCTGCACTCTGTGGGTCTCAAAATGTTTCATTACCTTCTTGGTAGTTTAGGAATTCCCTTGTATCAAGTACTTAAATCATTGTTATGTAATATCAGAATTTCTTTATTCTCAAAGGTCAGCTTTTAAATGAATATTATATTTATATAGAGACATTACATTACATTTTACAGAGAGACATTATATTTAAATAGACCATTATATCAATCAGCTACATTGATACATAGCTATTTGCCCCTTTACTGTGGTAAATGCCCAATGGCAGTCATTTATGTTCGCGCCTTCATTCTCCATTTGTATTTCCCTTTTTCTGTCCCTTTTTAAGGGCATATGACACTGTCCAGGTTCTCAGATGATGGTCTTAATTATCATAGTCTACACACCTGCTAGATTGCTAAGCATTTTGTATTCATGTTCTTTATTTTATTTATTACGACAACCTTAAAAATAGATACGATTGTTTGCTCTTTATAGATTAGGAAATTCAGGCTCTGTACTGTCATTTAACTTGTCTGAGTTTTGATAGATTAGGGACACAGAAAAGGCAAAATTAAATTTTAGATATCAGTGATGCCATGGGGCTAATTTCTGGAGTGTCAATATAGAAAAGTCATAAGTACATAGACGCCAGTGTCAGACTCTCTGCATTCAAATCCTGGCTCGCCTCCTTTTCCTGGATTTGTGAACTGTTGTCATTCTTGAACTTCTCAAAACTGCAGGGCTTGCATCATTGTAGGAGGCAGAGTGCCCCTTCTTAACTCGGAAGATTATTGTGAGAATTTGATGAAATAATGCATATAAAGAGCATAGTGTCTGATGTGATAAATTCTCAAGAATTTTAGTTAGTCATTAATATATCTTATTTTCTTACCAAATTGATAGGAAAGGGTTATTTTCCCCCTGCAATTTTGATGGAGCATAACCTCCACATTGAAGCTGAGTTCAAAGTTTCCTCCATTTCACAGAAACATGGGCAGCATCACTGAAGATTCCTTCTGACTGCATTAGTCCATCACTTCATGAAAAGAAAGACGCCACCATTATACAGATGACAACAAATACAAGAAAAAGTAAATACAAAAATCCAATCATAACTGAATTGAGACATTGCTTTTGGATATTCGTTGTATTAAAAACTTGATTCCTTTCTTAATTTGTTTTTAAACCACTAATTACTGTGTATTTGCCACATGATAAGCACTTGGCTAAGCTTTTTTGATGTAGCATTTGCTTCTCAGAATAACACTATGAAATAGACATTTTTATCATCATTTAACAGACAAGAAGACAGAAGCCCAGACTGTTACTTAGCTTTCCAAAGATAATGCAGCCATTATCTGATAGAACGTGGATATGACCTGGTATGACCTGGGCCTTCCCTTTCTGGTCTACTTTCTTCTCACTATACCAGGTCTCTCTTACGATTCAGTCTACATTTGTCACATGATAAATGCTTACACTTTGACCTTCAATATTGGTTGTCATCTGTGAGTTTTGGAGTGAAAGAAAAATGGACCCCACAACCATCTCTAGGTTAAATTAATCAATAAATACATAAGCAATGTCTAATTCATTAATATAGCTACAGCCAATGGCAAAATCATACTGAAGAAGAAAATTCCACCTGAATGTATTGATCTTGTGAGACAGAAAACTTTTTTTTTTCTTATCAAAGATTTCAAGATCCTGTCCCACAAAAAGTTTTCCAATTCCCCCTTCTTGGGCAATAACATGAGCATGAAAGTCTTTTAGAGGTATATTGATTTTATATTATGCAATAACACATTTTCATTAATTTACCTCCATTTCTACCCACCAACTTTCCTTCTCCCAGAGTTTTCCTTCCTGATCACAATGTAATATGTATAATTTGGAATTTCCTTAGAGTAACAGTGTCATAAAATTTAAGGAGGAGAAAGGGATTTTGGAAACCACATAATTTATAATTTAATTATAAAGATGTTAAAGCTCAAACACAGAAATCATTTGTGGTCTGGTGAAAGTCACAGAAGTGAGACATAACAAAATCTATATTTCGCTTTCTTGATGAATTCAATATCCCTTCAGGAACTATTCCTATAAGAGAGTGCTAGACCTATAAGAGATTTTCCTCCATGGAGGAATTTGCAATATGGATGGAAAGAAAGGTACACAGAGATAAACTCATTTAGTCGGTCAAGACAGGTTCTCCATTAAAGAATGTTACCACAGTGACATGTGCATACATATATGCATATAAAGAACATTATTACCAAGAGTAGAAATAATACACACAAAAAATGATGTGGCATAAATCTTATGTCTATGAGCATCTAGAATATAAAAGTCAAAGGGCTGGACAAAGACTAAAGATGGAGAGAAAACAGAAAACACTCCGAATAAGGCACAGATCAGTGTGCTTGGAGCATCTTCTGAAAAAAAAATCTGTTCACACTCTTTATCCAAAGAGGAGGACGTGTCAACTTCCTTCAAAAAGCTAACGGCCCAGGGCAGAGGTTACCTCCCCCACATTAATCCAAGAAAGAGGCCCTTGCAGCTGCTCCATGCAGGGTCTTTGGGCTCCTTGAAGAGCTGCTTTAGGATTTAGGAGGAAAAAAACTAGGGTTATGACTTTCTGGCAATGAAATGAATAATTTGCAGCCACACAATTATTGGAACAAATTGACAAGAAACATTAAACGTCTCTATTACCAGTAAAAGTGTAAAAATATGAGAAAAATGTCATCCTGGAGCAGATCAATCATTTAAGCATTCCAGTAAGTGGTTTCTCAAAATGTTACACTCAAGATCTCTAACTTTCTTTGACAGCCCGACGCACACCCGCCATCAATTAATTTATCTCAATTCTTCTTGTATGTCTATTTTCAACATCACCTTTCTGGGAAAAGACTTTCATATGTTTATAATCCCTTTCAAGTGTGAAAGGTGACCCTTACTCTGGTAATTAGACATCAAATAAAGAAATCTGAAGTCACAGTATACGCATCCTTGAAAATGTTTTAGACTTCAATTATCTCAACTCTCAGCTTTTATCTTTGAAGGTTAGAGTCCTCTTTCTTGTGTGTGCATCATTATACGAAAGGTGGTCACTCCCATTTCATCTGCAACTCTATTGAGATGTCCAGTATCTTTCAAAAATGTCATCATTTACTGGAAAACCACTAAAATCTATGGAAATTCCCTTTGAGGCAAAAACACTTTAAGAAACCCCAAGTAATACCATGTACAGAAAGATCCAGAGTACTTACTTGTCATGTTTTCTGATTTGTTTTGTTTTGTTTTGTTTTTAAATATCAGGTAGACAGCTAACAAACAGTTGGGGTAGAGTAAGCCATGTTAAAGTAGGACGGTTTGTTCCTGTAATTGGTCTTCCCAAAGGATCGTGCTGTCTGTGCACAGTGCTGACCACTCGGCTGCTCCCGTAGTGACAATTTCTCCTCGTACTCTATGAAGACCTGAATGAAAATTTGTTTTGAAAAAATAAAAAAGAGGCAAAACTTATGGTGGATACAATACTGACAGGATTAACATGAATTGTGATATCAATTTCCATTTAATGTAAAATTACTATCAAGCATACTCATTTTATGTCTCTTTTCCCCCATTAAAATATAGCATTAACACTATGTAAGTTTTTCAGGAGATAGTTATGAAATCAGCAGGCAGAGGTGAGGGCCTGACACATCGTGGGAGTTCCTTAAATATGTTCAAATGAGTAAACGAGCAGTTCTAGGCAAGCACGACACCTAGTCATTTGGCACGTAATAAATAAAACTGTATTTGAATAATTAACCAATTAAGTGCTTTAAACACTAACCCAAGACATTAAATTGACCAGGGAAGGTCCCTATTCTCAACTTAGAGGTTAGAATTATGAATGTTGAGAAAATTTTTCCACTACCTGCTAACTGACCCAGCAGAAAGAGAAAATTAAAAAATAATTTAAAAAGAAATCTTCCAGGTTACACTTAGGAAAGTCACCCTATACCTTTAACTCTTCTTTTGCTACATCATTACAAATAGCATAGAGACCAGGGCACCTGGGTGGCTCAGTCAGTTTAGTGTCCAACTTCAGCTCAGGTCATGATCTCACAGTTTGTTTGAGCCCTGCATCGGGCTCTGTGCTGACAGCTCGGAGCCTGGAGCCTGTTTCAGATTCTGTGTCTCCCTCTCTCTCTGCCCCTCCCCCACTCATGCTCTGTTTGTCTCAAAAATAAATAAACATTAAAAATTAAAAAAAAAAACTAGCATAGAGACTACCTAGAAATCTATCTATAAAATATATAGTCTCTTTTTTGCTTTTTGATAAAATGAAGAACATATAATCAAAGAAATTGCAAATAATCTTTTTTTTTGTTGTTTCCCTGGTTCCTGTGAAATTTGACAAGTACTTTGCCATAGAAATCAAATTAAAAATATTCTTAAGAGCTTTTCAGACATGTTTATTAAGTAGTTTCAATATGATCTCAGTTCATTGTTTTCTAAAACAAAAAAGGTAGAATTACTACTTTTTATCACTCATTAATGGATTCAACAAATGTATTAAGTACCAGCTACATGCCAATAGTCCTGAAAAAGGCAATCCATTCATGTCCATGTTCATCACCATTAGTTTATAATGTTAAATATCTGGAAAACCTAATTTCAAACTAATAAACTGCATTCAACCAAATCTGTGTAGCCATTACCATTTAAAATTTATACAGAGAAATAATTGTTTATGATAAATTGTTAATTTTTATTTTTATTTATTTTTTAAGTTGATTTACTTATTTTGAGAGAGAAAGAGTGTAAGCGAGAGAGAGGAAGAGAGAGATTCTCAAGCGGGCTAACAGCACAGAGCCCAGTGAGAGGCTTGATCTCACAAACCATGAGTTCATAACCTGCATTCAAGTCAAGAGTCGATGCTTAACCGACTGAGCCACCCAGGTGCCCCTTAAATTGTTAATTTTTAATTGAAAGGGTTGACACATTCTTGTTGGAATCTGGTTGTATTTTACTTCATAATTCTATAGACATACATATAAAGATAGCAAAGTCGGTACTATGGCTAGATGACAAAATAACATATTTTCATGTATTAGAATTAAAAAACCTTAAATGTTTGAAATTAAACAAAATGTTAAATTTGGTTATTTCAGTTATATACTTAGTGAAATGCTTTATTGCCTCATTGTTTTCCCAGATTTTCTAGATTTTCAACATACTTTTATTTGGCATGAAGGATATGTCCGGAGCTAAGCAAGAGCTGAAGAGGCAGAGGTAAAGAGGATACCATTCTGAAGATCCAAGGGCCAAGGTCTTGGGAATAGTTAAATATACTACAGCAGGCGTTAGCAGAAATTGGTAAGATGGACAGAGGCAGAGGCTGCAGGGAGGTGGAGCCTGAAACCGTGTCTTCGGGAGAAAGGTTTCTTACTACCTAGATAGCATTTAGTCAGCAATGAATGTCTATCGTATTAAGAAAACATTATAATGAATATTACTGTGTTTGATTTGACTAAAAATAAAGAATGAGTGTTCATATTCTATTAGAAAAATCTAGGAGGTGGATCCCAGTATCAACCAAACAACCTATATTCAACAGATGGCTTATAATCCATGTTTTAATTCTCTGGGAACATGAAATTCCATTTTGAAATAAAAGATAGAGATTTCTTAATGATTACCCCAGTGATCTGAATTCCATTCTCAGCTCTGCATAGGGACTTCATCGTGTCACATTAGATGAATCACTTAATCTTTCCAAACTGTCATCTATCAAAATACCTTGACAGTGATTATATATGTTAGGTCCCTGAGGAAATTTATGAGGATGACCTTAAGTTCCATTCTTTGCCAAAATGAACAGGAGGGACCAGGAAAATGTCTAAAATTATTATTTCATGTGAAAAGATAAACAAAAAATGGAAATTATTTTTTTCAAGGACATTGGTGTTCAAAAGCAAAAATCAATTTTTCAGCATTTTCAAAGTTCATATAAGACTCCATGTACCTGAATCATTTCCTGATTAGTTTCTGTATGAAAAATATGAGATGCTTTTCTGGTATATGTGAAGGCAAATCTTTGGGAGTCTTCTTAGGTCAAATCAATGAAGGATTTAGATTTCTTTCCCTTTAATTTTAATTCAGCATTTCTAAAGTACTAAGACCTAAAAACTGGAAAAAATATTGTGAGTACATATTCCTCTAAGTGTGACAACTAAATTAATATTTTTAAATGCAGTTAAACTAATATTGTAACAAGATTTAAAGCACAGTTCATTAAAAAAAACATAATTTTAGTAGTGTACTTGAAGCTTGCTCAGGTGAATTAGAACTACAATACAAAATGTGCATGTATGAATGTTAAAAAATATTGAATATTTTAAAATACTTAACTCACAAAGAAATTTTAAATTTGGAAAAAAAAATCCATCACAGGTCTTCAAATATACTCCTGGAGTTTCAGGAGAGGGTAGTGCACTATTTTATATATACTTAACATTTGTTTCATTTTATTAAAGAATATCCTGAAATCTCCAGAGCTTAACTGCCTTGCTCAAGACCATACTGCTGTTAGTTTCATGATATATGCTTATAAGAGATCGCTTAAAGACAGATGTCACATTTGACACCTGAGTTAGGTGAACTAAAAGCTGGTGACTTGAGAAACCCATCTGAGAGCCTGATTCCCTTCACCTCACAGTCTCTCTGGTGACCTATTCGTTGGCATCTTTGGGAGAAAGGAAAATGGGTTAAGGTAATAATTTTCATGCTCTCTAAATATGGCATATGCAAATTCATAGGCATATGCAGTTTTTAAAATAGGGTCTAAAGGGCTACATGGTTAGGTGTAGCCCTGATTCAGATGGGGGGGGCACTTCACAACATTTAAATCCTCAAATCCCAAGACACTCTTCATTCCTGAAGGTCAACATCTCTGAGAGTAAATAAAAGGAGAAGATTAAAAATGGTGGAGAATTTCAAAGAGAAGAAAGAAGGTAATTTATAGAGGTTATGCCATGGCCATCAATACAAGAATTGCTTCACATATACCTTGAAGATCCATTATTCTATGTTGAAGTGTGTCTTTCGAATTTAAGAAATTTTGAACATGGAAAAAAATCAAGGAAAGTTCTCTTCAAAGAAGTTTGATCTTCCTGGCCCATAATTACCTCTCCAGCTTTTTCTGTTACCCCTCACATATTCACTCTGGTCGTTCTATTTACATGGAATTGCCAACAGCTCCACACACACCTTGATTTTTCTTATCAATGCTATTTCCTGCCTCTAATATTCCCTTTCCCTTTCTTGCCTCCTTTCCTTTCTCTTACTTATTTTTGTGTTAACTTGTACTTGAAGACATCAATACAGATTGATACTTGTGCAATTCAGACAGCAGGTCCCCCAGGAGCCCTCCGTCATTTTTCTGCTGCTCCCTATGCCACTGTCACCTGTGCTGGATGCCTTTTTTTAAGCCCCTGAAATCTATGGTCATCTCTGTCATCATATTTCAATAGCCTTTGTAATTATGAATTAGTCTCCGCTATTCCCCTTGACCTGCCTGAGTACAGGGATTGTCTTTTTCATATTTGCCACACCGATGCCAAGCTTGGTACCTGACACATAGTAGTTAAAGAACACTGCACCTGCTAAGTGAACATTTGGGAGTGTCAATAAATGAGCCCCTGAAGTACTAGGTTTAGTACTAGAGGCAGGGAGTACTTTTGGGGAGCAGAGTTGAGCAAACACCACCAGAATGACATGGTTTGAGAAGATGTTCCCTAAAAGTCTCTTTCCTTGTAATGTTAGTATTACAGTTTTCTTCTATGGAATCAGGCATTCAAAAAGCACCAGTTGAAATGCAGATGGGTTGCCCACAAGGCATAATATACCAATTCATTAACATCCACTCTCAAATAACAGAGAGCTTGAATATAAAGAAATGAAACTCGAAATAGATATGTTTAGATAAAATAGTTCACCCAAGCATAAACAATTGCCCCGGGGTGGGGGGTGGGGGGGCAGAGGGAAGAGAGGAGGAGCTGCCAGCCAAATATGAAAAAGTTGAACAGGGAAGCCATGAAAATGTCATTTGTTTTCAGACAGTGTCTAATCTTGGCTGTAGAGAAAGACAGAAATTTTGAAATCATGAGAAAAGAGTGAGGAATCCTATCCAAGAAGACAAAGAAGGTTTTGGGGGTGGGGGAAAGATTAAATAATAAGAAGGATAAAATCCTCATGGCCCTAAAGCTCAATGTACCAAATAGAAGCTTTTGATTTTCGTTGTGTCCTTTCTTGTCACCATTTCACATTTGTCACCCTGCTGCAATATAAGAGATCACGGAACCACTTTTGGCCACTCTCACTGTGTGGTCTGCCTCTTCCGCTTACCTGGTGGAGGCCTCTCATTCATGTCCTGGTTTTAGGCTTGCTATGAAATAATGTTGGGAATGTCAACCTTGGGTTTCTGGGCTTCTTGCCAGGTATTCACTTGTTGTTCTCTCTCCATGACAGCAACGAGTATACATCTGCTACCCCTGACCTTGTTATACTATTTTCCTTCATTTTCTTGTATCTTCAGGCATGTCTTCAGACAAAGAAAGAAAGAAAGAAAGAAAGAAAGAAAGAAAGAAAGAAAGAAGAAAGGTTCTAATCATTGGCTATACTGTTTCTTCGACAGCTACAAATTACGTTCTAATTTCTTTACCTTCTAACTTCTTTCTACCCTAGTAAAAATGTTCATAGTTGCTGTGGTGAACATCAAGACGTAACAGCCTAAATTTCCATGGACAAATTTTACAAAATGTGGCCTCAGCAAATATCAAAGCCATTTCTTTTTCTGCCTTTAACATTTCCTTCCAATATGCATCCTTTTGTGGATTCATTGCTTGCATTGTGGAAAGCCAACATAAAATTTTAATATTAAAAGTAAAAACTGATTTTTTTGGCAACCTCTAAGGTGGCTCCAGAGACAAACCTAATGAATTAAAATCTGGGCTCCTTCACCTATCAGCTAGCAAAATTCATTAGGTTGTGAAACTAACATTGTTTAATTTCTCTAAGTCTTTGTTTCCTAGATATATCAAATGGAAATAAAGTGAGTGGCCATCCTACAGTAGCTGAGATTATTCTTTGGCAAACACAAAGGAGTTTGCACAGGGTATGGGACAAGGTGAGCCCACAACATATGTAAACTGTTGCAACTGGATTAGCAATTCTATCAATACCCCTGTTCTAGTCTCAGCTCAGTGATGACTTAACAGTGTGAAATTTGGCAAGTCTTCTAAACTTCTAAGTAGGCATTGCCCCAAAGAACATTGGTAGGTTATCCATTTCTTTTGTCACAGGGCTTGGAAAGAGTTGTCTCATGGATGTTGCAAGATGTCCTGATTTTTGGAAGAACGTTTACAACAATTGAAGTATCAGATTCTAATTTTCTGCTGCCTTCCAACTTGCATTTGTATCTTAGTTTTCCAAGTATAAAATGAGAATAATTTAATTAAATATTAAAACTCTTAATGTGTCTTCTGTATGCCAATAGATCAAAAATATAAACGAGAGATTTCATACCGCTCAAGGAGATTATGTTCAATGGAAAAGACTGATTTTAAACACTGATAAATATTGGAAATGTAGCCTAATGGGGAACGTGGTCTCTGGATCTATTTGAATGCCAGAATTCAAATCCCAGTGTTACCACTTACCAGTTCTATGACCTTGAAAACACTTCTTAACCCCTCTCTGCCTTTGTTTTCTCACCCATCATTAAAAAAATATATCAATAAGATGTGTTATAAAGATCAAATAAATTGATATTTTCAAAGATCTTAGAAGAATGAAGATAATAAATAATATAAAAGTAATTAAATAAATGATAATATTAACACAAGTCAACATTTGAGAACTACTGTAGCAAAAATAATTGGGAAGAATAATGAAAACAGAAGATGGGAATATGTATTATGGAAGAAAACGCATGATATAAAGATAGGACAGATCCTCTGAGTCCCCAAAATTGGAAAGAATTTTTACATCAAGTATATTATTAATATTTGAATAGTATAAAGAGAAATATAATTTAAAAGTTACCAGAACATTATATTTTATTTAGTGAGATTTTTAAAATTCAGTAACATGAGTTCTGAACTAAGCCGCTTGCCACTTCATACTTGCCAGCTTCTACTTGTGTGACTTTAACCAAGTGTCTAAAACTCTGTTCTTCTATTTCCTTGGTTGCAAAGAAAGGGAATAATAACATCTGTATCAAAGGAATGTTCTGAGGATTAGGTACCTTAATTCATGCAAAGTACTTAGAAGAAGACTGGGTGCATGGTAAATATTTAGTAAATGTTATTAAAGGGTATATTTTCATGCACCATTACAGAATTGTATATAAATCACTATACCCACAGCTTTTACTTCAATTAATTAGCATCTGTCAACCCATAACATGGTGTAATTAGTATAAACTCACTATCTTGCCATCATCCATTCTCTTGCCAGAGAAAACGTGACTGATCCCAAAATATGAGCTAGTGTGTACAAGGTGAGAATATCTGAAAAAGTTTTACCACAAAAACTAAAATGTGTACTTAAAAAAAACATATTAGAACTTCCTTGATCTGCCCTTTAGCAAGAGAGAGGGAGAGAGAAAGCTTCTGTATTTTCTCATTAAATTAGCTCTAGTTGCAATTGAAGAAACTGTGTGACCATCTTAAAATACTGAGCAAATAACAAGATATAGTGTGCTTTCTGACAGAACTTTGATATGTACTTATTCCACAAATATTTCTCAGCATAGGAAGGGTTTCAAAAGCATCCTTACCATACTCTGCTACATTATATATCTTCTCAACTTAGAAAAAAAAATTGTGTTATAACTACCCTGAAAATTCATTCTGATTTTTTTTTTTTTTTTGCTTTTCCCAATTAATATTTAGTGCTTTAAAAGAACAGAGCCTGGGTGGCTCTGTCGAATAAGTTTCCAACTTTGGCTCAGGTCATGATCTCGCGGTCTGTGAGTTCGAGCCCCACGTCAGGCTCTGTGCTGACAGCTCAGAGCCTGGAGCCTGTTTCGCATTCTGTGTCTCCCTCTCTCTGCCCCTCCCCCAATCACACTCTATCTCTCTCTCAAAAATAAATAAACATTAAAAAAAACTATAAATATCGATTTTTTAAAGTAGACTGCATTATTATGTCCCATAATTTTATTAATTTAGCCTCATTGGTGCCTTCTTTATGTAAGACACTGAGTAAATAGTCATCAAGTAGGGGAGGGGTGTAGCTTGGCATAAACTCTACCCAGTGGAGATTATACCTGAGCTGAGTCATAACAAATAGTGGGGAAGAATTTTGTGAAAAAATAAACTGAGCAGTCACTTTAAAGAACAAATACATCAATACGGTTGGATTGCAATGAAAAGAATGGGGCTGATATAATTTAGGAAATAAACTGGATTCAGGTCACACGTGCTCAATATGTCTTCTAAAAAACTTGCTCTTTACTCTGTAAGAGACAGGGAACCATTGAGACAATTGAATTCCTATAGAAGCAAAAAGATCAGATACATATGTTGGAGAGATCCCTTTCTTACAAGAGCAGAGGATGGATAGGAGGAGGTGGAGGCAAAACCACATGAACCAGTAACATTTCCTACTAGCAGCTGATCCTGCAAAAGATGAATGTGTTAACTAAAAGGACGGAAAGAAAGGGATTAGTTTAAAAAAAAAATTTTTTTTTAATCTTTATTTATTCTTGAGAGAGAGACAGAGTGTGAGCAGGGGAGGAACAGAGAGAGAGGGAGACACAGAATCTGAAACAGGCTCCAGGCTCTAAGCTATCAGCACAGAACCCAACACAGGGCTCGAACTCATGAACTGTGAGATCATGACCTGAGCTGAAGGTGGCCGCTTAACCAAATGAGCCACCCAGGTGCCCAAGAAAGGATTCATTTTTAAAGAGGTTTATAGAGTCAGGACTTGGTGATTATTTAGATGTGTGGGACAAAAGAGAAAGGGTTTGGAGAATATTCACAGAATATTCACAAAAGACAAAGGGTGTGGACTTAGGAGACCACATGAATCTTTGTGCCACCCTCAGATAGAGGAGACAAGGAGAGAAAAGCACATTATGAAAGAAAGGTGAGTTCAGACAAACAGCATACTATGTCTGAGGAGCCTGTTTAAGAATCAAGTGGAAATGTCCAGTAAGTGGTTGGTTATCTGGGTTTGGAAGTCAGAAAGGGTGTTTGTGCTATTAGCATCATTGGATGTACATGAGCTTTCTAAGAGTGAGAGTGGCATATGAGAAGAAGGAAAGGATCAGGCCAGAAAAATCGAATCCAACAAAGGGGGTTAGAAAATAGTGGGTAAGAGGAAGGAAGAGAGACAAGGTAAGCTAGCATGTTGTCACAGAAGCCAAGAGAAGAATTTCAAGAAGGAGGAAGTAGTCAATAACTCTACCACAAAGCTTTGATGAAGTGTTTATCAGATTTCAGTGTGTAGTTTATGGGTTTACGAGCTAGAAAAGTTGCCGTGGAATGACGATGGTACAGTAATTTCGGGAGTAAATTGTAGGTGAGAAAATTAAATGGGATATGTGAGTGGGCATAAAAAGTTGAAGAAATTTGAATAACAGAGGAAAAAAAAATAAGGTAGTTAACTACAGAACCAGAGGGATATTTGGGGATTATAGGACAGCTAAGCATGTTATTAAGATAACCCAGAAAACAGGAAGAGTTTTTAAATGTTGGAAAAAGTTGAGATAGCTTGTCAAGGCAAAAATTGCACTGCACAAAGTTAAAGAGGCAAGGATGACTTTTTCCAAGGCTACTGGAAAGGTGGAGAGAAACGAGAACTCAGTCTGAGTTGCACTCTGAAAACAAAAAGGACAGAAAACTTTCGAAGATCTGGGGTGGGGGACACCACAGACCATCTGATATCACAGGCTTCACTCAGAGGAAAATTAAACGTTCTCATATCCCAATGGCAGAAGATAATTTTACAACTTGGAGCAGAGCACTTTCAAATTAGCCTTCTACCCTCCCTGTGTAAAACTAGGAGATGGGGTCTGTCTTCCGTGATGACTACATCCCAAAGGGATGGCTCTCAGGTTCTTGTGGAGTCATGCCTAGTTGTAAACAGGAAAGAAACTTTAAAAGGATTTGTGTCTCTAAGGGGCAGAGAAAGATGTGCAATTTTAAGTTTTCTAAATCAAATGCTCTAAAGAAAACAAAAGTCAGGAGTCTAAAGACAGGAAGAAAACTTTCTAAAGCATAGTCAAGATGCAGGTGACATTAAGGCCATGTTGGTCAATCTACAGACCAAGTCCTTGTTGAACATAAAAAAGAATGGGATAAAGGTTGAGTTTGGAGCTGCTGAAATTAAAAAGAAAGTGCACCCGTCACCTGACCGTGGAGTACTGCAGGAAAGGCTGGGGTGGATATAAGTAAGTCTATAATGGCATGGAAGGTAGTAAAGAGACTTCAAGCCTGGGGTTCTCAATTTTCTCAACAAAGCAGGAGGTCAGAGAAGTAGACTGATCTTCTGAGAGTGTGGTACAGGATGGGCACAAACTGGGGAAATCAAAGTTAGGAAGACTTACTGGGGGCATGGAGAAGGGAACCGACCAAACCATGCTCCTCAAAATATAGAAAAACATTTACAGAAAGAGAAACACAATGTGTTTCAAAAGAAGGCCTTGCCCATGCCCCAGCAGCATTTATAAATGGTCCCACTGTGTTCCCAAGTTGTCATTTTTTTCTTCTTCTACTTTTCAAAAAAGATGAGTCTGCTACATAATTATATTTTCCCTTTTTTTTTAGTTAATGATGTTTTCCAATTCATCTGATTTTTAGAGTCTTCTGTGTCAAACCTACTATAAAAATTTCTTGGCAGATTGTTTCCTCTGTGTATAGAATATGAAAAAGAGGCATTGAATTTTCTTACCAACTTTTCTGAACTTCGGTTATTACAGCGATGCTGGGTCTGTTCATTTCTCTGCTCCTTTTCACAGTGCATTAACTTTAAAATAACATCTAAGTCCCTGTCTAGCTGTTTTCCCATTTTATTTTCTTCTATTGCCAGCCAATGAATTGTTCAACTTTCCACTCTCTCTTTTGGGATTCTACTTTCATTGACAATAAGAGTTATTAAGATCTGTGTAGTTGATTTTTATCTTCACTTAGATCTGTTTCTATCTCTTGGGTAACTTTTTCTGTGCACAACTCCAATTACTTTATTTCCGTTCTGTCCTTTCTTTGTACCAAAATTTGATTTTGCTCATTTTTATTCTCATATAATGGATGTTTGGACTCCTTTTTATTTTCTTGTCATGGGCACTCACTGACATTTTTTAAGGTTTTTATGACCCAAGATTAAAATCTATTTGCAAGTTTTGAATACATATTCCATTTCCAGAGAAATTTTTGTTTTTCTTTATTCTTTCACCTTGAAAATGTTCATAACAGCTATTCTTTTGGATAATGCTTTTATTCACATACAAAGCTGTATTCCATAAATGTGCTTACAATTTCATAGTCTTATATAAATACTGCAATGATAATTTTTAAATCTTTCTTCTTTTAATTACAGGTTTTTGTCATATGAAAAAGATATTAGATTAGGTAATTCACAAGATCCTTTACATCTTAAAAAAATCTGTACGCTATAAAAATGTCTAAACTTTCTCTTGATATTTAGATTAAGTCTCTTTCTCTGAATTAGGCCTATAAAAGAGAGAATTTCCAATGAGCTATGATTTGAAGCCTCCCCGAGGCTGAAACATGTCCCCCCATTAACCTACCTGATACTCTCTCTCCCCATAACTGGCACGAAATTCTAATTATAACTGTGATTCTTAGGATAATAAAATGTAACTTTATCTCTCTGAAACTCCAGGGGCTAAGTAAGTAAGGTTCTTAGGCCAGGAGTGAAAGGTCCCAGGTAGTCATACCTTGGAAATAGCAACCACGGTGTGCCAAAAAGGTGGGTAGAACATACTATCAGAGAAGAGCTACCGAAAGAGGCCGATGGGGAAACTTTGAAACTAAGTCTGGAGTTAACCGCACTCTTGAGTTACAGGTATGAGAATTTATAACAATGTTAAATTCACTATTTTTTTGGTTGTTAATTTGGCAACTTAATACTATGAGATTTGAGAACAGCTTGTCTCCTGAAGGTTAAATCGCTCCCACGGAGAACAAAAGGCAAGTATATTTAACCCTTCTAATTAAATAACACTTGAACTAGTTAGTAAAAGGTTCTTTTAAAGCTGCTTTTTTTTTATTAGAACCATTACTTTTGATTTAATAACAGGAACACAGCTTCAATGTAAGAAGAAACAAAGGCATTGCATTTCCCTTTGCAGATAAGAGAGTACAAACAAACAAACAAACAACTCCCCCCTCCCCACCAAAACCAAAAACCAAAATCCAAAACAAAAAACAAAAAACAAACAAACAAAAAAAAAAAAACCCAGCCAATTTGGTTAACAGCAGTGAAATTTGTACCCCCAAAATGAAATATTTCTAAAAATTGAAAGCCACAAATAATTCTACTGTAAAGGTAAACATTTCCACCCAATACATGTGGAAGATTCCAGACAAAAAGACAGGTCCCTGGGGCACCTGGGTGACTCAGGTCATGATCTCAAGGTTCATGAGTTTGAGCGCCGAATCAGGCTCTGTGCTGACAGCTCAGAGCCTGGAGCCTGCTTCGAGTTCTGTGTCTCCCTCTCTCTCTGCCCCTCCCCTGCTGTGTGTGTCTCTCTCTCTCAAAAATAAATAAAACATTAAAAACAAATTTTTTTTTAAGGCAGGTCTCTGAAAGAACAAAGTAAACAGCAATTGAACAGGAGAAGCAGCTATCCTTGAGTAAAGCTCTTTTTAAAAATAATATTTTTAATTTTAACTTTTGAGGAAGCTAGATTATTACAGTAGGTTAAAACAACCTTTTGAACTGATGGTAAAATTAATTAATTAATCAAATAATTACATAATCAAATATTTACATTATTAAAATCAATATTGAGTTGTTAAGACACCAGCCATGAAATACTTGTTATCCAGATCTGATTTTTAACCATAAAAAACAAGGGCGCCTGGGTGGCTGAGTCGGTCAAGCATCCAACTCTTGACTTCTGCTAAGGTCATGATCTCACCATTCATAAGATCAAGCCCTGTATTGGGCTCTTCGTTAACAGCAGGGAGCCTGCCTAGGATTCTCCCTTCCTCTCTCTCTGTCCCTCACTGACCCTCACGTGCTAGCTCTCTCTCAAAATAAATAGATAAACTTTAAATAAAACAATAAAGCATTTATTGTGCCTCAGGATTAAGGTTTATATATTTAAATAAATAATAATAATAATAATAATATCAAGTAGCTGTGTATTTTGATTCCTATGAAATTTTCAGTATTTCTCAGTGCATTCATGTGTGGCACACAAGACAATTGTGTTTGACACAAAAACCGAAAAGGGCAAAATTGTCCATTCATGATCAAAATTAATGAAGATCAATTTATTTCTCCTTTATATTACAAAAAAAAGTATGGATTCTAGTGTTTTCTTTCCCTACCCCAATGAACCATCTTGCACTCACCCACAGGCTTGGCTACCATTTTAAGTATGTGAGATAATAAACATCATTATTTTATTGTGTGGGGTAATGATCTCTGGTGACAATTTTAGTACCTGTGCAGTCATCACATAAAGAACTGTAAGCATTTCACATGATTCTCACTATCAACGGGCAAATACGGGTGTACATAATGCTCTTCTGAGGAAGGGTGGCCCATTTGCTTGACTGTAACCCACCGATTGTGACAGGCCTTTCAGGCCCTCTTGCCCTTTTCCAGAGAAGTGCATGTGCTTGCCATGGTGTTCTTCTTACTTGGAGATGATATTCTACAGTCAGTGCATAAGATAAAAATTAGACCTGGATAAAATTTCCCTTGAAAACAGTTTAGAATAAAGTGGCTAAACTAGAGAATGGCACACCATGTTAGTCACTTTATTCTCTCAGCATTGGGTGAAAATTATTTAAACTAGTTTGCATGATTTTAGGAGAGATACTGTAAAAGAAAACAGTTGGGGGGGGGGGGCGCCTGGGTGGCTCAGTCGGTTAAGCGTCCGACCTCAGCCCAGGTCATGATCTCATGGTCTGTGAGTTCGAGCCCCGAGTCGGGCTCTGTGCTGACAGCTCAGAGCCTGAAGCCTGCTTTGGATTCTGTGTCCCCTCTCTCTCTGTCCGTTCCCTGCTCATACTGTCTCTCCCTGCCTCTCAAAAAATGAATAAATGCTAAAAAAAAAAAGGGGGGGGGAGGGCTGTATTTCTTTGAGCTTTAGGAACGCAGTAGGTGCAGGGCGTGGAGGCGACCTCCTGGTGAGAAACCTCAGGAGAACAGCAGCAGCATGGCCCATGTCACCTCCACTCTGGGGTGCACACTAATCACACATTCCACGCCTCTGAAAAGCATGCGTCCTCGTCTCCTCTCTTCTCCCCAGCTCCAAATATGAACCCTTGGGCTTTTGTAATTTAAATTTTTACGCGACACTCACTGTGCTGGACCTCGGTGTGCCCTTAGCAGCTATGAGCTCTGAAACAAGTCGTTTCAAAAACCACTTGAGCGGTGGAGCCTCTCCCTCTCACGGACGACACACGGTCCTGGCCCCGAACAGCGCCCTCTGTCTGGTTGCCGGCTGGGCGGCCTGCTGGGCTGCGCCCCATGACGGAGCTGAACCCTCGGAGGCTGCGCTGCCCTGTGCTTCATTCCATCTTCTTGCACCTCTCTCCCTTCAACGTGTCAGGCAGCAGCCACTGACAAATCCTGCTGTCATCCTAGAGAATGCATTGTTGGCAGGAACTAAATAGCTTGCCAGCGGTGGGCCAAACACACTCTTTAAACTGCACTTCGAGGAGGCGCTCGCAGGGAGAGCTAATCTGCTTTGTCTCTCGGTTCCTTTTCAAAGGGTTCTATCTTCAGCCTTTGCAGGCCATGGAAATCTGTACTTAATGCATCGCCGCCCATGACCCCCAGCCTGAACACACAGAGGAAGAAGGAATTTAGGTGGTATTGTGCCCGAAAGGATCAAATGTGAAGCTTTTAAATTGCCAGTGTGAATAAAGCATAGAGTGAGGGCCACGCCATCTTACACTTCAATTTCACTTTTCCATTTCTCTAAATGGCACTATTCCCTAGATATCCCAGTATTAGGACAGGTGCGATTACAGTCGGCAGCAATTGGACTTGACCCATTTAGATTGCCACTCGCAGACAAGTTAATATCATTCTTAACCTGGACCCAAAACAATTGGTAATTCCAGAAAATGAAATTTTCTGGGGCTTGAGAGCTGCTTGGTATTGCTCTTCTTTGGGCTCTCGGCTGGCATCTGCTCCCCTCACTCATAACGACTTTCACGAACGTTCTTTCCTCCTCTACGTGGGAAAATATGTCTCACAACTGAAGGGGCCAACACTTATGCTTGCTTAAAAAATATGTGTGATGATGGGGTTTACAATCCAATGTAACTAGACAGCGCCTGGGTGGCTCAGTCGGTTGAGCGTCCAAATCTTGATTTTGGCCCAGGGTCATGATCTCACCATTCAGGAGTTGGAGCCCTGTGTCTGGCTCCTCGCTGACAGCATGGAGACTGCTTGGGATTCTCTCTCCCTCTCTCTCTCTGTCCCTCCCCGACTCCCGTGTGCTCTCTCTCTCTCTCTTTCTCTCTCTCAAAATAAACAAATAAACTTAAAAAAATGCAATTTGATAACGCTGTTTGGGGTGCCTGGGTGGCTCAATTGGTTAAGCCTCCAGCTCTTGATTTCAGCTCAGATCAGGATCTCACAGTTTGTTAGTTCAAGCCCCACATAGGGCTTTATGCAGACAGTGAGGAGCCTGCTTGGGATTCTCTCTCCCTCTCCCTCTCTCTCTCTCTGCCCCTTCACCTCTCTCTCTCTCTCTCTCTCTCTCTCTCTCTCTCCCTCTCTCAAAATAAAAAATAAAAGAAACTTACAATGCTGCTATAAACATCAGGGTATACCCAAAAAGGAGAGAGGGAAGCAAGTCATAAAAGAGTCTTATGGAGAACAAACAGGATTGATGGAGGGAGGTGGGTGGGGGTGGGCTAGATAGGTGATGGGTGCTAAGGAGAGCACTTATGATGAATGCTGGGTGTCGTACGTAACGGAGGAGTCCCTGAATTCTACTCCTGAAGTCAATATTGCACAGAAATTTCCAGGGCAGAGGTCTCGATGCAGCCAGTCTCAGGAAGACAGGGGCTGGAAGGAGAATATAGACTCAAGATTGCTGCAACAATCTTGCCAAAGAATGAAGTCAGATTTCATTCTCATACCACACCATTAAGTTGATCATTTACAAAATACTGATGCTAAAATAACTGGTGAGTAAATTTCAGAAGACATGAAATGTAATTTTTTCAGTATTTTTTTCAACAGAATCAACAGGCAAAAGTGAGATCGCAGTTGCCTGCATAGTAACCACATACACGATTAGCCATTTTACCATTTACTTATATTCTCTCACCTCCACTTTTTTCCTCTTATCCACTGATATTATAAAAATGGTAAATTACATATATATAGAGAGAGAGACTGATTCACCTCTTTAGACAAATTATAACCAGAAAACATTGGTGGAATTTTGCTTAAATAAATGGATATACTTGACTTTTTATGAGGAATGAACTGATCAGTTTTTAAATGCCAAGTTAACGCATTACTTTCTTCAAATTGAAACAAAAGATTTCTGAAGGAGAAAATGAAATACAGAAAATCGAATATCTGTTACATCTGAGTAATAAACTATCAGATATGAGTTTAGTGATAAAGGGTGAGATGTCAGCTTATTTAATAGATATTTTTCCAAAGAGGAACAATGTCAATCAACAATGCAAAGGAAAGCTAAACATTTTTACTTTATTACTTACTGTAATGTCTGTTTTCCTAAATCGTGAATCAGAGACCTTTGAGTCAGACAAGGACACAAGATTGTTAGAGTGAAAATCAAATTTGAGAAGCAGAGGCAATGCTGAGTTGCTTGCACCAATAGTTCATTTTGCATAGGAAACATAGCATCTCTCTGATCAGAGACCCATAAGGCAACCACGTAAAGACACAAACAACTTGACCTCTAAGAAATAGACCATACTTACCCTGGAGAACCTCCAAAGAACCTTGAAAATGCTATGATACGTGACTTCCATTGGCACTTAAGAACTTGACTGCATTCTCTGCTACTGAGGGCACTTCAATTTGTGAAGCAAAGAGCTGTGTTGTTTGCAACATAGTTGTCTATAGAGCTCTGAACGACTCTGAAAGACTTGTCTGAGGAACTGAAGATATACATGATAATCTTTTATTCAATGCAAGTATGAAAATAAAAGACAAAAGAACATTTAAGTATCTTATTTGTAACATACATACTCTGTATATAATTGTATTAGGCAATAATAGTGACAGACGAAGGAATCCAACACTTTTAGTGAAACAATCTTATTGTTATGGGAGAAAAAGAGCTTTTTCTTTTTATGACTTTTGAAAAATAAATGCTCTACTTCACAATAACATATACATCATTTTCTTAAAGTCGTGACATGCATACATTCTTCTTAGATAATATATGGGAGATATAGTTGAGTGGGAACAAAAGAGTCCATTTATGTTTTGAAAATGATTGATGAAAATGATAATTCAAAGAAAAAAATGAGTAACCAATGTGTCTGCTTCACACCTTTTCATATTCCTGAATTGAAGGATTTAGTTCGTGAACATTTATCATTGGAGCACATCACTCTTCTACTTAAGTGCAATTTTCTCTTCCACAGGGCTAATGTGAATTAGTAGACCAACTGCTGGGATAAACTGACTAGAGTCAGCCAGCAAAATCTCCTAAATTGGAGAGGCAGTGTGGAATTTGCTGATGCTGCCATAATTAAAGCTAGATCAGAAGAAGGTATGGTCTAACAATGTGCACTAGAAGAGATAATGCATCTTTTTGCAGAAAAGAGAGGCTGTGTGTGCCTTTAGTTTATTACTTAAATTCACAGTATGTGTTTTCAGAAATTCCACCTCACCTCTCTACCAGTATCAACCAATTTGACCTATGCATTCATACCCTCAGCCAGCAATGGGGTACTTTTGAGAGAGACCTACTCACCGTTATGCATGTGCCAGGATACCTTCCCCTCCTTGATTTAATGATGTCATATTTCATATTTTTGCTTTTTAAAGTCATTTCATTGTAATGTTATGGTAATTCACGCTTAGAGACTGAATATACAAATGGACAGAAAATATAAGGCAATAGAACCCTGATCCAAAAACTTTGAGCCACCATCCCAAAAGCCAAACAACAACCCTCTACAGCAATTGACCTAGAATGATCAGGCCATGGTCAATTGATCAATGACTGCCAACTTCCTTAATGTTTGCACTTGCTTCTGTCTCAGGACTAACTACAGAATGCCAAACATGCTCTCCAAATCAATCACATAGGATGCCCCACTTCTAGTTAGCCCAACCCCCAGCTCTGCGGAGCCAACAGCCTCCAATCAGAGCACATCTGGAGCCTTTGCTTGATATATGATAAAGCTTTCCCACTCCACTGCTTGCCTTTGAGTTGTTGCCAAATGCTAGTAATGGTGACTGACTCCGAGTAAATAGCCTCTCTCTGTTCTTATGTTGGCAGTCTTTCTTTCAACAGCACCTTAGGCGTTGCTGGCCAAAAAAACATTATTTATACCACAAAATATCTAACACACAAAGACATGTGCTTCCCTTGGAATGTTATTTTAAACAGTCAGAGGGCAAGATTTTAAGAATTCAGATTTTAAGGAAATCTTTCACCAAAATGATTACTGAATGGGCTGAGGGACACACTGGATCCACTGTAAGATGGGACTGATCTAAAACTCTATTGATCACTTGAATTCCACAAGCCCCTACTCTGACTGGAAGACCACAGGGATATTGGGGTCTCCTGGAATCCCCAAAAGTTCTAATGATTTCCTTTTCCCCAATATACCCTGGTAAATGGCTATAGAGGAAGGCTGGGAGAAAGACTTGCACAGCATACGCTTTTGGCAGTGTAGGAGGGTCCTTCTTCAAGGGGACTCAAGCTCCCCTTCATTTGAAGGATTTGGGGTTGGTAAATCAGCTCAAATTTGAAAATTAACTGAAGGACCACAACTCTCTCTTTAGATTTATGTTGCCCTTTTGTTCATTTGAGCTAGAATGGTTCTGCTTATACAGATCAAGTAAGAATTTAGTAGGTTTCCTATTTATTTCACTTCTAGTGACACCTATTTATTCTTATATATTTCACTTCTTGGAAATTATGGTGAACTAGCCAATGCCATAGCCAATGCCACACAACTCAGACTACTCTGATTGCTGCTTTGACTGTGCTGCCCAGGACAGTATCTGTGCCCCCTTTGCCTTTGGTGGTTGAAGGCTGCCACTTGGTCACCCTACCCAGGATCCAATTATTCCAGTTGAATTTAGGTTTCCCTAAATGACTGCAGTTACCCTCTGTGAGGTCTGTTACAGACAAGAAAAATCACAGAGCTCTTTAAGGATATTAGGGCCCCCCGACAAATTTATTGCTCACAATGGCGGTGAAACATTGGTGGTGAGAGTCATATCTTTTATGATAAATCCACTCTAACATTCCAGTCTCCCTGAGTCTTTGAATCCCTTTCTCTCCCTTAAATCAACAAGATGAGGTCCACCTCACTTACTGTGGACTACATTTTGGTCTATGTTGCAGTTCATCAACCAAGCAAACTGTCATAGTCCTTTGTAACTCTCTGAGTTGTCCCATTAAACACAGTATCCTTGCTTAGTGAGCTCATATCAGTAAATTTGGCCTGAAGTATGCATCTTCCACCATTATCCCACACACTTAATATTTATCCCCACACAGGTCGCCTGGATTTCTGTTCATATAAGTTAGAAAATTTAGGTAGTTCTTTTGGACTATAGCACATCTCCTATGGGTTACACTTTGCACTTCACCTTAGGGACCTGATGGGACTTGAGTCTAGTGATAGGTATAGAAGTAAAGAGGGGTCATGGGGTGGGTCCTAAGAAGAATCAGGATTGTCTTGCATGGCAACTGCCTCAGAGGAGGCCAATATAGTTTTGTTTTGTTTTGTTTCATTTTGTTTCAAACAATGTAGTGCTTATTCATTCAGATGACAGTAGAGAGATTTCTCCCACTGGGAATAGACAGGCCACTTCCATTGGCAAAGAAGACTCATCAGAAATCAGGGGCTCAATGTCCCTAACTTCATCAGGGTCTTCCTACATATTTCCATTCCAACTATCAGGACCCTACCCCATCACATTTTGTGCCCTCACTCAGCAATAGACACTCTATAAGGCTAGAAAATTGTGTTGTAATTCAGCCACCCACAGGATGGGCTATTTTCATTTGAGTTTTAGCAATCTCAGCTTTCAGCTACGAGAAATAAAGGTCTCCTTTAGGGTACTCATAGAAGATTTCAAGTCATTTATGCAGCGCTTGAGCTGGAAATTCAAATTCTTTAGTTCATCCTTTTCTTTCCCAACTTTGTCCAGCAAGATTAGGAGAAACCATCCATTTTCATCATATTTGTTAGCTTGAGAAAAATGTTCAAGAGTGTTATATACACGGACATCCAGATCCTTGCTTTTTATAAGTGGTTGATTAGTGGTCGAATGGAAATATCTTGTGTATCTCTATTGCCAAATCACATCATGGATTATCTGTCTTTTACTACTGGTAATAGAGTCATTAGCACCTTTAAATCTAATTATATTAGGAATCCAATTCCCAAAACACCAGATCCAATTCATAAAACTCACCTTAAAATTCTGTTCCTCTAAAACCATTCTCAGTACTTAAATCTATATTAGTCAGTGTTGTCCAGAGAAGCTTTATATAATATATATGTCCCCAGAGATCCAGAAGACTCAAGAGAGTCAATGGGTACTTTCAGACCAGGCTTGAGGTCCTAAGAACCAAGAAAATTTATAAGTTCCATCCCAAAGTCTGGCAGACTTTACACTTAAGAAGAGTCAAATTTTCAGTTTGGCAATATATCTGATGGCATAATAAAAACCTATGTCACACGTTAAAGGCAGTCAAGCAAAAGGACTTTTCACAGTCAGGTGAGGGTCAGCCTTTTGATCTAGTCATGTCTTCAATGATTGAATAAGGCTCACCCACATTAGGGAGAGTAATCTGCTTTTGTCTATTGATTTAAATGTTAAATCCAAAAACACTCTCAAACAAACATCCAGAATAGCAATTGACCAAATATCTGGACACCCTATTTCCCAGTCAAATAAATTTAATCATTTGAGTTTATCCCAAGAGGAATATTCCAAAGAACTGTGGATGCACTTTTTGTTTAACCATAAATAAAATAAGAAAAAGGTGGAGAAATAAGAATTCTTTCAAAGTTGATGATATTTATACATGACAGGCCTACAAAAATGTTAATGAACTCTAATGAGTTACTACTATGCCACTAGGATACATTGTTATTAAAAAAATCGTGGTGAAAAACCAAATAATATTTTTTGAAAGTAGAACACATTTTTGGTAGAAGAAAAACCTGTATACTTTTCTAAATGTAAACAGAATTGGTGGTACTCACAAAATAAATAATTTTCCATGTGGAGACAAAATATACATTAGTATTAATGAGAATCTTGGACTTTTAAATACTAATTCTTCTGTGGAAATTTCCTATACCATTTTCAGCCAAATGGTTCCACAAGATGTTCAAAGGTGTTGCTGAAAGATGACTTAATAAATTTTGGAAGTCCTGGATTAAATACAGGGAAAAAAAAATTTTCTTTAAGCGAGACTCTAAGAACCTTTGATATTTACATTAGCCTTGTGAATCTTTAAAAGGAAGATATGATACGTATCTTTTTTCAACTGTATTGGATCACAATATTATTTTTGTCCTGAAGCTTTCCACAAATTAGTGTTCTGTGAGGCACACTTTGGGAAATGCTTCTCTTGAGTATTGTAAGTTTGAATTTTTTCTATTTTTTTTTAATTTAAAAGAATAAAACTATCCCTTTATGTTATGAAACTGTTATAATAACATCTTATATAAGTACAGCACTAATTAGTTTCAAAGTACTTTGCCACAGTTATATCATTTTACCTTTACAAGATTTTTGTAAGGCAGGTATAATGATCCTTATCACATGAACAGGAATTTAGGACAGAGATAATTTAACAGACTTGCTCAAGGTCACAGAGCTGGTTAGTAATAGAAGTTGGGTTAGAATTCTTCTTTTCAAGATATCCAGGCAAAAGCTTTCCCACCTCAATTATAATGTTTCTACAGCATTTATTCATTAATGGCTATTCATACTTTACTTGTATGTGAATATTTTAGTCATTCCTGAAGTCTAGTTAGGAAAATTACTTTTAGCCATCTACCACTGGGTTTCTTTACTAGTTCTTTTACAGACTATGTGACCCTGCTTAAGTTTCCTGAGCATGTTGGGCCTCAGCTTGTTCATTAGTAAATGGGAGAAAGAGATCCACAATACCTTTTCCAAAACCCTTGGAGCTGTATGTATTTCTCAGTTGAAACTGTATGGTAGTGAGGTAATTCACTCATATTCCATATATTCCATAACAACCCACAGCATTATTCATAATAAAAGACAATATTTTTTCAGCCGAACATACAACTTTCATACAAACTTTCAAACTAAGTAGGTTTAGTTAAAGACTATTATTAACCTCAAATCAATTCAGCTCTGAAGTATAGCACCAAATAAATTTCGTCACAAAATAAATGATAATAGCTTTCCATTTTCAGAGGTTATGTGAGTCCTTTGGATTGCTGTAACAAAGGACCATAGATTGTGTAGGATTATAAACAATAGAAATTTATTTCTCACAGTTCTGATGGCTGGAAGTCCAAGATCAGGGTGCCACTAAGGCAGGGTTCTCGTGAGGATCCTCTACTGGGTTGCAGAGTGCTGACTTGGACACTCACGTGATGGAGACAGAGAAAAGAAGCAAACACTCTCTGATTCTTAGAAGGGTACCAAGCTCATCCATGAGGGCTCTACCCTCATGACCTCATCTAATCCTAGTTACCTCCCAAATGTCCCACCTCGTAATATCATCACATTGACTGTGGTGTGGGAGGCGGGAGTGGGGGGGGGATGGTGAGCATTTCAACATATAAATTTTGAGAGGACACGCACATTGAGTCCATAACAAATGCTCTTCTATATGTAGAACTGTAATAACAGATAAAAGGATTTTTTGTACCTCAGTATCTTAGGATTTTTGTGAAAATACAAAGAGATACACGTGACAGAACACAGAACAGTATCTGGCACACAGTGAAAGCACAGTAAATGCCAAATACTGATATCATTATTATGAACATTAAATGAAATTACATTCTTCATATTCTTCACAATTATGTTCATTAAAAAATGTACCCATCCAGGGGTGCTGGGGTGGCCCAGTCAGTTAAGCATCCAACTCTTGATTTCGGCTCAGGTCATGATCTCACAGTTTGTGAGATCAAGTCCCGTGCTGGGCTCTGTGCTGACAGTGTGGATCCTGCTTGGGATTCTCTATCTCTCTCTCCGCCTCTGTCTGCTCTCTCTCTCTCAAAATAAATAAATTTTTTTAAAAAACGCACCAATCCAACATTCCTACATCATGAAATTTAGGAATGAACAAAATAAAAAACATCATATTTTCTGAATTTTTCCAGTATATATGTGTGTGTGTGTGTACACACACACACACACACACACACACACACACACACACATACACACACTGAATTAACCCCAAGAGAAACTCAAACAATATTGTTGTTCTTTCCTCATTGTAAGCAACTAGAGAACACTCTTACTCATCCGTAAGAGTGCAGCCTCTGGCACAGAGAAAAGCCAGATACCTACTTACTGCACAAGCGGACTGATGGAGAATGAATTCCCAGTATCTGTGTAACGCTCACAGGTGCTCATGTTCTCAGGTACTAGTCCTTAGTGCTCTTACAGAATTGAGTCCCAGGATGATGCATCCCTCATAGGGCAACATAGTGGAAATTTACTCCTGAAATACGTGAGCTTTAAAAGCCTTTATTACTAAACTGTTCATTCCCAGATAATGTCAGGGAAATCATGGAATAGGAAGTGTATTTTGTTTTCCTTACATGCGAGCTAACCCAATTGATGAGGATCTTATGCTTCAACCAGGTGATACAAATATAAGCTGATACATGTAAATTTTAAAAATAGCAATTTGAAAATTTGTTTAAAAACATATAAGTTCAAAATACTCTTGAAAAGAAAACCATATTTATCTCTTAACAATAAAAATTTTTACTGCCAAAAGTAGAGATAACATATAAGAAATGGTGATCGTCCTTTTAATTGCTGCATAACAATAATACATGTACACGTAAGCATGTGTTGTCTGTGTGCGTGTGTGTGTAGGTACAAAAATAGTTTTTTCTCTAAAATTGGTAGGTATTCACCATATTATTTACACTATTAGTTTGTTTTTCTAACCAATTTGAAATTGGTATGAGCATATTAAGAATAATGTTGTAACATTTATGGCAGTTTGTTTTCTGTTTATTATCTTTTTATTTGGGGTGGATTTTTATGATCCAAGAATGCCTTTTCCTTCTTCAGTAATCAAATGCATGTTTATGTGCCTTCATGGTATCTTCTACAGCTTTTAAATTTAGAAAATTCTTGTCAATCACGGATTTGATAAATACTTGATTTTTCTTAGAGTACCCGATGTGTCTTGAGTTCTTTAAGGGGTATATACAATGTGTCACTTTTACAATTATATCCTGAATATTGGGACTGCAATTTCATCTATGTGTCTTTCAGAAAGTCTCACTTCATCTAGAGATTCTCTGCCCCCAGCATTGCCAAGAATCTCAGGATCTACACAGTGCTGTATTGTGAGTCCTGAGGCTCAGATTCCTGCCTTACCTGGTGGGGAAACAGTGGTCTCAGACCTAATAAGATCCCGAGCATCTCAAGTCTCTTTCAGTGGTATCTGCTATTCTATTTTTCCAGAAGCTTTAAGACGTATGAGCCACCCTCTGTAGCAAAAATATTTGATATCTTAATTTTGAGTTTCAGAGAGCTTTTCTGACCACACAGTCCTTAGAGTCTCTGCTAGCCAAGTGTTCTGTCAGTACAAGGCACTAAAACCCCAGAGCCCTGGTGGTTGTGAGTGAGGCAGGAGTTAATGGAGAGCCCTAAGCCTCCATGACCTGACACTCATTCCACTTTACCTGGTAGACTATTCCTTTGTTCCCTAAACTTTGTAAGGTATGTCTTGGCATACTTAGTGAAAATGTGAACAGAGTTCAAATTCTTTCTAGTTAGTCTCTTGGGGATCATGCGAATTGAGAAATGTGGCCACCTATAATATTGTATAAAGTTTGTTTTAAAAAGTCGATGTTTGAGGCCCCTGGGTGGCTCTGTCAGTTGATCATCTGACTTCGGCTCAGGTCATGATTTCCCGTGGTTTTGAGTTCAAGCACCAATCGGGCTCACTGCTGTCAGTGCAGAGCCTGCTTCAGATCCTCTGTCCCCCTCTCCCCACCCCTCCCCTGCTTGTACTCTCTCAAAAATAAATAAACACTTTTCAAATGTCAATGTTTATTAAGATGTATCAGAGCAGGTTGAGTACTTCTGATGGTGGTGGGACAGGGCGAGTGGTGCTAGGAGTGAAGAATGTATTCCTAACTTTATAAGCAGGATGGTCATATCTGCTTATCCCAGACATGCTGCTAACACACAGTTTTTAATTGGGTGGGTGGGTGCAAAGAGGAAAATTTGCTGCATGGGTTTATATGACTTAAACTTTGTAACCAGGGAGGAGTCCCTGGTTTAGACTCCTCATTTGGACTCATTTGGTTTTATAAATGCCACATCCCAGGAGATGTGGAGGAATCACGTGTGAAGGTCCAGAAGTCATTCTGTATGTTAAATTTTCCAGGACGAGGCCAGACACTTATATTACCATTCATTTTAACAGAATTTTATTGCAGCTGGATTTTCAGCTGTGCTCAAGACACTGTGTTCTTGACTTCACGGGTAATATATTAAGCCTTAGACTTCAGACCGAGGCTCATCAGAAAGCCTACTTTTATTTACTAACAACTCATTTTGTTTTATTAGTAGAAAGATCTCACCCGCATTCCTCTTTCCTCAACCAGTCAATTTAGACCAAACAACTTTACCTATCATAGTGTCCAAGTTTTTGCAGCAACGTCCTGCCTTGGGAAGGATCTAGTTTCCAGTCAATAGAATAATGGATATTCCTGTGGTGCTGTAGCTTGCCTGTCACAAGGTCTTTCAAAATTGTCTACATCTCCTATGTGCACTTAGCTTAAGCAAAAGCAAAGGTGCTACATTATGGCATCTGTCCAGGGGTGGACACCTGGCTCAAGCTGGGTTATTCATAGTACCCTGCTCCCCTCCTGGAAAGTATGAAGGTTCAGCGATGAGTGTCAGACCCAAGTGGAGCTAAAGAACACCCTCCTGAATTTTCATGTCTGGAGCAAGACAGAGAGAAGTTGTGTGAGCTTCTTACCTGTGATGAAAGATATTAGGAGGACAGCAGCTGCCACACCTATACTCCATGCACCCAAAAGAAGCAAAGGAGAGAAGAGGGAAGTTAATACACAACCTTGTGCAGAACAAAAAACCCAGAGAAAATTGACATGGTTTTGTTGAATCACAAGCTCCAAGGGTTTTGGAATTCTTTCTATTCTGGCAAACTGTTTATATTCTGTGACCCATCAAATTGTCAAACTGGCCTTCCAACACACTATTTTTGTTTTTTGCTTTAATTTATAGTAACTTGAGCTTGTTTATGGCATTTTGTTTTTCTTAATGTTTATTTATTATTTTTGAGGGAGAGAGAGAGCTCGCAAGCAGGAGAGGGTCCAAAAGAGAGGGAGACAGAGAATCTGAGGCGGCCTGTGTGCTGACAGCAGAGAGCCCCTTCTGGGGCTCAAACTCGTGAACCCCGAGATGATGACCTGAGACAAAGTATGGCATTTTCAAGTAAAAGAGTGAGCCATCTGATCTAGAAGGTCAAGGGCTTTGCATGTAAAGCAGTTATATTAGGACTATTTATAAAAGAAAAAAATAAATAGAAATGAATGTTCAGCAATGGGAACATAGTTAAGGAGGTCATTACAAAACTATAAAACTGAAATATGTTGCAGTCATTAAAACTGTGTTTGCAAAGATTGTGAAATAACCATTGTTTACATGAGAAACTGTTAAGTGCAAAAACAGATACAAGATTGTTTAATCAATATTAATCACATTTATTTGTAAATACATAGATGAATGTTTAGAAGGAAAATTATGCAAATGTTAAGAGCGCTTGCTTGCCCGTGATGTGGATTCACACTCTTCTCCTCACTTACTAAGTTTTATTTTTATATTTAGAGAAATTTAAAAATAATGGCATTGAAATTACATTCATTCATATGTAATATAAGGTAATCTTCCTTTCAGTCCCTAACAATATTATTAGAAATTTTAAGTTGATAGAGTCCAATGACTAAAGTATTTATTTTATAGAGAAAAGGTCAGAGAATGAATGCAAGAGAGTGTTATTATTCTAAGTAGTCTTTATTCTCTGTGCACATCTACACAAACATACCACAGAGATTTCTCTCCCAATAAATTAGATTCTTAAGTGACTTGTTCTTTAAATAAATATTAAGAAACTATGATCATTACTTGAATTGTGTTGTTTTTTTTAATTAAGAAATAAAGCCCACAATGGATAAGATAATTCTTATGCTGAAAAGGTATGTGATTCCAATTATATGTGTGAGCACTGTGTAATGATTTGGACCCTTTATCTTTCAATTGCCTTCTAGAAAAAAAGAAAGAAAGAAAGAAAGAAAATTATCTTGATTGCTAAATGCTTAGTTCAAATATTTTTGCTGATTTTTTCCAATAAGGCCTGCTCCTTAGAAAACCAATGACAAAAGCTAATAATTTATGAAAGTAGAGTGATTACAAAATAAATTGAATAAAGAAAAGATTAAAAATCATGACTGCTAAAATTAGGACAATTTTGCTAGTTAAAGACCTTCACTTTGTGGGCAGGGTAATGTTGCCATACATATCAAAAACCCACGTATTTTCCTTTTTTCCTAAGAATGCAGAATATGTAAATAAAAATATTTATCAGATTTAGAGGAGAAATTTACATTTAAAAAATAATCTTAAAACTTTCCAATAATAGACCATTTTCTCTCTTCACATACTTAGAGTCACCCTTGATTGTTTGTAATCTATGTTTATCACCTTGAAGACCCTTTTACCATTTTTTATTTCCTTTGCTGTCTATTCTACTTCATTTAATCTTTTAGCTTATCCTCCACAAACTGTTTTCTAATTCACTTTTCTAATTTTTAACAGAAGTGCAAAAATTCTCTAAGCTCTTTTGCACTGATTGTTTTATTATTTGCATTACTTTTTCTCTCGAACATGAGACTATAGCCTCTTTTCACTTGTGCAGTTAATTCTAATTAAGATCATATCACACCAAGCATCCTTATTTACCCTTGTCATCTTCAAATTTATTTTTTCTCATTCACTTATTTTATTTTTTAATGTGTATTTATTTATTTTGATAGAGGGAGAGAGACAGAGCCTGAGCAGGGGAGAGGCAGAGAGAGGGAGACAGAGAATCCCAAGCAGGCTCCATGCTATTAGCACAGAGCCCAACATGGGCTCAAACCCATGAACCATGAGATCATGACCTGAGCTGAAATAATGAAGTCAAAAGTCAGACACTTAACTGATTCAACCACCCAGGCACCCCTCATATTCTAACACATATATGGGTTTTTTTGTGTGTGCTTGTGTATAAACCAGAAACTGTCAAAGATGTAATAACCCATAGATACAATCTACTCCTTCAAGGAGCATACACAATCAAATTTCTTGTATATAAGTGAGGATTTTCCTCCATTCAATGTATCCACATCACACTAAACATTCAGATATTCATTCCTTGTTAATCTGTTTTGTTCTGCTGAACCTCTTCATCTTAAGTTCACTCTCATCCTTAAAGAGTGAGGCTCTTATGATCTTATGATCTTACCTCAAACTGAAAAGTCATTCAGTTCTCAGCTCATTTAAATGAGCAATTGGGGAAAAGCCTCATAGTGAATCTACTTTGTGAAGAAGAGGAGGAAAGAAGAAGAAAAGAAGAAGAAGAAGAAGAAGAAGAAGAAGAAGAAGAAGAAGAAGAAGAAAAGAAGAAGGAGGAAGAGGAGGAGGAGGAGGGTGAAGAGGACGGGAGAGGGAGGAAGGGGAGGAGGAGGGGAAAGGAGAAGAAGAAGAAGAGGGGAAGGAGAAAGAGAAGGAGGAGGAGGAGGAGAGAAAGAAGAAGAAGGATTAGTAGGAGAAGAAGAAGGAGAAAAGGAACAAGAACAAGAAGGAGAAGAAGAAGGAGAAGGAGAGGAATGGGGAGAGGTAGGGGGAGGGAAAGAGAGAAGGAGAGGGGAAGAGGGGGAGGGGAAGAGGAAGAAGGAGAAGGAGGAAAAATAGAAGGAAAAAGAGAAGAAAATGAAGTCTGTTCCAAATCCATGAGTTTCTTTTTTTTTTTTTTTTAATTTTTTGATGTTTATTTATTTTTGAGAGAGAGACAGAGCACGAGCTGAGGAGGGGCAGAGAGAGAGAGAAGACACAGAATCTGAAGCAGGCTTCAGGCTCCAAGCTGTCAGCAAAAAAACACAACACAGGTCTCAAAACCAGGAATCTTGAGATCACGATCTGAGCCGAAGTCTGACACTTAACCGACTGACCTACCCAAGCGCCCCCATGAGTTCATGAGTTTCTTTATGTACACAAATAAACTATTTGGTGCATATGAGTCAATTGTAAGCTTTTTGTACATTTAAGCCTTACAGTTGTCCCTCTGCTCTGTCTTATTTATAGTTCCTCCCAGAACAAAAATATAAACTTTTTAAAGGTATCCATAACCACTTCATAGGCAATTTTAAGGTTTTCCTGAAATTATTTACCTCTGAAAAGTAAACTGACAGTTCTTCAAAATTATTTTTAATTTATAATTAATGGATAATTATATGTGAAAACAATGTTATAAAAATACACTTAAGATGCATCAACATTTTTTTTCACTTTTTGGTTTTTTAATCTATTAACTCATTTAGCAAATATTATTAAAAGATTTTTATCCATAGATCACTATGCTATGCCTTTGAGATGACAACATGCTTCCCACATGAAGTTCACACATAAATACCACAGAAAACTCTGGAACACTATGATGTGCTATAGTGTGATGGTAATGCAGATGATATATGGTAACACGTGATGTCTTTTCACAGGATTATCGCAGTCAATTTCCAATGGTCCCGTGTTCCCTATACAGTTCACAATTCGATGATTACAAAAGAGCCAGAGGCCACTTTTCAAAATTATAAATCAGATCATTTCACTCTCTTATTATTCCCCTCTTTCACCAACCTCTCTTCCAATTTCATGCCCTCAACGGGCTTTCTGTTACTCTTAAGATAAAGCTGATTTTGACCTACACCGCCCTACATAATATTGTTCTGAATTATCTCAAGCCTCTCTCTTTCTTGCTTACTAATGGGAACACACCATCTCAATTTTGTCCCTTAAACTAGGCCTTTACTGTCTCATAACCTTTGGGCATGATTTTGTTTTTTTGTTTTTTGGGTTTTTTTTTTTTTTTGTCTTGTTTGTTTCTGAAGATGTCTCTTTCTAGGTTATTGTTAGTTCAACTATTATCTCTTCAGAGAAGCTGCTTCTTGATTATTAAGCACCTCCCAACACTACCAGATACTCTCTATCACATGACTCTTTATTTCCTTAAGTGGTACCATGGCAGGGTACCTGGGTGGCTCAGTCGGTTAAATGTCCAACTTCAGCCCAGGTCATGATCTCATGGTTCCTGGGTTTGATCCTCACATCAGGCTCTGTGCTGACAGCTCAGAGCCTGGAGCCTGCTTCAGATTCTGTGTCTCCCTCTCTCTCTGCCCCTCCCCTGCTCACACTCTGTTTCTCACTCTCTCAAAATAAAAAAAACATTAAAATTTTTATTAAAAAGTGGTACCATGGCACACGATTATGTTGTATATTATCTATTTAAGGTTTTATTGAGTATTTCCCCACCTACCTCTAATTAATTCTGCTTATTTTTTATGAGTGTAAGGGTCATTTCTATAGTGGGTAGTCAAAAAATGTTTGTGATTAATAAATGATTATATAAGTGAATAAAACTTAAGAGAAGAGGTGAACTGAGTGCACTGTATGTGTCCCAGATCAGATGGGAGACGTGAAGTCAAAGAAGGTTTACCACAAAAGGTAGTGTGTGTTGAATCCAAAAAGACCATCAGGAACTAGTTTAACACAGTCCTGAGAAAGATCTACTAGACCTTTATGCCAAAGGCAAAAAATAACATGAGAAATTTTCACGATGAGAGAGAATCCATAGTTCAATTTGGAAAGAGCATAAGTTGCAAATTGTATAGTAGTGGGTCTTCAGTTTTCTGAGATAACTCAGGAAAGATCATGAAAGCCCTGTTTGCTAATTACTTTTCAATTGTATTATATTTACAAGGTGTGTCAAAGTAAAGGACTTCGAATGAAAAAGTTAATTTTAGATAGATCACCCTGATGGCAAATTGAGGATGGTTTCCTAGGTTTCTAGCTGAAGCAACCAGATAGGCAATAAATGACATTCATTAAGACAAGAAATAAAAAGGGGATGTTCTAACATGAGTGAAAAGATATGAGTTCCATTTTAGACATTTGTCTCAAATTCATATAGTTGTATAAGTATAGGTTTCCAAAAGACAGAACAATATATAAGTCTTAAGATGAGTGGGCAATAGAAGTTGGGGGATGATAGAGCTATTCACAAATAGTCTACCTCTTTTCCTGTTGTTGTAAGGGAAGCCGTGGCAATAAAATGTGACGAGCATTAATATACGCTACATCTGCAAATATGTTTTTAGAGACAATGTGTAACTCACCACTTCCTTTGAGTGACTATCAAGAGTACTGGTCCCTAGCTTATCTGTTTATTTAACCGTTATTGGGATAAGATGGAGAGATGGGGAGCTAGCTCATTACTACAAAATGCCTAGTCTCTCATTACTAAAGAAATGATCAGTTATCCAGTTAGGTATGGTAATTAAAACCATGAAAGCAGAAAATATTTCTGAAAAGTATGTAAGAAGAAAATATTCTAAGAACTGAGCTTTATGTGACACTATCACTTGAAGAATAGATCAATCAATAAATGTCCTCAAATGTCACTGAATAGGAGTGCAGTCTCTTTTCAGTAAAAGAGAGCAGTGTCATACAGAGGCAAAAGGGGAGAGGACTTACTTACAAGGGTGAAAGAGAAAATGGAATTAAATACAAACTATTCAAATAAATTGAAAATTGACCCTTGAGTTAGGAACTAGAATCAACGATGACCTTAACATGAGAAGTTTTATTGGGATTGCTTGAAGGTACAGTCCAGTCAGTTTAGGACTAACCAGGAGGCAACAACTACCTTTAAGAAGCTTTGTTTAAAGGGTAAGATGTTATATTTAGTAACAAGGTAATAAAAAGAGTTTGAACTGATCATCAGAATTCTTTTATTTCACCCTGGAAGTACATCAATAGATAGAAACATTGTATGTAAGATCATATATTCAGGGCCGTAAGCATTAGGAGAAAAAAGTATGTAATTAAAATGAAGACCAGGATAAGAGACTTTGGAACAAACCAGAATTTTACATAAATTATTCTGCTATAAATGTATATAAATTCCACCAGAAGCCCAGCACATATATAGGAAAAAAAAGTTGTTTATTGAGTGGGACTAAATTGCCTATATATAACATGTATGTGCATGCATCTACATACATATGTATGCATATTTTGATATTAAGAAAAAATGATTTGGTAAATATATTTAATTTCATGAATCAAACTTCTCTACATTTTGAGAATGCATTAATATTTTAATTAATGATGAAGGGAATGTGTGCTCAAGGTTATTCAGTATTTCTCTTAAAGCTGGTTTTGTCCTACAACTTGAATTTGTCCAAAGGTAGGTATGTGCATATTTTCCACAAATAAAGTGAATTATCATCTAGTTACATACCATAGTATAGTTTCCCTTAGACAACTAAAATTTTTACAGCATTGAATATCTTGAATAAACATACCATACATATATATGATCTGTTATCTCAAATCTATTTTTTTTTTACCACAGTCTCCTAACAACATTTATCTATTGTAGGAATGAATACGTTCAAGGAAAAAAAAAAGCAAAGGCGAAATAGCGCTGCCTCAATAATTGTTTGAGATGATAAATTTATAGAAATAATTGGATGGATAATTTTCTGAGTCTCAAGAAATATTTTGTTGTCTTGATGTGCATTAGATACCATCCTGAATATCAATGGTGTTTAGAAGCTGTTTAAGTTGCTGTTAAGCTTAAAATGTAAATTTATGCAGCAATTAGAGAATTATTTGTGTAGAAATGCAGCAAATTTGAGGTAATATAAAACCGCTACAAGCTTTTAGACAGGGTGAGAACCTTACAGACTCATTATAAGCTGTCAGATGAAGTGTTGTGTTGTTACGGACACTCTCTGTTAATGCTGATGGGATGAGAAGCTATTTATTATCCTTGCTGAGTATATCAAGATCATCCTCTCTTAATCAGATTCCCTTCTGGTTATAATTAAAATTTGGTCTCTCCAAACTGTAAGCCACAATGTACTCTCATATAAATTAGATCATAAATTTAAGCTATAAAAGAAGGTGTTTAATTGTTTTTTGTCGCATAACACAGTTACCTAAATAGCATCACATGCCCCAAATGTCAGACCCGTACTGTTTGGATGTGCCAACAAAGTGATCAAAACGCACACCTTAATATAAAATCTGAATAGTTATGTGCTACAAGATGTTAGAAGTTTTTCTCTAGCATTGACTCTGTACTTACACAAGTAAATCTCCAACGCAGGAAAAATTTTACCCCCACAAATATATTCTTTAAAATAACTTCTTAAAGTATGGTCTGCAGGTCAGTGGAAGACTGCAAACTAACACAGCCCACGACGAGGTCAATATGCTACTTGAGGGCACGCACTTGAACTTAATTGCACTATAGTACTACTAAATGTCCTTTCTTTCCCGAGGATTCATTTTTTTTTTTAAGTCTTAGCCCCTTGGTGGTTGGGGGACAGATAACTTGAGAATGACAAAGGTGCTGCTTACCTTTGTATATTTAGGCAAATGTTAGGCAAATGGTTTAATGGAAAATACACACACACACACACACACACACACACACACACACTTAAGATATTCAAGGAATTATGTGGTAATAAATACCAAGTAATTTTTCGGCAGTGTAAAGTCCTAAGTGTATATACACTATTTTTTAAATGACCTTGAAGATATTAGTAGCATAATTTTATTGATCAAATTCTAGGTTAGTGGACCTCTATCATTGGGCCCAATCTCTTTTTTTTCTTTTTCTATTTTCTCTTTTTTCTCTTTTCTCATTTTTCTTGTCTTTTCTTTTCTCTATTCTTTTTGTTTTTCTGAACAACCAAAAAGAAACCATCAAGTTGGCCTCTGACCATTTGACTTCTGATGGATATCCATATTTCACATTTATTAGTAATTTTATTTAACAGTGAAATAAGCTCTCTTTATGTAATGAGTCTAATAAAATGCTTAATATTTCAGCTTTGATTCCACACTGAAACTTGTTTTAAACCCACCTGTTCGGGGCACCTGGGTGGCTCAGCTGGTTAAGCGTCTGACTCTTGGTTTCAGCTCAGGTCATGATCTTACAGTTCGTGGGATCGAGTTCCATGTCAGGCTCTGCTTGGGATTTTCTGCCCCCCACCCCAGCCCACCATCCCTCTCCTGCTGGCTTTGTCTTTCTCAAAATAAATAGGTAAACATTAAAAAATAAATAATCCACCTCTTCAAGCAGTTGCTTGTAACTTGGATTGCTTCACATAAGACACTTTAACTGATATTTATAGATGAACTTGCCAAGACTTAACTAGAGAGAAGCATTCCTTGTATATTGATGCCTCTCAAACCTCCCCTATACCACAGAAGATCATAAGGTTATTGCCTTGCTCAGAAAATGTTCATATTAGAGCACAACAAAATCTAAGACACTCAGATGTGACCACTGGTCCCCTTACCATTATTCAGAATGCATCCTTGTACCAAAGCTTTGGTATTATTGAATGGGCCCATTGACTTTGATTTGGGGGCAGATATACTTAATCACTAGTTTTTCCTTTTTTCAGAAAAATTAATGATTGATTGTCATGAAAAGTTTATCTTGAGGAACTTTGTAATATGAAACTACTAAAACGTATCTTTCTCATGCAAATATAGAAAAATCTGTCATGTGCACAATCTTAACCTGAAGATTTGTGAAGCAGGATACTTGTCCCCATTCTACCATGAAAATGTTATGAAATAAAGAAAAAAGAGTTGTACCGCAGCAAAATTTATTTCCATTAGACCCTATATACATGTGAAAGAGGTTTTCCTTCTTAATATTTAATATAATGGGATTGGAAGAGCCAAAAGTAATCAAAATGCCTACTGCATTTCCACAAAGACAAACCTTGGCTGTTTTCAACCCTGCCTCGTGCTTCTCCTTGAATATATATCTTTTTCAAGGCATTTTCTTCCAGTACAGACCAGATTCCTCTGTGCTGAACATTTGTCCTGACCTATAATATTTCACCTTGATAGTTTGCGTTTTAAATTCTTAAGAGTAACCCCATCTGCAATAGCATGGCTATCAGATACAGACTCTTCTGTTAAGTTCACATTATGCAAAAAAAAAAAAAGTACTTTTTAAAATTCCTGAACCTAGCATTGCAATGGTAAAAGTCAGTTCTGTTGGCATAATGGGTGTCTTCACTGCTTCTAATTTCACAGAAATATTTATGCATGCATCTTTCCCTCAAAATCACACTTCCTTGCAGGGTGACATGTGTCTTATGTACACCTTCATACCATGTCAACCACCTTTCAATGATTACCAAAGTTGTATCTCTTGGTTGGCAAGCAATTTCTTTCATTAGCTGGAGGAGTTATTGAAAAAGTTTTATTAATTGCTTTTTCCTTGTGTTTCAAGTGGAAGATGAAATTGCTCTTGTGATGTATTTTAGCTGCAGGTAGCTTTGATATTCCCCTATTTAATTTTTACAACGCAATTGGGTTTTACTAGCTTTATTTGGCTTTAGTTTTTAGATGTTATCATCCAAACACCTACATTCCATGACAGGAATAACTGAGTCTACCTTAAATAACCCCCCAATTCTTGTCAGATACAAATGAGATATGTTTGTTTCTAAATGCCAATTTGACATAAAATTAAAGTTTTGATAGTCCCCTACTTCTACTGCATCTTGTTGGCCTGTTGTTTTGAAAATGTAGTTTGATCTTCACAGTCTTTTATCCAAGATGATGCTCTTGCTGGTTCAAATGCCTGCACAGGTTGCAGAGAAGCACAAAAATTGAGTTTCAAAGTCACAACACTAGTTCTCAGGCATTGTTTCCCAAAGCACAGTGCTGAGACATGTTCCCTTTTTCCTAAAGGTGGATTTCTCTCAGTAGATAGATAGATGATGGACAGGAAGATAGATAGATAGATAGATAGATAGATAGATAGATAGATAGATAGATGATATATTTTATTGCTTTTGCATTATATACATTATATCTTACACATTATAAAAATACATAAGATATATGTATCTTCTTATAAACTATATATATATATATATTTTTTTTTCTCTCTCTTCTTTCTTTTCTTTTTCAAACTTAGGTGCTCTCTCTTCCAGAAAAAGCTTTACCTCTGTGAACTCTTATGCTCATGTTCTAAGCTCTGATTTTAGCCCATACAACCCCTTTCCTAGGTAAAAGGTAATTTTCTATTTCAGTGAATTCCTTGCTTTACTCTGCCAGTGAACCCTCAGTGGGCCCATCCTGGCCCACTTTGACAGCTCTATATAACTTTAGATCTCAGGAAGCAGGGCTTGGGAAAAGATTTTTACCTCTAAGATTTTGCTTATATCCCTTCTGTGACCAGCTCTGCAGAGAAGAGCACTCAGAAATGTGAGGCAAATAAAAAGGATAGTAAGAGATGGTCTGAGGAGCAGGGGTCAGGGAGGCAGATTAAGAAAGACCAAATAATATATTTGGAAGGTAGTGATAATATAAGTTTGCCTGGAACATTTGTATAGAGATATATTTGGAGAGCATTTCAAATAATAAGATAGACACTAGGGTGGGATGATTCTGAAATATGGTAGAACAAACTGAACATGCTGTTACCATAGCCCATGGTCAAAGGAGAGTCCTAGACGTTAGAGAGAGCTGATTTGTCCATTGCTTCAATTGTTGTATGTCTACATGAGGGGGCCCTAGAGATAATACAGTAAGATGACTGTGCCCTTCTTGGAAAATGTTGAGAGTTATTATTTTGCAGGGTGAACATAGTGTGTATGTGTGTGTGCACGTATATACTCTGATGGAGTTACCAGAAAAGATATTCTTGTGGGGTTATTTTTAAACTTTTAGTCAAATTTATAAAAACACAAAACCACTTATATAGTCCCTGGCCATATTCTTCATTCCTATCAACACCCATTCTACTCATAGCCTCCCTGACCAGCTCCATGTAGGCAGAGGCAACAGAAACCGAGATCAGATGTGCCTCCCTCAATTTATGGAATTACTCTAAACGAACCAGTTGAGAAAACCATTGACATTTCAAGGGATCCTCAGTTTTTAGCAAATGTAAGATCCCAGAATGAATTGGGAGAAGGAAGAGAGAGCCTTGGTGGTGGTGATGGTTAAGCAAACAATTTTCACCCCCATACTCACCCAATGAATGTACAGCTTTGGGGCAATTATAACTTTTGAAAAAAGTGTTGAATAAAATTTATCAGGGTCCAGAAAGCATTAGAAATTGAGACACACTTACATACGTCTATTCCTAAAACAACCATTGATACAGGAAATGGGATTACAATTAGACAGATCTCTAAGGTCACGTCAGCTTTACTTGAGATAAATGACTGTGGATGATGGGTAGACACCTGAATAATGTCAGAATTTTAGGAAAAAAGAGTTAGAAATGGATATTAAGCAAGAAAACATCAGCGCATGCTCCTGAGTCAATACAACTATTCCTATTTTACAAATGAGAAGCCAGGGTTGGATAGGATGATTGAATTGGCAACAGTCTCACAGTGTCCCATATAGAGTCAGAATTGAAACTAGGTTTGTCAGACCGAAAAACCTCAACTAGTTTCATTGCCACTGAAAACGATGCTTTTAAAGAGAACAATAGAGTATCTGACTAAAAAGATTATATTCAAATCCTGTATGTTGCCTGCATGTTCCATGAAAAATGGAACTTGGTACTTGAAATTCAGAGGAAGGTAAAAACAGCTGACATTTGTTATTTTCTTCATTGGAGAGACAGAGTAATAAAACTGATGGAATGAGAGTCTCAGAAACTACAGGTGATTTTAAAACAACTAGAGATGTGTTAATGAAAAACCTAGTACCCAGATTCTAGGCAATAAGACAAAATCTATGGAAAATAGTTTGAAATTATGTCAATACTTCTCTGGTACAGACAATCCACCCTGATGTTTTCTAAGTAAGAATACTTTTTAAATAAAGTTTTAAAAATGGTCATGGTTCTTGGCTTAGAGAAACATATAGCAGTGTATATAGCAAGAGGTAAAGTTTCTGTAAAACCATTCATTGGATGATTACTTATTCTCAAAACTTGTGCTGTGTGGCTTTTCCCAGAGTACACAGATGAAACCATCCATCTTTTCATTCATACAAAGGGTCTTTACCTTAGCATAACTTTTTAAATTTGTTTTATGAGAAGGAATGCTGTCTTAGTCTATTTGTGCTGCCACAGAAAAATCTTATAGACTGGGTGGCTTATAAGCAACAAAAATTTATTTCTTACACTTCTGGAGGCTGCAAAGTTCAAGACCCAGGCACCAGCAGATTTTGTGTCTGGTGACAGCCCACTTCCTCATACACTGTCATTTTCCCCTATAACGTCACATAGCTGGAGGGACGGGGGGCTTTCTTGGGCCCCCTTTTTAAGGGCATTAATCCCACTCGTGATAACTTGGCTTTCATGACCTAATCACCTGCCAAAACCCCCACTTCCTAACATCATCATTATGAGGGTTAGGATTTCAAAATATGAATTTGGGAGGGAGGTACACAAACATTCAGACCATAGTAGATGCCTTCTCTCACTAAGGTAACAAATGGTTGGGATGTAGTTTTGTTTTCAGCATCCCCATGAAGAAAGACATGAGCCAATATCGCCTAGAGGAGAGCTAAGTAACTTCAGCACCAAAGTTCTTGCAGTGTTGCAAGAGGCAGGGAAGAGGTCTGAACAGAATTTCCTCCAGGAGCCATAAATGAAAATTGCAAGGCACTGTACTGGTTTATAGGAATGTGGAAATAATTAGAGTGGACCTTTTCATTTCTGTAGTTGTATAGAGAGCTTGAATGGGTGAAACAATTGAGTGATTATAATGTGGTGTGATATGAATGGTAGAAGAGAATATAGGAGGAACACTCAAGATTCAAAAAGAGATATCTGTGTGAAATGAAATCTGTCCGGAAAGAAATGTTTGCATGGAGTTTTAAAGAAATCAGGACAATGGAAGGAGAATGCGTACTCCAGCCAGTGTTAGAACATGAGCAGGAGAGCAGGGAGTCTCTGGACAGCGTGGCAGGTAGCTTAGCATTTTGACATTTATTTTTTGTAACACAGATGGAGTTTGGAGGATCTGAGTTTTGGAGAGATTGTCAGGGTCCAAATACTGAAGAACCCCAGTGCCAAGTTAAGGTTCTTTTTATAACTGAAGAACATGATCAGATTTGCATTCTTAAAGACAATTTTAGTAACACTGCTGAGAATGATTTGTGGGGAGATTATGAGCTAAGGCAGGAGAAGTAAGTATGGATTTATGCAGCTTTTTAAGTGAGAGATGATGAAGGTCTGAATTAAATCAGCAAAGAGAGGAAATAAAGAGGAGAGAGTGATTAATTGGATATTAGATATAAGGGAAAAGTCAAAGATATATTCAGTTTCCTGCTTCAGGAACTTGAATAGATAGCAATGCCAGTATACCAATAATGAAAATATAGGAGGAAGACCCAGATAAAGTGGGGAGGGGGGAAATTATGAGTTTGGTTTGGCATGTGCTGAATTTGAACAATAAATTCATGTTTATGAAAGAGACTCAGTAAGTAGTTGAAAGTATAGACATGAAATTTCAAAGAAAAGTACCATTTGGTGGAATTTGAGAATTTTCAAAGAGTTGTAATTCAAAAAGGAATAAAGTGACAGCTGAACCATACGGAACAACTATTAAGAGTCAAGTAGATAAGGGGTGCCTGTGTGGCTCAGTCAGTTGAGCATCTGACTTTGGCTCAGGTCATGATCTCACATTTGTGGGTTCAAGCCCCACGTTGGGCCCTGTGCTGACAGCTCAGAGCCTGGGGCCTGCTTCTGATTCTGTGTCTCTCTCTCTCTGCCCCTCTTCTGCTCATGCTCTGTGCTCATAAAATAAAATAAAATAAAATAAAATAAAATAAAATAAAAGTTTAAAAAATTTTTTAAATAAAAATTTTAAAAGAGTCAGATAGATGAAGTATCTGGAGAGTGCAAGATCATACAAAGTAGAAGGAAATGAATTGGGGGAGACTATTCTAAGACAGGATCAAAGACAGAAAACACACAAATATGGAAATTGATTTCATTCAGGCCATTTGCAAATAGAAGAGAATTCCAGATCTGAAGATATGCCCTGATATCTATGTTTAAGGTTACATGTAATTGTAAAGGAGATTAGGGAATGGTAGAATTATAATCGCATTATCTCCAAGATCAAGGTAAATAGAAATTTTAGGAAAGAGTAGGTGCTCATTAGTTAGATCAACTTAATGAAGACAGTAAAATCCTTTCTCATGTTAGAGAATCAATAGTGGGGCTGGAATGAGTAATTTGAGAAGAACAGTGAGTACACAAGTTAGATCGCATGTGATGTGTAATACTAGTGTTAAGTGAAAGATAAGGCACGTGCTTTCTTATAAACGCATGCAGTAAATAGTTGGTAGGGGATACAGTAGTTAAATGTACCAGAATCAAGGAAAGATGTTGCCATGTTTTGTAAGCAGAAGGGAAATATATAGTAGATGGAATAGAAGAGATAACAAAAAAATGCTATCACAAAATTTAAATTTTGCAATTATGTAATCAAAAATTTTATATGGATTAGAAAGATATATATACATAGATATATGAAAGTATTTATAGATATGTTAAGATGTCAAAGGTATGATTAAGACAATGGAAAGATTTGGGGAAACAATCAGATTTCTGGGATATACATCTAAAACAATAATAACCTTTTTTAAGGAGATTAATTGATGCATTTTCCTTATGGATCACAAATTAGGTTAGGATTTTTGTAAGTGAAACCAACATGGAAGGTTAATCTAAGTGATAAAGCATAAAAAGGCTGATCTTTCTGTGAGTTAGGGAGGACATTTAATAGCTTAAAGAAAGTGTTAACAATGGACACACTTGTGCCTCAATCATACAGGTCCTGCTCCCATTTAAAGTAGTAACATTTAATTGTCACCACATCACAGCATGTGAAACACAAAAGTGCTCAGAAAAGAAAAAGCCCACAGGTAACAGGGCCATGTAAACAGGCAGTGAAAGATCCCCAGGGTTATAAATGATTAGTGGGAAAATTTGGCAAACATACTCAAATTGTGAATGTCCCCAGAAGACTCAGTTTTCAAAGTAAACTTGGAGGAATTGTACGTCTACAGACACTCTTTCATAAGCAGAAAGCTATGACAGAAAAGAGCAATATCTCAGCCCAGACACGGATATTTTTATTAGCACCAAATTATGCAATTTACACAGAAATATAAATACACACCACAGATATTATATAAAGCTCTCAAGTTTCAATTCCCTTCCCACTTAATGATTGTGAAATTCTTAGCCAAAAATAGTTATTATAATCACAGCCTGATTTCATGCGGATTCTTTTAAATTATGTGTCCAAATTCTACTATCCATCATGCTCTGTGTCTTACTTTCCTTTGTTTGCTTGTTTGCTTTGCTCTGTTTTGCTACATGCTTGTCTGAGCCAGGCTCTCGTCTGATTGCATCAGACATCTTAATAATATTGATAGAAAATCAAAGAATCTTGAAGAAAATGTTACAAAAATTATTTTTTTCATCTTTGATGGAAAATGTGCTTATGTCCACTTACTCATTGCTGTGAGAACTACAAATGGATTTTAAAGCTCTCAGAAAGGAATTTGGTGATAAAAACATAAAACCTTTAAGAAAGTCATCCTTTTGACAAAGGATTCTGAAGTCATGCATTTATCTTAAAGAAATAATTCAAATTATGCAAGAAAAAAAAGATTTGTGTTCAAAGATATTTCTGAAGAGATACAAATAAGCCTGGGGAGTCTGGGTGGCTCAGTCGGTTGAGCATCTGACTACTGACTCTTGGTTTCGGCTCAGGTCATGATCTCATGGTTCGGTTCATGGGATTGAGCCCCATGTCGGGCTTTGTGTTGTCAGCTTGCTTGGGATTCTCTCTCTTCTTCTCTCTCTCTGCCCCTCCCCGACTCTGCTCTTTCTCCCTCAAAATAAATAAACACTAATAATAATAATAATAATAATAAGCCTAATTTGTAACCATAGGGAAAGGAAGTCTATGTACTTGACTGAATGTACAGACATTCAAATAATGTGTACTATGAGTTGGATAGCAAGATAAACTGTTAGTGTTAACTGACAAAAGAAGAAAATACTATTATACACACACATGCCCACAAACATATTAAAAATAACAAAGTGGGGCACCTGGGTGGCTTAGTCAGTTAAGTGTCTGACTCTTGATTTTGGCTCAGGTTGCAATCTCATGGTTCCTGAGTTTGAGCCCTATGTCAGGTTCCATGCTGACAGCATGGAGCCTGCTTGGAATTCCCTCTCTTCCTCTCTCCTCTCTTTCCCTGCTCATGCTCTCAATCTCTGTCAAAATAAATAAAACTTAAAAAAAATAGAAAAGTGACAAAAAAGAAGTATAAGAAAATGTAAACTATAGATGTCTTCTTTGTAAGATTAGTATTCTGCCATTTCTCCTACATTTATGAATTATACACATTTTCAATGATATACACATATTATTACATAAACAGAGTAATAAATAACAATGGTAATAAAAAAGGGTCTCCCTCATTGAGCCCAGATGAGGGCATATGGGAAAAACCTGAGAATTGCTGTTACTGACAAACAATTGTTGGTCTTAGCATGTACTCAACACGGTCCTTGAGATAGCTATCATTAGAATCATACTCTTGGGCTTCTGGGCTCCAAAAAATCATTGATAAAATGCAAATATATTATGTTGGTCCATTAGCACAGAAGCCATTATTTTCTGTGAAGTTATCAGGGCTGGTATCAGTGTCTAATTTGACTAATCTACATAGAGGAAGGCCCAGGAGAAACAAGAGTCTAGGAAAATGTGTTCTATAATGGATACGGGAGAAAAGAAATTTCTGACGCATGAGACTTGATTTAGGAAATCCACTTAAGAAACAATGTATCACATAAAGTCCTAGACACTATCGGTTGTTAGATGCACTATTACTTAATGTGCCACTACAAAATTTAAAATTCTGCCAATTAAACCATGACACAATGTTACCCTACAACTTAAAATTTGTATACAGTTTACTCATTTTAAAACTATAGTGGACTTCCTTACACATCAATTTTTATTTGTGCATGTATAAAAAGGAAAATGGAAAGCAAAAGAAATTGGCTGGAATGTTTCTAACACTACTTTCTGAGTTCAACTCTTTTGAATAACTTTGCAACCCAGAGCCATTTATGTCTGTGTTTTTCACACAATATCATTAAATGAATTGGCAATGGAATTTTCTTCCAAGCTCTCCAAGTTTTGATGCTGTCACTTTCTTATACCAGAAGGTGTCAATGTGAGACATAGTGTATTTCTTGAAGTGGCTCTAAAAAGGTTTGTGGACTGAAACTCTGAGTGTCACTGTCTAATCAGGAACCAAGTTCACACATATGATAACAACTAAACCATAGCTGTTGGCTAGCCAGGAGTGATTAGAAGTCCCCACACATGATAAAATCCTAATTTCACAGAAATGAAATTGGTCTTAACAATGCATTTCTGAATCTATGACTAATATAGCAAGGTATATTGTTGTAGGCTAGTGAAGCATATGTGGGTACTGGTAAGTGGGAGTAGGGGCAGGGGCCAGTTCTTCAGTGGGGGCAGGTTTGTAAAGGAAGACTGACATGGCCACTAGTGGTCTTAAATACTCATCTTTCCCGAGTAGGCATAGCTGGGAATGCTATTTCCATTTTACAGTAGTGGAAATATATAGTAAATAATGTTTCAAATATAGTAAATAATAGGCAGAACTAGAATCTAAGTCTCCTGATTTCTGGGATAATCTGTGTTACTCTGTCATACACATAACCACTAAAAGAAACATAAAACTAATTCACATATACATGTATGTTAATTAGATACATACTCAATAAAAGGAATTTCTTATTGGATATACATTCACAATAAAAATTAAAAGGATAACAGAACAACAATATCTAACACAAGGGATATACAATTAATTAAACTTGATATTAATGTTTAAATATTTCATTAAAATATGTAAAACAGATGCTAACCATATCTCTTTTGGTTACCCTGAAGACACAGTTATTCAAAATGCAAAGCTGATGCATATATTTACCTACCTGAAAGATGTATTTTATCAGGACACTGTATAACTTCTCTCTTCTTTTCTTCTTTCTTTCATCAGTTCCCTTTTTAATTTGATTCTTCTAGGTGTATTTCTTTCCTCTTATTTTTACTTCTCACTCTCCTCTGTTTCTGGCTTGGTTGAGGCTCTTTTTTCAGTCATTATGCCCACGCTTATGTTCTACTAATTAAGCTCAAGGCTGAAAACCTGGCTGACTCTTAAATTAGAGGCTAAGTTTGCTTTTGAGTTTTCTCTACATGTTGTGTCTTCTGTGATCTTGATGTAATGATTTTCTGTTTGCATTTTAATCACTTGCCTGAATTTGGATTTTAACACATATACTTTTATCTCTACACAATCATTACTTTGTTTTCACTATCACTTACTACTCTTTGAATTTTCTCTTGCAATGTAATAAAATTAATGAAAATGCCTTACAAATACATTACACAATCAATCGTCTTACAGGTGTAAGTCTTATAGTATTCACCTTTTAATTTCAAGAAATGCAATATCATAAGGAAGCAGAAAGAGTATTAAATTGCTTTGTGGCTAACAAGAGAAACATAATAAGAACAGACTAAAACTTTAAAAATCGAACAGTGATGTTCTTTTCTTTGTTAACTCCATTGATCTACCCATTATGCTGCTCTTCTTCCAAGAAGTTGGGAGAAAAAGAACATTTGTGTAGCTATTTGGAAGATTAATAAAGCATAGCTTGTTATTCATAATCAGGGTCCTTGTTGGCTTCCAGATCTATTTCGATAGCTTGTGCAATTCAGCAACCATGAGTGATGCCAGCAGAATATTTAACAAAGAAGGTCATATTCAGAATACGCTATATTTTCCTACTTCCTGACAACATAAATTGGATTATCCTGAGCAATTAAATATTTGCACAAAAGGAAGACAAGAATTCCTTTGACAGGAAAGTTAAAGATTATGATAGCTTAAACCTGCAAAGGTGACATGTGTTATTTTTCTCTTGGCTGTAATTTGTTCGGGTGCTTTAATCAGGCAAGGGCATCTAAAATACATTGTAAATTGAAGGATTAGCAAAATGTACAAAAAACAGGATTGTGAACCCCCATGAAGATGAAAAGCAAAAATACATACCACTAGCATATAGAAAAAAAAATGTAGTAAGAAGATGCAAATCATATGTATTTTTCTTTCTTGAAATCCAAATTGTATGATTTCAACATGTTTTCTAATAAGACTTGAAATAAATGTAATTAATAAAATATAAATGAAGAATCTGGTTTTAGAGACAGATATGCTTATTAAAAATGACCATTCTGAATCAATTTTCTGAAAATTTTATCATTTTTGTTCTCATGAATATACAAATTCTATAGATTTTAATGAAAAAACACACTCCATAAGACCCTACTAGAACACTGCCTTCATAGCTCATATACAAAAGTAAAATGTGGTTTGCTAAGAAATGCAGTAGTCAAGGTAATTAGATTTTTTTTTTAACTCCAGGATACATTTCATCTTGAAATCTTCTCTCTGAATTAGTATTTGAGCCTCTGCTGAATATAAATTATCCTGCTAGTCCCTTTTACAGTATATCAATTTATTTTCAACACAGACGATTCTATCTGAACCCAGACCTGCAAAGACTGGTGATGATTTCAAAGATGCTCTCCAGAAAGGCTTTGTTAAAAACTGGCATCTCTTCTTTAGAACACTTCAACTTCCCTAGTGATGAAAAATAACAATACAAAAAACAATTTGAGTGTTTCCTGGGTTTACTTATCTAATCAGTTAAAAATTTAAATATTATTTGTGAATACAGGCTCTCCAGTTTCTTTTTTTGTACACATCTTAATTTCATCACCTTATCAATCTTGCTTAGCTCTTTTACCTCTCTTAGAATAACCTGTTAAGACATCAAGAGAGGCAAACATAAAGAATTCCACATTAAATACTAATTTAATAGAGGTGCCTAGCTCAGTCAGTAGAGCATGCTACTCTTGATCTCAGGGTCTAAGAGTCAAGCCCCACATTGGGCATAGAACTTACTTAGCAAGAAAAAAATTAAAAAGCACAATCACAAGATAAAAAATGGTCATTTGGAATGATACATTAATTTATTAAGAGGCATTCAAGTTTTCTGTCCCCTGGCTTCTGAAAGATCATTCTAACTCCTTTCAGGGTTCCACACCAGTGAAAAATATGGTGACGCTCACCTACTAAGCTAAGCACTAAATTGACTAGAGTCTCCCCCCATGATGCAGTTGCTCATGGATAAGGAGTATTTTCCTGGTGATCCATGATACTGCCCTATCTCTGCTCATCCATGTTCTGTCTGGTTCCAGCAGAAACACTGAAAAAAAAAATACAGGAAGTTAGCGACATATCCAGCCCTAAGGGGAAAGCTGGGGATGGGCTGCAAGAATTTGGATAGCTTAATCCAACAAACTGACTGGTACAATTTTGACTCCACCATTAACAAGCTGCGTGACCTTAGGCAAGCTATACATCCTCTTTAAGCTTTAGTTTCCTTGCCTGCCAGATAGAGGAAATAGTAATAGCCACCTCATATGTCATTGTTCTTAGGACCAAATGAGATAATGCATCTTCTACAGAGGAAGCACTCAATAAGTGTCAGTGTTTAACGTTAATGTTATTCCCCCACCCCCCACCCCGCCATGAATCTTAGAACATTGAAATAATATTCTTTCATATTACATGTCCTTTGTATACATGTTGCATTTATTGGAATATACTCTGATATAGTTAACTTTTTGAGTCAATAGGGTAGGTAACATTCCTTTGTTGCTCTTAAAGGAGGTATGTCTTCGCGCCAACAATAAGAAGAAACTAAGGGGAAAATAAGGAAAGGAAACCTCTACCCACTTCTGGATTCCCCCATTCAGATCTGGTCTTTGAAGACTCCCTAGTATGCTTCTAAGGGACAATGTCTAAACACATCCTCTGCCACATGGAGGCAATCAGGGAACCAGGGAGAAAGCTGAAAATGGACAAATTAATTTTAAACCAGATTATTTACGTTTCTATTGTTCTCTGTATTATTTTTTCCATTGCTCCCTAATCTTAATAAAACAATATGTAATTATTCTAAACAGAGCTAGGCTATGCCATGAATAACCAAGTAAACCAATGAGAGATCCCAAATGTGGAGGAGAAACATTGAAGTTAAGAGTAAAGCAAAATCCAGCCACCCCTCCTAAAAGAAGTCACTTTGTTAAGAGTCTGGGATTTGATTTTATAAAAGTTTTCAATACATTTGGAGTAAACTATGTAAAGCCTAAGAGATGCCCACAGGCTGTACTCTGATCTAACTGGTGGTCAGAAGGAAACCCTAGCTTTAGGTTCTAATGATCCCCTGATGTGTGGAAAAATTCTAGTTAATCAACTCTATCAAGGCTCTGAGGAGTGTCTTCTAACATCCTGATAAGGGCATTCTCTCACCAGTCGCACTGGAGACACAAACAATACCTGATGAGCAAGAGAAGACCCCACTGCAGTAGAAATATCCCAAAGCATTTTTGAACATTGTATTATGTCTAACCCACAAGTTAAAGGATTTTTACTAACACATTGAAAGAAAATTTGTATAAAGCATAGAAAACACAAAAATATGGAATCTAAGATTTTAACTTCATGTTACATTTTAAATGTATCAGATTTAGCAATTGAACTGTGGCTCTCCCAATTTGTAAACAACACATCTCTTTATCAGAAGAGGTATCACATGAGAACGGAGGAAATATTTTCTCAAATACTTGAATCACAGCTTTCATTTAAAGATGCCATCAAAGATATTTCCATTTCACCCTCCTTTCTTAAAACACACTTAAATGGATATAAGAATTGAACAACATAACAAAATTCCATCTTCAGTGAAGCAGAAGCAGAGCCCCAAACAAGAATGTCAATAAACAAATCTTGGAAACCTGTGTTCTAAGAGCTGAGTATACATTCTATGTGCCAAAACATGGCATGAATGTGCATAAAATCAGTATAGTCTTAAAAGTCCTATCCAGTCATCCTTCAACTAGGACAGAAAACAGAACAAAACTAGAAAGAGGAGGATGATCAATGGGAGAAAGAGAAAATGTTCTTGATAAAAGCTAAATTCAGTATAACAAAAAGATAGAGCAAGAAAAGCTAAAGAAACAAATCTTGCTGACATGAAATTTCTGGCTAAAGTCGACCACCAGGCTGAGGGTTGAAGAACTGAGGAATTGTGACTTTGCAAAACTCCATAATATGGAGTTATTAGCCATGGAGACTTCATGAACATCCAAACCAATAGAGGACTTATCCCCGGGGCGGGAAAATGTATTTAAAAGATCTTCTGGCCCCACTCAGATTTGTAGCCAAGTATAACCTTTGAAATAAACTGGTGAGGGTGCCTGGGCGGCTCAGTTGATTAAGCATCAGACTTCAGCTCAGGTCATGATCTCAAGGTTCGTGGGTTCGAGCTCTGTTGTCAGTGCAGAGCCTGCTTCAGACCCTCTTTATTCCTCTCTCTCTCTCTCTGCCCCTCCTCTACCCATGCTCTATCTCTCTTTCTCTCTCTCTCAAAATAAATAAATAAACATAAAAAATATATATGAAATGAACTTCTGGCCTTATCTACCCTTCCCCTAACACACACACACACACACACACACACACACACACACACACACACAATTCTTGAGCAAATAGCCAACCCCACTCAAATATAAGACATAACCTGAAAGAAAAGAACATAAGAAAATTTCTAAATGAAAGGAATAAACTTAAGCAAAATAAGTTTAACAACAAATATAACAAGAGAAATTGCCCAAGGACACTATAAAAATGATCAAGCATCGTCACAAAAAATAAAGACAACATTTCTATGAAGAGAGAGAGCTCAAAAGAGAGGAACAATGGCTGTAAAACAAAAGGAGGGAATTAAAAATGAGCCAGCAGAGCTCAGCATGAAGTTGGAGAAAATAATAAAAAATATTAGAGAGATGAAAGTCATTAGAGTATTATGTATAAAATAAACAGTATAAAAATATGGGAAATGATGGCAAGATTGGAGAAATCACACAAATGAGATGCAAAAGGGCAAAGATATAAAAATGATTATAGAGAAGATCTTAGTTAGAAAAACGAAGAGCAAACATCAGCAAAATTCAGGATCCTGAGAAGAAAAACAGAACACAAATGAAATTTAAAGAGAAATGTTCAAAGACATAATAAATTCTGGATCCTGCAGCTGCTAACTCTCCATGTGAATGTGTGATCCAAAGGTTTTTTTTTTAACTAAAGACATATTTTAATGACCAAGTAGTAAAAAAAAAAAAAACAAATAACAAATAACAAATAACAAGATACTTAGGGGATCAAGGTAAGACATAGCAAACATTAAAATCTCCTGCACTAAAATATAACTGTTATACAAATATACTTAAAAATTGCAACAAAGACACACACCAGTAACTCACAAAAAATAAATAAATGTTAGTTCCAAGTGCTGTCTATGTAACAACCAGAAACTGCTTGGCAGGCTAACAGGTATTTGCACACTCATATTCATAGCAGTGTTATTTTCAATAGCCAAAAGCTGGAAGCAGCCAAAATAGCCATTGACCAATTAGTGGATTAAAAACTATGTAAATACAATGGGTAATTTTTCAGCCTTAAAAAGAAAATTTTGACACATGCCACAACACAGTTGAAACTTGAAAACTATGCTAAGTGAATAAGCCAGTCACAAAAGGGCAAATACTATATGATTCTACTTACATGAACCTAAAATGGCCAAATTCATAGAAACAGAAGGTAGAATGAAGGTTGCCAGTGGTTGGTGTAAGGGGAAGTGGGAAGTCCTTGTTTAATGGATACAGAGTTTCAGTTTTGCAAGATAAAAAAGCTCCAGCGATTGTTGCACAATATGAATGTATTTAATGCTACCGAGCTGTACACTTAAACGTGATCAAAATGGTAAATTTTGTGTTATGTGCATTGACACTTAATAAAAGTGTTATTAAGTCATGAGAAAAACATAGATGAATCTTAAATGCATATTGCTCAGTGAAAGAAGCCAGCTACATACTCTATTTTCATTATATGAACTCTGGGGAAAGAAAACCTATGGAGATGATAAAATATCAGTGGTTGCCAGGAGACTGAGTGAAGGGGAGAGAGGTTGAATAGGTGAAGTAGAGCAGATACCTTATTTTATTTTATTTTATTTTACTTTTTATCTTATTTTATTATTTTAGTTTAAGATTATTTATGTATTTTGAGAGGGAGAGCAGGGGAGGAGCAAAGAGAGAGGGAGAGAGAGAATCCCAAGCAGGCTCCCCACTGTCGGCACAGAGCCTAATGCAAGGCTCAGTCTCAAGAACCATGAGATCATGAACTGAGCCAAAAAGCATGAGTCAAATGCTGAAACCATTGTGTATGATACCGGACGTGCCACAGGAAGTTCTTCCCATGGGGAAGTTTTCCTTTCACTTGTGTTTTTCAGAACTTCTCCTGAGTGGGGCTTCAATGGAGGAGTCATCCACTTTTAGTTCAAGCCAGAATATCATGCAGATGCATCTGTAAGTCAGGCCTAAGTTTTTTTTCTTCTTCTGTTAATTACTCATAGGTAACTCCCCATTTGATCAAAACCATGAGTTAACAAAGAACCCACAACAGTGGGAGCAGCTATGATGGAAGTCTAAGCTACCTACCAGTGCTATTTACTCATTCCTTCCGTTCCTGCTCAGTCCCAGTCTTTTACGTACCATTTCCATTTTACAGGAGAATGCTGCTGTGCACATCCAATTTTATGGTTGGCTAGACTAGATAATACTCAGTTTATAGTGGGCAATTGGGGGTGCATAGTCACTTTGTGTTCCAGTAGCAAAACAAGAGCTGATTTTCCATGAACAAAATGTGTTGTGAGAATAGGATACAGCCTTCCTAAAAATCACTAGGAGTCTGGCTCTTAGGCTAATGTAGAAGCTTGCTATTTAGCATCTACCACAGACATTTGGGACTTCTGACTCATAATGCCTAAGTGTCTGAGTAGCTTGTATGGCACCCTGTGTCTCATGCAGGCCCATTTCTTGCTCCAAGACATATAAAAACTAGCAGCCTTTGGAATGCACAGAAAATAGGGTAGAGTCATACAACAAATGATATATGTATCACATCTAAAATCCACAGATGTCCATTAGCTATTGTATCTCTTTTTTTTTGTGGTGGATGATTGAAAGGACACAAAATTATCTTTCACTTTGGAAGGACATCTCAACATGCCACAGACTATTGGACCTTTAGAAACTTCACAATTGTGGCACGGCCCTAGATTTTCATTGAGATTATATTTCAACCTCTTGCACACATGTCTTAGTAAAGTATGTAGGATGTTTGTACTTTCCTGCTCATCAGTTCCAGTTGGCATAATACCATAAATGTAATGAACCACTGTGATGTTCTATTAGATATCAAGATGATCAAGATAGCACTTAACCATAGTAAGAAAAAAGCCAGAGAACTGACATAGCCTTAAAGCAAGTCAGTAAAAGAAGACATGTCTCTATCATATGAAGGCTAAATGCTTCTGTTTTCCTTTTATGATAGATGAGAGGGAAAGACAAAGGATTTAAGATGAATACATCAGGTGTCAGAACTGATGTTGATTGGCTCCAGTAAAGACATCACATCTGTAACCACAAACACTGGCATTACCACCTGATTAAGTCATTTTAAGATACAGTCATTCTCTTTGACTCATGGTTTATGCACAGACCAAAGTGGCAAGATTAATGGATATGAGATTGGAAACACCAGTCGTGTACAATCTCATCAATCCCTCCTGGGATGTGGTATTTATTTTGTCAGGAGCAGAGACAGTTCCAGGAGCATCCACTTAGCAATTCATATTATAATACTCACTCACTCCAAACATAAAAGAAATGATATGAATATTTTGCTAGAAAGGAAGTACATCTTTTCCCACACAAAAAAACTCTGGACCTAGAGAACAATCAGAGACTGAAAGAACAGTCCTACTGGAGGCACAGTAAGGATAAACCAGAAACGAAAAAAAAAGTTGTGGAAATGAGGACAAATGCAATAGAAATGAAAGTGAAACTTCTCTGAGTATACTTTTTTTATGCCTTTCAAAATTTTAAGCCATGTATATATTCTACACTTTAAAAAGTAAATGAAAGAGAAAAAAATAGAAAATTGAATTCAGAGAGAAAGAAATTAAACTAATTCTACACCAAAATAAGATTATAAGAACAGAAAAAAAAAAAACAACTTTAAATCAAGTAACTTATGAACAAATACTCTGAAGCATTCTAAAGATAAATGGAAATGCCAAAAAAGAAACATCTTGAACTTAGTAGTTTTGGGGGAGTGGAGGTGGTATTTGTGTAACAACTCTAAAATTATTATATTGGTAAAGTAGGATAAAGTATATATATTGTTTTAAAAAATTTTTTAACGTTTATTTATTTTTGAGACAGAGAGAGACAGAGCATGAATGGGGGAGGGTCAGAGAGAGAGGGAGACACAGAATCTGAAACAGGCTCCAGGCTCTAAACCATCAGCACAGAGCCTGACGCGGGGCTTGAACTCACAAACCGTGAGATCATGACCTGAGCCGAAGTCGGACACTTAACTGACTGAGCCACCCAGGTGCCCCTATATATTGTTTTAAAAGCACCTTTCTCCTTAGAAAAGAGACACAAATACACAAATGTGGAATGGCTTAGGTGATAAAGAAACCTATATAGTTGAATTTGAATTAGAGGTATCAGTGTAGGATGATGATTAATAATAACAATAATGATAAAAATAACAATAATTTTCTAGCTCTATTTGCTAAAAGGGCACAGAACCAATGTTACCTGAACAGCAATGATCATATGTAGGATTCAGAACTAGGTTTCTAAATACAATTCGCCTCCCAAAATTTTACTAAGGATTCACAAATAGACCTGGTAGTATTACACATTTCAGCATTAATATTGGATGATAACATTAAATTCATTGGGATAATTCAATTTTCTAATTTTAAATAACATGTTGGATATTGTCCACTGGTGATTAGAATTCATTGTTATTTATCTCTATTCTCTCTTTGTATTGCAAGGACTGGGACCTTGGGATATATATTTCTAAATTCCCATGGTGCAAGAATTCTGAAGATAATTGACTTTTTTCCAGGGAGGTTGACTGTAATGAGTTTTGAATGGAGGAGAGGGCATTTCTTGTCTTGTAGCAGTTGAAGCATAGGCTTTAGCAGAGGTAAACTTTCAGTGGACAGCTGAGCTCTGCATTCTGTGACTCCATTAGATTTGGGACTATGGGGTAACTGTGATGTTGGGTACCACTAACAAATTTCTGTTGCAGTTCAGGTATGACATGAAAACCTACTTGTAACAACCCCCCTTCCTGCCAACTTCTTTATGCCAAACCTCCCAATGTATTTAGGTAGGTACCACTTCCATTTATTAAATACCTTTCCAATTGAAAAATCTAGAGGAGTTTATGTATTCTTACACAGAAATCTAACTGATATAAAAAATTTGCAATTATTTTTATTGTTCTTTAGAGAATACCTTAAGACATTCAGAAGCTATTCATGTAATTGTAATTGTAATTGTAATTATCTGAAATTTTTTTCTGACCTAATCTTGCAAGTTCATAATAATAAGTGTATTTCCTCTAAAGAAAGAATCGTTGTTTATATTCATACAAACATCAGTTATCATAATCGAAAGTACCCACTCAAATGTTTCAAAGATCATGCTCATATTAGAAGGTAGTTTTGGGGCACCTGGGTGGCTCAGTCTGTTAAGTGTCTGAGTCATGATTTCGGCTCAGGTCATGATCTCACAGTTTGTGAGCTAGAGCCTCGTGTCTGGCTCCACAGATGGTGTAGAGCCTTCCTGGGATTCTCTCTCTCTATGACCCTCCCCTGATTTTGCTCTGTCTCTCTCAAAGTAAATAAATGAAACTTAAAAACAAAAAAAAGACGGTAGTTTTAAAAATATTCCATGGTCTGGGTACATCAAATTCTAGATAATTCCTTTTGTAAACAACAAAAACCACATCATGTGGTGTCTCCGTTCTCCTCCAGCTGCTGCTCCTCACAGAACCTTGTCCTATGGTGCTATTACTGCAATTTGTACCACTGCAACCATCACATGAATACCTTCTCTAATATTTCTGAATGCTGGCAGTATCTTGAATGTATCATCTTCTTTTAAATCCGTACTCACATGTGTCTTACACACATTCACTCTACTGATCTTTGAGGAATGAGGGCTTCCCCATCTTTGCAATCTTGGCATACAAGGCAATGTACAAAGTAAGACTTTTATAAATGCGCTTGATTCATCGAGTCATTACGTGCCGTTTCCTCCACCTGGAAATCTATCCTTCCCTTCTTCCATTGACTAACTTATTTGTCCTCTGCAATTCAGCCTAGATAGCAGGCCCTTCGGGTTCCTCCTCAGCCTCCTGCCAGCCATGGTATTACCTGTTCCCATAGTTCCTGCCCTTGCTTCTATGAAACCACTTCACACACTTCTCTGTTTTCCTGCAGAAGCCCTGATGTCCTTAAGGTCAAAGGAGGAGTCAAAGGTCATTATTTATCTGTCCTAATTCAGGGTAGAGAAAAACCTGTTTCCATGAAATACCCTAAAAATTACTTAAAAACAATCTAGTAGGCAGAGTAGAATAGATGAAGGAAAAAGTGAAATACATTTGGCCATAAATTAATAATTGTTAAAGGGGGTGATGGGTACATATGAGTTCACTATACTTTTTTCTGTGTGTGCGTCTGTTGTTTGAAGTTTTCCATGGCAAAAATTTTAGCGTTCACCACGAACAAGTCAAGGAGTGATTAAGGAGTGTGCTGTAATCTAGCCCCCTCAGCTCCAGTATCTGCTACTTGGTCTCTGAACTGCTATGGGGCTGCCTGCTATTCCAGCTCATGCTCCAAGTGGTAGCTGGGCTGCTGATGCTTGCCTAAGATATGCATGCTGATGACATGGTGAGACACGCATGCTAAGGCTGTTGAGTCCTGGTGTCCTTGTATCCTGGTGTTGGAGATGATAATGACCGGGCCAAAGACTAAGGATACCATCTCTACAGATCCTTAAACAACCTCTTTTTAAATAATGTTAGCACTCGTGATTGACTCCTGGTCCTACAGATGTCCAAGTGACATTTCAGCCAAATAGCTTTCTTTGAGTTTTACTTACTCTCTTATGGCAACCACCCCCCTCCCCCGCCCCCCCCCCCCCCCAGAGGAGAATCGAGGTTTCTCCTAGGACACACGAGATGATGGTGACTGGTTTAAGGAATTATCTGATGTAGAGGTGTGCAACCATATTCAGAATAACACTGCCATTTCCTCTCTGACACTCACTTTTCTTTGCACCCAACTTGTGCTCATCTGACCTGCACACCTCCTATAAGTTGACCCTATGATTGGAAAATATACTTTTTAAAATTTCTATTTCTTCACTAACTAAAAATTATGTATAACACTGCCCCAGAAACTATGCATGTTATTTAAAAATTCAACTATATAATATTTAAAGGGAAGTGTGTTTTAGTGCATTATAATGTAAAAGACTGTTATTCCAGACTGTTATTCCAATACGGTATTTAGTCGGACTCTATCACAAATCATCTGGAAAAGCCTATAGGGAAGAACTGGGATAATTACTATAAATCACATTTGTTGTGCTAGGTTTTACTGGGGCTTAAACTAATCACTCATTGGAAGTTTGTACCTTTGGAAGGATCACTAACTTATTCAGGCCACCTATGTACTATTTGCTGCTTTTATTACTCCCTGGTCCCTAAAGCTAAACAGGTAATAACAAATCAAGAGAGGGTTTCATTTATGCTCATCTGCTATAAATGATTTTACTTTTGATTCTCTGCCATTACCTCAGGTAAACACAGAATCCAAATGTGATAATGCTTAGATTTGTTTTCTAGATTTTTGAAATGAATTTTAATTTTGATTTGTTCAAACCTGTCCAATGTAACTCAACATTTGTACCCAAGCTTAGATAACTTTAGAAAGGGATTTTTCCTTTTTTAATGAGTGAAAATTACATAGAGCTAGCAAAAGTAGATTTGCTTTTTCCTTTGTGGCTTCATCATATGTGGCTATTGAGTTCTTGAAATGTAACTAGTGCAACTAAGGAACTAAACTTCTCATTTTATTTAATTTTAATTGAAATAACCATGTGGCTAGTGGTTACCATATTGGACAGAACAAGAATAGAACCTAAAAGAGCACACCTTCCCATGGTGATAAAAGCAGTTCTAAAAGCCCAGCTATGCTGCAAACTTGCTGTATGGCCCTAGAATGAGGATTTCATGATCCAAATAAGAACAAGGTTGTGCCACAACAGGGATCCCTAAGTGTTATGTTTTTAATCTTCTTGTAGCTGTGGCAGTCCACACTTTTCCCTTGTTTTCTAGTCTCTTTATTGGTCTTGGGATCCTCACTAGAAAATGTATATGGTTTATGAGGACATAGCATCCACTGAATGGCTTATTGTCCATGGCAGCTTCCACATTTACTTGTATTCCAATGGGTAGAGCAACTGACTAGTACTTGATATCATTGCCTTTTCAAAAACAAATAATGGAAAGCTAATACATAAAATTCAGACCTTTTAAAGAAAATCACTTCTGCTTTTTTATCAAGAGAAAAACATGGGCTTCGTCATTGTCTTGATGTAATGACATAGATTTGTCCACTGAATACTCAGCAATGTAGATTTTTGTTTTGGTTTGTTTATTTTTTGGTTTGTTTTTTTTGGGGGGGTGTGTTTTGTTTGTTTCTTTCTTTAGTAATAGCATGGTAAATTCTGACTGTTAACAAGAGTGGGGGATTTGCTAACTTCAGGCAACAACCTTTCATTAAAGCTGTCCTCACCATAATTGTCATGAAATGCTACCATTATCACTTCATGGTTGGGCCAGCTGTTGTTGAGACAATACAGATTTTTCAAGTACATCAAACATGTGAAGCACAACTGAGATCCAAGGGCAAACGATATTAGAAAAGCAATTGTGCTGTACAAATTGTAGTGCTCTATCAAGGGTATATATTTATTTTATAGCTGTTCACATGTTTCTTAGACCTTTTAAATTTGATAGCTACTTACACACTGGGACAGTCTAGGGATATTAAGTATTTTTATATTTAAAAGTCCCCAAATGTTTACATCATAAACATTGTGCAATACAATAGTTATAATCATAAAATTAATTCGGTAATTAAATAGTCAAGTTTAACACAGTCATGTCAAGCACAAATTATAAATGTTCTCGTTAGCCTTCTAAATTGGTACTTCATTAAACAGCATGGAAAATCTGGGCAAACTAACATTGCAATGGAAAGCCAATAGAAATTTCTGACCTTTCCCTCCTTCTATTCTTGACGTGGCCAGTTCAATCAATACGCCCCTTTTAAGACACCCTGGTGTTTAAAGGGAAAAGAATGTAAAGAAAACTTGAGGGAAATAATTGGAGAATTACTGAAGTGGAGCCATTAGGTTTGCAGCTTCTAAGTATTTGCAACCAGATTTTATTTTATTTTTCTCAGTAATTGTGTTTCCTGATTAATTTTTTTTTCTTCGTCAGACATACACACTGAATTAGTAGAGCCAGTGTTCAGCACCTGATGTTTTTTAAGTGTGAGTTTATCTTCCTTTTCATTGTTAAACGTCCTGAATGTGCCAGGCACGCCTGCCTTCTCTTTCCCTTACTAACTCATCCCCATTGAAGTCTTTGTTCTTATTCCTTGGCGATGTGCTGCTTCTCAGAGGTCACCTCTTACCCAATATAAGGGATAAATTACATCAATCTGCTTTTTCCCTAACCTCTATTTAAAACTTAATCACTCTCTCCATCTTAAATATCTTCTTACAGTGTTTGTGATGCTAGACCATCCAGGGTCATTTTGTAATCTCTCTAATATAACAAGAATAATGACTTGCAGATGGGTAACTGCGCACTTTATTTCTTTTAAAGTCCTCGTTTCCTAAGGCTTTCTCTAAGGGAAGATGAGGGCAAATCTTACTAAAAGACACACACCTTTGGTCAGCTTTGGGTTAGCTTTAGGGTACCAAGGAAAGGTATTATTTCTGGACTTCTTTAGCAAGATGATAGTCGTAAGACTCTGGCTTTTGTAAGAGAAAGGATTTGTTAGTGCATGAGCTCTTGTTTCAGGTAACAAACACTTGGACTGGACGAGGAGATCACTTGTGTAAGGTGAGTAGATGGGTCTCAGCAGAATGAGTCCAAAGGAGGTAGTTTGAAGAGGGAAGGAAACAAAGGGGAGATATACCTGAAGACAGCATCACCTAGTGGTGCTTGAATGAGCATTGAATCTGAGCTTCAATAGTTATCCTGCCCATGACCTTAGGCAAATTATTGTGAACTTGGTTTCCTCATTTTCAGCCTTATTATTATCTGATGATGATGGTGCTTGATGATAATAACTACCTTTTAAAATCATTTTCTCATAAGGTGGTTGTCAAGATTAAATGCTAAAGTAATCTAAAACAAAGCACTGAAAACTACGTTTGGTACACAGTAAATGCTTTGTTAGTGTTTGTTGAATACATTTGTGTCTACAAGTCTCTGTTTTCTGCGCGTGACTCCTGGAGAAGGAAGGTCTTAAATAAGTTGCTTCCTACCTAAGACTCCAGGCAACTGCTTCAGAGGCTGCTCTCACACCAACCTGAATCTGCAGGCTGCCACTTCAGAGGAATCTTGGCATTACAGCACGGTAGTCAGGGGCGGGGTGGGGTGGGGACAGAGTTTGGTTTATTCTCTTGAGGTGACTTTAGTCCCAGATATGGACGGCACCTTGGGGCGGGGGGACATACACTGAAAGAAGGGAACATAGAATGAACTGAGGTACGGACTGGGGAGCTGGCTCCAGCAGGGTCACCACCACGAAGGTAAAGTATCTCCTATCAAAGATCACAACCCAACTTCAGAGGGTCCACACAGCCAGCAAGAGCCAAGGAGGGTAGCAAGAAAGATGACTAGCTGGGTCCTGACTCTTCCAAGAGAGAGAACAGGTCATAAGTTACATTAGCACTAGGTTAATGTAGAGGGTAAAACAGAGTGCTCAGAACTAGGGACTCTTACATATACATGGGGCATCAGTACCGGAGGAAGAACAAGGGAAGTTAGTGATCATACCGCATATTGAATGCCGAAAGCTCCAGCCTTACTTTCCTATTAGGTTGTCAGAATCCTGAATGCAGAATCATCCAGGCAGAAACTGAAAAACATTTTCTTGGGCCAAGAAACCAGGCCAAGATAAAATTGAATATATTGACATTGGTCATTACCTGAAAAAAATAATAATAACCTATTCAGAATACTCCATAAGATCACATTGAAAACAGCCCCAACCACACACATACATCCATATCACATGACATATCCAGTCAGCTTCTTACATATTCTTAAACATGAAAAGGCAACAAAGTATTATCAAACACCTTAACAAAACATGTCACATGTAAATTATCCCAAACAAGTAAACAAAAACCATAATGCATCTTAGAAAGAAAAAACATTATCTTCCAAAGGAAGAACATTATTATTAGCACTATCAGTGAGATAAGAGATGATAGTTTATGCATGGTACAGGACTGTGTGGTATAAAGAAACAAAAACATCAAGAGAATAAGAAAAGGCCTTTTGAATTTAAAAACATTATAGTCTAATTAAAATTCTTCTACTAGATTAGGAAGTTAAAACCGAGGAGATCTCCGAGAAAGAAAAGCAAAAAATCAAAGAGGTAGAAGAAAAAAAGGGAACAAGTAGAGCACTGCAAAAAAGTTCTAGAAAGACAGGGGAAAACGAAGGGAATGAAACTTGTGCAGAACTGATGGAACAGTAGTTGCCAGATTGAATCCCTAGCACAGTGGATGAAAATAGACCTATATATTGTGTTTTCTTAACACTGGGAGTAAAAAGAGAATCTACTAGTTGTAGAGAGGGAGAAAGAAACCACAGAGATCATATATGCGGTATCAAGAATCAGAATGGCTTTAATTGTTTCATCAGAATCAAGAAGATAATGGAGCTTCAAATTATGAAGAAAATTCTATACCCAAAAAAAGGCAGTAGTCAAATAATACTTTTAAACCTTCATGGTCTTAAAAATTGTATCTCCCACATACCTTTTCTTAAAAAGCCATTGAGGAAATATTACACTTGAACTGAAACACAAACCAAGAAAGAGGAAGACATGAGCTACAAGACAAGAGTCAACAAAAAGGATATAGCAATGGATTTCCAGAGAGGATGGGGAAGGAAGTGCCCAAAAGGAGTAGATGCATAGCAATGACATAGGGCGATGGGTCCAGATTGGAATACTGTGCCTCAAGAAACAATGCTGAGGAGGGTTCTTATCACCAATATCCCCATTGCCACTCTGGCCACCATCTTTTTAGCCTCAGAACAGAATGCCCAAATGAACTTTACTCATAATCATATCTACACCTGTATCAATTTGACCTTTTGTCAAAATTCTTCTTTTTTTATGTTTCTCCTTCCTGGATCAGCTGATGACCCCCCATTTCTCCCTCAAAGCAAGGAGTCTTCTTTGATCTATATTTAAGAGCAGGAAGTAGACCACGGGAGCTTAGAAGCAGGGAATTCCATATCACCCCACAATTTCTAGTCATATTCTCGGCCTGTCAGATCACTCAATTTTACCAAGTCTTTTGTTTCTTAGGATTGTTTCGTGTCCTTACCCACTGACTTCCTCAAACTCTCAAAGAGGCTGAAGTCAAACTATGATCCAGAGGCTCTGTTTAGCTTAACTTCTTTTGGATCCTTCTTCTAACATTGGTGATATTGTTATTCCCTTTTGCAACCAGGTTTGTTTTTGCTACATGTTTTTCAAAATTAAACACTGCATTATTTAAAGATATGTACATAGGTAGAAACACTACAAAGGAAAGAAAAAGATGGGAATATTTTGGACAAGAGCACATGAATGCTCCTGAGATACTGCAATGATTGATTCTTAACCCAAGTACAAAAGATGTTGAGTGTATTACCACTTTTACTACTACTATTAATTTGTAAACTGCATGCATACAGTGCACTACATGCCAAAAAATGAACATCAATAACAACAATAAAAAAATAAGAGCAAAAAGGAAGAAAGGAAGAAAAGAAGGGAGGGAGGGAGGAAGGGAGGAGGAAAAGAGAGAGGAAGGAAGGAATAAAAGGATTAATGGCACTATAAACATCATCATTCATTCTTTCCATTTTTGTAATGTATACATATTCAGTACGGATTATTTACAAATAGATTTTTTTATCAATCTCTGTAGTTTCTTTCTTATATAAATTCCAATTTTCCATTGATTCGACATCCTTCCAGCCTCTTGGAAATTTTACCCTGCTATATTTTAGCTCCGTTATTGAAACTTACATCAACCTGACTGAATGCAGAGTAAAGGCATCTTTTAAGATTTTGGTGAAGAACATACTACACAATTTGCTTTACAGTTTTATGTTTTCAAGGATGTGGATATATGGAGAGGGTTTAATAACTAGGGTTTCCATGTACATGAATTTGATGTATCTACACATTTAATTTTAAAATATTTTCAACAGAGTATTTTATACTTGTTTCTGAGAGAGAAAGTGAGAACTCTGGCCAGAGCCAGATTTACCACTATATATATATGTATAGTGGATGCTTGTAATTGATCTCTATTAAAAGTAGTAAAAATTTAGAACTACATAGTGTTACTTAAGTTTTGTCCAGAACATTAAAATATATCTCCTAAATGTCCTTAAAAACGCAATGTATCAGTAACTTCATTAGATTAAACATTTCATTTTTTTAAGTGTCAATGTCTATGGAAATGAATCATTAACAGCTCAGTATAAATTTTTACAACCAGTTTATGTTCCTTCTAACATAAAGGCAGCAGAATTGTGGGCAGATCGTATCATCATCATTGTTTAATGTTAACTGACACCTTAATATGTTCCATAGATTGTGCTAAGCTTTTGATCTATACTCTAATTAATTCTCAAAATATACTTCAAAGATAGGAATTATTTTTTTTAATCTCTGGGGGAAAAATGAAGCCCAGAGACACTGTTACCTTAGTCGAATGTTACCTTAGTCGAATCATAAGACTAAGCCAATAGCATAACATGGGTGTCTAAATAGATCAGTTGGATATGATGTCTAAGCCCTTTCCAGGGGAAACAGAGAAGCAGGAAGAATTTCCAGCATGAGATGACCCAGGATAGTGAACCATAATGAGGAGGTCAGGTAGCATTAGAACCCTGTGCCTGGAAAAACTAGAGACAGAAAAAAAAAAAAAAAAGAAAAAAAGAAAAAAAACCCTTAAGAAGGGAGGATAGGAAAGGAATTTTAAAAATCACGTTTTTGTCTATAGTCATCCCTAACTATGAAAACTATAAGGTGTTTTAACATTTTTCCAAATACTTATCAATTCTGAATAACCAATTTAACCCAGAGTCTTCCTGGCATAACCCAGCTTTGATTATGTATATTTAAAAACTTGTCTAATTAAAAAAAATTTTTTTTTCAATGTTTATTTATTTTTGGGACAGAGAGAGACAGAGCATGAACGGGGGAGGGGCAGAGAGAGAAGGAGACACAGAATCGGAAACAGGCTCCAGGCTCCGAGCCATCAGCCCAGAGCCTGACGCGGGGCTCGAACTCACGGACCGCGAGATCGTGACCTGGCTGAAGTCGGACGCTTAACCAACTGCGCCACCCAGGCGCCCCAAAACTTGTCTAATTTTATACCCACAGACAGGCCTTCAACTTTTCTGTCTACCCATCCTCATAAAACTCCAATAAAATGAAAAATAACTTAATAATTTAAATAAAGTAAATGCATTATGAAAAAAACTACAGTCTCACCTGGTTTCCCCATATTGTATCTACCTATCTAGGGAGATATGTCTTATGAAATGCCCTATTTTGATCAAACTTGAGAAACTCTTCTTACCCTCACTGGCAACTGAATGATATAGTTTTGATTTCAAATTTGACTGTTTGCTTTATGCTACCATTTAACTTTCATCTGTGCTGCTCGCCACTGGTTCTGCTCTGTATTTCTAACTGCAGCCGGTTCAAATCTCTACAGGGATTTCAGCTGAGTCATTTGGGGCTTATACTTTTACACCTTCCTCGGTGAGTTCAGTGCTGCTAGATCTCTTGAAAGCCTTTCTAAGCCTTGTTTTTAGTTCACTAACATTTCTGTCAATTGACCAGTCCCTATGTCAGTGACAGATGTATGGAGCACATTAGCTGTAGGCCCATCTCTACATGAGAAAATACCTCTTTTTTTTTTTTTAACAGTGCAACACAATGTCTGAAAAATAAGTCTGATAACAAAAGTTGATATGTGCTTTCATGTTGAACTCTCCTTAAGTTCCTTAAAACAGTTCTCTAAAATATCACAAAATTTCCTCTATCCAGGGTGAAACAGACTACAGAAATGGGGTCATGTAGTCACTTTCCACAAAAGGAGAAACAGTGATATCTTTCAACTTAATCTCTTCTTCATAGATATCCAGGACTTGTGAGTCATAGTACCACACATTCATGATCCTGCCATGAATGCATTATGAGTCTACAACAAACAGTTGCAAAGTATAAAGCCCACTGACATCAACTGTCAAGAGAAAATTTATGTAACCACTCTCTGAGATACATTATCAATAAAATGGGGACATTAACAGACCTGAATTCAGACTGCTGCTGTGCAATGAATTGAGAAAACGTATGCAAAACAGTGACCAGGCTGGATTTAAGTTTTCTATAAATTTAGCAATTATTTAATTTTTACCATTAGATTCATGCACACAAATACTGAATTGGTTTAAATTACAAAAAAAAAAAAACACACCATGCATTTTTATGTTTTCAAAGAGTAATGGCAATAGAGGCTAACCTAGGAAAATATTTATAATTGGTTGGTTTTAGATAATACTGCAAAGAATGGAAAGATTTAATATTATAATGGAAGGGTTCTATCAATGAGTTCAGAAAAAAAATTATTTGTTTGTTTAGTAGACACGAATGATTCCTGACATTCCACGCACTGACTATAATTTTCTTATAAGCATTGTGGTAAAGGAGTGCAATGCATAGAATTGAACTGTCCGGGTTCAAATCCTGGTCTTGCCCTTCACTGTTTGGGACTTTAGAGAAGTTTCTTAGTTTTTGCTGGGGGTATGCTCATGGTTACTTGGGTGGGCAGAGCTAAAAATACGTATGTATTTAGATCCACATATATCTATCTCTACATCTTGACAGCATGAGTTTACACAAATACCATGAATTCCATTCCAATACACAGGGTTCATTCAAGTTTTCACCATTTCATATTTGTACTCCCCTTCTCCAGTGGCGAAAGCCTGCCTCCCATTATCTTCAATATATTTACGTATTTATTCCATGTTCCTCTACATAGATAATCTCCAGACTCTAGCAGGTGGCCAGCCATGGAGAAGCTTTCCTCTAGTGAACTGTGCACTTGCCAGGCTATCATGCCTTTGCCTTGAGCCAACACAGTGGTTCTTCTTTTTACATCATGAACTCCTTTGAGAAGTTGATGCAAACTACCTCTCCTTTCCCCAGAAAATGCATAATATCATTTTCTGTATAAAACAATGTACACAACTCCATACAAATGCATATACAACTTGCATTATAAATACAATTATGAAGTGTTTGTCCTTCTGAGACTAATTTCACGTGGCATAATACAGAGCATGTTGGTTTATTGATGCTTCATGATCAAAACTATCCTTAGTAAACCTGGAGTCAAACTGTCTAGGTTAGAATTGTGGTTTTAGCAGATAAAGGCATAACTTTGTGCAAATTACTTAGCCATTCTATGCCTTGGTTTCCTCATCTGTAAAATGGAGAAAATAATAGCATCTACTTAATTTTTGTTTGTGAAAATTAATTTTTGCAAAGTGTTTCAAATAATGGCACAGATTTAAAAAAAACACTGGATAAATTTCAGCGAATTTTAAGAAAAGAAAATGAGAGACAATATTTCCTCACTATCAAAAAATTGATATGCTCTAAGTCTATAATCATTTAAATATCAAAACTGTCTATACAAACAATAGTAGAAACATTCTAAGGATATTCTGATCTTACTTTGAACCAAATTACCATCTTATTCTAACACCGGCAGGGGGACCAAAATGGCCACTTTGCCCCCATGTCTGCACAGGCTTTTGTTACATAGCTGTTGGTACTAAGAAAAGTCAGCACAGTTCTCAGAACCACATTGTCGCAAGTGTATGATCACAGATTAAGATCTAAACCTCAAACCTAAAGTCAGTTCGGTCAAATCTATGAAATTGGAACAGGGCAGTAAAATTGTCTAAATTTGCTGTGTGGTAAACAGGTATCCATTTTGACTGAATCCTCTTATCTTTTCAATTGGTTGTCTTGGCATTCGCGGTGGCTTTAACTACAAACACTTAAGAAGGGAATACAATACTTATCTCCCTCACCACTCAGACTGACTATTGTAGTTTGACAATCTAAGATGAAAGATCTATTCTGAGTGCAAATAGTTATTACTAAGCGATGTGAGCATTTTCAAAGATGAACACAATGTACAATTTGGGGGCCATAAACAAGTTTCAATTACTACTATTCTCATGTGAGTGTTTATATTTCAAAAGTGTTTGGATCAAAGAATATAATTTTTTAAAAATATCAAGGCCATTTGTGTTCCTTTGGGTTACTTCTGAAGTTTAGATGCAGTGTTTATCAAAATTGTTTGTCTTGTAGAGGTAAGAATGGCATTTCTAGCCTACTAGCTACATATTTAGGAATGGTCTGTCAGATAATCAGGCCTATAAATAAGAACTGGAAGCAGCTGGAAGAGAATTGAATTCCTCTGGATAATTGGCATATATGTCACCCAGGGAAAGGCAGGTACTCTGTCTAAAATAATGTTGACTGATAAGACAGGACATGTCTTCCCACATATACTACACATTTTCACAGGAGAAAAAAAAAAGCCCAGTGTCCAGAGCCATTTTAAATTTCATGACTATGTACTTTAAAATCAAATGGACCAGTATCTTGAAACCTTAGCAAAAGCAGGCAAAATGTCAAACATTCTTATAATCAATCCCAGGTTCGTGTTTTGGAAACTGCCCTGTCCAGTAAGTACAACAGATTATAAAATAAACAGTTCAAGTAGAAAAAGCTCAATTAAACATATTTATAAAATGTCTGCCTTTGAGCTAATTATATAGCACTATTCATGGTTAGCAGTGTGAAAACTAGCCACTGGTTTCCAAAGGATGTCTCTTCACATAAAGGAAAACAATGAGTATATTAAGAAAGGACTTTGGAAAGTGGTAAAGATGTGTCAGTTAATCAGAATTATCTATAAAATGACCTTGACATTCACCTTTATAAAATTAACCATAAAGTTAAACCTCATCATGTTATCAATTTTTGGTGCTAGTATATTGGTGAAAAGGCACAATCACTCCCTCTCATACCTACAGAAAAAAGACAAACATGTTACATCGTAAGATAATACTGAGTTGAGGGAAATTATCCCATTTGAGAAAATACGTTGCTATATTTAAACATTGTCTATTTCTCTTTGTCATTGGGATTACAAATAATCATAACTAAATTTAGTGTTAATTTCTATTAGTCTGCGATGCTAATTTATAAGCCACAGTGATCATGGAATTTAAAAGAGAAAGCAGAATAAAACTACAACATGATGCTAAAAGAAAAATACTAAGAACATAAATTTTGGACATAACTCTAAAATTATGATTTATGACCAAAAAAAACTTCTTTTTGCAAAAATTTTTATCAGTTATGAAGACATGGGATACGGAGCATAAAATACCACCTGAATTCCTTTTATTTATTTATTCAGTAAATAATTATTGCATACCTAAATTATTCATTATAATTAATCCCTATCCAGAGGAAACAGTGAGATACATATACAAATAAGGAAATAGAGCAGCTAATGTGTGCCAAGCATTAAAATGGCCACTGTATGTTATCTGAAATCACTTAAAAATGCTGCCTGATAACGGTTAGGACTCCACTTTGCCTGTGAGAGAACTGAGGGTCAGAGAGGCTCCCTAACTTACTCAACACCCAGAATTCACACCAAAGTCAGTGTTGTTGCTAAGCTTTTTCAAGTACAATGATACTTCAGGAAGAAATATATCTAAATTATATAAATATATCTAAATTCAGTTTAACAAACCTGTTTCCAGAACTGAGAGTTAAAAGAAATATTCTGTGTTTCTCTATCCCTGTCTTTGTCTTAATCATCTTTTCAAAATACAGCTGCTCAGGATAGATCATTGGCCAAGATTTCACTCTTAGCAACTGGTTGCATGAGCTATTTTCTTTAAATTAACCATACACATTAAAACAACTTATTTTAGAGTTTTCATGAGTTTAGAGAACTAGCTATAAGAGTTGTACTTGCATTTTTATATAAACTATTGTCACTCTGAAATAACATGGTTCCTACACATTCAAAATTTAAAACCAGCCCAATAGTTGTGGTTGACAGGCTCTATATGGACATTTCAATAAAGATTTTAGTTTATAAAGTTAGAATTGTAGTCTGAGGGAGGGTTGCAGATGGCACCATGCAGGGTATCTAAAACTTTGATAGTAATAGTCTTTCTGCCCTTAAAAACCAGAGGACAGAGTTCATGACAACCAAAGTCACTGGAAAGTGGGGGGAATCCCAGAAAAGAGAAGGCAAGAGGGGGAAGCCCAATATTTTGTGTATAAAATCTGCCAAAATATTTGGCTGATTGTGAGACTATGCATGATCTAAAGTTAAAGCATCCAGTTAAAGGTAAAAAAAAGACTGAACTTTGATATGAGCTGCCACACAAAAGGCAATGTTTGCAGTTTAAATCCAAACACATTAGGTTACACTAAAACTAAAATCAAGACTCTTCAGAGTATTACAACAGCATTCTCAGCCTCTATCATATCACAGTAACTCTGTTCATTATGTAGTCCAGGAAAATGTTACTCATTCTCAAAAGAAAACACAATAGGGGCGGCCGAGTGGCTCAGCCATTTAAGCAGCTGACTTAGGTTCAGGTCATGATATCAGGGTTCATGGGATTGAGCCCTGCATCAGGCTCTGTGCTGACAGCTCAGAGCCTGAAGCCTGCTTCGGATTCTGTGTCTCCCTCTCTCTCTGCCCTTCTCCCGCTCATGCTCTATGTCTCTCTCTCAAAAATAAGTAAACATTTTTTTTAAAGAAAACACAGTGAATGGATATCAACAGTGAGATTATCCAGTTGTTGGAATTAGCAGACAAGAATTTAACTTTTAATTACTAAACTCATCAATATAAATGAAATTATGGCCCTAATGAATAAACAGATGAGAAATCTCATCAGACAAATAGTAAGTATGCAAAAGAATCAAATATAAATTCTCAAATTGCAAATACAAAACTCTGAAATAAAAAATCCACTGGTTATGTTTAACAACAGAAAGGAGATGAAAGGGAAAAAGAATCAGTAAATTTCAAAATAGATCAATAAATATAGACTAGTATAGACATGTGCCATTTTCTTCCTTTCCCTCTTTTTTCTTTCTTTCTTTCTTTCTTTCTTTCTTTCTTTCTTTCTTTCTTTCTTTCTTTCTTTCTTTCTTTCTTTCTTTCTTTCTTTCTTTCTTTCTTTCTTTCTTTCTTTCTTTCTTTCTTTCTTTCTTTCTTTCTTTTCTTTCTTTCTTTCTTTCTTTCTTTCTTTCTTTCTTTCTTTCTTTCTTTCTTTTTGGCTTTTTAAGATTTTATTTTAATTCCAGTTAGTTAACATGCTGTGTTATATTAGTTTCAGGTGTATAATATAGTGATTTAACAATTTCACACATCACCTGGTGCTTATCACAAGTGCCCTCCTTAATCCCCATCACCTATTTAACCCATTCTCCCACCCCCTCCCCTCTGGTAACCATCAGTTTGTTCTCTATAATTGAAAGAGTCTATTTCTTGATTTGCCTCACTCTCTCTTTTTTCCTTTGCTCATTTGTTTTGTTTCTTAAATTCCACATATGAGTGAAAGTAAATGTTATTTGTCTTTCTCTGACTGACATATTTTACTTAAAATTATAATCTCCACCTCTGCCCATGTCATTGTAAATAGCAAGACTTCATTCTTTTTTATGGCTGAATAATATTCTGTCATACTTATACCACTTCTTTATTCATTTGTCAATCAATGTGCTTAGGCTTTTTCCATATCTTGGCCATTGTAAGTAATACTGCTACAAACATAGGGGTGCATGTATCCCTCTGAATTAGTGTTTTCGTATTCTTTGGGTAAATACTCAGTAGTGCAATCGCTGGGGTGTAGAGTAGTTCTATTTTTAACTTTTTTTTAGGAACCTCCATACTATTTTCCACAGTGGCTGCACTAGTTTGCATTCCCACCAACAGTGCACTAGTGTTCTGTATTATTTTTTTCCTATCAATACATGCAGCATAAAAATGTCACTAGCTTTGGATACTATCTGAGAAAATGATTTCATTATTCTCTCCTAGGTGTGGTCTCTAATGTTAAGGCAAATGTATAAAACTGTCTTAAACAAACAAAAACAACAGCAATAACAAATTTGTTTTTCCTCTATATTATGGTAAGAGTGCTTAGTTCTACATGCTGACATTTTAACAATGTTACAATCTATCAAATGCATTCTACAATATATCTTTTGTTCCAAATCATGGGATGATGTTAATGGTAAATGTTATTTGGGGGGATAGTTCAGAGTGTATGTGGTATGTTCATCTTTAGTCTAAGTTCCTATTTCTCTATTATTCTTGCATCCCATGTGACTCAAGCTTTGTTTCTCATCGAAGTCCACAAAGACTTGGGGGCGTTGGTGGCTCAGTTGGTTAAGTGACTGACTCTTGATTTCAGCTCAGGTCATGATCTCACGGTTTGTGAGTTCAAGCCCACATTGGGCTCTGCGCTGGCAAAGTGGAGCCTGCTTCAGATTCTCTCACTCTCCCCTTCTCTCTCTGCCCCTCCCCCACTCTCTCTCTCAAAATAAATAAACTAACTTTTAAAAACAAAACAAAGCAAAAGTCCACAAAGATTCATTTGTATATCAAAATGACAACTTTTTGAATTTATAAAGAAAGATATACTAGACTCAGGAAAATGGTCATTTTTTCCTGTGCTGTTTATTTCCTAGTATGAAGAAAATAATTGAAAATCAGAATACTTTATGAGTATTAGAAGAAGAGCAAAAGTGTGGTGTTAAGGGAGATTTTCATGAAGCAAGCACAGCCTAATAATTGTTCCTTCCTTCAAAAACTGTAACTTCTTAAAAAAAAAAAAAAAACTGTAACTTCTTGGCATAAAATAGTCACTTATTAGCCTTAGTTTCTTTAGCATGATAATCTTTCCAATTTATTTAATATTTACATTGCACTATTGATCTAAAAGTTATCTAAAGGCTTCCATATTTCTTTCTACTCTCAAGAAATTTGAACATGGGAATTCAAAAGAATATAAATTGGATACAAAAGAACCAGGATCAATAATCTAGTATTGGTACATACTCTCCCTCATAAAGTATGGGAATTTTGGGGGTTTTTTTGTTTTAATTTGTATTTATTTTTTAAAATTTACATCCAAGTTAGTTAGCATATAGTGCAACACTGATTTCAGGGGTAGATTCCTTAATGCTCCTTACCCATTTAGCCCATCCCCCTACCCACAACCCCTCCAGTAACCCTCTGTTTATTCTCCATATTTATGAGTCTCTTATGTTTCTGTCTCCCTCCCTGTTTTTATATTATTTTTGTTTCCCTTCCCTTATGTTCATGTTTTGTATCTTAAAGTCCTCATTTGAGTGAAGTCATATATTTATCTTTCTCTAATTTTGCTTAGCATAATATCCTCTAGTTTCATCCATATAGTTGCAAATGGCAAGATTTCATTCTTTTTGACAGCCGAGTAATACTCCATTGTATATATATATACCACATCTTCTTTATCCATTCATCCATCAATTGACATTTGGGTTCTTTCCATACTTTGGCTATTGTCGATACTGCTGCTATAAACACTGGGGTGCATTTGCTCCTTCAAAACAGCATACCTGTATCCCTTGGAGAAATACCTAGTAGTACAACTGCTGGGTCATAGGGTAGTTCTATTTTTAATTTTTTGAGGAACCTTCCTACTGTTTTCCAGAGTGGCTGCGCCAGCTTGCATTCCCACCAGCAGTGCAAAAGAGATCCTCTCTCTCTGCATCCTCACCAACATCTGTTGTTGTCTGAGTCGTTAATGTTCACCATTCCGACAGGTGTAAAGTGGTATCTCATTGTGGTTTTGATTTGTATTTCCCTGATGATAGGGGATGTTGAGCATTTTTTATGTGTCAGTTGGCCATCTGGATGTCTTCTTTGGAGAAGTGTCTATTCATGTTTTTTGCCCATTTCTTCATCAGATTATTTGTTTTTTGGGTGTTGAGTTTGGTAAGTTCTTTATACATTTTGGATACTAACCCTTTATCTGATAGGCCATTTGCAAATATCTTCTCCCATTCCACTGGCTGCCTTTTAGTTTTGTTGATTGTTTCCTTCACTGTGCAGAAGCTTTTTATTTTGATGAGGTCCCAATAGTTCATTTTTGCTTTTGTTTCTCTTGCCTCTGGAGACGTGTTGAGTAAGAAATTGCTGTGGCCAAGATCAAACAGGTTTTCACCTGCTTTCTCCTTGAGGATTTTGATGACTTCCTATCTTACATTTAGGTCTTTCATCAATTTTGAGTTTATTTTTGTGTACAGTGTAAGGAAGTGGTCCAGGTTCATTTTTCTTCATGTCACTGTCCAGTTTTCCCAGCACCACTTACTGAAGAGACTGTCTTTATTCCATTGGATATTCTTTCCTGCTTTGTCAAAGATTAGTTGGCCATACATCTGTGGGTCCATTTCTGTGTTCTCTTTTCTGTTCCATTGATCTGAGTGTCTGTTCTTGTGCCAGTACCATAAAGTGTGGGAATGTTAATGGGGATGTTCCTTCTCCCCTGTTCCTACACTGCTGGATTCAGCAATGGTCAGTGATTTTCAAACTGCATTTGATTTCTAAAAATAAAAATTAAAAAAACAACTTATTTTTTCAATCTCTCTTCAATGTAAAAGACTGAGGTCAATTTTGTGGCAATGTAGCTCCATGTAGTATGCATATACATTTCTATCTGAAGTGTTTTCCCCATGGGGCGCTTGGGTGGCTCAGTTGGTTAAGCATCCGACTTCAGCTCAGGTCATGATCTCACGGTTTGTGGGTTCAAGGCCCGCTTCAGGCTCTGTGCTGACAACTCAGAGCCTGGAGCCTGTTTCAGATTCTGTGTCTCCCTCTCTCTCTGCCCCTCCCCCACTCACGCTCTGTCTCCCTGTGTTTCAAAAATAAATAAACATTAAAAATTTTTTTTAAAAAAAGTGTTTTCCCCTTATTTCATCTTTGCTCTGAATCACATTCTAATGATAAGAAGAAGAAAAACATTGGATCCTGTTAACCTTCTAATGCTCAACCTGATGCTCACCTTAGAGATCCATGCTTATAATGACCACTGCACCAGTCCTTCAGGATTTAAAAATACTTTCATTAAGCCTGGGTGGGTCAGTCGGTTGAGCGCTAACTTCGGCTTGGGTCACGATCTCGCTGTCCGTGAGTTCGAGCCCCGCATTGGGCCCCTATGCTGACAGCTCAGAGCTCGGAGCCTGTTTCAGATTCTGTGTCTCCCTCTCTCTGACCCTCCCCCGTTCATGCTCTGTCTCTCTCTGTCTCAAAAATAAATAAACGTTAAAAAAAAATAATAAAAAATAAAAAAAATAAAAATACTTTCATTTCAAAAGCTTGAACAGAACATATTCTTGTGATTAGAACTGAGAAAGCAGCAAAACCTAAAAGCACTTTTATCTTGTTTAATGTTTCTAGAGCTTTATTTTACATGACAGGCAAATTATCTACTTCCTTTTATTTTTGAACAAATGAAAACAAAGAGCAGAGATTACCCATTTGAGCAATAGTAGTTTTACATCACATTTTAACTCACAGTAACCCTAATGAATTCTTGTTATTGAAGTGATAGATGATCAATTTTTGAGTCAGAGAAGCAGTTCAAAACTAGCTCTTCTCCTCTCAATTGCTTCCCTAAATCTCCATTATGATCATTTAGACTTTCTCCACCCCCCCCCTCCTAGGAAGAAATGAGGGTTTTTTTGCACAAAATAATAATGACATGCTTTATTCTAATAAAAGAAGTTTGCATTTTGGAAGCATGGGTATGATAATGATGGAGACTAAATTAAATATGCACTACCCATGTAAATAGCCAGCATTTCTTCTACAGTCTTCCTAATGCCATAAGCTGAGCATTCACAAAGACTAGATTTCTCACGGTGCTGACAAAGTGAAGCTGAGCATAGAAACTAGGAAAGCTCTAACAGCAGTGGTGCTTTATACTCCATGAGTACTTTAAGATTAAATATGTAGTTTTATCTCAGTGTGAGGCCAATGTTAATAACTAGTCCTATTCAAGGGAAGCGTCAAGAACTCTATAATTGAAAGTTGCCCAATTGTGCATGGACTAACCTAACTTTTGAGTAGCACAATTCATCTTAGTCAGTATTTCACTTAAATAACAAAGTTTCAGTAAAGCAGCAAGTGCTTTTACTTTATGTATTATCAACTTTGATGCCCTGAATGTGTTTCTGCTTTTGCAAATGATGGTACATGTAAATAGCACTCTGGCAGATTCTGATTACAAAGTCAGGCAGGCAGAAAAATTCATTTATGGCTAAAAGAACAGCAAATGTTATAATACTCGATCTTGAGCAAAACAATGATCATTTTACCTACAGCTAACTTATCCATTGTCAGGGCATACATTTCTACAAGTTAATTTTTTCATGCTTCTTTTGATTGATTTTTTTTTACCAGAGCACTATTTTATCAGCTATCTTCATTTATGTTCTATTTTTTGATTACTGAGATTTTTGTCTGTTAAACTAATTATGTTGGAACACCAAGTTCACTTAAAAAATGATAACTGCAACTTCCATAATTGCATATGTATATGAATGATGTGAAAACCCCCAGCCATGATCCATGGGTGTGTGCATTATAAAAATTTCTTTTGACTTCTGACAAATATCCTAGGGGAACAAAATAATAAGATAGGGTCTCCTTCATTGTTTCTCACAGTGGGATTCAGCTTTATGTCTACTTCTTTTTGATCTACTTGACAAAACATAAATCTGGACTCTAGACTCATTTAGACACAACTTGCAAATCTCCATCAAGGGGAAGTTAATAAATGTCTGCATTCATGGCATCATTTAATGTCTCTCCTTCAGTTATTTGAGATTATCTTGAAGCTAGTATTTATCTGACACACTTAGATTTATTATATATGCATGTCCAGATTGTGTAATTATCTTTTTTAAGTTCACTGAGACAGGTCGACTTAAGCATACAGGCTATTGTCCAACATTGTCACATTCATGTTCTCGAGCAAAAATTTCTTATTAGCTATTGAAATGTAGTGTGCAGGTTGGAATCTTGCCGTGATTGTTCTCCTTCCCATCTGTCATCATTATTTTGCCCATTCACATTGTGATATGCCAACATGATCTGGAAACAGAAGCCAATAAAGGTCTGAATGAGGGATCTAACCTTTTGGACACACAACATAACTTATTTTTCCCCTGTAAAATATTTCTAACAAAGACGAAATCAATGAGATCTTTTTAAGAGATTTTCCTAATGGCTGTCTTTCAAAATATTGTAAGCAATAAAAAACTTGCTTGGATTTGTACTTTGGTGAGATTCATATCCAATAACCAGATTTACAACTTCTGTTTTCATCTTAGATTATAGTATGCAAAAATTTTTGCAACCTGTTATTTATTAGAAATTGTAACCAGGGACAGCTTGGGTTATCATTTAGGGACATTTAGTTTAACAAGAGTATGAGTAGAGTCTGAAAGAAATATCATAGCACAGGGAGTTCATATGAAGAAGGTGAAAGATCCACATGAAAGTGAGAAGATAGTGGAGAGAGTAAAAAACTTAAAGTCCAGAGATGGAACCAAATTATGGACCAAAGGGTGAATTCAGGTGCCTCATTTCAGAGCAGGATAGCAAACTTGGAGAAACCTAGATGAATTTTTCCCAAAATGTATTTCCATTTTGGTGCCTCAAATGCACACTATTAAATACTCTGACATTTGCACTCCCAGGAGGTAGGTAGTTATCAATTGAATCTATTCAAACCTTATAAAATTCTAGAAACAATGCTGCTTCAGGCACTGATAATCACACCAACTTAGTAACTAGATAATCTGGAGAAAAATTCTCCTTTTAGCATTTGTCCCAGGAGCCTGATACAATCTACATAATAAACCAATTGCTGAGTGCATGTACAGTGGAAAAGATGGAACATCCACAACTTCTTCCCAGTTTTAGTACTTTCAAGGCCAATTCATATAGCATTAAACTGTGATAAAAACTGTCCAGGGGGTGGATACAAATTAACAAGGATTCAGGACTTTTCTTTGTGAAGCGATCATTTTGACTCTTGAAGGTCATGAGTCAAAATGATCGCTGCACAAAGAAAAATGATATCCTTGTTGATTCTCTATTATTTCCCATCCCTAGGTATACACTGAAGCACTAAAATCCCCCCTTGAATTTACACAAAACTTGTATCAGGACTGCTTATTCTCAGCAAGAAAGATAATCTAGAGACAGAAGTAAGGGCTTTTTCTCTGGTGACCGCTTAACTTCAAATTTAACGACAGGCTTTCATTTCTTTTGCATATTGTGCTAAAGTACGTGTAATGGTCTGAATATCTGTGTCCTCCAAAAACTTGTATGTTGAAAGCCAGTTAGGATTTCAATGAGATGACATGAGGAAGTGAGGCTTTGGGGAGGTGATTAGGTCATGAGGGTAGAGCCTCTGACTGGGTTTAGTTAGCACTCTTGTGTAAGAAGACCCAGAGAGCTCCCTAATCCCTTCCATCATGTGAGGGCGTACTATAAAGATGGCCATCTACAAAACAAGAAGCATACCTTCACGAGACACCAAATGTGTTGGTGCCTTTATCCTGGATGTCCAATCCTTCAAACTGTGAGAAATAAATTTCTGTCGTTCATAAGCTGCTCAGTCTATGGTCTTATGTTATAGCGGCCCAAATAGACTAAGACAGTAGGTACTTTCAATTAAGGATCTCAAAGTGTCTGTAGATAGAATTAATTCCCAATATGTTTTGTTTCTGTCATAGTTTTATGCATTTTACTCTATATATGTAAAAAATATCATTTAGAGAAGAACCTCATATCCTTTATGAGATTGCCAAAGGGATCTAAGAACACATAGGAAGTTAAGAAGACAAGTTCTAAAGGCTAGAGAAAACACCAGCTCTACTGGTGAATGCCAGAAACTTCTCCCTCAAGATGTCTACTTGATACTAAAACAATAAGGCAAATGAAGTGAAACAAGCAGTGAAATAGTACTTGATTATATTTTTTCAGTCTACTGTATTGTCATCTGCAGATACAGATCATTAATAACTAACACATACTGAGTATTTCCTTTTCGGATCTGGGGCCTAAAACTGAATTCAGTTTGTCACACACTACAAACAAAGTAAACGAACAAAGTGCCATCTAGCTCCAGCGTGACAATAAGATGATGCCATAAATAACTCACTGAGTATCTAAACTATCTGCTGAAAATACCTTAAAATAGATGAATTGATAATTTTCAGATACTTGTAGAAAACATGTTAAGAAGGGGAAATTAACTATGCGTATTTACCCAACAAATGAACTTATGTGTTAGAGACAAATTACAAATTTCTTTCCATGAGTTATGTGAATGGGGTTCACAATTCGGTGTTTTGTGTCTCATAGTTTATAGGTCTTTCATGTTTTATTTTATTGGTACTTTAAATTCCATCCTAAGAAATATTAGGCCACTATTTTAAGAAAGATAGAATCTGTTTATGGTTTGATTTCTCTCAGGCTGCAAAACATGCTTTCACACCTTTAAAAATACATCATTCTACTTCATTTTCTGAAGAGTTGAAATTTATGATTATCTTCCATTGCAGGCAATGACTTCAATTTACAAGAAGTGTAATGGAGATTCTTTTTTCATTTTTCAGAACAGAAAAGATCTAGTCTTATTGTGTAAGTTTTGACTCCCTAGGAAACTTCACCAAGGTCAACAATCTTACATAAAAGTGCTAAGTATAGTCTTTTAAGACTTAAATCTAAATAGGTCACATTATCATCATTAGAAGTAAACTATTTTATTACAAAAAGATCTATAGTGCATTAGTCAATTAATTATCTTTCTAATGGTTAGTATCTCTTCAGTGTGCCATTTGTCATGACATTTATCCAACATGGTACTTTATGTGGATAATAATAAGGGGAAAATAAAAATACACATGTAAACTCTCCTTAGAGGTAATTATGTTGTCAAATTTGCAGGTAATGGGAAAGCTTTTCTAAGCTCTGAACACATTCTAACATGGACTTAGAGGTGGTTTTGGTTTTGTTTGCCAATTTTCTCAACAAACATTATTTTTACAAGTGAAGTTTCACACAAATGACAAATCACAACGATAACCCAGGATATGTTTGGAAACAAAATAAAAAAGCCAGTGTGAAATGATTGATTGCTCAACTTGGAAGAATATTTTATTCTGTCTTAAAAAATATGTCTAATATTATAGGGCATAACCTGTAACTGAAGTTAGTAGTCAGCAGAGTTTCCGATTATGTGAAGTGACTCACCTGTGAACATTTGTGGATGTTTTTTTCTCCAGAAATTAACCTTAAAATATATAGCCACTTTTGTAAGTTCTTGGAGTCTATATCAATATGACCCCTCTACTTCAAGACTTCAAGAACTTGAAAATAAAGAAAATCACGTTGCCCACTGAACATTACAATATGGAAATAAAAGGTAATGAATCAGACTGTAGGAACTGTTGTTATGGGCCATGGTTGTAGTTAGGGTTAATACGACTAATACACTGTCCAGTTAGGGTTAATACGACTAATACACTGTCCAGCTGTGTAGGCCAAGGACCTCGCAGTCATCACTTCCTCTTCCTACTATTCATATTTTACTTCTAATCCTTCAACACATTCTGAAAGCCCAACCATCAAAATCTGTCATCTCTATGGTCTCCACTCCTTTCCAAAACGTGAATTTCTTTTGGAGGTACTGTTGCAATAGTCTCAACTGGTCTTCCTGACTCTGCCTGGTGTCTCTCCAGCCTGTTGTCAACACAGCGACCAGAACGATGTGTTAAAATGTATATTAGATCAAGTGTTCTTCTTGAACTCCCTCAAAGGCTCCCAAGTTATTCAGAGAAGTCAACATCTTTAGAATGACTTAAATGGCCCAGTAGGATTTCACACCCTCCATACCCTACTTATGCCCTCATAACCAATTCCCATTTCATCTTCTGTTACTCCTCTCTTTGCTCACTCTACTCTGGCCACAGGGTATTCATGAGTATTCACACACGTATTCATGGAACTCCAAAGGCCAAGCCCTGTTTCAGGAATATAGCACTTGCTGTTCCCTTTGCCTGGAGCGTTCTATGCCATTGAGAGTCTTGCCAGCCTTCCTCATTCTCTGCAGATCCTGATTCCATGCCCTCTTCTCAGTATAGGCCTCCCTAATGACCCTATTCAAAATGACGTCACTGATCACCCCTGACTTCTTCTAACACCCCATCATCTTCTTGGTTTATTTGCCTCCATAGCACTTACCATCTAACTTACTACATATTTTATTTATTTTGTTTATTATCTCTTTCTCCACATTAGCAAGATCCAACAGAATAGAAACAGTTGTCTTTTTTATTCACTATGGTATCCCAGCACCATGTCAGTGCTTTGCATGAGGTAGAAACTCTAGAATTATTTGCTGAATAAAGGAATGAGTGAATCATAGAAGAAAGATTTATAAAGGAACAGATATGCAAATTCCCTGAAGATACGATACAGCTTCCATATCAAGACAAGCCTAAATTTAATAAATTCACATATGTGAAGAGAGAATATATCAGAGAGAAGGAGAAGAGGGAACAGCAACATGAAGGCATAAAGCATCAATGACACAAAATTTACCAGTGCTCTCTGCTTTATGAAAGCCTTTGCAAAGGATTTCCAGCTTCACTGGTGATTTGGTGAGCTAGATGTCTCAGGTTATCTTAGCCTAATGACATTAATATTAAATTTTTCTGAGGGACATCTGAATGGCTCAGTCAGTTAAGCACCCGACTTTTGATTTCTGCTGAGGTCATGATCTCGTGGTTCATGGGTTCGAGCCCCACATGGGGCTCTGTGCTGACAGTGTGGAGCCTGCTTGGGATTCTCTCTCTCCCTCTCTCAGCCCCTCTATCACTCTCTCTCCCTCTCTCTCCCCACTCTCGAAATTCTATATATAGAAATTTAAAAAATAATAATAATAAATTCTTCTGCTGAACTTCTTTGGGCTCTCACTCTGACCAATCAACCTCTGACTCCTTCTTAGGTCTGCTTACAAGTTAAAAATGATTGCATGGAGTAGGACTTATGATTCAGATTTAACTTACTATGTAATAAATATAGTGAGGGAATGCACTTATGTGGAATCTGATGAATAGGTTTAGAGATTAATAAATCTGATTCTTCTTCTATTTACTTCTTCATTCAGTAAACATCCTGATGTAAGATGGCCAATTATCCCAGTTTGTCCAGGACTGAGGGTGCCCTTTAGATGTGGGACCTTCTCTGTTAAAACTAAGAAAGTCCTGGGTAGACCAAGACGGGTTGGTCATCCCAGCTACTACATGTCAGACACTGTAATAAATGCTAGGAATAAAAAAAAAAGTTGTTATTGCATAAGATCTTTGAATATCTGAGAAATCTCTTTACCTACTACATTTGCCAATAAGGAATTGATTTTTATTGTCTCAAGTGTATCAGTTAAGCTCAACAAGTGTTTACACACAATATCTACTCTCTATAAGCATTTTGGAACTAGTAATCTATTTCTAAATGAAAATAATTTAGAGACTAATTAGGGAAACAGCACAATAAAAAGTATGGTAAATTTAATTTGGTATAGTGGGGATTTATTAAGCATATATTATTTGCCAGACATGATTTAGGTGCTGGGAACATATATATTTTTAAAATATGATCAGAGCTTAGCAGTCTCTAACTGGCTTCTTAGCTCTAGTTTAAATTCTGTCTGGGTCTTTTTGCAGGACATCTGCCCATTGGAACAGACTATCAAGGGGGGAAAAATTTCCCTTTAAATATGTAACTTACCCTTCACGCATTTTGGGAGCTACAAGAATCACCCATTATCTGTTTTTCCTAGTATCCAACCAGAGTGTCTAATTTCTCTAATTCTAGATGCCATCACAGAACTCTAATTGACTGCATCCATTTGTTTCAGAAAGACAGAGTTACTTTTATCATAAGCATTCAAGAGTTAAATCACCTACAGAGACAATCTCGTACAACGGAAACCAATTCACACTGGAGCCCCAGCCAAACAGAAACTCTGGTTCTCTGCCTGTGTGTAGGTTTCTTTAGTCTGTGCTGCAGGTGATTTAAGGAGTTCTATTACTACTATGGGTCCTGTCTGGCCTTTGACGAAAATCATTTTTGTTCAGCAGCATTAGTTACCCAGTATCTTCTGGAGAGGCATGAGAGCCAGGGTCTAAACTCAAAAGAAAGACCATCACATGTCTTTATTTATCCCAGCATTTAAACACTTGAAAATATCCCTCTTAGCAACAAATCTACAACAGCAGTCTTCAGGTAGGAACTGCAGCCTTTCTTTAGATCCAAAGAGAAAAGTGCTTACGCAGTCCTCTGTTAGAAATTCTCCATCCCTCGCATTATTAGAGACAACCTGGTGGTAAGTCTTCAAAGCTAATACACTAGTAGCTACATCTCAAGTTTTCTTTCAGTCATTTCTTCAGTTGTGACCATCACTGTTCCCATGCCGCCTTGGAGAGGGTTTCAGTCAGCAAATTCAAGGGCTAGTTGCCATGGGAATGCTAGTATGCCACACTGCTTAATTTGAATCTCCAGTTGAAAATGGGGCAGAGAGATAGCAAGAACGAACGCAGCTTGAGAATTAAGGGATTTAAATAACACGTATGCTCAAATGAAGCCCCTCAAACAAAACTGTCCAGAATGAAACTTTCATCATCGCTGCACTGACCGGGGTTTTAAACGGGACATCTCAAAAGTCTTCAAGCTCCACATGTCGGAAACGAAACTCATTATTCCCATCCCTCAATAAGCTCTTCCTGCTTCATTCCAATTAATGGAGCTACAAGTCATTTATACCACGGGCCTAGGAGCTATTTCCAATTCTTGTATCCTCACCACTGCCACACAATTACTCACCAGCGAGCTCCAGCAGTGAATCCAGACTGGGGAGGCTGAGACTGAGTTTAAATTTACTGTCATTTCACTTTACCTATTAAACAAGCAACAAACAGTGCAAAGGTTACGTACACAAGTAAACTTAAACCCAAGTAAGTGGACTCAGCTGCCCAGTAGCCTCCTTAATTTCTCCCAGCGCTGTGCCAGGAGAGTGACAGTCAGTGAGGCCCCACGGAATTACAAAAATCCACCAGCTGAAGGAGCCCAGATCTGAGGGTTGTGTGTATCTGGTAGCATCTGGCTAGGGGAGGGTCTGTGACAGTCCTCAGGCTTCACCATACTCCAGAAAAAACGAATACTTCCATGGAATTTTTCCCACTCACCAGCAGCTCTACTGAGGCTTCAACTCTGCAGATGGGTCCATGCCCACCACCACACCAATGCTGTTGACTCCACTTTCTCTTTTAATTTTTTGCATGTTTATTTGCTTACTTGTTTGAGAGAGAAAGAGAGCAAGCCAGGGAGGAGAAGAGAGAGGGGGAGAGAGAAATCTCAAGGAGGCTCCATGCTGTCAGCACAGAGCCCAACACAGGGCTCAAACTCACGAACTGTGAGATCATGACCTGAACGGAAACCAAGAATTGGAGGCTTAACTGACCGAGCCACCCAGGCAACCCTGTGGACTCTACTTTCAAGAGCTGTGACAGGATTGCCTCCTATCCATTTCCTGATTCAGGGCAGAGTCTGACCACCTCTTACAATTCAGCCTCACTTCACTTTAACTCATCATCTGCAGGGCAACCAGTTACCTTTCTAAAATGCAGACACGTACACATCACTTGCGGTTTAAAAACACTTTATGACTCCATGCCAGGTAAAGCCCAAACTTCTCACTGTGATACAAAAGGCCTTTCATGCCCTAGCCCCTGATTTTTTTCCCTCTGCTATTATTTCTCACTATTGTCCTATCAAAACCTCCTTTCCTGCAAATGCCCATATTACTGTTCTGTGGCTCTGTCATGCTATGTCGCTCCGTTCCTGCCTTCACACATGGCATCCTCTCTCCATGCCTTTGTTATTCAATGTTTATGTATTTAAAGTCAACCTAATGCCCAGATGCTAGTCTCTAAGGATCCAAAGTTAGGTAAAACATGCTTTTCTGCAAAGAATTTGGTATTTGGGAGAAATTCAAACATATAAATCAACAGAAATGACAGAAAGTGATAAATTTTCAGTAGGGTCATACAAAAATTATTATGGGAGCCCAGAGAAATATCCACTAAAGGGATGATGGGAGAAGGTGGGCACTGAAGACTTCTTGATATTTTTGTTAAATTTTACAGAAATTTTACACCGTATGGTTGCTGGGAGTTTTCCTATTTAGACTGCCACCCTCACTTCTAGGTTGATGGGAGCCCAATTTTCTAGTCTAGGGGGATTAGCAAATGGTCTGGATCTCTCAGAAAAGGGGTTTTCTTTCAGTTGCGATTTGGCAAAGCCTCAGAATACAATGGGAAAAAATTGCGAAGAAAATGACCAGTGGGTATCACAGGAAAACCTCCCATGAAGGCAAAAGAAAGTCAATGAAGACTCTCAGCTCTCATTACTGATAAGCTGCAGGTGCTGACTTAGCTATTGTGTGAACGGCAGTAGTGTGGTGCCTCAATTTGTCCAAGCTGCTATAACAAAATACCATAGACTGGGTGGCTTAAAAACAAAACAAAACAAAACAATGTCTCACAGTTCTATAGCCTGAAAAATCTGAAATCAGGGCGCCAGAATGGTCAGGCTCCAGTGGAGACCCGCTTTGTGGCTGCAGACTGCTGACTTCTTGCTGTGTCCTCACGTGGTGGAAGGGGGAAGGTATCTCTGTGGGGTCTCTTTTATAAGAGCACCAATCTCATCCATGAGGACTCTACTCTCATGACAAAAGCACCTCCCAAAGACCCCAATTCCTAAATCCATCACGTTGGGCATTGGGTTCCAACATAAGAATCTGTGGGGCAACACAAGCATGCAGACCATATGCAGCATATGGGATGGAATGAAAGCAATCAGTATCTTTGTATTTACAGAATCCTTCACCTGTTACTTTCAGATCTTGACTCATCATAATGGTTACGTTCCAGCTTTCTCCAGCAGTGTGCCTTATCAGCTTTTACTCCCCACTATCCACCTGAACAACACCAACCCAATCCACCTGGGAGTAGTAATCGCTCTTTCAAAGTAGGGACACAATGATAAATGGGTGGATGGATGGATGAATGGATGTCTGGATGGGTAGTATACATACATGAACTACCATTTATGGTATAATCTCTGTTCTACTTCCTTCTGCTTTAATAGTCCTTATTATTCCTAGGGTAATGGATAATTGACTAGATGCAAAAAGGAAATCAATGGGGAAAATATATATAAACTATTATTAAAACCTCCATGTTTTATATTCCTTTCTTCCCTGGTGAGTGTCTATTACTCCTTCCAGACCCAGTTTAATAATCTCTCCTCTATAAAGTCTTCCTTACTCCCACCTTATTTGATTATTCCCTACTCAATAATAAAAGCATATTTGGTATACACTTATAGTTGTAGTTGCCATGCTATTATTCTTCTCAAGTCCCATCAGACTGTGGGCACCTAAGCACTGTAGCCTATGTAACTATAGGTTTTCTCATGCTATAGTCCTAATAGCACAAGGCCATTTTATTTGTTTGACTTTGCTAGGGGAAACTTTGTTCCAGATGATACAATCTTTGATACCTGAAATAATTTGAATCATGTTTTTAAGTCCAAATTGTTATCACTCGATCTTCCTTTTTTCATGTTTTTAAAGTTTACTTATTTATTTTGAGAAACAGAAAGAGAGCAGTGGAGGGCAAAGAGAAGGGGAGAGAGAATCCCAAGCAGGCTCTACACTGTCAGTGTAAGCCAAACATAAGGCTTGAACTCACCAACCTGTGAGTTCATGACCTGAGTTGAAATCAAGAGTCAGATGCTTAACCAACTGAGCCACCCAGGTGCCCCCACCACTCTATCTTCTTCAAGTATACTGAAGTTAATTTTACCTGTCTTTGTGACTCATGTTTATTATTTAGAACCGCTGTTATAGACGCATTTTTGAGGTCTATCAACGTATAGGATCATGCTTTCTTGCATTTTTTACAAATATTTAAAATTTCCTCTGTAGTATCAGTCAGCAGGGTCACCAGGCATGAACACTGCTGCTGGGTGGGGGTGAGGGGGCATCTTCCCAGGAGCTGCTCCTGAAACCGCCAGGGTCTTTGGCACCAGCCGCCAGGATCTATGCAGTCATTGGGGTCTGGGACATAGCAGCTGCTGTTGGGGTCACCAAGGTCACAGGCATCATGGCTGCTGCAAAGAGCACCAAGACTGTCAGGGTCCTGCGAGCCACCACTGCTCCTAGAACCACTGAGGCTATCCGTGTTACCACTGCTGCTGCTCCACAGGATGCTGCCATTGATCCCCCAGATTCGCCACCACTATGAGGTCCAACCCACCTGCACTCAGCTCTACAGAAGTGTGCATCATTCTGGCATCCTAGTGGGCTATGCAGAGAAATATTTGTTGGCTCATGGATGTCCTAGTGGCTGTAAACTGAAGGAGAGAGTCAAAGGGAATGATTTACACTACCATGATGTCCATGTCCCTCCCAAGGGGACTTTCTAACAAGTAAATTACATGACTTACATTAAGACTTGTGTTTCGGCTGTCCTAAGACTTGAAAAAGAATGAATAATTATTCTTCAGCCTCAAGTCTCCAAGTCTATTCTGGATGAGTGAAGTCCTTCAGAAAAGTAAAGCCTGCGAATGGACAGTGTGCACTTCAATGTGGTAGTAAGCAAACAAGATAAAAAAAAAAGTAATATATAAATGGTAAAAGGTAGCCCCAAATTTCCCCACTGATAAAACTGTTTAGAAAAAATGTTAATTACTGGACTTGAAGCAATAGATATAATCTTCTTAAAGCCTTACTTCTTTGGACCCAAATTTATTCAATTAATTTGCATCTATAATAGTAACCTTTCAATGGTGGTGGTAGTATGTGGGTGTGGGTGTGTGTGTGTGTGTGTGTGTGTGTGTGTGCACGCACACACACACACACACACACACACACACACACACACACTCTCAAGTGGCAAGTACACATGTAATCAAGTAAATCTTCTCCTGCTTTGTTGAGGCAGGAATCCGTGAAAAGGCACAGATGTGGAAAATGTGGAGGGCAAGTAGCAAGCATGTATGCCCACAAACTTAGCAGGTTCCTAGCTGGAGAACACAGTATAATTTTTACTCAAGTCATTAAACATTATTGGAAATTATCTTTTTACATGAGAGGAGACATTTGTTTCCTGATCTGTTGAACAACTTCTATGAGATTTAAGCTTCTTAAGTTTTCTTAATTCCTATTAAATTAATTCAAATTTTAAGCTGCAAAATGTTCAGATGTTCGTCCGTAGCTGTTTCTCAATACAAAACAAATGCCACCTTATTGTTTAGCAAACATATTCTAGTTTTCACCAAAGCACAGGACACACAAAAATCATGACACAGTGTAACAAAAATTATTTCTTGTTTATAGAGTACTTTAAGCATTAACTAATATGTTTTTGTGTCTGATTTTGGATACTTTGAATTTTCTTAATAGGATCTGGTTTAAGTGGAAATTGTCTCTGGAACTAAAAATTAAATCCTGTTCTAAAAACTGTAGACATTGCTATTTCTCATTAGTACAATTAAGAATAAGTCCATACAGGAGTTTAACTGTAAGTGATTCATAATTTAAGAGAATAGCAGATTGTTCAGGACTTAATATTTCATCACCATAATTTTATAATTGCCATTTGTAATAGTAGAATTTCTATAAAAGGTAAATGGACGTTTGTTAACACTTACATTAGCAAGTAAGCTGGCTGCTGAAATTTTACTGTAATATCTGATGAAATTCAAAATCAGCAGGTATTTCAACAGTCACCAAAAAGTAAAGTTACTTTGCAACTGCTAGTCACTAAGAGGGAGACGGACTGTTTATGTTGTGATTATTATTTGTGTAGTTTCGGTAAATGTTATTGGACACTTCGTGATGTTATTTACTTGCCATTATGATTCCTATTTTTACTGGTTTTTTTTTCCTTTATTCTTTGATGACATACTGACATCATATAATAGAACCTGTAATCATTTTGCTTTATTTCTATATTCCATAGGGCGTTTGTTTGTTGTTTTATCTAGAGCCTTCAAAGTCCTTTTCAAAGTACAGTCCATGAACTAGAAGGATTAGCATGACCTGAAAGCTTCTTAGGGACATAGAATCTAAGGCCCATTGGATCAAATCTATTCTTTAACAAGATCCCCAGGTGAATTCTATGCACATTATAAAGAAGCACTCTCCGAGAGCATAAAATTCCACGTGCATGTTATTGGACTTTGTAACATAAACATTCAATATTGAACCCGGGAACTGTTGCAATTGAATTTTTAAATTGAGAGAAAAGAATTATATCAAAATCGTGCTAACTTAAAAAGGTATGTTGAGGTCGGTAAACTTACATCCCTTAAATGTTTTTTGGGATAAATAACCATAAGTGAACAAAACAATTTTAAGGCCAGTGAGGTATCGAAATTCTTATTTCAAGTGTCATTTAGAGTATTTGGCAGAATCTTCATTCAATCAACAGTGCCAGACACTGACTATAAGAAAGCAGAATGTCATCGATACAGTCACTGTCCTCAGGTAGATTATGTTCTGGTGGAAGATATGGACCAATAAGCAGCCATCTGTGATAAATAAAATTTAAAATCATATGCAATCTGAGTGTGCATAGCAAGACACATTATTCTGAAATATTAATACTTTCTCTGACATTTCCATCCACACTGTGACAGAGAGAATTTAGATTGCTGTATCAAAATTACTAAGAGAAAGAAACAATAGAAAGAAGGTCGTTGTTACTGTTGTTTGTTATCTTCCAACTAGACTCCAGAGAATAAAACATGAAAGGTGAAAAGGGGAGTGGATCACAGAGATCACACCCCCTCAACAGACTGCAAAGAGAACACAGAAGAGTAAGGGTCTGGGCCTCCAACAGTCTTTCAGCCTCCACATGGGCACAAGTAAGAAGGCAGGTGTGAAGCATAATCAGACAGAGATAAGAGAGACCACAAGGAAAGGAGGATGGTCAGCATAACAATCTTGGAACAACATTCATACTCAACACCTGGCAGCTGAGGGGAAGCCAAAACCTGCAGAAGAGCTGTGGAACTACTATCTTCCAGTAGCTGCTTGGGTGAGACCCCGTCATCAGTAGTTATCAGTAAGTGACCCCAGGTTTGGCTGAGCAGCACGCTGTGATTTTCCTTTTTAATGGTCCAACACCATCATACCACCCCCCAAAATAAATAACAACAAATAAATAAAAGAGGATGAATCACTTAACACCTGAGCAGTGGACCACCAAAGGGGTCCTGGAAAAGCCCCATGACCTGGTTCTAGGTGGAACTGAACACGTACATGTTTACTATGTGCAGGCAAAGGGTACCATACTATATTTTATACTCCCTCCAACCCTGTAATGTAGGTATTATTATTATTATTAGCCTCACTTAAAAATGAAGGAACTGATTCTCAGGAAAATGTCACTTGCTAAAGAATATACAGAACTCAAATATAGCAAATGGCAAGCCCAGGATCTGACTACATGACGGTACTTTTAACCTCCATGGTATAGAAGTAAATCATAAGAGACAGGAGCACATTATATTAGGAAATTATTATGTAGAAGGTTTATCTAATTTTGACTTTGGAAGAGAGAAGAAACATGCTGGGAGATGTGAAATCTGTGCTCAGTCTTCAAGATAAGGAGGCTACTGAGGCAGAGACCTGGCATTCCAACAAACGGGAGCTGGAGCTTGAAGCATGAAGACAAGTTCCAAGGTGGGACACAATCTGGTGCATGGAGGTGGGGAGGGGAGTAGATGAGCATTCAGTGTGGCTGGAGCTGAGCAGCGTGTAGGAGGAGGTGGAGTGAGGAGGTTGGAGACACGAGGGCTGGGAGCTGTCTTACAGCATGTTAACTCCTGTGAGCTTTACACATTTCAGAACAGATATGAACTGAAGACTTTTGCACAAGGAAATAAACCAGATAAAAATTAACTGCTTCAAATAAAGTAACATCACTTCAGAGCCATAATAATTACAATATAATATTGGAGACTACTATGGTTCTAAACAGTACCTTCTGTATAGCCATTATTATGTCATTTACTGCTAAGTGGTTTCAATATTTACTGATTCCATCCCAACCCTCCTCCAAAGTAAATGTTTCCACGGCTGTCCTAATACTTGGTACATTATAGGATACATTAGTTGGACTGAATTAAAATACTAAATGTTCAATATACTTGAACAGATGTTTTTCAGAAAAGGAAACATAAATGGCCACAACAATGTGAAAATATGCTTAACCTCATTCACAGTAAGAAAAATATAAATACAAGCTATAAGTGAAGTAGGGTACTCTATTACCCTGTCAGACAGTAAGTCAGGATTTGCTGGTGGCAAATTTGATGAAATATGTCGATATGTAAAATTCATATATCCTTTGATACAGTAATTCTACTTCTATGAATATATTTGGCAGATATACCCAATATGTGTGAAATGACACGTTCTCAAGAATCTCCACTTTGTCATGACTCTCTTTGCCATATGTTCAATCCCTTGCTTTCTGGATCCCTCTGTTTCTCATCTTATTTTCCCATCTTGTAACACAGCCTATGGGGCACTCCTAGGATAGGCAGATTTTTTTTTTTATTCATTTCGTGTTTTAAATGCCTTTATTCTATGCTCAAAATTGTAGTAATTTGGTTGGGTATAGAATTCTAAGTTGTGCATAATTGTCCTTTGTCTTTCAGTTTCCAGGGTTAACAATAAAAAGTCTAAAACCTTGTAAATCTGTGTTTCTCTTCTGAAAAGTTTCAGAATCTCTTGTCTTTTTTCCCCCTCGTCTTCTGGAGAGATTTCACAATGATGTGCTGTTTTCATTTTATTTTTCTCTACTTCATAGGTCGATATTCAGTGAGCCCTTTCAACGTGAAAGCTTTAGTTCTGGAGAATGCTTTCATGTTATTTCCTTAATAGTTTCTGGCCCTCTGTGACCTCTGTGCTTATTCTCTGGACATTTTTTCAGTTGCATGTGAAACAATCAGGAATGAGTTAGTGTTCTATTCTTTCTTTTTTCTTCTTATTAAAAATACCACACTGTTCTAACCATGTTGCTTTTGTTAGCCCATTCAGTCCTCACAAGAATACTATACAGAATGCTTACTATTATCTCACTGTACAAATAAAGAAACTGAGGAAGAAAGATGGTAGATAGTTTAGATGCCTACAATTTGCACAGCTGGTTATGTGGTGGAGCTACTTCTTAACCAGTTTTCCTCTTTGAAACAAACTGCTTCAACTCGCTTTACAAATCTTCAGTTGATTTTTCCCCCCTGCGGTAATATTGTATTAATTTCTAAGGTTCTATCTTGTTCTCTCATTTTATCTCTTGTGTAATGACTTGTTCTGTTTTTCACATATGCAATATCTTTGTTTTTAAAATTCATTATGGATTTTTGGAGTGTCTGGCTCCATTCTATGTTGTTTTGGGGAAATTCATGTTGTCTTTTTTTTTTTGGTTTTTGTTTCTTTCACATTAAATTTTTCTTTAACTGCTTAGTGATAAGGAATGAAGCCTTCAAGACAAAGTGGCAGGTGCATATAATAATCAGATTTGTTGACTGATGGGACTCACTCTGGGGCGATACTTCCCAACTTTGGCTGCGGGGTATTTTAAAAAAGAATGCTATTTCAGGGGCACCTGGGTGGCTCAGTTGGTTAAGAGGCTGACTCTTGATTTCAGCTCAGGTCATGATCTCATGGTTCCTGAGTTCAAGCATCCCCAGCTCTGAGCCTCCCTCAGCTCTGAGCCTCCCCCAACTCTGAGTGTCCCCTGTCTCTGAGCACACAGCATGGAGCTTTCTTTGAATCCTCTCACTCTCTCTGTCCCTCCCCCACTCACAAGCACTTACAAAAATGTTTTTTTTTTTTAGTACTGGTAGTTCAGTCTATCCCCAGATATTTTGATTTGGTTGAGTGGAGGTGAGACACAGGATTCAGAATACTTAAAATCTCCCCCTGGGAGATTCTAACATGCAGACAAGGTTGAAAATGACTAATCTTGGTGGACCCTTAGCATCATTTGGAACTAGGTATTCTGTTTGGGGAAAGAAGCTTTACAGTCTCCTTGGATTGGGAAGTTGAGGTAAGACAGAGGACAAGAAGATCAAGATGTCCATACGCAAGGTATGAAGATGGGGAAAGCAGTGAGATGGGGTTTCATTATATGAGTAAACTCATACAAAATCCTATGCTTTTAATAGCAAGTCCCACCCCCACCCTCAAGTGTCCAATGCCCCAAGTGAAGAAACCCTACAATTTCACCCTTTCCAGAAAATAAAAATCCAGTCTGTTGCCAATGGGAACTGTGAGAAGTTGGAAGGGGAAATCTGGAAAGTTTAAAAACATACCATGAACCCCAGTTTCAGCTCAGGTGTCTGATCATTTGAGTTTCAGAATCTTTCTGGAATTTTGTACTTCAGCAGGGGAAATCTGCTCATTTGTGGGTTGCCCCCACCCCCTATAAAACAGTCGGGCTTCTCTTGGTGGTTTAATTAGTTACCATGCATCCTCTGCTTTATAGTTCCTAGAAGGTTGACTTCTTTTGTCAGCTAATCTGTGCCATTCTTTTGTTTTGGTGTATTTGTGCCTTTTATTCCTCTTTATTATCATTTTTTAAATGTTTTAGATAAAATCTAAATGCTTAACCATAAATCTCCCTCTTACTGGTTCTAAATCCAGCTAGGAATTGGACTAATGAAGAATGTGAACCTAGAAGTCACAACATCAAAATACGGAAGAAGAGAGCTTAAATACGGGTGAAACATCAACAGAGTTTCTCAGGACTTGTTGAGAAAAGAGTCCTGAGAAAGTCTGTTGATATTTCACCCGTATTTAAGCCACAGGAAAAAATGTTAAGGAGCTGTAGTTCCAATAATACCAGCACACACGGTTCCTCTACTATGCCTTGGGCTAGGAGTTCTTCCTGTTTGACAATTAGTATACCATTTTATGAACAGTTTATTGGAAACATTTCTTTACATGTTTGTCCCAACCTCTTAGCAGACCATGGATTTCTCAGTTTGAAGTGCCTAATAGACCATTACCTAATGGATGGCCAATTAATTTTTTTCAGAGCAAAGGAAGAAGGGAGGAGGAGAAAGGAGAGAGTTAGGAAGGAAAAGTGATACCTGTTCTCAATAACTTATCTGAGATTGAGAGACACCCGACCAATGAGACTACAGGTTTGACTTGACCCACTGTTACTGCAGACTTGACATGTGCTAATCACTATGTATGACACTTTGCATATATTCTCTTTTAAACTGCTTGATAATCAGGGGCATCTGGGTGGCTCAGTCAGTTAAGCATCCGACTCTTGATTTCAGCTCAGGTCATGATCTCACAGTTTATGGGATCGAGCCCCATGTTGGACTCTGTGATGACAGCATGGAGTCTGCTTGGGATTTTTTTTTCTCTCTCTCTCTGCCCCCTTATCTCTCTCTCTCTCAAAAAAAATAAAATAAAATAAAGTAAATAAACTTAAATTGCTTGATAATCCTAATAGCTAGAAGGTATCATCTCCAAGTTCAAATTGAGAAAACGGAGTTTATTTTTTAATTTTTTTAATCTTTATTTTTGAGAGAGAGAGAAAGAGAGAGGGAGAGAGAGAGAGAAAGCATGAGCAGGGGAGGGGCAGAGAGAGAGAGGGAGACACAGAATCCGAAGCAGTCTCCAGGCTCTGAGCTGTCAGCAAGAGCCCGATGTGGGGCTCGAACTCACGGACAGTGAGATCATGACCTGAGCCAAAGTCGGAAACTCAACCAACTGAGCCACCCACACACCCCGAGAAAACTGAGTTTCTGAGAGGATAAATAAATTGTCAAACTCACAAAGTTAAAAAGGCTTTGAAATGGACTGTTTTTTCTGAGCCCCGAGTCTATGCTTAGAACCCAATGCTGCCTCAACTCATGAGTCGGGAATGAAACTCAATTCAATACAGTTGTCTTTCCTCATCAAAAGAGTCATTCAGAACATGAACAATATCCCACAGCATGGAAATAAGCTTGTGGAAAGGAGGATCAGCATCATTTGCAGGCCCATATTTTCATTAATTCATTTTAAATGAATCCTACATACTGACCAGATCTACTTAAATGTAATAGCCCCATAGAAACAAACTGTATCTAGCCCCAAATCCTTCTACTCCAACTTAAACCCATTTCTTCTTCTTTTATCCTCAAGAGAAAAGGGAGATATCTGATAATTTTGCTTCTAATAAGACTGCCACACTTTTGAAAATTGTAATTGATAGTGTCTCTTACACAGTAGCAGAAAAGAAAAATCTTCTCACTATACTCAGCATTGACCAGCCTCTTATTATTTATGTATTCATTCTTTATTGGATTTATACAGTATCTTTCCCCTGAAGAGCTCAAGGTTCTCTTCGAGAACTTTTAAGCAGCAAATATTATTTCAACATAATAAGCCTGACTCTGTCTCCTACAGAAAGAAAGCAGAATATCATAAATTTAGCCAGAAAAGGGTCACTAATCCACAACAAGCCAGGCCCAATTTGTAAATGCAAAGCACCCAAAGAGGGTCAGCATCACTGGGAGTAGGAGCAGAGCCAGAAGGGAGAGTTTTCTCTGAAAGGCATCCAGGTAAAAGAGGAGTATCAGCTTTTCTTGCCCGTGAAACTCATCTCTTGCAGTGCCTGTGGGAAAGAGTGGATGGGGAGGTCCTGTGGGTGGGAAGCAATAGCAATGGATGGGAGAAGAAATGATATAGGAAGGGCAGTTCCTACGGTAAAGACAGTTAGCAGAGAGGAGAGCTCAGAGTGAAAGGTAAGAGAAGTCAATAAGCTTCAATGGGGTACCAGGGAATCGGGGTTTATAGTAGATCCTGACCCTGAAGACATCTGTGCCACTGTCCATGATCTAAATACAGCCACCAATGATCCTGGGGATAAACTACCTCAGAGTGATTCTTTTAAACATATATCTTTGCACAAGCTTTGTTTAAACATACTGTGATGGTAAAGAAATTAAATAGATCATATGGTTAAGGGTATAGTCTCCTCACTTAAGAAAAACTCACACCTTTGAAGAATTTCATTGTTAGTTTGTGTGTGGTCTAGCTAGGAGGTTTGGCTATCCAGACATGAAAGCATGGGTTTTTCTCCATGTTTTTTTTCTCTATCGTCCAGAGCATGGGAGTCTACTTATGGGATTCATATGCCCTGAGTAAATAGACAACCTTATCAGACCCCAAGATCTTGAGCCGCTGTTGCACCTGGTGTGGTTAATTCTGAAACAACCAGATTAAGAGGCAGAACACCCAGTTAAATGGCCCATAGCAACTCAGAATATGCAAGAAAAAAAAAATTAAGACACTGAACTGATATAACTCCCTAACAAGAAAATCTGATTCCATAATATCAGGGAGAGAACTATCAGAGTCGGAAGGAATATTTTGTAAAGCTACTTGGAGAGAGATAATGGGGTGAAGCCCCCAAAGAAATGCTTGAGTAATAAAAGACAGTCATGACATACCCTTCTGGGAAGAGTGAGCCTCATCTTAGAAGGACAAAGCTTTTGTTTTAATAATTCCTGTTTCTCAGAGCTACAGAAAAAAAGCAGAGAATTTCCCTCACTATTCTTGCCCCAACAACACCATTACAGGGGTTAAGAAATTAAGCTCTAGGGGCGCCTGGGTGGCGCAGTCGGTTAAGCGTCCGACTTCAGCCAGGTCACTATCTCGCAGTCCGTGAGTTCGAGCCCCGTGTCGGGCTCTGGGCTGATGGCTCAGAGCCTGGAGCCTGTTTCCGATTCTGTGTCTCCCTCTCTCTCTCTGCCCCTCCCCCGTTCATGCTCTGTCTCTCTCTGTCCCAAAAATAAAAAAATTAAAAAAAAAAAAAGAAATTAAGCTCTAGAAGGACCTGATTTTGCTTCCAGGCCTTCCTGCTTAGTTGTTGGATAACTGTAGAAACTCAAACTCTTTGAGACTCACTCAGGCTTAGCAGTAGGAAACGGGTCTAGTAATAGTATTTGTTTTATAAAATATGTCTGTTGATTCAATGAGATAATGCATATACAGTGGTTCATGTAATGCATGATTACTTAGCCTATGAACACTCTACGAATATGTCTTTATCGACATCATTATTATATTTTTATAGATTCAAACTTTTTTTAGGTTTCTTTTGAGAGAGATAGAGAGCATGAGCAGCGGGAGGGGCAGAGAGAGAGGAGAGAGAGAATCCGAAGCAGGCTGTCAGAACAGCCCAGCACCCCACGTGGGGCTAGATCCCACAGACCACGAGATCATGACCTGAACCAAAATTAAGAGTCAGATGCTCAACCGACTGAGCCACCCAGGCGCCCAGATTTAAACTTTTACCTATCAACCAATAAAAAGAAATAACCACACTTGAGTTCTTATCATTTCCTATGCATAAACTTTCTTTAAAGTTTTAAATTATTTTTCTTCTTGACACAAATAGTTTATTTTTTCATAACAATTACAGTTTATTTCAGTTATTATTTGACTCCCCCAGTGGAATATAAGCACCAAGTGGACAGACTCTACATCCTTCGCCAGAACCACTGTAAGTACCAACCCAAGTCTGATGCAGGGGACGCACAGGCTTGGCACATGGTGCAGGATCTGTAAACCTTTATTTGGGTAGATATGAATATAAACCAATGTGTGGGTCCAAAGAGTGGTTGGAAACAACTCCATCTTTGGTGTCAGTGGCTGTTCCGCTCTGTGTGCCCTTTCTTACACGGCAGGGAACACAGTGAGTGGCAGCTGCTTTATTACTGATTGAAAACTGGTTAATGAATTATGACTGCTTAGCATAACAGAGAGGTGAGTAAATTTGAAGAGGGCCAGGTTGATCAGCAGAGTGATTTAAATGTTCAAAAATAGGATTTAGGACGAGAGGCTGAGGGAATTGGGGTTATTTAGCCTGGAGAAGAATATGGGAGAATGTTGTACAGCAGGCTAAGGCCAGCTGTTCTCCATTTTTAAAGACTAATCCATGTAATGAAATGCAGGAGGTGATGTGTTAAAATAAATTCATCAAGGGACTGAGGATTTTTTAAACATACATTTATGTTCCGACTTTGGGGAACTCTCAGATTTAAATTATACCAGAGAATTAGAGTTGAAAAAAATCACAATGGAAATAGCTATAATTAGTCAGAACACAAACCATACAAACAAACCTGACTACCTTAATCGTATGTGTAGCCCTTGCTTACTAAATTTGTTGTACACTTATTATTTCCAAGAAAATGGTTTAAATTCAGTAAAATTTTGATTCACATATGATTCATCACAGGGTTTTCCCCAGGAAATAAACTAATCTAGAACTTTACGGGTAAAAGAAATATGCAAGATAATTAATAGCATAAAATTTTGCATAATCTTGATTCGGTAATAAAAGTACTAGGATTTGATGATCTGGAATAATCACTTAACTTTCATCTCACTTTATGTAATTTACTTCCCAAAACATGTCAATTGTATCACATTATGAATGCATTAAAACAAATTACAATTTCAAAATGTATCATTTTAGGGAATCTCTTAGTAAGGAATTATTTTGCAACTTAAAAACTAATCTTCATATGAACAATTCTGTCGCTATCTATTTAATGACTATTTCAGAGTTAACAGACCTGTACTAGAAATACATGTTCTAATTTTACTCAAAGGATGTTGCCTTAGTCATTTTTTTTGCACAGGTCTTTCTTTCCTCTCTGCTGACTTAGAGTTTGCCTATAGAAGGAAATCAGATTTTTTTAGATATCTTCTGAAAATAATTACTGCCACATAATGGGTATGTACTAAATATAAGCACTGTACGTGCTTCTGTTTTTCACAACAGTCTTTAAACTCACCAGTATTGCATTGATTTTCTAGATGAAGAAAATCTAGTGAGTAGCATTGCTGGCATTCTGTCCAAATACATAGGACTCCAGAACATATGCCTAACACTTTCAAATGTGCTTACGAGGGGCGCCTGGGTGGCTCCCTTGGTTAAGTGTCCGGCTTTGGCTCAGGTCATGACCTTACGGTTCATGAGTTCAAGCCCCACGTTGGGCTCTCTACTGACAGCTCAGGGCCTGGATCTTGCTTCAGATTCTCTCTCTCTCTCCCTCTCTCAAAAATAAATAGACATTTTAAAAATATGCTTATGAAAAATAATTGCTCAAAAGAGTAGCAGTAATCTGGGGAAGTTTAAATAATACATTTTATAAATATGGATTCAAATTGTAGGCAACATAGTTATAGGGCTGTTACAGCATAGTGGTTAAGACTACGAATTTTGAAATTAGATGGATTAGGTTCAAATGTTGGCTCCAAATGTTTGCAATCTCTACACAAGCTTCACTCTCCCCCTGTGCAAGATGCATTTGATAAGTTACACCTACTCAAAGCTGTTTTGAGGATGAATGTACATCCTGAATGTAAAACATGTATCACAATACCAGGTATACAGTAGATGTTCAATAAATGTTATGGGTAATGCTAAACCACATGTCTTACATAGACATAGAAAGCCCGGTGTTCATTTTTACATAACAAAACAATGAATTTCTGATTTTCAAACTAGCATATATGCCTTTAACATATTATTTCACTATTTCCTTTTTTCTGCCACTCTCATACTTCCCTTCCAGCTCTGTTGTTGGAATGGAAGACAGTAAAATGGTTGCAGGATCCTGCATTTTTCACAAGTGTTTTAATTTGATTTGTTAGCTCTCTTGTGAATGGCTGCTGTTTAATAATACATTTTCAAAAAAAAAGCATATCCTTTAAATTAAGTTGTTTACATTTCAAATGCAATATGGTAAAATTCAAGTACATTGTCATTATTCCACAGCCTTGGAGGTTTCATACCATCAGATTCTTTGAAAGATGTTTTTTCCCTTACCAGCTGCCTAAGTGGTACATGAGCGCCATCTGTTGGCCAAAAGGAGTCATGAATTTGACTTTTTTTCATTAACCGTTGTTCTCAACTACTGTCTTGTAAGGCATCATTCTAAAATTGACCCAAATGAAGATAAAATTAAAACAGTTAAATTGTCCATTTGTAAAGTGATTTTAACCTTGAAGGAATGAATCAAGAAACTTCTTTCATTTCTCCCACAATAACTCAAAAAAATGAAAATAAACAGCAAAGATATAGTTTAGAAATAGATTTTGTCGATCCAGAATCTTCTTAACCATTCTGCTCCTAACAGGCACGTATCCAAAAAGGCCAATTCAGAGAAGAGTACTGACTCCATGACTGCTGTGTTGTGTGTGCCCGGATCTCATTGCAACAATCACCCAGCATCTCTGCAGTGTTCCCAGGTGATGCTCCACTACCTACCGGGGCTGCTAGGCCAAACTTACTCAGTTCTAAGGCTGGATGGACTCTAGCCCTCTGCCTTTCCCGGGTGTGGGCCACTTTCGAGATTTCTATCGGCCATTTTACTAATGTGACACTATTTTTCCACTGTGACATTGTGAGGTCTTTGCTCTTACTGTTCCCTTGACAATGTAATATTTTTTAATCAATATATTAAAAAATTCTGAATATATATTTATTCAACTTCTGAGAAGACTCTGAGTTGCACAAATTTAATAAGGTCGTTGTTTCATGTCTTTGGAGAAGCAATAAAATGAGATAAAATCCTGTTGTACTTTTATGCATGTGGTTGTATCTAACAAAATCGATCGGAGACAATTTGTTTACTGGAAATAATTAAGAATTTTATTATTTTTAAATGCTAAAAAAGATTATATATACTAATTTGCATTTCCAATGGTACAAAATTTCCCCAACTCTTAGAATTTATGTATTAATTTTTAATGAGAAAAGGAGGCATCCCAGATTCTAAATATAACTCTCTGTCTTTCCCTCTTTTCCTCTCTTTCTCCCTCTCTTCCTCCTTCCTTCCCTCTCTCCCTCCCTCCCCTGTTTTTGCTTTATCATAATATGAAGAAGAAAAATTTTTGAAAATTTATTGGTGAAAAAAGATATAGCTCAATCTACTGTTCCTAGGGCTTTGTATTTAATACAATATAATGACAGTGATAAAACAGTATAAATTCAAAGAAGTTAACAAATCCATAGTACTTCAAAAGTGTATATTCGTAAGTAAAGATAATACCTTGCTTAAGAGACATTTTATGTGATCATTGTAACATCTTGTTAGGTCAAGTCCTCTGGTTTCTTTCTAAAATGGAGATTTGTATGAAGCAAGTTTGTCAGATAGCACTCGTGTTACCAAAACTCCTGGGCAAACCAGAGAAGGAAGATTAGGTAGAGGGGAAAGATTGAACTATGATGCAATTCAACAGAAGTATAAGTCTATCCCTTCGACAGTTCCAGAGCAAAGATGGATCCTCAGAGGTGTCCCAAAATTAGGCAAGGGACCTGGACCTTTGCACCATTTCACTGAGCAGTCATCAGATGCGGGCTGACCACACGGAGACCCCATGACCTTACGCAAGGCAGCTCATTTTGACCAAATGTAATTCCCAGGATCTAGCAGCCATCAGTACTACCAACAGCTGGTGAATGAAGGCTTCTAACCTGAAGGGGCAAACTGGGCCTTACACTTCAATGTCCACTGCCTCGCTAGAGCTAGATAAGGAAAACTCCCCATTGCTTATTTTTTTAGTTTTTAGCCTTCCTCACTCATCTGATATATCCAGCCCATACTTTAAATTCAAATGCCATTTAATGCAGAAATTCTTAAAGTGAAATCTAAAATAAAAATGTTAGACTTACCGACTCTGAGTTCGTAGTGACTTAACAATTACGACTTCTTGAGCAGAACAATTGCTACATTTTTAAGTGAAAGAATAAACTCAGTGATGGGGTGCCTGGGTGGCTCAATAAGTTCAGTGTCCTAGTCTTGATTTCAGCTTAGGTCATGATCCCAAGTTCTTGGGATCAAGCCCCACATCAGGCTCTGGGCTGGATGTGAAACCTGCCTAAGATTCTCTCTCTCTAAATAAAAACAAATAAATAAATTTAAAAGTAAAAAAAAAAAAATCAACTCCTGTGGTACTATTTTCAATGCCAGTCTTTCAGCATCATGTTCCCAAACTATGTGCCAAAGTACTGGGGTACTATACCCCTATACTGTACTATACCTGCGGTACTATAGCAAACCCACTGGAGACCCACAGAATATTTCTAAATTTCTAAGGAAACACAAGAATGTCAGATAGCATATGAAATAGCACCTCAAAATAGTTCACAATTTTAACATTAGATCAAACTCTATTCCTTTTAATGATGAGTCTTTGTAGAGCTGCAGTTTCTGGATGAAAAAAACTACTGACATGCAAAAATCAATGTAGAATAAGAAATGAAGGCGGCGAGATCCAATCCAATTGTAAGACTTGAGATATTGTGCAGTACCCAACAGATGCACACATCCCACTAGGAAGTAACCATGGTTAAGAAAGAAATATAACATTTTCTTCTTTTGCTTTAAGTGTAATACTTCTTAAAATGGTTGCTGAGTTGTTGGGAAATAAATATGTATTGACATCAGTGGGTGCTAAGTAAATATTACTGAGGCACTAAAGACGTCATGAACCAAGAAAATTTGGGAACCTCTCTTTCAGCATTTGATCACAGTTGAGAGAAGGATGTTCCAGGTAAAAGAAGTTGCATGTGCAATGGCCCTGCAGTAAGGGCATATCTGGCATATTTAGATCAGTGTTGTCTATCTAGTACAAGTAAACACTGGCACGCATGTAATAAAAGGCACAATAGGATGTGGCAGAGGTAGGGCAGGCTGGCTCTGACACACATTATAGACTTAACTATTAACTTAATATTATTTCTTGAAGGCAATAGCAAGGGTTTTAATACTGGGGAGGCACAGAGTCAGAGTTGCATTCTAAAAAGATAACTCTAGCATAACTATCAATAGAGTGTAGTATTTTGTAAATATTTGAGACAGTTTAATGACCCAGGAAAAACATGAGGACCTAAACCAACACAAATTTGGTTGGAGTAGAAAGGTCAGATTCTAGATATGTAATTAAAAGAGCCTGGCCATCAACTGGATGTGAGAGAAATTCAAGAATGACTACCTGACTTTTGTCTAGTACAACATGAAGATCTGTCTATGTACCGTGATAAGGAATGTAGTGGAGAAGCGTACTTTCACAAGATGATGATTAGTTTTGATTTGGCACATAGATAATCTAAATAGAGCTGGCCAATAAAGCTACCCAAATGGATCTAGAACTCCAGGTAAGACCAAACAATGATATTATGCCAATAAAGTGAAAGATGTTATCTTTCTGCCTTAGAAATACAGAAGAAGGGAAGAGGAGAGGAGAGGAGGGGAGGGGAGGGGAGGGGAAGGGGAAGGGAAAGAAAAGGAAAGAAGGGAAGGGAAGGGAAGGGAAGGGAAGGGAAGGGAAGGGAAGGGAAGGGAAGGGAAGGGAAGGGAAGGGGGCCATACACCTGCAATTATGTTCACCTAAAAAAAAAAATCTAGAGTATTTGAAGCAGTATAATAGTGGGTGACTCCACAGCATCATCAGGAATTCAAGCACCTAAGTTTTCTGCTCTACTTCCTGAAGGCCTAATCAAATTCCAAGAAGGTTTTTGGAGCACTAATAATCTCATCAAGCAGAAAGAGAAAGACAGCCGGCCCACTGTCTTTTAAAGAGAAAGCTATATCCCACATGACATTTCCTTCACATACTATTGACTAGAAACAAGTCAGATGTGAGATGACCAGTTAACCCAGGTTTGCCTGTGATTTTCCCAGTCTAATTATTGAATGTCTCCCAACACAGAAAACCCGGCAGTCCCAGGCAGACCAGGATGATTGGACACTCTAGTCACGTGATCCCATCCTGCAGCCTGAGAGACTAGAACAAATGCTTTTTAAGCTGTTGAACAATGAATTCGATTAAAAACAGGGTTTTCTACTAAGAGGAAAAGAAAAACTGACATGCAACTAGCATACAAGAATATAATAGACATTGATAAGCAATTAGCAATGTCTTCTGTAAAGGTAATAATCAAGACTTTGAGCACATCAATACATAAGAGAAAGAGAAGGAGAAAGAGAAGGTCATTCAGGAGGTGGAAAGGACTGTTTAAAATGGAGAAAAAGCGTAACAAGTGAAAGAAATTACAAGAAAAGAGTAAATTTCAAGAGGAAGTTTTCACCATATAATCACATGCTGCAAAGTCTGAAAACTACCCCCCCCCCACCAGTTGTGTTGCAGCTAATGCAGCCATGGGTTGGGGTTCAGGTGCCCTGGATACCTAAGAAGAGAAAGGTTATCAAGAACTGGGGGTAAAAAACAGAAGGAGAGGTGAAGGGCAAATGAAAACAAACCTCACTTCTATCAGAACTACCAATATCAACATTAGATCTCAGGGTGATACTGCGAATAGATGTGCTTCATTTTTTCCCAGCTGTTTGAGATATAATTAACACACAACACTGTGTAAGTTTAATGTATACAATGTAATGATTTGATATATGTATACATTACAAAATGCTTACCACAGCAAGGTTGGTTAACATATCTACCACCTCACATAACTGCAATTTTTTGTGTGTGGTGAAAATTTTAAGATCTGATCTCAGTAACATTTACATACATGGTATAATGGTATTAACTATAGTCACCATTAGATCCCCAGAACTTACTCATCTTGTAACTGAAAGTTTGTACCCTTTGACCACTTCCCCCAGTGAGATATCACCTCATACCTGTTAGAATGGCTATCATAAAACAAACAAACAAAAACGTAAAAATAAATTTTAAAAAAGCAATAACAAATTCTGGTGAGGATATGGAGAAAAAGGAACCCAGTGCACTGTTGGTGAGAATATAAATTGGTAAACATTATGGAAATCAAAATCATTCAAAAATTAAAATACAACTACAGCACGACCCGACAATTTTACTTCTGAGTATATGCATGAGGAAACAAAATCAAACCGTGAAAAGATATCTGCACCCCCACGTTCACTGGGTTGCTCTTCACCATACCCACGTCTTGTGCCAGGTGTGTTTCGTAGCTGTGTAACACTAGTGCTGTAACAATGTGAGAACGTACATTTTCTTTGCCCTGGACACCTTATTTCCTCTGACAGAGAGCTTCCTATAATTTAGGTGCTCTGTCCTGGCTGAGTCTTTCTTCCTGGCAACATCACAAAGTATTTTATCTATGTCTGCCATAGAAACTGCCCACTTCAACATTTGATCAGTGGGAAAAAAAAAAGGTTCATGGTCTTAATTCTCAAGTTTTCCTGTCTATGATCATAAAATTCTTGACAGGGTGGAAAAAAGCAGAGGTTATGGTTTTTGATGGCAAATGAAACATAACTTCATTTCTTAATGTTTATTTAATTTTGAGGTGGGGGAGGGGCAGAGAGAAAGGAGGACAGAGGATCCAAAGCAGGCTCCACACTGACAGCAGCCAGCCCATGCGGGTCTCGAACTCACAAACCATGAGATCGTGAACTGAGCCATCCAGGCGCCCCAAGCAAAACTTCATTTTAAAAAATTTCATGTTAGAACTCCAACACTCTATTTATTCCAGATTATTCACTCAATTACTTTACCATATAATGCTTACTTATGAGGATTTTTAAGTTCACTGGCCACCCCTCTGCTTTCTCCTTATTTCTCCTGCTTTCTCAATTTCCCACTGACCTCACTTCTTTTCCTGTCCAGCTTAGGTTTCATGGCCCACCACATCAATCACACTTTTTTTTTTCCAGTATCCTCATTTCCCCTATTTCCCTTGTCCTGGCAAATCTCAACCATGATCCACCCAGCTGCCCAGTTTGTCCATCTCCGCAGCACAGCACCTGAGTACCACTAAAGAAACTCACATTCTACTCCTTGTAGACTCTCTCGCCTGTTCTTCACAGAGGGCTACTCTATTCTCAAAATCAAACTGCTTTCTTCAGTCACCTGTATTTTAAACTCAGCAGATGACCTTACCTTCCACCTCACAGATCAAAGAGAAGCCATCACATAGGTACTTCAACGTCAGCACAGCTGCAAAATCCTCTTGTTCTAATGGAAGAGGAGCTGGCTCTCCTATCTCTCCATGTGTCACACTGGACTTCATCTTCTTTGACCTTCTTTCTTGAAATATTGTCAATTGCCCCTTCCATCTCCCATGTTATATTTTTTCCTTTTTATTTTTTTTTATTTTAATTTTTTTTTCAACGTTTATTTATTTTTGGGACAGAGAGAGACAGAGCATGAATGGGGGAGGGGCAGACAGAGAGGGAGACACAGAATCGGAAACAGGCTCCAGGCTCTGAGCCATCAGCCCAGAGTCTGACGCGGGGCTCGAACTCCCGGACCGCGAGATCGTGACCTGACTGAAGTCGGACGCTTAACCGACTGCGCCACCCAGGCGCCCCTATTTTTTCCTTTTTAAATTCCTTCCCCTGAATAGCCAAGCAAACAACTCTCAGAATTAAATATATATATATATATATATATATATAAATATATATATATATATATATATATATATATATATATACTTTCTTGAGTCCTTTGTTTCTACTCTCTCTTTGCAATCAAACATCTCAAATAAGTTTTTGTGTACATTACCTCCATTTATACCTGCCCCCAATCACTTTGCAATTTGCTCTAATCTGTATTCTGCCCCTGGAACTCCACTGAAATGACATTCAGTGAAGTCACCAGTGACCATGATGTTACTATAGCCAATGAATGTGGTTTACACCCTTTCTGCATAGACCGTGTGTCAGGACACGGTAGGACTTCAAAGAGTATTCAAGTTGATATGGTTTTGCCACTTGCTAGCTGTGGGACTTAGGACAAGTTCATCAGTATCTACTTTTATATGTAAAACGAAGACAAAAAGGGAAAGTACCTAAGAGTTGTTTTGACAAGTAAATGAGATAAATAATAGCACAAGATACATAACTAAATATTAGTTTTGTTGGTAACTATTTTTGTCTCTCCCTTTTATAGGAGACAGTGTTCTAGGAATTTCTCATATTTTTGCACATCTTGAGAACAGAGACACTGATAGCTTTTTGTTGTGGAATATCTTTTCAAAGATTTCTATATACCGTGTCTTCTTAGAAGTAAGCATGTTATTTGCTACCCAGTATATCGGAGATAATATCTCCCTCCCAGGAAAATTTGGGTAATTTTGCTCACAGTACATGTTAAAAGATTGGGGTCAAGATCCATACCTGTCATGTACACTCACGGTGTGTGCAGCGTCACCTGGGTCCACCCTTCACTGCCTCGCGGAACTTGGAAGACATGAGAGCAGATGCAAATGCAAAGTTCATGGCGTCTTTTCAGTCACAGACAATATAGTCCTTTGTATTCTGACTCAAGAGTCTCATGGCTTCTATCAGTACCTTGAAATTGTGGTAGACTGACTTGTTAGCTTGCAAAACAGAATGAATAAACCCTCCACAGTTCTTTTGTTTGTTTACCCTTCACAGTTCCCAGGCTCCTGGATATCTCAGTCTTTGGAAACTTGAGAACATTTTCATGAAATTCTGTCTTTGGCTTCCATTAAACTCCACTCTTGGCTTCTCCTCTTACCTCTTCTTACTGTATTTTGCTTCTTAGTCCTACAGTAGTCATGTGTGCATTGTTGGTGTCCCTCAAAGTTCTGTCTCTCTTTACTTTTCCATCTTAATCCTTCCACATTTGTCCAAAACACTCTTCTCTTTCTGCATGCTTTCACTTAACCTTTTTTGTTTTTGTTTTTTTTGTTTGTTTGTTTTTGATAGAGAGACAGAGCAGGAGTGGGGAAGGGGCAGAGAAAAAGGGAGACACAGAATTCAAAAGAGACTCCAGGATCTGAGCTATCAGCACAGAGCCCGATGTGGGGCTCAAACTCAAGAACAGCGAGATGATGACCTAGGCTGAAGTCAGATGCTTAACTGACTGAGCCACCCAGGCAACCCTCAGTTAACACATCTATGTCAATGATTCAAAATCTATACCCATAGTCCAGATCTTTCTCCCAACCAACAAAATAGAAAGCAACTTTAAGAAGTCAAAAAGCCAAACAGAAACATCAGCAATTTCCTAGTACTGGATATAGAGTTCAAGAGTCATTAATGAACAAGGGCCACGATAGACATCCCATGATAGACATCTCAGGTCAGTTAAGACCTATAGTAAACTGAACTCTAAGAATAAGGCAAACTCAAAAGGGATTTGACTTCACTAAACATGATCTGTCTGTCTTCTATTTCCCTGACAGAAAACAATCAAATCCTCTCCAGGCCAAAAGAGAGTTTCCTGAAGATTCTAAAATTGTCAGTATACCATATCCATCATTTAATTTACAAAAACCAAGCATACCAAGAAGTAGGATTATGATCATGAATTAAAAAAATAAACAGACCATATATGCAGACCCACAAGTAGTCCAGATATTGAAGCAGACAGACAAGGACTTTAAAATAACCATATAATACATTCAAGCAAAGAGACTTTTTTTTTTAATTTTTTTTCAACGTTTTTTATTTATTTTTGGGACAGAGAGAGACAGAGCATGAATGGGGGAGGGGCAGAGAGAGAGGGAGACACAGAATCGGAAGCAGGCTCCAGGCTCCGAGCCATCCCCAGAGCCTGACGCGGGGCTCGAACTCACGGACCGCGAGATCATGACCTGGCTGAAGTCGGATGCTTAACCGACTGCGCCACCCAGGCGCCCCTAAGCAAAGAGACTTTAAAACAACTATTTAATATCAAATAGAAATTACACACCTAAAAAAATCCTCAATAAATAAAACAGCAGAAAGAATTAGGGCTAGTCAACTAGATGAAAAATTTGATAGAAACAGATCAAAGCACAAAGAAATAAGAGGGTACAAAATATAGGAAATGATTTAAGAAGCATATGAACAGGGTGCTGAGGCCTAACACATATGTAATGGGAGGTCCAGAAGAAGAGGAAAGATTTAGACAAAAGCAATATTAAAAGATAATTTGGGGATGCCTGTTTGGCTCACTCAAGCGTCCAACTCTTAATTTCGGCTCAGGTTATGATATCAGGGTTCATGAGTTCAAGCTCCACCATTGGGCTCTGTGCTGACAGCGTGGAGCCTGCTTGGGATTCTCTGTTTCCCTCTCTCTCTGCCCCTCCCCAGCTTACATTCTATTTCTCTCTGTCTCTCAAAATAAGTAAATGTTTTTTTTAAAAAGATTTTTTGCTTGAAGATTTTTATAAAACTGATAAAAGGCATCTATCCAGCCTAAAATTTAAGAAGTTATATAAACTTCAAGCCGGATAATAATAAGAAAACAATGGGTGCCTGTATGGCTCAGTCAGTTAAGCATCTGACTTTTGATTTCAGTTCAGGTCATGCTCTCAAGGTTTCTGGGTTCAAGCCCCATGTGGGGCTCCATTCTGATGACACAGAGCCTGTTTAGGATTCTCTCTCTCCCTCTCTGCCCCTCTCTTGCTCTCTCTCTCTCTCTCTCCCTCTCTCTCTCTCAGTAAATATTAAAACAAACTTTTAAATAATTAAAAAAAAAAAGAAAACCACACTTATCAAAAACAATGGGCATAAGTTTGAACAAACAATTCACAAAGGGGTGCATTCAATGACCAAAGACACTTTTCATGGCCAGAATAGCCCTGTATGGTCTGCACACATCTACCTCTCATATCTTATTTCCTACTACCTTCTACCTCAACCATGACTCTTCTTTCCATTCTTACAACAAATCCAATCACATTTATGCCTTAAGCTCTATCTAAGTGTTTCTCCCACTCTCTGGAATATGTTGTCTACATTTCCATGTGGCTGTGTTCTCATCATTTGGAGGCAGCTCCCGATTACCCAAACTAATTATATTCCTTCCTTACTCTCTCCCTATCACATTATTCTATTTAAGTTCTTCATAGCACTTCTGCTATTGAATGAATATCAGCTTCTCTGCTCACTTGTTCTTTTCTTTATTGAGTAGAGCCTCTCCAGAGCATCTAAACCTCATTTGTGCAAAGATATTGTCTATCTTATTCATCGCTATATCACCAATTTCAGAGCTGAAAAGAAAACTGGGCATGTAAAACATGCTCAATATTTGATGGTTAGATAAATTAACAAGTTAACGGATGTATATGTCATGCTCATCACTGACTTCATGAGCTAAGACATGTAATTATCTTTAGATATTAATATCCTTAGAATTTTCTCCTGCTCTGTTCTACTTACCTGTACCTCTCAAGGTCCAGCTACATTTTTGTATCTACATAACAACTTTGTTGATTAATTCCACCACCAGTTATTTTCTGAATTTTGGTGGGTTTTTTTTTTTTTTGTATTTTCTGAATTCATACAGCCTTACAGCTTCATCAATATTTTATCATTTCATTTTATGTTCTAAATTTATTCAAAATTATAAGTTTAATTATTTGCTTCTGTATGAGACTAAAAGCTCCTTGAAAGCAGTCCTTTTTGTATCTCCCACAGCACATGGCATTTTTCTGAACAGTATTCATTGGTTTACAGATTGGTCGATGATGAATGTAGCATAATAAAGTGGAAACAAGGCAACAAGGATTCAGAAAGTAAGAAAAGTGGTGACAAGAGAAAGGTTGTAGCTCTCTAACCACCTGACACATATGGCTGTAATCCTTTAAAGGGATTACCCTCATGTTAATGGTTTTAAAGGTTATTTTTCAGTTCATTTTTTCCTGTATCCTTTTTCTCTATCTTCTCACTGAAAATAAATGGAACTGATATGCTGGTGATTGTTAGTGCCTGTCTTTGAATCACTTTAGTTTGGTCTGTCTCCAAAACTGTGAATTGTTGTCTAAACCATAAAAGAAAAATTGTGGTGTTTGGCAACCTTTCCTCTTGTTAAACCACCCAAGACCTATCAATCCTTTAAATCTTGCTCAAATTCTTACCCTCTCTAAAGTCTTCCCTGGCTCATATAGACCAGATTAATATTCCCCCAATACTTCTTGTGTATCCCTCTTTGTTCTCGGCATGTGGATAAATAAATAGGTATTCTGTAAGTCTCCATTTGAATAAATTATTTTTAATTAATAAAGCAATTTAGGATTTAAGGAGTAAAAAAATAATACACTCTGAATCTATTAGAAAGCCAGTATGTTTTCAGAATTTAAAAGAGAAAAATACAGAATCCACAAGTAATTGAGGAATGCGGAGAGTGACAGACTTATAAAACAAGTTGAAGCAAAATAAAAGAATATTAGGTACAAAAAAAAATCAGATGGACCATCACTTTAAAAAGTAAATATATATAAAAGTACTTACTATGGTTTAAAAGGGAGAATGGATCATTTATGAAAAGCAAAGGTGATTTAGCTCAGCTGCAATAATATGAAAGATTAAACAAGACATAATGCTCTTCAGACACAAAGGTGACAAGAGACTGGATAAAAAGAAAATTGCAGTGTGAAATGCAAGAGACTTCACAATACGGAGAAAAACTAAGCGAGCAAAAAAAAAAGTAAAGGGAAAACAAATCATTTATCAAAAGGTGAGACGGAAAATAAGGACACCTGGATAAAAAAGCAAAAACATCCTTAGAAGAGTGTGAAGAACAAAAGCAGACTCACCTGAAGAGAGACAAAAAGTAGCTGCCGTAAATCCGGTGAACTACCTGGGCCCGAAGAACAAGAACACGATTGACGTACACCGGATGGAGGTGGAAGGAACGTGAAGCGGCTGAGATACAGAAAGGGCTTTAAAGATGACCTTGGAGTACATTATAAGACTTAAAAATAGGTGAGGCACAAAGGGAATAACTCAGCTGCAGGGAAAAATACGGCCCTTGTACTGCCCCAAATGACAACGCTCCGTTACCACGAAGATACACGCGACAGCACACAGCGCACGCGGAGCTGGAAGAGACTGCACGACACGGAATCGGAACACGGCAGGAACCGGAACACGCAGGAGTCGCTGGACGAGCCGAGCGCGCGGGACTCGAAGACGCTGGGCAAGAGACTAAGCGGCCAGGTGCTCGACCACACAGCGCAAAAGTAAGTTGTGATTTGCCGGAAGCCAAAATAATGGTTTCGGGGGTTTACAAAGAGTGTGGACAAGTGATGCAGTTGGTGCAAAATGAATTCATGAACAATTGTTTGGCATTGTGGGGGGGAAAGTAAGGGATGGGAGGTGAAATAATAAAGTCACACAGAACTCAAAGGTCTTTACTAGATTACCATGGTAGAAGGTCAGGAGATGGGCAAAAGTGAGATGGGACAATGGCCTTCTGTAATTTAAGGATGGGATGGCGAGGGTGGGGCGGGAGGGCAGGGAAGGGAGGATTTTCTTACACAGATGCCAAAAGCGTAACACACCGACATCTTGACTCTGGAAAAATGAACTTAGCCAGCAATCAAATGAAGAAAGGTGAATTACATTATACAAGCAAAATAAATAGACAAAGAGAAGAAAGACTGAGGCTGTGTAAACCTGAAAGAATTATTTCGTGCATGTATTTTACAAAATAAATTTCAAATCTGTGAAGAATAATATATAGAATAATAGGAATAATAGTAGAAAATGCAGTTTGTATCATTTCAAGAAAAGCAAAACCTTGCTTACCTCACATCATATACCCAATTCCCTGCAATTAAAAAAAAAAAAGTGAATGTTTACCGAATCTGAAGTATAGAATAGCCTTCCTGAATACACATATCAAAATAAATCTATAAATTAGCTAAAGTATGTACATATCAGAAATCACTATGAGAAATATAAAAGATAAATTTAAAATAAACCAGGAAGACCATTTACAACCTATATGACAGTTACCAACTTTGCCATAAAGAGATTACTCCAAAATAAATAAGAAAAAAAATCCTAATCAATGAGAATAAGCAGTCCCCAAAAAGAAGAAATACAAAAGCCCACTACCCTTTTAAAATTTTTATATTTCATTATTATTTCAGGAAATATAAAGTTACAAAATAACATGATAGCTCATTATGCCTTTTAATTTAGAAAAGAAAAAAAGGAAAAGAAAAAAACTAAAACAAAATCATGGTAAAACTGTAATATCAGGATATCATGTAAATGAGCACTCACATATACTCTAACCCCAATTCACATGTAAATGGATGCATGTTATATGGAAGACAATTTAGCAATGTATATCATAGCCTAGCAGTTCAATTTAGGATAGGAATTTATCAAGATTAAAAAAATAAAAACAGGACTATAAATCAAAATATTTCTAAAGTGAAGCTAATTGCAGAGTTGTAAGAAAAAAGCATGGGAACTAATATATTTAATAATCTAATTTGATCAAACAAATCACTCAATATACATAAGGAAAAATATTGTTCTAACATGTCCTAATATGTTAAAAATTAGTATTGGAAAACATATTGTGACATGTAATACAGTTCACTATATGCTACATAGATGAAAACATGAACGGTGCTTATCCTGAGTAGTTGGTTATAAGCAATTTTTATTTTCTTTTTCTTATTTATATCTTATCCAATAAATAATCATTTTTTTAGTAATATGAAAAACAATGTAAATATGTTAGAGTAGAAGGCAGTTTAATGCCATGGGGAAAATGACTTATAAGACAGGATGTAGGGGCACCTGGGTAATTCAGTGGGTTAAGCATCCGACTTCAGCTCAGGTCATGGTCTCCTTGTTCGTGAGTTCTAGCCCTGCATCGGGCTCTGTGCTGACAGCTCACAGCCTGGAGCCTGCTTCAGACTCTGTCTCTCTCTCTCTATGCCCCTCCCCCACTCATTCATTTTCTCTCTCTCTCTCTCTCTCTCAAAAATTAATAAACATTAAAAAAATTTTTAAAAGAATAAGACAGGATGTATATTATACATTTATGAAGAGAAGTAGACTACATACACACACACACACACACACACACACACACACACACAAGACACACACGCATAATTAACTTCAGGAAATTGTATTCCAGACTATTTTAACGGGTAATTTTTTCAAATTGTTCACAAGAAATGTATATCACTTTTGCATTAGATCTGTAAAATGTTCTTGAATAAGAACCACTTTTTTTGTTAAGGGGGAGCAATTATTAAGTTGAAGTTTGCAGAAAATCAAGATACATGAACTACAAAAGCTATCCTTGTATGTGTATCATGGTATAGAAGAAGATAACTCAGAGGAAGGAAGAACGATGAAGAAACAAGTTGTTTTACTCTGATTATGAAGAAAAACAACTGCATGGGGAAGATTTCAAGAAAAGTAAAATACACAGAAAATGAAATAAGTGATCAAAGTTGATTTTCCTGGGTCTATAGTGATGAACCCTTCCCAAAAAAACTAGGAGACAGGAGTCCATGAGGAATGGGGCATTAAGATGACATATCAGTAGTTCCAACGGCAGGGCAATAAATAGAGAACTTGAATAAAAAGATCATGTTCTGTGGACATTTTTAAAATTTACTATTGAGCACTTTAAGAAAATCATTGCTTGGGGCACCTGGGTGGCTCAATTGGTTAAGTCTTCAGCTCAGGTCATATGATCTTGTGGTTCAAGAGTTCAAACCCCCCATTAGACTCTCCGCTGTTAGTAAGGAACCCACTTTGGATCTTCTGTCCCCCTCTCTCTGCCTCTCTCCCATTGGTTCTATCTATCTTCTCTATCTCTATCTCTCAAAAATAAATTAAAAAAAAAGAAAAATCATCACTTTGTGTTGTGCATACAAGGAGAAAGAAATAGATTTTTTTTAATGTTTACTTATTCTCGAGAGAGAGACTGAGACAGAGTGTGAGTGGGGGAGGGGCAGAGAGAGAGGGAGACACAGAATCTGAAGCAGGCTCCAGGCTCTGAGTCATCAGCCCAGATGCGGGGCTCGAACTCACAAACTGTGAGGTCATGACCTGAGCCAAAGTCGGACGCTTAACCAACTGAGCCACCCAGGTGCCCCAGAATAGATTTTGAGAGACAGAGAGAGAGAGAGACAGAGAGAGAGAGAGAGAGAGGGTTACTCTGCCCTTAGGACCTAACAACCTAATGGAAGGAACAAGAAATATAAGTAAATATAAATATATGTGTAAATAAATATGCACGTATTAGACATTGTTGGTGAATGTCAAAATAAGCATTATCAGCCATGAAGGATAAAATAACTCAGAGCAGGGAGAAAGAATGAAGGGTTGCCTGGGGTTATTCAGAAAGTTTTCACAGAGAAAATGGGATTCTGAATATCATTTAGGAAGTAGAAAATGGGAAAGACAATGTAACAATGCACCTAGGGTGACCCAAAAATTCACATCACCATTCCTTTTCCAGAGAGGAAGAAATAACACCTCAAGCAAATGTCAGCCCAACTATGCGGCTGTGCACTCCACCTTTATATATGTGAGGCAAAGAGGAAAGTCCTGCCTCTTCATGTGTCAAGCAATGTTGTACTACACGGAATCGTTTCTAGCTGTAAATCGAGGGTTCTGCAACCCCCTTGTACTCCACTAGAGGGCTAACAGAAAAACCGACAAACAACAATTGAGGATGTGTACACAAAGTTAGATGTAAACCATCTGTAGTGTCCCTGAGGTAACGAGGGTGCCGAAGAGAAGCAAAGACAAAGCGAAGGCAGTAAGCAAGCAAAGATACGCTGCCTGGGACGGTCTCGGGGGTAACTCATGAGAAGAGTGAACAGAAAGTTGTGTTTCTCCGGGAAGCAAACTTTAAAAAAAGAATGGAAGAAATGGACCGACAGTTCACAAGGAGAGAGTCTGATTTATGTCATGCACCTAAAGCCAAGTAAGAAAGGAAACAGCTGGAAATCAGAAAATGGTCCTGAAGTTCCACTCTTGCCATGCCTGCAGCAAACATTTATTGAGTGTGCATGTTCTTGTTTGACCTGAGAATGAATAAAAAATGCGATGTCCTTAGAAAACTTGATACCCTGGGGTTATCATAGATAGAAGGAAAAGGTTTGTAAATAAGTATAAGATACCATATTTGTTGAGATCAATTGTGAAAGAAGAAACAGGAAAAGGAAAAGGAGAAGAGAGGAGAAAGTGACGGGAGGGAGCCCTTAGGGGAAAGTCCTTTAGCCCATTGGAGAAAAGTCAGCAGCCCCTAGAAAGGGGGGGAGGGGGGACAGGAACAGTAATGGTCGTGACGTCCATGAGGAATAAAGTTTGCATTTATGAAGAGACCTCCAATATGGACTTTATGAAATGTAAAATGCCTACAAGGCCCTGCCCAGCCTGAACCCATCTTCGCTCTAACCTTACTTACCTCCTCCGTCTTCCTTACTAACTGTACTGCGACTTCCTCCCAGTATCCCATTGACACCAGTGCATACTCCCAGGTTAGAGCCTTTAAATTCCTGTTCCTGTCACCTGGAATATTCCTCACTCAGATATCAATAGCTCACTCCCTCACCCTTCAGCTGAGACCTTCTCTAGGTGCCTATTAAAAGTGCAAAATCCTATCCCCCTGCAATACACACAACAGTACCCACATATACATTTCTTATCACAATTCCCTGGTGTATTGTTTTTCCAACAAGCATTTAATGCCTCTTAATACAGTAGACTGAATTTTGCTTATTCATTCAGTTGTCTTCTGTCTTCCTATTTAAGATGTAAGGTTTATGAAGGCAGGAGTTTATGTTCGCTTCCGTATTATCAGACCTAGAAGATTGCCTGACACACACATGTGCACTATAAATATTTGGAGAATGAATGAATACTTTAAAAATTAACAGTGTACTAGCTTAGTATTCAAATAGAAGAAGACTGAAATTCCCAAGCCCTGAGGAACAAAGGACAAGTAAGCACTGGACAGAAAGAGGATAATTTAGGTGTTTCGTGTTTTTACTTAGCTGAAAGCTACATAAACGGATGAAACTGATGCAGGAGCAAGGTTCCTTAAAGACTTAATATTTAAGAAGAAAAACAATACCTCTTCCAGCACAAAAGAGCATGATGACCACTGTTTGTAGAGATATTTTCTGTGCCAGGGGAGAAAAGTTACAATGTTCCCAGGGAGAATTACTATGAACTGAACATGTAGACAGAAGACCTGACTGGGAGACAAAAGTTAATGAACATAGTTTGTATTTTATAATTTCTGTGAAGTCAATGATGAATAACACATACCATAGAGGGTGAAATGTATACATTGTGGCTACCTAAGGGAAAATTCTAAGCAAGACACCAAGAAGACCGAGTAAATATGTGGAACACAAAGGAGAGTGTGTATTGCTACAGCATTGCTGTGTCACACTGATGAGTAAGCAAACTGAATTTATGAAATTGACAACCTGGGTCATTGTGGAACACAGGGAGAGAAGACACCTTGGCTCTACGAAATAGAGGTCCTTCAAGAAAAAGTTAGAGGGGTGCCTGGGTGGCTCAGCTGGTTAAGAGTCCAGCTCTTAGTTTTGGCTCAGATCGTGATCTCATGGTTCACTAGATTGAGCCCCACCTTGGGCTCTGTGCCACCTGCACAGAGTCTGTTTGGGATTCTCTCTCTCCCTTTCCCTCTGCCCCTCCCCTGTTTGTTCTCTCTCTCTCTCTCTCTCTCTCTCTCTCTCTCTCTCTGAAAATAAACTCTATAAAAAAGAAAAGAAAAGAACTCATCTATGATGAGGAATAGCTATATAATTTATGTAAATTGTAGACATACAGAACCCTGTTTGTGTGTTCTGACAGACACAAAAACAATTTTGTATAAGAAATTTGCTTTCTCCAAAATCTTAGGAATGAGATTATATTGTACAAAACAGCACATTAACTATGTCTTCTTCATTTTGATGAGCATAGAACTCACACTAGGCCTTGCTCTTAACAAACTGAACAAGTGTTTACCTGATGTAATAATGAATATAAATGAAAAGGCAAATGATGACCCCAGAGTCTGTTTTTATGTAAAAAAAATTTTTTTTAACGTTTATTTATTTTTGACAGAGAGAGAGAGACAGAGCTTGAGCAGGGGAGGGGCAGAGAGAGGGGGAGACACAGAATCCAAAGCGGGCTCCAGGCTCTGAGCTGTCAGCACAGAGCCCAATGTGGGGCTCAGACTCACAGACCACGAGATCATGACCATGATGCTGAACTGACTGAGCCACCCAGGCACCTCCCTAGAGTCTGTTTCAAAAGAAAGGCACAACACTGCATATTCCTACTGGGAAGAGGAAGATCAGGGGAAACACTGCAGTGCTGGAGAGTAAAATCTACATGTATGCAATAGTATAAAGTCAGGTATACCTAAACTAGGAGAAACAGAAACATCTCTTGCTCTCCTAAAGCGGGAGAAGCAACCTGCCCTCCTAAAGCAAGAAATATTGATAGATGCTTGCAATGAGAAAAGATGACACAGCCGAGCAGCACATGAGGTGAAAAGGTATACCAGGAGCACGTAGAAGAGCAGGAATAAGAGAACAGAAGGTGACGGTATTATACGTCTGTGCTGGGAAGGAGAAGAGCCATATGCACCGTGGCACAGGGGGGAAAATACAACAAACTTGGGCACAAAGACAGAAAGATGACTCACGGGGGATGGCTTATAAAGATCCTGCTTTTCCCTGGAAGGAAATACAAGGCATCTGGATCACATTGGGAACAGATGAAGCATACAGGGGGGAAAGGTGCATCTGGAGTCCACAGAGGTGTATGTGGTTGAGGCGGGGGTGGGATTAGGTGGAGGAATGGAGGCAACTAATAAGTACTGTGAGCAAGAACGATACTCTTAGGAACACTGAGGGAAAATTAAATATTCTTTAGTCCCACTAGAGGAAAGGGAGGTACTTTATGCTGACTGACAGATGTAAACACTGTTAGGTAAGTGTTGTTACAAGTGAAGCCTTAAGAAATATATCAAGAATGGAAATAATAATTATACAGCAAAAGGAAGCAGATCTACTTTGTGCATTGGTGACAAGTGTGTACTGGGGATTCCATTCCAGCTGAGTGTTTTGAGCACACCAAAAGAAAGATGAGAAAGATAGCCATCTTTCTTGAGGATATTCTTGGGGAACTTGGGGATGGGGGTAAGTCTACCAAGGAGAAAAGAAAAAAGTCTGAAAATAAAACCCTGGAATGCACTAAAAGAACATTTGAAACATCCACGAACTTTGGCAGATCAGTAAAAGTACTTCCAGTATCTAGAAGAGACAATACCCATGGGATTTACTGAGGGGAAAAGGAAGGAGAAAATTATGAGCTATGAGTGTGGACACATGGAGCATCCCAACTAAATCTGAATATTATTGGGCTCTTCCAGGAACAGTGACTCATATTGTACCTTTTTTCAGATTATATTTGAGTATTTTTAGTGTGGAAAAGTATCTGGGTGCATTTGTGTATGAGTTCCACCAGCAAACTGGTTTGTTGGAATATTGCTGGGACAGGCAACTTAACCCTCACAACATGCTTAGGCATATCTGAAACATAAATTATTTACCTAGAATGTCAATAAAATTCTTCAGTATAAAATAGCACTGTTCAACTTTGGAAGCAAAAATATCACAGATTAGGGTCTCCCTAGGTCAACAAAATTTTGATTCTGTGGGTCAGTCCTTGCATAAGGAATCTACATACAGAAGTCACTTTATGAGCTATAGCATGATGTAAATTGTAGCTACTGCACTTCTGGCATCTACCACTTGCAGCTGTCCTGAGATTCCTGGCTACCTCGGTGGGATGTGTTTCTTACAAAGCTACAAAACAGAAAGTGATGACAGGAAGTTGAAGAGGTCAGGCTTTCTGATAGAACAGAACTCTGTTTACGGTACAGAGAATGAATAAGGTGTACTACTCTTTCGCCAGGGTTACCTGCCTGATTAGTACCTCATTCAGAGCCAGGAATCTGCCACTGTCCTAGACTCTCTTCTCCTTCTGGGGTCCGTGTCCAGTCAGAAACAAGCCTGTTCCTTTCCATCACCATCACCATCGCTATTGTTCCACCCCTGCATGTTTGTCTCCTACACAGTAGCTTCATAACTTGCCTTGCTGACTTCTGTGTTGCTACCATCAAGTACATCCTCTGCTGTGACCAAATCAGCCTTATCTGACTAAATCATTTCCTTGCTTCTTTGCCTTTAATAATTTCTTCCCACATACAGAAATAAAGTTTACCCTACTCCTAGAGTGTGAATAGTGAAGACAGCTTCATGACCTCCACACATCTGCCTTTCTATTCCCATCTCTCACAGCTCACCCATACCTACCTACCCCGTCAATGCCCCAACCCACACCTACCTACCCAGTCAATGCTACTTTGCAGCCAGCACAGACCTCGCTGCCCCTTACCTCAAGACTTTGCATATGCCATTCCATCTGTCAGACATCTCTTCTCCCCTTGTCTGTATGATGATCTATTTCTTTAACAGTGCCATCGAGGGTCACCTGCCTCCCTCTGTGAAGCATTCTCTGATATCTTCAGTGTCAATAATCCTCTCCTCTGTCCACTTATATAATTTTGTCACTGTGCGTATCACACTGGAATTTAACTATTGGCTTAAATATATGCTTTCCCTTCTGTATTGTGATTTTCTTGAGAGCAAAGACTATTTATTTGCATCTTTCTAATCTCAACATTTTGTAAAATGCTATGTATAGTCATCTTAAAATATTTGTTTTTGCATCTGTATGGACTAATTGAATGAAAATAATCTAGGAGATATGAAGAACTAAAAATTCAAAGAAAAAATAATATGGAGAGAAGACGTTAAAAGAAAATTAAATTACAGAATTTAATGTGTCCTGAGATAAAAAGAACAAAATGCAGTAATTACCTGTTAAACTTGAGTGTTGTATAAAATGGTAATCCATCTATGTTTTAATCGGTCTAAGATATCTAAAAATTATACACAAAAGTCATGAAGACCGTCTGTGAGAAAATGATATCTATATAGATTTACCTTCACTAAAATATAATATCTGTGTTATGGAAAGAGAAACAGTGATATACTGCCAAGATAATAGAGAATAACAAAGTGATTACTGACTGTTTGGATGGAAAAATATAATGCATTCTGCCTGATGTACCAAATAAAAGAGAAGTTTTATAAGGCAGCAGAAGAAATGAAATACTTAGAAACTCTTAACCACAGAAGAGTAAGTACAATAGCCTCAAATTCAAAGAGCCCCAAACCATAGACACAATATGAAATAGAAAATTGATGAATAATAGAACTGATGATAAATTTTATTTAGCATGAGAAGAGAAATGGCAATTTATCTGCTAAGCAAGGGGAAATGACCATATAACTTGGGACAAGTAGAAGAAAAAGTGATGGTTTTACACGCTGAGAATAGAAAAGAACTTTCTGAAGTTGAATAGACTTAATAGAGAATTCCATGCTGAAAAACAAAGGGAAGAATTGGCTCGTGGGACCATAACACTAATACTAGTGATCCTATAGAATGGCCTCTTGGAGGGAAGGGTGCTGCTTGTGGGGAGCCAAAGGAAAGGTGGCCAGGAAGAAAGAACCGGCCCCCTACAGCAAAGAAGGGGCCCTAGACAGGAACAAAGAGCAGAGAAGTTCTGGCCCTCATTCAAAAAACAAGAACACATGGTATTGGCAAAAATGTGAGAAAGAAGGCAAGGTATATAGTATATAAAAAAAAAGAAAACACTAGATATGTAAGAGGAAACACTTTGATCTTCAGACGCTATGGGAGAAATCCAATGATAAAATCATGAGAAAATTTGATAGACTAGACATATAAAAAGAAGAAAGAAAATATCACTCTTCTAGACCATCCACTGGGAAGGAAGAAAGATAAACTTTTTAGGCTGAAAAAATACCATGCTTTTCTGAGAAAATGAATAAAACTTTCAAAACAGAGTTCTAAGAATATCTTGGGGAAATGAAGACATAAGTAAATTAAGTAATAAAAAAATTATAAAGGGAAATTTACCATGAAATTTAGTAAAGTAAAATAGGAAACAACTAACATGTATAGAAAGAGATCTATAGACTCTTAACCCAAATGCAAGAGTTCTCAAAATTGGTTTCTTTAGTAGAGATAGGAAATGAGAGACAATGATGGTGGACAAAGGTTTGGTTGCCAGAGAAAAAGAAAGAGGAAGCCAATCAGCTCTTCATCTTTCCCCAGGTTGGTAACCAGCTTATTGCAAATACTGACTGGGCCACAAGGAAGATCTGTCATACTTAAATGGAAATTGAAGATGGTTAATACACTGGATAGGAAACTCTAGTGTTTTTTTTCTTTTTAAAATTGTTTTTTATTATTTACTTATTTTGAGAGATAGAGAATGCGAGCGGGAGAGGGGCAGAAAGAGACAGAGAGAGACAGAATCCAAAGCAGGCTTTGTGTACTCAGTGCATGATCATGACTTGAGCTGGAGTTAGAAGCTTAACCAATTAAGCCACCCAGGTGCCCCTCTAGTTTTGTTTTGTTTCAAATTTGAGAATGCTCTGTGAATAAAAATAATTTTAAGATTTTCTGTTATTTAGTATTGGTCATTAAAGCTCTGAAGTCTACCACGGTTTTTATTTAGTGGCAAGGGAAAAAATGGATGGCTGAATACAATTTCACTGGAGAGCAAGAGACCAAAATAATACTGAATTTTAATTACATCCCAAAAGTTGTGTACATTAAATATACCAGTTAACGTATTTGTTATGGGTGTATTTGTGGATATGTATTTGCATATGTATATCAAATGCATATACTCACCTACTCTATGCAACGCCAATGCAAAGTGCCATAGAGACAAAACTAAGCACAAGATACTGTGTATATCTTTTAGATATTTCTGATCAAATTAAGTAGTCAAAATAAACATGAAAAATGGAATACTACAAAGGAATTAAATAACTTGTATAAATAAAACATCGTAAGAAATAACACAATTTCCTGTGATGGTGATTATCAAATAATTCAAAAGAAGCATAGATAGAAGGATTTAAAGCACAATTCCTGGAGTAGCCTGGAAAGATTTCACAGGGGAAGAAAGTCCTATTAGCTGAACCTGGAAGGAAAGTAGCATTTAATCATGCAGAAAAGGAAAAAGAAGAAAGAAGTATGGCTTCTGGGTACAGTAGCACTGAAAATAAAGCACAAGAGGATAAAAGGTTACATACTAAAGAGAAAAAATCAAGTAACTTAATAAATAAGTACTTCCGTGGACTGCCAGCCAACCTGGAAAACCCATCATGGACTGTCATGGTGTAAGGTCTAAAACCAAGGCTCAACGTTATGTGTTATTTTGACATCTGGAAACTGGGAGGGCCTAAAATGGTCTAACTGCATGCTCCACCTTCCCATTCTGCCCCCATGGAGAAAGTGCCCTAGCTAAACAATACTCTTTCTTGAGCAGGCACAGTTCCCGCTCATCCCTAAATAGTGGGTTTCAGTACCCTCCTGAGCCACAAAATTATTCAAACAAGACAATGACATCCTCTCACTGGGACAGGAGATACACTGTCCTCTTGATACTACAGAGCCTGCTCCCTACCTTTCCTGGTTGTTCACTCTTGTTCCTAAGTGGCCCCATGTGCCATGTAGTATCCATCTCACTCAGGCTATGAGCATACATAACTTCTAAACTGCTGCCAATCTCATCTGTCCAGTGTCAGGTGTGTGTGTTTGGTTATCTCCATAACCCTAGAGCAGGAATCCCTGCCAACGGGCTGAAGAAGCAAGTAAAGCATTTGTTTAAAAACAAACGATCAAACAAAAAAACAGTGTCTTGACCTTAGATCAACTGAGTGAAAATCTCAGGTGTTAAACCCTCCCCTCATTGATTCTAATGTCAACCCTGATCTTGAAAACTACTGTCTTAAAGGAAGAGGCATGCCCTCCCTTTTTACCATTTCCATCTTGGACAGGGCTTGCAAGGACACCTTAAGAATGGTAGAACAAGAAAATAGAAGAATTGTGGGTCCTTGAAATCTTGCTGGTTCCTCATACAAGATTAGACTTTTATATAAGATCTAAAATGTCTGTCATCTTTTAGCACGTTATTATTATAGGTCTATAATAGACAGCAACCAAACCTATACCTTAACTAAAACACAGACTTTGGTGGTGATTCCATCACTGTCACCTTTGAGTACTTAATAGTAGACAAATTCCTTAAGACTCTCCCACCTCTCCCACTTTACTATTTATTTCATTTTCAAAAATAGATGGAATTATTATTTCACACCCATTTAAAGGAGTAATAATAACTTAAGATTCTAAAATAAATGCCAGGCATGAGTGGACCAAAATTGAAAAGTCACTATTCAATTTTAACTTGTTTAAACTCTACAGTCCACACTTTCTGCAAATGATAATAGTCACATTTTACAGATAAGGAAATCAGATCACAGAAAAGTTAAGAGAAGTCCTCAAGGTTATATAGCTGGTCAGTGGTAAAACTGGGACACTAATCCAAGCACTTCAGCTTCAGAATCTGTGATTTTATCTATTACAACATACTAAAGACCAATTAAATGAGAATTAATAAATGACAGCACCTACTAACATGTTTATCACATATTAGGCATAAATAAATTTTTCACCCTTCTCTTCCAGTCTTCACTGACTAAACTCACATACACACACACACACACACACACGCACGCACGCACACACACTTCTTTTTTCTTCTCTCATGAGATTACTTAAACAGTAGTTTTCCAGAAAATGATATTGAGGCAGAGTTGAAAGGTAATGTAGGGAAATTCTTTGGCATGGGTAGGAACATAAAATCTCTACCCAATGTGAAAAGGAAATACCCCATTTCCCCCACCAATTTCCATCAGCCCTCCACCCAAACTACAAAGCTAAATTTGCATCTACTGTCTCAACACAAAATTCAGCATGTAAAAGTGAAATTAAAGTTCATTGATGATACTTATAACAGTAAAATTACAAGCAAACTTGTTTTGACAACCAGAAGTTAAAAACAACATTCACAATAAAAGTACTGAGTCCTGAAAATAAAAAATTAAGTATAGATGCCCCAAGGACGTAGAAATGTCACAAATGGAATGCATGCTGAAAAGAGATGTCCCTCCCTAAACACATTAAAGGAAAAGACTGTCACCTACTAGACACATAGACAGGAAAAGATGTCCTGATGGGGTAGAGAGAAGAGTATACTCCTGGAGCTTATGGTTATAAAAGATGAGGTACTTGAATACAAAGGAGGAGTATGACTGACCCACATGTCATAAAAGATGACACACTTGAGATGCTATAAGGGAAAAGATGATTTATCAGAGAAGTTAGTAGGTAAAATATGGAATGTTGTACTATTACAGAGACAGATGGTGGCTTGTGAATAGCTCTTCTGAGTCAGCTTACCATGCTTCTTTTGTTCCTTTCATGTTGGGAGGGGTGGGGTGAAAGAATTAGAAGAAAGCCTCCTGAGATCTTCCAATCTTACCAGTATTCCCTTTGTTTTTACTGAATGCATTTAATAATTCAACAAAATGTGTTTCCAAATCTGTTAAGAATAGCAGTATAATTTTTATCCCAAGAAGCAGTAAGCAAAACCAGAAAGTCTCCAAGTTTAGGCATATACAAACAAAGGAATTTTCCAATATGATCCTATAAAACCCCTGCCATCTTGGCTTTGAAACGTTGTTGAGCTGTCTACTACTTCATCCATAGTATGCATATAATATTCACTACGAGTAAATTCATCCTTATAACTATCCTTAGAAGATGTTTGGGCTTAACTCTGTGAAGGGTGAATAAAACTAGTGTGAAATACCACACTAATTATGGTTCCAAAGAAGGCTAAAACCTTCGAAATTCCAAACCCAAATTATTTTCAAACATTATTTTATTAATCGACTAAATAATAGATGTCTGTATGATAAATGCTTCAAAGGAAATTGTAAATAAATAACTCTTCTAGAAAGCTGGAGAGGAACTGCCACTGACGTTTTGGGCTTTTTAAAGTCCTACCTGTGCACTAAATGTGACAGGAAGTCATTGCTTGAAAAGTATCCACAAAACAGCATAGATTGTGGGAGTGTGTTGAGAGGTGCTATTCTGTACTGATATATAAAGAAGGTTTCAGGGGCGCCTGGGTGCCGCAGTCGGTTAAGCGTCCGACGTCAGCCAGGTCACGATCTCGCGGTCCGTGAGTTCGAGCCCCGCGTCAGGCTCTGGGCTGATGGCTCGGAGCCTGGAGCCTGTTTCCGATTCTGTGTCTCCCTCTCTCTCTGCCCCTCCCCCGTTCATGCTCTGTCTCTCTCTGTCCCGAAAGAAAGAAAGAAAGAGAGAGAGAGAGAGAGAGAGAGAGAGAGAGAGAGAGAGGGAGAAGGAGGGAGGGAGGGAGGGAGGGAGGGAGGGAAGGAAGGAAGGAAGGAAGGAAGGAAGGAAGGAAGGAAGGAAGGAAGGAAGGAAGAAAGAAAAGGAAGGAAGGAAGGAGAGATTGAGCCCCACGGCAGGCTCTGTGCTGACAGCTGTTTGGGATTCTCTGTCTCCCTCTCTCTCTCTGCCCCTCTGCTGCTCATGTTCTCTCTGTCTCTCTCAAAATAAATAAACATAAAAAAAGAGGATTTTAATCCTGTCTAGACCTCTTAGTAGCTCTAAGATTGTGAACAAGTTATCTAAAATTTTGATATCTCAGTTTCTTATTCTGTAATATCAGGATCACATTATCATATACACATCAAAGCGTTTTCATAAAGATTGAATGAGTTAAAATCTATAAAGTGCTTAGGATAACACTTGGGTACATACATATTTGACATTACTATGATTACCATATGACCTTTAAAAATACTCCTCTCAGCTTCTTGCCTGGATATAGCCAAAACCTGAATAAATGAGGACATTTATTTTTTTTAGGAAATTCAGAATCTCAAGGAACTGTGCTTTTCCGATCACATCGGCAGGAATTCAACAACGACAATGTACTCGGTGCGTTCAAGGAACGGTGGAAGCTGCATCTTCTTTCTCTGCTGGTGCATAGCTAGGTTGGTACAACCACTTTAGATCTTAGTTTTTTTCCATATTTTCTCGGAGAAGAATGGAAAAAAATATGCCAGATGAAAACAGTGGTTACTGATCTGTGCTGCATGCAGCATGTAAGCATTATTTCGCTCATATGAGAATTGTTATAATATGATCTTAAAGCCTGTATGCAAATACAGGGCAAAATAGAAATTTATAGACATCATAAGAGACAGAAAAAATGCTGTGCAGGTTTAGAGTTAGAAAAGCTGCTTCCATCCGAAAGTAATTGCATCAAGTTTCAGGTGATCATGGCGTTTGTGCAAGCTGGAATCTAGACTGTCAGGGAAGGAATGTGGGATAACTTTGCTAATAGGGGGAAAACATCAGATAGAAGACAGGATTGGGCATATTTAGGAAACAAAAGGCATCTAGTTTGTCTACAACTGATACAAATGGACGTTCTTTGTGATGTCCTGAGTCAGAACTGGAAAACCTCATGCATTGAGTCATGTTACACAGAGACAGTTATAAAAGAAAAAAAGAATCAGGCAAAGTGGCATTTTTTTTTTTTTAGTAAAGCTTTAAAATCCTAAGATTTTAAATGAAAATCCTAATTCCAGGAATATCTAGTCTGAACGTTGGTCAGTTGTGGCTGCATCTCTCTTGAGAGCTGAGATGCTGAGATGTGCTTTACAGGGTCATCACGTATACGGCACACACACCCCACACCCACCTCTCCCTCCTGCTCTGTTGCCAACCTTTCCCGCAGAGGACTCTGCCGTCCACAGAAGGACATTAGAAGCCTGATGAATGGAAGGACCAGGATATATTTCAAGACTAGATTGTCTCTTTAAGTTAAAAAAAAAATGTGATTTATTCATTCAGTAATTTATACCAAGGTAGATCACATCCAAAAGGAAAGGCAATGCTGCCATGTGCACGTTCTATGACCTGGGAAGGGAGGTGGCTGCTGATTCTGTTTAAATGCTGTTTGTTTTTTTCTCATTTTGCCCCCTTAAATCAAAACCAACTCAGATGTTTGATTTCTTTCCTCTCTTCTCCACTATTTTTTCCTTTCTTTCTTCCAAACAACATGAAAGAGAAGCGTGGCCTGTTCTTTCTTGTGGATGCTTGTTCTAAGGAGTATAAAACTCTTGTAAATGTTTAATTAGTATTCATTACCTGAGCTTCGTCCTCTTCCTAGTCCATGATGCTAATGCATTATGACATGTATCAAATTAGCATGTTTCCTAATGTTCTTTAATGTCTTTCCTTTATGGTCTAGAGCTCTCCACACCCCCGCCATTTTCACTTTTGACCTCTATGCTCTCTCAGTCTCTCCAAGGAGCTGATTTAGGAGGGATTCCCCTGGGATTTTATAGTTTATTTAAAGAATGTACATTTGTTTTCTATGTAAAAGAATTTCTATATAAACAGGATTGTGAAACATAAGAAATGTTAGATGCATGTCTCTGAGAACAGGAGTCTCTGTTTCATAATGATAATAAGATGGACATTTACTGAATGCTTCTTATGAGCCAGGCCTTTTCCTTAGTACTAAATGAGTCATAACACATTTACAATTAAATTAACTCTTAACGATTAACTCTTCTCAACAGTTTCAGCTTCACAATTCAAGAGGGAGCTACCATTTTTCCTTCCACATTGCACAGATGAGAAATTGAGAAACAAAACACAAAGTAACTTTCACAACACCCACAGCTGGTTGGGAGCCCAGCCAGGTTTCAAAGGCAGGCAGTCTGGTTCCAGCACCCAACCTGTACCCACAAGGCTAGCTGCCTCCCACCTGTCCCACCCCCAGTGGTCACACATGGCCCAGCACGCAGGACATGGTCCGTGAGTGCTCACTGGCTTCACCTCAATTTCATTATGAAGTGCTAAGATATGTATAAAGGGTCAGATAGGAAAAATGGAAACTGCAAATGTGTAGCTATCATTTCAAGTGGCAGAAAACATTATTAAAAATGTTACACTAAGTCCTTATCTATGACTTTTTTTGTTACTTGCTCATTGTCATTTTTTTTTACATTCACCCATGCACCTTAAGAAAAGATGTAAGATAAAAGATTCTTTATAACACAATTCTGTTTTAATCAACCACGTATTTTTATGTTTAAAAATTTGAAAATATAGAAAAGTAGAGGAAAATAACATAATAAATGACCATGTTTCCATCACCCCAGATTGACTAATGTTAGCATATTTCCTTTATCTTTCTTTGTTGGTAAAATAAATAAAACAATGAAGAAAAAGTTGCAGTGCCCTTTAGGGAACACAATTCTTTTTCCTCGGCATGATCTAGTTTTCTTTGATCGAAGATGCTGGTTCATTGCCAAGAGTGAATCTCTTTCCAGCCAAAGATGAATCTTCCCTTATAACTCACCACCCTTCCTAAGTAACGTGTAGCAAGAAGTATGGTGTCTCTAAAACTATCCTTGCAATTGCCTTGCTAGGGTCAGCTAAAATAGCTGAATTGTCTTTAAATATATTAGTTTACAATGTTTTCAATTTTTCCCATTATACATTAGGATAACATAATAATCTATTTTCAACCTCATAAATACTCCATCTGAAATACTATTTATAAGCCAGTATCTCTGAAGCTACATTGTGGAAACCTTGAGATTTTCCCTTATTTTTCTCATAAAAAGTTTTTAGATTTCAAGATGCTTTCCAGAGAAATCCTCCACAGAAAGTACAAGAACCAGTAAGTATTCTTTAAGCCTCAAACCAGTCAACAAAATCCTTTACTTCCATCAGCTGAATGGCACATCTGTGAGGAGCTTTAGCTCTTCATTCCTTTTCATATATTCATTCTGCTTTTGGGAAAAGTTGTTTAGAGTGTATCACCTGCATGCTTCCATCCCCCCTTTATCTTTGGTTTCCAAAAGAATGCCCCAAATCACTTATTCCCACTATATTCTCCTGCTACTAGTTTCCAAAAACTTCTCCTAACTATGAGTGTCCAACAGCCTCTTCACTTACAAGAAAAGAATATTTTCTCTTTGTTGGTTTGTGCAGAAAAGTCATAGTGCGTACTTAGGTAGTAGAGACTAGATCCCAGCAGGATTTCTGCATCTTCAGGCTGTCTGGTTGTGCATAGGCAAACATCAGTGCATGTAAAATGGTAAAACACTGCATAAATATTGGTGTTATTTTTTATATAAAAGATATGTTTTAGTTATATTATTCAGCCTTATAAAAATTATCACTACTTACAACACAATAATGACAGACTCATGTTTACAAACACTATAATTTAGAGCTATCAGTGAACATAAAAGCTGTGATAACTTTCTGTAGTAAGATGTATAAAAGACCACTATTTATATCACATATGCAAACATACTCATGCACACATCTAGAGGTGGAATTATAAGTGAGAACATATAAAAGAAATCAATATTGCTGTTTACTTTCTTACACAAGAACATGACTACTGAGTTTGAGTAAATGAAATGAGATTAAACATTTAAAAATATATCCATAGATATGAAACATAACTATAATCCTAATGTACTTGAAGGCACCCCATTCCCGACCAGCACGTGCTTCTGCAACCACTTTCTCCTAACTAGATTGCCTATAGCTGGTAATGGAGACTTTGTCATTATCCACTTATAACCCATAGATTGGGAGAAATTGTCTCCTTGAGGACAAGGGCTTGGTTCAGGTGCGTTTTGACATAGGAGGCTCCAAGCCAAGATTTTATACACAGCCTCCACTGAAGTAAGACAGTGTCATTTCGCACCTGCTGATTTATTCACATGTTTGCATTATTCTCCCTAATATCCAAAAGTGCAATTCTAGTGCCACCCATTATAAGACTATCTACCACTGGTCTTACTTAACACCTTCTAGAGGAAAAGCAGTTTGTACCACGGATACACAATTTGCTACCAAATTTCCTCTGAATCTAGAATAGCTGGGGGACTATACACCATTGAGATGCCCTGTCTCACAATCAATGTATTCCCCTCTGATGTCACACCCACTGTGCTTCTGGGTTCTAATTTCCTCCACATTGGTTGGAACTCCCATTTAACCATGTCTGTCACGGCTCTTTGTGACCCAAGTGGCCTTTGCTCTCCTTACTACAGGTTTGAAGGTCTCTGCTGCCTTCATCATGGTCTCCATGGCAATTATAACTTGACTAGAAGGCAAAGGCCTTGCTTCTGAGTCACTGATTTGCAGGAAAATACTAGAAAGGATGACACAAGTTATTGTAGCTTTCTGGTTACTGCAACATAACCTCAGGTTTCCTAATTCCTACTTTGGAAAACAACGCTCTTGGAAAGATTCCCTTGGCTACCCCACATGCAGTGTGGATATGCTCATATAGGGAGTCTCTTGCTCTCTGAGCATCTCTCTGAGCATCTCATATAGGGAGTCTCTTGCTCTCTGAGCATCTCCAGGAGTCTCCTTCAAATGGGGGCCTATATTCTTCAACAGACTGTCTCTCCTTTCAGGCTAAGAATCTAACCTTAAAGTCTCTATTCACCTTCACAGAAGCCTAAAGGCATACACAGAAACAACACAGCTGTCTAGTTAGAATGCCCCTGTCCCTCAGATGGGAAAAACTGTTCACCCTACAGTGTGTCTAAAACATACTCATTAAATTCCGTAGGCCTGGGTTACTCACATTTATCACATTCTTAAAGGCTATATCTTACATTAGTGGTGAGTCAAACCATATTTTTCACTCAATTATGTTTTCTAATGGGTAAACTCCACAGGCCCTTATCTGTCTTTCTGCTCATGAGCCCTTCCTAATTTATCTTCATTTTTCTGATACTGAAAACTCTGCACTAAGTTTAGTGGTCCATGTGAAATATCTTTGGAACCCTGTGAAAGAAAACTCACCATATGCAACTGCAAAATATTGTTGCCAGGGTTTTTTTGGTCTGTTATTCTGGAGATACATATTTAATTTTATTCACCCCTTAGTGTTTTCTGCATCAGAATAGAGACTTTTGCTCCAGTGTTCTGTTCTTCATTGTATTTTACAATTTTTCATTTATTTTACAATTTTGTCCCATTTTAAAATCAACTTGCTATTCTCCAGTCTTATTGGTAACTCTACTCTTTTCAAACCTTATTGTATAAAAAATGGAACATTAAATATTATAAAATGTGATGTGCATTAAAAAGTAAAATGGACCAATTGGGTAATGGCCCACTTTAAGTTATATCACACTAATTAATTTGTAAGAATTTCCTACATTATATTTTTGTTCCCAATTTATATATTGAATTTGACATTTAAATGAAGAATCCATATGCCGTGATGTCTTGTCAAATATTCTGCCAACAAAGCCAAATAATGTTCACACTAATTGACATGTTTGAGATACATAACTGTGAGTTCTTTTGAGTCCAAGGAGAGGAAAGGGGAGAGAGAAAAAAGGAGATGTGAATATCACAGGGTAGACAGTTTTTAAAATATACATTTTGGTATAAACAGTTTCCTAAGCTTATTTTTCCAAGAATCTCAGCCGGTTTCAGGAAGCTATTTGCTATCAGAGTTTCACATGTGTGTCACCAAAGCATCGGGTTCTCTAGCACTGACAGAGAGTCTAATACTAGTATGCCTTTCCCACTATGACATGCCCAAGGGCCTGGAAGGGCCCATGTCATCTCAGAATATATGACTTAAATCAGTTTCAAAAAAAGCAACAAGTAAAAAAAATAAAACAGTACAAAGATATAAAAACAAATCAAAACCCAGAGGAAAATAACACTATGGCTCAGCCTACTTGCAATGTAAAATCCCTGTCTAGTTCATGCTGCATTTATAGCAGACAACAAATGTTCAGAGCCTTGCCGGTGTTTTGTTTATGTTTTTTAGATATACAGACATTTTTTTTTTTACAGTTAAGTGTGTCTTGAATTTTATTAAAATTTTTTAATATTTTTTTTTAAATTTGAGAAATTCTTAGGAAGTTTCTAAAAGAAAGGAAAAGTTTCATGAAGGAGATCTTAGACTACAATAAGGTGAGTCATGAATAAGAATGACTTCTGTGAAGGAAGTGGATATATTTGCTCATTTTCCCTTTGGGTTCTGGGGATGTTCCTAGTCAGTGGTAGAAATGTCTGAGTAGGTGTTCCTTTTCTTTAGTTTATTTTCAATGTCAAAGAATGAAGTTATTTTTTTTCCAGCTAGAACATAACCCCAATACCTTTGTTTCCCTTGTAAGTCACCTGGAATTAACCACAAGTGAATTTTTTTTTTTTTTACATTTTAGTAAATCAAAACTACCATCCTAATAGGTTGAATTAACTGTTCCAAGCCTCTACTGTGTCTGCCAGCCAGAGATGGGCTGGTATGCCCTTTCTTCACTGGCTCCATAGTCTGCATCCAAACACTCTGTTGTATTCACGTCTGCAGCTTTTGTCTTTGTAGAAGTTGTACTGAAGAAAGAATCCAAATTTGCATGATCAAAACTACCACAATTTCATCAGGCAGGACTATACCAAGAAAGGTATGGTACCTGAGGTATGGTACCCACAAAGCTGAGCCCTCCTTTAAAGGTTCCTTCTCTTGATAGAAAGATGAGAGTGAGGGGACGCCGGGTGGCTCAGTCGGTTGAGCGTCTGACTTCGGCTCGGGTCATGATCTCACAGTTTGTGGATTCAAGCTCCGCATCAGGCTATGTGCTGACAGCTCAGAGCCTGGAACCTGCTTTGAATTCTGTGTCTCCCTCTCTCTCTGCCCCTCCCCTACTCACACTGTCTCTGAAAAATAAACAAAAATCATTAATAAAAAAGAAAGATGAGAAGGAGAGAGGGAGAGGGAGGAAGGGAGAAGGGAGAGGTGGGACAAGGAAGGAAGAGGAAGAAGAAGAGAGAGATTGAGAAAATGAAGGTAACACAGTGTTGGTAGTGTCAGTTTTAGAAAGGAGATCTAATGCAGAGTATAGTGAATATGCACAGCAATATTGTGTTCTAATCGTGAACTTGGCAAGAGACTAGATCTTAACAATTTCTACCACAAAACAAAAGGATAATTACATGACATGATAGAGGTACTATCACTACAATGGCGATCATGTCACAATGCGTCATGTATCAAATCAACATGCTGTACACCTTAAATTTACACAGTGTTATAAGTCAAATGTATTTTAATAAAATAATAGGTAGGGGGGAGTCACTCAAACCTTATCCCATCATCGCTCTCCAATACACCAGGCTGAGATCCAAGGTAGCCACCATTTTTACCCTAACCAAGATATTCTGTGTGTCTTCTTTTCTACTTTCTGATACGTAGGGAATCTCAGTTTCTCTAGCAGTGGCTTACATTCTTTCAGTAACCCCCATTGTCTACAGAACGTGGTTCAGACCTTAGAAATCCTTTCACTACCAGGCTTCTTCACCTCGTTTTAGCCTCAGGTCCATGACACTTTGCTTAATTGAACTACATTTATTTCTCAATGAACGCGAAGACCTTTCCCCAACTGTCCCTTTACTTGAGCATCACAGTGAGGTGGTCCTATTCCCTTTATCTTGGAAGTTCCCTCTGTCTTTTATGTCCGTGTAAAGTGCACATAGTTTCAAATCCGATGAACTTTTCACTTTGAATTATTTTCCAATTTCATCCTCTGAAAAGATTGCTATTTACTTTTCCCTTCTATCCTCCTAGAGCATGTGGTCTATATGATTTTATTTGTGTTTTCTTTATATTTAAGTGTGATTTTCACTTACTAAGAATATGCATTTTGAGGTCCATGATGAAAATTTCTGACATATGGTATGTAATGAAAAACTGCTATATTAATAAATAGAGAAATTGTTCTCATTTTATTTTTTAAGATTTATTTATTTATTTATTTTGAGAGAAAGTGCAAGCAGGGGAGGGGCAGAGAAAGGTGGGGAGAGAGAGAGAGAGAGATTGAGAGAAAGAGAAAGAAAATCCCAAGCAGGCTGTGCACCGGCAGTACAGAACCTGATGCAGGGCTTGAACTCATGAACCGGGAGATCATGACCTGAGCTGAAACCAAGAGTTGGAAGCTTAAGTGTCTGAGCCACCCAGGTGTCCAAAGAAATAGTTTTTATATTTATTTATTTATTTTTAATATTTATTTATTTGAGAGAGAGAGACAGAGTGTGCACAAGTGGGGGAGAGGGGCAGAGAGAGAAAGAGGGAGACAGAGGATCTGAAACAGGCTCCTGGCTCTGTGCTGACAGCAGAGAACCACATGTGGGGCTCAAACCCATGAACCATGAGATCATGAGCCTAAGTCAGACACTTAATTGACTGAGCCACCCAGCCACCCCATTTTTCTTTTTAAATCTTACCTCATTACTCAAAGGAAGTTCTACATTATGGCTAATAAAAATACATTGAATACTTACTCTATTCACAATTCTAGGCTGGTCATAAGACAAATTATAAAGTAGAACACTTTTCCAGCATTTATTCTCTTTAAGTTAAAAATCTCTTAGGGCAGCTGGGTGGGTCAGTTGTTTGGCGTCTTGATTTCCGCTCAGGTCCTGATCCCAGTGTCATGGAATCAAGCTGCACATCAGACTCTCCCTCTGCCCCTCTCTCTTTGCCCCTCTCCCCTGCTCATGCTCTCTCTGTCTCTCTCTAAAATGATATAAAATAAAATAAAAAATCTCTTCAGGCCGTTCTCATCTAACTAAACTTTGGGTTCCTCCAACCACCTAGAATTCTCTAAATTTTTTGAAGCTCCAACCTAGCACTCTCAGAAAAAGTCTCATTTTTTAGACTCAACTTTTCCCTGAAACCCAGAAAACCAAAACAGTTACCTTAGACTTCACACATAGAAGATAAAGGTGTCAGCCTGTTTCCTGGAGCTACAAAGGACAACTGGGGACTTGTCTAGTAAGAAGAGAGGAAGTCTTTCCAGTGACTGGTCAAAAGTGCTTGGGGGTCTTTCTAATGAGAAGAAAACAACTTCCCCTTGCCTATCTCCTAAAGACAACTGAGCAAATCAGAAAAGATAAATCTTCCCTCTATTTACAACAACACATTGTCTTTTTATGTTAATTCTTTTGTTCATGTAAAAAATATGGTTAGGTTAAAAAATAATAAAATGTGTTAGAGTTGTTTTTTATTTTGATTACATTTGAACAAAAAATTTCCAATTATATGAATAGAAAAACTGATGTCCTGGACACTGCAACTTCCTAGCAATGAATATATAGAAAGAGGTTTTCTTCCATTCAAAACTACTAGGTTAGAGGCCCATGTTTAATTTGGAGCAAAAGTTCAATTTATTCTAAGAGGCTCAAATAGAGTACATGCCGACTCTTCTCCACATTTGTATCCAGTAGAAAGTAAGCAGTGGCTCTTCTCTAAATTCTCCTTCAAATTCTTTATAGATCAATAAAGATACAAGTAAAGCTAATTTAGAAAAGCCTTGCCTGGCATTGGAGTTACGCTGCAGGAAAGGGTAAAAAATGACTTATAAAAAAGAAAGAAAGAAAATGAAATTGTGTTCTCTAAACGAAAAGTGGTGTATATAGAGTCTGTATAATCTGTTAAAAATATGAGTAATAGGATCAGGAAAGAACCAAATTCCAGATGCCAGTTGAACAACTCCAAGCTGGGAGAACTTGGAACTTTGTTTCGTCATTCGTGAAGCAGGGATAATGGTGGTGCATTCTGAATTAACCTTCTGGACAGAAAGCAGACCATCAGTGAGATCATCACTCCCACCCAGATAATAAGAACAAGATAGATACACTATAACATCATAGTTTTTAAAGAAAGCATTCAAGGGGTGAGGAAGCAAAGAAACCTGAATGAACTAAATTCCAGAAAGTGATGAGCCTCTCCCAGGAGAGAAGAAACCTGATAGCTTTCATCCCAAGTAGCATGGTCAAAGGGAACCACCAGAGATAGTCAAACTCCTACAGTGTTTGATAGCTTCATACAGGCTACCTGCTCAGGTTAACGTTCCAAGGATCACTGGTCACAGAGCAAGCCCTTACCTCCCTGCCAAACCTTCCCCGCATGCTTCATCCAGCATAAGGGAGAGATGCCCAAGGCTGTGAGGAGGGCGTGGGAGCTGAAAGAGAGCCCCTGCTCTCCACGCAAGGCAGACTCTGCTAGCAAAACCTTACAATGATAATACAAAGACATAAAATCAGCTTCATAGCCCTCTTGAGCATAGAAGGAAAATCTTTAAGAAAATTAACAAATTAAATCCAACAGTATGTAAAAATTTGACTCCAAATAGAGTTTATCTTAGGAATGTAAAAGTTACTTTAACATGTTGAAACAGCCAGTTGTATGTCATTTTTGTTAACATATGCCATGATGTTAATGTGACATATTAATAAATAACAATAATAGGTTATGATGTTAACAGAATAAAGGATATAAATCATATTAATATCACAAAATATGCATTAAAAATTAGTTCTAGTATCTACTGAGGGTTTTTAAAAATCTCTCAGACCAATAAGAATAGAAGGGAACTTCTTCACTCATCTATGAAAAACCTATAGGTAACATTATACTTAGCAGTCATAATATTTTAGCAGTATGTATACAATATATATTATCAATATACAAAATAATTGTGTTTCAATATGTTGGTAACAAACAACTGGAAAATAAAATATAATAATACATATAATTTACAATGCAATTTCAAAAAATATCTACACTGAAAACTAGGAAGCAATGTTGAGAAGTTGAGTAAGACATAAATAAATACAACATATTCATGCTCATGTATTAGAGAACACTACTGTTAAAATGTCCATTCTTTTCTAAAGTTGTCTATAGATTCAACACAATCAAAATGTCAGCATGCTGTTTGTAGAAATAGACAAGTTGATTTTAAAATTCATATGGAAATTCAAAGGATTTAGAATCACCAAAACGAGAACAGAGTTGGAGAACTTACACTGCCAACTGATGTCAAGAGTTACTATAATACTATAGTAATCAACATGGTCTGGGATTGTCAAGATATGAACAGATAAAAATCAATGAAATAGAATAGAAAGTCTATGAAGAGATCTGCACATATAACATCAGTATTTGAGAAAGGCAGCAAACAAGTCCATAACAAAGTAATGTATTTTTAACAAATAGAGTTGAAATAAATCGATATCCCAATATGAAAAAATAAAACCCTACCTTATTCAATATGCAAAAAGCAATTCAGCTTAGACCATGAACCTAATCATAAATACAAGAACCAAAAAGCCTCTAGAAAGTATGTAGGAGAAGATCTTCATAAACTTGAAGTTGGACAAAGAATATTTTAAACAAGACTGTAGAAACACTAACCACATACACATAAAAAGACAAGTTGGACTTTACCAAAATTTTAAATTTCTTTTTATCAAAAGATACCATAGGGAAAATGGACAGGTAAATAAGAAGAATGAAATCGTGTCATTTGTGACAACACACATGTATGTAGAGGATATTATGTCAAGTGAAATAAGCCAGAGAAAGACAAATACCGTAGGATTTTACTTACATCTGGAATTAAAAAAAAAAAAAAAAAAACCAAATTAACAAGCAAAACAAAACAATAGCAGACTCATAAATACAGAAAACAAACTGGTGGTTACCAGGATGGAGGGGTGGTAGGAGGGATGGGTGAAATAGGTAAAGAGGATTAAGAGGTATAAACTTCCAGTTATAATATAAATACCTCACAAATGTATAAAATACAGCATTGGGAATATAGTCAATAATGTAATTACTTTGTATGGTAACCTATGGTAACTAGATTTATTGTGGTGATCATTTTGTAATGTACATAAATGTCAAATCACTATGTCATATACCTGAAACTAACATAATATTGAATGTCAGCTAAACTTCAATTTTAAATATAATAAAACTGGGGTTCCTGGGTGGCTCAGTTGGTTAGGCGTCTGACTCTTGGTTTCGGCTCAGGTCATGACCTCACGGTTCATGGGATTGAGCCCCATGTCAGGCTCTGTGTTGACAGCATGAAGGCTACTTGGGATTCTCTCTCTCCCTCTTCTCTCACTCTCCCCTGCTTGTGCACTCTTGTTCTCTCTCGCAAAACAAAAAGACATTAAAAAAAAAACACCACTTAAAAAATATGAAGAAGAAGAAAATGAACAGGCAAACCATAGTTTAGAGAAAAAAAAATATTTACAACGTATATCTGACAAAGGGTACAAATAAAGGGCACATAAAGAACTATTTTGAATCAGTAATTAAAAACAAAAACCTAGGCAAAATCATGAAACTCTTACTTTCAAAGAAAGATTAAAAAAAAAAAAGGCAACTAGACCCTGAAATAGTGCTCAACATCATTAGTCATTGGGGAATGAGAAGTGAAGCTTCAGGGAGGTACTATTCCACATCCTATAGAATGGCTAAAATCAAATCATAATATCAAATTTGGTGAGAAGATGAAACAACCAGAAGTCTCACATGTTGTTATTGGTAGAAATGGAAAATGAAAAAATGTCATCTTCTTACAAGGTTAAACATGACCAGAAGTCCCAATCCTAGGTGTTTACTGAAGAGACATGAAAACGTATATCTAAAGAAATCCTTGTTTGGGAATTTTCAAAGGACATTTATTCATAATAGCCAAAAGTGGAAAGAATTCAAATGTTCATCAATATGAAACAGGAAAAATAAAGTACGGTATATTAATACAGTGGAATATAATCAATTTTTAAAAAATCAGACACAGTACAACATGGAAAAATTTCAGAAAGATATTATGTTGCGTGAAACAAACCCTACACAAAAGAGCAGAGAAAACATGTTTATAATTAAATGAGGTTCAAGAACATCTAAAGTACAGTAGTGCCCCCTTATCTACAGTTTCACTCCCCACGGTTTTAGTTACCTGTGGTCAACCACGGTCTGAAGCAGATGATTGTCCTTCTGACATACAGTCAGAGGTCCATAATAGCCTAATGCTGTGTCACAGCACCTACATCACTCACCTCACGTTATCTCATCAAGTAGGCATTTTATCATCTCATAATATCACAAGAAAGATACAGCACAAGATACTTTGAGAGAGACCACATTCAGATAACTTTTATCAGAGTATATTGCTATCATTGTTCCATTTTATTATTTGTTGTTGTTAATCTCTTACTGTGCCTAACTTATAAATTAAACTTTATCATAGGGGAGCACCTGGATAGCTCAGTTGGTTAGGCGACTGACTTCGACTCAGGTCATGATCTTGCAGCTTGTGAGTTCAAGCCCCTTGTCGGGCTCTGTGCTGACAGCTCAGAGCCTGGAACCTACTTCAGATTCTGTTCTCCCCTCTCTCTACCTCTCCCCTGCTCATGCTCTGTGTCTCTCTGTCTCTCAAAAATAATAAATAAATGTTAATTTTTTTAAAAAAATATAGATAAACTTTATCATAGGTATGTATGCACAGGAAAAACATAATATATATAGGATTTAATACAACTTGTGGTTTCAGGCAACCACTGAGGCACCTTGGAAGATATCCCCTGTGGATAAGGGATGATGACTGCAACAGAAATTAAAAATAGTTCCCTGGAGCGTCTGGGTGGCTCTCTTGGCTGAGGGTCCAACCCTTGGCTTCAGCTCAGGTCATGATCCCGGTTCCTGGGATAGAGACCCACGCTGGGCTCCACACTGAGCATGGAGTCTGCTTGGCATTCTCTCTCTCTCTCTCTCTCTCTCTCACTCTCCCTCCCTCCATCCCTCCCTCCCTCTGTCTCTCTCTGTCTCTCTCTCTCTCTCTCTCTCTCCCTTTCCCCTTCTCCCCTGCTCACACACACTCTAAAATAAGATAAATAAAATTAAAAAATAATTCTCCTGGGATTTTGAGGGGTGAAAACTGACAGCTAAGTGGTACATGGCAACTTTCTGAAATAATGGGAATATTCTACATATCATTTGGGATGATGATTATGATTATATGCAACTGCCAAAATATATTGAATAGCAACAAATCCATAAGGTAATTATATATAAATATCTGAACTTAAAAAGTAATGTATGTACAGTATATAAAGAAAAATAGTATCTATTTCATTGATCTTTATATAAAGTTCTTAACACAGCTGTAGATACATAAGTTAAGTCAGAGCTTAGCACAGTGGCTGACAAAATAACCAAAATATTTTATTTTGATGTTATCTTAAAAATGGTGCCTCATTCAAGGAAGTAGGCTTGTATTGTATAGGTAATTAAAAAAAAAACTAAATGGAGGGACAGAGTCACAGATGCAATCCTTCCTAGCAGCTACCATCCACATTCTCTTAAAACAGATCATTACCCCTGTCTTGTGCATAACATCGTGGGAAGTAGAAATGAGAATTCAAATTAAGTGTATTATGAACATTTAAAAGGCCTAGAGAAATGTTTGGAATCATTAAGATTAACAACCACCAACCTGGCATCAGTGAAGCAACTGTGATTTTTTCTGTCCATGTTGCACCAGTTGTGAAAATTCTGAAGAAGTAGGTTAAAGCATCCTCTTTCAAAGATACTGAGCTTGAGATCCAACCTGACACGCTTTGTCTGGGAATGGATGTCTTCCACTTGTTTCTGGAATCAGCAAGGCAAGTTGCTGAGGGAAATATAAATTCCCAATTGGCCTTGCAACAGCAAGATTCAGTCTCAACCGGAGAGAGAAGTGGAGGAGCAAACAGATGCATCAGGATTTCTGATTGTTGAAGGTGAAGACCCTCCACTGAGGACACTTAAGGAAATTACTTTTTTTTTTTGTTGTGAACTTGCCCCCTTCCATTGTTATCTCATTCCTTATCCTCAGTGAGTGTTAGAGCCCTGAAATGTTCATCTTTTATGGTTTGGGTCATTTGTGCCTTGCACAAATATATAATACAGATTAAATTTCTTTGCTTTATTTTTCTTCAATCAGTCAAGAAAAAAATAATACCTTTGTATATTTTCAACTTAAAACACTTTATCCAAATTTACCTGAAGGTTTCATTCGACTATTATTGATTTAATACAATTCTGAAATATATAAATATATAAAGATCCTTAGAATAATGCTGAGAAGCAGTATTATAGACATCATCACAAAGCTCTGTTCTCTAACAGAGCTTTTCACAAAGAATGTTCTGGAAAAACGAAACAAAAAACAGTTCTGTAGAAAGTTCTGTGGGAATACAAGTTAGGGACATGCTGCACTCCTCAACCTCTCTATTCATAAGGAAGGTGTGTACAAATATGACGTACAGGTCCTTTAACAAAGGACTTTGGGGGTGCCTGGGTGGCTCAGTCAGTTAAGCGTCCAACTGTTGGTTTCGGCTCAGGTCACGATCTCACAGTTTATGACTTAGAGCCCCATGTCAGGCTCCACACTAAGGTATGGAGCTTGCTTGGGATTCTCTCTCTCTTTCTCTCTCTCTCTGCCCCGCCCCTCCCCTCCCCTCCTCTCTCTCTCTCTCTCAAAATAAATAAACGTTAAAAAAAGGACTTCAGATAATTTGAACACGGAAACTTTTTCTAAGAAAGCATTCGTTAAATATTGGATAAATACTGAATCATTTCACTTGGACCTGGATCTGTGATACTTTGTGCAACTCTGTGAGTAATGATCCTGAAGCTTCCATATAAAGAGAAAACTTGGAAGTGGGTTCACAGTTTCATCACGACTTTGACTATTCATTTTGTAAAATCAACTAATTCATCATTTGATGCTAACTTTCCTGGAGCTTATTTCCCAGGGCAGAAAGTAAAAAAGATCGAGCAAGGATAGATACAGAGGCAAACACTTGATAGCTTTCATTTGGGACTTGGAGGTATTTGGGCTTCGGTGAGTTACATCGTCAACAGTGAAGTGAAGATTATGTTTGGAGACGGAAAGTAGCTTCCTGCATTTGAACACTCATTAGCCTTGGAGAAAGAAAATGTGGGTTTTCTCTGAGCTTTGTGTGACCTTGAGCAATAACGTTTACTTTTTTTTAATCTGGATTCCCATGTGGAAAATACAGATGATAGAATCTGCCCTAGCAATTTAGGTCTGCAGTGGGGATAATATCCAAGGGAAAGGATGCATTTAAATTTGTTTAGAAAAATCCAAAACACTGTCAAATGTGAAGTATGATTAAGATATAAATTTCAAAGGCAGAGAGGTTGGACATATTGTCGAGAAAGAAGGTCAGAGACCAGGAATGGCTGGCAATTTTCCCAGGAAGTATATAATTGCTGCTCCTTTTCTGTCACAGGCTTTCTCTTAACCCTTTGGGAGGGTGGCGGAGATGTTGGTTTAGAAGCTGACAAAATGGCCAACAGCTGAAAAATGCACTATTTCACTTCTTTTCAGGCTTAAAACAATCTGAGAAGTATCCCTGACCCTCTGGGATTACCAAGAAATTCAACAGAGAGAAACATAAGTGAACCACAAAGAAGTTCAAAGAATGTGAATTTCCAAGAAATTAAAAGAATTTATTAGTGAACCTTACCATTCACGTGCGTGAACTTAAAGACACTTTGTTATTTCCAACAAATGCATGTTATATTTCTGCACATATGTAACTTGGATATCAGCTCTCTGGCTATCTCAAATCTTTTACTATAATGAGGAGAACCTTTTTAGTAACATTTGAATTCAAAAACCCCAAAAGTTCACCCTAAACACACTGAGATCTGGAGAGCTTACATTTTTCCTCATCCTTTCGTACTCAAATTCCCATCTTTATCTAAACCATTCATCTCTCTTCTAGGCCTTGCTCTTTAACCCCTAAATGCTACCTCTACGGAATGTGAGCCGCAATTGAAAGTTTATGTGCAATACGAGACTTAAATTGAGTTACCTCATGGCAGATAAGTTTAAATGTTATATGTAGACATTGCAGCTTCAGACATTTCCCTGAAAATATTCACCTCCTTAGAAAATTTTCATGGGCTCTTTCTCTTCTCTGGGCCACTATGAACCCTGGCTCTTTTCTTCTCCCCAAAGGGTCCCCCAGAAAAGAGGTAAATGATTTATATTTTAGCATTAATGAGAATAACAATTTACTATAATTTAAAATGAAGATTACAGGCAGGAAGAAAGTGCAGTTTAAGTATTAACTTGATTCTTCTCTCCCAAAAGATGGTAATGGGGAGATGAGAGCCTAAAGGAACATATGGTCGTCTTTGCCTTCCGAAGCTTATGGATGAGCTAAGAGTGTAAAGCCACTAAGGTAAAATCCTGGAGGAAATGGCCTTTTGCTAGCTGAAAACTCTTTTTATTTGGTGGGGAGGGGAGTAAAGTTAGATCTTGATACGATTTTATATAGACAGGGAAGGACTGGATTTCTTTGTATAATAAGGTAGAAAAGGTATCCTACTTTGTAAAGTTGAGTGCTGGGTAAATGTGTATTCACTTTATTATTCGTAAATATGTATGCACATTATATTTTGATTTCTAAAACAATCCATTTAAAAAACTGAGCCATTTTCCCCAAACACAAATATATATAATATTTAAATTATATTTTTAAAATTTTTCTTAAATATATATTTAAATAAATATAAATATAAATATATATTTTTGTTGATTCAGAAAGGAACAGCAGAAAAGCTTCACATCTTAGTGGACCCTTGCCTGCATTCAGGAGTGAAGAAGGTTGAGTTCTAGTACAGACTCATAAGATAAGAAATTGTGACCTTGAGAAAGGCATTTCTCTGAAATTTATCTGTGAAACAGGGATTATATTTTCAAACTGGGAGGGTTCACCAAATTCAGATTCTTATTTTATAGATAAAGAAATTGAAGCCAAGATTGATTAAATAACTTGATCGAGAACAAGGGTGTTCTGATCACAAAGCCTCAGGTGGAGCCCGGGGCCCAAGCTTCCAGTGGTCTAGCCACTGAACAGACTTAACAGAAGCACCTGTGGGGTCTACCTATCAGAGCTTTGTGGAATCCAAGGTGAATGAAATATAATTCAAGGATGATGGTTCCTTGGCTCTGAGGGCAGAGTTGTTACTTCTTGCTTAAGTGAAGAGTTGTTACTGTTGACCCAAGATGGGCTTGCATCCTGGATCTACTTGTTTCTTTTTCCTGACATTTTCCCCCTTCTATTTTTGGAATTAAATCAGTATTAACACATGTTTGTTTCAGAGCTGAAGCAAGTTAGTCACCTTTCTCTGGTCAACAGTGCCATCTGGTGGACACCTAAAAAATCTCTGCATTTGCTTAGAATTGACAGTTCTGGGATCCTGAAGGTCTTCAAGCCTCAGGCAGGCAAATCCAAGTTGCAATTTTAAACAATGTGAGAAAGACACAGTGCTTACGATGGTGTGGGAGTTCAAGAAACAGAAAGAGGATTATAAATTAAGCTTTAGTAATATCAACAGAGCTTTCAAGAAGCTAGAAATCACCCAAAGAAGTAATTTTTTAATGGACTGCACTGATATTCCTGATAGCTCATGACTCCCTAAGATAGTATGTCTAATTTATGTCATAAATAAATTAAAAGCACATTTTATCCTTTCCTTCCCCTTTACTCTTGTCACTACTGAAGCAGATAGCTAAAGATGGGGCAACTTTGAGAAAATGAAAACAGAACAAAATAGCAACAGCAACAACAACAAAAAGAAATCCCTGTTAATGTGTAGTTTCAAGGTTCAAAAAGCCCAAATGCTTGTGGCAATAAAGAATATTCAGACACAAATGTGAAAGAATGATCCAGATCCAGGCAGGGAAAGCCTGGGTGGGCAGGCAGGGATGGGGCTGTCGGGAAATGTGGAAGGAGTAGAGGAGATGAGGGTGATGAGCTTGTCAGGTTCACGGGCTCCACACTGTCACAACGTCCAGGGAGACAGGCTCAATCAGGAAGCAGCCTCCTCATATGTCTCAGCTGATGCTGCTGCTGCAGAGAGTTTTGTGGAGATTCTTTTGCACTCGCAATTAAGGAAGCAGATTTTTCCTGTACCAACAGAAGCATGCAAGACCACACTCTTGAAAGGTCAGGGGAGCAGGGCCATAAGGACAGTGACCTTGGCAGTCTCAGTCATGGACTGATGACATCAAAGATGAGATGGTCCCTCCTTTCCACCTCCCTACCACAATGGTACTAAATAAACTGTGATGGTGACCTTTATGTGTCGCCTTGGCTGGGTCACAGTACCTGGATAATTGCTTAAGCATTCTTCTAGACATTTCTGTGAAGGTGTGTTTTAGATGAAATTAACATTTAAGTCAGGAGACTTTGGGTAAAGCAGATTATCTTCCACAATGTGGGTGGGCCTCCTCCAAATCAGTTGAAGGCCTTAATAGACTAAAGTTCCCAGAAGAAAGGGAATTCTGCCAACAGACTTCTTTCAGATGCAGACTAGACTGTGTCTTGGGTCTCCATCCTGCCAGCCTACTCTGCAGATTTTGAACTTGCACCTCCATGATCATGTGAGCCGATTTCCAAAAATAAACATCTATGTATAGAGATAGATACACGTATATGTGTACACACACACACACACACACACACACACACATCCTATTGTCCTATTAGTTCTGGGTTTTGTTTGTTTGTTTTTTGAGAGAGACCGTAAGTGGGGGACAGGGGCAGCGGGAGAGAGAGAGAGACAGAGAGAGAGAGAGACAGAGAGAGAGAGAGAGAGAGAGAGAGAGAGAGAGAATCTCAAGCAAGGTCCATGCACAGCACAGAGCTCAAATTGGGGCTCAATCCCACAACCCTAGGATCATGACCTGAACTGAAATCAAGAGTTGGACGGTCAACCGACTGAGCCACCCAGGCTCCCCTGGTTCCGTTTCTTTGAGGAACCCTGACTGATGCATAGGCTCCCAGAGATTAGACAAAACTCAGGATAAAGCATACTTATATGATGGGGAAAGAGACTAACTGATAGTAAGATCCTGTTACTTCTGGTAGAATGGAAGATTAAAATAGAATTAAGTTGTTAATACAGAAAGAAAAATGAGCAATTTGTTTATACACTGAGGTGCGAGTCTGCTGCATCAATGAGAGGAGAGTCATGGAGGAAATGTGCTTTTATGCTTGCCTAAGAGAATCCAGGCCAGGATTGTCAAGTGCTGGTTATTGTTGCTTTTCTTCTGTAGCACTGACAGATTTCTCAGCAGCATTGTTTGCAAAAAAAAAAAAAAAAAAAAAAAAACAAAAACAAAAACAAAAACAAAAACAAAAACCAAACTATTTAAATTTTTGTAATGTTTATTTATTTTTGAGAGAGAGAGACAGAGTGCAAGTGGGCGAGGGACAGAGAGAGAGGGAGACACAGAATCCCAAGCAGGCTCCAGGCTCCGAGCTGTCAGCACAGAGCCTGACATGGAGCTAAAACTTGAGAAGGGTGAGATCATGACCTGAGCCAAAGTCAGATGCTTAACTGACTGAGTCACCCAGGTGCCCCTGCAAAAACTATTTACATATCATTTTCATTAAAGTAAATATATAATGCAAAACTAATATGTAAGTTTCTAATAAAGCAAAAATTGTCTTTAATTGAATATCAGAGTGACTACAGTACATCTCTATTCATCTTAAAATACAAACCTTTAGAATGCATTGTTACCAGATACCCCAAATGCATGTTTAATTTGTGTGTAGGTCATGTGTCTATCAGAAAATAGCTTATATTAGCTTTTAAAACAGAAGATATCTATATCAGCAATATATAGACCAAGACAGATCTACTGTCATTTTGATATAATGCACCTGTTTACCACATCTATCTGGGAATAAACAGAGTGAATAGATTTGGCCTGTGGACCATCTGGGCAGTGAGTTACCTAAAGAAACAGGTCAATAGCATTGTGACAAAAGTCACAACCTGGAGTAAAAGAGGTTGTAAAGGGTCTCAGGGACCTCTCTGCCAGAGGTAATGCAATACATCTTAACACTTCAGAATTGTTGGATGAGATCCTTTTGAAGTATTTTACTAGAAAAAACTTTAGGAAACATTTTTCCTTTCATCTACCGAGAAAGATGACAAGATAATATATTATCTCAGTGGTTGAATAACAGTAAAATTTTTAAAGCATTTTCATATGCTTTATACTTATGCCCACCTATCCTGATATCCAAAAATCTTTAGAGTGTGTTCCAAAAAAAAAAAAGAAAGAAAGAAAGAAAACAATGATAATGACCTTAGCTTGAAAAGAAATGAAGGAAGATAATCTACCCCCATCTATATCTACAAAAATAATAAGTTTAGGTTTGACATCCATATGAAATAAGTGCTCGGTAATCAAATATACAGTGAAAACGACAGGGTATTTCAAAAATGTTAATGGTTTTATTGTTTTATATTTTCAGAAAACTATTTTAGTCTTCTTTTTTAGTTATCTTTGTTCTATTTTACTTCCTTGAGGTCTAGAGCATTTCAATTCCATCACTGGATCAACCACAGAAGCTCACAGATCCCTACCCCAGCCGGTCCTCTCTTAGGGGTCAAAACAATTCTCATCAGGTATCTCTTCCCACTTAGAGTGGCTTGGAAGTTAAGTCCTAGTGCTGGAGTCTGGTGTGTGGAACCTCCTCTTAACAAAGCAAATTGTCTTTCCTTGATGCCCAAGACAAAAACGATGACCAAACCACTTAGTCTCAAAATAGAACCCATGTTTTGCTGTACTTTAACAGAAAGGGTGTGTTCATGAAGATACCATATACCACTATAGGGAGTGTCTGTGCTCCAGTCATGTCTGGTAGGTCCTGTAATTTTTTTCCTCCCATTGGTAATATGCAGCCATATGAACACTGTTTCTGTTTCTGTTTCAGTTGGGTTCCCGCCCCCCCCCCCCCCCCGTCATCCTTAAGTGGCTTCAAAGAACTTGCCAAAGCCAGGTCTCCATGGCCCTTTGCTGAACTCTTTAATTAATTGTTTCAGTCATATAAATGTTCAACAAAAGATCACTTCTATTAAATACTCATTAGCCACGGGTACCTTCATCTAGAACATAGATAACAAAGTGAGGAAAGACAAGCTTAAATTGTAAACTAACCCATTAGGTAGCTGAGACCCACACAGGCCAGCACAAAAGGGGGTCTTCCTTCTCACTAGGAAGGGGATGGAGAGACGACTCAACCTTCCCAGCCTATTTATTCAATGACTATGAGAGCCATTGAAGAAGGAGAAAGAAAGAATTGGTTTAAAATAAATAACATTTGGAGAGTCTCAGCCTGTCTTCACATATCTTTCCTATTACTCTGGCTCTTATCATAACATGTCTTCATCCTTACCCCCTCATCCTAAGGCAAGTCTGGAAGGCTAATACAGATTAGAAGTCCTCTCCTTCACCTCCAGCATGCAGAGGAGGACTCATCAGGGTCAGAGGGGATGGGGCAGAACTTTGGCCAGTCACTTCCCTCCAGCTGCATCCTAAAACTAATCCCACATTGAGAAGGAAAGTAGTGAGTTGGATATACGACAAGGTTACTGGAGGAGGGAATAAGGGAAGAAAGCGTTTTCAGATTTGAGAACTGAGTTCAGGTTCTGTGATGCTCATTCAGTCATTGGCTCCCATTCTGAAGACAAAACACTAAGACCAGATCAAATTACTAAATGTGAACTTTAGGCACCTCAGGATGCTTACACTGAACTTGCTGCAATTGTCTAGATGTGCTTGCAAACTTGGAAGTAGAGCTGTGTGTCTGTCCAGTGCAGTTTTGGGCATCATTTTACCAATGGAAACAACTATTAACATGTGTTTTGTAAGGGCACAACTGTGACTGTGTGACACACACTAAAATCAGAAACTGAATAATTTAAATTAATTAACCTCATTACATGATAAACACTGTTCAAGGAGCTGAGAAGGATGCAAAGAAATATGAGTGAAGATCTGTTCTTCACAAGATTAAAATTCTTAAGGAAATGAGCAAAATGTTCCAAAATGGGTAAACTGAATGATTCCACAGCACTGCTGTGGGGTTGAGGTGATGGTACCGAAGGCAATGGATGCATCTGAAAATGCAATGGTAGAGGAAGAAACAAATCATTCCTAATAGCGCATAAGACATTTTCAGGACATATTCAATTTGGAAACAATTCCTTTTCTGCCAAAAAGCATAAATACACATAAAGTTTCTCACCAGATTTACAGATATCTATAGCATGTATTTTAAGAGAGCATATTGGGAGAGGATGAGACTTATTTAATTTTTTTAAATCAGCCAAGATACATGTGTAACAGCTTACTCACTGAGAATTAGTGTCTCAGATGTGTTTTTTTTTGGGGGGGGGGTCTTAGATATTGTTTTATCAATCACTTCATTTATTTTTCTATCATCAGTTTATTTATTTTAAGCCTTAGTGCTATTTAAAATTTACTCCCTGCTTTGGGTCTCCAATATTAGATTTTTCATTTTCCTGTGGGAACACAATGCCTTTGTTATGGAAAGGGCTGTTAGAGTGTCGTCTTGTAATTGTAGGGACAAAAGGTAAGCCTTTGTCCTTTGTGGTGCTGTGGGGATGGGATTTTTTTTTCTCCATGTTCCCTTCAGGTACAGAGCATCCCTGAGGCAGATGGACCCTTGAACTCTCCTGTCCCCCAAGCCTGGTTGTGGCTCTGAAAGCAGGCTCGGGAACTCTCCTGAGGTCAGCATTTGCAAACAGTGGATGTGCTGGCCCAGCTGAGTCCTCCTATTCTCGAGCCACAAAGAAGACTGATTCTTGGACTGGAGTAGGCAAACCTTGTGGATCTTGGAAATTTGGGCAATGGGAAGCCCTCTGGTATTAAAAATTGCTTGTACTTTTAACGATAAAGGAAATAAGGTCTTGTCGCGTACTCTAAGCTAGTAAAAGAGAACATACTGGCTATGGTTTTACATGTATCAGAGTTGATTGCAAAACAATTTGGAACATGAAATAGTAGTAGTAACTATCATGCATGTGATGCTTGGCTAAAGCAAGCCTGCCTTCTAAATTTTTTATATTTGTTTCTGAATATATGCTTAGGGAAATTTCTGAAAGCTTGTCACTAAGATATTAAAGCTGGTTATGTCTGGGAGGTAGGCTAAGGGTGATTTTTAGTCATAGCAAAATCACACACAGTTTATGCAAGTAGAAATAACCATTGTAAGTCTATAAAGCAGTTTGTTATTATGTTTAGTATTACAAAAATGAAGATTCCACATATATAAAGTATAAATATTTCTATATATGATAAATGTGATGATTCTCAGTTGATTGGACCTACCCTTTATTTACCTATATATGTGTACTCAATCCTCACAACAATAGTATGACATGAAAAAAACATGGCACAAAAGAGACAGAAAGGTCTCATGTACTTGATGACTGTTTGTCTCTCCCAGGTGACTAGCCCTGTCCCTGATTGCTATCTTGCTTGCTATGGATGAAAGGTCAGGAGTCACACCAAGAAATGAAGGAAGGTAGACTAGTTGCAGAGCAGAAACCTTAAAATGCCTTAAAATGGATTAAGCATATCTCTTCATGTGACTGGCTCTATAACATCATTATTAGTTAGAAACAGCATTGTGTTCAGCTAAGAGAAGTTGGCACTATATTTGCACTTCCTTTTCCCCATAAGCTGTATAAGTTAGGTTTGCAAATATATTCAAAGTTTAGTCTTTGTCATATCCAGGGTTTTGTTTAATTTAGAGGGATAAATAATCAAATGTTGACAGAAATGAGCAATGCTCCATTCAAAAAATCTAATCTTTCTGGCCTTTGTTAAAGAAACATCAGGGAAAATTGATGACCATGAAGATTTATATTTATTAATCTAAGGAGATTTCTTTCTAGCGTTGGAATCATAATAGTTATTTGAATTATGGCTGGATAATGGAGACTGTTGAATCATGGAGTCCCCTTATGGTTAACACTCATTAATCATTTTTATAATTAAAAATATATTCCTCAACTCAATCTACTTTTCATATTTAAAGAATATCTATCAGAATGAACCTTTCCAGATACCCAATATGGGAAGTTGTTTTTTTTAAGTGACTAAAAAATGATAATAACAAAATATAATTTTTTTAATTAAAAAAAGAATGGTGGAGAGAAGGGAAGTCTAGTCAACTAAGCCTCATCGCACATATATATAGAAGTATAATGTCTTATATATGTGGAAATCTTTTATTTCATAATACTGAACAATTTACATAAATTGTGTGTACTTATTAAAAAACTCAAATGCAAAGTACTGTGAAGTAAAAATCACTCTACATCCTACCTCCCAGACATAACTGAGTTTAATATCTTAGTGACTGGCTTCAGAAATTTCCCCAGGCATACACTCAGAAACAAATCTTGCTCACAGAAACACTCACAAAATTTCCATACTAATATGCTATTGTGGAAATAATCGAAGACTACCTAAATGAGACCAAACAGAGGTTATTTATTCAGAACTCACAGGAGCAAGGGATTCAACCACCATCATTTGCATTTGGCAGAGACTCAAAGGCAGAGATGGGGAGATAATGCCTTACGGTGGGAAGAAGAAAGTTTCAGATGTGCTCTTCTGGGTGATGATGACTGGCATGAGGAAGGTGGAGGGACTTCTAGAGCCCCCTTTTGTAGGCTAACTAGAGGAAGGGCATGTTATGTGATTGGTTAGAGGAACATGATTTGCTTTCTCTGGATGGTTCAGAGTTGGAGGTGGAGGTAAAAAACAGAGAATTTTGCAGTCATGGACCACGCCCTCCCTGTTCGGGGCTATTGGTTGCACAAGTGTGGTTTGGCTTCTCAGCTGGTGGAAGCTTCCTTTGATGCAGAGGTTGAAAGTCAGAATTCTATTATCACATATGGCCTGGCCATTGCCTATCCCTATATTAAGTTTCTTACTATTCATGATTTGAATTTAACTTAAAATGTTCTCCTTTAATAATAGGTTCAATCAATACTTCCTGATAACATTATCATTAATAGCTAAATATTATTTCATTTCATAGATGTGCTATACTTTCATACCTATCTTAGAGATATGCCATAATATAATATCAGCCCTCTTTTTAATGTCACTTGAATAATTTCAAATTGCCTGTATTTTAACAACAATGAAATAAACTTCCTTGAAGATAGTTATATTTGCCTTTTTCCATTTATATTTTAAATATAAATTTTCAGACATTTTCATGTATGGAATCTGAATACAGAGTACTAAACTGTTCTCTAATTAAAATGCTTAATGGGGCGCCTGGGTGGCGCAGTCGGTTAAGCGTCGGACTTCAGCCAGGTCACGATCTCGTGGTCCATGAGTTTGAGCCCCGCGTCGGGCTCTGGGCTGATGGCTCAGAGCCTGGAGCCTGTTTCCGATTCTGTGTCTCCCTCTCTCTCTGCCCCTCCCCCGTTCATGCTTTGTCTCTCTCTGTCCCAAAAATAAATAAACGTTGAAAAAAAAAAATTAAAATGCTTATTAACTCCCTATGTGGATGGAAGTGACAGATATCACTAACACTGTCAGTAAAAAAGATTGCTAATCCTACAGATGGCAAATGTTCATTTATTATGAGGTTGAATATCTCAAGTTTTTGTTGACCATTTGTATTTGTTCTTTTCTCAATTGTCAGCTCATGTTATTTGCCCACATTTTTATTGATACAATCTATTTTCCTTCTGATTTATGTGCTGTTTTTCACATTGTGAAATTTTTCCAACTTCTCATTAGTCTTTTAATTTTTAAATGGTGTTGTGCTTTGTTTTTACTATGCAAAGTGCTTACACTAATGGCATTTGGAAAGTTGCTAAGATTTTATGCCTACATATTATGGGTGATGGCCAGATGGCATTGTTGTCTTTAGAGATAGTGAGGACCATCAGATCTAAAATGCTGACCTTTATTTTTATTGTTGTGATTAGAAAATAAACTCATTAAAAAACACAAGAAGAATAGTTTCCAAATTACTCCACAGGGAGTAACCAAATACTTTATTTTAATAATAAATATCCGAATACTTAGGCTATGCTATATCATCTGCTTACACAGATTATATATTCTTTGTTATACTCAACTTCTGGCATTTTCTCAGTTTAATCTATAATCCTTAATTTACAATTATATAATCCAGGTGAACACTAACCCCTCAGGCTTTCTTCCACTCTTGCTGAGAGGATCTTAATTAGCTAGTTGACTTATGCAAGTATAGACAGTTGAACAGCTTTCCATTAATGAGCTCTGAGTGAGCAGGGCCAGTGGTTCTTTATCCGATGGGGAGGTCTCCAGCAGAGTTTGAGTGTCCTTATTCTCCATCCACAATGGACCCACTCTAAATTCTCTTCAATCTGGTAACTAACAACTCCCCCCCAAGTGTCAGCAGTTTTAATATTGGCTATAAATTCGAATTATCTATGGAGTATACAAAAATTTTTCATATCTCATTCCATTACCAGAAACACTAATTTAATTGATCTAAAGAGACCCCAGCATCAGTACATTTAAAAAAATCTCTCCAGGTGATTCAAATGTTCATCCTGCACTAAAACTCATATTAACTCATTTTCCCCTTACCTTTTATTAATATGCCTTATATATTATACAATTTATCTTCCACAACATACTTGCCAATTTAAAATGATTGCAGCATGAGTTAGCTCGCTAACTACATCAAGTTTTTTAAATATTTGCTTCTCTTTTGAGTGATTTTAAATATAAATGAAAATAGCTTATAGTGATTAAGCAAAAAAAGTTTTCCTTCAATATTTAAGTCATCTAGTGGGACTTGATTAACTTAACATTCATGTTCTTATATTCAGAAAGATTCATAAATATTATATCTAAAAGGGATCCTAGAGATCATCTAATTATACTATTATACTTTATCTATAAGGTATCTGAGACCCAGAATTAATAAAGTGATTTTTCATAATGCTGAGCGGTTGTTAAGTGTTAGATTTTGGCCTATAATAATCAATATTTTGGTATATTAGTTCTCAAACACAGTATAAGAAATCAGTCCAAAACTTAGCAACAACAGCAACAAAACCAACACACATTTACGACCTCATACATGTCATATAGTGTCTTTGGGTCATGAATTCATGAGTGGCTGACCTAGTTATTTCTGGCGCACTGCACTTCATGAGGTTGCCATCAAGATGTTGCTCAGGGCTACAGTCATTTGAACACTTAACCAGGGCTGGAGAACCTGCTCCCAAGCTCACTCACATGGCTACTGCCAGTTAGTTCCTTGTCACAAGGATCTTTCTTTCATAGTGCTGTTTTAGTATCCTCGTGACGTGACAACTGGCTTACCACCAGAGTTCTTGAGCTAAGAGAATAAAATAGGAGCTACAACCTATCAATGAAATAGCTTTGAAAGCCATACTCCATCAAATTTGCAATTTCCTATTAGTGACACAAGACATTTTTATTCACTGTAGGAAGGGAGTACACAAGGGTGTGAATGCCAAGGAGTAAGACTCCGTTGAAAGCCATCTTGGAAGCTGTGTACCACAGGTATCTTCGCACATCATACAATTTTAGCTCATAAGTAAATCATAAATTTTAGGTCTTTGGCAGTGCATTACAATTCATTAAGTTTTTACCACCACTAATATATTTCATGTCTTATCATCACTTGATATTTCATTATTTGACAATGTGTCATCTAGTAACAAGTTCAAAAATGTAGCTTAAAAAATATAGTTTCAATACTTTGTGATGCTATCTGCTTTGATCAATTGATATTTTTTGACATTTACCTTAAAAAGATGTTTTTTTCAGAGACCTGAGAATTTTAAATTTCAAATTTTTATTTTTCTAATTTAAAAGAATTTTTAAAAGTTTATCCCTCAGAAGACATATGCAGTCTTTTCTATCCACAAAAAGTAAGATTATTTTTCTCAATGATCGGTATACATGATCTATATCAACACATAACCTACATCCTAGAGATGAATCAATTCTCATGTTTGAGATTGCCATGAACTTTAGGAATGAAACAAGATGTGTATTATCAGGGTTTTTTTTAATGTTAAAAAGAATGTTAACATTTTATAATTTGGGGGTAGAAAAACAATTTTTAGTTAAAATTTACTTTAAAGAAAAAAAGTGATATTTAAAATCAGTCCTTAAGTAATGTATAATTTCAAGAAAGATGAAATCTACAATACTGATAGAATGAGTACTTTCTCTTATCTCCTACCACTAAAAATATCTGCTATGCCCTGAAAAATAAATGTAAGGAATTACATGATGTGAATGTCTTATTACTTATATAATCACTAATAGCTTATTGAAATAGGACCTTAATAACTACTCTGGCAATTTTAAGGTATATTAAACTACTCAAGTAATTGTAAGCTAATGGTAATAGACATTATGTTATTACTAAAAGTAAGACAGAAGTAAGGACTCTCCAGTTCTTGAGCCAAAATCTACCCTCTGATGAGTTTAACATAGTTTATTATGAGTTTAATATAGCTTATTCTTTTTGCATAATACTAAAATGAAGCATAGCTTTAAATGACTTTAATGGCAAAATCCTTAAAAATTCCAAGGTCAGTCTATCTTTATAAGGAAGGATGATGCAGGTGTGTCTGTCTGTGAAATGTGTCTCAATGTATTTTCATCTGAGTTTCTGAGGCCCTATGAAGACTTGGCATGCCTCTCTTCATGGAATACTTTCAGCTATTCATTATTAAGTCCATTTCATCCCCAAAAGTGCCTAAAGTAAGTAACTCTGGCATTTGTATGTAGGGTTTGTATGGATTTATATATGGGGTGGAGGGACTCTATGTGTGTGTCTTTGATGAGTTTGCTTCTGTTCTTGGTCTACATTTCTCTAGGTCTACCTGTGTCTCTCTGAGTTAAACAATTTATTTTTATGCATCAGTATTATACCTCATCTCATCCCAAAGAAGAATGAAGCAGCTGCATTACCCTATATGCACAACTTTCTGTATATCATGTATGTCTCTACCTCTGTATCTCTGCTTTTGTCTTTCCCTCTCTTCTTCCTGCCTCATTCCAAGACACAAATAACCCTATATTTAATCATTGGTTCTTCTTTTCATAAACTTTATTTTAAAAACTTTATCTCATTATTCATCATATGAACTTCCGCAAAGTCTTATCATCAGTTCTGCCATCTGTTTCCAAAAATACGGCTACCCTTTTAGTGACTGCAGGGCACTTTAGCACCACCCTCCACTGAGTCTCAAATATATCACAACTAAACTTTGCAGAAGTATGCTTCTTAAATATCAGATCACAGCTCTGGTCTCCCCAAGCTATTCAGAAATCTATTGCTGAAACTGAGGGCTAAGTCTATTTCTAAAGCAGACCTCTTAGTGGTGCTGTTGGGTTATGGGTCATGCCCTTCCTCGTTACCTTTTAATGAGTATAGGGAAAGATGGGTAATCAACACAGTTGCTAGTTAGATTGACCAAAACCCTCTTTCATAAGCTACGGAAATAAGATTTCTGAAAATAAAAGATGGGGGGAGAGGAAGTGGTTAATATTTTTAAAGACGTCTTGGGCTCCAATCTCCTACCCCTACTGAATTACTCGTGTTTATGGGTAGCATTTTGTAACTGATTAAAAATAGCAATGAATTTTTTGGCGACTCTTTCATGGAAAAGTAGATTCTAAATCTCTTCTCCTTTAATCTGGCTTGGCTTTAGTGACTAGCTGGGCCAGAAGAATGCATTAGAAGTAAAAGGATGAGATTTCTGAGGCTAAGATACAAATAGCCCTTCAGTTTCCTTTTTTTTTTTTTTTTTGAATATTGTCTCTGAAATATTTTACATGGGTCATCGTGTAAAAAGTTAGACCAATTTCCCTGAGTCCACCATGTTGGAGAGGCCATGCTCTGGAAAACCATCCCAGCTGAGCCTTGCTTTTCAGTCTCCCTACCAAGATTCAGGATATGTGAATTAAGCCATATTGGGACCAACAGTCTAGCCCATTTACCAGTTGAATACTAATGAGCAATATCCATAAATTGGTGTGCATAAAATAGAACAATCAGCCAACTAAGCATGCCTAAATTCCTGACACAGATATGAGATACAATATAATGGTTGTTTTAAGCCAACTAAATTTTGTGGTTATTTTATAGAAGTATGTTGCTGGAGCACCTTACTATCCTACATTCTACAGGTTCTCTCAGTCCCTGACTTGCAAGTCAAATTTCAAATCCTTTCTTGATTTCCAAACAACACAAGCATCCAACACTCACACGTCTAATTTTCCTTCCTATGTACAATCCTGGTGCAAGGGTGAGGCAGGGAGGGAGAGAGAGAATGAAGATAGTTATCAATTCCTGACATAGTTTACATGTATGACTTTTTTCAACACCAAATTCTATGAAAAATCTACTTGTTTCTACTGAGATATTTGGAAGCTACATTTAACCTATTGGTCTCTCTATGACTATATCTCTTTATGATCAATTCTTGTTGCTTTTGGCCTATACATTAACTAGGTTCCTTCTGGTTATCAGGTAAAAATTCTACACTTAAGCAAACTGAAAAAGAAATTACTATACTGAGTTTCATATAATACAGACAATAAATATTTGTTTATTGATTGAATCTTTAACTCAAAGGTCTCTTTCAGTAAATCTTTATATAATTTTGTCTGTGCTTCAGGAGTAGAGCAACAGAACATAAGGATAGTTGTGATAAATGAAAAAAGGAGGGTTCTGCCATTTTCCACTACCAGAGATTTCTCCCTGTTACTGAAACCTTATATAATTTCAAGAAAAGAATTCCCCAGAGGTTACTTTTCAAACATGGCTATTTTTGTTAAATTATGAACAACAGAAAGAAAAATAGCTTAGAGGCATAGTGCATTCCATGGGACAAATCTCTTCACATCTAATAAACCCCAATGGAAAATATATGCATTTCTCTAGGAATGTATATATGTACATATCATGGAAAATTATTTTCCACTCAGAGCCTCATATTACCAGGACACTTTAATGGGTGCCTCCAGGAGTACCATTCACATGTATTATTTCATGGAGCTGTGCTCCAGACAGTGGCATTCACACAGACATTAAATGGAGCCCCCAAGCCAGAAGTACTTCCTTGAGTTACCTTCTCCCTATGTGTCTTACTCCTTCCTATCCTCTTCCATCTATGCCTTCTCATCATCTTCTGAGATAAGTTAATAGTCCTTAGCTTGTGCTCAGAAAAAGTACTTTCATTCTCTGCTTTGGCAAGCCCTGTTTTGCAGTAGACTGGGATAATTTTTCTTATCAAAAGCACTGATAGACTCAATATTTTGGGAAATGCACTTTTCAGTGTAAAGCATTTCAGCTACCCTTTACCTAGTGCAGACTGAGAGTCAGGGGGATTCCAGAGCTGCTAGCTTTAGGAATTACTTCAGCCGGTTGACTTGAGCAACACATGATTTCCATTTTTTTTTTTTTTTTTTTGGTCTGTGAAGCTTACCTCCAATGAGAAATATTTAAGCAAAGGTTATACATGTGGAGGCATTCTTTTGGATAAAAAGAAATACTGGAGTCAACATTCCCCATGTTGTTAGTGTGATCCAAATGTCACCAAACTGTTATCTCTGAATTACCTGCATTTTATGGCACTTTTCCATCTCAGATTTGGGATTAGCAAGAAACATAAGTCATCTGGTAACTTAATTAATATTGAGATAATACATTAGAGGATTCTATTTAACCATTGCTAAAACTTGGCTCATAATGAACCTACCTCTCAGTTGTACGATGCCAAAGTGAAATGCCAGAAACAACTACCTTCTATTCAGGACTGGGAGCCTCCCACTAACAGCAACTAGTGGACTGTTGGGAGTGCCTCAAAGTCATCAGACTCTGAACTTGACTTCTAAAAGTATAAGAAGATGGTGAGGTAGGTAGAAGGTAAGATATCACACACACACAAACACATACACACACACACACGCATATGCACACAAACATAAACACACATGCATGTACCGGGTTTGTTCTATTTGTCTCATTCCTTCCTCAGGCAACTAAAGTCTACACTGAATGTACTTAAGATCAAAGAGTAACGTTCATTTTGTACAGGACACTTTACTAAGCAGTACAATATCCTACAACATCCTAATTTCCTCTAGCTCCACACTAAATTTTATTTAATTTTTTTAATGTTTATTTATTTTTGAGGGAGAGAGAGACAGAGCATGAGTAGGGGAGGGGCAGACAGAGAGGGAGACATCGAATCTGAAGCAGGTTCCAGGCTCTGAGCTGTCAGCACAGAGCCCAACATGGGGCTTGAACCCACAAGCCACAAGATCATGACCTGAGCCAAAGTCATTTAACCAAATGAGCCACTCAGGCTCCCCTCCACACTAAATTTTAATGCCTGTGGAGTCACCCTAATGACATTGCTGGGAAGTTCTATTCCTTAATTACATACTACAGCTCAAAACTGGGCTATTTCCTTTCTCCATTTTTCTGCCTCTACCTAAGATAATGACTGACCTGGTGACCCACAAGCACTCTGGGTGTGGCCTCAGAGTGTTGACCATATCTCCGAGGACATTTGCCCTACACATTTGGAGTATCAAATTACCTTAACCTCTTTCACAGGGCATATTTTATTGACTTGACAATAGGATAGACAAGAAAAGTAGATCTACATGCTAATTCCTGTCACTGTAAATAATACTTAAACCACAGTCTGCCTATGCAGATATTCATCATTAGGCATTGGTGAAAACATTTATTGTCAGATTTCCCAAGATGGTCTTTTTCTAGGTCCACCACCGGAGCCCTGTGCATGTAGTAGCTATCCCCCTCTTTCCCCAGGATGAGTGCCTGAGTTTTGAGTATTCTCTCCCTCTGTCACTATTTTCTCTCCCTGGTTTTTGGCCTCATAATGTCTTCATTTCTCAAACAAACAAAAATCATTCTCTCATCTCAATTTTATAATGCAATATAATGCTACATTAAAGCTACATTTTTATCAGAAAAAAAAAAGGAAAAAGTCTATCAGAATCATTAAAGTCTGTAGGTCTGGGAGAGTTTACTGCTTAAATATTTCCTGAGGGTAAATATTTTTATACCTTACAGGGAATTTAGGAGAGGCAAAGTGAGTCCAATATGAGAAAGAAAAAGAGAAAAGCCAAACAGCTAATTTCTCCTAATATGTTGGCTGAAGTTCTTAACAACTATACCTCTGAATATGACATATATCAGAAGTCTAAACTCCATTTACCTGTGCCAAAAATTATGCTTATTTTTCCCTTTGTTACTGAACAAAGGGTCCATTATGGGCTAAATTACACTTCCTAAAATTCATGTTGAACCCCTGCTACCACAGAATGTGACTATTTGGAGATAGGGCCTGTAAGAGGTAATTAAGTTAAAATGTGGTTATTACAGTTGGCCTTCTTCCAATCTGACTGGTATCCTTATAAGAGGAGGAGATTAGGACACCAGAGACGTCAAGAATGCATAGTCACAAAGATAAGGTCACATAAGGGCACAACAAGAATATATCCATCTGGAAACCAAAGAGGGAGAGGCCTCAGGAGAAACTAACCTCAGGAGAAACCTGCCAACATGTTAATCTTGGACTTCTAGCCCCAGAACTGAGAGAAAATAAATTTATGTTGCATAAGACACCCTGTCTATGGTATTTTGTTATGACAGCCAAGCAAATTACACAGGGTCCAGGGGAAAATACTCTTTCTAAAGTCTAGGTCTCATAGATGTCTAATATTTAAAAAACAAAAGAGAGAGAAGAAGAAATCAGCAGAAGTTTTACATTTTTGGTCCCAGTTAACCAGTTCCAAGAGAGAGACCAATTTCCTCATTAAGAGGAAAAGTTTCTTCTTCAGGAAACTACAGCAAGGTCATGGCGATGAGTCATAAATGCAATGTTGTTCTTTTCCTTCTCTTTCCTCTCCTGGAAGGAACATTTAAGTACACATTTTCTTCCTTTGATAAAATTCATCTAAAACACTTTATACCCCAAACTTACACCCATAGCAGAAGGCTTCTCTAAGAGTGCGGATTCTTGAGCAATTCTTACCCAACCTCTTACCCTAGTATCCTGTTAAACCTTAGGAAAGCTTTTCAAAGTTTACCAGCACTGCTCAGGTAACAAAATTTGATTATGTAAAATAGATGATAAAATGTTAAACTTGAATTCAGGAATTCAAGGTTGACTTAGAGTCTAGTCAATCTTCCCAGTAATCATTAAACCTTGGCTTTGTACAGAATTTCTCTATTGCAGCAATTTAAAAAGTTTTATTAAGTTTAGATGAATCCTAAAAGCCTCTTGTGTTTTCATAATTCCACATCCCTTAGCCATTGCAATTATTACATTTAGTTTTTTTATCAATGTTCATAATGTTCATTCTTCTGTTAGTATTTGCCTTGTAGTGGTGTGTACATATTTTTCTTTGATGAATCTTTAAATACAAAAAGGAAAGCGTCTCTTTACAACTGCTCTAACATAGCAGTTTATTCTTAGAATATCTCAAAAGCACGAGCTGCTGTTATCAACTTCCTCCAATTAATGTCACCTCTGCCAGTCGTACACCACCTCTACAAAAACTGAGCATGTAATCGTCACGCCCATATCTGTTGAGAGGACAGGGATGCTGGAATATCTGTCCCTGGGATTATAAGCTGCTTTTAGTTTTCCATTTTTAGCAGAATGAATGGTGAACTTTGAATGATCTCATATACCTCCCTGAGAACTAGGCTTTAAATTGGCTCATCGTTAATATAACCCTTTGATAAGAAAGCATATGATAAATTTGAGTTTATGTATACTAGCTAACAACTGATATGTATTGCCCTACCATTTCTTTCTCTCAGTAGGGAATCCCATGCTTAACACTAAGCTTAGTTTTATCAACATAACCAGTAAACGAAGGAGAGAGTGAAAAGTCTAGATGATAATCCGAGTCCTTACAGAGAATGATGTGCAGAATTGGGCACCTGTGGAGTATCTTCTGGCCTGCGAGGTGCTAAGAAGGCCCCACTTGCTGCTGACCTGTCTGCAGCTTCCTTTCAGAGGGTCATTGCTTTGTACGTGGGAGGCCTTTTTAAAATCCTATGTTAAGCACTATCAGCCAGTACCACTTCACCATCTAATTAGCCAAGTAATGTTTTCCAAGGAAGTAGAAGAGTGGGAGAACAGCGAAAGTTGTTTCATAGCCTTGGGGGAGGGAGAAGCACAACATGTAGCAATCATGGGGAGAGCTTGAGAGAGGAGAATGCCTCTTGTTATGATCCCAACAGAAAAAGAGAGACTCTTAAGGAACAGGTAAGAAGACACAATTCAAATAGTTTCCAAGAGTAGACACTACTTGTGAAGTTTATAGTCAAATAATCAACATGCTATGATACCACTACAATCTGCTTTTTTTTATATTACTCAATCCATTATTTGTTCCATTTTTCTAAGTTCAGTGGCAGACTTGTCAAGAGTGGGGTTTCTGCAGCCTTCCTCATGAGAATATGAGGAGCTTTTTTTTTTTAGGAGCTTTTAACATCGTGTGATTATCCCTGATGTAATAGCCAGGCTCTAAACATTATGTCATTCTTATTATTGTACTCTGAAATACCCTATTAAATGCCTCCTCTCTTGTCTCAATATTTATAGCTTCCAAATAATTGCAGATTATCATGCTCTCCCAAGTAGCCTAAAGTAACTGCTCAGCTCTGATTTAATACCTTTCAGTAGTTGAGTGTAAATCACCTTCTTTGTCCATTAACTTTGAACAGGTTTGGAAAACTATGAACTTGTGCAAGGCATAAAATGAAAGAAATAGTCTGACATACCTACTTGGTCAGACATCTGTCTTTCAGTTTTAGTCTCTTTGCTTCTGGTAAAACTGAGGAGGAATTCACAGCCACCTGGTGAATGAAGAATTAAGACTTTATTTCCTTCAGTCAACTCATTAAAGACTTGTGGAGATTGATTTGGTAGCAAAGTGGCCCCTCTTTGAAATGTTATATATTTTGTCTTCCCAAGGATCACACAAAACTCAACTTGCCAAGAGGGCAGCTGCAGTGTTCAAGTGATGCCATCCCACTTACCTTGGTCACAGCTGGGACTCTCATAGAAACTGTCAAAGTAGCAAGTTGTCAAGATAGTTGGAGAAGCTCCCTGCTGCTGCCATGTGTCCTTCTGCTCTAGTTTTCTAGCACAATGAAAATGTCAGCAATTCCTTTTACACCTGAGAGAGTAAGCTTCAAATTATTCTTTTCTCTTGTTTATTTTTTGTCACCAATAGGACAAAGACCTGGTAGTCTAATAGAAGAGTCTTAGATTTATTCTATTTGAAAGATTCTTGGAATCTATTGGCTATTTTAATTGTGTCTGAGCAATGAGGCTTGTGAAGGAGATTGTGAGGAACATCCCTGTCCCTCCCAGATTCATACTAGAACTGGACCAGAAGGGACCCCAGTGAATAGTGGCACCTGGTAGCTATGGCCGTGCCACTGCAGGTAGCAAAGAAATGCTCATGCCACTCAAATGTGTGTTCCAGCTTTTCTCTCCTGTTTTCTTAGAGGACATATGAGCTATGCAACAATTGAGTTAATAGCTGCCAACCTCATCACTTCTTTGCCTAGAAACAGCAGCACAACTAGTACCATTTACTTTAGTTGACTAAAATAACTTTAGAAATTATTGCATCCAACTCTTTCACTTTATGGAATGAGAAAACTGAAAGTAAGAAGGTATTTACTGAAGTTACACCATAAATTCGTGCCAGACATGGGGATAAAAGACTAGTTTGTTTTTCCCCAAAATCCATACTTGATTTTCTTACATAACTGAGTGACTCTACCCACAAAGAAAAAACAAAACAAAACAAAACAAAAACTCTCTATTACAGCACCAAAGAACTGTATAGCTTCTGTGTTGTTGGAGGTTTTCTCCTCCTCCTCCCCTCCTCCTCCTCCCCTTCCTCTCTTTCTTCTTCTTCTTCTTCTTCTTCTTCTTCTTCTTCTTCTTCTTCTTCTTTGTCTTCGTCTTCATCTTTGTCTTCTTCTGTGTTACAGGAGAGAAAATAATGCAAAAACTTTTTTTCAACATATCTCTCTAGACTCACCAAAAAGAAAAGATGAGTTACTATCAAGAATGAAGAATACCTTTGTCTCCCAAAGAAATGTCTCAGGTTTGGGAGTTTGGCAGGCTTTATGAGTATAGAAGGAGAGATTAGGTGAGTTAGTATTACTTTGGCTTCTTCCAATGGAAGGAATTTGTGGTAGATCCAAACAGTATAAGACAGAGAGGAAAGTTGTAGGTATCATAAGTGGGAAAATTGCCAAATGCCTCATAGCCATTTGTGAAACTGCTGCAGTAGATCTTATAATAACTAATCATGTTAACTTCTCCTATAGTGTATTATATACAGGAGAAGAAGAAGTTAAAATTTCTCTCTGCTATGGAACTTAGGTTTAAGTGAATTGTGCGTGAAATTGGCTACTTAAGGCTCAAGTGGCAAATAGAGCTTTCAATCTAGAACCTGACATAAAAGAAGTCATTAGTTCTTTCATTGCTTCTTCTGTATTTCATTTCTCTTTAATTGTAAATATTTTCAGACTTAAATAATAAGCACAAGATAGATCCAATAAAGCATTCATGAATCCAAAGGGTCTACTCTCCCAATATCCCATTCATTCTGTAATTGATCTCAAAATTTAGAGTGTTAAGTTCTTTCACCTCAGAGTATGTATTATCAATATTGAAAGCCAATTCATTTTTCCTCTAGGGCTTACACTAGTAAAAAGACATTTTGAAACTTAAAAGGAACAATGTGAACCATATGCATCTGAGATCCAAACATCTATAGTGACAATCTTGAATGTTTTGAAGGTAGAAAATCCTTTAGTCAGACAAGAATGAACCAAAGTTTGGTAAGCTAATAGCCAAATTGTTTTCCTCCCTCAGATGTTGCAGAGCTGAGAAGGAACCAGGTTTTAGAAGCGTGTGTATCAGATATAGAGCAATATAGCAAAAGCTGTTTTGTTTCATTCACAACTGAATGGTTAGTACACATATGTTGAAAGTCATCCCAAGATATACTTAACTTGCTTGGTCTCCTCATTTGTAAGCCATCAGTGGAAATTCCTGTTTGAAGAGCCCCACAATCTGCTTTTACAGGAAAAATTTTCTTGGTAAAAATATTCCTTATATCCTCCATAGAACTTTTTCTTAGGTAGGGGAAGTGAAAAGTTAGACTTTGGCTTCCCACAGCGAACTACTTCTCATGATTTCCAAGCACATAAAGTATTCTCTTTAGCCAGTCTAAGAGAGAAAGATTGTCACATCTTCTAAAAGAAACTTGCTATTTCTAGTCTACCTTTTGTGTACCTATGTAATTTAGGACTCCTAAAGCATGTGGGTTGACCCTAGCATTTTGACCCTGAGTACATTTTGATCCTGAAGATGTTCTTATTCTAGCAGGCATTTGAAAACTTTGTCTGCTGACTCTCTGACATTGTGTGTGTGTGTGTGTGTGTGTGTGTGTGTGTGTGTGTGTATCTCTTAATCATCTTCAATGTCTTCTTGACTTTCTCTTTGTCTTTGCTTCTATCTCTCTTTCAGATTGTGTTTCACAACATCACTTACAATTTTTTCCTGACCAAGCTGACTTCAGTCATTTGTGAAAAGGCATAGTAAATAGGCCTGGTAGAAATAACCATAATAAAATAGAATGAATATGGCTAAAACTGTGCAGGGTTAAATGTGTTGGACAAATTAAACCTTCATAGAAAATATGCATCTTCAAATTTTAATCCAGGGATTATGGGCTAAGTAGAAATAATGACTAGAAAGTTATACTTGATAAAATTAAAATTAGTGTATTTGATTGGTAAAATGAGAAACTGTAATGAACTGGATCATTGTAAGATATAAATAAAAATAAACTTTTCAAAATGAAGGAAATTTCAGTAAAATTAAGGAAATCTTTGTATCTGTCCATAGCTTCCAGCGGCTTAGTGGCTGTCTTTGGTATTCCTTGACTTGTAGAAGCATCACCAGGATCTCTACTTTCACATTTACATGGCATTCTCCCCATAGGTGTGTCTGTGTCCACATTTCCCCTTTTTATAAGGACTCAGGCATATTAGAGTAGGGGTATACCCTACTACAGTATGACATCATCTTAATTTAACTAATTATACCTGCAATGACTATTTTCAAATAAGGTCATATTCTGAGGTATTAGGAGTTAAGACTTCAACATATGGATTTTGGGAGGAAACCATTGAACTCATAACAATGTACTTAAAAATATGTTACCATCAAAAATGTATCATACATATATTTTTTTTATTATATTTTCTTTTTTATTGTATTTTATGTATATATATATATATATATACACCTATGTATATATATATATATATATATATATATACACACATAGGTGTATATATATGTGTAACACCTATGTGTATATATATATATATATATATATATATACACATAGGTGTATATATATGTGTATATATGCATATATATGCACACATATATGCATATAATATACTTATATGTTTATACATGTATCTATATTATATGTATATATATAAGACATATATAGTTAAGTATATACTCAATTGGCAATTGTCAAAAGGAAAATAGATACAAATGAGAGTTGTAAAAATAAATTATAAAACTTCCTTTAAAATAGCCTTTTGTGGGGCACCTGGGTGGCTCAGTCCATTAAGCATCCAATTTCAGCTCAGGTAATAATCACATGGTTCATGAATTCGAGACCCACATCAGGCTCTGTGCTGACAGCTCAGAGCCTGGAGCCTGCTCTGGATTCTGTCTCCCTCTCGCTCTGCCCCTCCCCTGCTCGTGCTCTGTGTCTCTCTCAAACATAAATAAACATTAAAAAAATATTTAAAAAAATAAAGAATAAAATAGCCTTTTGAACATTAATAATAAGTAAATACATGAAAATTAAAATAATTATGATATATTATTTTCACCTACCAAATTAAAAAACATTTTTAACAATAATGATACCAGTATTGATAGGATGTGAGAAAAATGTGCCCTTGTAGAAACTGCTAGATGGATGTAAATTGATATAAACTTCTCTGAAGACAACTGGGCAATTGTCTTCAAAAATGCTTAAAGCATAACTGGTCTTCTTTTTTTTTTTTTTTTTTTTTTTTTAATTTTTTTTTCAACGTTTATTTATTTTTGGGACAGAGAGAGATAGAGAATGAACGGGGGAGGGGCAGAGAGAGAGGGAGACACAGAATTGGAAACAGGCTCCAGGCTCTGAGCCATCAGCCCAGAGCCTGACGCGGGGCTCGAACTCACAGACCGCGAGATCGTGACCTGGCTGAAGTCGGACGCTTAACCGACTGCGCCACCCAGGCGCCCCATAACTGGTCTTCTTTTGAGAATTTATTCTAAAAAATAAAATAAAGAATCTATTGTAAGCAAGTGTGTCTCAAAAGTCTTATTTACTGGATATTTATATTATTGAAAGGTTAGATTATTTCCAAAGTACAGGAATATAGAAATTGTTAAACAAAGCATGAACATATGTATATACCAAAAGGTAAACTCCATTATATATCGTGGGTCACTTTGTAAGTAATTTTTGTTTTCTAGTTCATAACTGAGTTTTCCGGGTCCCACAGAAAATGGATAGTAGAGCTGTGGTTTGAAGGATCAAGTTCCTAATATCTCTGCTATAATTTTTCTAGGTTCTTAATGTTATTTTATTTATCACCTAAAAGAAAGTTGGTGGGGGCAAGGGGCGGCGCTAGGGTAGCTCAGTCGGTTAGGCATCTGAATTTGTCTCAGGTCATGATCTCGTGGTTGGTGAGTTCAAGCCCTGGCTCAGGCTCTATGCTGACAGCTCAGAGCCTGGAGCCTGCTTCAGATTCTGTGTCTCCTTCTCTCTCTGCCCCTCCCCCACTCACGCTCTATCTGTTTCTGTCTCTCTCTCTTGTCTCTCTGTCTCTCAAAAATAAATAAAAAATTTAAAAAAGAAAGAAAGTTAGACTTTTTTTTCTGGAATCAGAATGAAAAGATGATCTATGTGGTCCTTGAGAGACCACAAGTTCATGTGTCCAGGGAGGGGGACAGTATCTCCCACCATCTTGAGCCTTCAATGTTGTACCTCTGGGATTGGTCCTTTAATTTTCTTGTTTTGTTTTTTTTTTCTTCCCCCTCAAATTTTCTTTCTTTGTTATAGTTTCTACTTTGGGAACATTTACTCAACTTCATCTTTCTTCACACTTTTTTTTTTTAATGTTAGCTTGCAGTTTTAATTTTGAATGGCTGTTTCTTATTCTCTGATTATTCCTGTGGATAGCATCCAGCTCTTATTTAATGGATGCAGTGTCTTCTCTTACCACTGGGATAGTTGACAAATTATAGAACTTTATCTTAATTTAGGTTTTTCTCTGTTTCCTGAATTGTCTGTTTCATTTTTTTCTCTTATTTGGGCCCTCTCTCAGGTTGAAGACTTTTCTCAAATATATGTGGAACATTGCTCTAATATTCACACAAAGAGGAAAGCCTGGACATGAGAGCTCTCATCTGGTTCCCACACCAGCCCCCCCGCCCTTGTCCACCTCAGGCCACCTCAGGTCAGAATTCAGCTGTTGGTAGTCACTTAAGCAAGTTCCATGATCCTTTATGAGTTTCTTTTGCTCTTTCCGTCTCTGTATAAATAGTCCATTCTGGGAAGTCTTTTCAATTATCTCCATGGCTATGTTTCCTGCCCTGCCACATTAGCCAATAAAAAAGTAAATCCTATCTCTTCCATAGTTTCCATACTCAGTACACTATAAATATAGTTTGAATAAATCAGTTAATTCACAAGGCAAATTTCCTTTGGCACAGGTTATTTTACCTGTAACCCTAGGACCCATAGTGCATATGTGCATTTTTCTAGAAAGAGGACCCATAGCTCCCATCAGGATCTCAAAGAATTTATAATCTAAATATAGTTAGAAATGATTCTCTTTAGCATTGTATTTGTCTTCCAGAGATGTTATGTCTGACATTCTGGTAGCTGATACCTGGAGGCAAAAACGTAGTGAGTAATTAAACTATCATAACTCTTCTCTAGAAGGTGCTGATTTTATTTTAGAGATAAAAAAAGAGGTGGTGACTTTGATATGTTTTCTTATAACTGTTATGCTCAAAAATAGTTTTTAAGTAAATTTCTTACATAATAATAATCAGTATCATCGCTAAGTAAAATTTAATTGGACTAAAATGTCAGTAAACTTTATTATGTACATCTAGTATACAATTCCAAAATAACATTATGCATGTTGCCAAGTATTTTATTCTTTGTTATAAACTGCATCTCCTTTCCAAAGGCCTACATGCCTACCTATAATTTTATGTATATGTAGAAATTTTAATGAGAACACAAAGCTTTTATGTTTAAATCACAGGTTTTCTTGATATTGCTTTACTATTTTTAATTATTTTAAAACATACAAAAATATTTCAGTAATTATATCTGAAAATTTATAAATCATTGGCAGAATGTAACAAGTCAAAAGAAAAATATGGAAGGGCTAAGTTATTACCCAGGATAATCAGAATAGCATCTCACTATACAAAACAGCATGAAACAAAATTCAAAACTAATGGACTAAGTCTCACAAGCATATTGTGTTTAATAATTGAACAGGAAAACAGATATTCAAGATTTTTCAAAGTGACATTAGTAAAAGTTAGGGAAAGGCAATATTTCCTTTTGCAGAACTGACTTAATCTTCTTCCTGTCTTGCTGTGCCTAATATCTTCCATAATTGTTGAAGACAGGCAATTTATACTGAGTGATGGGTAACTTAAATATTCGAATAAAGGCAGATTCCTTCCACTTAAACTTGCAAAGATAAGAACAAAATAGAGAATTAGATGTTTCTGGGTATGCAGAAACTAATCATTCAAGAATGTATAGTATCCTTTATTATTTATTTTTTTTAATTGCATGTAAAAATATTTTACAGTTTTAGCTGCTAGAGTCATCATCTATTTGCAGCTTGGACTGAAGCACCAACCACGTTGCAGTGGCTTTATTTTGCCACCCAAGATTTTATGAAGACGCACTTCTAGTAATTCTTTTCCCTGCAGTCTTCCCATAGCTCTGTATCTACTTTCTCTTCCCTACTCCCCTTAAAATGCACAGGTTTTGCTGCTTTCATCATTCATCTGTTGCCTTTATCAAACACCTATCCTGTGATAAAGTCATCACTTGTGATGATGGTGAAGCCAGGACCTGGTAAAGAGGATGTTAAAGGAGAGAGCCTATTATTTCATTTATATGGACATTTCATCATGGAATCAAGCCCACCTCTTAGTGACCTTAGGATTTAGACATGTCCCTGGATTTCTTTGAATCGCTAATTAGTGAGGGAGGAGGAGGACCATACCTGAACTTTTTACCTTTGGATTTGTGAAGGTTAAATGAGGAAGTGAAAAAACATTTTAAAATTGTTAAGTACTTCTGTTATTTAAGGCATGCTTTTTTAAAAAAATTTTTTTTTAGTTTTTTAATTTATTTTTCAGAGAGAGAGAGAGAGTGCAAGCAGGGGAGGGACAGAGAGAGGGAGACACAGGATCGGAAGCAGGCTCCAGGCTCTGAGCTGTCAGCACAGAGCCCGATGCAGGGCTCAAACACACAAGCCATGAGATCATGACTTGAGCTAAAGTTGGACGTTTAACTGACTGAGCCACCCAGGCACCCCGAGGCATTCTTTTTTAATGTAGAAGTAATAACAGTTAATATATATGTTATGAACACATGTTGTATTCCATATTAAATCCTTTATACTCACTGTCTTATTCAATCGTCAGAAAACCCTATAGAGTGAGGACTATTATTATCTCTATGCTACAAAGAGCCTGAGGTATATAGACGTTAAGCAATATACTCAACAATCACACCGTTAATAAGTGATAGCATCAGGCTATGAACCCAGGCAGCCTGGCACCTGAGGCCATCATGCTATGCTGAATTCTGCTACATTACTTTCCATAAGGTTAAGTTAAAAAAAAAAAAACAAAAAAACAAAAAACAAAAAAAAAATGTCCTCCTGAGGAAGCACCATGTTTTTTTTTTTTTTTCAATATATGAAATTTATTGTCAAATTGGTTAGCACCATGTTTTTAGATGAGCAATTCTACTATCATAATTCTGGAAAATCATCCCCTCCATACCCATCATGGTACATTCTACAGATTCTCTCTTTGTTTTCTCCCTGCTCCTAACTCCCTAAGAATTCATTAAATTAGGGCTGTCATGTTAAGGTGAATCAACAAAGGAATGTTATGTTTAACTGTCATTCTAATTGATGGTATGAATTCTTACAGCATATGTGGAAAATGTAAACTTTAAGAACTTATTGCATGTGTATATATAAATATCAAACTTACAAACATGAGACAAATAGAAGTCATGTTCTTTAGTTTTTAATTTTGTTTAAAGTTTATTTATTTATGACAGAGAGAGAGAGACAGAGTGTGAATGGGGAAGGACAGAAAGAGAGGGAGACACAGAATCCAAAGCAGGCTCCAGTCTCTGAAGTGTCAGCACAGAGCCAACGCAGGGCTCTAACCCACAAACCGTGAGATCACGACTTGAGTGGAAGTCAGATGCTTAACTGACTGAACCACCCAGGCACTCCAAGAAGCCATATTCAAAATGAACTTACACTTTACTGACTTTTCTTTATCTCTCCTATGCAAATTTTTTTAGTTAGTTTTTTTTTTAAGTTTATTTATCTTGAGAAATAGAGAAAAGGAGAGAGAGAGAGAGAGAGAGAGCAGAGAAGGGACAGAGAGAGAGAGGGACAGAGAATCCCAAGTAGGCTCTGCACTGTCAGCACACAGCCCAATGTGGGGCTCCAGCTCCTGAACCGTGAGATCATGACCTGAGCCTATACCAAGAATTGGGGGCACCTGGGTGGCTTAGTTGGTTAAGCATCCAAATTCGGCTAGGTCATGATATCACAGTTTGTGAGTTCGAGCCCCACGTCGGGCTCTGTGCTGACAGCTTAGAGCCTGGAGCCTGCATCAGATTCTGTGTTTCCTTCTTTCTCTGCCCCTCCCCCACTTGTGCTCTGCCTCTCTCTATCAAAAATAAATAAATGTAAAAAAGTTCTTTTTAATTAGAATTGGAAGCCACCCCAGTGCCCCAGTGTTTTAGTTTCTTAAGATTATCGATATTTGAGAATTCCATAATCTCCAAGGTAAACTTGTGAGAAAAGTAACTTGTGACAGGGTGTCTAACAGATTGATAATTTTGTTGAACATAATTTGAGTTGATCAGTTAGCTTCAAAGGGGAATAATAATAGTTAACATTTGACTGAGTGATCACTAAGTATCAGATGAATGCATTATCTCATTTAAAATCTCAAAATTATGCCATGAGGTAGACATTGCTCTTATCACCACTGCATATGGAGAAGAATAAGGCTCAGAGGTGTTAAATCATGTCCATTAGGAGGGACAGGATTTGGTCCCAGTCCTGAGTCAACAGGTACTTTAACCACAAAGTTTCCCAAAGAGGGGCCACATTTCCCCAACTAGATAAGTCCCCATATTTTCCTAACTAGCCTTCTAGCTGAGTAATTCTTTGCCATACTATGTGAATATGCCATTACAAATTTGGAAGTACCCATATTTGTTGATGATTTACCATGGACCTATAGCACTCCTTTGCAGCACAGGAGAACATTAACAAGCTGTTAGAGCTGATTCAACATATGTAAAGTTGCAAATTATATTTAGAGTAATTAGTGACATAGGACCAAAGGCTATGTCTGTGTCTCATTCTCAAGATCTCACTTTAAATATAATTATCTGATTTCAAGGAAAAGTGATTTCTGTGAAGAATGTTTAGATGTTATGCATGGTGAAAATCAGGATTCCTTTTTTGTAACTATCTGTTAAGGACATTATTACCACTTTCTTTTCACAACCAGGAGTGGTAAGCCTCCTCAGTCAAGAGGCAGATCTTATTTCTGTTCTCCCTCTGCCACATTGAACTGCTTATCTCTCAACTAACTCATGTGCCTCCCTTCTGAGCCTAGGTTTTCAAACCTACAAAATAGAATTAGTCTTACATAGTCTATCTTCTAAGAAGAGATTTAAAGATCAAATTAAAATGTATCTGCAATGTTGGGTGGAAATAAGTAGCTAGTAATTTACAAGTATAAAAAAAGTTCCTTCCTGGGATGCCTGAGTGGCTCAGTTGGTTAGGCGTCCAACTTCGACTCAGGTCATGATCTTGTGGTTCTTGAGTTTGAACCCAATGTCGGGCTCTGTGCTGACAGCTCAGAGGCTGGAGCCTGCTTCAGATTCTGTGCCTCCCTCTCTCTGCCCCTCCCCTGTTCGTGCCCTGTCTCTCTCTCTCTCAAAAATAAATAAACATAAATTTTTTTAAAGTTCCTTCCTAAAACCAGAAGCTCAGAGCAATAACAACATTCTTATAATCTGCCAAACCCACCCTGTCTCTGTCAAGAAATGAACCAAGCTCCTTTTAAGGAACATCAAGTCTTGCTTGTTTTTAAGGCGATTGAATTTAAATCTTTTTCACATGCTGTTGTTATTCTGCTTTTCCAATTTTCTGTAATCTTCTTTGGCTTTTACTACAAGCACAGGAACTTGCTTATAATTTAAAATATAAGCTGTATGAAAGCAGGAATATGTTTTTGTTTTTTGTTTGCTGATGTATCTGTAGCAATTAGAGAAGTGTCTGCCACGTGAGTAGCTCAAAAATATTGCTGAAGAAACTGAATAAATGTAATACAATTCAGTGCCAATTTCCAAACACAAGAAAGTACATGCATACATTGAGCTATATGCTAGATACAGCGCTGCGTGATTTTGTACCGTACTTCCGTAAATATTATGAAATCCTGAGGGGAAGGTAACTTTCAGGAGAAAAAAAATACCTTACTCCATGTTTTGTAACTTCCAAAGTCACTTTTTAATAGCCGAAGTAATGAATACTTGTAACAGCTGCCATTTATGGAACATTCCAAACTAACTGTGTTTTGTTCATCCTTACAGTAAACATACCAAGAAGGCATTATTCTTATTTTAAAGATGAGGAAATCAAGACACAGTGAATAGGAGCTCAAAGCTGATGACCAATAAATCCCTATCGTTCATTCCCTGGCATCAATCTAGCACTTTCTGAACCCCTCGGTGCTACAGTCAACCTCTTCCATCTGCCATAATGATATCTTCACTTATCTCTCTTCAAGTCCACATGAGGTCTGGGAATGGATAGGAACTTGCTGAATATTTTTGAATGAAGAAATGCTTTTATCCAATATGTGAGAAGCTGGAAATAACTAAGATTTTGAACCTTGTCATTCAAGTGGAGTAAGATCATTAAAGAGTGTTCAGGACTTCCCCCAAGTATTGGAAGGCTTACAAAAGAAAGTGGCCTGTGATCAAACAAATTTCAAAGACAATGAGAAAACAACTTCATTTATAAGCAGGACCTTTCAGCACCTTTATTTAATATGCAATATAGTTTTTATGAAAACATATCTTAACCAAATTTTCTCCAGATTTGCTTCACAAGAGAGCCTACTTTGAGAGTAGTTATTATGTAGGTTAGTAAATGATGGATACCAGTGTCTACTGTATTTGTTTTTAGTGGTTTTTTTAATATAAAAAAAAGTTTTTCCCCCATAAAATATATCAGCAAACCACTGTGTCATGAAATCGGAGGGAGCCGTGTTACCTCTCTGGTATTTGGATAGCATGGGTCTAAATCACTGCATATTTTAAAAATGTCTCCTGTGGACATAAAGTTTTCCTAAATATAAAACTTAATGGAAAATAAGCTTTTGATCTTAGCACCATGGGAAATAATTGTCTGATTAGGACCTGACTCTAATCTCTGTAAAATTATCTCCTTGTAAACACTTGCATCGCTAATAAATTTCTTACTTAAAACCTGAATTAAATATATAAATGTAATATGTTCCTGCTGAAAAATAATTTCCTAATGAGCAACTAAGTCATACAACCTATTTAGCAGAGTTATTATAGTTATTACTAATAAAATTGGCCTCCCATTTAAATGTGGAGAAGCTGCAATGGTTCCAATACCAATTATACATTATCCCTAAATTACATATTGAAACTTGGTGGAATTATGCCAAGATGTAATCAGAAGGAATCATGAGGTGAGCAATTTTCAGAGCTCAATTTAATTCAACATCTTTTTAACTGTATCTTCCAAGATTATAATTACACTAAGAAATTGGTTTGATTGAAGGGGGAAAAAAATCATACTGCTTCATTGACCACCATTTTACATACTTGTTTGAATGGTATTGCACGTGATATAATTTGTAATAAGTTCAATTATGAGGAGAGCAGCAACACAGATTTTTTTTTTAATTCTAGTGGAAGTAACATAAGTCAAAGAGCCTTCTTTCTAAAACTCAGTGTCACAGGTTACATCTATTTCTCCCAATTTTTCATGGCAATTCATGTATTGGTTGATCACAGAGACTGTGGGCTGTTGAGTAGAACAAAGGTTGAATTTCTGAATTTGTCCCTTACAGTCTCTGGGATGTTCGGCAAGGCGCGAAGCAGATACTGGTTCTTTGCATCTGAAGTGAGAATTATGAGCTCCCTTTATAGAATTGTTGGGAGAATGGTATACATATACATGCTACACACACACGCATGCCACATACACTGTATACATGGCTGTAATATATACTGTTAGGAGACAGTTCTCCATGGGTCTGCCAAATTTTTACATGCCTGTGACGGTTTTTATTCCAGATAATCTTTTCCAGAATATTTGTAGAGCAAACAGCTTTGAAAATTGGCGGTAGTAATTCCCTCTGGAATAGAGGACAGATTTGTCTCCAGATGAGCATCATAAAGATACAGTCTCCCTTGGTGTTACAGGATGGACGAGACTGTTAGCAGCCCTCTTGCGACACCGGGAGTCTCCTAATCTCGGTATTCTTCGTTGTGACACAGACTGCGCAGCATCCACCCGCATCTGTTCAATATCACCTCCGTCCGTGGAACTGGAGGACAAAGGAAACCCAAGTGAATGTTATGCTCATGTTGCCTCCTGTGCCGTGAGTAACGAAGACCTTTGTCTCTCACCCAGCAGTCCCACATTCTGCCGACATCTATGAAACACTGACGGGTGAACTTGTCACACTGTAAGAAGGATAACTGTGCCCTTCACAGTTCTTGACACCCAGCATGAATCCAGGCACTTACCACTCTTCCTGACCATTGTGAAATATGTAATTTTTTAAATACTGGCATGTAAAAAGTAAAAATATCAATGGTCATACTTTATGTGTGAACTGCGTACTGTCAGGGAAGCATTTGTTAAATGAAATGCTACTGCCACGCATATGCTTACTAAGCCTTGCCCAGTGTCTTATTTCCTCCTTACATCTTTCCTTTACTTCCATCAAAAAAAATTGGAGAGGAGACCCAGGCACTTGACTTAACCTGGAATCTGGGTCATTTTATATTGGTGTCAAGCAAGAAAATTAGGGGGTTGAAACCTAGTCACCACACATCTAGCATGCAAAACATGCAAATCTGTCTTTTTTTAATTTTTTTTTACTTTTTTTTTATTTTTTTTTTAGCGTTTATTTATTTTTGAGACAGAGAGAGAGACAGAGCATGAACGGGGGAGGGGCAGAGAGAGAGGGAGACACAGAATCGGAAGCAGGCTCCAGGCTCTGGGCCATCAGCCCCAGAGCCCGACGCAGGGCTCGAACTCACGGACCGCGAGATCGTGACCTGAGCTGAAGTCGGACGCTTAACCGACTGAGCCACCCAGGCGCCCCTGTCTTTTTTTTTTTAAATATTTAATTATTTATTTAAAGGGAGACAGAGTGTGAGTGATGTGCATGGGGAAGGGGCAGAGAGAGAGAGAGAATCTCAAGCAGGTTCCATGCCATCAGCACAGATCCACAGAGTGGATCCCACTAACATGAGATCATGGACTGAGCTGAAATCAACAGTCAGAAGCTCAACCTACTGAGCCACCCAGTCCTCCTGCAAATCTGTCTTTAATTAGCTATTGTGATAGAAGGAATACAATGTTTTTGGTAGCTTTTTCTTTAAAGAGAATCAGGACAATAATTTCCATTTAAAAACAATATATGAATAATAGGCAAAATATTTTAACTAGGTCCTTCTTTCAGTAATTTATGCAATTATTGATGGAATCCTTCATTTCATGACCATATTATAATTATCAATATCACCTCTACCATTTTTAAATAAATTTTTAAAAAATTAGTTCACACATGACTCTCCTTCAGATAATTCTCCTTTTTCTTGTGTGTGTGTGTGTGTGTGTGTGTGTGTGTGTGTGTGTGTTTCTTGTTTAAAAATAACAAATAGCAGAATCCCCCTCTTCCTTCCTTCAGGGGACTGAAGAACTCTCTGTTTCTCCGCCTGGAGCAGAGATTCACATCAAGAGTACAGTAATTCTTGCATTAAAGCATTAAAGCGTAAATCTCCTTTTTCCATTAAGGGATGCCTTTGGCAGGAAACAGAACCGGATTTGGCCATACTGGAGTAGGTTTTAAAGGAGCAGCAAACACGCACTGCTGCCTGTCACTGTCAAACTGAAATATAAAGCTGCCTCTTTAATACCTAAATTCTTACCTACTGCTCTTCCCCCTAAGCATTAGAAAAGTGATTATGATATCCAAAGATGAGTATGGATTATTTTGAAGATAACGTTTTGAGGTTCAATGGGAAGATAAGGCCCAAAATGTACTGCAGCAACCATCTTTATTTTTCTCCAAATTAAAGTTGAGAGAGCTCAAGAATGAAACTTAAAAAAAAAAAAAGCAAATCACACGTTCAGTGCCAACCTGAACCTTCTTTCATTAGTACCTCTGGGATGGTTTGCACAATAACATTTGTATGCACATTTATTAAGAGTCTTTATAACCATCGTTCAAATTTGATTTTACCTTTCCAAAGGACCTTTTATTTTTCTTCACTGGAACAAAGGACAAACTAATGAGGTAACAGAACTAGCAAACCTTATATTGAAAGGGAGTTGCTCTGAAAAGCAGCAAATAATACCAAACGAGTTTGACTCTTCAACAATCTTTCTCTCCAAGCATTGTTCTAAACAGTCACAATAATCTCATTTGTTCTTCTTGCCAAGATATGGTTTAGAAATGAACGTTTTGACCAATAAGAAGGAATATGCAGGGAAGATTTCCAAGGATGGGTTCCTTGTTTGTAAATGAAGAAGTAAATAGACATTGAGAAAAGATCTCTTTTTCCTTTTGGCTGTAGTCATGTCTGCGTGTGATGCTGAGCATGGCTGAAGAATCTTGAGATCATGAGCCAGAGTAAGATCCACAGAGGATGGCAAAGCAGAGAGATGGGAAAAAAATGGGTCCTCACATCAGTCAAACTGATTGAACAGTGGACTTTTCAGAATGTGGTATGTTTTGTTTTGTTTTGTTTTGTTTTGTTTTGTTTTGTTTTGTTTAAGCTAGTTTGAGTCTTCCAGTTGAAAATATCATTGTCAATATGCCATCCAAGATCCCCTTAATGTCTGATTGTGCAGGCTCAGCTGTCCTACAAGACTTTCAATAATGTTATGGAAAGACTTAGATGGAAGTGGATTAGATAATATTACAGGTTTATTTCAATATTAAGATTCTCTTCTTATCCTATAATTCTATGTGTGTCACTATTTTTAATGAGTGGAATTGACTGTCAAAGAAAAAAGAAAATTACCCTGTTGAATATAAACCATACACTAGGAACTTAATATCTACTCTCTTATTTAATTTTCATAATAATTGTGTTAGGTAAATTTTATTGATCCCCATTTATGGATTAGGAAAGAGGTTAAAAAATTCAACCTACATGCCCAAGATTACATAACTAAGTAGGTAATAAAGGCAGAATTTAACCACAGTTGGTCTTTCTCCAACATTTTTGTTTTTTTCCAAGATAATATCTAAAGATATTATATATTTACAATATTTGCAAAGCTAGATGCATGAATGAGGGGAATGAGGTAATAAGCAAAGCTATATAAATGAAATGATGAACCAGTAGTTTTTGCTTTGCATAATTGATTTTGCCTCAATAGTGTTTGACCTCAATCTGAACTCTTGTGAAAATGGAATAATAACTTATTTTCTAGTGTTAAGTGATATTTATACACGTATTTGGAGATAAACTACTGTGGGTATGGAGCAACATAACATTGCATGTCAGTTCTAGACAGAAGTTAAAATGATTCAAACTTTTAATGTCTCAGTAATTTGCCTTATTATTGATGGGACTAAACGAGGATGTGGGTGTGGGCATCTGATTTAATGCTTTTGATTCTTTACTGAAACATCAGAGTGTGCCAATAAACTGTACATTGTTTTTACCATTTGCCTTTGATACTGGGACTGGAGCTGTGGAGTTACAAAGTGTTCACTGATCTTGTCCATTAAATCATGAGGAAAGAAACATATCCTACCTCTGACAGTCATTTCTGCATAATGTTATTGCAATGTCTGGAGAGTGAAGAGAGAGTACCCCCAGAGGAGACATATGAGCACCACCCATCTCTGCCTCCTGCCAGATCTCTCCAATCCTCAGCCTACACCAAGGCCACAAAATGGTTGAGAAACCTCAAAAGGATGACTAACACTGGGGTGGAGAGTTATATAATGCAAGAAAAAATAATTAGAGCAAATAAAATATCACCTTCAGTGCTGATTTTTATTATCACTATAACCAGCCTACAGGGGAAAATTAAATCTAAATATTAGTAAGTTTGATGAAGATTTCTCTGAAATATATTGTCCATATATTATATGAGGTAACTTCTCCATGGAGGTATTTAAAAAGAAACATGTTAATTATTCTGTAATTCAAAATTGTAAGTAGAAAAGAGTTATGTATTCAAAACCATATTTTACACTTTGTGAACACTTTGTGTTCATTTAGAATTCAAAGAAAAAAAATGATGCATTGTAAGTGTTTTATTTAAAGAAAATTAGAGGCAGTCTGTAGAGCAGAAGTGGTCTACCTGGATATTGACTTTGCGTTGTGTCTCTTGTCACTGTGAGTGCTACTACATTATGCATTGTGATGCTTGGTTGTATTATGTCCTCAATTTGTGTATGTCTTGATTTGCAAAAATTATCAGTTATTTGGTGGTAGTCAATGGGCCATGTAATTAAAAAAAAAAAACCCAAAAACCTCTTAGACTAACACAGAAGAAACTCAACAACACTAAAACGATCCAGCACTCTACTAAATGTTTCATTATAGTTATGTTTCAGTTTAATGCTAACCTATATTTTCTAGAATTCCAGGCAAAGACAACATAGTTGGCTAAAGTCAAATTAAACCAAAGAGTCAATTACTGATACTTACTCATATTTCCCTTGCAGTGCATATTTATTTTAACATGAATACTGGAGGCTAGTGGACAAAAGCAAACATTATCAATCAACCAATCAATCAATCAATCAATCAGCAGAGGTGTATTAGTTGAGTATCTGCTATGTTTTCAGCACTGAGTAGATACTCAATATCCCTCTAATCAATTGATTGGTTTTTTTCTCTCCACTACCCTCACTAATTGATTCTTGTTTTTATTTCAATTTTTTTCTAATAAGGAAATAATGACAATTCATCTTAAAACATTGCTTAAATTTAATACAGGTATAAAATATGATAAAGTACTGATGGTTAAGTTTAAATTCTATTTTTGAAAATTGTCATCAAAACTGGTGTGAATAAATTGCCACTAGGGAGTTCATCTTTTAGCTGTGAAACAGCTAATTGATGTAGAAAATACTCCAATAGGCTTCATCTTACTTGTTTTGTGTTATATGTGCTATAATAGGGTCCAAGTTTAACTACATTTGAATATTTGTTCCTCAAAAATTCAACTCATGAAGTTCATAAATTCATAAAATTCATAACATAAGAGCTATTCAATGTGAAGTCATTAACATTTAAATTTGGGGGAATAGTGGCCGAATCTTTTCTTTTTCATGATTATGAAAACTACTGAGCTAATCATTTTAAAGTACATTTTAAAATTCACAAATTGCAATATTTTCATGTTAAAAGCTAGTGAACCAGAGCTCATAGCATCTACCAAAGACAGAAGGATGGGGCTTTTGTAAGAGTGTGTGATATCTTAGAAACACCTAGACTAGTGTGCTAACAACCTGATGCACAGCCCAAAGAAAAAACTGATTAAAGAAGAGGAAGAAAAGGAGAAGGAGGAGACTTGTATGTTGATAAGCTGCATCTAGGTGAATGTGGAAAGGTTCTGGGGGCTAATTTTGCCGTGTTGGCCCTCCCTGATGGCCATGCTTTTACCTACAGTCTGGACGGGGGACAGGCAACTGGGAGGGGCTGACAAATGGGCCAACCACATTTTTATAACAATAATATTTAAATGTTTCTGAATAGTTTCCAAAATACAACCTCCCTTTATTCTTCTGAATTACAGCACTAAACAAGCATATAACTGTAATCTGGCCTCAAACTAACCCTGAAAATATTTAATGGCAGGAAATTTGTCATTAATGTGAAAATTTTAAGCATGTGGGGGAAAGAAAGTTGTCTGATTAAATATAAGTAAATTCATACTGTAAAATATTTTGTTGATCTTTCCCAAAAAATCAGAATATTTTTAGTACAAAGTAACACAGCTTTTTATTATTATAACTTGATTTTAAAGATTCAAAAATTGTTTTACAAGTTTACCTATGTGCTCAAATGCCATTTGTGTATGTTATGATTAGTTTACCTGCAAAATGCATTTCAAATAAGTTCTTGTTAAAGGGGATATATGACACAAAGGTGTTAAGCTGAGAAAGCTCTGTTTCTATTTTGAAAGGATATTAAATACAGTAAAGTCCCCCCCCCTTTTAAGAAACCCAGAGAATAATTATTCAACAATCCCAAACAAATGATTCTTTTGGTCTTTACAAATTTTTAAAAATGATAGGAGATCTGATGCCAGGTACTTTTTATGAAAAGCTGCCACCCAGTGGACATTTTATGCAAAGCTAGCTACTTGCTTAATACCTGGATGGACACGATGTTTAAAAGTTGTCTTTAACGGATCTGAACAATTACATTGTAAATGGCCATCTAGTAATAATAGCTAAAGACAAAGTGGCAGGAAAAAAGCTTAAAGGCTTCTTAAAATCTGCATGTAAAATAGTGCCGTGATCACGAATGTTTGTATATTTTACAATTTGGCAACTAGTTCAGTGTTAACAATTATATTGTAAACAAAATATCACTATATAAAACTTAATGTAAAACTTAATGTAAAATCTGTGTCCTTACCTATCAGTTCCCTTATTCATAAAATAGAGACAGTATTAGTAATATCTACTCCACAGGGATGTTGTGAGGAATAAAGGGGACAATAGAAGTGAAGCTCTTAGAACTGCAGTCACCAATGAATTGCTGTACTGTCACTAGTCCTATTATTAGATCAATGATTTCCAACAGGGTGAGACAAGGCCCTCCTTGGGCCTTATCAGATTTGCTTGAGGAACCTTCAAATTAAAGCCATTTCCTCCCTTCAAGGCCCTCCTTGGTACCCATGGGTCATGCTCCCATCACCCATCCTTTCTTCTCCTATACTCACCTATACTGATTGAACCCTCCCAAACCTCTCTCCTGATAGCAAACAGGCTGATACATGTCTATCGCTGGAAACAAATTGTTCAGAATCTTGATCTAGATAATAAAAAAACCAACTGGGTGGCTCAGTCAGTTAAGTGACCAACTCTTGATGTCGGCTCAATCTTAGGATCGAGTGCCCACATCAGGCTCTGTTCTGACAGTGAGAAGCCTGCTTGGGATTCTCTCTCTCCCTCCTCTGCCCCTCCCTCCCCTCAAAATAAATAAGTAAACTTAAAAAAAAAAAAACAATTGATCTCACTTGTGGAAGCATTAAAATAAAAGGTGAGACAATTTGTAAATGCTTCAAAAAGGATGTGTAAGTTTCGTATTACTGCTATAACCAATTACCATAAACTCAGCGGGTTAAAACAACACAAACTTATAAATCTGGAGATCAGAAGTCTAAAATAGGTCTCATGGGGCTAATCTCAAGATGTCAGCCGAAATGTGTTTCTTCTAGAGGCTCCAGGAGAAAACTGGTTTCCTTGCCTTTTCCAGCTTCTAGAAGCAGCCTGCATTACCTGGTTTGTGACTCTTTCTTCCATCTTCAAAGTTGCGTCACTCTGACCTCTGCTTCTGTCTTCATATCTTCTCTGATCTCTCTTGTCTTCCTTTTTCAATTATAAGGACTCTTGTATTACATTTGCCCCACCCAGATTCTTCTAGGATAATCTCCTCATCTCAAAATCCTTAATTCAACCATACAAAAATCTCATTTGCCATGTAAGGTAACGTGTTCTGGATGTGGACACATTTGAGGGGCCATTATACCCATCCCATTGAGGTAAACTATTTCCACAGGCAGCAGGAAGAACAATTAGCAATCTAAACTCCTGCGAAACAGAAATCAACATGATTTCATGAAGGACTCAGTGGAAACCATAAATAGTTGAAAACAGCTCAATCACCTGCAAATGGCGTGAAAGGGAAATTATAATAGACAATTTATGGTTCAAAACATGACAATTGAGAACTTATTTCAAAACATTCTGTAAACCAGTTCTACCACTTTCTAGCTGTGTGACCTTGGGAAATTTACTTAAAGCCTCTTTGAACTTTGGTTTTCCTCACCTGTAAAAAGGTGTAGAAATACTATGTGTAGAATAAGCCTATCTTATTGCCCGACAGACTCACCCAAATAAACTGCTTGGTAATAATTGAATTCAAAATGGTTTCAAGTTGATTTTTCAATGCTATTGATAGAAATTGCTATCCATTCCAGGGAGCAGTGTGAGTCGATATTAAAATCTTTATTCTTATCAGGTCCTTACTTTGCATTTGTACTAGTCTTTGTCCCTATAATTGTGAGGCAGTGCCACAGGGTAAAGTGAGCCCAGGGTAATTCCCAGTAGCAATAATAAGTCTATCAATAGCTAACAAGCAGCAAGTGTTCAACATTAAGCCAGACATTGCTCTAAATGTTTTACAGATTTCATCTCTTTTAATCCTCACAATGACCCTATCAACATATAGTTGGTGATTGTCATTATTTTGACAGGACCCTTCTCATGTTAAGACTACTGATTCACTGGCATGTTACTCATAACTGGTTTGTTAATCAAAAGGAAAAAAAATAGAGTGAAATGGAATGCCATACTGCTTCAGGAAGTGTCTGAAATCATTTTGCCTAAAATGAGTCTCTGAGAAAGGGTGCCTTATATAAATCCACTTGCCTGCATGATCCACTTTCCAGTATATTTTATTTTCTTAAACCTCTTAAAATGTTTGCAGGCAAAAGCCCCAAAGGCAGAATGATAACTTAAATTTCAGCCTTCAAACCAATGGTATGTGTTCAAAGCAGGTTTGGTAATCTTTCTCTCTTACTCGCACCTAGACTTTGGAAGTTTGCATCTGTTTGGTAGATAGAACCCCAGTGGCTTCCAAATGAGTCATCCTGCCCAAGTGCTGCTTCACGTGAACTGAATTAAACAGAGACCAGGACTGGATATGCTGTGGTCTGACACGTGGACGAGAGTTAGGGAAAACACCCGCAGTAGAAATGCCATCGATAGGGATGATCCCCATGAGTGTCTAAGATACCTTTTACAACATGGACTAGAAGTTCTGACCCTTATTGTATATCAATGAACAAATGAAAGAAAGAAAAAAATGAAAATATGTACTTTCTCCTCAGAGAGCGCTTAAACCAAAGTGAAGAGTAGCAATATGTATGGTGTTCTGAAGGCCAGTAATTGTGATAATTTTTAAAGGAATTCCTGTCACTGCAAAGGACACAGAAAATGGCCATAGTATTACAAACTTTCTTTTTCATTAATCTGATAAAAAAAAAAAGCTTGAAGCATGGTGGTATTTTAAGAAATATTATTTAGTATGAATTAAAATGAACCCTCATATGGCGCACTTGGGTGGCCATATATAGGTTAAGCATCTGACTTCAGGTCGTGATCTCACGGTTCGTGGGTTCAAGTCCCATTTTGGGCTCTGTGCTAACAGCTCAGAGCCTGGAGCCTGCTTTGGATTCTATGTCTCCCTCTCTCTCTGCACCTTCCCTGTTTGTGCTCTCTATCTCTCTCTCTCTCAAAAAATAAACACTAAAAAAAAAAATTAATTAAATAAAATGAACCCTCATAAATTCTAAACAAAAATATTATCAAAAAGATTGTGAGCACCTTTATATCAATTATAAAAAATAGTTGGGAGAGTCATCCAAATGTGCAGGCAAAGTAAATAATAGACTGAGGTATGATTTGAGTATCATGGAATGACCAAACCGAATAAAATTTAGTCCTAGAAGTAGCTGTGATATAGAAAACCACGTCCACATGGTTAGTTCTTTGAAAGCCTTCTGGGAACATGTGCGTATTTACTGGATTAAAACTAACATTTTTTTATATCTTCACCTACTACCACTTGGCAAAGGGCATTCTTTAAGGAATGAGAAAACAAAACGGGTATGATTTTATAGGGAAAAGAGTAAGAAAGCTCTAAGGAAATGGACAGTGTGAGAAATGGACTGCACATTGGCCCCTAAAATTGAAAGTTCTTAGTTGAAATGTTTGATTTGCTCACCTTAATTATTTAGCACAGCACTTAAAAGACTCAGTAATGTTTATGAAAGTGAATAGCAATCATGATGATGGTGATGATACTGATAATGGTTAACATGTGAATACTTATTATGTGTCAGACATTATTTGCAGTGCTTTCTACTTTTTGAATCCTGTCAATATGTTGAGCTACTCTGTTAGGAAGTATTGAGGTATATAGGGAAGTTCAAGAACTTGTCCACCAAGGTTATGCAACAAGAAGGTATGAGAGCCAGAATTCAAAAGGAGGCACTTGGACTCCAGCTCTGGTTAAAAAGGAGGGAAGGCAAAAGGATGGAAAGAGGAGGAAAAGGGATGCAGGGAGAGCAGGATTGAAAGAAAAAAACAAACATAAAAGGGAAAAAGAGACAGTAAAAAGAGAGAGTGGGAGTTTTGCCAATTCTGTTTGCCTCTGATAGCCCCCAATCAGCATTGAAGCAGTGTTTCCTCATTGGAAAACTGAGAGTCACCTAGATAGGCAGATGGAATTTGGAAGATAAAGGAAACAAAATAGACAGGAGATACCTAGGCAGATACCCTACAACCAGAGTTTAAAAGCTCAACACCTGAAGGGTACTTAACTCTGTCTTAGAACTGGTCAGGCTCAGTGTCGCCTCTCCTGCCCTCCAGGTGGGAAAGGAGGTAGGAGGTTGAAAGCACCAGTGCAATTCCTCAGGGAAAGGAATGTCTCCCATTTGACTGACAATCAAGTAAACTATCGAATCAGAAACACTTACTTAGAAGGTAAGGGGTATAGTTCTGTTTTCTTATGAGCAACATTTTATGTCTCGTCACAACGGAAGGTGGTTGAACCCTTAGAATTTTACTCCATTTTCTTCTTCCAGTTCTTTTCAAAGACTTTTCTGATATGTATTGCAATCTAAGACAGATCATCCTGGGGATGATTTCAAATTAATTGTGCTGTCTCTCACCCGTTCATAATTTTGCATATTTAACATAATTAGCTTAAATGCTCTTTCCCGTGTTGCCAAACACTGGGACACGATATAAGTAGGTAGAGTAGAAGACTGACTTTCTAACTATAAAACCGCAATTGTTAAAGCAATCTGACCCTCCAAAAAGCTCTTCCATCCACTTGCTGAAATTTGAAATGTTCTCTTTAGCAGAAAAAAAGCCATTCGTTCCTATGCAAAATACACAGTATAAAGTGTAAGTCCCACCAAAAGAGGCAAACCATGGACTTAAAATGACACTAAGTGTAAACAACTGACACTAGCTTCCTTTGGGGTTTGCACATTTTGAGTGTGACAGAACAGAGCAAAAGAGCCGTGGGGCTGCAGGAGTGACAAGGGCACGGGCAATGGGTAGAGATGAATAGGTGAAAACAGAGACGCTGCAAGTAGGGCAAATATCACCTACTGCCCAACTTTTCCTAAACTAGATTTGCACCCAGATTAATACCATCTCCTACTCATCAGATGGAAAATGCATGCAGAATATAATATGTGGTTAAGAACTTGAACTATGATCTGAAACACCTGGATTTAAAACCCTGTTCTGTCAACCAGCTTTGTGAGGTGAGGCGGGTTCCCTCTCTGTTTCAGTTTCCTCACTTGAAAAGTAGGTTAATAGTAGCAGTACAGTAAAACCCTAGATTGAGAGTAACTTGCTCTGCTAGTGTTCCACAAGATGAGCAAACATTTCTAATAAATTTTAACTTGATAAACAAGTGGTGTCTTACGATAAGAGTAGTACCTGACGCCAAACATCACATGATCACAACGGAGACAGTGGTTCTTCTCCCCCCCCCACCCCGCCCCGGGATTGTGGGTGATCGTCTCCCATGCTCAAATGCTCGGTCTCAGGCCATGATGTTTGGCAGATATCAGTGATTTTTCAGAACATTGCAAGGTGCCCACAACTGGCACTGGTGTATTTTTTGTCACTTCAAAGCACCTGTGGACAGTCCTTCGCTTTTCCATACAAGAGTGAACTTAGGAATGCTTTGCTTCATTCTAGGTCGTTAGATAGGTTCCTTGTTAAAGTTGCACAAAAAGAAAAAGATTCCATTGAGCCAATGGATAGCAGTGATTCCATTAGTGATAGTGAAAGTCGTCCTATGCAACAACCCTCCTCTCTCTTGTCTCCCGCACACCAGCCATGAAGGTTTTCAAAGGTAAGTTCAGGTTAATTTTTCTTTGTATTTTGTATTTTCTTTATTATTTTGTATTACAGTACAGTACTGTAATAATTTTTATATGAATACTTTTGGGTGATGGAGCAAATCATCTGAGTTTCCATTATTTCTTATGGGGAAATTCACTTTGATATTCGAGTGTTTTGGATTACAAGCATGTTTCCAGAATGAATTACGTTTGCAAACCAAGGTTTTACGTATTTCAAAGGGTTGCTGAGAGGATTAAAATAAATACATTTAGCATCTATAAAAGTGCCAGCATATACTAGGTGCTTGACTAGAATTAGCTATTACTATTGCTGTTATTACTTAACACAACAGGAATTATTTAGAGAGAATAATTATTATCTTGATTTTGTAAGTATGTCTGATGAATAAATGGAAGAGCTTCTCATAGGTGACATTTCACTAAGTATTTCTTTTGGTCTCATTAAATCAAATAGTACTAGTACTAATAAGCACAAAATAGAAAAAGTAAGATTGTTTTTCTTTAAATATTTGTTCTACTGGCTGGCAAGTTTATATCAAGTACACTTAGAGGATATTTACTGATCAAAATATGTTAATTTAATGATAGATTTTTCTGAAGCTAGAAAATAAATAATGACTCTATGTCACCAGGCATTTTTAAAATTATTTAGTAGAAGTTACAATTATTGATACATGAGTCCTTAAAAAATAGAACTTTTGTCTTTTTTAGGTAATGCCTTTCTCTAATTTGGCTAATGTAAATGATAATCTGCAACTCAATTTTGTCCTGCTTGCATCATTCATTCTGACACGATTGAATGTTAAAAGAAAATATGAAAATGAATTATAGAATGAATGCAAGACCACTGACTTTAGAGCTACATGGGACCTTGGAAGTCAAATAGACTTCAATCCAGAGAAGCCCAGGGTCTTGAGCAAGGTGCCACATCTCCAGGAAAAGGGAGTAGTTACATATGACATTGTCTTTTTACACACACAACCCTACATGTCTAGGAAATTTCTTAGAAAATGTATTTCTGCAAGCCCAGGTAGCAAATGTCCCCCTTCTGGATTTTCTTCTAGAGTAAACAGAAGTCACAACACATACATGGAACCATGCTCTGTTGCTACTCAAACGTTAGCTCTTTAAAAAGTCCATTCTGTCTATCTAAAATTCACCACTGACACCACCACTGCACCCCCACATTGGTTTTCACCCCCTTAACCTGCTTAGTTCTTCTTCAAAGCACATTAATGATACAAAAATATTATTGTTGTTGTTGTTGTTGGAAATTGGGTGGCTGACTCGTTACTTTATTTCTCATTGCTCCCAGGAGAATGTAAACCTCAGGAGGTCAAGGGCTTTATTTCTCTTGTTCCCAGGTGCCAGGACAATACCTGGCATATCTTAGATGCTCAGAACACTAACCCCACCTTGGCCAACATCCTGAGTAGGGATATATAACCTACACTTCAGTGTATAGCCCAGACCGTTGATTTGGAGACTCTAGAGGAGAGAGAGAGAGAGAGAGAGAGAGAGAGAGAGAGAGAGAGAGAGAGAGAGAGAGAGAATCTTTCTCTGAATCCATAAATTACAGGAATTATACAGGCAGAGGGCTGTCTGTGGCCAGTTCTTCTCCAGCTAGGGGGAAAATGTGAGATAGTTTCCAAGAAAAGTTCAGAGCCCCTTAGGTTGTCAGTTGACACTCTTTAACAAAAAGATTGATCAGAGAAAAACAAGCAGTTTATTAATGTGTGCAGTGCACATCCGGTGGGAGAAACCTGAAGGAAAGGAGCTCAAAAGGGTGGCTTGGTTCTATCTTATGCAGCATCTTCAACAGAGAACAACACATTATAGAGAAACAACAGAACAAAGCACAGAGTCATAGGCTTCCAAGGGTGGCAGACCCAGGGAAGGTAAACACAGGTGACCCTTGAACAACACTGGTTTGAACTGCATGAAACCACTTACACTGGGATTATTTTATACATACAAATATAGTACAGTACTATGAACGTATTTTCTCTTATGATTTTCTTAATAATGTTTTATATTCTCTAACTTACTTCATGATAAGAATAGTATTTAATACATATAATATACAAAATATGTGTTAATTGACACTGTATGCTATCAGTAAGCCTTCCATCAACAGTTAAGGTTTAGGGGAGTCCAAAGTTACATGCAAACTGGGGTGGGGGGGGAGATTGGTGACCCTAACCCTGTGCTGTTCAAGTGTCAATGTGTATGGGAGAGAATTAATAAAGTTAAGTTTTATTTGCAGATTCCTCTGGAGGATCTCTGGGCTGATCCGAGTGTCACCAATAAAAGGAATATTTATTTCCCATCGTGAGGTAGAAAGGGGAAGCTTTTGTGAGTTTGCTTCTTCTTAATTGCTTTCACCTCAAAAAAATTTTTATGTCAAAGAGGCATACTTTGGGGTGACATATTCTGGTTTCCTTCACTTATATCTGATCTAACCAGACCTAGATTCATTCACAGTTTCACAGGCCCTAAGATTTCTTCATTTGCTTATTTCCTTTAAATCCTGTTCCTGTCATTTGCAACTGAAAAGGTCTCAACAGTAGAAATTATACAAAGAACAATTATGGTGCCTCAGCCCTGGTTTGTGTTCTTACTGTGATACTTCGTCTGATGTAGTTTTGAGTTTTCTCTTAATTGACTTCAGGTTTATTTTAATTATAAGGGAACAAAATCAAAAGAAGGAACACTTATTAATCACCAGGATGAATTATTTATTATGGAGGCAATGTCTGGAAAAATCAATTTACTGAAAATGTTTCCCACAGGTTTGCAGATTTTAGCAATTTACAAAAGCTACTATAAGTCACACAAGGAGAACATTCATTGTATTTCCAATAACTCATTTTGATAAATTTGGCCCCGATTGTGTCAAATTTTGTAGATAAGTGTGAGTTTAAAACTCACATAGTGCACAGGCCCTGTTTCTGATGATGACCCATTGATATAAAAGCTGACAATAGGGGCTCCTGGGTGGCGCAGTCGGTTAAGCGTCCGACTAAGCGTCCGACTTCAGCCAGGTCACGATCTCGCGGTCCGTGAGTTCGAGCCCTGTGTCAGGCTCTGGGCTGATGGCTCAGAGCCTGGAGCCTGTTTCTGATTCTGTGTCTCCCTCTCTCTCTGCCCCTCCCCCGTTCATGCTCTGTCTCTCTCTCTGTCCCAAAAATAAATAAACGTTGAAAAAAAAAATTTTAAAAGCTGACAATATATGGCATCTAGAGGCTGTATGGGCAATAATGGTGTGTGTGTGTGTGTGTGTGTGTGCGCGCGCAAAATTGAGATATGTTTGGGAGTTCAGTTCTTGCTACTTAAACAACAGGATAAGGATATTGGAAAACAAGCAGCAGATCTTGTAGGAAATGAAGAAGTTAAAAAACAAAGAACCTGCCACTCCTACACCAGGAGGCGTTGGCCGTGTGAAGTTAGATCTGAAATCCATACCGTGTACATCAGAAAATAACTTAAGGTTATAAAATACAATATTCTACTTTTTTAATATTGAAGTTTTGCAAAAGGTTCAGTGTATGTATTTTTCAAGGTGTTGATTCAATATGGTGACCCAGTCCTGGTATCAGAGGGAATTTCTTGCAAATATTCCTACAAATATCATCTTATTTTGGCAGAAGGCGGTAATGAGACAATATCATTGTGTTATAAAACCAAGAGATAGTTTCTGTGTACAGATTTGTGTGTGTATACAAGAATATGCATGTGCGTATAGGTATGTGAAGTTGTGTATGGCAGATTCATGAAGAAGATAAGGTGCTTCTTGTGTTTAAGAAGTCAGTTTCTAGATTTATAATTTATAATTCAAGGGAAATTTAAAACATATTTCTGATTGACCTAATCTATTAAAAATTTGTATCATAAAAACTATTCCGATTTCAAGCTGCTTTTAAGATCCATTTTGGGTTTTTATTCCCTCAACTAAGAATAGTTCTAAAAACAAAGAAAATTTAGAAAGTTCCGTCTAAACTGTATCTCTGAAGCTCTTGGCAGTTCTTACTTTGGAACAATGTCCTTTTTTTCCTCACTAAATATGAATGGTTTAGAGGATCTATTTTAATTTGGAAAGGCCTCTTTTTCCTTATTTGAGGGCTAGCCACTTGACTAATGAGAGTTTGACTGGATGCTTATGTTGCACCATAGAAAATAGTACTGAACACAGCACAGAGAAGAGAGGCACAAATACGGAAAGGGACAGGAGAAGGGCCAGGTGGCAGACCTATACACACCCTGTCCACATTTAAGCAGATGAGTATTGGCTAAACATTAATGAGTGTCTGCAAAAACTTCATCAAATATAAGGTCAAGATTTAAAAAATAATCAGAAGCAACCATATGCTAGCTCATAATTAGTGCTGGATAAGCAGTGAATTCCACCAAGTTTGTCTCAGAGTACTGGTGAAAATGCTTCACAGGAACAGATGTTTGAGTCTACAAAGGAAGGGCAAAGTTAACATACTGACAGAATATCCTCTTATAGTTCATCCACTGGCGCTATCCTGGGTCACACCTCCATCTCTTACCTGCTATGATGTAACAGCCTCCTAGCAATATACCCACCATCAATCTCTCTTCTAACGAATCTTTTCTATATTCTGGTGCCATACTGATTTTTCTAGCATTCACATTTCATCTTACTATGCCTCTGTTTAAGAATCTTTTAATGATTGCTTCTATCTATAACATTATGTCAAAATATCCAGCTTGGCATACACGACTCTTATAATACGCCTCCTACTTATTTATCCATTTTTTCATTTTTACCATTCCCAGAGCCACCCCACTCTGGATAATCACCATGTGTGAGATAATAGGAAAAAAAATATATATATATATAGGTCTCTGCCCCTAATTCCAGTTCTAAAACCCTTCTAATTTCCCAGGTCACAGGAATGTCTTTTGTTATAATGAGGGGACTCTTGATGGGCTCCTGGATGATTTCTGAATAAGGGTAGTCACCAGAAAGACAAAGCCATTATTAGAAGCTTTGAAATTTAGCCCCACCCCACACTCTTGTGAGGACGGAGAGGGGCCAGCAATAGAATTAAAGATTGATCGGACCTTCATGATGAAGCCTCCATAAAAATCCCAGAGAGCTTCCAGGTTGGTGAACATATCCACATACCAGGAAGGTGATACACTCCAACTCCAGAGGGATGGAAGCTCCTGTGTTCAGTACCCTCCTAGACCTCACCCTGTGTATCCATTCATCTGACTGTCCATCTGTATCCTTTATCCTATCCTTTAATAAACTGGTAAATGTGTTTCTCTAAGTTCCATCAGCTGACCTAGCCAATTAATTGAATCCAAGGAAGGGATTGTGGGGAACTCTGATTTATGGCCAAGTTTGACAGAAGTTGTAGGTGACCTGGGGAACTATTACTTGTGCTTGATATCTGAAGGTGGGGGCAGTCTTGTGGGACTGAGCCCACAACCTGTGGGAACTGACACTATCTTCAGGTAAGTTGTGTCAGAATTGTAGGACACCCAGCTGATGTCATAGAGAATTGCATGGTGTGGAAATCCCACATACACATATTTGGTGACCAAAAGTGTCAGAAGTGAAGTGCTCTGTATGAGTAGTAAAGACTCCTAGGAAAAAAAAACAAAAAACAAAAAACTGATTCTGGGGGAAGGGTTGAAGCCAAAGCTCTATGCCTTGCAAGGGGGTAGGACATCCCCTTAGGCTCAGGATCTTCCACAGTTACAAAGCAAAAGCCTGTTAACAGGGATAGAGGCAGGGGACGGGAGGGGGTGGTCAGGAGACTCCTGCTCAAAACCTTGCATAGGAAGAAAGCCCTACCCCCAAAGTACAGGAGTATAAGACTACTGTGAGACTGAGGATCAATCAAAGCAAATGAGAATCCCTTGCCTTTACAAGCCTATCAGGATTAACAGCAATCTACTGCTGAGGAAGGACAAGAGCACAGACAGAGGCTCCCTCTAAGTTCAGACATGCCGGGATCGCTAAAAGGCAGAGGTAGACAAAACCTAAGGAAAAAACTTTGGCAGCCCAGGTCATATTGTGACCTGAATCAGGAGCTAGAGAAAGCCCCAGGAGTAGCCAAATGTTGTAGAGAGCTGTACCCTGGAGAAAATGCACTGGCTGAGCAGAGGGAGAAAAAATGGTGGGCTTTCTGGGAATCTGTTCCTTCATCCTGAAATGTCTCTCTAGTGCCCTTTATGCCTGCTGGTGCAGGGTGAAGATCTATTTTCATGAATGAGACAATGAAGTATAAATTTGGAACTAAGAGGTTATAAATCAATAACTGGCACACATGGTATATCTCTTTTACCTTTTTATTTTTATTTTATTTATATATTTCTATTTAAGTGGATTTCTTATAGACAGAATATTCTTGGGTCTTGATTTTTTTAAAATTTTTTTAACGTTTATTTGTTTTTGAGACAGAGAGAGACAGAGCATGAATGGGAGAGGGTCAGAGAGAGAGGGAGACACAGAATCCGAAACAGGCTCCAGGCTCTGAGCAGTCAGCACAGAGCCCGATGCGGGGCTCGAACTCACGGACTGCGAGATCATGACCTGAGCTGAAGTCGGACGCTCAACCGACTGAGCCACCCAGGTGCCCCTAGGTCTTGATTTTTAAAAATAGAATCTGACAATCTCTGAATTTTAATTGAGGTATTAGACCATTTATAGTTTATGTAATTATTGATATGTTTAGATCCAACCCTATTTTGTGTGCTGTTTTCTAGAAAATTATTGTTTATTAGTTGTTTAGTTGTTTTTTTGTTATTGTTGTTGTTGTTCCTTTTTCCCCTTTCTCCTGCCTTTTATTGGATTAAATTTTTATATGATTCAGTAAATGTCTTTATTTATTTATTTATTTATTTATTTATTTATTTATGTCAATTTAAAAATATGAACTGTGTAACTATTGAAGTATTCTATAACAATTCAATCAAAATGATTACAAAGTTCTCATATTTTATCCTCCTAAAAATGAAAAATTATGGAACTGGAGAAATGTTTCTATTCTGTACTAACAATCCTATTCCAAAGAAATGGTCAGACAAAGGTTTGTATCAGTAAACTGTATATCACTTTGGCTCATCTAGATATATTTCTTTTGATGAAATTTTGGGACTGACTGATGGCTAGTGTTTCAAAAAACACTTGGTACTTGTTTTCTCCAGGGAGTAAAGATTATATTTCTGGTATTCTGCAAGTTCTATCTAAAGGCCACCTGCATAACCTAGAGAAAAGAAGATGCACAACACCCTAATGACTTAATTTGCAAGTAATCAATTATAGGTATTACTCTATTCACAGTGTGTAGACCGTGATTACCCCTGGCTATTTTTAGACAGCATAAGAGAATTGTCACCAATGTATGAGATAAGGGAGATGATATTGAACACCAGAGATCTACATTCTGTGTGACCATAAATCAAGATGATATGTTGCTAAAATAGCTGTCTGCGTATAATGGAAAGCAGGTTATGGCCAACTGCCCAGAAGTTAGCTGTGTCCGGAAATCAGCTGGGGAAAACAACAAATCTCTAATTGAATAGTTAATTGAATAATGTTTCTGATGGAACACCATTCCTTATAATAATGCTGGTAATGAGATTATTCCCTCACTCAGGAAAAATGGTTGGATATTTTAATCACCATTGAATTTTCTGTCTTTAAAAGTCAGGGGCCAGGTTTGGTAGAAATCAAACTAAAGAAATGTTTGTATGTAAACTATGATGAACATCATATATGATAGAATGCATGACTGGCTGGTGAGGCCTTTAGTGATGTTCTCTAATGAACCAACTGCCAGAGATATAAAGATAATTTATCTTCCCTGAGGTATTATCTGTTGGTATTGGACAGATAAAGGAATGTCATCCCTATAGAAGTAGATGGACAATATTACATAATGATACCTGGAACTCGATATCTGTAAAATCTTTACTACAATGGCTGGTATATGGTTCTGTCTACACACCAGATGTAATGCAGAATTCACTGAACAATAGTGGCCTCTCGTCACCACCTAGGACAATGGAGATTGTAATATGTCAGAAAGGTCATTTCTGTTGAGAAGGAGTGGAGAATCACAGTATAATCTAAACTGTTTTGATGTGTTATTATTTTCATTTCTGCCAAAGCTATACAGTAAACATAGAATTATTATTTCATTGAATTAAATGAATATCAGACTTATGTAAACAATGATCCCTATGATAAGAAAATATTATGCAGGTTAAAATCTACCACTTACTAACACTCATAGAAAATTTTTGGATAAATTTCTTTATATGTTCTCTGCAAAATGGCTTTTTAATGGCTTTTAGAAACCTCAAAAGAGGAGAGTTCTCATATCATAATAGTTCTTATATCATAATAAATTGTTATAAAGTAGTATTAAGCCTAAACAATTTGGTCAACCAAAAAAGAATAATTAGGATGTGCTAGGTGGAGAAAGGTTTGAAGTAATACTCTTCTCCATACCTAACGGTGCTCAAAATAATGGTTATGGTAAAATATGATGAAATTTTTCCTAGACCAATCTTTCAGATTCTATGGAAACTTTTGATATTCAAATTGTATTTAGCATAATATATTTATTCATTTAAATAGTCTATATATAATACTTTGATATATTGACAAAAATCTTGTTTTACTCACTTTTTCTTTTCATCATGTATACTCAGTCTGGAGCTTGAAGAAAGAAATTTCTGATTGAAAAAAGGAGATCAGAGTTCTAAGCTACTGTGATATTATTTCGTATTTAAACCAAGGAGTTACGAAGTGCTTTCTCAAAATTCATGTACAATTGTATATATTTCTTGGTCCACATATTTTCTACCATATTGTACAAGTAAGTACAATAAGGTGGTACTTTTTTTTAAATAGTCCTCATCACAGAAGCCAATTTTGGTTAAAAGTCTTACTGAAATGAAGTCCCTCAAGTTAGTCTGCTTTCTTTTTATTAAGACTTTCACTATAGTAAGACTCTCAAACTGTTACCAGACATATTAAGAAAATACAGTACTTTTGAAATAATAAAACTTGTTAATATTTTTCCAAGAATGTAAGGCAGAACTAATGCCCTCTTAAATGATAAACGGTATCGATTATAGAGGAAATGTTTCTATATTTTGGGCTTTTGTAGAAACAAACTATATCAGTATAATATCATAATTTGAACACATGAAGAATTGTTCTGATTAATTCCCTCTTATTTCAAACCTTGCGATGATGGGATGGGATTTGGATTTATGGTTTTCAAAGCCCTTTTATATAATGATTTATTAACTTTTAATGAAAACTCAATATATATTGACTAATGGTTACGGGAGGCTTTTACTCATTAATAATATATGATTTTTTGAAATACTCTACTGAATATATTAATCAATATCATCATCCGAGAAATTGTTCTGAAATAGAAATATTCGTGTAGCCACAGTAGTCTGTTTTTGCTCTTTCTACACTTTACAGAACTGTTGGTACACAATTTTGTGTAAATAAGAATCATACATGTACATCTCATTGTATTTAAGGTTTGAAACTTTATGAGAAATCCCATATTTCAATTTCAGTAACTAACCCCATTTCTGATTTAAAGTTGCACAACATCAGGGGTAAATAGGAAAGACAACTCAAGCTCTGGGAGTTTCCTCTGGATGAGATGAAAGAAAATCATTATACTGCTTTCTTTCTACTTATGGTGACAAAATGGGGAGAGAGTCCTGCCTAAAAATTTCATCGCAGGCCAAAAAGAAAAAAAAAATAATAATCCCAAGTCATCTGCCAGTTATTTGTCTAAAGGCAATGATTGCTCTGTTCTTTGGAAAGTTACAGTAATGGGCCTGATCTATTAACTATCAGTAGGCACTAGGCATGACCTAGGTTGAAAAACTTTCTTTATAAAAGTCCAGAGAGCAAGTATCATAGGTTTCAAAGGCCATATGGTCTCTGTCATGACTGCTCACCTCTGCCATTGTAGTGCAAAAACAGCCACAAACATGGCCATGTTCCAGTAAAACTATGCTTCCATAAAACTTTATTTAAAAAGACATAATAAGCCAGATCTGACTTGTGGGCCATAGTTTACCAATGACTGGTCCAGAAATAAGAAGATAATAAAAGGAAAACTGAAATAGTTCTGCTTAGTAATTGTGGATTCTTCCATTGTGGATCGGGGAAAATTTAGCAGAATATATTATTATTGTTAGGAGTATTATTGCTTAGAACATCTTGTTTTACCTTAGGAGGGATGTGTGTGTGTGTGTGTGTGTGTGTGTGTGTGTGTGTGTGAGAGAGAGAGAGAGAGAGAGAGAGAGAGAGAGAGAGAGAGAAAGGGGAGGAGGGGGATGGAAAGATATTAACTAAATAGGGTTAAAGGTACTCTTTAGGGAGGTGTGGGCAGATTTCAGGGATCCAGGAAGGGATGGTAAAATACACAATGACTAGGAACAACAGGAAGCTATTTTCCCTTTTTTAAGGGAAGACATGGTTTACAGGGGACCTAACCAGAGTTAAACCTCTGAAAGAGGAATATCTTACATGAAGCATGACCAGAGAAAAACACAAACACTTCCAGAACTATGCAGAAACAGGGGAAAATAAATGTCCTGGCCATTGTCTCGCTATGCCCTGAATCTCCGGCTTGTACCTCCCATTGGCTAGCACCAACTGGAAGTCAGCAGGCAAGGGAGCCCAGGTGATGCAGTCCCTAATTTAAGTGTCTCATAGCACATAGGAAAAAAGAAAAAGGAAAACAAAATTGTGGAATGAGAGAGTGGCTTAGTATTATTTCCCGGAGTTACCACAGATGATTAGAACACGGCAGAATCCATGAGGAAACATTATTTTTCACAATGCATTTGAGGTATAACTAAAATACAATAAACTGCACTTATTTAAGGTGTACAGTTTATTAAGTTTGGGTAGATGTGTACATACAGAAAATCATCACCACTATCAAAATAATGAAATAACCATCACCCAAAAAGTTTCCTTGTACCTCTTTGTAATATTCCCCACCAAATACCTTTCCATCTCTCCTCCCCAGAAAACCACTGATCTATCCATTTTCTGTGATTAAACACTGCTTTACATTTTCTAGAATTTTATACAAATGGAATCATGCAGTACATACACTTTTTTTTTTGGTTTGGTTTCTTATATTTATATTTTCACTCATTTAATTATTTTTACACTCATCCAGGTTTTTATGTATGGTACTTCATTCACTTTCATTGTTGAGAAGTATACCATTGCAAGAAATGGAATTTGTTTAGCCTTTTGCCTGATGATGAACAGTTGGATTGTTTCTAGCTTTTGGCCATTACAAATAAAGTTGATACAGATATCTGTGTAATAGTTTTTGGAAAAACATGTAAATAGTGGTTCCCAAAAGATATGTCTAAGCCCTAATCCCTGATACCTATGAATGTGAGTTTATTTGGAAATAAAATTTTTGCAGATGTAATTAAGTTGGGGATCTTGAGATGAGATCATCCTGGATTTAGAGTGAGCCGTAAATTCAATGACTGGTACCCTTATAAAAGAAATGAAAGGGAGATTTGACACACAGAGACACATGCATTTCCAGGGAAAACCCCACCTCATTGTGGATATATTATTAATTTGCATTTTGGGGGGGTTTCTATTTGCTTATATTTTGTTAAACATTTATTCATCTAGGTTCATGAGGGAAATTGGTCTGTAGTTTACTTGTATCTCTTTCTGATTTTGGTATCAGGGATGCTGTCCTCAAAGAATGAGTTGGAAATTCTTTCCCAATTCTTACGTTTTGTGGAAGGGTTATAGAGAATTGACATTATTTCCTCCTTAAATATAAGCAGAATTCACCAGTGAAGCCATCTGTTCCTGGAATTTTCTTTGTGGGAAGATTTTTTTAAGTGTACTTATTTATTTTGAGAGAGAGAAAGGGAGAGAATGTGAGTGGGTGAGAGGCAGAGAGAGAGAATCCCAGGCAGACTCCACGCTGTCAGCATGGAGCCCAATGTAGGGCTTGAATTCACAAACCATGAGATCATGACCTGAGCCCAAACCAGATGCTTAACAGACTCAGACACCCAGGTGCCCCTTTGTGGGAGGATTCTAAACTACAAATTACAATTCTTCCCTAGAAATAGAGCTTTCCAGGTAGTCTATTTCTTCTTAAGTCTTGGTAGTTTGTGTTTTTTGAAGAATTTGTCCATTTCATGTAAGCATACTTTGTGGGCATCCTTGTTCATAACATCCCCTTATTTCCCTTTAATATTCCCTTTAATAGTGTGATCAGTAGTGTTACCACCTCTCCCATGCCTGAGATACATTATTTGTGTCTTCTTTCTTTTTTTCCAAATTCGTCTGGCTAGAGGTTCATCAATTTAATTAATCTCCTCAAAGAACCAGATTTTGGCTATGTTGTTTTTCTCTTTTCTATTTCATTGATTTATACTTTGATCTTTATTATTTCCTTTCTTCTGCTCACTTTGATTTTACTTTGCTATTCTTTTCCTAGTTTCTTAAGGTTGACTCTGATGTCATTATTTTCTAAGTATTGCTTTAGCAGGATCCTGTACATTTAGATATTCAGTTTCAAAACACCTTTATTTTGAACAATTTTTAATTTCCTTATAACCTATACATTATTTAGCACTGTGTTATGCTGTTTCCAAATATTTGGGGATATTCCAGATATCCTTCTTTCTTTCTTATTTATTTCTCACATAATTGCATTGCAGCCAGAGACCATAATCTGTATAACTTGAATCTTTCTAAATTTACTGAGAATTGTGTTATGGTCCAGAATATGGTCTATCTTGGTAAAAGTTCTGTGAGCACTTGAACATCATGTGCATTTTGCTCTTGTTGAGTGGAATGTTCTACAAATATCAACAAGTTATTTTAGTTGATGTTGTTCAAATCTTCTTTGTCCTTACTGATTTTTTCATCTACTAGTTCAACCAATTATTGCAATAAAAATACTGAAACACCTGTTGATAATTATGCACTTCCTTATTTCTCTTGGCATTCTATCAGTTTTTCTTCCTGTATTTTTAAGTTCAGTTACTAGGTACATAAATATTTTCAATTGTTATGTTGTCTTAATGACACAGCTCCTTTATCATTTTGAAATGATCTTCTTTATCCCTGGTAATATTCTTTGTTCTGAAATCTACTTTGTCTAATGTTGATATATCTGTTCCAGCTTTCTCTTGAGTAGTATCAGTATGGAGTCTTAGTTTGGGCTGCTATAACAAACTACCATAGACTGGGTGGCTTATAAACAACAGAAATTTCTCATGTTGGAATGCTGGAGGCTGGGAGTCTGAGATAAGGATGCCAGTATTTGTTGGGTTCCGGTGATGCTTTCTCTGTGTTTCAGAGTGCCATCTTCTTACTGTATCCTCACATGACAGAAAGAGGGCAAGAGAGCTCTTTGCCATCCCTTTTTTAATGGTACTATTCCCATTCATGAGGGCTCCACCTTCATGACCTAATTTCTTTCTAAAGCTCCCTCTCCCCATACTACCATCTTGGGGGTTAGAACTTTAGCATATGAATTTGGGAGGGGATCCAAATATTCAGTCCATTGCATATGGCTTATTTTTCACCTTTTTTTTCATTCTTTTATTTTTAACTTATTTGTGATCTTATATCTTAAAAGGTTCTTTTAGGTGGTATATTGTTAGGTCTTGCTTTTTTTTAAATCTAGTCTGGAAAACCTTGCCTTTTAGTTGGAGTGTTTATACCATTTATATTTAATGTGATTATTGATAATGGCTGGGTTTAAATCTACCATGATGCTAATTGTTTTCTACTTCTGTCATCTATTCTTTTTCTTGCCTTGCTATTTTTATGCCTTCTTTTGGATTAGTTGAGTATATTTTTTATGGTTCTATTTTGTTTCTCTTGTTGTGTTAGAAGAACAAACATCTCTCTGATAAGGTGATATTTAAGCAGAGTCCTGAAGAAGTGAGGCATTTGTCTGTCTCAAGGAAAAAGTTTAAGCAGAGGGAAAAGCAAGGTGTAAAACCCTGAAGCTTATTTGACATTTTGGAATAATAATAAGGTGGCCAGTGTACCCTGAATGGAGTAGCGAGGTAAGAAGGAACATGGGAAGAAGATAGCAGAGGGTGACTGAATGCCAATAGGAGATATGTGAGATCATCTCAGACCTTGTAGACCTTGAGAGACTTTAAAAAGTCTTTGAAGAAATAGTTTTCTGGGAGTGTTCATTGAACTTTCTTTGCTTCAGACAAAGGCCTTTGCTGTCATCCACACCCCAAAATTAAACAAAACCTTCTCTGAATCACAACCACAATCTGCCTAAGGGAACCTCAGGACTAATCTGTTCATACCAATTTTCGCATTTTATATTGTTCTGCACAAAAGTCCAGCACTCACAGATCATATCTCATTCTCCACTCTTCTCCCCCAAAATACGACCCTTCCAATGTGTGCTTTAGAATTTATGGTCCCTTATAAGGAAAATAACCTTCACCCTCACCGTCTTTTCTAAATGTTCTTGGCACAGACTAAAAGTGGACTCTCCCCTATGGACACTGATTCCCTTGCTTCCTTCTCAACTCTAGTCTATTTTCTTTCCCATAATCCTCATACCATGGGCCTGGAAGGTAGATGTCATTCTGGCCCTTCACCAATCTTTCCAAATTATTGTCCTACATCTTCCCTTAAACCACAACTTCTTTGATGAGTGTGGCATCAGACTAGGAATATGTTTTGTTTGATCAGGTCTGAGGGATAGGATCCAGTGAACCTCTGAGACCTTTTCCCTTTTTCTATGGCTTGCCTTTAGATATTGACAGTTCTGTGGAGAAAGTTTGTCCAATTACTGTCAGTAATCTCAAGCCAATGGTTTTAAAATCTGGTACACAGAGTATATCATTAAAGACATACCCAAATAATGGGTGTATCTACACTTAGAGTGGCTCAGAAGATAACAGTAATAACAATGGCAACGGCAAACACCAGACAAATTACCTATCCTCTTTTTGGCTCAGTTTATCTTTACTCGTTGGATACATGTGGTCTTCCTTCATCTACTTAAAGACATAACTTTAATCATTATCTTCTTTCTGCCTCTCTTGACTTACCAGTTTTTGCTCTCTACTAAATGGTTTCTCTCAGTATATGGTTATTTATTTTACCATATTTACAAAGTTCTTTCTTAACCTTACTTTCTCTGCTTATTAGTATCCATTTCTTTACTTTTCTTTACAGCAAAACCCCACCAATCATGCCGTTTCTCTCATTGCTGAACTAGAACTATTCTTACTTAAAAGGTCATCAATTTCCTTCATGTTGCTAAACCCAATGGTCAATTCTTAGTTTTTTTATTTGGCCTATTATCTCACTGGACCCTCTGCTCCCTTGGTTTTCCGCCAGCTTGCCAGAGTTCCTTTCTCCTTGGCTGAACCTTCTTCTTCTCCCAGTCTCCCAATGTTGTATAGTCAAGGGTTCCCTCCTGATCCCTATTTTTGTCTCATTCTACATTCTTATGATCTTATGATCTCAGGCAGTCCCATGGCTCTAAGAGCCATCTCAACACTGCTAATTACCAAAGTGTTTTTTGTTTTGTTTTGTTTTGTTTTTGTTTTTGTTTTTTTGAGAGACAGTAGGGCAGAGAGAGAGGAAAAGGGAGAGAATGCCAGGCAGGCTCCATACTGGCAGCATGCAGTATGCAGGGCTCAAACCCATGAATCTGTGAGATCATGACCTGAGCTGAAACCAAGAGTCAGAAGCTTAACCCACTGAGCCACCCAGGTGCCCTCTCCACCAAAGTTTTAGTTCAGCAAAGTTTAAGAGTATTTTCAGTTTGAATCTCTCTTCCAACTCCTATATTCAACTGCCTACTCAACATCTCACTTGAATGCCTACTAAGGGATTCGGCACACAATTCCACTGTAGAAAAAGGAGGGGTTTTCTACCACCATCAAGCAATTCTCTGTACATCAGTTGGGGGGCCAAAACTCAAATCTGACACTATCTACCTGGAGGTCGTATCAGATTCCATAGGTTAAGGGCTCAGTCCTCTAAGAGTGTCCTCCACTTCAGATGCCAATCATAAGCACAGTTTGTTACCTATGCTTCTGATTTACTGGCTGCAGATTAGAGGTTTCTCCAACTCACTCTTTGGACTTTAGACACCAGTTCCAACTCCAGGTTGTTACCAATGCTTCTAAATGACTGGCTACAAATCATAGGTTCCCACAAAACCCCTCGCTGGGTTTGATTAACTTGCTAGAACAGCTCACAGCAGTCAAGAAACCCATTTACTCACTGGATCGTTTGTGTATTACAAAAGGATATAGCTCAGGAAGAGCCAGGTGGAAGAGGTCCAAAGAGCAAGATATGGGGAAAGGGTACAGAGCTTTGATGCCCTATCAGAGTGCCACTCTCCCTGAATCTTTATGTGTTCACCAACCTGGGAGCTCTCTAAACCCTGTTTTTTGGGGTTTTACAAAGTCTCTGTTGATTAAATCACTGGCCATCGGTAATTGATTCTTCCTAGAGGTGGGAGCTGGGGGTGGTGGGACTGAAATTTCCAACCCAGTAATCACAGGGTTGGGTCCTCTAGCAACCAGCCCCTAAACTTTTGGTTACCTAAGGGCTTTCCAAATGTCACCTCATTAACATAATAAAAGGAACATTTATTGCTCTCATCACTTAGGAAATTACAATGGTTTTTAGGAGTTCTGTCCCAGAACAGAGGATGAAGACCAAATAATATATTTCTTATTATAAATCACAATATCACAGGCCTTAGTCTAACTCCAAGTTGCCTCTTGAATTCACTGAAGGCAAAAATCTGTTAGTATGCTTTTACATTCTTTCAAGTTATGGGCCTAGGAAAAACTAAATGGCCTTTTTACCACCTAATTCTATGCTGCCAATTTGAAAGCAAAACTTTAGATCCTAATAGAAATGGACATTATCAGTTGGAGCAAAGATAGCTAACTAACACTGTTTAAAGTATGAGAGATTCTTAGTGTGCTGCTCCTTAATCTAAACTGTTACTCACCTCAGTATAAAGTGAAGGTTTAGGGTACAGAGAGAGGCCCTGAAATGCAACTGCCCGCCTACAAATTCCTGCTATGCCCCTTGCCAGCTATGTAATTTTGAGCAAGTTTCCTGATCATTTTAACTCTCAGATTTTTTTATTTTTAAAATAGTGATAATAGTTGTAAAGAAAAAGAATGACAAAAAATATGTAAACCATCTAGGATGTGAAAACTTGGTAATAAATAATGTCAAAAAGAAAACCACAGGCCCCAAATGGTATCACTTAGGCCAAGTTTAAGTGCCAGCTGGGCAGGCTGAATACCTAACCTGACTGCAGTTTCAACCTCCCCCAGAAATGTAAGTTTTAACCAGGCAGTCAGGAATTTTCTGATAGCACCAATGAAATAATCTGTCACATGGGCCTTCTCCATCCTCCAAAAGATGAAGTAATCTGAGTAAGACCCCTTTCCCTGTCCCTCCTTGCAAGGGAAGGTGATCTTGCCGGAAACAATTCTTTCTTGTCTTTTGCTGATAACTCTCTTACCCCATCTTCCTTCCTATAAAAACCGTGCATTTTGTACAATTCCTTAGACCTCCCCTCTACTTGCTGGATGGGATGCTGCCCGATTCATGACTTGTTTAATAAAGCCAATTAGATCTTTAAATCTACTCAGTTGAATTTTGTTTTTTAACAATACAAATTAGCTATTATTATCATTGTTAACTGGGGTAAATAATATGTATCATATAAATAGTGCTAGCCTCTTTTAAATCAAATTCGGATAAAGTCATCATTATCACTGGTATATTTTCCAGCAGAGTGTTTTATTTTTTTAATTATTATGACAATGAAAATAAAACCATAACGTCATGTAGGTCTTCAGTTTGAATCCCTCTGGTAAAACTATTTTTAAAAACACAATTCATGCTAAGAATTGTTAAACAAAATCCAACTGAGTGAATTTGAAGATCTCATTGGTTTTATTCAACAATTCATGAATGGGGTAGCTTCTGACAGTGGTACAAAAAAACAGTTTTAGAGGCAAAAGGAGGGTGGAATGGGGAGGTTTAAAGACTCAATTATTCCAGGTAGGGTTGCCTTTCCTTAGGGAAAGACAAGGGGGCTTATCTGGCAAGTTTCCTCACTAATGCTGATTGGGAAATTCCAGACTAATTGCTTTATTATTTATTTATTTTTTAATTTAGTTTATTTTGATAGAGAGAGAGAGAGAGAGAGAGAGAGAGAGAGAGAGAGAGAGAGAATGCAAACAGGGTAGGGGCAGAGAGAGAGGGAGAGAAAGAATCCCAAGCAAACTCTGCAAGCACAGAGCTCAATGCAGGGCTTGAACTCATGGAACCATGAGATCATGACCTAAGCCTGAAATCAAGAGTTGGTGGCTTAACCGACTGAGTCACCCAGGCACCCCCAGACTAATTGTTTTTAATTTCCAGTCCTAGAAGAGGCTTAAGCTGCAATTAGGTTAGGCATTAAGTTTTTTTGTTGTTTTTTTTTTTTTTTTTAAGATTTTATTTCTAAGTAATCTCTATACCCAAGGTGGGGGTTGAACTCATGGCCCTTCCACATGAGCCAGCAAGGTGCCCCAGATTAGGCACTAAGTCTTGATGGGGTTTAGCAAAAGTGACTCCATCTTGAGTCTTTCTTTTTAACAGAGTTTAGTACCACAGACTAATAATGAACTCTGAAACATGTTAGCTAACATCAGGTATTATAGTGTTATGATTTTAAAAATATACTTTAGGGGGCTCCTGGGTGGCTTAGTCAATTAAGTGTGGGACTTTTGATTTCGGCTGGGTCAGGATGGGGGTAGGTGTGGTGGGATGGAGACCCCATCAGCTCAGCACTGAGTATGGAGCCTGCTTGGGATTCTTTCTCTCTCTGCCTCCATGCTCGTTCTGAAATTTAAAAAAAATTAAAAATTATGTGTATATATAATTATATACATACATACACATACACTTTAGTAGCGGCTAAGTTTTCAGATTCCAATATATATTTAAAGTAAACAATTCTTAAAGTGTGTATTTGTGTGTGTCTAACACTGAATGCTTACTGTATTCCAGAAACACATTGCCCTACACATGCTAGGGGTTGTTTTTGTCCTTTTGTTTCCTTCCCGGTTTAACAAAACAACAAAACTGCTTGGGGGACTAGGGTTGAGACTGAAGAGGGTAATACAGTAATGAATTTGCTGAGATAAACGCTATTTTAAAAAGTTACAAAATCCCCAAATTTTCACTGTATTTGTATTTTTTACATTTAGGCAGCAACTACTACCTCCAGGAAATTTCCCCTTCACCTCCCAAATCGGCGTGAAGGGAGACAATAAAGTTGCTTAGGACAGTCTGCCCAGACTTGCCCCCAATGTGGGGAATCTGACTACTGGAAAACCTTAAATGTAAAACGGAACGGGCTGGGATCGCGCGGGGTGTGGGGGGCGGTTGGAAAGACCTGGAAACCCGCGCCAAGGGCGGCGGCCCAGGAGCACATTCCCTTAACTCCCTCAGCGCCAGCCCCGCTGGGTTGGGAAGCTCCTCCCCCGCCCTTCCTTCCTCCTCCTCCTCCCCCCCCTCCCCCGCAGCGGCGGGCGAAGCGGTGAGCGCTGCGGTAGTTTGTCCCCAGCGGCGACCCCTTCTCCCAGGCAGGTTGCGGCTGCAGCGGCCGCCTTGGCGGTGGCGGCAGCGGTGGCGGCGGGAGCCGAGCACTAGGAGAGGCCGGGGCCGGCCCTGCGGCCTGGAGGCCGCGAGAGGTGGAGGCCGGGCCGCCCTCCCGCGCCGCGGGAGCGGAGGGGAAGAGGCGGCCGCGAGAGAGCTCGGCCCGGCCGCCGGGAAGGTGGGGGACGCTCCGGGCACCTCCCGCCCTCCGGCCGCCGCCGCCCTGCTGGCCCTGCCTCAGCCGCCGCCCCCGCCGCCCCCGCCGCCCCCGCCGCCGCCTCCTCGGGCTCCCTCCGCGGGCTCGACGGCCCCGGCCGGGGACGGCGGGCGGCGTGCGCGCCCGGAGCCTCCGGAGATGGCGGGAGGGCACTGCGGCAGCTTCGCCGCGGCGGCGGCTGGCAGTGGCGAGATCGTGCAGCTGAACGTAGGGGGGACCAGGTGAGTCCGTGGAGAAGGGCCTCGGAGCGGGCATGCGGCAGACGGCCTGCAGGGGGACGGCGAGGCCAAGGTTGGCGGGGACTTGGGCGAATGTGGGAGCCGAGCCCGGTGGGTGACGCGGGGGCCCTCCCGGCGGGAAAAATGTCGGCGGCTCTCGAGTTGAAGTCCCTGCTCCGGGGACGGAGAGGCAGGAGGGCCTCTTGGAATTAGAGCGAGCCGGGCCCATGTGCCCGTGGCTGCCTTCCTAGAATGCCAACCTTTGTCCCTCCCCCTTTCTAAACTACCAGGCCAAGTGGAACATTAAAAAGCCTTCCTTACCTAACCTTAGAGTGTATTTGAGGAATTTATTTTGTAGAAGCCTGGCCTTGTGGTTTGGCTTTTGCAGATGAACCTGCTTCCCTTTTCGGTCAACAAGGTGTCGGTGGGCGTGGGTAAGAAAGAGTACTGTGCTCTTTTCCACTTCTAATTAAGGAGTGTTTGCAGTCTCGAAGGATTTCGGTGGATGGAGTACAGTAGAGTTGCAGTACGTTGTTATTTATTTTCAGAGTTTCTGGGTGTATAGCTTTGAAGGATCTGTTCAACCTGCGGGGCAGTGGGTCCAGGAACCACAATTTTAACAGTTGGTTCTGAGAAGCTTTGGATATTGGCACTGTCTACTCAGAGTAGACAGACTGAAAGCTCTTTATCCTCTCTCTTGCCTTCCACTCCCTGTCTGTGACTTCTGTTAAGCTTTCTTGGGGGAAAATCATTTGTGGATTCGGTATGGCTTATGAGTCACTCTTCTCAAAAATGGGACTTTGCCAGCTCTGTTTGAAGGAAGGGGTGGTTGAGTTTTAAGCTTTGTAGGAGATGAACGATAGAGTGCTCGAGAACATGAAAGGATTTCAACATCCCGGACGTAACTAATATTTTTAAAAATACAAAACGACATTGTGAACCATATGGATAAAAATGTATCGTACTTTAATCCTAAACGTTTAATTCTAAGTGTACTATTCAACACAAGAAGCAGTAATTCTTCATTCTTTCCCTGTCGCCCCCTCCCCCCATGCAAAACCGTTCAACAGTGTGAGGTAGATTATTGCGCTGTATAGATACTGGTCTTCTGGAGAAGACATGTGTCCTAATGTAAGAAATGGATTTTTTCCCTTAAAATCACATGGAAATTTTGCGGGTTTGATAACGTATGGATGCAAAGGAATACCCCCTCTAGAGTCGACCTGCAGTGTGTGTTAATGCTGAGGAATAACACTATAGTCATTGAAAATACCTGCACTGGTTCCTAATTGCTATAGATTGTGGATGATGTTTCTTTTCAGGCATTCTAAAGTATTACGATATTACTATTACGATAAAAATTAAATGTAGTGTTATTTACTGCATGCTGAAAGTGGATGGTTTAATAATGAGTGAACTCTCGGTAATGACTGTAGAATTGAGTTTAAATTTTTTAATCATAAAAGGCAGCCATCTTGGAGCTGAAACACTTTATTTTGTTTCACTGTTTATGAAACTTGATTTTATCAGGGTGTAAGTTTTTCTAAGTGATGATATTAGCAAAGAATACAAAAATAAGATAAATATATTATTGGATCGAACAGTTTAGAAGACATACGAAAGTTGTTAGATAGGAATGAGAATTTAAAAAAAAAACAGCATAAACTTTATAGATTTGCTAGGATAACATGGTTTATAAAATAAGTAATGACATGGCCTATAGAAAATAGGACATCCAACTTCAAGTGTTCTAAGGCTATTTTCTTGAGTTACTTTGAATCATAGACTCTTGCAGCAGTTTAGAGCTAGAAGGGATCCAGAAGTCATCTGTATCTTGTACAAAACAGATTAACACAGTCACCTTAGCCATTGTGAAGAAAAAAAAATCCTGATTTGATTCTCAATAAAGTTGAGGAATTGCCCCTGGGAGAACTACCTGTGGCAAGAATGGAGGTAGGCTCCAAGGTGATAGAGTAAAACTCAAAAGGAGGGTATACTGTGAGCAGAGAAGCATATGTTATATAGGTGAGGTCCTTTCCACCCCCCGAAGAGAGGAAGGATATGAAATTGGACATATTCAAAGGAATTATAGAAATGAGCAATTTTTATGATGTTAGTTAACACTGTGTGGGTAATTCAGGAAGTAGAGAAGATAAGGGTTCACTTAGAATTAACATTATTTACCAACCCCCCCCCAAAAAAAAACTAAAGACGTGAAAGAAACCTAATATGACTCAATTTGCGATTAATTCTGTTATGAATAAGTACAATTTGAGGCCTCACAAGAGAGGTCTGGGATCTGCTAGTGGGGAACTTAAGGACAAAGGACTTTGGAATCATGCAGATACAGATTCCAGTTCCCAGGCTTTCCCTGTAACTACTCAGCAGCCTAGGGCAAATTATTTTTTAGTGCTTAGTTTTCCTAAAATGTAAAGTGATGATAATAGTACCAGCCTTACAGGTTTGATAAAGGAATTTGAAGTAAAAATGGGAAATGTAGGGGTTGGTGGCATAGTAACATTGAAGGATAAATAATTTTAATTAGATTGCTTCCAAGTTAATTTAGAGGGAGGCAAAGAGCAAGAACTGTAAGTGTAGATATTATGCTAATATCTTCAGTAACATTTCTGCTGAGACCAGATTGGACATGGCCCTTTTCTTGGCACACTGTGGATAGGAGCTAAAAACCATTAGATAAGGCTTTCATATATATTGCAGAAAATTATGCTTGTCACATGTAACTTTATTTATTTTTTTCTTTCAAGTTTAGCTAATTTATTTTTTCTTTAAAGTTTATTTTTGGGAGAGAGTACATGCACACCTGCACGAACAGGGGAGGAGCAGAGAGAGAGGGAGCGAGAGAATCCCAAGCGGACTCCAAGCTGTCAGTGCAGAGCCCAGTGTAGAGCTAGATCTACAAACAGTGAGATCATGACTGAGGTGAAGCCCAAGAGTTGTACGCGAAACTGACTGAGCCACCCAGGCACCGCATGTAATTGCAAATGTCATTTTTATGACGTCATACTTGAAACCTAGTTTTTATGTTCTGTGGGGTTCCCCCCCCCATTTGTCTTCCTCTTGTTTGAAAAGTGGAAAATTGGTGGGGGAGAGGATCTAATCCTTTTGCCCATAAATTTCAGATTACTAACCCTACCCCAAACTGCTGATTTTAATTGAAATTGCTAATGCAACTTTAAGCAGACCTGTGTAATTTTCTAAGTGACACAAAATTTGAGTTCTCTGGCAGTCTGCTGAATAATGAGTGAGCATGAAGGATCACAAGTTATAAGTGATCATTATTTGGAGTTAATTTGATAGCCTCAAGAACATAGTGATTTTGTGTGTGGCGGGGGGGGGGGGGCATTGGGTCCTTGTATCCTTCAGTTTGCCATTTACTGAATTTGCTTTTATTTATTTGGCCAAGTCAGTTTTCTTTGACTAGCCGTAATCTGCTCCTCATGTTTTCTTAAGATTTTGCTAAGATATACACTTGCAAAATTTGCCGTGGTTTCTTGAATGAACTCCCTGGATCCTTTCTTAATCTGATTAATGGGCACAGGGACTGCTTTAAAACAGTCATAATGCTAGAAAAGGAATGTGGAGAAAAGCAGAAGTCTGTTTGGCTGTCTTCTGTGTGAGGACACATGGTGATGGCAACAGAAAATAAAAAAATATATATAGGTAGAGTAGATACCCAATGAGAGAGTAAGCATGAATTGTCCAGGGGTATTGAAGTACTATCTTATTAGATGGGAATACACTTGTGTTGGAGAGATGGAATGGGACTTGAAGGTAATTGTAAATGTTGAGAATTTTGGACTTGTTGTGATGGCCTTGTTGATTCTTCAGCAGATGGCATGCTGGAAAGTGGTATTTTAAGAAGCATTATATGTTAGCGAATTAGTTATTTGATTTTGGGAGCACCTGGGTGACTCAATCGGTTGAGCGTCTCACTCTTGATTTTGGCTCAGGTCACCAAGTCAGGATCCCAGGGTGATCCCTGCATTGGACTCCCTGCTGAGCATGGAGCCTGCTTGGGATTCTCCCTCCCTCCCCCTCTCCTTTTGCCCCCGTCCCCCCGCCCCCAGGTTGTATACACACTCTCTCTCTAAAATAAAAAATAAAAAAAATTCTGTGATTTTTGTTGCGCTCTCTTTGAATAATCTTAGCTCTGAATTGAAACTGGCACGATTTTAAAATAATAAATGTACATAATTGATGTAGCTATAGCTGTGCAACAACTTGTAAATTATTATATGAAAGCAGGTTAACTAACTGAGATTTCAAATCATGTCCTCATTTATAATACCAGATTATTTTTAATTGCAGGTTTAGTACCTCAAGACAAACCCTTATGTGGATTCCAGATTCTTTTTTTTCCAGGTATTTTATATAATTCTTTAGTACCATTTTTTAAAAAAATTTGATTATTAAAGTAATAAAAATTTTTATTTTTCCGGTTAAATTAATGTTTTCATTTTTTGGGTAAAAATCTTCACTTTTAAAATAGATTTAAAATTTTTTATTTTATTTTGAAGATACGATGATTCATTTGTATTGGTCTTGGACATTTGATAAAAAATGAGGGCATTCTATACATACTCAGATTTTAGGAACTAACTGCTTATTGATCATGACTCTTCTAGTTTGCTGAGTGGACGAATTTCAACACTGAGAGATGAAACTGGTGCTGTGAGTATAATATGCTGATATATATTTCTAACTTGAAATGTTTATTATTAATATAATTAATCATTAATATTAATGCTAATGATTGTTCTGTATTATATAGTGACTCTAAGAAGACAGAAAAGCTAATATTTTAATAACCACTAAATGAAAGTGATGTATATGTACTTAAAAAGTGTTTCATTTCTTGTTACATATAGTGTTTCTGTAATTAATAGAACTCAAAATGGAATACTGCATATAGCAATTTAAGTATTTATGATTAGAGAGATTGGATGATATGAGCTTACATTGTCAGGAGAGGAAATACTTTTAATCAGTAATTAAAACATTAGCAATAATTAGATGAATATGAATACTAAAGAATTTTGATATTGAATTAGAATGGTAAGATATTGCAAATTAATTAAGTCCTACAATTTTTTTATTTTGGAGAAAAACCTTAGGAACCTGTACAGCAATGGCAAAATGAGGGAAGGAAAGAACTATCAGGGTGCAGTACAGAAATACTAGTTTATACATTTAAAAAACAGTTATAATGTGCACAACGGTATGTAAAGGAAATGGCTAGTACTCACAAAAGCTAAAATAGCTTTCTGTTTGGAGGCAATAAAGTGACCAGACGTACTTATTTGCTGTGATGGGATTTGCAGATGAAATTAGGCAGCAAAAAGCACGTACGTCCATGTGAGATTATAGACATCAGTAGTAACAACATCTGCACCAATCTGTTGTGTTTCTCCAACTTCTCACTGGTCCTGATAAAAACAAAAACAAGAGCTTATGTAGCTAGAACAACCTCATTTATTGTAAAAACATAATCAATCATAGTGTAAAGAGGTTTACTGCTAGCTATCATTTTTCTGTCTAATTGAATAATGCAAGTTTTAAAAGGTGTTCATTTTTATGGTTAGAACTTCTATAATTGATTTAAAATTTGTATCCAAAGTGTTGGTATACATTCCTGTAGAAAGTTATCAATTACGTATTTCATATTTTCTAAAGCATTGTTTTTTTTCCCTGTATCTGGTGCAGTATTTGTTATTTAAGAAATGTGTTTTGTCATCATCCCCCACCCCTGGCTTTTGAGGAAACTGAGATAATGGAATGTAAAAATGCTATGAGAATAGTATTCGTTTCCAGTTTTTATAGTAATGTGCAGTATTTATTTTTCTTGATTACCCTGTGTGTTTTATTAAAGTACATTGTTGTTTCATTAATTCACATATGAATCACAAATTATATAAGTCACAATCATTGTCACCAGTAATTAATGATAACATAAGAAGGTATTATTTATGTATAATGGTTTTGAAGTATTTACTGATTTCTACAATATTTCAGATAAAAAGTATGTCACTTTTACCAAAAATATCAATAAATAGATGCCAGTATTCCTACATTTAAAATATTATCAATCTAATAATAGGTTTTTGGGTGAAGAGACAATACTACCTTAAATGCACACATTTAAAACTGCATTCTAACTTTAGAAACATTAAAATCTAAGAGTGGGATCAAGTAAATACGGTATTTAAATAATTTAGTGTTTGTCCCCTTAGTGCTACAGATTAATTAGTTGAATTTATAATTTGAAAATAAAACAATTTTTCATTCACAGATATTTATTGATCGAGATCCAGCAGCATTTGCACCCATTTTAAATTTTCTTCGGACAAAAGAACTAGATTTAAGGTAAGAAATGTATCTTTTTAAAGTAAATTCTTACTGATAGGTCTGTGTTTTTGGAATATTCTGTGGAACAAAAAAGTTCTCCCCCGCCCCCATCCCCAAATTATTTTTGCTTGAAAGTTTCCCCAGAATTAAACTCACAGGTAGAGGCCACCATCGTATCTATCGTCTCTTCCTTTAGACCACTCCAGTAGCTTCCCATTCAGTTTCCTGCCTGCATTCTTACATCCTTCCGATTAGTTTTCCACACTGTAGCCAAACTTATCTTCTAAAAATATAAATGTCATCTGGTTGCTACTCTACTTAAAACTCTTATTTAATATGTTCTTGGATTAATGGCTAGGGATTTGGGAGTTTATTGTTTCATAAGGCTCTCTACGATCTTGCCCCTGCTTAATTTCTCTTGTTGCAACAGTTTTACCTCTTTGTGGTGTTGGTCTTTTTTTTTTTTTTTTTTTTTCTAATTTTTTACTATTTATTTAGTTTTGAAAGAGAGAGAGACAGAGAACGAGTAGGGGAGGGGCAGAGGAAGACACAGAATCCAAAGCAGGTTCCAGGCTCTGAGCTGTCAGCATAGAACCTGATGCAGGGGTTGAACTCCCGGACCGTGAGATCATGACCTGTGCCAAAGCGGGACGCTTAACTGACTGAGCCATCCAGGCGCCCCTTTGTGGTCTTGGTCTTGGTCCTGACTTCTTCAATAATGTCTGGTATGTCCAGTCAGTATAGGTCTTCCTAGTTTCCTGTCCTGCCATTACCACAACATTTCTTACACATTTTCCTTTTTTAGTAGTCTATCTTCCGTTTGACTTTAAATTCCAACAGGGTAAGCACTGTCCTATATAGTCCCAACATCTGGATTCCTACTAAGAATTTACAGTCTAATTTGCCTTTATTATTCTTTTATTCCCTATATTCCTAGTGAACTTTCACTGAAGATCTCTTTATACTTTTTTAGACACAGCTTTTAAAATTCCAATTGTTTAGAGGTGCCTGGCTGGCTCAGTTGGTGAAGTATGTGCCTCTTGATCTCAGGGTTGTGAGTTCAAGCCCCATGTTGGGTATAGAGATTACTTAAAAATAAAATCTAGGGGCGCCTGGGTGGCGCAGTCGGTTAAGCGTCCGACTTCAGCCAGGTCACGATCTCGCGGTCCGGGAGTTCAAGCCCCGCGTCAGGCTCTGGGCTGATGGCTCAGAGCCTGGAGCCTGTTTCCGATTCTGTGTCTCCCTCTCTCTCTGCCCCTCCCCCATTCATGCTCTGTCTCTCTCTGTCCCAAAAATAAATAAAAAAACGTTGAAAAAAAAAATTAAAAAAAAAATAAATAAATACCATTTCTAAAAAAAAAAAAAAATAAAAATAAAAATAAAAATAAAATCTAAAAAATATTTTAAAAATTCTAGTTGTTTATTTGACCTGCTTCTTTATAATATTATGTAAGTTTTGGCTTATATTTACTGGAACATGAGCTCCTTAAAGATGACAAAAATCTTTTGGTCTCTTTGTTTCCTGTGATTTTTCCAGTGTTAAAACAGTGCATATAAAACAAAAAAGACTGCATATAGTCACTTTGTAGCTTTTCAGTAGATATTTACTGAATCAATAAAAGAGTTTGTTGGAGCTTTTTGGTTTTTTTTGGTCCGTGGAGGTGGCAAATAAGTTACTAACTACTTGAATAAAATCATCTTGACTCATGGAATTTGATGAAAGAAGCCTAAACTTACTTGTGATCGATTTCTTGTGACTAGTTCACAGCTAGACAACCCAGGAAAGGCAGAATTAGTAAGAATTAAATATCTGTATTTATTGATTGCGCTTCTTATAAATTGCTATGTTACTTCATTTAAAGAGGCCTATCAAATTAAAGTTCTCTAAGTAGTAGTACCTTTCAAAAGAAGATGGGAAGGAATTTAAAAAATACTGTATTCTAATTTTCTACCTTCCATAAAATTCTTCTGTTGCCCTTATCACACTGTGCTATAATTACCATATTTGTTTTCTTGTCCTCCCCAGGAGACTGGGTTCAAGAACTGTTGTGACCTGAGCCACCTTGTAATTAGCCAGCACTATTGTGCTGCTAACACAGATGGTTTTGAAAAGAAAGGTTTAACTGTTTTTGTGTTAAACCAGTCACAACCAATTTGACAAACAAAAGCAATTTAACATTGCAGTTGTACGTGTTTATTAAACACAAGGAATTGTTTAAAAGACCTTTTTTGGAGCGGTTTTAGGTTTACAACAAAATCAAGAGGAAGATACAGAGATCTCTCATGTACCTCCTGTTCCTACACATGCATAGCCTACCCCATTATCAACATCACTTACCAGAATGGTACTTTTTTTTTTTTCACGCCAAGGGTGAACCTCCATTGACACATCATAACCACGCAAAGTTCATAGTTTACATTATAGTTAACTCTAGGTCTTGTGTATTCTGTGGGTTTAGACAAATGTATAATGACACGTGTCCATCATTTTAATATCATAGAAAATATTTTCACTAACTTAATCTTTTGTGCTCTGACTGTTGATCCCCCTCCTCCCGCCCCCCTGCAACCATTGATCTTTTCATTATCTCCATAATTTTGCCTTTTCCAGAATGTCTTATGCTTGGAATAATACCGTAGGTAGGCTCTTCAGATTGTCTTTTCTTTCGCCAGTATCACACTGTTTTGATTACTATAGCTTTATGGTAAATGTCATGGGTGAGTACTGGCAGTCCTCCAATTTTATTCTCCCTCAATGTTGTGTTGACTATTCTTGGTCTTTTCACTCTCCATATAAACTCGAGAATCAGTTTGTCAATATCCATAAAATAACTTGCTAGAATTTTGATTAGGATTTAATTGAATTTCAGATGAAGTTGTAAAGAACTGACATGTTAACAAAACTGAATTTTCTAATCCATGAACATGGAATATCATTCCATTTACTTAGTTCTTTGATTTTGCTCATTAGAGTTATGTAGTTTGCTTCATATAGATCTTAACATATTTTTTGTTAGATTTATACCTAAATAATTGTTTTTGGTGGTACTAATGTAAATGGTATTATGTTTTTAATTTTAAATTCCACTATTCATTATTAGTACATAGCAATTGACTTTTATATACTAACCTTGTATCCTGCAACCTTACTATAATCGTTTATTAGTTCTAGGAGTTTTTTGTCTGTACTTTTGGATTTTCTACATAGATAACCATGTCATCTGTGAATAACAGTTGTATGTTCTCTGTGTGCCTTTATTACAGTTCTTGCCTTATGGCATTATTGAGAATTTTTGCACCAATGTTCATGAGAGATACTGGTCTGGACTCTTCTTATAGTGTCTTAGTTTTGGTATTAGGGTAATACTGGCCTTATAAAATGAGTTAGGAAATATTCCTATTTCTAACTTCTGAAAGAGATTATAGAGAATTGGTATGATTTCTTAAATGTTTGGTAGAATTCACTAGTGAATCTTTCTGGGTCTGTTGCTTTCTGTTTTGATTCAATTCCTTTAGTAGGTATAGGCCTATACGGATTGTCTCTTTTTTTCTTATGTGAGTTTCAGCAAATGATACCTTTCAAAGAATTGGTCCATTTCATCTTGGTTATCAAATTTGTGGGAAAAGAATTGTTGACAGTATTCCTTTATTATCCTTTTAATTTTTAGTGATGCTGCTCTTATTTCTTCCCAGGCAATATTTTTAAAGTAAGAACAAGTTATAACTGCAAGTCAAAATGAATCATTAGTATTGTAAGCTCTTAATCTTCTGTTCTTTTTACTTTTTATTTTCATATTATTTAATGGTCCTATAACATCTTCTAGTAAGCTTAGCCCTTTTTAAGGCTAGTCTCCCCCCCCCCCTTTTTCTTTATATTTTTATTTTTGGTTTCTGATGAGAAAAGTCATTTATCTGAATTTCTTTGTTCAACAAATATTTATTACATAATTATTATATATAGTCATTATGCAAGGTATATGAAAATGGATGGATCATGCGCTTGTAGGGATCTTAAGAAAGTTTTTTTTTAATGTTATTTATTTTGGAGACAGAGAGAGAGAGATAGAGGGAGAGCGGGGGAAGAGCAGAGAGAGAGAGAGAGGGAAACATAGAATCCTAAGCAGGCTCCTGGCTCTGAGCTGTCAGCACAGAGCCAGACATGGGGCTCAAACTCAAACCATGAGATCGTGACCTGAGCCAAAGTTGGACGCTGAGCCACCCAGGCGCCTGGAGTAGGGATCTTTTTAGTATAATTGGGGAGGTTAAAATATATATAGAAATAATTATGATAAAAATTTAAAAGCAATAAATGTCATACAAGAATGATTCTTACTCTTACTTGCCTTAGGTATTTCTTGATAATTTATTCGTATTAACCCTCTGAAGCCCTAATTTCTCAGTTACCCAATTCATCTACACGGGAATGGTTTTTAAGTAAAAAAATGTTTTCGTTGGCATGCGTTTTGTTTTTTGTTTGTTTGTTTTGTTTTGTTTTTATTTAGAGCTTTTAAAATGACTAAAGATATTAGGAGAAGAGTAAGTTTTAAAGCCTTATGACTTTGTTCACTTTAAGAATGTAGTACTTTTTCCCTCTGCTTCAGATAATCCAAGTTGCCAGTGTTGGAGGATTTATACCATTTGTTTGGTGTTTTGTTTTTTTTTTTTTGTAGGGGAGTAAGTATTAATGTTCTCAGGCATGAAGCAGAATTTTATGGAATCACTCCATTAGGTATGTGTTGTCCTAATAATTTTGTTTTTATGATTTGACTTTTCATGTAGTAAACTTGTCTAATGAAATATGTTTTATACCAGGTCCTGTTTTTTGATGACCTGGTTCAGTGTGCTTACTTTTTGTGGTTTTTCATAGTGAAAAGATGTTGTCAACTGATTTAACTTAAACATTTTCCTTTTCTTTCCTTATCCTCTTTAACTAGAGAAAATAAAAATGGAGTACTATTTTTCTGTTTGCATGTACTCTTGACAAGTTTGCTTTGAAATGTTTTTAGTAAGAAGGCTTCTCCTCTGCGAAGAACTGGAACGCTCATCTTGCGGCAGTGTCCTTTTTCATGGTTACTTGCCTCCACCAGGTACTTCTGCTTCGTTTAGCTAGTCTTTAAGAAAATTTGTGTTTTCATCGTTTGGCAAATACAGGCATGTAGAGAGGAAAATCTGTTTTCTTGATTATTGAGTTTCTCGTGTATAAATATACTAGGAATGCTGAGAACTTTAATTTTAACAGAAGTCCTACTGTATGTTAGAGTGGGGATGTGCCAAACTTTTTCTTTTCTGTAAAAAGCCAGACAGGCTGTGGGCTAGAAGATCTGGATGGCAACTACTCAGCCCTGTCGTACGCTCTGCGGACATGAACGGATGCAACCAGTACAACTTTATTGATGTAAACAGCCATGGCCCGTAGCCTGCCAGCCCGTGTTAGAGCACCGGCTGTCAGTGTCCTTTCTGTAGAACCCCGGGAGCTCTGCAGGCATAGGCCAGTGTACGAGAGAGAGGCCGTGAGGCGCCTGTCATCCCTGCCCCACCTCGGTCAGTTAGGAGACTTTTGCCTTTACCTTTGTTAAGCTGGGCTTCTGAGCAAGATTTCATTCCAAAACAGACTCTTCTGCCAAATAAAAGACATTTAGTAAAAGGGGCAGTTGACCTGTAAAGCAGTTTCCGTGAGTGCCTTGTACCGAACACAAAGCAACTGGAAACACTGTAAACAGACAGCAAATGTGAACACTGGTGACAACTGAATTAATGATTGATTTCAGTAAGCTAGAGTTAGCTAAAATGGAATATAACGTGATTGATAAATAGAAATCTGTTGAAAGAATTTATTTCATTTTCATTTTGTTGTTTTTCACAGTAATTAAATTATTTGTAATAAATTGCTATATTGGAAGGCATGTTTTAGCTATGATGAAATTCACATTTGTATGTTTCTTTGTTACAGTGTGAAATTATAAATTTTTGGTAGGTGAATTTAGAAATAAATGTACCTTATTATTTCTTTTTATAGGTATTCCTAGTCGTAAAATAAACAACACAACTAGATCCTCTGCTGGTTCTAGGAATGGATTAAATTCCACAGAAAGTGAAGCTCGGGGAAATGGTACCCAGCCTGCTCTCTCTGGAACTGGAGAAGAGACTGTTAGGCTAGGTAAACAAAGATTACAGAAGTAGATAGGAAAAAAAAAAAAATGCAAATGGTTTTAGTTCTGAGTGATACTGAGTAATTATTTTTTAAAGATGTGATCTTTGCCTTACCTGTCTTTTTAATGTAAATATATCATTTATATTTTTATATCTCATTTGACATACAATTTATTTAAAAAGTTTGTGATCATCTGTCTGCTCTAAATCTTTAGGAGTTGACAAACCTTTTTTTTAAACATTTCTTCATTATTGAGAGACAGAGAGAGACAGAGCACGAGCATGGGAGGGACAGAGAGAGGGGTAGAAACAGAATCTGAAGCAGGCTCCAGGCTCTGAGCTGTCAGCACAGAGCCCGACGTGGGGCTCGAACCCACGAGCAGTGAGATCATGACCTGAGCTGAAGTCGGACGCCCAACCGACTGAGCGGTGCCCCGACAAACTTTTTATGTTAAAGAAACAGTAAACATTTTAGGCTCTGTCAGAACTGTTTGACTCTGCCATTGCAGCATTGAAAACAGCCAAGGGCAATATGTAAATAAATGTGCATGGCTGTGTTTCAGCCAAACTTTATTAATCAAAACAGGTAGAAGACTGGAATCAGCCCATGGGCCATAGTATACGCACCCCGGCTTTAGAACATTAACCACTTCTTTTTCTAAAATCAACAGGGTTTCCTGTGGATCCACGAAAGGTGCTAATTGTGGCTGGCCATCACAACTGGATTGTAGCTGCATATGCTCATTTCGCTGTGTGTTACAGGTACTGTATAAGTAATAAAGGTTTGTTTTTGGAGAGGTGTAGTTCTTAATAATTGTGATTTTATATTTACAGACATAAGAGTTGTTAGTCATATTTTTTTCCTGCGTATTTTGCCCACTTCTGTGTCTCTTGACTAGATTTCATTTCGTTTTATTTATGTAATTAATTTGATAAATGTTCTGATAGCTTTTATATATCTTTCCCATTTAATATCAACTGTGATAGAATTGAGGTATCTTGAGGTTATTTCTTTTTGCTTATTCTGTCCAGCTCTTGAATCACTTTAGCTATTAAGTGGCTAGGCAGAATTATTAATAGGAGTCTTGTGATTTTCTGTCTATAGTAATTTCAGTCTTTTGTACTCTGTAGGTGGGGGTAGTAAGACTTGGTCATGACTTTCAAAGAGTTGGGAGTGAGGTATTGAAGCAGGACAATTGTGGGCAGCAGTGATATGGTTTAATGTCTGTAATCTGTGAGACTTACACAGAGGTGGTTTGGTTTTACTAATTCTTGCATTCTCAGAAACTAAGAGAGAATGAAAAAGAATGTAGTGGAGACCAGTGATTCTGTTTTTTTAAATTGGAGAAGGGGTAGGATTCTTTGTTCACAATCACTGTATACAGTGTTACTCTGACAGAGTGGCATAGTAGCACATAGACGGTTGTGATTATTATCCCACTTAATTGCTAAAAAATAAAAGAATATATAAACATTTTGTCACTATTGAGTTTAGTTAAGAAAAAATAGCCACAATAGATTAAAAATATGAAAAATAACTTATAGAGTTTACAGATGTATTTTAAAGAATCCCAGATGTATTTGTTTAAATCTGAGCTTATTGGTAGGTTAGCCATTTGGGTAAAAAAGCCTTTTGTAACAATAATCTCTATGTTATATTTTCATTGCAATAGAGAGTTAGTGCAAACTTTTCCTTTTGAGAGTATTCTGTTTTTTTATTTTAATTATTAAATAGTATGGAAATGACTTTTTGGGTGATTTCTTTGGGGGATGACTTTTATATGAAGCAAGACTGATTTGAAAAAAGGAATTTTTTGAGGGGAGGTGTTTTGAACTTAAGGACTGTGGCTCTAAGTTGAGAAAACTATTTTAGACTTTATTTTTTATTTGGTTAAATATTATGTACGTATTTTTATTAATAAGGAATTCCAGAGGAGTTGTGAAATAATTATGTTACCCAGGTGTAACCTCTGTTATTGCACAGCAGTACTGAAGATTGCTACTTGCCACACAGAGACATGCAGTATTGCACAAAATTTCCCTCACTGAGTGACAAATATCAGAAGGATGCTGTTACATTTTCCATTTTTTGTGTTTGCTTTTGACCATGACCTTTCCTTGCTTTCTATGAGTGTTGTTGATGACAGACTAATTATGCATAGTGATGAAGGAAGAGAATTGAGGATGTATTGCATTTCCTCGTATATGGTTAAATCATTTAACACAGTGGCAATTAGAAGATATCAAAATAAATACTCAAATGATTTCAATAGTGTAATCTTTTCCACAAGTTGTTTTTCCACAGCTTTTCATAAAGTTAAAACCCTAAAAAATGAAATAGTACATTGAACCCCTGTATGTTCTCACCTAGATTTACTAATTTTCCACATTCTTAGGCTTTACTTTTTTTTTTTTCCTTCAAATTTCTATTTAAATTCTAGTTAGTTAACACACAGTACAGTGTTGGTTTCAGGAGTAGTTCAGTGGTTCATCACTTACAACACCCAGTGCTCATCCCAACAAGTGCCCTCCTTAGTGCCCATCGCCCATCTGGCCCTTCCCCCACTCACCTCTCTCCCTCAGCCCTCAGTTTGTTCTCTGACCTTAAGAGTCTCTCATGATTTGTTTCCCTCTCTCTTTTTTTTCCTCCCTCCCACACTTACCTGTTTACTTTTGTATATCTATGTTACTGAAGAGAGGTTGTGTAAATTGTTGCCCTCCGGGAGCTTTTCATCTTTAATCCATTCGGAACTTGCTTTTGGTTTATGGTGTGAGATTTAGGGATCTATTTTCTTTTCTTCCAAGAGGGTAGTAGCTAATTATGTTCTGATTATTTATCACATAAATTATCCTTTCCTCAGTGAATTTGCAAGCCCTCCTTTATCTTGCTTTATATTTGTATAGATATACTTAGATCTAATTTTAGACTCTCTTCTAAAATGACCTATTTTATCTGTTCCCATATAATCTGAGGTACTACATATTTGTAATAAGTTGCACAGTGTTGTCGGGGCATGACTCCTCCACTACATTTCTTTTGAGATTTTAATGTGGATGGTATTCATACTCTTTGCATAAGTCTCCTGATTTCATAGTGTTGGTTCACTGGGCAGGAGTAAGGAGGTAGAGTACCAATCAAAGCTCATCTGTCTTGTTTTACATATTAAAGTTTTGTGTCACTTGTGTGGAAGATGATAAAGCATATATGTTTTTCATCTTTGTATTTGATTTTAACTTAAAAACAATATCACCTATCATATTGAATTAAATTTTCTTTTTTGTTTAATCTTTAATCAGAATAATTGATTTATTCTGAAAGAGAGAGAGAGAGGGAATCCCAAGCAGGCTCTGTACTCGCAGCGCAGAACCCCATGTGGGCTCAGACTCATGAACTGCGAGATCATGATCTGAGCCGAAACCAGGATTTGGATGCTTAACTGACTGAGTCACCAGGTGCCTCGAGTTAAATTTTCTAATTGTTATAATCACTTTCAAATATGTTGTCCTGATTCTTTTACTCTTTTTTGGCATCCCTATTTTATAATAACCTAATTTCTGTAGAGAAAGGTAACTTACAGGTATGATTTCTGTAAAAGATGAGCTCATATACACTTACATTTCTAAAGTAATGATCACAAAACTTACATCATTAAATTCTGCACAGGGTCTCTATTGAACACCGTCCTGAGCCTCGTATGTGTCTGTGTCTACATCAACAGCGTGTGGTCACTATTCTCAAGGTGCTGGCAAATCCCTGCATTGTGCCCAGTTTGACAGTTCCTAAGAGGGCCTATATGTCATATCTCAATGTTTGTACATGTTTAGATTTTACTAAATGATTTTTTTCTGTTTATATATCATAACACATGATCCCATCTGGTGGCTGAAGTGAGTAATTGCAGAACCATATAATGCTTAGGAAAAATTGTGTATTTTCTTAAAAAAATTGTGCATTTTCTGCATATTCTTTTGAAGTGAAGGAAATCATTAGTTCTTTGAAATGATAAGGCTGAATTGCATATTTTTGCGAGTTATGGTTGTATTACTTCAGCGTACTTCAAAAAAAATTTTTTTAAGTTTTATGTATTTATTTTGGGAGTAGGGGAGAAAATCCCAAGCAGGCTCTGTGTTGCCAGTGCAGAGCCCATTGTAGGCTTGAACCCACAAGCTGTGAGATCATGACCTGAGCTGAAATCGAGTCAGCTGCTCAACCGACTGAGCCCTGCAGGTGCATGTTAGCACACGTTATTAAACAAAATTGAAGCGAAAGTATTTCTACCCAGGTCCTCAGGTAACTGTCATGTATGAACACTGAAGGTTTTTTTGTGATTGTGTGTCAGGTAGTATATAAATGAGCATCGTTTTCTTCATGTTGTGTTTATTGTCATAGGTAAGGCAAATAAAAACTTTACAACTTTGTTTCCATCGGTGTGACTTCAAAAGCAGACATTCCGTAGTTAAGGTTGAGGTCATTACTTGTGACTGCATAACTATAAGTTCTGAATGTATGAAGGCTGGCTATATAATTATATGGAATACATGTCTGAAAGACTTAAGTTCAGGTAGGGCAGAAAAATTACTAAAAACTTACAGGTATGTTTTATATAAGTAATGAAATATTAAAGCATTTATATTCACTCAACTGCAGATCTGAACCGTGGTAGGCTTTATTTATTTGCAAGGAATAGGCTCATGAAATTTTTTCATTTAGAATGAAACCTTTAAAATCAGGCTTTTCCAAAGCCCTACATTTTTTTCATTTGATTGTCCCAGTTTATTGGAATGCATAGTGGTATATACCGGATTATGCCTTCATCTTGGTTTACCTGGATAGACTATCAGCCCTGTCGCCTGAAGTACCAAAAAATAATAGGTTGATTGTAGGTAGTTACAGTTAATAACTGAATAACTGATAAATAATTGAAAGGAATAATATCCTAAAATTCTGATTTTTGTGACTGTTCTATCCATAGATAATGATAGTAGCACTTTTCTGAGTAGAAAAGTGAAAGATACAATCTTTTTCTTTTTTTTTAAGTTGTTAAAGCTTTTTCAAAATCTGAGTGATTGTTCTAAACTTTCCTTTGGAGAAATATAAAACGCTGGTCTCTTGTTATGTGGCTTATATGTCCTATGTATGTAAATAGAAGATAGCTTAAGAATATTGTTCTGGCTTTGTAGAGGAAATACGTTGGCAGAATCTTGTATTTAATAAATATAGCTGTGATTAATTTTTTTGGAACATTCGTTTGTATTGTTTGCTTAATTGCTGCTGAGTCTAACTTATATTTTATTTTTACTAACAGAATCAAAGAGTCTTCAGGATGGCAACAAGTGTTTACCAGTCCATATTTGGATTGGACTATTGAACGAGTAGCTTTAAATGCAAAAGTGGTTGGAGGTCCACATGGCGACAAAGACAAAATGGTTGCTGTTGCTTCAGAGAGTAGCATCATCTTATGGAGTGTCCAAGATGGAGGGAGCGGAAGTGAAATTGGTAGGGAAATTCTTGTTTCTGCTGCATTTTGCTGGTATATGTAATATTGTGAAGTTTAAAAGGGTTCGCCCATCAGCATAAGAGCCAACCTGGACCATTACTTAGCTAGAGCTGCCGCATCATCTTTCCAGGGTTCAGTGGTAATAGAACTGCTCAATGTGAAAGGAAAGATCTAGTAAAGATGGGGAAGTTTAGTGTTTTAGGAGAGAGGGGAGAGTTTTTTTTTTTTTTTTTTTTTTTTTTTTCACCAGTTTGCTCCAGCTGAAAGCTGGCAGCTTTATGAGCATATATTTTTCCTGGATCCCAGTGAGTGGGGCCACTTTCTCTCCAGTTCCGTATACTGTGGGCCTGAAAATGGGGTAAATAACTGTCTTTCTCGTCCTCGTTTGTTGCTTCTAGAGCAGAAATTCTCAAACTTTTTAACTCAGAACTACTTTGTACTCTTAAAAAGTCATTCAAGACCATTAAGAGATTTTGCTAGTGTATATTATATCTATTGTTACTTATCATTAGGGGAATTACGGCTGAAATTTTTATAAATGTTTATTAATTAGTTTCAAAATAGCAATAATAAACCCGTTGTATGGTGACATGAATAACATTTTAATGAAAACTAGCTTTGTTTTCCAGAAATGTTTGTGAGAAGAGTGGCATTGGTTTACAGTTTTGTGAATCTCTAATATTTTACTGAATTCCAGTGCCTGCCTGTTTGTGCATTTAGTCTGCTGCATTATGTGTTTTTGGTTGATCTAAATGAAGGAAATTTGGCTTTATGCAGATATGTAGTTGGAAAAAAACATTTTAATAGTCTTTCCAGGTAATTGTGGACATTGTTTTTTTGCTACTTTTCCTAAACATTTGAAATCGTATCAATGAACTTTGCATACTCTGTTAAACTAAAATTCATCAATCTGTCTTATTTATTTAGTTTTTAATTTTTTTAATGTTTATTTTTGAGAGAGAGAGACAGACAGACAAAGCATGAGTGGGGGGGAGGGTCAGAGAAAGAGAGAGACACAGAATCTGAAGCAGGCTCCAGGCTCTGAGCTGTCAGCCCAGAGCCCGACACGGGGCTCGAACCCACTAACCGTGAGATCATGACCTGAGCCAAAGTTGGACACTTAACCGACTGAGCTACCCAGGTGCCCCTCAGCAGTCTATTTTATACTTTGAATGGATGTTTTATCCATGCGTGGTTTTGTGACATCATGCATTGGTCATTTGGAAAACGTTGGTTTACTGAGTTATGGAGATCTTCCAAATGCTGATATCTTTCATTGTACAATATCCAGGAAAAAAATCACTACTTATCACGTCTCTAAATTCTAATGTATTGGGACACCATCACATTCCCTGTGGTAGATAAAAGTTTTCCACAATTCCAATTTTCACTTGAATCATTGAATTCTTATCATTGAAATAACAGGCTTATTTTGTTCTCTTTTGAGGGAAGTCTACTAAGTACTCAAATCTGAATTACAATGGTTTGTCACCCTTTCAGATAAAAATGACATTCTGTGAAAAGAGCTGCTAGGTTAGCTCTCAGCTCCAGCATTCGAGATGCTTTTCCTTGACTGACGTACACATAGTACTTAGTTACATGGAATATTAAGAACACATATACTCAAAATTGAGATTGAGTCAGTACAAAATGCTATATAAATTGCTTCATCAAAGACATTCTTAAACTGGCCTTTTTTTCTTTCCTTGCGAGAGTGTGTGGCAGAGAATTGAATGACTGCTGGTACAGTTTGGTGCCCCTGCTTTAATTTGTGCTCAGGTGCCTGCCATTGTCACCCACGTTGCTTTGCATACCTACTGTCAGTGCAACTGTCAACACAGATGTTTTAGGATAAAGCATGAGATTCATAAAAGTTTTTAATGTTTCGAGTATTTCAACACCACATGCGTTTGTGGCCGTACATTCACGCAAAAGATCTTTAATGATTGATGGGTTCTGACACCAAATTAATAGAAGCAAAATACCAGGGTCAGCTACATCTGTATATGAATCTGTTTGCAGGACAAAAATGTAGTCTGGCTCACAGATACAAAAATGTAGTCTGTCTCTGCCAAGTCTTTAATTCAGGAACTTACTGTGTAATTGAAAAGTGGCAGCATTGTGATTTTTTTTACTGACTTTTCATCTAGTAGGCATTCGGCATTGTCATGCGTCCCAGGCTTTCTCAGCTGCTAGCAGTTGTGTGCGCCTCTCTAGCCAGTCCAGCACCATAATTACCCTGTAAAGTGCTTCAGTGCCTCTTTCATTTCTACTTTGAAATTTTATAACAGTTCTGGCTTTTGAAGACCTTTTCACATCTTCATTTAAAATATTTTTTCTAGGGGCACATGAGTGGCTCAGTTGGATGAGCGTCCGGCTCTTGATTTCAGCTCAGGTTAAGATCCCAGGGTCATGGAATCGAGCCCCATTTTGGGCTCCGTGCTGAGCATGGAGCCTGCTTGGAATTCTCTCTCCCTCTGCCCCCCTCCCCTGCTGGCACATGCTCGTTCCCTCTCTCTCTCAAATAAAAATAAGTTGTTTTTTTTTTTTAAGTTCATTTATTTTGAGAGAGACAGAGTGCGAACAGGGGAGGGAGGGGCAGAGAGAGGGAGAATCTCGAGTAGGCTCTGTGCTTTCAGTGCAGAACCCAACACTAGGGTTGAACTCACAAATCTGTGAGATCATGACCTGGGCTGGAATGGAGTCAGATGCTCAACCAACTGAGCCACCCAAGTGTCCCAAAATACTTGTCTTTAAACTGAGTATGTGATCTCAGTGTGCCCACAACTGGCATTAGGGTAGTATTCAGAAATGTTCTGTTGGATAGGCACAATAAGGCAAGTTATCAACATCTATACATTTGAGGGAAATAAAAATTTTTGTTAATATTTCCTATTTTCTTATTTTGCTCCAGTCTCCCTTCCATGTCATATCTATATTTGTCAGCACCTTTAGACTTAGATGGTACAGCTGTGGGTTTTGCAGCAGACAAATGTTTTAATTTTATCATTTTGAAGCCAAAGAACCATCAATGAGTAGATGAAAAATGTATTAGAATAAACTTATTTTAGAATAAAGTATTTCAAACAGTTTCAAATAAAGTTTTAAACTTTGTAGAGGTTTCCAGAGCATTTTTAATACTAATATTGCAAAACACAGCAAAGTACATATGTCTCAACTGTGTTTCTTTGTAGGCTCGAGGAAAGTTTGGGTTTTAAGGTAATTTTTTGGACAATAAAGAGGTTACAGAGGTTACAGCAGATAAAACTGAAGACAAACAGAACATAGTGGAAGTATTTCCAACAAACTAAGTTAATCTTGGGGAAACTTACAAAGTTAGTTATATCATACAGCTACCAATATAGACAATTCTAGGCAACATAAGAATAGATACATACATTCTGTTAGCTGTCATAGTGATGTCCCCATTATGTCAGGTAGCATCTGGAAGATTCCTCTGTATATTCTTGAGATAACGACAGTAAACAAGGCAAATAATTCTTTAATATTACATAAAAATAGTCTTGACCTTTCAGACTTCTAGAATGTGTCTCAGAGACCCACAGAGACTCACATACCACACTTTGAGAATTATTGTTCTAGACCACTTGCCTTCCCTTCTCTCCAGCTTCCCACCTGACCTCCCCACATTTCAAATCTCCTGTGAGTCATCGGGACTTCTACTTGGTATGTCTTCACCTGGGTCATTATCCTTTAGTGCTTTGAAGTTACCAGCTCTAGTTCCCCAGCTCAAACATTCTTTCACTTCCCTGGGATCTTTACTTATCGCTTCCCTTGTATCAGGTTTGGAATCTGTCATCACATTCCCTCTGGCACAGAGCCTCAGTTTCCTCGCATTACTCCCTTTGCTGTTTTTCCCTGAAGAAACCCCAACCCTGGTGGGGGTGCCTGGGTGGCTCAGTTAAGCATCGTCTGACTTTGACTCAGGTCATGATCTCATGGTTTGTGGGTTCAAGCCCCACATCAGGCTTTGTGCTGACAGCTCAGAGCCTGGAGCCTGCTTCAGATTCTGCGTCTCCCTTTCTGCCTCTCCCCTGCTTGCACTCTGTCTCTCTCTGTCTCTTAAAAATAAATGTTAAAAAATTTTGTTTTTTAAAAAGAAGTCCCAACCCTGGCCAAATCCACCTTTCTACCTGAATAGCTAAATATGACTTGGAAACAGAAATGCATGCATACAAAGCAATACTTCGTCTCCATTCATGACCTCTACTCTCAGGTGGGCCTTTAAAAGCTACCCAGAAATGCTCATGCGTTATCCTTGTCACTTTGCCACTCTCCTAAATGACTATTTCACACTGTTTTCCTTTTCTTTAGACTTCCAGCACTTTCTGCCATTCTCATTGAGAGAGAATATCAAGTCATATCTGTGTATCTGTGCTCGTATACGCTGTTGTCCCATGTGTTATCGTGACTAAGTTGTCCCTGCTTTAATCTAAGGCCAACTGCGTGCATTTTGTTGTATAACTAGATCCTGTTTGCTTTCACTTACAAGGAGCAAGGACATTGCTCCAAGTAGCCGTTTGCTCTGTCTCCTGCGTCGTAAGGACTGCTCACCTCCTGCTCTTGGACCCTTTCCGCCAGCACACAGCCATGCTGTAATTCTGTGGTGAGAATAACAACAAAAACTACCCTACATTCTCTTCCAGGTTTTGCTCCATTTTTCTGCTTTCCTAAAGCAGAAGATAGGAGTTACCTGAACTTGTTTCAACGTCCTCCTCTGTTCTTTCCTGAAGTTGCTCTAATCATTCTTTTGCCCCCACTGCTTCATAAAACTACTCTTGTTAGTATGACCTGTGGTTTGTACTCTGCTAAGTCCTGTGATCAATTCCGAGTCTCCTCTTATGAAAACTTTAGAGCTGTCATTTGATACCATGATTCCTTTCCTTTGGAGGACTTTTCCTCTTTTGGCTTCCAGGATACTTTACAATCCTGATTTTTATCCAACCTCCTTGTGTCTTATCGGTTCCTTTTTGATAGTTCCTTCTCATTTGACTGATTTCAAATTGTTGGAGGGCCCCAGAGCTCATCTTTCCTCTGTATTTATTCTGTTAGTGATCTCATACACTCTAATGATGCTGTGTGCTGATGATTCACATGTTTATGTGTCTATTGTTGGCCCCTCCTCTGAACTTCAGAATTGTGTTTGTGTGAGGGGTCCCAAAGACCACTTCCAGTTTCAGTGGTTTGCACTCACAGGATTCAGCAAGAGCTACTTAGGGTTATGATTTATTACAATGAAAACATACAAAGCAAAATCAGTAAAAAGACGCATGGGATGAAGTCTAGTGGAAATCAAGTATAAGGTTTCAAGAATTCTCTTCCAGTGGTGTCCCAAAGGACATGCTTAATTTCTCCAGCAATGGATTGTAACAATACCTGTGGAATGACTGCCAGAGAAGCTCATTAGACATTTCGTGCCCAGGATTTTTCCTGGAGGCTAGTCACAGAGGCAGCCTCTGCGTGGCACATACTAGGGGTCCAGAGTTCCCAAAGGAAAGCAGGTGTTCACCATTAACCCCATTGTTTACACAGTTTAGGTTGTCTGTCACCATGGATTACATTTCCCTTGTCTAGTTTCATGAGTGGAATTACTTAGTATATATTCTTTTGTGTCTGGCTTCTTTCATTTAGCATAATGTTTCTGAGATTCATCTATATTGTTGTATGTATCAGTGGCCCGTTCCTTTTTATTGCTGAGTAGTAGTCCATTGAATGAGTATCTTAGAATTTGTTTATCCATTTATCTGTTGATGGACATTTGGTTTATTTCCAGTTCAGAGGTGTTATAAATTCAAGAAGTCGTCTTTCTCTGGGCATGTTTTCTTTTCTTTCTTCTCTTGTTTTGTTTTGTTTTGTTTTGTTTTGTGAATATGTTTTCTCAAGGTAAATCAAGGTAAATAACCTAGCAGTGGAATTTCTGGGTCATATAAAAAGTGTATGCTTAATGTTATAAGACACTTACAAACTGGTTTCCAGAGCAGTTGTATTATTTTACATTTCTGCTAGCAGCGTATGAGAGGAGTATATACAGTGATTTTAATGGTGGTTTTAATTGCATTTCGCTGTGGATTAATGATACTGAGTATCTCTTTCATGTGCTTTGTTGGCCATTTATATTATTTCTTTTGGGATGTGTCTTTAAATCATTTTCTCAGGGCACCCGGGTGGCTTGGTTGAGCATTCGATTCGGTTCACGTCAAGATCCCAGGGTTGTGGGATCCAGCCCCTCGTTGTTAGGCTCTGCGCTAAGTGTAGAATATGCTTGGTGTTCTCTCTCCTCCCTCTGCCCCTCTTCCCCGCTTGTGCATGCACTCTCTGTCTCTCTCTCAAAAAATAAAATTAAATTAAAAAAAAATAATTGTTTGGGGCATCTGGGTGGCTCAGTCGGTTAAGCGGCTGACTTTGGCTCAGGTCATGATCTCACAGTTTCGTGAGTTCGAGCCCTGTGTCGCTTCTGTGCTGACAGCTCAGAGCCTGCTTGAGATTCTCCCTCTTTCTCTGCCCCTTGCCTGCTCATGCTCTCTGTCTCTCTCAAAATAAACAAACTAAAAAAAAAAAAAAAAAAAAAAAAAAAAAAATCGTTCTCTTTTTATGAGGTTGTCATTCTATTATTGATTTGTGATAGTTCTTTATATATTCCGGATTAGAGGTTTGCAGCCAGGAATATTATCACCTAGGAGGCATGTGGAAATGTCTGGAGACATTTTTGATTGACACAGCTAAGGGAGTTCTTTGTGTGTATCCCTCTCTCTTCCTCCTTCCCTCCCTCCCTCCCTCCCTCCCTCCCTCCCTCCCTTCCCCTCTCCATTATCTCTTTCTCCTCTCCTCTTGTCTTCTTTTTGGAACTCAGCTTTGTATTAGACTACTTCATATTGGTCTAGAGATCACTGAAGCACTGTTGGTTTGTTTCATTTTTCTCCCCATTTTTAAAACAATTTAGATCAGTTTTTTTTATGCCTTTAATATTATTTACCCATTTTCTTCAGTTAAGCCCATCTAGTAAGTTTTTTATTTGCGATATTGGACTTTTAAGCTGCAAAATGATCTCTTTTGATTCCATTTTAGTTTGTTTTTCTGCTGAGATTTCTTAACCTTTTTACTTATGATGTTCTACTTTTTATTAAATCCAGCATATTCATTATAGGTGTTTCGTTATTTTTTGACTTTAATTCCAGTATCTGGATCATCTCATATTTTTATTTCAGGCCCTATTCTACTTTGCACGTCTAGGAAGTTTTGACTGTATGCAGGGCATGTGCATGATACATCATATAGGGGATATGATTATGTTCTCTCTTAGAAGATGTGAGGTTAGTCCTGGTAGACAGTTAAATTACTGGAGGATCTTCTTGATCCTGCTGGGCTTGTTTTTGTGCTTTGTTAAGGGTAGTTAGCCTCGCTCTGCTTGATTTTTTTATTTAAAGGCTTGGCTCCTATTCAGGGAAGTGGTCCTTATTCCTAAAGTGTTGCCTTTTCTGGAGTCTTTACGGAAGGAATGTCTGAGGTGTTCATCCAGGGTTCTCCACTCTTCCTGAGCTGGAGCGACCCATGTAACCTCTGTCACCTGTACTGTGCACTCAGGCCTGTAGCAGCCTTTCTCTTCTGTTTTTGGGGGATTTTTCCTCTGCCCAGGTGCAGTCCGGCCTCTGCCAACGGGTAGGAAACCCGTGTGCAAACCTTCTGTGCCGCCGGCTCACTCACCCTGGCGTGCCTTTTTCTTACCACTTTTGCTCTCAGGTTCTAGCCACCTCATCAGCTGTGCGCTCTACCTCAGTCTCTTCAGTTCAGGGAGAAGCCGTCACTCTGCCCATGAGTTTGACCTCCCTGTGGTAGGGCCAGTAAAGCGCCCTGAACGCCGAAAGCCGGGTGAATGCGGGGCTCCTGGCTATTTCCCACCTTTGCGTCTTCAGCTACCCGTTGTCCGGTGCCTGAACACAGCTGCCTTGTGTGTTGTGGCCCGTTGTCACTTCACGGTGAGGAAAAATCTGATGCCGTGTGTATGCCATCATGGCTGGCAGTGGGAGTCCTCCCTAACAACTGTAGGGAAAAAGTTTTAACGTTACAACTTTGAAATTATGATACGCTGGTAATTAATTGTACGGAGAGAAAGTTAAGTTGTGTTTTCTCTCCCCTCCCCCACTCCTTTTTCCAAACAGGCGCTTGTAACACGGCAGTGAGTGGAGATTTCAGGCCTTCCTTTGCTTTCAGAGGCCAGTGTGGTAGGGAGCTGTGCTGGGAGACGGTACGTGGTAATTTGTTCATGTCCAGTGAAAGAAACCACTTATTATTACAGATGTTCTTCAAACTTGACAACACCATCCAAAGAAAATTGTTTGGCTGGTTTGTCTGGGATAGAGCTCTTCTAGAGGTCGGGCTCCTTTTCATCTTAACTTGTATAAGGCGGTGCTGCTGGATTGCTGCTATAAGCAGTATTTTGCTGAAAGGGTCCCCGAAGACAGGAACTTGTCATTACTTGTAGCGTGTCTTCCCTGTGGATAGTAGCCGAGATTGTTGAGCCTAAGCAGGAGTGACACTTTGAGTTTCTTGAGATCATTCAGAATGTCTTCCTTGATTTCCCTTGATTTCATCCTTCTCTAGAGTAATCGATGTTAGTTGGTTTTCTAGTTTTTATTTCCACCTTTAATGCGGCCCATAGTACTGAATATGGTTGGTTTCACATGTTCTGAACAACTGTTTTGCATCAAAATTAAAGGACTTCCTAAAATTGTGTTTGAGGTGATGATTTTCTGCTCTGGAGTGGCAGGTTTTTGGGTATGTGTGTTGTATTTTATTTTGCTGGGTTTTTGTTTTTTGTTTTTTGTTTTTTTTTTGGTTGACAGGTTTGGTTGAGGTGGTGTATTCATGTATATATGTATTTGTACATATAGATTATATATATGTATATGTATACATATATATATATATATATATATATATATATATACATACACATATATATGACATTCTTAGCAATACTTACCACTTTTTTTTCTTTTTGTCCAGTGTAAATCATTTTTCCTCCTAGGTGCCTGGCTTTTTCAAAATTAGTTGAGAAATTTTTTTTGAAGATTTATTTTTGGACTGCCTGGCTGGTTCAGTCAGTGGAGCGTGCAACTCCTGATCTTGGGGTTTTGGGTTTGAGCTCTTCGTTGGGTGGAGAGATTACTTAAAAATATTTTTACATTTTTATGAAAAATAAAGAGGTTGCATGCTCCACCAACTGAGCCAGCCAGGTGCTCCTGGTTAAGAATTTTCAAGGCGTTTATTGCTGCTGGTCTTGTCTTGTATGTAGTTCACAGTTCTGAACAGAAAGGGAAATACTGTGCACTGGTGTAAGAGTCAAGAGAAATCAGTTACCTTTTCTGGATTATGCTTTCAGTACACGCTGCAATTGCAGTTAATTGGTTTGTTTCTTCCCATGAGTTCTTCAGAGCCTTATGTATCATGTTTTTCTATTATATATTGTCCAGAAACGACTGTAAAGAGCCATAATGCCATACCAAAGTGGGCCTAGAATTCTAGAATTCTTTTAGCTATTCTTGGGTCTTCTGCTATTGATGTGGGATATTTGCTCCTTACAGCCTCCCTTCCTACATCCCCTCTTTCCCTTTTCTCTGATTCTCTGGGCTTGCCCATCCCCCCCGCCCCACCACCATTTGGTGAACTATTTACCTTTAAAAAAACTCAGATGGCTTCTTTTCTAAAAAATATCTTCAAACCTCTTAACACCCCGCCCCCCCCCCCCCCCCCCCAGTATTCCTCTGGACGTTACTTGATCCTGTGTATCCACATCTTTTAGTTATTGTTGTGTTATGGTATAATTGGTTGTTTGCATTTTTTCTTTTAAACCCTTAAGTACCCAGTAATATCCTGTCTGTTCATGTGTTTCATCCTATGGCCTGATACGATGCCTGTTGAATGAATTAAATGGAGATCTGCAGTGCTGAGAGACAAGGAGTTTAAAATAATTTGAGTAAAGGCTTGAATGTTTTTAGTAAGATTTCTTGCTGCCTTTTTTTGTGTGCGCGCGCGTGTGTGTGTGTGCGCGTGCGCGCATGTGTGTATCCAGATTTCTGGACATGTTCTTAGATAGTTAAGGCTGCCAAGTCTCTGTCTTGAGATCAGTGGTTCCCAAATACCCAGTCATTAGCAAGCTGTAGCTAAATCTCATATAGGTTTTATAAAGGTATAGTGGGTTTTCTGATTTAGCGAGTCTGGGATGAATCTTAGGATTCTTTTTATTTTGTTCACTTAAAAAAATTTTTTTTTAATTAGTTTTCTTTATTTTTGAGAGGCAGAGAGAGACAGAGCACGTGTGGGGGAGGGGCAGAGAGAGAGAGAGACACAGAATCCCAAGCAGGCTCAAGGCTCTGAGCTGTCAGCACAGAGCCTGATGCGGGGCCCGAACTCAAGAACCTTGAGATCATGACCTGAGCCGAAGTCGAATGCTCAACTGACTGAGTCACCCAGGTGCCTTGTCATTTTGTTCGCTTTAAATTTACCTGGTTATTTTGATGGTCAACCAAGTGTGGGAACCACAGCTTTAGATAATCCGGTGTTTTAGGGTAAGGTTACTTAGGGCAGCTGCTTATGAGCTTACCAAGTTTCTTGTTTTTGATCCCTAAAGGGTCTAGCATATAACTTATGGAAATGAGAACACATTTAGTCACCTTGAAGATGTTTCTGATCTGGGTTTTGATGAATTCTAAAGATAGTGACTATTTAACTCTTTATTTTTTATTATCATTTAAGGAGTGTTCAGCCTTGGTGTTCCTGTAGATGCTCTCTTCTTTATCGGTAACCAGTTGGTGGCTACGAGTCATACAGGGAAAGTGGGAGTATGGAATGCCGTCACTCAGCACTGGCAGGTTAGTTTTAACTAAAGCACATTACAGAAAATGTTTCTGAAACTCATGCTGATTATGCATTTGCTTCATTTTTGTGGAATTCATAGCATAATGATTAGATATTCGTGTATATTGCAGAATGGTCACAGTAAGCCTAGTTTAACATCTTTCACCAAATGCAGTTACAGAATTTCTTTCTTGTTTGAAGAATTTTAAAAGATAAACTCTTAGCAACTTTCAGATGTGCGATGTAGTATAAACTATAGCTGCTATGCTGTACATTACATTCCCTTGACTTATTTTATAACTGGAAGTTTGTATCTTTGTATTTTTGTTTAAGTAGGCTCTACGCCCAATGTGGGGCTTGAACTCACAACCCTGAGATCAAGAGTTGCATGCTCTAAGGACTGAGCTGGCCAGGCCCTTACTTTTTTTTTTTAAATCTTTAAAAAAAAAGTTATTGTGTGTGTGTGTGTGTGTGTGTGTGTGTGTGTGTTTATATATTTTAGATTTTTTAAAAGTTTATTTTGAGAGAGAATGAGAGAGCGTGAGTGGGGAGGGACAGAGAGAGAGAAGAGAGAGAGGGGGAGGGAGGGAGAGAGAGAGAGAGAGAGAGAGAGAGAGAGAATCCTAAGCAAGCTCCGCATTATCAGTGCAGAGCTGGACAAGGGGCTGGAACTGAACCAGGGTTTAGAACTGAACTGTGAGATCATGACCTGAGTGGAAATCAAGAGTTGGAAACTTAACCAACTGAGCCACCCAGGTGCCCCTTACCTTTTATCTTTTGGTTTTGTTTTGTTTGTTTGTTTGTTTCTAGGTTCCACATAAGTGAAATCATAGGAATTTGTCTTTCTTGGTCTGATTTTTTTCATTTAACATAATGCCCTCAAGGTCCATCCACATTATTGTAAATGACAATGTTTTCTTTCTTTCTTTCTTTCTTTCTTTCTTTCTTTCTTTCTTTCTTTCTTTCTTTCTTTCATGGTTGAGTAATATTCCAATGTATATTTACAGTACATGTTCTTTATCTCTCCATCCATGGATGGACACTTACGCTGTTTCCATATGTTGGCTATTTTAAATAATGCTGTAGGGAATATGGTGGTACCTATATCTTTTTGAGTTAGTGTTTTTGTTTACTTCAGATATCTACCCTGCAGTGGAATTGCTGGATCCTATGATAGTTCTATTTTTAATTTTTTGAGAAACCTTCCTACTATTTTCCATAGTGGCTGTAACAATTTACCTTCCGACCAACAGTGCACAAGAGATCCCTTTTCTCCACATCCTTGCCAACACTTGTTACTTCTTGTTTTTTGATAGTAGCTATTCTAACAGGTGTGAGGTGATAACTCATTGTGGTTCTGATTTGCATTTCCCTGACGATGAGTGATACTGAGCATGCTTTCATGCACCTGTTGGCCATCTGTATGTCTTTGGAGAACTGCCTATTCAAATCCTCTACCCATTTTTTTTGTTTTTATTTTTGATTACATAAAATATTACGTATATTTATAGTGACATTTACTTCTAGATACAGATTTGATTATGTTTTGAAGAATGTTTAGTTACTTGGGAAAATGAGTGAGTATTTAAACTGTGGTTTGGTATTTCATATTTTTGAAATGTTTTAACTTAACATGCTTTGGGAATAGTAGTCCAGGCAAACTTCATTTCCTGAGTAAAGCTCAGAACTTTGTGAAAATACGTAGCCTGTTCAGAGAAGATAGCAAGCTAAATGACCTCAAGTACTTGAGAGGAACAAGAGGATAAGACTATAAAAGAGTTAATGCTTGATTCTGAAGGAGAGAAGGAAAATTAAAGGACTTAAGTAGAGAGTAACATGATTAGATCCCTGTTTTAGGAAGGTAGCAGCATTAACTACTATGAAAGCAGGGCTGGAGATCAGGGGTAATCCAGCAAAGAAGCAGACAGATTTGACGAAAGGCAGTGATGGTAGAGATGGCAAAGATGAGCCTATTTGAAAAACATTTCATAAGCCTTCCTAAACGTACAGGATTGGTGTCTGGTTTGGGTGTGGAAAATTAAAGGAGAGGGAGATGTATTTCCAGTTTTGGATTGCTAGTTTTGACAGTCGGGTGGATAGTAGTAAGTTGACAGGGAACATGTTTACTCTGAGATTCCTGTAGGCATCAAAATGAATGTGTGCAGTACACATTTGGGAGCATTCCTTTGGAATTTAGGAAGGAAGAAAGGGCTAGAAAGTAGTATTTAGAAACCACAATGCTTCTATGACAACTGAAAAAGAACTGATTTAAGGTTTTCTGTTGAGAGGATGTACATAGGAAGAAAAAGAAGTCTGAGAAACATTAGCATTTAAGGGAACAAGATAAGGAAACCAAGAGCCACAGGAACATACATGATTGAGAAATAACATTAGTCTAGGATATGATTTGTAAATATAAGTTAATTAGGTTTTGTTTGGGGCAAGCCAGATTGTGGGAACTGAAGAATCAAAAGACCAGGGATTGGACACAGCAAACTCGGAGTTAGCTTTCAAGAAGTTTGGTGGTGAAGGAAAGCAAGGAGACAAAGTGATAGCGTGAGAATCAAGGCTGGGTGGTAGAAAAGATGTTCATTGTTTTGTTTTTTTTTCTCTAAGATGAGAGAAGCTTGAGCATGGTTGTAGTCAGAGGGAAGTTGTCTGAGAAAGCACATGGAGGGTGAAAGAATGGAGATGATCTCTCATCCCATCGAAGTCAGGAATGTATGAGATGTAAAACAGCTTAGAGACTTTCACCCAACAGAAACTAGAGATGCCTCCTTCTCTGATGAAAGAGTAAGGAAGGAGGATTGAAGAACATAAATTCAGTGGAAGACAAAGGCACTGGAAGTATGTATCGAGGATTGCAGAGATTGTAATTTGTACATTTGTAGTGGACCTGGGTGATAGAACTATGTGAGTGTCTCCATTAGTGCTCAGTACTGGGAATAAATAGGAGCAAGAGGAAAGAAACCAGCATTAGCCTGATCCAGGATTGGAGAGTTAATAAAGTGGATATGACACACCAAGGGATGAGAAAACATAAAGATGGCAAAGTAGTTGAATTCATGAGATCAAGAAGTAAGGAAGTGCCAGGTGGACGGAGAAGGAAGCAGGGATGTCAAGGGACTCGAGGGATGTTAAAGCCGACTGATGATTAGTAAGGAGTGAGAATTGTTGGGAAGACAGGAAGTGATACCTCTGTAAAGAGGAATGTGAATTTTTAATGATTAATGGAAGGTCTGCTTTCAGATAGGTTATTTGACAAATTATGTCAAATCTGAGCTTTTAGTGGGTAGGGGAAGCTATACTAGCTGTGCCATAAATTTGGGTTCCTAAAGGAACATACTTCTTTATTCTTTTTTTAAACCAATGTTTCTAAAACTACATATAAAAGTGTTCATATCTTTGGGATCCTGAAAACTCTGCCGGCTTCCTCAAAGTGCCCTTTATTCTAAAGCTTTTATTCCCATGTAAAACCTGATGATTCTCGTTTGGTGTACGCATGAATTGAAAACCGTATCCGACAAAGCAGGTTTGTTTCTACATTTCAGGAAGACCTTGGGAAAGTTGAGCATTCAGCATACAAGCCTTGTAAACCAACTAGGTGAACTTCACTGTAGTGTAGAGGTGGCATGTAATGAAGTCTCAGCGTCTGTGGTGCAGATGTCCCTGGGCAGTTACCGGACCCCAGGCTGACCCGAGTGCTGTGATGCTGGTTGAGTAGGTTCTCATTTGGCCTTTAGCAACAGTTCTGCCCTCGAATAACACACAAAGTATGTGGGACAGCTGTTGTATATTCAAGGTTGATTTGAAGTATTTGAATCAGGTGAGTGAGAGAGAGAGCGAGAGAGAGAGAGAGAGAGCGTGTGTGTGTGTGCGTGCGTGCGCGCGCATGTGTAAGTTCTAAAAGCTGTTGTGAAATTTTCGTTGGTGTAGCAGTTCTTATAACAGCCGCAATAAGATTTTAAGGAAAATTTCCTAAAAGCATTGTATCTGATTTGGGTAAGAAAAAAGAAAAATTTTTTTTTGTTTTAGTGCCTCAATGAAAGAGGCATTAAAGAAACACCCTTTGATAAGAAGGATATTCATACTTTGAAGGGGAAGCACTGGAACGAAATACACATCAGCAAAGAAATTGATAGGCTGGTAAATCTAAATAAGTGATTATTTAATAAGTAATGGATGAGGGTAAAAACATAGTGTTAAAAATGATGATTATCTAGGTAGAGATTGTGGTTGAAAGATTCTAGGGCCTTTGTAGTGCTTGGGAACACAGATTGATTTTTTTTTTATACTGATTATTTTCAAATTGTATATCATTTAATTTTGTACATAGAGATAATCATGTGCTACCTTAGAAGAGAAAATCCACTTCCATTGTAGATCTGTGACCATCATGTCTGAACCAAATACATTAATCAGTACGATTTCTCAGGTTCTTGATGTGAAGTTGTTAGGATAAAGAAGAAGAGGCCCCAGAATGACTGTCTCTCACTTATGGTAGGAGAGAAGAACTCAGTCCTAACTCCTCTATAATTTATCATCCTCTGCTTTCTCTGTTCTTCTTGTACTGAGGGGTAGACATGAAGGAAAAGCAGGATTTAGGTCAAGGGTTGCAGAAAAAGAGGTTGTAGAAGGTTCTGGTCTTAGAGCCTATCTTCCCAGAGAACCAATGGTAGAAATGTTTGCCTTGGATGTGTGTTGGGACGCTCCAGGCTGCAGCCACTCTTTCATTGATAAGGGATCTAAAAGGAGAGGAATCTCATGCCCTTATCTGTCCCCATCCCCCTACTGTCAAGATTCTGGAGTAGGAGTTGAAGTTCTTTCTAGAGTATTGGAACTAAAAAAAATGAACTTGGCATGAGAAAACTGGTCATTGGCATTAAAGCAGCCTTCCCTCCATTCTTCAGACACCTTTACTCATATCACTGAAAGGCTCTCAGGGTTTACCTGCTACAAAACTCATTGGCTCTGATGAAACGGAAACCCTGACCTGAGGTTAGTGCAGGGGTAGGGGTGGGGGGATGGTAATTGAGTCTTTGAGATATTTCCGTGTACGACACCAGAAGGTTCACACAGGAATTAGGGTCATGTGCATGCAGCTTTAGAGGAATCATTGCTTCCAACTTTTAGCATTTGGTTAAATTTGTTCCTTTTATTTAGAAGGGACCCATATTGTACACTTTTATACTTGCTGTTCTGTTTGACATCGCCCTTCCTCTACCTAACTCATATTTGACTTTTTCGATTTTCATGCTTCACTCCCTTTCTGAACTTTTCCCTGATCTTTGCCCTTTTAAACCCCTCCCTGGGATTGAGATGAGAGTCCTCCCTGCTCTCTGGTGTAGCACACTCTATTTTAGGGCCTCTCACACTGTGATTTTCTTTTTTTCCTTTCTTGCCCTCAAGTTTACAAGCTCTTACAGAGCAAGTGATGTCTCACATCCCTTATCCAGCCCAGTTACTCTTTCTCTCGGGTAATACCTGATACATGAGAAATAGTTCATTTAAATGTCATCTGTGAAGTTTCATGTGACTCTCACCTGGCTATGCATAGGGAAGATTTATTTTGATCTTATTGCCACTGCTCTAAAAAACATTTTTTGTTTGTTGCTTTGTTTTCTAGTAAAATTGTGCCCTTTGCTTTTCTTGTAGCACAAATACAGGCAGTTATTAATTTTTAACTAGACTGATTTGCTCGGGAAGCTGACTTTTTTATTCTAGTACTTGAAAACACAAAAACTTAAAGGAATTTTTTTTGTCCTGCCATTTCCTAGGAAACAGGGGTCTACAGCAGAATGAAGATAGAGATTACCATTTTGTCAAAGACATGGTGATAAATTATCAAGGGAGCAAGTGCTATTTGGCGATCAGTCTGTTTTCTAGTTCTGTCCCTTACTACATGAATTTAGGCAGGCCATTTAATCTCTTCTATAGAAGAGAGAAGGAGGAAGAAGGAACCTGGTCAGAATGTGCCTTCAACTTTAATGCGTGCTGTGAGCTCACAACCACTTGCAGAGAAAAGAGATAATCCATGGGAATTCTGATAGGACGGTGCTGCCTTTGGAAATACATTTTTTTTTTTAAAAAGCTTTAAAAGGACCTGTATTGACAGCTCTTCACAGTTCCCTGTGGGAACTAAAGAAAGTAATTTTCTAAGCCCTATTTAAATTAGATATTAGTGGTTTGGTTTTTTTAATTTCATTGAGTAATCTCCACACCCAGTGTGGGGCTCAAACTCACAACACCCACATTAAGAGTCGCCCACGCTACTGATATAGCGAGCCAAGCGCCCCTAGTGAGTTTTGTTGTCGTTGCTATTGTTAAAAGTGTCAAATTTTTAAGGAAATTGAGCAGTAAATACAAATTATTAATATTTAACATCTAATAATCTTCCTACACCAGGTTCAAGATGTTGTCCCTATAACCAGTTACGACACTGCTGGCTCATTCCTTCTGTTGGGATGTAACAATGGATCAATATATTACATCGGTAAGCTTATGGGCATTTAACCCTGGTCCTGTTTTATATCGGTTTTTAAAAATAAAATATTGCCTTCTGTAGTTTTAAGTAGATGCACTATTTTAATATTATTTAAAATTTTTGGGTTTTTTTAGATATGCAGAAGTTTCCTTTGAGAATGAAAGATAATGATCTTCTTGTAACCGAGCTTTATCACGATCCTTCAAATGATGCCATTACTGCGCTGAGTGTTTACCTCACACCCAAAACAAGTTAGTACATGGCAGCGTTCTGATAAATTCTTGACCGTTTCTGAGAATTTATGTTTATTTATTGGTTTATTATGCTAAAACGAATCCAGTCCTTTCTCTTTGAGAACTGCAGTTCTAAGAGTATCATCTCTATTAGTTTACAGTTCATATTTGTTATGTATTAAAGTTAAACGTGACGATTAAGCAAGCATAAGTTGAGATGGGAAGTTAGAACTTTTCTTCTTCTGAATTATATTTAAGTCATATCATAATAGTATTGACTAAAATTATTAAAAAAAAAACAATTTGCACATTGACCTTCCTATTTACCCTAGCTTATTTTGTTTTGAAATTAGAAGCTTTTGTTTTTTTCAGTTGAAAGCAAGAAGGCTCTTAGACTGTTAATCTCTTGTGGTTATTGTCTTGTTCCCTTGGGAAATTTTTAAGTTATGGGAAAAGACATTTTATTTGGAGGTTTAGTATCTGTAGCTTTCATTATCTTTCAAAGGCCATTGCAATGAAATTAAATCTGTAAATTAAGGATTTTTATTATATTTTTTTATATTTTTATATTCTAGATTGAAAGATAAACATAAATGGAAAGTTGAAAATTTAAATGAAAAGAATTCTAGGAAATATTAACATGTGTCCAGTAATGTTAATAAATTTGAATGTTATTTGTGTTAAATCATCATTTTATTGACTTCATTGAAAGAAATCATTATCTTTAATGTGAAATAAATAGTCTAATTTATGCAGATGATTTTATTTAAAATTATAGTAGGATTTCAACTGTTATGCTAAATGGGTCAGCAAACTGCCCTTTTTATCGATGGTCTTACATATTGCATTGGCTGCTTTGGGCAACAGTTGACAGAGTTGTATGATTATGACAGACTGTATGGCATGCATAGTTTAAAATATTTGCCATCTAGCCTTTCACAGAAAGTTTGCTCACCTCTGCTCTAGAATGAGATGTACATTTTTTAAATCTAATTAAAAAGGGAGGAGAAAACTTCTTTTGCAATGGCAGGGGGAGAATGGAGTCACTTTTTAGGTTATGAGAAGTGTTTCCTATGGTATGTTCTTTCTCTTTTGATTCAGATGTTTTTGGGTGAATCAGGAAGGATAACTACTAAAGCCAAGAAGTTCTCTGTGAACCTTTTTAAGTACATAGTTCACTGAATTCCATTCTGTCTTTAAATATGTGGTATAGTTTGGGCACTTTTTTTTTCTTCCTTTTTAATGCTTATTTATATATTTTAGAGAGAGAGAGAGAGAGAGAGAGAGAGAACGCGCACATTGGGGAGGGGCAGAGAGAGAGAGAGAGATGGATAGAGAGACTCCCAAGCAGCCTCTGTCAGTACAGAGCCCGATGTTGAGCTCAAACTCATGAACCATGAGATCATGACCTGAGCTGAAATGAAGAGTCAGATGCTTAAGTGACTGAGCCACCCAGGTGCCCCTGGACACATTCATTCATTCATTCATTCACTCATTCATTCATTTAAAAAAGCCACAGATGAACTTCACATGATGAGCTGTACGTGATTAGAAGAGACACCGTAGTAAGTAAGTATGATGTAAGCAATATAATGGGTGTATTTGTTTCAGAGCTAAGTATTTTGAATTTGTTAAATAGTATATACTTGATTATTCAAGAAAGATTCAATAATATAGCAAAAGTAAAAGTAGGAACGCCTGGGTGGCTCAGTCAGTTAAGCATCTGACTTCAGCTCAGGTCATGATCTCGCGGTCCATGGGTTTAGCCCCATGTTGGGCTCTGTGTTGACAGCTCAGAGCCTGGAGCTGCTTTAGATTCTGTGTTTCCCTCTCTCTGCCCCTCCCCTCCTCACACTCTTTCTGTCTCTTTCTCTCTCTCCCTCAAAAAATAAATTAAAAAAAAATTAAATAAGTCAGGCAGAGAAAGACAGATACTGTATGTTTTCACTCATAGGTGGATCCTGAGAAACTTAACAGAAGACCGGGGGGAGAAGTTACAGAGAGGGAAGGAGACAAACCATAAGAGACTCCTAAATACTGAGAGCAAACTGAGGGTTGATGGGGGATGGGGGAAAGGGGAAAGTGGGTGATGGGCATTGAGGAGGGCGCCTGTTGGGATGAGCACTGGGTGTTGTATGGAAACCAATTTGACAATAAATTATATAAAAAAATAAAAATAAGTAAATAAACTTAAAAAGTAATAAAAAAATTTAAAATAAGTAAAACATGGTCTTAGACTAGACTATGAATAGACTAGAAATAATATGGAATATTCCTTTAGGAATACTGTGTTGCGTCAGTGGTATTCTTAGCATGTCAGATTTACTAACTCTTTAAACATCTATTGAGGACTTGCTGTGTCTCAGGCACTCTGTAAGGATGACTGTGATTCAGTCTGTCTCAGTAACGAATAGAGGTAGATAGACTTGGAAATAGCGGATTGGTTTGTTACAGTTGCTGTGCTAGAGCATAACATATAGTCCAGGGGAGGGTTGAACAGATTTACCTGGGAGTGAGGGTTAGGAAATGACTTGTAAAGGAAATCATGATTCGAAGTTGGTCAGAGAGGTCTTAGGGTTTCTGGGCTCAGCTGGATCTGGGGACTCAGAAAAGCACTGCCTCTTTTATCCCTTTCTGTCATCATCTGATACGCCGCCTTTCCACTTCTGACCTCGTGCAGGTGTGTCTGGTAACTGGATTGAGATTGCTTACGGTACGAGCTCCGGAGCTGTGCGAGTGATTGTTCAGCACCCAGAGACGGTGGGCTCGGGCCCTCAGCTTTTTCAGACTTTCACAGTTCATCGAAGCCCTGTTACAAAAATCATGCTATCTGAGAAGCATCTTGTATCAGGTAAAGTGATTTTAGGTACTGGCGAGGAGTGTGCTTCATGTGCAGCCTTGCCTTGTGGGTAATTTCCCACACTCCTACAAATGGAAAGAATGTGTATATACACATGTATTTATATATGAATTTGGGGAAGAGTTAACCGTATCTTTTATTTATTTTCTATTCTAATATTTTGTTCTCATGGCACATTTTATTTTAAAATATTTATTATAATCCTGTTGAGATGGAATAGAGAAGTTTTCCAAGTATGAATTTTATGTAAATTTGGTTGTATTTTCTTAAGATTTAAAGCTAAAGTTGTAGATATATGTGTGTATTTGTTGATCATTTTCTAAAAATATTAAAAACTAGTAGAATGTATAAAGAGATTACTTGAAGAGAATTACATTTTTGTGAGTTGTTTCTTAGTCATAAAGTTTTTTTTAATGTAAACACTAATTAGATACTGTATTCAAAATGATGCAGATATGTGACACAGAGCATAGTGATCACAGTAAAATTCCATTGATGAGGTTCATTGTGTATGATGATTTCAAAAAGGCTTCATTTTAATGTAATTTTGAGTCAGGTGTGTCAGTAGAGCTTGCTCTCACATTAAATCTTTTGTAGATCAGTTCCTGCCTAACTTAAACTTTTTATAAGCATCATTTTCATCTATCAAGTTTGTTTATATGAAGACTACATAATATTAAAAGGTGATGCATCTTTCACTCATCTCCAGTCTGATTAAACACTAAATGGAGCTAAAGTACGTTGTCCATGAATGGATGGGTGGGTGGGTGGGTGTGTGGGTGGATGAGTATGTTTTTATTGATATGTTTTTATTGATATCTAATTATTTGAGTATAAAGTCTGATTGTTTTGAGTATAATTCTGCCTCCCTGAAATAATCAGTCTCCTCTTCAGGCTCTCATAAAGCAACTCACCTGCCTCACTGAAGAGTCTTTCTCATGCTTTTGCTCGTTCCTCCTCTTTTGCCCAATGACTACGTGTTGGATTGCCTCAGAGCTCTTTCCTAGATTCTCCATTCTTCCTTGTCTGTAGTTTTCCTGCAGATTTGAGTGTTATCATCTATATGCCAGTGACTCCTAGACTGTCCACTTGTGACCATTCGCACAGTTCCAAGTTTGTATGTCCAGTGCCTGTCTCTCTGGTCATGTGTTTCAGAGACACGTCAGAATTAACCTGGGTAAATGGCACTTTTGATTTTTCTCTCAGAGGCCATCTTAGTACACAACATCACCATCTGCTTATTTCGTCAAGCTGAAAACCCAAGAATCCCCTTTGATTCCTTCCTTTCTCTCACCCACACAAATGTGTAATCTGTCTGTAAGTCCTTCTGGCTTTGCTTCAACCTAGGTCACAAATCTGACCATTCGGTGTCCATTGCTGCCAACTTGGTAGCTCAGATCATTTCTCCCCTAGATCACAGAGCTGAGTTGTTTTGCCTGTTTTTGTCTCACCTTTTCTTAAAATGTTTATCTGTTTTGAAAGAGAGAGAGCATGTGTGTGGGTACATAGGGGAGGGGCGAAAAGGGAGGGAGAATGAGAATCCCAGCAGGCTCCATGCTGTCAGCACAAAGCCTGACGTGGGGCTCAGTCCCACTTACCATGAGATCATGACCTGAGCCAAAGTCAAGAGTCAGATGCCCAACCGACTGAGCCACCCGGGTGCCCGTCTGTCTTGCCTTTCTATGGTACATGTTCTTTATGGTACATAGCATCCAGAAAGATCTTCTAAAAATGTGAACCATGTCTGACTCGCAGTGGCTTCTTACGGTATCCTGCTGTATCCTACTGTATTATAAATAAACTAGTAGTGTTCTTCCTGTTACGGGTCTTCTTTTCAGGCCTCTTTTCCTCCCTATGCTTCATGTCACGTATTGCTCACAATACGCTAACCCTTTAAAGGCTTTCGATTTCTTAGAAATGCCGCAGAACTTTTGCACTCGTTTTTTTTAGTTGAAATGTTTTGCCCCTAGATATTTGTTTGGCAGCTGTCCTGTCATTCAGGTCCCATTTCCAGTACCTTCTCAGTGAGGCCACCCAGCCTAAACCTCTATCAGGTCACTTTCTCTGTCATCATCTCCTCTCGATTTGTTTTCTTTGTGGACTTTTCACTTGATCATTTCTTTGCCTGTTTATCATCTGTCCCCCTCTTCTAGAATGTAAGTTTTACAGCAGCAGAAGCTTGTTTATTCTGTTCTCAGCACTTAGCATACTTCTCGACACATACAAGATGCTGAATAAATGTTATGTAAAATGAGGTAATTTGATCCTGTGAGAAAATAAGACTGTTTTGCAAGGCTATTGTGATGACCACACTTAGTAGTAATTGCTGTTATTTTGATGGTGACGATGTTATTGCAGGATGAGACGCCAAAGAACTACATCGTAAAATCTGCATTTAACATCAAATATTTCATGTAGGTTTAAAATAAATTTGTCAAGAAAAATGTCCAGTTGAGCTACAAATGTAGAGTATTTTATGTATACTCCATTACATCATTCTGCCACCTGGTGGATATTGACATGAATGTAATGACATTCTTTTTCCTATAGTGTTAGTTTTCATGTCTTAAAATTGTAATGATTATTTTTAACAAAATAACTAAATTGCCTATTGAGTCAACTAAAAGTGTTTAAGATGTTTTCTTTTTTTTTTTTTTTAAGGTATTTTTCTGAATCCTAGTAACCTTATTAGTGAAATAGGAAATTATTTTCCATGAAGCTGATAAAGCAGCCTAGAACTAAATGTCTCCTTTTTCACCAGAAACTGACATCCTGAGATAGGAGAATTTTGTTAGATAATATAACACCTATATACTTTGAATTTTTATTACTATTTGTCAAAATTAAATTTCTAAAGTTTTGTTTAAAATATGCAGCTGTGGCATTTTACCCAGTGAGAAAGATGTATCTATAAGAAAGTTTCAATACTTTCCTAGTATTTACTGATGGGTTCATAGCTCATTGCTAATAATAGCACATTCTCTGAAAACTGAATAAGTTGTACTTTTCCATTAAAAAGTACACTTTTTTATTAAGGCATGCCACGAAAGTACTTTTTTTTTTTTTTTTTTTTGCATTAACAATATCAATTGCTGGTTTGTATTTTCTAAAGGAGTAGTTCCTCAGATCAAGAAACAATAGGTAGGGTACTTGGTAGGAAATACCTTAATATGTATCCACTTAATATTATTTACATTAAAAAAAAACCTAATTGGAGTATGTTTCTTAAATGAAACTATAAAATAGTTCTTAACTTTATCTTAATTTTCTTTAATATAACTATGAGTAGGTGATACAAGCTTTTTGACAAATGTAATTTGTGTCCATAAATTTTCAGTAACTCCTGATCTAGGTTGTTTATGTTTAAGTAACATAAGCAGAAGCAGTTTCTATGGTTGAAGAAAAATAGGCTGGGTAACTCATTTACTCTGTAGTTTAGTCACAGAACAGAATAATAGCATCTTTTATCTTGCATGCATTTTTTTTTAAACATTTCCTCCAATTATACTTTACATGCTACTTTTGTAAGGACCCATAGATTTACTTACATACCTTATGTTTGCCTCAAGATAAATTATATTCAGTTCTTTCATTTTTGTTGGCCAGGTACAGATTAAGTGTAATTTTAGGATAAAATACGTCATTTGCCACTCAAAACGTGCTATGATCTATTTAATATAGATCACAGTTTAAAAAGTTACACACAAAAACAGTGATATTGTTGGTGCTCTTTTTTTTTTAAATTTTTTTTAATGTTTTTATTTATTTTTGAGAGAGAGACACACACAGCATGAGCAGGGGAGGGGCAGAGAGAGAGGGAGACACAGAATCTGAAGAAGGCTCCAGGCTCTGAGCTGTCAGCCCAGAGCCCGACGCGGGGCTTGAACTCACGGACTGTGAGATCATGACCTGAGCTGAAGTCGGACGCTTAACCAACTGAGCCACCCAGGCGCCCCTGTTGGAGCTCTTATAATCTATATTTAACAACTTTTTTTATGTTCTCTTTCCTAGTGTGTGCAGATAATAATCATGTCCGGACATGGACAGTAACACGATTCAGAGGAATGATCTCTACTCAGCCAGGTTCTACTCCTTTAGCATCATTCAAGATACTGTCTCTGGAGGAGACAGAAAGTCATGGAAGCTATTCCTCTGGAAACGACATAGGTGGGCTGGATAATTTGGGGGCATTTTCAAATACTTTGTGGGCAATGCAAAAGTAGTATGCTAACTGTAAAGAGAAACCTAAAAATGAGTTTCAAATAGAACTTTTCACTTCAATTTTGAAACTCATTTAAAACAGAAATTTAGTGTGTTTTCTTATTTAGTTCTATAAATTCACCAACTGTAGCATATTTTTTGTTTAAAAAGTTGAGCAAATTTTCGTCTATTTATCATTTCCTTTTTTAAATAATATCTCCAAATGCTAACCACTTTTGTTTATGATTAAAAGCCATGATAGCTGTGCACATTTGAAACATGAAGGTTGTTTTCTTTTATTGCTAATAATCTGAAAATAATTTTTTTTTAATATTTATTTTTGAGAGTGCGAGAGAGAGATAGAGCGTGAGTGGGGGAGGGGAAGAGAGAGGGAGACACAGAATCTGAAAAGAAAGGCCCCAGGCTTTGAGCTGTCAGCACAGAGCCCAACGCGGGGCTTGAACTCAAGAACTGCAAATCATGACCTAGGCCAAAGTCAGATGCTTAACTGACTGAGCCACCCAGGTGCCCCTGAAAATAAAAGTTGAAGCTAGAGCAGGGCTGGTGGTGTTATGTGCTAATAGTTGTTTTGATGGCATTGCAGTGGCCATCGGGAAATAATAAGCATATCTCCATTGATATGCTCTGATTTCAGCACAAAAGTATATAAAGTTGATTTGACTTGTCCCTCTATATACCATATGACACGTGCGCATGTGGATACTCACACATACAAACATATGTGCAGTCTTCACAGAGACAGATCATTGTCTTTTTGGAAGATTCTGTACATTGTATCTTCACTGTATATAATAGTTCTATGGGACCTGTTCATTAACCCATGTGCCTTTCTGATCATTTTTTTTTTTTATATAAGCAGTAATTATAGCACTGATAGAAAGGAGTACATTAGAGTTGTTTTATTAGAATTGTTTTATGTGAAACATTTAAATGTATGTTCAGCCAGAATATGCTCTCACAGTAAAGATTTTAAAATAGTTATCTTTAAAAAATACAAGCTATTTATGAGAATTATAGTATGACTGTCTTAGTATTTTTAGAAAAAGAAACACTCAGCTTTGTTGATTTTAACAATTGCTCTGTGACCCAGTTTTCTCTGTGATCTAGGCACTGTAAGTTTAGTTTTATCTCAACAAATGTCTTGCTTGTTTTATTGAGATACAATTAATTGACAGTAACATTGTGCAGGTTTGAGTTGTAGCGTCCACAGAATTTTATTGAGTACCTTTGCTCCAAGCATTAGGAATCTTAAGAAAAAAAACAAAACAAAAAAACTGCGGTGAACCTCCAGTCACAGTGTGGTGACCAGTAGAAACAAAAAGCAAACAATCGCATGGGGCAAAAACACCAAGGGGAGATAGTTCTAGTCTGCTTGCTGGGTAATCGTGACATACAGTCTCATTTAATTTTCTTGATAGTTGTATGAGGAAGATATTATTCCCCACTTACACTGGTGGAAACTGACGTTCAGAGAACACTTAGTAGAGGTCTCAATGTTTGAACTGAGACATGAAGGATGGGTAAGGGTTGAAGTCTTACCTGGCAAATTTGGAAAATGTCAGAAAAGTCATTAATTGGTGGTATGTGGGTGAGAATAGCAGGGCATGAGACTGAGTGGATAGGCAGAGGTCAGATCAGGGAGGACATGTATAATATGAAAGAAAAGATGTTTAGAAACAGCCCTAGAAATTACAACAGCCTTGTAAACTGTTTGAAAGAGGGCAGGGAGATTTTTTTTTTCCTTTATAGTTCTCATAAAAAAAATTTCTTAAGAGACATTCAGGATAGTGGAACGGAATAGAAAGTCCAGTGTCTGTAGGCTTCTATGTATGGGTGGAATCTAGATTGCAGTGGTCAATTGAATAAATACTGGAGGCAACCGTGAAAGAAAGAAATAATGGATCTAGTTAGAAAGCAAAAGGTTCAAAGGCCATCTTTCTGACTCCCTACTCTCTTCTTCCCCATTGGAGATAGGAGAGACCTGAGGATATTTATGTTCTGAAAGAAAAGAGCCAATTTGGGGAGAGGAGTTGGAGAAACTTTAAGGAAGGGAGGTGTGGATAATTAATTGAGGTACAAAGAGTTAAGCTACGTGAGCATCTCACATGAAGATAGTTTGAGGGGAGGGAAGATACGGTCCCAGAATCCTTATTTCTAGTTTTTATCCATCAATACTATTTTGACTTTGGTTACGGGTTATTGAATGAGGACTCTCATTTCATCTCAATAGAATTAGACTTGAGAAAATTGTCCACTAACTGAGCAAGTGCGTAGCTTAGTGAAGAGCCAGACATCTTGGATTTGAACTCCAGTTCCATTAGGTAGGACCTCTGAGATCTTTGGTTAACTAATCTCTTGGTGCCTTAGTTTTCTCATCTGTAAAATGGAGATCATAATAGTGTATCCCTTATGTATGATGATTAAAATGAGTTATGTGCAGAGCGTTTACTGTGGCACATAGTAACCATAATGTATTTGCTAACTGATAAAGGTGTTATTGTTGCATTTATTAATTAGGTATGATTCACTTAAGATGAAATTGTATCCTATATCACATACATTTGTGAACAATGAGTTGGTATTATTTTAGCTAATGAGTATGATGAGAAACAAGAACTGCTAGAATTTTTAATTTTTCATGAAACACATTTTTTATAATGTTCAGAATCTTTCTAAAATATATGAGCCATATACCTGCTTTGCCAAGTACAATAAAATAAAAATAATCGAATCTATTTTTTATTTTTTTTTAGCATTTATGTATTTATTTTTATATTAAATATAATTTATTGTCAAATTGGTTTCCATACAACACCCAGTGCTCATCCCAACAGGTGCCCTCCTCAGTGCCCATCACCCACTTTCCCCTCTCCCCCAGCCCCCGTCAACCCTCAGTTTGTCCTCTGTATTTAAGAGTCTCTTATGGTTTGCCAGCCTCCCTCTCTGTAACTTTTTTTTTCCCCCTTCCCTTCCCCCATCGTCTTCTGTTAAGTTTCTCAGGATCCACCTATGAGTGAAAACGTATGGTATCTGTCTCTCTCTGCCTGACTTATTTCACTTAGCATAACACTCTCTAGTTCTATCCACATTGCTGCAAGTGGCCAGATTTCATTCTTTCTCATTGCCAAGTAGTATTCCATTGTATATATATAAACCACATCTTCTTTATGCATTCGTCAGTTGATGGACATTTAGGCTCTTTCCATAATTTGGCTATTGTTGAAAGTGCTGCTATAAACATTAGGGTACAAGAATCTTTCTTTTTACATTGAAAACCTTGTGGGATACAACAGGCTTCTTCTAGTTAATTAAATTCTATTTATTTATTATTTTAATGTTTACTATTGAGAGAGAGACACACACAGCATGAGCGGGAGAGGGGCAGAGCACAAGAGGGACACAGAATCTGAAGCCAGCGAACTCACAAGTCATGAGATCAGGACCTGTGCCGAAGTTGGATGCTCAACGACTGAGCCACCCAGGCGCCCAATTAAATTCTATTTAATGAAGTCACCCTTTATTTCTTAAGATTCTGCATTTGGTTTTTCAAGAAAGAGTAAAGTCCATACATAAACTAATTTTATTTATGTGTACTTTTTCTGAAGTTATAAGAAATGGCGCACATTCTCAAAGATGATAGATGTAGAACCTGTATTTTAACAGGTCTTGTACTAGTGCTGGAAATGTATAGTCTTCAGCACATTAATGCCTTCAGCTTTAATAGGCTGAGTGCATAAAATAGAATTTGAAATATTATATATTTCTTTAAAAAATGTTTATTGCAAGTTGGAGTATGTGCAGCACTGCACTTTCTGTCTGACTGGGATGTGGACTATAAGGCCAGGTGTTGACAGGTGTGAAAAATGCCGTTTTTTTTTTTTTTTTGGTATTGACATTTCTGTTGTTCAGTGAAACCAATGGATTTCAGTTAACTTCTTTTGACATTGTCTGTTTTTTGACCCAAGGGCCTTTTGGAGAACGAGATGATCAACAGGTGTTTATCCAGAAAGTTGTTCCCATCACCAACAAACTGTTTGTAAGACTCTCATCTACTGGGAAAAGGTAAAACTTTATTTGTATTCAGAAGTCACTTTTGTCTTTAAAAAAAACAAAACAAAAACAAAACCGTGTAATTTGACATACTGATAAAAAGTACTACCAGAAGCAAATTGTTGAAAAAAGAAGTCTAGTCATTACCTTGGATCTTTTTAGCTTAAAATTAAGACAGTATATTTAGTACTTAATCTTCTAGGATTTTTTTTAAGGTTTTTCACTGATCCTGTGGACAGTTAAGAAGACTGTGGATGGGTGATATAACAATAAGAACCCATGAATTTGATGGCAGACAGCTGAGTTAAATTCTGATTTTGGCACTTCCTCTTATTAGCTGCGTAAATTCAACTTGTTACTTTGTTTCTCTGAGCCCCCAGTTTCTTTATAAAATAAGGTTCAACTACCTTGGAAGGATGTCATTAAGATAAAATGAGTTAAAAACATGAAATATCTTTCGTGGTCCCAGACAGTAACAGATGCCCAATAGAAATTAGTTTCCCCTTACTTTTAACATTTGAGTGAAATTGTACTTCTTTTAAATTACTATATATGGCCTCAAACCTCAAACAGATTGACGTGTACATTTCTCTTCTATAAAAACAAATTTTTTTGCATGCCAAACAAGTGAAAAAGGTGGAATTCATACCTAGTAGTCATTAAGGCTATGGATTTTCATACTAATGTTACTAATGCTACCGCTCTTGTTCCCCTTCAGCATGTGGTTTCTCATTTCCTAATATGTTAATGAACAAACTCTTGGAGATGATAAATTTTTTTTCCATCAAAGTTCATTGCATATAGTCATCAGCAAGTGTTAAATGAATTGATTCTAGAGAATGATTTTTAAGTACTAAACTACTTTCGTTACCTTTTTCTTTTTAAGAAAATGTATTAGAAGCCTGTAATGTAGTTAGAGATCAGATTATTATCTTGAGAAATGTTATAAATCACCATGATTCATCATTTTCTCTGCATATTAGTGAAGGTGCCGTCAAACATGTATTAAAACTGCTGCATAACAGCCTCTGACAATGTGTTTCATATCCTTGTTCAATTCTAATGTCCTCCCCCCTCTGTTAGGTTAAACAGTGGCAGTGTGTTATCATCTACAGTCTCTGCATGACAGAACAAATGTTATAATTTTTAAATTCACGATTCCACAGGAAGAGTTATATTTATAAAAATAATCAGAAATTACTTTGGGGGCACCTGGGTGGCTTAGTTGGTTAAGTGTCCGACTTCGGCTCAGGTCATGATCTCGCGGTTCGTTGAATTCGAGCCCTGCGTCATTCTCTGTGCTGATAGCTCAGAGACTAGAACCTGCTTCGTATTCTGTGTTTCCCTCTCTCTCTGCCCCTCCCTGCTCACGCTCTCTCTCTCTCTCAAAAATAAATAAATGTTTAAAAAAATACTTTGTAGAATTAAATAGAAAATCAACCCTTTATGGGGTGCCTGGTGGCTCAGTAGGTTAAGCATCTGACTCTTGATCTGGCTTAGGTATGATTTCACAGTTGGTGAGTTCGAGCCCCACCATGGGGCTCTGCACTGACAGCACAGAGCCTGCTTGGGATTCTCTTTCTCCCTCTCTTTCTGCCATTCCCCTGCTCCCGCTTTCTGTCTCAAAATAAATATATAAGCATTAAAAAAAAAAAAAATCCCTTTATGAGGCTAATGCTAAGTAAAGTTTTTGTTTAAAAGTTGTTCAGTTTCGGGGTGCCTGGGTGGCTCAGTCGGTTAAGCGTCCGACTTCAGCTCAGGTCATGATCTCGCAGTCCGTGAGTTCGAGCCCCGCGTCGGGCTCTGTGCTGACAGCTCGGAGCATGGAGCCTGTTTCAGATTCTGTGTCTCCCTCTCTCTCTGACCCTCCCCCGTTCATGCTCTGTCTCTCTGTCTCAAAAATAAATAAACGTTAAAAAAAATTAAAAAAATAAAAAGTAAAATTCGTTCAGTTTCTTAATACTGAGAAGTGAAATGAAAAGGTTTTATTGAAGGTGGGCAGGGAAAAAACCTTGTCAGCATTTAAAGGAAGAAGCAATTCTAAGGAATCTAGCCCATAGGAAAAACAAAAAGCAAAATCATGTTTGTTTTCAAGCACGTAGGTTTATATTGTGTCATTTTATTTTGATTTATTTGGTTTTAAATGTGAACAGTAATTTAGATTTTAAAAATATTTTATATCAATTTATAGGTATTACTAAAAATGTAAATTCACTATGTTAAGAAGAGGAAAAAACATTTCACAGTTTCACACCCATTTATGGTTAAAAAAAAAAGAATCTTAGTGCTTAAAATAAAGGACAGATTTTTTAATCTGATAAATAATGCCTACAGAACAAATTATAATAAACTTTATACACAGTGGTAAAATATTGAAAGTTTTTCCCTTTGGTTGGGAATGAGAGTAGGATAGCCTCTATCACTATATGTGGATGTCCAGTAATTAACCCTTCTCCCCTCATCATTTTATCCATGCTTGCCAGGAGGCTCAGCTATGCTTCATATTCTGTGTTTCCCACACTGATAAGTATGGTATTTCCCCTTCCTCCTTTATTTAAAAAAAAAAATTGTTTTATTATGTTTATTCATTTTTGAAAGACAGAGACAGAGCACAAGCAGGGGTAGGGCGGAGAGAGAGGGGGCCACAGAATCTGAAGCAGGCTCTGGGCTCTGAGCTGTCAGCACAGAGCCCGATGTGGGGCTTGAACTCACCAACGGTGAGATCATGACCTGAGCCGAAGCCAGGTGCTCAACCCACTGAGCCACCCAGGCACCCCTCCTTTACTTTTTGACTTTGCATTTGCCTGGTACTATTTATTTACTTACTCATACATACATTCATTCATTCATTCAATAAGCCTCTTCGTTTTGAAGTAGTCTGGGGTAAATAATTCAGTCAAGCATAAGTCAGTCAACTTTTACACGATTTTGACAAATCATTTGCTGACATTATTCCTTGTTTGTTTTATTTGTCAAATGTAAGTGATAATTGCTCTTTCTAGGTCCTTTTGTCCTTTATGAAAATCAGTGAAATAGTTATAAAAATCCTTTAAAAAAGTTAAGAATCTTATCTTAATGGAGGATACTACTTAGATCTCTCCATACACCTGTACATTTTTTTTTCCCGGTTTCAGACTTGAATTTCCACATAGATTTTAAATGATTTCTCAAGATCTTTTCCAGTATCATGCCTACTTGCTTTTGTTTCTGCCTTTTTAGTTTACAACTTCCTTTTCAAGAATTAGTTCCCATCAAGGTTCTTTCTGTTTTTAAGGTTGACTTAAATGATTTGCTTTATTTCATAATTATTTAAATATGTTGTTTTATAACAGCCTTTTCTATAGACTCAAAGAAACAAGGCTTGAATCTTATTTCTGTTGACTTGCCTTGAACTTTTTAGATCTGTTTTAAATATATAGAATAGTCAACTCTAATTTGCTAATAAGCAATTTCGAAAATCTGAATTGCAACATGTTACTTGCCCCCCGTGGTTTACAACTATACAATATTTTTTGCAGAATCTGTGAGATCCAGGCTGTTGACTGTACAACAATATCCTCATTTACAGTGAGAGAATGTGAGGGATCCAGTAGGATGGGCTCAAGGCCAAGGCGCTACCTATTCACAGGCCATACAAATGGCAGCATTCAGATGTGGGATCTGACCACGGCGATGGATATGGTTAGCAAAAGTGAAGAGAAGGGTAGGTTCCATGTGGGAAGTTGTTTGTCCGCAGGGTAATAAGCTTTTGACAGAAGTGATGATAAAATGAGCGTGTGTTTTCCTAAGATGTAGGTGGTCCGACTGAAGAAGAGCTACTCAAATTACTGGATCAGTGTGACCTGAGCACATCTCGCTGTGCTACTCCTAACATCAGTCCAGCAACTTCTGTGGTTCAGCACAGCCGTCTCCGTGAATCAAATTCTAGGTAGGTTAAAGAGTCGTAAATTGTATTTATAAGTTGAATTGATTGCTCTTGGGAAAATTGGCTGAGATACTGTAATCACATAGTTGTTGAAAGAATCATTTTTCAAGGCACATTTTTAATTCTGACTTTGTTGACTCAGTTTTTTTAAAAACATTTTACTAAATTTCTCATCTATAAGTATATCTGGCTCTTTTTATAGAAGAACATTTTTTCCAGAGCATCTGGGGGCTTGGTCAGTTAAGTGGCCAACTCTTGATTTCCGCTCAGGTCATGATCTCACAGTTGGTGAGTTCGAGCTGTGAATTGGGCTCTGTGCCGACAGCGTGGAACCTGCTTGGGATTCTCTCTCTCTCTCTCTCTCTCTCTCTCTCTCTCTCTCTCTCTCTCTTTCTCTCTCTCTCAAAAATAAATACATAAACTTTAAAAATTTAAAAACCATTTTTTCTTTTTAATTTACTTTGTGAATTGCTGCCAATTTGGTTGCCTATTATGTGATCAAGAGTTCATTCAAAGGAGATGGAAAAAACACATGTCACCTTGAATAGTGTGTGGATTTTTTGTTCCTGTTGCCTCAGGGAGATATTAATTGAAGCGATTACATCATCTGTGTAAGCTTACGTTTGGTTATTCTGAACTTCCGATACAGGAGCATTGTATGTCTTCTGGTTACCACATTTTTAAAAATTCCAAAATTTGGATTCAGGACCAAAGACTAAATTATACTGGTTCCATATTGGTTTGAAAGGTTTTTTTTTCCTCCCCCAGCATTTTTCAGCTATTCAGAAATTCAGATTCACTGAATATATGTATGTTATTATTTGCATTGGTGATTTGATAAGCATACACACACCTACACACACACTAATCCATAATATATAGAGTACTTAGGTGAATTTTTATATATAGAAATGAGGATAGGCATTCTTTATATATTTAAATAATACCTTTTCATTGTAGTTTAGTTAATGAGATGTGCCCCTGAAAAATCCCAGAAAGTAATCTGAACTGTAATTTTTTATAAAACCTGTATTTCAGCCTTCAGCTCCAGCACCATGAGACTGTCCACGAAGCAGCTACTTATGGTTCCATGAGGCCTTACAGAGAGAGTCCTTTGTTAGCAAGAGCAAGGAGGACTGAGAGCTTTCACAGTTATAGGGACTTCCAGACTGTTAATTTGAACAGAAATGTAGAACGAGCCGTCCCTGAAAATGGTAACTTGGGTCCAATACAAGCCGAAGTAAAGCGGGCAACGGGGGAATGTAGTGTATCGGAGAGAAAGTCTCCTGGAACAGAAGTAAAAAGTTTGAGAGAATCAGATAGTGGATTGGAAGTGCATAAAGTAGCTGAAGGTCTGGAATCTAAGAAAAGGTCATCAGAAGAAGAAAATGAAAATAAAATGGAGTTAAGGAAGAAAGGGGGATTTGAAGGAGGAGGATTCCTTGGAAGAAAGAAAGTTCCGTATCTGGCATCATCACCAAGTACTTCCGATGGAGGAACTGACTCACCTGGTACTGCGTCCCCGTCTCCTACAAAGACCACTCCGTCTCCTCGGCACAAAAAGAGTGATTCCTCAGGTCAAGAGTACAGCTTGTGAGAACTCACCAAAATGAATGGTAGTTTTGTTAATTTAGACAGAAGTTGAACACTTTACTGGATTTCAGTACATTAGCTTTTACACCAAAACTTTGCAAATTAAAACTGGAGTTCATTCAATATCTTTTTAAACAGAATTACCTGGAGTAAGGAGAGAAAATAATTATATCTCTTTTGACCTTTTGGAAAGTTTTTTTAGTTTTACAAGTACATTTAACAGATTGTTTGTAAAAAAAAAAAAAAAAAAAAAAAAAAGAGTCCATGTCAATATTTCGTTACTCTCCAGATTTTGGAAGCAAAGTACCGAGTCTTACTAAGATAGTGCCCACAATAGGTGAGCATCCTTTGAGGGCACAGGGACCAACAGTGCGTTCCTAACCTTGATAATGCTTGAGATTTGTCTTGCAATGTTATGTTAAGCGAATCACGTTAATTCTCTTTGGAATTTAGTCTCCCAACACTTATTGTGATTGCCAGGTGTTTACCAGATATTTAATGAGGTGCTATGTTTGTGAAAAAATATCATCTAATTCAAAAAACACTATTGATGTCGAACACCAGATAACACTATAGTAGTCAGTCCCTTAGGGTATTTTTTTTTTAATTGTGGGTCATTATCTGATTCTCATTTTTGGAGTTCTTAAGTTTTACCAAGCATCATCCATGTTAAATACCCAACATCCATTTAAACTTCCTTTAAAGTTGGAGCAGTTGTCTGTGTTTGAACAGGTGAAGTAAAAATAATAATCCAGGATCGAGCTTTTGAGTGCCCAGAAGGGAAGCTGTACTAGTTGTTAGCCTGCCTTGTTTTATTTAGGATACACCATATTTTTCCCCCACTGTTAATAACAAAGATAATCAAGTTAGAATGTGGCCATTTTGTTAAGCTTATGTAATCGCAGTTCTCAATTTTTGGTTAAAGGTTTTGGCTGCTGTAAAAGTATTATTTTAAAATATACTTTGAATTGTAAGAACAAAAGACAAATTTTTGTACTTTTTTCTTTTAATTGGCATCATTTTCAAGTTTCTGCATATAGGGTAATTGTAAATTTAAAGCATTAAGCATTTATTGGTGAATAATGTATATATTCCCATTCCAAGAAATAGAAGTGAGTGAAGCTGAAATAAATTCTTTAAAGTTTATTGCTCGTGATTTCACAACAGTTCTCTTGTATTTATTTATCAATTAAGTCTAATAAAAACGATTAAATAAGACTATGCGTTCTTGGTTATTTAGGGAATAGAAGGCCTGTTTGAAGTACACCTGCATGTGGTTGTTCATGTCTTCTTCCTGCAGTAAGAAAGGGGGAGGGAACATGCGTGGAAGCTAATGTACGTTATCGTGGAGGGAAAATGTTTGGCCGAGCATAATTTCCATATTACCAAGGATTTGTAATTCTCTCCATACCCTTCTTTCTCAACGTTTATTTATTTTTGGGACAGAGAGACAGAGCATGAACAGGGGAGGGGCAGAGAGAGAGGGAGACACAGAATCGGAAACAGGCTCCAGGCTCTGAGCCATCAGCCCAGAGCCCGACGCGGGGCTCGAACTCGTGGACCGCGAGATCGTGACCTGGCTGAAGTCGGACGCTTAACCGACTGCGCCACCCAGGCGCCCCCATACCCTTCTTTCTCATTATCACTGTCCTGTAAAAGTTGTGGGGGCAAGTGAGAAAATGAAAGAAAAATTTTTGAGGATTTACCCAGCCTTTTCCATTAATAAAAGGCCAGGGGTGGGGGCGCCTGGGTGGCTCAGTCCATTAAGCATCTGACTCCAGCTCAGGTCGTGATCTTGCAGTTTGTGAGCTCGAGGCTGGTGTCAGGCTCTGCTGAGAGCTCAGAGCCTGGAGCCTGCTTCAGATTCTGTGTCTCCCTCTCTCTGTGCCCCTCTCCTGCTCATGCTGTGTCTCTCAAAAATAAATAAATGTTAAAAATTTAAAAAAAGGCCGGGGGGGGGGGGCGGGTAAGGGAGACTATTCTATAGTAAAATCCCATAAATAGGCAACTCACTATACCACGGGTTGCAGTATACTATGAGTCAGATCTCTTTGATCTCTTTCACTTACGGGAATTTGAACCTTCATGTTAGCACATGGGTTTTGAGTCTATTCTGACACTTAACTTTGTGACCTTGAGCAGATGACCCCTGCTATGGGTGTTTTCCTTGTACCCACCTCATTATGGTTTTTGTGACGCAAAGGAAAAAAAAATTGAGATGAATCTATATACTTTGTGTTCAATGACAAATGAGAACAATTCTAATTCTCATGATGAGAGTATTTCAAGTAATTCTGTACTTCAAAGCAGTACTCAGAAGTGCCATCATACCGGTTGGGTAGGGTTGCTGTCCTCATTTCGGAGGGGAGACCACTGAGGAGAAATAACTTCGCCACAAAGCTTGTGAGCTACTGAGCCAACTTTGAACCCGTGCTGCCTGTTTCAGGAGCCTGTGGTCTTGTCTGGCTTTCTCATCTAGGCTTATACACCAGGATGACCTCAGGTTATACGTGTACACCTGCCCAGGCCTCCCTCCAGTCTGGTGGGGGGACTCTTGCTTTGGGAAAAGTACCACAGTTGATTCTAATGTACAATCAGGAGTTGAGATTATCCGGAGCATCCTGTTTTCTTAAATGGGTTCAGCTTTATCATTGTTATTTATGTGTTAGTTGTAAATATAACTCAGAGCTGTTAGAGTGGTTTTTTCACTAATAAACTTGGTTTACTTTTTAAAATTAAGCAAACCAACTTTTAGACAAGTTTACATGATATCTGTGCGATGGAAATAAACTACTCGGGATATAATTAACTTCCTTATCACCTAATTATTCCATCTGGCCTATGTTTTATTTACAGGTTGTTCAAGTTGAATTATATTGATGTTAACATGATTTTTGGATCAGCATAAGATACACTGACATATTTAGGTTTTCCATTTAGTGGAAATGACAACAGATCATCTATAAATACAATTTTTAATAGAGCTTATAAATATAGCTACAGACTCTTATCAAAGAGTTAGTATTAGGAATAACCATAGTTCTGAACCGGAGAATGTGGCCTGTACTAGTGGTAAGACTTGAGTTCAGGAGATTTAGAACCTATTTAAAGGGATCCATAAAGAACTGGTCATTGTTCGCTCTGAAGGAGAAACGGTGTGCCAAGGAATATAGTCCCTGTGCATAGCGCCAGCCGCATGAGTTCTTCCAGGTGGCTTTACATCACTGGCTTTCAAACTAGAACACTGGAAAGCTTTCAAAAGTACTGATGCCTCAGGGGTGGCTCAGTTTAAGCAACTAACTTCGGCTCAGTTCATGATCTCGCAATTCACGAGTTCCAGCCCCGCGTCAGGCTCTTGTGCTGACATCTCAGAGCCTGGATGGAGCCTGTTTCAGATACTGTCTCCTTCTCTCTCTGCAGCCGCTCCCCCCCCCCCCCCCCGCACTCTGCCTCTCTCTCAAAAACATTAAAAATACCGACGCCTTAGCCTCATGGCAGACAATTGAATCAATCTCTAGGGATGAGTCTATACTGTGAAATGAAAGTTGGCCCACAATACGCCTTAAAATAACAAAATCTTGGGCTGCTTCTCTGAACAACGTGAAAGTAAGGTTTAGAATGTTGCAGGGGGCAGTGTTCTTGGTGGGAGCCATACAGGCTTCTGTCCATTCCGAGCTATGGGATCAAAATGTAAATGTTTCAGCTAAATGAATTCATGTAATAGCTAAATGTCTAATTAGATTAAATGGATAATGATTTAATATAAAAATGCCCTGCAGTTCTCTATTCGTGTCGAATTTTAAACTGTGATAAAGGTATCTGGTTAATTTTTCAAAAATGGGGAAGAGCTCAATGTAAATCCACCAAATTACATTTGCAGAAGAGTAGACCAAGGATAGAGTGCAAGTTCACAACTGGAGAAGAGCTCTTCTTCCCTATGTACCTGAAGTAGCTCATTTGATCAGAAACTCAACCTTGGTTGAGGCTCACTTGGGCCAGCTTTAAACAACCACTTGACCCGGAATCATCAAATGCAATTAAAACCAGTAAACTAGCCAATCCTGTGTTTCCATTTTAGAAAGTTAAAAAAAAAAAAAGAAGTTAAAGAAAAGAATCTTATAATTTGTACATCCACTGCAAGGGTGCACAATTGTTGCAGATTTGTCTGCTTACAGTAGTTCTCACGAGGGAGAAGTGCTGTTTAACACTGGCCTGTGCTTTTGACACTTAGAGTTGGCGAGATTTGTCAGGAGTTGGTCAGTCTGAGGATCTGTTCTTCCACAGACTGAGTTAAAGCCTCAGTACCCCCAAAGTCCACAATCTGACTTGAGGCAGAACAAGGGTATCCCTTATGTTATAAATTTTTGCCACTTTAGCCTTGGGAAAATCCACCTACCTCTGGATTAACTCACAAAATATTGTCTGACAATTGTGTATGCGACCTATAGACACAAAATAACTTTCCGGAATCATTACATAGCCCTTTTAAGAATAAGAAAGACAGTATTTTTTAGTGTTTTCCATGAAGAACAAATACCTTTAATTTAATGTTGATGACTTGGAAAAAAATGTTTCTTGGTCTAGGACTTTCACCAATGACTTCGTACTCCAACCAGAGCAGATGCCAGAAGCTGTTGACCCATGGCAATTGGTACTGGGGAATATCATCTGCTCTTAGTGATTTTAGGGCTAAAATAGTGAGTTCTCTGAAATGAAGGGCTATAGTACGGAGTAATAGACACATACGCGTATATACATATGACATATATGCTCATGTATCATCGTGTGTCTACATACAAATGTTAAGTGAAACACTTCCAAAGCTGGGAGGAGCACAAAACTTCTTTTTAAATTCTACAGGCTAATTAAATGTTGCAAATAGAACAGTGGTTTCCATGTGAAAGGTGCAAAGCTGACGATGTCAGTATGCCTGGGGATGCAATTGACAGAATTGTATGGAAAGTATTGATCGGAGTTTCAAAACTATATAAAATATGTGGGAAATAGTTCTTTAGTCCTTAGACTTTCAGAAGATTCATAAATACAAGAACAGATTTGTAAGTTTATGTGGTGCTCTGCCAAAATTTGGTGTGTACTTTTTTAAAAAAAAACTACGTTTGGTGAGTACTTATCATTAAACACTGTAATTACATTGAACCTTCTGCTCAGTGTGTATCCACCACTGCAGTCTGTTTTTCTCTAACTGATTCAGCTTGGCCTGAAACTGGGATTTTATTTTGTGGCTGTGATCATTAGAATTGCTGTTTCTTCCAGGATCGTGTCACTTCATGGGAATAAAGGATTGAAAGGAGCAGCAGTGACGTCCTCTCAGAAGAACTGCTTAGTTTCTCACTTGTAACGACCGTGGGCCGATTTGAAATTGTCCCTGATTATCCACTTAACCAATGGAGTCACTGTCTGGGCCAAGTGAAAATCACAGGCTCGTTTAGCTTCCTCAAAGTAAGTAGAGCAAAATAAGTTTTTTCATATCGATGGTACCCCTTATTTCAGACCACCTGAAAAACAGACCTCTATCACAGAAGAACAATTTCAAAAACCAGCCTTGTTTTTGTTTGGTTTTCTAAAGGATTACAGAATAACCAGCAATGACTCTTTCTGGCGTATACGGTGTGTCTGTCCGTGATAACCCAGCGGGGACGGGGCACGGGGCCCGCCTTTCAGCTTTATGTCTTGCAAGTTTCCATCCTTCACAGGTGGGTGTCGGTGAACGTGGTGTGTTCCTTAGTCACAGAGCTGAAACCCTTGATGGCATTCATCAGGTCCTCTTCATCCACATACTGAAAAATAAGCCAGTCATCAGAGTTAGGACATTCGCTATTAGTAGTATGTGCCATTGATTGATAGTGGTATCAATTTAGTATAAAAAGTACTCTGTATTTTGTTAAAGGCTAGTATTATGCCCAAATCCTTAAGGCATGGTTTGAGATTGTCCTGCCTTAAGTTTACCTAATTGAAAGGATCACATGTACACATGAACTATGGACTAATCCAAAATGTCATTTGAGTGTTATTAAGTGCCGTATTTTAACTTTCTAAGCCTCAGTTTCCTCATCTGTCAAGTGAGGAGATTATATTTTATATTTATATTCATGGATGTTATGCACACATCCACACACACATATGTATATACATTTATATACTCAAGATTTGGTTCAGGGGTATCTGGGTGGCTCAGTTGCTTAAACGTCCGACTTCAACTCAGGTCACGATCTCATGGCTTGTGAGTTCGAGCCTCACGTTGGGCTCTGTGCTCAGAGCCTGGAGCCTCCTTCAGATTCTGTGACTCCCTCTCTCTCTGCCACTCTCTCGGTCATGCTCTCTCTCTCTCTCTCTCAAAAATAAACAAACATTAAAAAAAAGATTTGATTCAAACTGTAAGCAGAAGAGACAGAATGCATGCTATTGTGCTTCCCACTCTCTTACTGTATTTTGTATTTATTGAGTAGGGCTAGTAATATTGTTTGTAAGGTTATAACGAACAGATTATTTTCCAGGTTTTGCATCTTCGAAAACTTTCATTAAATTGCTTTACATTTTGTCTATTGCTAGTACTGTCAAAAGCAAGCAAAACCGGCAATATAGCGTAACAGTGAAGAATGGGGCTTCTGTAACCAAATGATGGTTTTAAGATCCCAATTCCATCGAAAAACCACTGTGTATCCTTAGGTAAGGACACACATGCATCTTAGCCCTCTATATGTTATGTTGTCCCCTATAAACTTGTCCTTTTCCATGTCAGATATGATCAATTAACAATTCCTTAGGTTTCAGCCTGATGTAATTATTCCTGCCATTTAGAATCTTTAGATCTGGAATGGAATCATGGAACTCGAGAGTCATAACAATATCAAGCAGGCCCACAATTTTAAAATGCACATTGTAGATCATTGTCCTGAACAAGCCAAGACTGTGCATTTTTCATTGTGATTAGAACCTGGAACCAGGAAACTTGCCCTATTCCTTGCCATTACTTAAGAAAGTCTTTGTGGAAGTCCTCAACTTTTCAGCGAAGGAAAATTGAGTACTTAGATGAGAGGAAGACTCTAAAGGCAGAAACAGACGGTTGGAAGACATGGAAGTGAATCAGTCTGCTCTGCAGAGCAGGTGAGTTCTTAGCTGGCGATCTTTCCTAGCTACCCCAAAGGAACAGTTCTCCAGCAGATGTCTAGGTAGTCGGCATAATGCAGAAGGTTGATGGTTGGTAAAAACCGTAGGGTTTTATCCATTTCAGCCACTAGGGACTTATAAAAAATATTAGATATTAATGAGGTTAACTTTCCAAGAGTCAGTTATTTGTATCCACTGGACTGAAATTATGAAAGATGAAGTTCATAAACAGTAATACCTTTGTTTATCATGATTTTCTGAGTTTCTTGGAAAAGAACCATTGAGCCTATTGAAAGATATTTTCTCCTCTAACCATAAACCCAAAGGAAAAAGGTGATGCACTTTTTTTTTTTTTTTTGGTTGTTTCTCTTGTAGACCAGTTCCAATGTTTCCAGTCGCCTTCTGCCCAAGTTAATAGAGTATAGCCTGTTTGTCTCTCCACCAACTTGATGAATTCATTTTTTTGAGCATCTGATGTTTGCAAAAAGAATGAGACAAAGTTTCTACCCTGCTCATCAAACAATTTTAGTAACACTAATAAGTAGGTCATTATAAAATACTTGGGCAAATGGTCGGAGAGATGCAAAGTGCTGGGAGGCAGAATTCAATGAGGACAGGATGCTCCACGCCATCCATTTACCAATGTTCTTTTGGGGGGTTGATCAAAGGCTCTGGATAAGGAAACCCACTCACCAATCCACTATCGTGGCCCATGATGGTTTCCCACAATGAGTCATCGATCAAGACTTTCTTGTCCTGAAAGTCCATGAGTTGGCTGACACTGCGGTGGAGAGAGCCTTGGGAATAAGTTTGGCTTATTTGACTCTGACTTGGGATCCGAACTACGGATATGCTGCGGTTGCTCCTGATACTGATGGGTGTCCCAGACCGGGGAATTTTGGTATCAGCTAATCCCTGAAAAGAAAGTTGCTGTTGGTGATTACTGTCTAAAGAAAATGGATTTGCAATGGGACGGATAATGTGTGTCACACATTGTCAATGAAGGGAACACTCCATTTCCTCCTACAGAACAGCTTGTCTGGAATACCGTGGCCCCTGGGTTTTTGGTAAGGGTGGGATGATAAACTAATAGTTGTATTAGACATCAGTGTTCTTAGCACCTACAGAATTTATGCGCTAACACTTTGGCTCTTGTTTCCTGGAGACAAGGGCTAGCTGCATTACAAAGTGGTGAGGTGAAGGAGATGAGGTTTGGTTAACAAAGTAACCCCTTCGTGAGTGTCACCACTGAGCCTGTGTCTTGAGATCACCGCTTTTCCCAGAGCAAAGTTAACAATGTTCTCTTATGGCTGCCAAGTGAACACAGTTGGATTATATTTTAAAATCCCTGGATTTGTGTAGGAAAATGGACTCTCCCCACCCCCTCTTCTCATTCATATTGTTCTATTTGTTATAAGACTCAGCCATCAAAATAGGTCTGTGGGGCGCCCGGGTGGCTCAGTCAGTTAAGCATCCAACTTCGGCTCAGGTCATGCTCTCACGGTTCGTGAGGTCGAGCCCTGCATTGGGCTCTCTGCAGTCAGTGCAGAGCCCACTTCGGATCCTCTGTCCCCCTTCTCTCTGCCCCTCCCCACTCTCCCCTTCTAAAAAAATAAACATTAAAAAAATTTAGTAATTAATAAATCACCAGGCACCTGTGTGGCTCACTTGGTTGTGTCTGACTTGGTGCTGACAGAGCCTGGAGCCTACTTCGGATTCTGTCTCTTCTCTCTGCCTCTTTCCCACTTGCACCCTATAGCTCTCTCAAAAGTAAGTAAACATGAAAAATAAAAATATGATTTAAAAAATTAATAAATCAGGTCTGGTATTAACATCAGAAAGACAAAGGCACTATGTGATTAGAACCTAGAAGGTGCCATAAGAAAATCTAGCTGCTCTAAGCATCTGAGGTTTGATTTAGCTGTTCCAATCAATGAAATGTTCCTGCTTTTCATTGTGTGTGTAGTCAACGCATCATGCACAAGATCATGCATTCACGCAGCACACGAGGTACCTCCAAGTGCATGGTGTAACTTTTTAGGGTAACATTGCTTGACACATCAGATATATCAGCCACAGAGTCAAACTGAGAACAAAGAGGGAGGCATCAGTCAGCGTTTAGAACAAACAAAATTACCATCAAACGAATTCTTTGTGTTTCTCCAACAATGACATAATCATACAATCATTCTGAGATGCATCTCAGGGTGTGTGTGTGTGTGTGTGTGTGTGTGTGTGTGTATTTCTGCAATTAAAATTGCATGGTGAGTGGAACGCAATGGCTTAGTGTTTCAGGTGAGTTCTACTGGAGTTATTTGTTTAGTGTTGCAGAGCATGAGAGGATCTTCAGGCAAGTACGTAAACTGTAAGTCAAACCTGCACTTAAACTTAGCTATACTTGATGCTATGTGGTCTTGAAAATGTTAACAAATCATAAAAGCCTCTCTCATTCCCTGGTATCTCTGTCCCTGTTTCCTCTGTGAAGTCAGATTGGAGCCTAACATCCTTTGCCAGTACGTGTCTTGTGTCAAAAGGTTTCTTACCTATTCAGAGGACAGGAGTGCCCGGGATAGGAGCTTGTCGTGTGTGTGTGTGTGTGTGTGTGTGTGTGTGTGTGTGTGTTTCTGGGGTAGCTCTCATTGACCTACCCAAGTGTACAGGTGGATCTGAGACCCTGAGCAGGTAACTCCAGCTTGATCCTTTTCAGAATCTTAACCATTTATTCTGGGGCCCATAGATAACAACACTGGCTCTTTATTTGGTTCTAATAATGCAAATTATCCTCTCTTTAGTTTGGTTAACCTTCACTAATATTCTTCTATGTGCCCAACTTCGTGACACCAGCTTATGTTCAAAAATGGTTTTTAAAAGCAACAGAAGGAGGCCTGCAAGTACCCAGTTATTACCCGGGTAGGATTAACTTAGGATACAGTGGGTTCCGGGAACACTGCCCAGGGCCCTGGGACACTCCAGATTCCACTTCTGCTAACCCTCTGGGCCCTGTGACTAATACCCTCAATGCTGAAGATGAGCCAATGTGGGAGCCCAGAGCCCCTGGCAGCCAGCCAGTCCCCACCACCCCTGCCTCTCCTCACACCTCGCTTGGCCACTTCGCAAAAGTAACCAGTTGGGAGCCACTCTGCTTTCCCCTGACGGTAAGGGGTATATGAGAGTAGGATGTTTCCACTCTTTTGCCTGCCTGTCCCAGTGGACATCTGGCCTCAGAAGCAGCTTGGCTTGGGTTTGGCAGGAACTGTAAGGGCTAATCAGCACCCCTTACCTCTTTTGTGTTTTGTGTTTTCTTACTGTGGTAAGTACACTAATACGAGATCTACTCTCTTAGACTGGGTGACAATACAGCATTGTTATTAGGTACAATGTTGCACAGTGCATCTCCAGAACTTCTTCACCTTGCATAACTGACATTTTATGCCTGCTAATTAGCGGTTCCCCATTTCCTCCTCCCCCAGCCTGGCAGTCACTCTATTTTGCTTCCGTGAGTTGGACTATTTTAGATGCCTCACGTAAGGGCAATCACGCAATGTGTCCCACCTATTTTTATTGGTTATAGGACTGCACCCACTGCTTACGGGAATTGTATCATATGTATTACATTTTTAATTCATTTATGGCTATTCTCGGAGTATTGTGTGTCCAACTTCCCGAGTGCTGGTTGGGATGGCAGATTCTTTGGTTTCTTCCTCGCGAGATTCAGGTCCTGCTCCTATGTGATGCTGATACTGATAGTCCATGGGCCTCACTTTGACAAAACAAAGCTTGACAAGACTCGAGAGGACCATGAGCAATGGTGCCATCCAGAGTACCTTCCATTTGGAATGATGTGATTGCTTCTTGACCCCTCAGTTAGCCAACTGGGCAAAACTCGATTCCTCCTCGGCAAGGATTATGAGACACTGATGCCTGCCTGTAGGGTATGGGTCAAGAGACAGGAGACTTGACCCCTGAAACGAGTTACAGACACTAACGATATGTGGTAGGTTTTCCTGGAAGCACACTTCATGTTACAGAGTAGATGTACCCGCAGAGCTCTGGAAATTTCCTCCCACGTTCTCCATGCACTCTGTATACCCCAGGGTTGATTTAGCTGTTGTCGCCAGGCTAGATATGTCTCAGGTCTTCTTGGCCTTTCCATGCACTTCTGAATTCCAGAAGTGGGGGTACATCTTTGGTCTAAGAACATGGTTTCCATGGGGCACCTGGGTGGCACTGTCACTTAAGTGTCTGACTTCGGCTCAGGTCATGATCTCATGGCTTGTGAGTTTGAGCCCTGTGTCGGGCTCTGTGCTGACAGTTCAGAACCTGGAGCCTGCTCCGGATTCTGTGTCTCTGTCTCTCTCTCTGCCCCTTCCCTGCTCATGCTCTCTCTCTCTCTGGGTCTCTCAAAAATAAATAACCATTAAAAAAAAAACAGAAGAACACGGCTTCCTCAGAGAGAGAAAGTTACTCTTCAACAAGGGAGAACTTCAGAGTGTCTGCTCTTCAGGGAGAATCTTCTGATGACTATACCCTGAACATAAGTGAATGGCTGATGGTTTGAACTGGCCACTCAATGTTCATTCATTTCACAAATATTTGATGCAAGGCACTGTTCTGGGTGTTGAGGTGCAGCAGTAAACGGCCCACAAAATCCCTGCCCTCGGGGAGCTTCCATTCTATTCGATGAGTCGGACAAGCATGTCTGCCACGGTGTCATGTGATGGCTGTCTGGAAAAGGACTAGTGGACAAGAAGCCAGGGGATTCTATCTCTCACGGAGGGGAGGTGACATCTCTGCAGAGACCTGAATGAAGTGAGAGTATGAGCCACCCAAGAGGAGAGCAGGAGCGATGGCCCAGCCAGAGGAGCTTGATGTGCTCGGGGAGGAAGGAGGCTGGAGGGCCGGAGAGCAAGGAGAGGGGGATGAGGTGTGGTTGGTGAGAGCTGAGGCCCAGGCCATGGGAGACATTGTCTCCACTTCTCCACCACCAAGTCACTGTCCCCTGGCTGCTCCCCGCCCCACACGCAAACCATGGGCATCAGAGGGGTGACTCCCCCTCGGTGCCCCCCATTTTCACTACTTGGGCATCACGATACACCTTTGTCAGTGCCTTCGACACTGTTCGTGGCTGTGTCCTGCACAAATGAAGAGATCTGGATGGAACACAATGCTCTTTGGTTGACTTTTCTCTATTGTTTGAAGTGCTACAACTCAAGCAGTTTGATCAGGCTTCTGTGCATAATTTGGTGCCGCTGTGATACTGTGATTTATAATAAATATATATTTGGCCTTCAGCCCAATTTCTGGGACAGGACTACTGAAACCCTTGGAATTTCTTAAGAGATGAGAGCCACAAAGGTGTCTTTTGTCATGCTAATGAGGTGATTTTCCAGGGAACTACCTAAAGTTGGGGGCTGGTTATCCGGAGAACCAACCCTGTGATTAGGGTGTGGAAATTTCGGTCCCCGCTCAACCTCAGCTCACCCCCCACCTCTAAGGAGGGGAGAGACTGGAGGTTGAATCAGTAGCCAATGGCCAGTGTTGACCAATCGCGGCTAAGGGATAAAGCCTCCATTATTACACTCTGTCCTATCCATCTCTTCCATCTGCCTGTTCCTGGGTTTTCTCCTTTTATAATAAACTGGCGATCCAATAAGCAAAATGTTTCCTGAGTTCTGTGAACCGCGCTAGCAAATGAACTGAACCCCAGGAGGGGTCACTGGAAACTCTAACCCGTAGCTGGTCTGTCAGAACCCCGGGTGACAGCCTGGACTTGTGACCCGGTGTCTGCAGCTGGGGAGAGGGGACCGTCCTGTGGAACTGAACCCTTACCTCATGAAATACCTCTGACGCCATCTCTCCCCGTAGGTAGTGTCAGAACTGAGTTGAATTGTAGGACACCCACCAGGTGTCAGAGAATTGCTTGCTGTGGGAAACTCCGCCCACATTGGAACTGGCAATCACAGTTTTAGCTGCACTGGGTGGCTACCAGCTCATATGGAACCTTTGTGCAAACTGCAGCGAAGGTGATTTCTCAGGCAGAGGCAGCCCTTTGGACACATGGCTTGGAGAAAAAACTGGTGCCTGGTGGGAGTTAGAACTTGCAGCCTTTCCTCCTCCGAGTAGACACAGCCCCACCCTGCAGAGGGCACCTTCAGAGTCAGTCATGTTTCCGCCTTCAACGAGTGCTCTGGGCCTCGATCTCCCCGCACCATTTGTGTGACCTCACCCCCTAGACCTCTGACCTCCTATCTTGGGACTGGGTGGTCGGGAGCTCTGAGGAGCCATCCATCCTCGGTGGCCCAGAGTGTCACAGCCAGGGGACAAACTGAGCACTGCGAGCACTTTACTCTCTCCCTAGACCCCCTGTTTATTTCTAATCCCTGCAAGGGGCACAGTTATATAATCTGTAAATTCCCCTGTTGATTTCAACATACCACCCTTCACCATCCCCTGATTGACAATGTTAGAACAGAAATATTCATCCCTGGCTGCACCTTAGAATCACTTTTGGAGTTAAAAAGGGAGATTACCAATCCCCAGGCCCCACCCAAAAGTGATGAAATCAGACTTTCTGGGAGAAGGCCCAGGCAATGGCATTTTAAAAAGTTTTCCCAGGTGTCTTCATCCACTCGGGCTGCTTTAATAGAATCTCATAGACTGGGTGGCTTCTAAACAACAGAAATTATTTCTCAAGTTCTGGAGGCTGGGAAGTCCAGGATCAAGGTGCTGGCAAATTGAGTGTCTGTTAGGTGCCTGCTTTCTGGTTCACAGGTGGGGGTCTAGTCTTCTTGCTGTGTCCTCACATGGAGGAAGGGACAAGAAAGCTCTGGGGGCTTCTTTTAATAAGGTCACTATTGGCCTCCCGTGGTCCCCATATTTTGTCAAACATAACTGTCATCTAATCCCTTGTTATTATGACTCTGGAGACATTTCCCTTTACATAAACGCACTAGCCCAGGGAGAGGGAAATGGGGCCCGCCTTCAGAGACCTACCCCATGGGTTTCCCCCGGTGGATAGACACTCAGTGGAGACATTCTCTTCTGAAGAGGTACTAAGGGAGGTCTCTCTCTGATATATGGTTCTTTGTGGATTTTTCTTTGTAGTATCAGAGACAGAAAAATGGCCAACAAGATCAAGCCCAGCATTGCCATTAACACGATGAACCATAACTGGCTGTAGAACTCGGTGTTTTTCCTCCCCGATCCTCTCTTTTCTCCAGGAGTTGTCAGAACCAGGCCTGCAAAACCCAGGGGCAGAAAAGGGAGATGTTATTTCAGAAGGCAATTTTGTGATCCCTTGCCCTGTCGTTTGGTAGTAAATTGGAAAGGAGTTTAAAGCAGTTTGTCTCATGGTGCTGGTTTGTACTTGTGTTCAGGCCGGGAAGCGGTGCCGTGCGTCTTCAGGGGCAGGCTTACAGCCCTCAGGAGACCTCAACGACACTCCTCAGGCTAGAAATCACTGCTGCCTTTGCAAGTTTCCTGGGAGAGACAGAGGGAAGGGGAGGAGGAGGGGACTTTTAAAAGGGGTTACCAAGTAACCTTGAGGAATGCCTGCTTCACCGCCATGGGCCCTGAGAGCCAAGTGTTTTCCTGGGCGACGGATTCTGGTGAGGGGCCAGCCTGACCACTGCTGCAGAGACCCTACTGGACACACAGTGCCGGGGAGATCCGGGGTCCCCTCACTTCATGCAACAGCCCGGTGCCTGAGAAGTTCTGTGCAAACCGGATTTGAAACATTAGATCCTACTTTCTATTGTGATGGAAACAGCCTGTGGTTGCCACCTTGTTGTCTTTATATTTCTGGCACCCTGGCCTCTCTGTGACCTTGTCAGGCTCTGCGAGTTGCCACTCAAGTGCCCTCAGAGCCTCCCCTGGGAAGAGGTCCTTTGGCAATAGGACCACTCACGCTTGACTTCTGCGTACGGGGGACAGTCCAGTGCGTGTGATTCCCTGCACGTGAGGCTAATCACAGGCGCTCAGATTTACGGAGCACTCATCGGCCCTGTGCCTTACAGGACAAGGGCTGGGGAGTCCCACGACTATCAAGTCTGGGGGTGTGGGGGAAGCTGGGATGAGCCAGGCCAGACAAGAGAAGGGCTCATGGGGGACGCTGCAGGGCAGCGTGAAGCAGCAAAGTCAAGCCCACGGAGCAGCGGTGGGTGTCAGAGCCCCTCTCCAAAGGGCCGAACACGGTGGGCAGAAAGGAGGAGGAGAGGGACGAAAGCCGGGAAGAAATGTGTTTTGTTTTGCAGAACGAACAGCCCCGGCCCAGGAAATAGCCAACTGGGTGTTTCACCCGAGAGCTCCTCACTAGGTGCTGACAGCCCTTGACCTGAGCCGCTTTGAGCAGGACTGGATGAGGACCTAGGCCAGAAGCCCCCGGAGTCTTCTTGAAGTTATCTTTAGCTCATTATAATACCAAGATCTCCTCCTGTGGGTGGAGTTTTCTGCCATTTTTTGAACGCGCTGTATTTGCCCTGGCATGTTGACATGGTAATTCAACAAGGCACGTACAATTGAACCAAAAATGCCTCTGTAAGCTCCCTGTCCCCAACCCTTAATATACTCAGTAAACGCTTCCTGCACTAACCCCCTGGGGAGACAGAGTGATCTCCCTGTCTCCTTTTTTTGTAACAACAACAACAACACAATTCTTTGTTTCCAACACGTCCTCTGATTATGTTCAATTTGATGTAGCCCAAGCAGCGAACCCTGGAGCTGGGCTCCCGGCCGGGCTGCAGACGTGCAGGCTGGTGTGCAGCTGGGAGCCAGGGAGCTGCTCTTCCAAAGCAAAGGCCTGCAGCCAGGAGGAAGGCATGCCAACAGACACGGTCACGAGTGCCTCTTTACTCCTTGGACAGACTCCCCGTTTCCACAACCCCAAGGACTGGGTGGGCCTGTGGGACACTTAAAACCCACACTTTCAGTGGAAGGGAGTGGAGAGGGGGCTTCAGAATTGGAGTAGGAGGGTTTAAGAGAGGGCGAGAAGGTGACTAAGACTACATTTCAAGCTTCGTAAGAGGAGCAACCCTACTTTGCTAACCCTGACTCGACTTCTCATAGCTCTGAGGTTAAAAACCTCGCTCTGCCTCTCTGCGCCTCAGCTTCCCCATCTCTAAAATGAAGGGTTGGGGTCAAAGCTCTGCCAAGTTCCAGCAGGCAGGAATACCTCTAATTAGGAATCCAGGTGTGTTATTTGAATGAAGAAAACCAACCAACCCCCCCCCCCCCAAACAACCTTGGTTATTCACTGGAGGGGTTGAATTTCCTCTGGGTGGCACAGGGTTGTAACTCCAGAAACCAATCTGATGGGCCCGGTGGACCCCTTGCTTGGGAGGACACCAGGGAAGGTAGGGCAGCCTGCCTGAGGGAAGTCTCAAAAAGAAAACAGCTCTCAGATCAGGAGGAGGGAAATGAGGTTTGGGAGACTTTCATGCTTCAAGGCTGCCTCAGGCAAGGGAACAGGAACATTTTAAAAGTTACATCATAAAATTAAAACTGACTATGGAAATTAGGTGGACAATACATCTTGGAATTTTCCATATCTTCTCAGGTCCTCAGTGTTCCTTCTCTCATCAGTGGAAACCTCACTTTGTATTCAGGAACCAAATACAGGTTTCCCCTGTTTTGTGGAGAGCTTACAATCAGGTAAAATCAGGCCAATGTATCTTTATCCCTTCTCTTTTTTTCTTTTCAAAGTCCCTTTAATTTTAAGGGACTCCACCCATCAAGCGCGAGCTTCAAGGTTGGGTTAGGAGACTCCAGAGGCTGAGCCTGGACTTCAAAGAAAATCCCAAACCAGACTAGTGTCAGAGGTCATTCCTCCCGTGGAAGGATACTTCCCACCGACCTAGGAGACCGGACTGGCTGGATTTAGAGGTGGGTCAATCTAGGTTATGTGGTTTTTATTCAACTTGTGATCCTAATGCCTTACATCAGAATCATCGGGTGGGGCTTGTTTATCTCTATTAAATTTTTTTTTTTAGTGTTTATTTTTCAGAGGGGGAGAGACAGAGTGCAAGCAGGGGAGGGGCAGAGAGAGGGAGACACAGAATTTGAAGCAAGCTCCTGACTGCCAGCTGTCAGCACAGAGCCCGACGCGGGGCTCGAACTCACGAGCTGCGAGATCATGAGCTGAGCCTAAGTCGGAAGTTCAACCGACTAAGCCATGCAGGCGCCCCTATTTTTATTTAGTTTTTAATTTTTCAAATCTGATGGCAGTTGACACACAATGTTATGGGCAGGGCTTGTTGAAAGAGCAGATTCCTGGGCCCTACTGACTCTGAATCTCTGCTGCGGGCCTGGGAAACTATATAATAAGCAAGCACACTGAGACGATCCGAGCGCACACTTACATTTGAGAACCACCGCTAAAGAGAAAGGATGGGGCCAGGAGTCAACAGAAAAACCACGTTCAGATTCTCATCTTAGCCAGGAGCTTGCAGGGTGTTCTTGGGTGAGTTCTGGTGTCCCTTAAGACTCCAGTGGTGCACTTCACTTGTGGACACATTAGAGTTGCTAAAAGAATACTGAATGTCTATCCCACGGCTGCTATGGCATGAAATGAGATGAACTTTGTGGAAGGGACCGTTAGGTGTTGTAAAAAATTTCACATGGCATCCAGACACATGACGTCTGGAAACAGAGAATCCTATTTGTTTTTTTTTTTTTTTTTTTTTAGCAGTTGAAATTATCCTTGATAACAATATATATATTTACCTGTGTTTCAGAATTTTTGGACCTTTGTATTTTAAAAAAACCTACGCATGCATACCAATTTGATATAACATTAGTTACTGGAATTTAAAATAGGGTATCAGTCCCAATTCTGTTCAAATGGAAAAAAATCTGGCATTTCTCTAACTCGCCCTTTGAAATTATAAAGTATTACATGTGTTAGATTCAAAGATTGTGGGTAGAAGTCAATTTAAAAGATGCTCCATAAAAATTACAATTTCATCTCTTCAGCTAAATTACTTGGTAATGGCAATCAATCATCATCTTTTACAGAGAATGCAAGAGAAAAATCTCCCAAATTCACCATTTTAGGCTCTGAATCTGCAATATTATCACTATGATCAACACAAATTGGCATTAGAGTATTTTCTCTTCCTCTGATCTCTTTTTTCTGACTTCCTCTATAAATCACTTTTTTTTTTTTTAACAAAGTCATATAGCTCTTTATTGAGAGCATTTGTGACTAGGAGAGAATTTAGTCATATCTCTGTGTCTACAATTCAAAGACTTGGTATATTTTTTAAATTTTTTAATGTTTATTTTTAAGAGAGAGAGACAGAGCATGAGCTGGGGAGGGGCAGAGAGAGAGGGAGACACAGAATCCGAAGCAGACTCCAGGCTCTGAGCTGTCAGCATAGAGCCAGATGCAAGGCTCAAACTCACCAACCGTGAAATCATGACCTGACCTGAAGTTGGATGCTTAACCGAGCCACCCAGGCACCCCTGACTTGGTATTTTAAGATGACTGTATACCTGGGGCACCTGGGTGGCTCAGTCTGTTGGGTGTCTGACTTTCATGCAGGTCATGATCTCATGGTTTGTGAGTTCAAGCCCCATGTCAAGCTCTCCCTCTCTCTCTGCTCTCTCTCTCTCTCTCAAAAATAAACATTAAAAATTTTTTTAAAAAGAGTACTATATACCTTAACTCTTTGCCAAAATAATTTCCATGAGAACTTAAAAAAAAAATTGTCGTGGAACAGTTCCTTCCATGCAGTCTATGAACATATTAGTACAAGGATACAAGAAACAAACATATGCTTGTTTCTTTCCCAAAATGAATAGGTTCTATACTAAGTATAATATGAGTTAAACGTTTACCAAATCTGGTGGAGGTATCATATTGGACCAAGGGTGACTTAACACTTCCTTCGTCTGTAGTGCAGATGACCTGGAGAAAGAAGGCTAGAAAAAAGATATAAGACTCGGTCATTTAACACCTACAAATAGTGGGCAGACTTTAAGAAGAGCAATATATCATAGCATGGGAAATCTGAGAACAGGTTTCCAGCGCAAGTTGTGAGGTTTTATCTTAAATACACACTTATTTCTAATTTTCAAATTACCAAGAAAATAGCTATAATTAGCGTAATAATAGTACACATTTATAAGTAACAGAACTGAAGAAGAAGCTTAGAGGTTATATAGCAAAGAAAAAGAATGATCAGAAGAGTAAAGGAGACTACAGTGTATCTTATACTTCATATTGGTCTAAACCTGTTCTGGTAAAACTTACAAGTGCACTTTGCACTATGTGATCCAAAATTTCTTTCTAAACAGGAGAGTTCAGGAAATTGAATGGTCTAAATACTTCTCTCAGTAGCCAGGAACCTGAGAGAAGCAACTCTTACAGGGCCACACAGGTGGTTCGGTAGAGGCCTGCCCAGGAGTAGAACCCAGATCTCCTGACTATGGGTTATCTCATCTGCTTATCACAACGGCTGCCTAGGTAACCAAGAACTGTGACCAGGAGAATGTACAGCTCGATTGTAAAAATGCTTTGGATAAGTTTCAGATGCTCTAAATGCAATCCTGGATCTCATTGTGTATCTGCACCTTTTCACCAACGTAAGTAGCATTTTCAAGGAAATTTAAAGAACCAAAAAGGCCACTAATGAATTCGTTGCAGAAATCCAGAGTGCTTAAAATGGCTTTACATCTATTGGTCCTGTGGTCATATTGATCATTAGAAAATAGTACCCTGTAAAGCTTTTTCTCATTTCAGTTTAAAAATCAAACAGGAGAAGAACATGTAATTAAACAGGGAGAAACAGTTCAGTTTTCAAAGGAAAAGTGTTGTAGTTTGAGCAATGGATACCAAGGTTGGTTGAGGAAAGCCCTCAATCACGGACTAAGAGTTGGAGATGGCCGTTGCCTGGTCTGTCTCTATTTGGATGTATCAAGAAAAATCTCCGAAGTCCCTGCAAGTGTATTATTTCAGGAAACCCAGACTACCCGTGGGTGCCATTTGTCTTGTGGACACAGCCTGTCCTACAGTCTTGTCCCTTTGTGGGGCCATCACACAAAGGCACATAATGGCACTCGTGCAGAAAACGGGAAGGGGAATCTTATTTACTGGGATCTGCAACATTTCCTCAAGAAGTGGCCACTTCCACCAGGACATTTTAATGAGTAGCATCTGCTGGTCACATTTCAGACCGAATATCTCATAGAGCCGGGAAGCAGAGTTCCCGACACCCTACGAAATGGGAGTCAGAAACTAACTTTTGTCTGCCGTCCTTGGTATGTAGAGGGTGGTGTCGAAGCCACTGTACACACGCTGGCCTCCATCGGTCACCACGAACTCCTTCAGCGGGCCATTCAGAAGGAAGGAGCCACTCCAGTCTACACGCACCATAGACAAATTGCTGTCCACCAAAAACGGCACTCGGTATTGGGGCACTGTTGGGAGAAAGTTGTATATTCTAAAAATGGTAACCTTAGGGCTCGGCCCCTAGGTGGCTCAGTTGGTTAAGCGGCTGACTTTTGGCTTCAGCTCAGGCCATGATCTCATGGTTCATGAGTTCGATTCCTGCATTGGGCTCTGTGCTGACAGTGCAGACCTGCTTGGGATTCTCTCTTTCTCCTTTTCTCTCTGCCCCTTCTGAGCTCCTTCTCTCTTACTCTTTCTGAAATAAACAAACTTAAAAAAAATTAAAAATGGTTATCTCAGAGTGTGTGTGTATCTTTTTTTTTAATTTTATTTTTTCAAGTAATCTCTATACCCGATGTGGGGCTCAAACTTACAACCCCAAGATCAAGAGTCACACACTCTACTGACCGAGCTGGCCTGTATATATATATATATATATATATATATATATATATTTAAGTATAACACCTCCCCCCAAAATTGGCATTGCTGAAACCCTTCATGTTTTCCTCTGTGTTAAAAAAAAAAAACCTGGCATTGGGGGTGAAAAGAAAACCAATGGGAACATGTATGAGATGCTTTCTCAGCAATGTTGCACCTGCTTTCCCCTTCCCCCCAAAAAATCAATGAAAAGCAGTGTTTTATGAAATAAAACTATTAACATACAATGGTTGTGCTTACCAACATAAGCCTGGAGCTCATATTTTGTTGCATTTTCCTTCTTTTAACGGGTGAAGTATCCTTAACACTATTAACTACAGTAGATTGCTATTTTTCATATCAAATCAATATTTATTGCTACAAAGCCCCAAGGACTAGATGAAGTTAATATATTTTTTTTCTCCAAACTAAACTGCTTAGATGGTGAATTATGTCCTTTTGGCACCCATTTATTTTTAAAGCTTTTTCTTGAACCGTTAGTTTGTTTTCTAAGATAGTTAAAAAGCCTTGCAAATAGCAATTCGAGTATAATAATTCATTGCCCTGACTAATCAATCAATAGCATAGTACATTAGTATATAATCAAGTTCAGGTCTCCTAAGTATTATATCAGATATAGAAGCAACTTGGTGTGCATTTTACAGGCATGTTCTTTTTTCATTTTTCAGCTCCTTACTAAAACGAAGGAAAAACAATCCTTAACTGAGGCTCATCTTTTAAATGAATAATTTTTGCAGAAACAAATGAAGGGTTACCATATCATCTTGTCAAGTCAGAAGAGATTTATTTCATGAGATCTCGTTTTCTCCAAAATAATCAATACATTTGTAACAGCATTAAGATCCATCCATATACTAAATTGGCTTTTAAGAAAAGAAAAAAGCGAGTGGTGGAAATAAATTGGATATCCTTTTTTTCTTTAGAAATTAAACCCATCTGTTGCTGATGTCAGGAAATATAACAAAATAAGGAATAATTATACTTTTGTGATCATAAGATTTAACCACAAAGACAACTTTGATTCTTATCTTTCAAAGCAAGACCTTTTCATAAAGCCATAAGAAAGTATTTCTGCAAATACCAAAACCATAACTATCAAAACCTCTCTTATTTTATTTATTTATTTATTTTTTTAAGTTTATCTGTTTTTGAAGATGCATGCACACACGCAAACACACAAACACACACAGGATAGACAGAGGGGCAGAGAGTCAGGGAAAAAGAAAATCCCAAGCAGGCTCCACGCTGTTAGTGCAGGGCCTGCTGCAGGGCTCGATCCCATGGACCTTGAGATCCAGACCTAAGCAGAAATCAAGAGTTGGATGCTCAACCAACTGAGCCATCCAGGTGCCCCTCAAACCCTCTTTTAATATGTTTTTCCAATACAAACTTCACAATGGAATATACAGTTGTATCTGTCTGTGGGTTCCCTCTGCCACTTAATTCAAAAGATTTCCACATCTCCCCTCCATCATAACAGCACAGATAAAGACAAGGTTTGTAAATAGTATAAAAATAGAAAGATAGGAGCTCTGAGGGAAGAGTGATTGAACAATCAAAATAACCAAGAATAATTAATTTGGAGACAGGAAATGGGAACAGTTACTATGCCCCCTGCACTTGATATGTTTTATCTCATTTAGTCTTCAAAACAATCTTGTAAGACTTCCTAATTTTTCAGGTCAGGAAACTCAGGTTCAGAGAAGCCAAATTACTTGCTTAACTTCAGTGGCTTGTAAGAGGCCGAGGGTCTGAACCCAGACCTGCTAACCATAAAGCCCGTGTTGTTTTGTTACAATCAATACACATCTATTCAAAGGAGCACAGTTTACTAATTCAGTTTATGGGTGCACTGAATCATCCCGGCTCATCCTGACTGATACATATTTAGGAATTTTGTGAGCTGATTATTAAACCCAACCATTACTAAAATATATTATGTAAACTAAAATAAATGATACTAAAACTAAGGTAATAAACACTCAACATTCATAAATCCTTCGTGATTTTGCTACATTGTACTATTATCTATGCTCTTCAGGTGGTTTATGTCTAGTATGTCTGGATGGTGGAAATATTGCAGAGGAGGGCACCACTAGTCACCTCTTGCCAGCTCTGTGTTCCTTGGAAAATCGAAATTAGCCACGGTGGGAGTATTTACACCACAGAAGTTGGCAAGCACTTCCAATCAGACATTTTCTCTCAAGAAGCCCAGCAGTTAAACTATGCCTCACTTTGTTCTTGCACTGAAGGTGTAGTTAAGGCAGAGGGGGCTGAATGCATTGCTAACACCTCTCCAGACCCATGTTACTATAAAATTACAAACACTACTTTCAAAGTACTTTATGATTTGTATTTCTGATCCATATTTTTTCTCTTCTGGTACATAATGAGTTAAAAGTAGCATGAATGGTATTTGAAAACCCATATGATAGAGGCGCCTGGTTGGCTCAGCCTGTTGAGCACTTGACTCTTGGTTTCAGCTCAGTTCATGATTTCACAGTTCGTGAGTTCAAGCCCCACATTAGGCTCAATGCTGCTGGTGCGGAGTTTGTTTGGTATTCTCTCTCTCTCCCTCTCACTCTGCCCCTCCCCTGCTCTCTGTCTCTCTCTCAAAATAAATAAACTTAAAAAAAAAAAGAAAACTTATATGATAGCCATTTATTGTATTTTTCCATGTCTGTGGATCCAGTAAAGTGGATTGAGTGAGCCCTTTCTTCCCTTGGTGCTACTCCAATTTGGAGTCACTTCTATGTAAAAGGAAGATCAGAAAACAAGGAAACCTTTTTTTTTTTTTAATGTTTATTTATTGTGTGTGTGAGAGAGAGAGCAAGCAGGGGAGGGGCAGAGAGAGACAGAGAAGCTCAAGCAGGCTGCTGTGTGCTATCAGCACAGAGTCTGATGTGGGGCGCAAACTCAAAAAAAAAAATCATGACCTGACCCGAAATCAAGAATCATGACCTTAACCAACTGAGCGCCCCAGGCGCCCCAAGACAGCAAGGAAATCTTATATCTGTTCACTGTGGGTTTTTTTTTTTTGAGCCTAAGGAAAAACAATCTGGCAAAACTAAGCTCAATGACTAAAAAGAGAATTGGTTAACAAAACTGCAAACCTCACAGAGCTGTTTTGGCCAGGCCTTCTGGACAGTACACACACACACACACACACACACACACACACACAACGGGCTTATGGATATATTATGAAGGGGAACCGCTTCTGAAGGGTGGTGACTATGTTTCGTCTCTCTCCTTGTACAGAGTAGCGTTTTGTTTTAATTTTTTTTAATGTTTATTTATTTTTGAGACAGAGAGAGACAGAGCATGAACGGGGGAGGGTCAGAGAGAGAGAGGGAGACACAGAACCCCAAGCAGGCTCCAGGGTCCGAGCTGTCAGCACAGAGCCGGACATGGGGCTTGAACCCACAAACTGTGAGATCATGACCTGAGCCGAAGTCGGACGCTCAACCGACTGAGCCACCCAGATGCCCCCAGAGTAGCATTTTTTATTAGTAGACCAGAATTCCTTTTACTGTGCCTTCACGTCGGGCATAAGTATTTCTCACGGTTCCTTTTGGGTTTGTGAAAGGCAGACAGTGAGAGGAACAGGCAGAAAGATGAAGGAGGGTGCACATTAGGAAAGAGGACTTCAACTACCTCCATTTTGACTTCAGTCTGTACTTTCTAATTGATTAAATTCTTCCCAGCTTGTCTCTCAACTCAGGCAAAAGGCGAGGCAAAGCACCCTGTGGTAAGAACCAAACCATCCCCTCCAGCAATAAGGACCCCCCCCGGAGCCGGCAAGACCTCGCTTGACTGACCCCAAGACAATGGTCGACCTGACCTGTACTGCCACCTGCATGTCCCCACCAACCTTTGTCCCACATTTTCCTTACATGAGCCTGGAAGCGTTTTCAGCACTTTGGAGACAAGCTTCCAATGTGTGGTGGCCTCACTGAAATAAATCCCTTTCCTGTTTCACCCCCTCCCTCGACTCTCTGCTTTCGGATCGTGTCAGTGGCTGGTGGCCCAATGTGATCTGTTTGGGACCCCTGGAGCCAGATGTTCTTGTACCCCCGCTCCACGGTTACGGTTACACAGTAGACATTACTGAGAATCATTGCACATTGGATTATGGTGCGAGTGACAAAGAATGCAGATTGTGTGGCAGCAACAATAAACGCGAGAAGTTTGGGTGTGTTCACTCACTCATAGAGCAACACGCGTTGGGTGCTCAGACCTGCGGCCCAGGGCTGGAGTAACAAGAGAAAGTGAGGCCCGAACGGGAAGCAGATTACAGGAAAGATGCCAGCTGTGTCTGGGGCTGTCGCATTTGGGCGGAGGTGAGGAAGTGGGGTGTGGGTGTATGGGGGGGCTGGGTTTCAAAGCAAAGGACTCGGGGAGCAGGTGGCCTTCTGGGAGTTGGCCTTCGGAGCTGAAGCCTGGGAGAAGATGAACTCACTTCCTGAGGAGGGAAGACAAGAGGAGGGAAAGGGTAGAGAGGAAAGTTTAGGACTGAGATTGGAAGGGACCTGGTTGGTGTAAGATCAACCAACAGACTGACACTGAACAGCCACAGAGGCAGGAAGGAGGACAGGAGACACTCATGGAAACTAGGGGGACTGTTTTTTTTTTAATGTTGATTTATTTTTTGGGAGAGAGAGAGAGAGTAGTGGAGGGGCAGAGAGAGAGGGAGACAGAGAATCCAAAGCAGGCTCCACATTGTCATCACAGAGCCTGACATGGGGCTCAACCCATGAACTCCTAGATCATGACCTGAGCAGAAACCGAGTCAGAGGCTTAAATGACTGAGCCACTCAGGCGCCCCAGAGGGACTGCTTTTTAAAAAAGGACTGAGGGTCCCACTGCCTTGAATGTTCCCTGGAAGTCAGTAAGAGTGACTGCTGCTAAAAAATATCCCCTAGATGATCACTGTGGAGGTCAAGGGCAAACCTAGAAAGAGATTTTCACAAAGTGACAAGGTGAAAATCACTCTGGAGAACTTTAAAGGGTAAGTGGGAAGAAGGAAAATGGGCAAAGCCCTGGGAGAGCATCCTTCAGACAAGTTTTGCTATGAAGGGAGGAGTGTGGGAGGGGAAATGAGGGAGAGAATCAACTGTGACTCTAATGTTTATTTTTTTTTATTGTTTTGAGGGAGAGTGAGTGTGTGCGGGATAGGGGCAGAAAGATAGGGAAAGAGACTCCCAAGCAGGCTCAGCTTGGAGCCCAACGAGGGGCTCAAACTCATGACCATGAGATTATAACCTGGGCCGAAATCAAGGGTCGGATATTCAACCGACTGAACCACTCAGGCACTGAAAAAAAGTGTGACTCTATCCAGGGTACACTGAAGATTGCAGAGAGGAGGCTGGTGGTCAGCAGGGAAGGGGGTGGGATTCAAAGCACAGGAGGTGGGATTATTTTGGGGAGAAGGACCACCCTTCCTTGTTGCAGACAGAAATGAAGCCGATTGCAGGTGGGTGGGAAGGAGCAAATTACTGACCGGTGACCTCTCTTTTCCTGGTGAGTGTGGAAGCAGGGAGTTCTGTAGAGCATACAGGGAGAGGTGGGTGAGGACAGGAGGGGTGTGCAGTGGGGGAAGGTGGGAGGAAGTGGGAGGTTTGGGGAGGGAGGAGAAGGTCTGAAATCTTCATGACAGACCAGGGTAACATAGTGGTACTTAGCTGAGCGGGGTGATGATGAATTCAGAGGAATACCTCCACTTTCTAGATATGGAAACTGGCAGGTGACTTCAGCTCTGGCCTTACTTTGGGGTCACCTCATTGTACAGCTCCCAGAGCCTCAGTTCAGATTCTGGTCTATGTGAACGGCATCTTGGAATTGTAATGCACGGTCCACAGTCCTGCTTTGGTTCTGTCTTCCATAAATTTAGATAACAGCACTTCCTTCATCGTCTTGTGCTGAAGACTATTTGTAAAATCCCTCAACAATGCCATGAACAAGCAAGTTCTCTCTAAGAGTGACCTGTTGCTCACATCTGCCATGTTGTTGTTCAGACACATTAAGTTCTTTGTAGGAGGCATTGGCCTTTCATGAATATATAACTCTTACTTTAAAAAATGCCAATGCCATATACTGAAGATGAGATTATAATTTGACACAGTGTGGCTGGAAATCCAACTTGCAGTAAGTATCCAAAGACTTAAAATATTTACATTCTTGATGTAGTAAATTCCATGTGTCAAAATTTAATTTGAAGAAAACCAGACATTCGAAGATTGGTACATTTAACCGACTTTTGAACAAGGGGCACCATACCTTTTCTTTCCACTGAGCCCTGCAAACGATGCAGCAGGCTCTAACTGTAAGTACTTATTTTATTCTCAATACTTTTGGTGTTTTTTCATTTTTTAAATGTTTATTTAGGGAATCTCTACACCTAACATGGGGCTCAAACTCATGACCCCTGAGATCAGAAGTCGCCTGCTCTTCCGACTGAGCCAGCCAGGCACCTTGTTTTCATTTTTGTCATTTTTAAACAGTAGACATATACGCCTTATAAATTCCGAAAAGGAATTATTTTACAGAAATGTAAGGAGGCCCCAATTAACTAGTGAATTGCCCTTCTGCTTTTCTTGATGGTGCCCTCCGTATCTCAATGCTTTCCGGAAATGCCTTCTGGATTATGCCACGTAACTTGAAAAGAAAAGGAGTGGCAAACTAAAAAACAGACAAATAAATATCATCCCAAATTTCCAGAGTTTGTCTATGTTCATCCCTGTTTGATTTCCTTTAAATTGGTTTTCACCCCACCACTGCATGAAAACTCTTCCTAAATTTGTACTTAATCTTTATGTTATTAAACCCAAAGGGCATTTGTTTCCCCCCAATAGTCATCTTCATCGACGTCTCAGCGGTATTCGGGGCACTTGAACACCCACCCAACCCTTTCCAAAGGCCAGCTGGCCTACTTTTCGTGGCAGGGCTCCTACCTCCCTCTCTGGCTGATGGGGGCACAGCCACTTCTACTCACATTCTCTTTGGGTGACAAAACTGATCCATTCGGAAGCCGTGCTGCCCACCTCATTGTGGGCCACCACCCTCAGCTTGTAGGTGGTGTAAGGCTGGAGGCCCTCAAGGCTGGCTGTCTGCCCTGGCCCCACGAACTTCGTCTCTGTTTGGCTGGGAGTGCACGGAGTGGCTGAATCCGGGGGACAAACCAGGTAGAGCTGAAGCTCATAGCTAGAACGAGAGAGCAGGCAATCAGGTTAGTTTAACTTTCGTCTCAAACGGGTATATCTTGTGAGGAGACGTTTGGTTTTCGCGGAACTACAAGCTCTTTCCGATTTCCGTTTGTGGGAAACTGCGCTCAGAAACACTTTATTTAATGCCGTTGGAAATGAGTGGCGGATGTAACCGGAGAAGTGATAAGAAAAGTCACATGTGTACACGTGTTGCTGTCCAGCCAGCGACTAGCAATCCTTGTTGGTAGAGATAAGAGATTTGTCTCTTTTCAGGGAAGAGCGATAAAAGCGTTCTCCTCTGCTGAAAATAAGGAATATCTTTTTTTCAAACAAACAAACAAGCAAATAAATACTGAACAAACAGTATCTTTTGTTCCAGATTATTTTGAGTAAAATCCCTCCTTTGTTTTTTCAAGCAGTGGTTCCTTACGGCATTTTAAATTAGATCAGGCAAATTCTGATTTACCACAGAAGTTTCTTATGTTCCAGCCGAGGCCCATAGAATGAATAATTCCAGGGAACCCTGAAGAGCGTACTCTTTCAATGAATGCAAACACATTGCCTAGTCTTTCTTATTTAAAGACAATGTGGTTGTTCACCTTTCTGTCGTTAGCTGATTTTTTGATTTAAACACTTTCAGGGAACATAAGTCAATTTGTCTATTTTGCTATAGGTATTTGTTCAATAAGCACGCCCTCCTTGGGCAGGGCTGGGTAGCTAGCTGTACGTCTGTATGCGTGTCTTATGTTGGCTTATTCATCCTTCTGTCTGGCCCACTACCTTTGAATGACACCATTGGGGAACAGAGGAGGGCTCCACTGGAAGGCAGCTGTCCGTGAGGACAGTGTCTGGATTTGGGGAGAGGACAGTCCTGAGGGTGGAGCAGGATGAGTTCTCAGCTCTGCCGTTGGCCCTTTGCTGCAACAATTGAAGCAAGTGCAGGCCTCCACCCCGATGGAGTACGTAGTGAAGGGCTGCAGGCCGCGAAGAGTCTGCTGGGTGGCCATGCCTTCAGACAGCTGTAGGAAGAAAGGATACGAGGTGAGGCAGCGTCGCAGAGCACAGACAACGGACAAATGTTTATCGTGTATCCCACCTCCTATGAAGGGAGTGCCACGCCGGGTCACCTGGGAGGCACGCTATGGCATCTCGCGTAGTATTTACCCTCAAGGAGTTGCCAATCCAGTTGGAGAGGCATGTCTTAAACATGCGAAAAATGTAATGGTGTAATAGTTAGAAGTTTGAGGTAACAGGATAGAGATCACGAGGCACAATATTATTTAGCACCATAGAAAGATGTTAGAATATGGCACAGAACACACAAAATGTATTTTCTTAAGTTTTTATGTAAATTCCAGTAAGTTCACATATAGTGTAATATTAGTTTCAGGTGTACAATTTAGTGATTCAACACTTCCATATATTACCTGGTGCTCACCACAAGCACCCTCCTTAATCCCCATCACCTATTTAACCCATCCCCCCACCCACCTCCTCTCTGGTAACCATCAGTTTGTTTTCTATTGTTAAGAGTCTGTTTCAGGGCGCCTGGGTGGCTCAGTCAGTTGGGCGTACAACTTCAGCTCAGGTCATGATCTCGCGGTCCGTGAGTTCGAGCCCCGCATCGGGCTCTGTGCTGACAGCTCAGAGCCTGGAGCCTGTTTCAGATTCTGTGTCTCCCTCTCTCTCTGACCTTCCCCCATTCATGCTCTGTCTCTCTGTGTCTCAAAAATGAATAAACGTTAAAAAAAAAAAGAGTCTGTTTCTTGGTTTGCCTCTCTCCTTCTTCCCCCCATGATCATTTGCTTTGTTTCTCAAATTCTACATGTAAGTGAAATCATATGGTATTTGTCTTTCACTAACTGACTTATTTTGCTCAGCATAATACTCTCTGGCTCCATCTACTGCCTATGGCAAGACTTCATTCCTTTTTATGACCAAGTAATATTCCATTGTAAATATAAACCACATCTTTATCCATTCATCAGTTGATGGACATTTGGGCTATTTCCATAATTGATAATGCTGCTGTAAACATCAGGGTGCGTATATCTCTTTGAATGAGTATTTTTGTATCCTTTGGGTAAATACCTAGTAGTGCAATTGCTGGACCGAAGGATAGTTCTATTTTTAACTTTTTGAGGAACTTCCATACTGTTTTCCAGGGTGGCTGCACCACCTCACATTCCCACTAACAGAAAACACACAAAATATTAATCAAATTCTGTGGCCTTCAGAATAATGCCTTTCCAATACCAAAATCTGTATTTGAATTATATTTCTGGAGAGTATTCACTAAGGTCCATATTCTGCCATTGTTCTGTGCATGTAATTGGGGGATCAAAATTCCCTCGGATCCATGTTCGAGTGGGTGTTTAAGAGCTTGAAAGTCTATCTCTTCCTGGGAGCATGTTGGTTTATATGACATATCAAAGCCTTTCCCTCAACCACCTTTGTTGCATTATGAACTTTTTGGTTTATTTGGAGCACGTATTTTACCTCATTGTGGTTTCATTAAGAACTCTGGAACAAAAGAGTTCAGAAACTGGAAAACGAATTTCCAGTGACATAGAAACATATAATTAAGAAGGGTTATCTGCTATTTAAAAAATGCATACAATGCACTCCAAATATAAATTATTTTAGTTTATTAATATTATCATTTTATAACTGTAGATAATCAAGGGTTGATTGTATTTACATCATCTATATTTATTGAATACGAGGCCCTGTAGCAAATATGCTAATACTTCCTTAACATTCAATACGAGACCTCTTTCCTTGCAAGTTATTTTCTGAAATTGTGTTTTAATACCTGGCACTCTGGATTCAGAGGATTTCTCCACACTTACCCAAATTGTTCCCTACATTGGTCTAAATAATTTATAATATCATAGTGGGATCTGCACAACTTGTCCATGAGGGTTTTTTTATGAACAAAGTGTCATAATCTATACTTATTCACGAAAAACGCAAGAGTGGTATGCACTGGGCAGCCGAGAAGGGGCTTCATCTTACTGGCTCTTGGTGTCTTTGTATAAATAATGGAGGAACTGGTCTAATTAGTTATTAGGGTCCCTTCAGCCAGTGGCTTTGCTAAAACACAGTGGGAGAGGTGATTTTTCTCCACTGTCCATCGTGTTTCCCCGACGTGCCCCAAACGTGCCAAGAAAAGAACAGCGGAGCAAGAGTTGTGCTGGCCAAGCTGTTCTCTCTCCCAAAGCGCTGGAACTTTCTCAAAGTCACCAAAAGAAAGTCTGAGCTTTCAGTGTGTTATCAGACATATGCTTGTGCCAAAATGGGGATTCCGAGGATAGTCTTTGCTCTACTTTTTCTTTCTCATATTAACATTTCCACCACCAATAATGGCCAATTTTCGACCCATTACCATATGCCACGACTTGATATTGTTTTCTGATTAAATTAATTGTTGCTAAAGTCTTGGGCTTCTTTTAAAAAAATATTTTTTAATGTTTATTTATTTTTTGAGAGAGGGAGAGAGAGCACGAGCGGAGGACGGGCAGAGAGACAGGGAGACACAGAATCCAAGGCAGGCTCCAGGCTCTGAGCTGTCAGCACAGAGCCCGACATGGGACTCAAACCCACGAACCGTGAAATCATGACCTGAGCCGAAGTCAGACGCGTAACTGACTGAGCCACCCAGGTGCCCCTAAAGTCTTGGGCTTCTTATATTTGTGGAGTCTTTAACACTTTTAGCACTTCTCTCCCTAAATATTTACATATTTTCTGTATGTTTCCTAATACTTTTTCTCAGATCTTTGTGCTAAGTTCATCATGGGCAATTGAGAATAGATGGGTAAGAAAGAAGGATCAAGGAGATGAAAAGGCAAGGGCACCATAGTTTATTCGTAAAGAATCAACCAGCCCTGGAATTTTGTTCCAAGTGCTCTGCTACTCACCACGGTCTCTGCCCCGCTGGTGTTGGAGAACAATCTGTAGAGACTGACGATTCCGTTGGGCTTCCCAGGGGCACTGATGTTGACCACTGCTTGGGTGGAAGAGATTGTATGGAACCTGGGGGCGCCAAGACCTTCTGGCGGGGCAGGCCCCGTTCTACACCAAGTCCAGCTACTGGGGGCTTTTCCTGCTGAATTCACTGCCCAGACCTCCAAAGAGAAATCAGTAAGATCACTCAAAAGCAAAGTAGCCTCAGGCTGAAACAAAAGTTGGCAACCAAAAGCAACCAAACACAACAGAATGTGATAAACTTTGATCTTGCACCTTTGTAATCACAGAGGAGATCAGATCCTTCCTCTTTTTTGCCTTTGACCGTTTGAACACAAAGGGGGCCGATTAGGAGCCCTCATTTCAGAGTGCAGCAGGCTGGTTTAAGCCTAATGAGAAGCCGCTCATTTCTGTATATGGGGTGTCAGCTCCTGCAACCTGAATGGATCTGCAGACTACGTAAAACTCAGCAATTCTTAAACACCGTCCCCACCAAATCTGCATGAAAATTAAATTTTCCTTTCATCAAGGAGGGAATAAACATATGGAAGGATGTATAATCTTATTTATCAAGAACCATTTGTATAATTAAACACGAATATCCTAAAAGGTTGCCTTAGGTCGTCATTTGCGTGAGTAAGTAATTTGTAGAATGTCAGGTACAATAGACAGAGTAGATGGATGTGTGAGTGTATAGGGTTAAATTAGGCCCAATAACAGCCAACTACACAGTGATCAATCAGAATGATAGATCTAAATGGCAATACAAGAAGACTATCTGCGTGTTTAGGAGTAAAAGTATTCCTTAGTAAGCTTTCATGTTGTGCAAATCTAACTTCAGGAAATTTCTTTCTCATTCAGTGTCTCCTACAATAGATAGATTATCTATTATATCTATCATCTATCTATCTATCTGTCACCTATCTATCACCTATCTATCCATGCATCTATCTAATATATTTGCTCTGAGCTTTTAAAGTCTAAAAAAAAACTTGTTTGATTCTATAGTAGACACGTTCCAGGTATGCAGTGTTACAAAAAAAGCATGCAGAACATTTGAAATAGGAGATGCTTAGAAACAAACCGTTTTTGTTTCTTTTATTTTTGCATCAAGAGATGCTTCAAGAGAATAAATATGGGAGAGATTTTTAGCAGTTAGGCCAAATCTTATTGATGTTTCCATACTTTTGTTTTGTTTTGTTTTGGTGGTTTCCTTTGGAAAAGTAAAATTTCTGATGTTGAACTGCTCTCAGATTGCTGTCAAATGCAAATCTGCAGCCCCTTGCTGAGAGGATTGTCAGAAGCCCCATTTTTATTTTTATGTTTTTTAATTGTTATTTTTTTACTTCAAATTTTTATTTAAATTGTAGTGAGTTAACATATATGGTAAAACTGGTTTCAGGGGCAGAATTTAGTGATTCATCACTTACATATAACACCCAGTGTTCATCCCAACAAGTGCCCCATATTTTAAGAGACAACTAACCTCCTTACATAGCAGAACCTGCCCTTGTTAGACACATTCTCTCACTGTATAATACTCACATTTGTATAAACCCTACACTTTACAAAGCACTTTAATGTGTGATCTGACTTCGTCCTCATAATACAACTTTGTAGGGTGGCTGGAGAATGTGTTATTAGCCCCCTTTACTGGTGAGAAAACTAAGCCTCTGAAAATGTCACTCTCTTACTCTAGGTGAGAGAAGTTACAAGAGCTGAGACAAGAATTCTGCTCTCCAATAAACTTTTTTTTTTTAATGTTTATGTATTTATTTTGAGAGAGACAGAGACCATGTGATTGGGGGAGGGGCAGAGAGAGAGGGAAACAGAGTATCCCAAGTGGTCCCTGTGCTGTCAGCACAGAGCCAGATGTGGGTCTCAAACTCACGAAACTGAGATCATGACCTGAGCCGAATCCAAGAGTAGAATGCTTAACCGACTGAGCCACTCAGACGCCTCTCCAATAAACTCTTTTATTACTCTTTCCAATAAACTGTGTTTTGATTCTGCATGTCGTCCATATGCATAAGTACGACACTCAGGGTCATGAAAATCAAATGGCTCGTCCATAGACAAATATGTGCAGTCCTGGGTGAGGTAATGTTAGCTTGTAAGGACGGATAGACGGGCCCAGATTGTCTTAGGGGATGGAGGTTTGTTTTCACAGGCACAGGGAGGTAGGGAGAAGCACGCTGTGTTAGCAATGGAAAAACCACTTCATGGGAACCAGACTCCAACAGCAGCAGCTCTTTTTTTTTTTTAATTTTTTTTTCAGCGTTTTTAATTTATTTTTGGGACAGAGAGAGACAGAGCATGAACGGGGGAGGGGCAGAGAGAGAGGGAGACACAGAATCGGAAACAGGCTCCGGGCTCCGAGCCATCAGCCCAGAGACTGATGCGGGGCTCGAACTCCCGGACCGCGAGATCGTGACCTGGCTGAAGTCGGACGCTTAACCGACTGCGCCACCCAGGCGCCCAACAGCAGCTGCTCTTGTAGTCCCCTCCGAAGTGGCTCAGGTCAGACTTAGCAGAGGGAGAGTAGGTATAGAGGTTATTGATGAAGAGGTCACATTTCAGAGCTGATGAGAGAGTCCTCGACTCCTCAGTCAGCTCCAGACCAACCTCTTTAATGCAAATGCCTGTCCAGGAGATAGGGGAGAACATTTCTTACTACACAAGGAGTGACAAAGTTTGAAAAGAAAGTATTCTTGGGGAAGGGGTGCAAAACAAGGTGTACATATTGATATCAAGTTCTTTGCCAAGAGTACGGCTCTTGTTGGTGAGTTAAAGTGTTAAGAGATAAACTGAGGCGTGTTAAAAATTTTAAGAGTTTATTTGAGCAAAAAACAATTCTAATCGGGGCACTTCCAAACTGGAAGTGGTTAGGAGCAGTTGGCCAACACAGGGAATGTGCAGAAGCAAAGAGAGGAGAGTATTTAATTAGCTGTAGCCATTGTTCTCCGTGTTTTGATTTTGTAATCTTGAAGCATTTACCGGCTTAGATTTCAGTTTGTTTACATAGACCTTCAAAGCGTTAGAGCCACCATAGACTAATGGTCTCCTTGCTTAATTAAATAAAGGGCATATAGAATTTTGATACAGGCCACAATGGATGGGAAAGGAAACAAGGAGGAAAATAAAAGTAGTGTAATAAAATAAAAATTCAGCAAGTTGTCAATTAATTACTGAGCACCAATAGGAGACCAGCAACAGGGCAGGTATGAGGATGTTGAAAAAAATGATATAAGTATCATAAGTGCTGAGCACGGGGTCTGGCCTCGGATTATGAACATTCACTTTGCTTTCATTTTTGATGTAGATACAGCATTATAAATACTATGAAGGCTTTTTAATGCTAGTGTCGTCAGATAAAAACTAAACCTCATACCTTCCTGTGTTAGGTGAGTTTTTGTTGGATAGAGTCCTATTTCCAAAATGTGATTTAATTTATGGCATTTTTAAAACACTTGAGCCTCAGTATTATGGTGTTTCTGTGTATTTCTATGGAAATATTCTGGTCTGAAAAGTAGGCAATTCAAAATTCTCCATCACTAACTGGGAATGTGTGTAGGACTTAGTGTCTTTTGTCTTTGACAGGAGACCTTCATAATATAGTGCTCTTTTTCTTAGTCTTTCTTTTTAGTATTCAATCAATTTGAGATCAAAATAGCATTCATATAAATCAACGTGTTTATGCAAAGCAGGATCAGCCTATTTACATGAGCTACTCTGAAAATGAAAGCAGTTACGATGAAGAGAAAGCTGACTGAAATAATGAAGAATTATGGATTTCACAAAATTTGTACCACAAGGCAGTGTTTCTGTGATACAAAACCACCAGAAGAAGAGTAAAGAAGAAACTGTCCGTGGTATCCTCTCTGTCTGTTGAAGTAAAAAGTCTTTTAGCCAAAAATTGCTGTGGCTTTCTGCCAATGCCCAGTGAAGCAGAAAACAAAGGAACTGAAGTGTAATAGTTCAGGGTTCAGAATAAAAATACTAAAAGATATGCTTCTGATTTCTACTGACAAAACAGGACCCCAGGATTTGGGTTCATCTTTATATGGTGTGAAAAAAGAAGCAGAGATCTTGCACGGGAAATTTTGAGCAATATGTTCTGATCTTTTGATTTTAATGAACCGATATAGAAATCAAGAAATAAAATATCTTGTGAACATGGAATTGCCTGCCATATCTATCTCTGTCTATCATATCTACCTATCATTTACCGAATCCATCCATCCATCCATTCACCCATTACCACCTAGTCACCTACTTTTTACCTGACAAGCCAATCCATCTGGTTTGTGTCCCAAGACTTCCTGACACGATCATAGGGTACAGAAACGTGGGCTTTTATTGTGTGGGCTGTTCATAGAAAAGAAGGGACATATTTATGGGATGAGAGCAAGTAAGGCTTTTGAATTACAAGGCCAAGTGATAAAAAGTAAGGATAGTCTTGGGGCACCTGAGTGGCTCAGTTGGTTAAGCAGCTGACCCTTGGTTTGGGCTCAGGTCATGATCTCACAGTTCATGAGTTCGAGCCCCACAACGTGCTCCACACTGACAACATGGAGCCTGCTTGGGATTCTCTCTCTTCCTCTCTCTCTGCCCCTCCCTGCTCATGCTCTCTGTCTTTCTCAAAATAAATAAATAAACTTAAAAAAAAAAGTAAGGATACTCTTCATTTTTTATTTATTCAGAATATCTTTATCCCTACAGTATCCAGCTGAACATATTTATTATTTTATAATTAAAAAAAGATGAGGGGCACCTAGGTGGTTCAGTCGGTTAAAGTTCTGACTTGATTTCGGCTCAGGTCATGATCTCATGGTTCCTGAGTTCGAGCCCCACAACGGGCTCTGTACTGACAGCATGGAGCCTACTTAGTATTCCGTCTCCCTCCGCCTCTGCCCCGTCTCCACTTGTTCTATCTCTCTCAATATCAATAAAAAATAAGCTAAAAAAGATTATTAAAGTTTTCACTAAAACAATTGGTTACTTGTGTTTAGTGAGCACTTGCACGCACACACACACGCACACACACACACTCAACTGTAAGAGTTAGGAACCTCCCAACGAATAGCTGTGAAAAATAAGAGCAAGTTTGGACTGGCTAAATTGGGGTGTTCTCTTCTCTAAGGTTTTGGTTGTGACCATGACAAGAGTTATAATGTAAATTAACTATTTGAATAAAAACAAAATAAAACCATTTAACCACAAATTCTATCACTGACTGCAAAAATAGTAGATATTTCTGTTTATATTTCCATTTTCAATCTAATTTAAAAAACCTAACTAGTTACTATTACCATCTTTATGTTAGTATTCATTAAAGAAATGAAATTGTTCTTTTATTTACTCCCCTCAACCAGTACTAATGACTGTATTTTGCCTTAAAAAATTTCAGTTACCTAAAGGGTCAACATCTGCCACCATACTGCCAAGATCCCATTGCTGTGGAAACGATGGGTTTAATCATTTCTTCTCTATTTAAAACTGCCTCCTAGAAATCTTCCATTAGAGAAGTCTTTGTCAAAATGTGTTCCTGGGCTGTGATCATCAAAATAATTTTGGAGTACCTATATTAGTGTTTGTGGTGAAAGGACCTTGGAACCTGCCTTTTCGACACATTTCCAATGTGATTCTTGTGCCCAGTCTTGTTTGAGAAACACAGATGGCTATTCTTTACAGAACCAGAAATATATATGAAGATGCTATATACATTCTTTTGTTGTTGTTGTTGATTTATTTTTGCGAGAGAGTGAGACAGAGCATGAGCAGGGGAGGGGCAGAGAGAGAGGGAGACACAGAACCTGAAGTGGGCTTCAGTCTCTGAGCTGTCAGCACAGAGCCTGATGCAGGGCTCGAACTCATGAACCACAAGATCATGACCTGAGCCAAAGTCAGATGCTTAACTGGCTGAGCCACCCAGGCTCCCCGGCACTACATGCATTCTTAAACTTCTATTCATTGAAGTCAGTTTAGAAATGTACTTTGCATTTCTGTTGTCATTACCTTCAGCCATTCAAAAAAGCATGAAGCATGTATCTGTTTGAATATGTTACAGCTGCAATCATCATTACAGAGTTTATTAAAGCGGTCATGGTTTCAAACAGAACCAGAGTTCATTAGCTTTCGAGAAGGAACATTTGCTACCTAGTTTTCTATCCAGGTGTACATTTCTTGAAACCCCGATATTTCTGGAGCTTGTTGGATCTATTTTTCCCTTGCAGCCCAGATGAATATTATTCTAAATGCTCCCAATTCCTCTCAACACATTATTCCTTTAGTTTGATTCCAGAAGGGAGGGAAGAATCTGTGAACAGAAGCGTTTGTAATAATTTTTGTAAAAGAGACAGAGAAGGGGCCATGACTCTGCAGAGGACAGGGGAAAGGCAAGATAGATCTGAAATTTCCCCAGAGTGGTAGCCTGTTGGGTGCTTACATTATAGTGCTAGTTATTCTTCAGCCTTATTTCTATACTTAACTGTAAAGTCGTTTTCATCTTAGTGCTTTGTCTTACCCAATGGTTCATAGCTTTCTGAAGTAACATTCTTTAGGACTGATATTTTCCTAGTCTTTTTCCTTAATGTTATTTCTGAGAGAAAGAGCACAAGGGGGGAGGCAGAGAGAGAGAGAGGGACAGAGGATCCGAAGTGGGTCTGCGCTGACATCAGTGAGCATGACACAGGGCTTGAACCCACGGACCATGAGATCATAACCTGCACCAAAGACGGATGCTCAACCGACTGAGCCACCCAGTCGCTCCTCCAAGTATAGTCTTTATGCAAAGAGAAATTCTTAGTGTCAATCTCCAGGGATTTCCTGATGTGTTTTTCCTTTATCATATCATAAGGACTTTCCTTAATTGTAAAAGTATTTTATGATTCTTTTGGCTAAGAGACCAGCATGCTACAAGTGTTGTGAAAGCCAAGAGAACAGCGTAGTGATGTTGACGATACTGTTAGCACCCACTCGATGTCGATTCGTTCTTGTATTCACTATCAACTTCCATACAAAAATGGAAGGCAGAGATAACCATATTCAGCCAGTGATCTTTCACAAAGAACTTCTAATCTGTTGACTCCTCATGTAAGTGACAGTGACCGTCCTAGCCCTTAGAGCAATTTGAGATTCTGCTCTTTTTCCAGGCTGCTTAGTTGTATTGCTGGAGATGTATTATAACTGCTGCTCTCAAAGGATTCAGATATGGAGGGCTTTTTGAGTTCTCTGCAACTTCTGTGATATCCTGTAACATGCTTCTTGTGGACTAATGACCATTTTTGATAAAACAAAAGCATTTCAACGCTAGTGATGATATATTCCTATTGAACGGCACTAGGGAAGCAACATCATTCTTTATAAAACTAGAGAGTATGAATATATCTTTGTGACAATTCATATCAGAAATAAAACAAAAACCTGACATGAATGGCCATGCCAGTAATTAATAAGTTGAGTAAATAGGTTGCATGTTAACAGACAAACAATTAAATTATTTGTTTCCTAGGGGCATGTAATGAGATTGTGATCACATTCCCATGAGGGAGACAAATAGATATTAAAAAGGTCTTTCCAACACCTGTATTGGCTAAACCAACGGCTAATTCAATAGATTCGATCAAAACCACCACTTCCTTCACTGCTTCTGATTTATGACTTTGGCTGTAGTGAGTCATCACTCATTGCAGTTTGTTCTCTACTGCTCATAAATTATGCCTCATAAATAAAAAGATACAATCAAGGAAATCATATCAATTCATCTACAACCTTGGAGTCTATTTTCCCAGGGCACTTACACTAATGCCTTTTTAAAGGGTAGCCTGTCGTGGGTTTTGAATATGTTTGAATAGCAATGTGCCAAGACGGGCTTTGCCAGAACTGTGGTTAGAGAGACTCGTGGTGAAAAAAAGAAGGCAATAAATCTGAAATTCCATGATTACACGATTATTTTATTTCACAAGCAGTCCTGCAGGCTATAGTCATAAAGGAACAGCTTGCTGGAAAGCTCCGTGTAGCTATCTATTTAACTCTCTATCTATCTGATTTTCTTTCATCATCAAATGGACTTTTTCAGCATCTCTGTTTGCATGAGACTTTACCGGCTACATTATAGTTATACTTTTACAGATATTGTCTCTGCATTCCAGGATCCTTTCATCTAAAACACTTTGGATCAGGCAAGATGGAACATGATTTTAATTGAATTCTGGGACCCAGGGGAGCAAGGGTACCACAAGACATTGTCTTCCTTTCCACTGCTACTTTTGAAATTCAGAGATGTGAAGCTACTAAAGAAATTATAAGACATTTTCCTTGCTAGAAAGGGGTGCTTTCTGTCGCTGCTGCTTAGCATACTGCCTTGTTCTTTGGAGCCACCCAATAAATATGAACACGGGGGATGGAAAACTGGCTTCAGTGATAGTGGGAAATCCTAAAATTAGCCTCAGTTTGATTTTAGTAATAAGAAGGAGAATTTGGAATTTATCACACACTACTTTCTATTGCTTCTATCTGTTCTCCCTGAGAGAAGATAGGAACCCAGTTCTGTCCAGCTCTCATGGAGGACACAAAAAAGTAATTAATGGGTTCATTGAGCACTTGCACTTTTAGAATTGTGTTATATATGCTGCTTTATTTCATCCTCCCAACAATCCTATCGAGTGAGTATTATTATCATCAGTGTTTTGCATGAGGAAACGGAGGCACAGAAAAGTTTCTGCAACTTTGAAGTGGCAAGGCCGGGTTTCCGAGATAGGTGTGTGCCATAAAAGCTCAAGCTCCTGACCTTTTTCTACATAAGGCCATGGAAGGAAGACCTGGGCACATCGTCCCTGCTCTGGAACTGTTGTAGAGCCCCGCGGTTTCGGAGACTGGCCGTTTCTGTGAAGAGCAGCCGCAAAGTGAGATGGTGGGAATTACCACAAACGTCGTAGTGTCCGTCCCGGCTGCCACTTATCACGTCGTAACACTATCGCATGTTAGAGGCAAACAATACTCACATACTTTCCATACTGCTCCAAATGTGTGTAAAGGTAGTGAAATTCCAGTATGTTAACTAAAATAATAACCATGCCCTACTGATATAACATTGGAAACATATACGTTCTGCACAATAGTTGCTATAGTAGGCTAAGATCACAATCACCAATTGGGAATCACGTTTTTGGTAATAACAGTCTAGTTAACTGGGTGAGATAACTTAATCATCCATTAATCCAGCAGATATTGATTGAGCCATTCTACGTGCCAAACACTGTTCTAGGAGTTAGGGATACAACGGTGAACACGGTTGGAGTCGACATCTTGGTGGGGAAAGGCAGCAAGTACACAAACACAAAAGGAACAGGTATTATGTGCTAGAAAGGAAACAACCTATAGAATAAATTATATAAGCTATAACAATATAGCAGAGAATAGCACCAGGAGGGGCTCTCGGGAGAAGATAATCAAGCTGGGATGCTAATGGCAAGAAGGAGGTCACCATGGGAAGGAAGGGAAAACACTCTGGGCAAAAGAAGAGCAAGTGCAAAGTCCCTGAGGCTGGATTCTCTAGAAGGTTGGTGTGGCCGGGCTTAGTGAGTGAGAGCCAGAGAGCAATGAGATGAGGAAAGTGGATAAATAAAAGCACCCGTTGAACCCAGGAGGAGTTTGCCTTCTATGTGAAGCCAAGGGAGCATTCCCAGCAGGGATCTGACTTTATCTGATTTACATTTTATAGCAATAACTGAGTATTGATTACTTTTTATGAATTTGTCTATTAAATTTTAATTTTACGTGTGAGTGACAATGCCCTGGCCTTTAAATTAACTTGTTCAAAGTTTATAGCCACCCTACTAAGGTACGTCCTTTTACCCAATTTTATGGGTAAGGAAACAAAGGCTTAGAGGTTTTATTTATTAAAAAAAAAAACTTTTAGTGTTTCTTTATTTTTGAGAGAGAGAGAGTGAGCAGGGGCATGGGAGGGACACAGAGAGAGGGAGACACAGAACTTGAAGCAGGCTCCAGGCTCTGAGCTGTCAGCACAGAGCCCGACGTGGGGCTTGAATCCACGGACCGTGAGATCATGACCTGAGCCGAAGTTGGACACTTAACAGACTGAGCCACCCAGGGGCTCCAGGCTTAGAGGTTTTAAATTCCTTGCTGAGACTACAGAGTCAGTGAATCCTGCAGCCAGTTTACAATCTGAGTCAGTTTATCTTTTGCAAGGTCATGAGTTCATGCCCCTGATGGGGGTGACTTGAAGAAGCTGTGGATCAGCAGAACAATTACTGCACTTGGGTCTGAGTTCTGACTCTGTCATGTTTCTAGGTAACTTGCACGGTTCTTCAGACTCCTGATTATACCGAAGCATGAGCAATATCTATCTCACAGGACTACTGAGATTGATGTGCAAGAATGTTTTTATAGGGTTCCAAGGAATGGGTTGGTGGTAAGTACATTTATAAATATCAAGATTTTGAAAGCCCCAGAGCTGTTTACAAATGCAGTTTGGAGCAACAATGGGATGAGTTTAGGGACACAGTCTTTGGAACCTGAATCTCAAGTTCAAATTCAAGTTCTTTGACTTACCTACTATACCTTGGGGCATGGTAACTAATCACACAATGCATCAGATTTCTAAATGTTCTTATTAGTAATAGCCTTTATTTCAAATGGTTGTTATGAGTTAATACATGTAAAGTTCTTAACATAGCACATAGCAAGCACTAAAAATATTAAGGGTTCTTATATTCTTTGTGTGAAAATTTAGGAGAGAGGGACTCAATGACTTGGAAGAGAAAGTGGGACTAAGTAGCAATTCTGTAACTCACTTCTGGGTTCCATTTAGCCGGGGTGGATCAACCATAGATCTGAAAACACTTCATAGCATTATGAGCTCAGGCTGCATCTCTGTGTCTTTTTCCAGGTACTTCTCTTTTCTAAACTGTTGAGGGTTAGAGCAAATGAAAGCCTGGCTTTTGAGAAATATTGTTCCGAGATAAAAATTTGCTTATTGGATAGCATTCTCTACTTTGCGTTATTATCAATTAAAATTTCTTAAAAGCCTTCCCGAATCTAAGCAAAAGGAAACAATGGAGCAATTCACTGGATTCTTCAGGGAAAATAATTTTATCTCCGGTTCCCATTACAAACATGCCATAGGCATCAAGGAGAGAACTGCACAGTTTCCAAGATGCTTTTAGGCATCTCAGTAATGATCAGATCCATCAGCAGATAGATAAATCAATTCACAAGAGAGAGTCTCAACCATCGTCTTAAAGATTTCAATTGAAGGCATGTGATTTACTGAAGCGTCTTGGTTTCTACCTGTAGATTTGATTGCTTCATATAGACCAGGACATTTATTTAGAATTTAATGGAAATATACCATCAGTCCAAGTACTTAAGTGCAATCCTCCTTAAGCCTTCAGATTTACTTAGTGTTTTATCAATAATCATGGAGTGGCGAGCCAAAGCTTGCCAGGTGATCCTCTAGCCTGGAAAGGATTCTTCGTCACATACTGAGTGAGAAACAGCACCAATCTGAAGAATGGGGGATATGCTAAATTGCCTCCAGATCCATTGTCTGCCCTGCTCTGTGCGCTGGGGAGTGACTCTGCAGACTGCCTTAGGGATCTTCTCCTCCTCTGGCTTCTTTCCAGTCGGATTTGACCAAAGGAAGGAGAGAGTTCAGTTTTTTAACTTCTCCTGATCCCTGTCTTTGGCATCCCGGTTTGGCAAGCCTGCACTCTTTCTCTATGATCTCAGTTTCTACGGGGGCAGCCCCGCCTCACTGGCTATAGCATTTGCTGGGTTCCGGGAACAGCTTCTTCCCCTTAGGCCTAGAAGGTAATAGCTTCTGGCTTTTGCTAGTCCCTGGGTACTTTAACATCCCTTGTTGATTCTCTTAATCCTGCCTACACCTCCATAAATAGCCTTTTCATTTAATTCTCTTCAAAGGCCCCTTTGAGTATGCCATCTGTTTCCTGCTGAGATCCTGACACCGGGGAAAACATTTCCAAATCTGACACAGGCACCAATAACAACGGGTGGGCTGAGATTGGCATTTGATCATAACGAGCATGGAGAGATTGGAAATAATTTTTTGAGAGACTGAAGAAATAGAGGAATAGTGCCTCCTCATGTCCGCACGGAATGATTTCAGTCAAGTACCACCTGTGCTCCTCAAGCCTGTCTGGCCAGTGAGTGGGATCGGAGGGGCCATGAGACTTTGGTGTGGAAATTGTGCTGTCCTGAAGATAAGGCATTCTCGGTTTCTCCCTCTTTCTGCTGCACCACCACTCAGATCTTTCAAATATCTCTCTTCATAGCTTATTTTAAGAGCTGTATATACATTTTTAAATGTTTATTCATTTATTTTGAGAGAGAAAAAGAGAGAGTGTGAGGGAGGGCAGAGAGAGAGGGAGAGAGAGAACTCCAAGCAGGCTCTGTGCTGTCCCTGCAGAGCCTGATGTGGAGCTCAATCTCAAGAATCGTGAGATTACGACCTGAGCCAAAATCAAGAGTCAGACTCTTAACTCACTGAGCCACCCAGGAGCCCCCATCCCTATATTTTTATGGATACATTATTCATGGGTGTGTTTGTCTTATCAACCAAATGATAAGCTCCTGAGGAACAGAGTTCATGGTTTCTACCCTCCTGTCCCAGTCCTAGTAACTAGACATCCATTTTGAACACGGCAGGTGCTTAATAATACATTATTATGTATTCAAGTAACAGGATAAAGTAAAACAGGTCTCATCCTTTCCTGGATATTTTTACAGAACCTACACTTCAGATGAATGTGGGGAGCCTTGATTTTCACACTGAACAGGAACTGTCAGTGAAGAGCCATGGGGTGGTTAAAATTACACATTTTCTGCCTTCAGTAGGAGAAAATTTGGTTGCATTGAACATTTCATGTCCAGCAAACAAGCTTCCAACACAAAGATACGAGGATCAATATTGGCTTAAGTGAAATATACATCTGAATTGCATCAGCATGAGGGTGAGAACCAACACAACCTCAGATGAATAACTTGTCTCAAAGGCAACGTAAAGATTGCCAACAATCGAGCTTAAGAATAGAGTCCTAAGGGATGCCATGAGAGAGAAAAAGAACAAAAAGACATGCACACATGTGAACTAGAGCACGTTCCTGAGTGTGCTCACACACACGTAGGTAGAAATGATCCCCAGCTGGAACCAAAAGCTGGATGGCAAAAAATGACATGGTCCCTGGTCTCGTGGCAGAATTCAGACTTTTATTCATGGAAGTGTCCTGATGGCCTTCAGTCTGAACTATAGCACTTCAGCACTAAAGTTTTAGAACGAATTCACTGTTTGAGACAGACAATATCAATAAATCATTTAATACCTTGAGCTGTGGGAGCTGGGGGTGGAAGCAGCTTAGTTCTTGTGGGAAAGACTAACCAAACAAAAGCCTCCATGCTGGTCAGAAATACGTTAGCGAGATTAATACCTAATTAAATGCAAGTCCAAAACCAAACAGAAAACATGCTCAATAAGTTTTCTCTAAAAGTGGTATGGAAAATGCTTAGGAACACGATAGGATAAAGGTGATAGCAACAGAAAATGAGCCATCTGAATCGCATAGCTAGTCACAGAAGTGTAGACTCAGACTCAAAGTTGGACGGAATCTTAGTCATGGGTATGTGGGTAAGGTATTCTTGTCCTGAGAAGAGAAGTGGCAAGGACAAAGAAGATTGGACCACTTCACTGAAGGGGCATCACACCTTCAGAGCCAATTGTGCTCTTGGTTAGAGATTTTTTATTCTAGCAATTCATTAATGACTCACTGATAGAGACATAAGAGTTTTTTTTTTTTTTTTTAACCTGGCTCTTTTCTGTCTTAGAAGAAAGTATCTTCTACTTTTAAATAGTAGGGGCTGAGGGTAGAGTGGGGAGATGCAGCAGTCATCCCGCTAGGTATATAAGATCTCTTAGTTCTCCTAACACACCCATTTTGTTTTTTTAAAGTGAGACTATGGGAAATTAAGTATCTTGTCCAAGCTGTGTTATTTTCACTCAATTTTTTGATCTGGAAAACAGAATGGCTATGAGCTTCTAATGGGGAAGAGCCTGGGAATTGTAACTATTTTACAGTAGCATGGTGGGTGTGTGCAGTGTGCTGGGAAAGCCTTTGTTTCTGGCTGAGAGTGTTTCCCACGTATTCATAAAGCCCTGGCTGTAGGAGAGGGGCCCTATGACTAGCCTATTTGATCAAAGTCCTCCATTCTTGGTCACAGGAAGGCATATGGCGCTAGGGGGTCAGTGAAAGTCTGGCTCTTGGTTGACTTATGCATACTGAGAAAGAGAAGTCCTCTTTCTACTCTGAGGTGGGAGGGCAATAATACTAATAGCTATCATAATTGTATTGGGTGAGTAGTTCCTATGTATGAGACACTGTGCTAACCACATCCATTTATCAACTTGTTCAATCCCAAAGCAAGTTCATGAGTTCAATGCTGTTCCAATCAACATTTTAAGGACAAAGAAACCAAGGCATAAAGAAGGTTTGAATCAGACAGTGTCACGGGTGATTTTCTCCAATGCCCAGAGAGAGTCTGGTGTGGGATGAGGCCAAAAGGAGACAATTTGAGATGCAGGAAGAAGAGAAGGAACGAGTCTGACAGCTTTGAGTTCTGTACCCCAAGCCCCTGTGGAGGTCTGGTGTTTGCACCTTACTCTTGGTTTCAAGGAATTTCTTTGGTCCCTTTCCCAAATGGGTGAAAAGAAATATCTTTATGTTTAAGTTAAAGTTGGCTTTCTATCACTTGTAGTAAAATAATCAAGATACATTAATGATGATGTAAGTTTTCTCAAGAACCTAATGGGACTCTTATATGTGGTAAATGAAATAAATTGTTATTTATTTACATTTATATTTTATAATATATTTATAATTTATTAAATATATTTACTAGTAAAGAAATACATTGGGTTTCATTAGGAAACACCTCGCCTCTACTGATGTTTCCACATGTCCATTTTGGTGGTAGAGAACCATACAACTATTGATTGTCTGAAGCTGGTCTCATGAAAGCACTTGCTTTGATACAACTTAAACACTATTAGAAAATGAAATTGTTTAGGATCAGAATATATTCTGTCCTTACTAACTATAGATTAAATCAAAAGAAGATAAAATTTGATTTGGAGTTTTTAAAGTGTATGGTTATAAATTCCCCCCTCTTAGGCTGCTAGAACTTAGAACTGGGGAGAACTATTAAACATAGGGGAGGGGTGCCTGGGTGGTTCAGTCAGATGAACGCCCAACTCTTGATATTGGCTGAAGTCAAGATCCCAGGGTCATGGGATTGAGGTCCCTGTGGGGCTCTTTACTGGGCATGGAGCCTGCTTGGGATTCTGTCTCTGTCTCTGTCTCTGTCTCTCCCTCTCTTCTGCACCTTTCCTCTGCTTGAGCTCACTCTGTCTCTCTCTAAAATAAAAATTATAATTATTATTTTAACTCAGGGGAAAATCACTGGGAAAGGTTAATTTGCTCCAGGATCCAGAAATAGAGAAGGGCTAGAAGCTGCTGTCCTTTCTGTCCTCCCTTCCAGCTGTCACCCGCACCTTGTGGGGGTGCACAGAGAGGGCCTCACTAGCCTCCCCTGCAGTCTTCAGACAGATGTTTCTAGTTGGAACAGTGAGAGTCCCCTAGTATGTCTCCTTCTCAGCCCTTCCATCCTCTTCGGCATAAATGTTTAGACAGAATTTTTTGGAGCCAGGGTCGGTCTGTTAGAAAACAGCAGCCTGCCATCCCGTGTGGCCTTCCTCAGCGCCGGCCCTATCAGACCCACACTTAGTGAGTCATAGAGTTTCCTCTGAGGCTGACCTGTCACTTCTCAGTCACCCAGTTATGAGGCACCGGAGGCCTTGGAGATCGTGCGAGTGTAGGTGCTTATTGCAAAAAGCTGTCAAAGTGGGGAAGTTTCAGGAAAACTAATTAAGTCACTGACAGCATGATTCGGTGAAAGGGGGAGCCATGCAGGCCCTAGCAAATCCATGGTGAGTCATTGCCTTAAGCGAGAGTATGAATATGAATGCACAATTACCAGGAGCTGCTCATTGGCCTCAGCTCACTCCCCGCAGGTCAAAACTGAAGCTGCTTATGGAGTAGACTCACACATGGGTCCCTCTCCAAAGCCTGTGCAGAGACTACCGTCTTAATCTGCTTGCTGAACAATTAAGAGCTTCCCCACACAGAATGTGGAGGTTTATACCATATATGTCAGTACAGCCTAATTTGAAAAAGTTGAGGACAGAAATGAGTATTGCCCGTGAAAAGTATCACTTTGTGTTCGTAAATATTCCGTGGAACAGGAAGCCTGTAACCTCCATTCAAGGAAAAGGTCTGTGCATTGAAGAATTTTGTTCAGTAAAGATGCATTTCATTTATGCATGAATCACACATTTTACAGAGTTTTTGAGAGTTAGGTTTTGGTAAACTAAATTGTATTTGAAATTCAGTGAGAATGCTTGTTCTCTAAAGAGACTCTGTGCTGTGTGGTTCTGCAAAGACACCCCATCCATCTTGTGACATAGAAAAAACCACTTCCAAATTTCTATGATTTATATTTCAGATCTTACAGTTTTTATTAAAGCTGATCCTTCAGAATCTCTGGAAGCTGTATAGAAATGAATCAAATTAGGAAAATGCCATTTTAAAGGTGCTGAATGTTCTCTTACTACCAAAGACCAGGTCTCCCAAATGAGAAACAAAACAAAGTAAAACAACAAAAATCAAACAAAACCCATGAGCAAGAGTAAAAGAAATTATATGATTAATTGAAACATGAACTTTGCAGATAATATATTCTGCCCCCTTTCCGGCTTCATACCACAACAGTAGGACTCTTGTTTGGGAAAGTCATGGATAGACCAAGATGACCATGATAGACCAAGGTAAATAGGTTGGTCATCAATTATCATCACGTAAATTCGGCACTTGTGGAGAGCTGGCTTCACTTATTTAGGCAATCGGTTTATGATGGTTTAGGACTATGATTCTCAGCCCTGGCTGCACATTAGAATCACCTGGGGACCTTTTGAAACGCACTGATGCCTGGACGCATCCCAGAATCAGAACTACAGACGGATGGGGCCAGGGCATTGGGAAGGTGGTTAAAGTTCCCCAGGTGATTCTAATGTGCAGTCAGGGCTCAGAGCCACTGAATTAGGAAATCACGACTTGAAAATCCGGCTTAAGTAGCATAGCAACAATGCTGTACCCTCTGGGGTAGTATTTCTCTCTCTCTCTCAAAAAAAAAAAAAAAAAGAGTTGTGGGCCATCTAAGCTGCTTGTTAAAAATACAAATTCTGGAAATCCCCACCCTAACCCCTTAGAATCTGCACTTTGAACATGCTTCTTGGGTGATCCTTTTGTACTAGAAACACTGGGAACCACTTCTTTAAGACGTTCAATATTGAAGTATCACTGAAAACTTAGAAAGTGCGTGTAATATCACGTGACTTTTGCCCACCTTCAAATGTAACAGTTATCAAGCTGGTTATGTGAATTGTTGTAAGGTAAGTGACATTGGCTGGTTCTCACTCTTCAGAGTTTCCTGCAGCGAGGGAATCCCCTTTCTCTCAGTAAGAACATAGTTTCTGTCCCTTCTGTCCATCAAAACTCATCCATTCTATATTCTTTTCTCCCAGAACTCAAACACTGGTCAGCTGATTGGTGAATTTATTCTAGTCAGTGCTGTCTTGTTTTTCCCACATAATAAATTTTGTCAGATACCAAAACAGAAAAGAGTACAATGGTGTAGGGTCATATAGGAGGATGGGCAATGGCATCAGACACCCTCCTGGTATACCAAGTGGAAGGTTACCTACCCAATTACAGATCATCACCACCCTTTTGATGAGTAGGTCCATATCTCTGGGCAGTTTCTCAGTTCTTTGGTTTTATACCATACCAATACAAATCACCTCACAAATACAATCCTCTGCAGAAGGGTCAAATCATTGACAGATGTTGGGTGAACTGATGTCTCTAGGACAATGAAGGTGTTTTCTGAAAGGCAGCTTGCAGATGAAGTAACCCTCAGACAAATTTGAGAGCAATACAAATTCATCTCAACGGCAAAACGTTCTTTTGTAAAAGGGAAATCAATTCTTGTAGTACATTACATCCTAAATAGCTTCTGTGAGATTACTCAGGGTCTATATAGACTCAGCAGTTACACAGGCTAAGTAAATCCAATATTTTAGTTCATTTATTCCAGCATTTAATCTATATTTTTCAAAATATTTCCTGTGAGGACTGAGTTTGGGGCAGATAGTCTAGATTTTACCCTCCTGCTCTCTATCCTTATGTTGTAACAAGGTAGGATTAGCTAGTAAATGCAAATTTGAGACCAGTTTGTTATGAAAAACCAATGAAATGCACCCATTCGGGTGGAAAGAGTAAGGAGGAGGAACATGACACAGAGCTGACAGGAAGGGTTACAAAAGGAACAGCATAGTCTGAGGTCCACTTTCCTCTGAACTGTGGGTCCCTTGGCTCCTGCTTATCCTTAGGTCCTGTCCTGTTAAGAAAACTCACGAGAGCTAAGATACATGCATGGGGTTTACCATGCCTTAAAAACCTGGCATAAGACTTCTATGGATCACGAGGCCAGTTATTGAACCCGATGACACAACATAACGCCAAAGAAGCTATAATCACTGGTTTACTTTCAGTATCTATGGGTCGTTTTTTGTTTTTGTTTTTGTTTTGGTTAATGTTTATTTATTTTGAGAGAGCGAGAAAGAGAGAGAGAAGGAGAGAGCATGAATAGAGGAGGGGCAGAGAGAAAGGGAGAGAGAGGATCCCAGGCAGGCTCTGCACTGTCAGCCTGTAGCCCGACATGGGGCTCGATCCCATGAACTGTGAGATCATGACTGAGCTGAAATTAAGAGTCAGATGCCTAACCGACTGCCCAGGTGCCCCACAATGGGATATTTAGTTTCATCTAATTAGAGGCTGAAGATTTCATGCTGATTCCATTCAGCTCTGTCATAAAGGTGTGCTTTTATCTATAAAGGAGACTAGAGAATTGAGAATAAAAGAGTCTTTGATAACTTGACACTTTTTAGTAAAGGTATAGAGAAAAGAACAAAAGGATGGCCAGCCACAGAGACTCTGGCTGTTTCCAACTGTGGTATCACTAGGTATTTTGTTCCTTCATAATATAAACCATAATCCTCACCCTAAACCCTTGGGGCCTGATGTGTTTTTAAATATTTTTTTTTTCAGATTTTGGAAAGGTAATACAATACATATATTGCATATTTTGTAATATCCTCAGAATGATCTGGTAATGAAACACAATATTTCTGTAGCAACCATATAAATATTCACATTAGATGGGATAAATGCTGCAAACAGTCTCAAGTTTGTTCAGACTGAGTTTTGCTGCCAAATGAGTTGTGCCAAACCTAGGAAAAAACTCTCATTTTTTTTTTAATTTTTTTTTCAACGTTTATTTATTTTTGGGACAGAGAGAGACAGAGCATGAACGGGGGAGGGGCAGAGAGAGAGAGGGAGACACAGAATCGGAAACAGGCTCCGGGCTCCGAGCCATCAGCCCAGAGCCTGATGCGGGGCTCAAACTCATGGACCGCGAGATCGTGACCTGGCTGAAGTCGGACGCTTAACCGACTGCGCCACCCAGGCGCCCCAAAACTCTCATCTTTAAATGAGTTTTAGATTTGGAAATGAAAACAAGGGATTAGGGATATATACCCGTGTATGTCTCCAAAGCATTCAAGAATCTACTTACATTTTCAATGTTCCCTAAGTTCATTGGGTAACTAATCTCATACATTATTGGCCAAAAATACACTCTCCTCACACTAAAATATTACCTCTAATTACTATCCTCACTGATTTGCTCCACATATTTCTAGTGACTTAGTGATTTTATTACTTCTGGGTATGGTAAGCCATTCAAGGCTCAGTTTCCTCTTTTAAAAACTTGCATTTGGCATTGTGCCTGGCACTGAGTGCTTGCAGCTTGTATCAACCAGCGAGCTTCAGACTCCAAGTGAGAAAATGATTCTGACTTAAGCAAAAGGGAGTTTCTTGGGGGAATCTGGAATTAAAAGAACAGTTGAATGATCGAGCCTGCCAATCGCAGGGATAAAAAAGAAAAGCTTTTGGATTGAGACTGGGGATATTTTATCAGGACTTCTCACCTCTGCCTTTTAAAATTGTGAGTCACCGTGCTGAGGATCAAGCCCCAGATGAATCTGAGGGGCTGAGCATGGCCCCGGTGCCCATCACTTGGTTAGGAGACAGCCTGACACATTCAGGGAATGATACTCCCACCAAACCTGGGCAAAGGGTGGGGGGGATCATCCCCTCGGGGAAGTGGGGTGCTATCATAAGAGGAATCAAAAGCACTCTGGTAGCACGACAAAGTAAACCTAACAGAAGTCCTCTATAGATTTCAAAACGCTTTCCGAATATTTTTCTCAATTCTCAACTTTTTAGGGATATGCAAAGTCCGAGTTTTTAGGCTGCTCTCATACAAAACTTGATTCGTCTCCATGAGCAGGTTAGCTGTTTTCCTCTAGACATTCCTCAACATTCCACATCTTTCTTGAGCACAGAGGGTGAAGGTACTTGCCACCGGGCTTTGCTTTATCTTGGTACAATGAATGAGTTACTTTCAAAGTGATTTTTTACCAAGGAGTGTTTCCTGCCAAGGCAATGCTGACAGAGGGAAGCTTAATGGTAGAAATCACTTCATTAATAAGAAATGCAAATACTTCACCTGAAATTTACATAGGAATAACAAGCACATATCACATGGATCAAGAACCAAGGAAATGAAGAAGGCAAATGAATGTGGTCTTTCCCCCCTCATTTACTGCTTACAAATTTTTAAAGGACCTTATTAAATTCCTTAAGCTCCATGTCTCTTTAAGTGGCTTTTCATATTGCAAGTGATTTTTACAGGCAGGTGCTGACGTGCGCCTACAATCTCAGTGTGGATTGGTGATAATACACATTTCTTACCTGATACTCATATTCTGTGAAAGGCGACAGTTCAAAGTCCGTGAAAGAGGTTGAGCTTCCGTTATAGGTTAGCACTGGATTCGATTTTCCGGGATGAGTTGCTATTTGTCTTCTGTACAACTCATAATGTAAAACGTTTCCATTTGGCTGAAGCGGTCCTGTCCATAAAAGGGAAACCACGGGCTGGAACCCCCCTGGTGCCATCCGTACCTCGACATGCGGAGGCGGTTGCACCTGGGGTGCGACCTCAGGGGTCTGTGTGGATGTCCAGTCACTTGATGCACACCCCAGCATGGTGCAGGCTTGAATTCGTACTTCATACCTTCAGGACACAAGGCAGAAACTGCCCATTATTGGCAAAATAGATTTTCACGGAAAGGATCTTTAAAAGACTGTTTTTCGAAGAGAAGAAGACAACTAAGTTCATGTTTATTCTTATCTACAGCTAGCCTTTTTAAAGAACGACAAAGTTCTATTTCCATGAAAATTTTAGAATATGTTAAATCATCCTGGCTTTCCAAACTAAAACAGATTCTCATCTGTCCGGAAAGGGGTGGGCACAATTCTTCCCTAAACAGGAATGTAAGGAATAAATGAACTTTCAAGATTCTCTCCAACATAAAAAAAAAATTCTGGTACGCTGCAGAATTACTTAACACAGTGATGACGAATGTGCATCTTGGGGGGTATGAACCAGTTTTCAGTAGCCTTGGGCTTCTTCTACATCTGCAGCTGGGGCTGAGTGATTCCCCAGGAATGTTTCCAGGTCATGAAGGAACATCATGGAGTTAAAGTCTCCGTGGTAATAAATCCCCTCACCTGATACCTGACATCTTAAAACAGGCTCTCTTACACCACAGAAAGACCTTTTGGGGCCAAAGTCAACCCAGCTACACGCTAGATTATCAATCATGGAGACACCTTATCACCATCCAGTTAAACTCAACCAATCAATTATGTTTTGCCTTGTAGTTGGTCTGCTGCTGCCTAGAAAGTTCTATTTACATAGCTGGGACTTTCCCTTTCCAACAAGAGGGGCTTTTGTTAGTATTAAGTGCCTATGGCTGCACATAAGTGCTTTTTTCCCTCTGTTCCCATGCCCTGCTGACTTTACGACATCCTTGGTTTTCCCTCAAGCCACAGCCACCTTTCTTTCCATCTTTGTTTCCTTTGTTTCCTACCTTTTCCTCTTCTCTTTTCTGCTTTCTCTCCTCTTACCACTGCTTTCTGTTCTCTTCCTTGCTTTTTTTCTATTTCTCCTTCCCTCTTCTTTTTCCCACTTTCCCTTCTCCATTACACTTCTTTTTCCTTCTTTTGTGACATCTTTCATTCCCGCTTTCTGCTTCTCCTTCCTGTCTGCTCCTCCCATGCTTATCTCCACCGTGATGAGACTACCGGTTTATGGGCACATCAGTTCGTGGGTGCATATGGCAGATCTGACTCAAAACAACTCTGTGAAGTCAATTGTCCACACATGGATCGTTTTCCAGATTATCTGTGGCAGTTTTAAAATTCTGGCTCATGTGCCTTTTGCTACTTAGAGGATTCCCAGGCTCCTTCTTCCTACTGATCAGCTGGAGGTGCCCAGGAGGACACGCTAATTTGCAGTATTCAGTAGACATTAAGCTGCTAGAAAAACCACAAACTACGTGAAGTCCAACTTCATCTACAAGTGAGAGGCTGTTTTAAGTCATTTACTGTCACTTACATCTTCAATTAGAGTGGAGAGTAAAGAGGACATCTCTTATCCCCTTAAATATCATCGTTAGGCTTATGAGGCTATCAAGCTTTTTTCCTCTTCCCCAGCCTGTGAGAAGTGCTCCTCTCACCTCTGGAAACTTTATTCTTCTCTAGAAATCTTTCTGAGTAAGAGTTTCAAAGGGGAGCAACTTGATACGATTTTTAAAACTTGCAGGTACCAGTCAGGTAAAAAAGAAGTCAGAATAAAATGTATAGCTGTGCAGCTAACCTGGGTCTCTTTAATGCCCTGAATCAGAGAGTCAGATAAAAGGCAACTCACACAGCATGTGGATTAGCTATGAAAGATACCTACGGAAGTTTTAATTACTGTTTAATATTTAATGCGACCTTAAATAATTGTCATGAGTAGATGCATAAGACCATGAATGTTTCATTTAAACAGCACTATATATCAGAGATAATTATAGGAGGGATCTAATCTACACATCAGTAGATTACAATAATAGCTGAATTTTAGCAGTGGTGGTTGGAAATCAACACTCTTTCAGCCTTTAATTTTTTTTAAGTGGTTCTGTTCATTTTACTAAATTTTAAGCATAAAATGTCTTTTATTACTCTTCTCCTTGGGGATGTAAGTTACTTAAAATGTGATGGGGAAAAATGCCAAGTAATTCTTTAAGCTATAGGAAAAGGGCCAGTGGGAAGGTTCCTTCGTGTAGAGAGAGACACACATCCATGCACGTCAGAGAGCCCAGAGTAGGATCAGTGAGACACATGAGCTGGCAAAGTGGCACCGTCCTCGGAAGTCATGAGATCAGAGCTGGGGAAACCCTAAGGGGATGAGGGTATAGAGTCACATGAGTCTCATTATCCCTGGCACAAGTGCTGGATTCCGTAGAAAAGGCTCTCCCCAAAACAAAATTTGGGTCAGTCCAACTGTGGCTGGTAATAACTCTCACTGGCGCCGTTTTGATCTTTAAAGTAATACCCAATTTTTTTCACAGCCTGGGTCAGATAACCCCATTTGGGCTCTCAGAACTGTCTAGGGGCCTGTGTGTTTTCAGGAGTGTCTAAACTCAGGGAAGGGGTCCCATCTCTGTATCACTTGTCCCAGACATTGTGGTGAATTGCAAACATTTCTGAAAAAAACGGACTCTCAAGATACCACCTGCAAGCATTTTGCTCTCTAGAAGTTATGCAAACAAGCTTTGGCCGGATGAGGATGTTGCTAGTCCACTGTCAGTGCTTACATGATCAGGGGTTGGGGACATCCTACATCTTGTTTTAGAGTTTTCATTTACACTGTTCAAGGGCTTACACTATAGAAAGGACAGTGTTGCTCTTAGAAAACCCGGAGTCGACTACCTACCTGTGAAATGGCTTCAGCTGGTCTACTACGAGTGACTGTGTGTCAAAAGAATTATGAGTTGTGTTTATGTGTATGGTTTTTGTTTCTTTATCAAAGAGCTCTCGGAGAAAGAGGGTGTAGTTGACGATATCGCCATTTGTCCTCACCGGGGCATCCCAGTTGACTGAAATCTCTTGAGGGCCCTTAGCCTTCAATTTTGGGGGTTCTATCCCTGAAGGCGCTGAGGGGCTGGTTCTGTCTTTGACGAGTGGACTCAAAACCCCACCTTGGCTGTTGTTGGCGGCCACTGTATAGCCATACTCCACACCTGGGGTGAGAGTGAAATCATGATAGCGCGTTTCCAGGCCAGTGTAGACAATGGTTCCATCCCGTCTAAGTTCATAACTTCTGATCTGGCCATTTGAGTTTCTAGGAGGTTTCCAGGTGATCTCTATTGACTCTGAGCCTGTGACTTGCAGTTTTGGAGGGTCCATGTTCTGCGGTGGGGCCTCCATTGTCCAGGCAGATTTTGATGCGCTAGCTGTACAACCTCCTTTTGTGCAGGCCACCACGGAGAAATCATACTGAGTATAAGGCTGCAGGTGGGAAACCAGCAGGGACAGGCCCTGCCCAGCAAGGTACTCCTTCCCGTCCAATCTCAGCAAATATTTAGTGATCTTTCCATTTTGAATTGATGGCGGTGACCATGATACATTTATTTGGGTAGCACTGATGACCCAGAGAGCTGGAGGGCTGACCCCAGCTGGAGCTGCCTCGAGGGTTGTAATGCTGGTGGGTTTGCTCGAGGAGCAGCCTCCACTTGAACAGGCGATGACTGCATAACTGTATGTGGAGAACGGAAGCAGCTCTTCATCGGTGTAATTGAAAGTCGCGGCATCAAAGCTGAAAGGATAGAGCACTCCATTCCTTTGAAGTTTATACGACTGGATAATACCATTAGGCTGTTCTGGCGGGATCCAGGAAATCAGCAGTTTTGGGGGACTCGTAGATGCATAGGCTATTTCAGGGGGAGAGACGCCTTCTGGGGGCGCCTGCATTGTCTTTACCACACTCCAAGAGCTCCAGGTGTGACCTGCCGAATTCCAAGTGTGGATTTTATATTCACACCGCGTCCATGGTTGTAAACCAGTGTCAGTATACATAAATGTGTTCCTTCCTGTATTATATTCCGTGAAAACAATTTTCTCATCGGCCTCGATTGTCTGATTTCCCCAAGCTTTTCCCTCAAAGCACCTGCGAATCACTTCATAGCGAATTATCTTTCCATTTGGGTGTATAGGCTCAGACCAGCTCAGCTCAATGCTTGCGGGTCCCACGGACTGGATGGTAGGAGCCAGCTGAGAGTGGGGAGGGGCTTCGTCTGTCCACAGAGGCTGGGGCACTGAGTGTGTACACCCAGCCCTGGTGCAGGCCTCCAGGGTCAGTGTGTAGAGAGTGAAAGGGTCCAGGCGTCGGAAGAGAAACTCACGATTCAGTCCCGCGTACTCGAGGATACCCTCACTGAAGACGTTGTATGTCTGTAGGAAGAAGAGAAGCAGAGGGAAAATGATGTGTAGCCTATGATTTCTTGGTGTAGCTATTTTGTCCCTTTTACCCTTCTCACCCTCCAATTTTTCCTTTTGATGATCCCAATCCAGATGAAGCATTCTGATATTGGTTTTGGGAATGTGCTCTTTTCCAGTTACTGTAACACAAAAAGTCCACAGAAAGTCCACAAAAAGAGGAACAATAGTTTTCTTTGCCTTTTTTTTAAACGTTGGATATCATGTAAGCACATATCTAAAAGCTAAGGACTATTGAAGCTGATTCTTTGGCTTAAAAAGTGCTCATGGGGTTTCCTCTTATTTTTGTTTTTTAAAAAAGAACCGTATTCAAATACACTGTTTTATAGATGACAAGCACTTTGGGTCTCATTCTGAGTGGGGTAAGTAAGAACTATCTACGTTGTCTCCTACGGCATTTACTGGGAAATGGAATTATAATGCTGAATCATTTGTACCAGGGTGCCAAGCCTGAAGATGTCTATGTATCCATGTGTGGGCACACATACATGCACATATATACATATGTATGTTATACATATATACACAAATGTAGATGCAGACTTTGATGAGTAGAAGGTGGAGGACCCCTCTCTCCCCCTCCCCGTATTCTCTCGCATGCCTTGGTAGAATTGACTGCTCCTTTGGAGCAAAGTGTTCTTTTGTTGGGGAAAATCCTCTGAGCACTCATTATAAATGTAGAGCAAATTTTCATTCCATATTATTCATTGTTCTTTGGGAAAGATGGGAAGTAACTCAACTTGAATATAGATGTTTTTGTATAGTGATTTCCTACCTTCTTCCAGCCTCAGTGCACCTGAGAGATACAATACATTCTTGGGGATGGTGGTGACTCCCTAGGGTGGCCTCCCTCAAGTGGGGCTGGGACATATATCAGAATCTCTTGGGAGGCAAATCTAGTTTGAAACATTCTCAACGGGAAACTTAACTTCGACTGGACTGTTGATATACTTTAATGTTATTTAAGATGAAATAGCCTAGACTTGTGGAAATCTGTTTATGTTGGACTCCCATATTTCAGTGTGATTTTTTTTCTAGTTGGGATCCTAGTGCAAGCTCACATCCCTGAGGGAAGAGAAATAATATATTTTCTGAAGAAAGCTCAGCTTCCATAATCAAATTGAAAGCCTCTATGAGTCACTGAGCCCCTTCATATTCACCTAGCAAATCTCTATCTAGTATTAAATTTAGCTTTCCCTCTGTACCTTAGCTTCTCTCTGGGTTTGGGAGAAAACACTCAGATATGCTGACTGGTCTCACTTTAAATTTCTTACTATAAATGTTAAGTGGGTGATTCCCACTTGTAGTCCTGTTCTATTCCTCTGTATGTTTGCTCTTTCATTTTCCAAAGTGATGCTTTCATATCTTCTCTTTTCCCCAATACCTGCCAACACCCTCTTCCCTGTCTCACAGGTGGCTGTTGACAGAACCCTATATTTGATTGGGAAAACAGAAGCAGTCAGAAAGGAATATTCTCATGTTATATATGATCGTCACCGTATCCATGTGGATCTAGACTTACACTGTTCACCTTCCTTCCTCATTCTATGGATGAAGTATCTCTGCCCCTGTGTGGCCCACCTGAGCCCTGGATCCCATATCTCCCCCTTCCTACAGCTCTCACTCCTGCCATCATTCTCATTATCTCTTGCATCACCGATTGATCTCCCTCTACTGGGCCATTTCCATTAGTGTTTAAATGTACTCTAGTATCTTTCATTGATTTTTAAATAAAACTTCTTGACACTCTAGTCCGCCAGCTATTGCCCAGTTTCTCTGCTTTTCCCCTATACTTCTTTAAAGAGTTGTTTATCCTCAATTCCTTCTCTTCCCATTTTCTCCTCAGGCCATCCCAACCAGGTTTCTCATTTCACCACTTGATCTCCTTGTCAAGGTCAAAATGATTACATCATTTCCTGATCCAGCGTGACTTCTCTGCCCTCATTCCACTTGATCTCTCAACAGCATTCAACAGACTCTCTCCACAGTTTTGAGATGCCCCACTCATCTACTTTTCCTTCTACCTCACCTGCCTCTTCTCAATGTTCTTTGCTGGCCCCACTTCCTCCTCTAGACCTCCAAATTTTTGTATTCCCCAGAGCCTGAGCCTAGTCTCTCATCATCTTTAGTTATATTCTCTTATGCCTGATTTCCTCCAGCACAGGGATTTACACACCACCCATATACTATAAATACCTATAAATATAGGTATATTTATGTTTGTGAAGAACTGCCTCGAGAATTCTAGATTTCTACCTCCAACTGCCTACTTACCCCTTCAAACCTGGAGAATTTCCACCCTTATTTACCCAGTCAAGGACTCAGGGCCTGAACTATCCCTTTTCATTCATATTTCACATCCAGTCCATTAACAGATCTTGTGAACTTTGCTTTCTGGATGTATCTCCACTTCACCCATGTCTTGTACCCTCACAGCACCCACTCATTCTACCCTGAGTTTTTAATATCTCCTCAACTCAACTGGTCTTCTTAGAGTCCATTTTCTACATAGCAGCCAGAGTGATTTTGAAAAACATGAATTTGATTATGCTACTCCTTTGCCTGAACCCTCCAGTAATTTTTCATTGCACTTAGAATAAATTCCAAACTCATCACAGCCCACAAGGTTGGGCACAGTCCACCTCCTACCAATCTGCCAATCTCATCTTTCTCTCCCTCCCAATGCTTCAACCACAGTGGCCTTCTTCCCTTCATTTGAACACACCAAGTTCATTCCTGGCTTCAGGCCTTGCATTTGCTGTTCACTTTGTCTGAAACATTTTGTTCTCATATCTTCACATGACTGACTCGGTCTTGTCATTCAGGGCTCAGCTCAAATGTCAACTCAATTCAAATGATCATCCATTCTAAAATAGCCTGAGCAGGCATAATTATATTATTCTATTTAATTTTCTTTATAGTATTCATTCTGCTCTGAAATTCTCTTGTTTTTTGTGTACTAGCTTTTTGTTTGCCTCTCTGTATCCCCACCATTCATGCACACACACACACACACACACACACACACACACACACACAGGTAAGGTGTGTGATAGCAGGGATCTTGACTGTTTTGTTCACTCCTGAATAAATGCCTGGTACTTAGTAGAAGCTCAATAAATATTTGGTGAAATGGAAATGAAGATAAAGGAGTAGATATTCCTATTGTCAATCATGCCAGGAAAAGGCAGACACCAGAATGGGAAACAAACACTCACAAAGGAGGTACTTTGATGAGTGTGAAAAGAGAGATTCTTTTCTCTGATGAAATCTTAGGGCTCTGGCTTGGATTTTAAGACCACGGATCCTCTGGGTTCAGCCTCCTGTACTAGAGTAGGGGAAGTCAGGCTCCGTCACATGTAGCAGGCTTGTAGAAAGCAGCCTACTTCTGCTGCCTGTGGCAGGCCTGGCACTCAGCTGAGAGGCGGCCATTGGGCTAGGCAGCAAGGCTGTTACGTGGAGGCCCACGAGGATGGGCCTGAGCCTGTGAGCTCGCATGACAGTTCTAAGTTTTTGCTGTAGGTAGTATCTGCTGTCATCTTCCTTACAGGGTTTTTAGAGAAGCTTTCAGCAAAGTTACAGCTTAGTCTTAACTGTTCTGTGTGGAATTAACAGGGGACTCTTTGCCATCTTGAGAGGGAGTGGTAAAGGAAGGCAGAGGGTCTAGAGCAGCTGTGGGCTGGGGAATTCTGCAGAAGGTAGGTGATGAGGGCCTAACTGCTGGTCCAAGACTAGAGGCAGTAATAGACTGACAGGTAAGTCCCCCTACCGTTGGAGAGGAACATTAGAGAGGGAGACGAAGGCTGGCTTTCACAAGGGTGATTATTCAAAGTATCTAAATGCAGTCTGATAATGGAAATGCAACTTTCTTTGTGCTCATAGACCAGTGAAACGTGAGACATCTATGACATTAATAAGATGACTCCTCATGGTTATGTATGGAGGTGGGGGAGTCAGCAGACATGTAGGGCTTCCTGTCCTCTGCTTAGTGAGCTCTGCTCACAGTGTAAGTTAGGCAAGTCTTGAGTAAATAACTGGGCAGGGTAATTCAGGAGGCAGTAAGAACAATCATTTAGGGTTCAGTTTTAGCATGACTTCCTGACTTCAAATTGCAATTCAGTCATTTGCAATGTGGGCTTGGGCAATTATTTAGCCTTTATTATGCCTCATGAAGTTTAGTGGTAGCTACCTGGTAGTGTTGATGTGAAAATTAAATGAGATAATCCACAGAGTGCACTTAGCTCAGTGTTGGGTTCATAGCAAGCATAACACACGGGAGCCAGTTTTCTCTGATCTATGATTAAGTGCCTGGAGGAGCGATCAAGGAGAATTAAACCGACTGTGAAGGGTGTTTTCCCACAGTGACATGATGGCATGTCAGGGCTCATCTATTTATCTGGAGAACACCAAACATGCCTTCATATTCAGGGTAGACGTTACCTTAATCACACCATTGGTTTTTACAGGCTCTGACCACTGTAGCAACAATGCTCGGCCGTTCTCTTGCTGTTCCACCGTGAAGTTGCTCAGTCCACTTGGGGAAGATTCTAGGGTGTGAACCATAGTCCAAGGGCTTGAAACTTCTCCTGCCTGGTTTGTGGCCACAATTCCAATGTGATATGTTGTGAATGGTTCTAACCCAAACAGGTGGGCTTGATGGCTTGTGCCCTGTAATGAAAGTTAACAGGTTAGTTTTCTTTTAGGAACTGCTAATAATTGCTGGGAGGTCATTCTCTGACCAAGGTACATGAGCAATGGCAGCACAAACATCACAACAGAGTTTTGAATTATTAAGAAAACAATGTGGGTTTTTTCTTGTTCTTCCCACCTGCATGTAATATCTAATGTGTGATTTCAGACATTTGCAATGTATAGATCAAATAGGATCTTTGCCTTTACAGAGCTGGCAACCCAAAGGATGTGATATATAACATAAAGAAAGAGTCTTGGGGCGCCTGGGTGGCTCAGTTGGTTAAGCGTCCAACTTCGGCTCAGGTTGTGATCTTGAGGTTTGTAGGTATGAGCCCTGCGTCGGGCTCTGTGCTGACAGCTCAGAGCCTGGAGCCTGCTTCGGATTCTGTGTCTCCTCTCTCTCTTCCCCTCCCCTGCTCGTGCTCTGTCTCTTTTTCAAAAATAAACATTAAAAAAAATCTATAATGCTTCAGGTCAGTGCTGTATCTATCTCACAATGGAGACCCGTGGCACCGGGTTGCAGGACAAAGAATGGGATAATCCTAAGGGTTTGGAGAGTTAACTGAGACAGTCCTAATTCTTTTTCATTAATCTCTTATACTATTTGTTTATACCTCCCCAATCTCCCTCTTGCATTCTCTTGGTGCATATTTATATTTTACAAGTGCAATAAAACAAACACAAGAAAACAAAAACAACAAGCTACCTGAACTATAAATGAACAAACACCTTAGAGAAGTCTACTAGTGATAAATATGTGAAGATATTCTCATTTGTTAAAAACACCATGACTAAAACTATAAAACTTACCAAAAGTAATTGTTAGTTAGGCTTTGAGAACTTGGTTTTTGTTGATTTAAAAGGAAAAAAAAAGGATAGCAGAATTAGTTTTTTTTTTTTTTTTTTTCTGCTTGGGGAGAACATTTAACATATTTTACATCACTAAAAACTGGAACTAAAAGTCTTCATGTTTGAGAGAGCCCGGGGTGCTCTTTCTACATCTGGGCCAGATGGATGTCTGTTTACAGATAGCAACTATGACTGCAAGTGGACCAGTAATGTGTCTATGGGTAAACACACACACATGCACCCAGACACACACACACACACATGCACCCAGACACACACACATACACATGCACCCAGACACACACACACACACACACACACACACACACACAAACACACACACACACACAGAGATACCCAGAGACACACAGACACACATACCCAGAGACACCCCCGCCCCCCCCCCCCCCCACATAGGACTTTCTGTTTTGTACAACACTCATTGAATGTGAATAATCATGAGGAAGTTTTGACTGGTTTAATGGGATATTCACACTTAACGGTGTGCGAGATCAGGTTCAGTTTGTTAGATGTTTAAATATGACAGATAGCTTTCAATTGTCCTTTCCTCTCTTGTTGCTGGGTACAGGAGGAAGAATGTGAGGTAGGGAAGAGGAAATTAGTTCTAAGAATAGGTACCAAAAGCATCGAATGAAGTTATGTGAATGGAAATTCTCCTTAATTTTGAGACACCCAAATATAATTTTGAATCTAAAACAAGTTGGTAAAATTGAACTGAAATATTTTCCAAAAACCTGGTTAGACAAAACCAAAACATCATAGAGATAATTTTTGACACCCTTTCCTCACATTCTTGGTTATAAGTTTCAACTGTTTAATGTCTCTTCTTATGTGTTAAACACAAGCAAGAAAATATAATTGCCTGTATTTATCAAAAACTTGTAAGTTAATTTTCCTATCTCAATAAGTCCCATTATGATATTACATGCTAACCTCTTGAAATCTTTTAATATTTAAACATTTGCTAAGCGACCAGACTCTGAAACAAATTTTATAGAAATACTAATTTCTCTTTTTTAAAATATTAAAAGTTAGATCATAAATATTTAAAACTTATTTCTCCACAACATTGGATTGGTCTTTTAGATAAATATAGCACAGAACTAGAATGTCCATAATGAATATTAAATCTGAAGATGCTACAAGTCCCGATTACAAACATTCTTTTCTGATAAATGATTCCTTTTCTGTAGAAATAGGGCAAACATGGGCAAGATTAATAATGCAAAAAAGAAAAACTCTTTGTTCAGAATATTCAGTAATAGATGCCAAAAAAGCATAAGCTCCAAAGCAAATAGTAATCACCTCTAACAGATTATATATAAAAAAGGTAGGCTGTTGGGGGACATTTAGAGATAGCTTTTGTCATAAGAAACATGAAAAGCATGTGGGCTATAAAGCAAAAACATATGTATATTGTCAATAGCAGCACCTGCTCAATTACAGTTTATTTCAGGGCTGAGAATTCCATTCAGCCCCTAGATGGCAATACTATCAAACACTTTTGGTAACATGAGTACTTAATGATTAACAACCGGCATTCAGTCATCCAACACACTCCAGGCAACCATTAAAAAAATAACAAAACTGATTTCATTATAGATCCTTTTAATAAACATTTATAGCTCAGATTCTCAGAAAGCAAAAGTATTCAAAATGCCCCAGACTCAAAACCTCTGCCATCTAATGTAGAAATATGACCTGCTGATCTCAAGTTGAAGTTCCTGCATGCCTGGCACCTAGATTACTCCTTCAAAAGGTGATTACAATAGTTGTGCTTACTTTGGTTTGTATCTTAAAAAGAAAAAAAGGAAAAGGAGAATCTCATGTTGTAAATGTAAAGGATAATTTTTATATCATAAATTTATGCTGAGAACAGTTTCCCATAATATGTTGTTACTCCTGAAGAGCTACAACACACACACACACACACACACACACACACACACACACACACCTTAAATAAAGCTCATTAATAGCTGTGCTTTTTGTCAATGTTTAGTAAAGTCCACATGAAAAAAAATGAAGAAAATTTTAAAATAGCAGGACAATCCTTACCAGTATATTCTTCAACATTTAAGAAAATCATTTGTATTATTCTCTCTTGAATGGATTTCCAACACCAACATTCACTATTTTAGAATCCTGCTGTAAAATTTGGGCACAGTTAATTCTGTAGATTGGGTTGTATTTTGTTTATTCAGTTACTTGTGTTTTTCCTTAGATTCAGAAGATTTGCTTGAGCACGGTCTATCTTAAGTGTTTAAGATTAAATTTCTTCCTTTGGAGGGGTGCCTGGGTGGCTCAGTCAGTTGAGCATCAATTTCAGTTCAGGTCATGATCTTGGTTGGTGAGATTAAGCCCCACATTGGGCTCTATGCTGACAGCTTGGAGCCTGGAGCCTGCTTTGGATTCTGTATCTCTCTCTCTTTGCCCCTAGCCTGCTCATGGTCTGTCTTTCTCTCTCTCAAAGATAAACATTAAAAAATAAAAATTAAAAAAAAACATTAAAAAATTCTTCCCTTGAAGAAGGAAGTCTCAGTAGTCTCCTACTGACTAGTAAAAGTCATCATTAAAAACCTTCTCTTATGTTTCATTCCTTTGCTCCTTGCCCTCCTTCCCTTCCCTATGGAAATGATCTTGATTCAATACTCTGACTCCTTCCTCTTCGTTAGTTTGCTCCTTCTTTCCCTCATTCTTCCATCTTACCGATTCCTAGGAGACAGATTTCTTGCTATTGCTGATCTCTGGGCTATTGGCTTGTGCTAGCTTCCCACTTGTCCTTGTCCTTTCCGTGTTCACAACCACCTACTATTCATATTTTTATTCTAGAAGTATATTACCTACTTTCGTTAGGCAACAGATGGAAAGAATTATTCAACAGAGGAAAACAGGAATAATCCATTTTCTGCAATCTAATATTTCCAATGAAACTTTGCTTTTTTTTTTTTTTTAAAGAAACTCTTATGCATGAGTGTCAGAATCTGGATACAAATCAGTGCATCCTTTTATGAGACATAAAGACAAGACTCTCTGGAACACTCTGCCAGTTGAGGTTCTGCTGGCAATTTGAACTACATTTTAACCTCTCAACTCTGCTCTGGGGGCACATGAAACTACTTGGAGTGTTCAGCAGTCTGACAATTTTACACTATCTCCTCTGATTATTTTTGACGACTTGAAGTGCCCCAAAGGTGGCCATGGGGTCAATAGGTTTATGTAGGTTGAAAATGATCAAAAATTACCATTGATCTGTAGCTGTCAATAAAAGGCTGCGTGGGGAGACTCCCTGCACAAATGTTTAAACTGCATAAGGCAACCTAACTTAGTCATCTTCGAGTCTATTGATCTGATGATCCAGCAGTTTCCAAAGCTTCCCCTCTGGTCTTTGTGGTGCATTTTCACTGAACCCACTTACCTTGGCACTTAGGAATCTTTTTACCCTGCTGCTGGTAATGAACCCAAATAGTGGTAAACAGGCACTGCTGTGCTCATAAACTGTATTATGTGTGCTTATTGCATTTCGGAAGGGGCTAATCTTCCTGGTCACCATCAACTTCATTCCCAGCTGATGGAGTTTCTGCTGTCTATACTCCTCATCCTGGGGGTCCTCATTTTTTTTTTAGGTTTATTTATTTATCTTTTTGAGAGATAGATGGAGAGTGGTGTGGGGCAGAGAGACAGAAAGAGAAAGAGAGAGAATTCCAAGCAGGCTCAGCACTGTTAGTGCAGAGCCTGATGCAGGGCTTGAACTCACCAACTGTGAGATCATGACTTGAGCCAAAACCAAGAGTCGAATGCTCAACCTACTGAGCCACCCCCAGGTGTACTCTGGGTCCTCATTTTAACATGCATGACTTTTGGCTTATAAATCCTAACCCGGTTACAAGATTCCTCCTTCGCTTTGTTAGTTATCATGAATGCCAAGACCCAGAGAATATGTCACATCAAAAGTTTGCTTTTTTTTGTACAAAGATAGCTTCAGAGAAAACTAAATTTAATTATATTAACCTCTGTTTAGTTGAACCACTTGGATGCTGCTTCTTGGTTTTATCGTAAGTTATAGGTGCCTTGTCATAATGATACAATAAATAAATGGCTATAAGCAAGTTCTCAGTTTAGATTACAAATAAAACATGAGAAGTAGGAAAAGCTCTTATTTAGTCTTACATAAAAGTTATGGCTTTGGACAGTGCATCCAGTCATTTGGGTGATTTACACATTTTAATGCTGACAAATCAACACCAAATATTTTTGTAGATTTCTGAAAGCCAGATCATTTGAAGCATGGGTTCTGAAGATCTCTATTCCTTTCCATTTATAAAGTTAATTTTTAATTTCTCCAAAGTTGATGAACATGTTTATATCTAGGATTCATTTTGTAAAGGTTACACCAGTCTCACTACAGAAGTGATCTTTATTACCCATAGTCATATATCAGGCTTAAATACTTACGCATAGTAATTTAAGTATGAGACTCCCAAACCTGCAAACTGTTACTGTAGAAAATTTCCACTGATTTCACATATGTATTTACTCCACCAGCGCCATCTCTGCCTACATACCTCCTGGCTGGTGGGGCAAAGACATTTTTTGATGGTGCACACATACATGTAGAGTTGTTCCAGAATCAAAGTTTGACTCATGATGCAAGAAAAATAGAAGAAGACACCCTTTAGGATCATAGTTTATTGTTTTATGTGCATGAAGGGTGTGCATGTTAGGGTGCACTGCTGAGTGGCATGTCAGAGCTGCCAAATGGCTAATAGAAACATCTAGTATTCTTGGTCAGTAGCTCCATTCAATTCTTTAAACACCTTGAAGCATTTGATAGGGACAAGATTCTACAAAGTTACTGTGGGGGATACAAAATGGTTAACACAGGTTCCTGACTCTTAGGAGCTTGGAATCTACTAGAGAAGGTCAATAATAAATATAGATATGCACAGTTTGGAGTGAGCTGAGTGCCAGGGAAATACTGAAGGGACACTTCTAATTGGGAAGGAGAGAGGTTGAAGAGTGGAGGCATATTTACTTGGGAGGTGGAATCTGATATAAGTCAGAAAAGATGCCGAGTTTGCATAGATGAAAACATCTGAGTGATTAAAAGAAAAAATACAGAAGGAAAAATGCAAGGTATGTTTGGGAACGAGCTGGGAGTTGCATAGGGCTGAATGTGCGGGGAATAGTGGGGATTAAAACTGGAAAAGAAATTGGTGGCAAGACTAAAGAGAGCTGTGAAAGTTACCCCACTTTTTAGGGATGAAATTGCTTGAGAAACACTGAGTAACATCAGGCAAACATTTTAAGAACCAATTTGGTATAAAGAGCTCTATCATGCAATTTGAGAGAATAAAGGGACTTTAAAATTTTGCCCTATCACGGTATAAGTCATAGTCAGTGACTGACGAAATAAAAAAATCTTCCAAGAATTAATGAATGAATTCATTTAAACATTATTCATCCAATAAGTATGGACTGTCATATATAAAAGGTAATAGGACAGTATTTTCCTAGGAATAAGATTTTCAAAATCTTTATTGAATATTTGCTCTGCCTCAAAAGGTGTAATTATTCTTTTAACACAAATGTTTGCATTTTGGTCACAATCAAAGTGGGGATTATAAAAATTGGGCTGAGTTGAAGCCAATTATATGGTCCTCTGTCTGGACCACTATCAGAATCACATGTACCTGGCATATGGGGCCACGTATTTGTGTAGGGACGTCCACACTCTTGCACCAGTCCCTTGTGCATATCAAACAGGTACACGGCAGCTGGAAAAGGTTAGGGACACTACTGATGGCTACAACATAGAATGAAGCCAATTCAAATGTACACACAAGTGGTAAATCATTCCTAGCTCTGAGTTCCAGCTAATGTTTAAAGGCTTCATTTGAAAGATTTCAAGAAAGTATCAATGCATATCTTCCTTTTAAGTAATTATGATATGTATAAGTAAAAGTGATTACTCAGGGGCCCTTTGTTGTAGCAATTGTAAATTTCAAACTGAAAGTGTTAACTTTGGAGTATTCATGGGCTAGTGCCATGGCACACTTTTATGCCTTTACTCCCCAAAATATCTACACTCAGAAAAGATATGTAAAAGAGGGGTTTTCATTTTTTCTCTCTCAGAATACATCATTAATTTTATAATGGGGGGAGTGATGCAAAAAGAAGATTCAATTCACAGAGTTTTTTCTTCATAGACAAATGGGCTCTATCAATCTAATCTATAAAGCACAATCTAGAGTTCTTGCAAAATGAACGATGTTACCTCAGTTACCATAAAAACATTGGAGGAAAAAAAAAGAATGGTTTCGAAATGGCTCATTTTTCAAAAGAGAAGAGGGGAAAAAATTAAATCTGCGATAATTAAATTTTAAAATGGCAAATCAGTCACACTAAATATTAAAAAGCAGTACTTCTGATCTATCAAAATTAAAAATGTGCATACTCTGTGACCCAGCAATTCTACTCTGGCCATCTATTTTATGGCAATACTAATAAAACTTTACTAAAATATATTTAAAAGAATTTCACTCCAGCCATAGTCTTGTAGTAGTCAATCTTTGATTGAGCAAGCCTTGATATTTACTGAAGGTTTCCTGTGTAATAAGCAGCATCCTAAGCTCTGAGGACACAGCAGAAAGCAAAGGATACATGGACACTAACCTCTTGAGTTTTACATTATAATGAGGAGAAATGGGCAATTGATAAGCCAAATAAAGAGAGAGAGAGAGAATTAGATATTGTGGTAAATTATGAAGGTAATAAGAGTGCTGAAATAGAGTTTGGGTTTAGGTGATGGGGAAGAGTGAGATTCTTGGTTTAAGAAGGGTGATTCAGATCCTTGATGAAGTTCCATTTAGGCAAGAATGCAGAAGAAACCAACCATGTGAAGAACCAGAGAAGCTTTCAGGTGAAAGGGAAGAGCTTGGTATTTTTGCTGACAGAGAGAAGCCAGTGTGAGTGAGGGGGGAACGGCACTGCATAAGGTCAAAGTCATGGGCAGAAGCCAGGTGATGAAATCTTGTAGGCCAACATTAAAGAGTCTGATTCTAATTTCAGTGGAAAATTATTGAAGGCCTTTAAGCAAGGGAGTGACATGAATTAATTTAGGTTTTAAAGAAATCATTCTGGCTACTCCGTGGAGAATATGTGTAGGGGTTGTATTAGTCTACTCAGGCTGCCAAAACAAAGTATCATTGACTGGCTTAAAAAATTAGAAATTTCTATTCACCCAGTTCTAGAGGCCAGAAATCCAGATCAAGGTGTCATCAGGGTTGGTTTCTGGTGAGGCCTCGCTACCTGGTTGTAGAGAGTTGTCTTCTTATTCTGTCCTCTCACTGCCTCTCCCTGCATGCACTTGGAGAGAGGGAGAGATCTCTTGTGTCTCTCTTTCTTCTTATAAGGGCACCAGTCCTATCAACCATTCTTACAACCTCATTTAACCTTAATTGCTTCCCAAAGTATCTACCTCCAAATACAGTCACACTGGGGGTTAGGGATTCAACATATGCATTTTAGGGGAACACAATTCTGTCCATAAGAGTCAAGAGGAGTGGATTCTGTGTAAGTCTAAGGAGGGGTGATAGTGACTTGGTCTGGGGTGGTAATGGTAGAGATGGAACTAAGTGGATGGATTTATGTTTTGGAAGTAGAGCCAAGAGAATTATGACAGATTGAATGTAGAAGAAAAAAGGGAATGAGAAGAATCAAAAAGGACTTGGGTTTGCCTTGAAAGAAAGGGTGGGTGGTGTACCATTTGATGAGATGTGAAGTTGAAAGAGTATCAGATTTGCGGAAGGAGGGAATAATTTGGGGCATACGAAGTTGACATGTCATATAGATCTATGAATCTCTATTGTGTTAGGAATATACATCTGAGAATCATACATCTCTCTCTAAATCCAGCCTCCAATCCAATGGCCTTCTCAACCTCTCCACTTTTATTTCTAATACATCTCAAATTCAGCAAGCGATCTCTTGATTTTCCCTTCTGTACAGTTTGTATTATGTTAAGTTGGTTAAAGTGAAACTACATATCTCAGAATCCCCTTTCTATGGCAGCCACATCCTAAGGTGACTGTGAATTATACCCTGGTACAATTACACTCCCCTTGAGTTTAGGCAGGACCCCATAACTTACTTCTAAACAATGTAAAATGATGTGTCATGTACATGAATATAAGAGACACCATCTTAGTTGACTGAGAACAAAATTTTCCTGTTGGTCTTGAGGAACCAAGCTGCCGTGTTATGAGAGGGCTGTGAAGATCCCTGTAGCAGGGAACACTGGTGGCCTTTAGAGCCTGTGGGCCAAGAGTCAAAATAACAATTCAGCACCCCCAGGCCTAAAATCGTAAGGAAATGAATTCTGCCAACAACCTGAATGAGCTTGAAAGAAAATACCTCCTTAGTCTAGCCTCCAGATGAGAATGCAGCCCAGTGGACACATTGATTTCAGCCTTGTGAGACTATGAACAAAGGACCCAACTAAGCCATGTCTAGACTTGTGACCCATGGGACTGTGAGATGACAAATACGTATTCTTTTTAAGCCACTATGTTTGTGGTAATTTGTTATGCAGCAGTAGGAAACTTCTACACCATCCCTTTATGGTTCTGGGTTAAAGTTGGTGAGGATTTGGAGGATGAAGTCAAGCAGCAACCATTATTCTTTGAAGTTCATTGAGATGTGAAATGGGGATAAATAGGCACAGAGGTGTAGGTTTCAGCTTGTCCAAATTCTCTTCTGCTCCGTATCTGGCTATCTCCAACTGCTGGCTCTGACCAAGAGTGGCCATGGGTCTATGATTTGATTCTTAGTATTGGCTTCATGGGGATGGTAGCTACCCAGAGGCACAGCTTCCCTTTGACATCTCCACAAATCTCCTCCTGACAGTCCCATGTAGATGGTCAGTCATGCCTGGCTGAGCCAGTCAGACTGGCTGAGTGGCAGCTCTTCTCCCTACCCTCTTACTCCTCTTTCTGGATTTTCACTTTTCCAGCCCTTCCTACAGTTATGTGAGCCCTAATTCCTATAGGAAATCCCCTATCCCCATACCAATAGTGCTCAGATTCGTCAACTGAAATGTGTCGGATGCACCGACCAAAGCTGCTTCACCTGTAGTCTTATTTTCTAGGCAATAACTCGATCTTTCCAATTTCTTAGGCCCCAAACTTTGGATCCATCCTCTCTTTCCCTCACATCTACATTGGGTGATTAGGAAATAATATTGGGTTTATTTAACTACAAGATACATCCAGAATCCTGCCAGTTCTTACCACCTTTGCTACAACCACCTTGCTCCAAGATATTCTCTTCCTCTTCCTTCACTGCCATGGTCAACTTGACTGGTCTCCCTGTTGTTGACCTTAATCTGGCCCCCACCCCAATCCACACAGCAATCAGAATAATATTTTTGAAACATGTCCAACCATAGGACCCCTTTGCTCAAAATCCCGTGGTAGCTCTCATGTCATTCAGGGTATAACCTGTTCTTGCCCACATTTCCCTTCTGACGTCACCTCCCACCTTGCTCTCCACATGCAAGGTGCACTGTAGCCACACTGGGCTTGTTGTGATTCCTCAAACACATTAAACAAGCTCCTGTCTTGAGGGCCCTGTACTGGCTGTTTCCTCTGCCTGCAGTCCAATTTACCCACAAGTCCTCTTAGGTAACTTCAGCTCATCTTCTCATTGAGCCACTTCTGTTTAAAATTGCAATCTACCGGGGCGCCTGGGTGGCTCCGTCCGTTGAGCGTCCGACTTCGGCTCAGGTCACGATCTCACGGTCCGTGAGTTCGAGCCCCGCATCGGGCTCTGGGCTGATGGCTCAGAGCCTGGAGCCTGCTCCCCATTCTGTGTCTCCCTCTCTCTCTGACCCTCCCCGTTCATGCTCTGTCTCTCTCTGTCTCAAAAATAAATAAACGTTAAAAAAAAAATTAAAAAAAATAAAAAATAAAATTGCAATCTACCATTTTCCTCTCCCACGCCTTCCATTTTGGAACCCCTTTTCTTGCTTCCTATTTTTCTGTTTTCCAAAGCACTCATCATTCCTTTCTGACATACCATGTAATCCATTTATTTATTATGATTATTATTTATTCTTTTTTATCTTTTTACTAGAAGGTAAACTCCACTGGGGCAGAGATCTGTGTGTGTTTCATTCTCTGCTCCATCCCAAGTGTCTCTAATTGTGTCTCATAGAGAGTAAGTGCTCAAAAATATTTGTGCTATCATGAATGTGGACAGAATTCAAACCGAAGGGAAGGGGTGAAGAAGAGAGTGCAGAGTGGGACTAAGAGGAGTCTGGGAAGAGAGGGAGCATCGAGGAGGAGAGCATAGGTAGAGGAGAGGGCCCGACACCAAAGAGGGACAGAGACAGGGCGAGGATGAGAAGCACAGCAGAAGAGGACGAGGCAGTAACGAAAACTAAGAAGGAACAGTGATGTAGGAAGAAAATTAAGAGAGTGAGATTTCATGGACACCAAAGAAGAGGTGTCTGTTGCTTTGCAAACAGAGGTGTGGTCATCCGTGTCAAATGATGCTGAGATGTTAAAGAAGATACACACAGAAAGGCCTTTGGATTCACTGGCCAGTGGTCCTGATATAAGCTTTTTAGTGGAGTATAGAGACAGAACTCTGATTGAAGAAGGAGGAAGAGAACCAGATGTGTGGAAGGAGAAGCAGAGACTGTTAGCATAACCTCTTTTGAGAAGTTGGCTCTAAAAGAGAACAGGGAAAGGGGATGGTAGCTGGAGGGGCCTCTGGGGTCACATTCTTTTTTTTTTTTAAAGGAAGATACTAGAACATGTTTGTATATTGATAAGAAGTCTCCAATAATAAGGAAGAGATTGTTAATTCAGGACAGGAGATATATTTAAATATTAGGACTTCCTTCTCACTCTGCACGTAGAAACCAGGGTAGCCAGAATTCTGTGTATGGCAAAAGGATCTGGATGTGCTCAGATATCAGCCAATTAACTCGGCGTTTGCTTAGCATCTGCAGCAAGGCCGTGATTCATACTACGGCTGCTACTGTTGGTTGCTTAGCTCTTTTCATAGAGAAATCGGGGACAATGAAGCTTCATCCAAAAATGAAGTGGTAAATAAGCCGCAAGTCCCGTTATCTGTTAGGAACAGGGTAATTTTTAAAATGCTTTTTATTAAATTATTACTTTTGATAAATTGTATCTCCCAAGTGAAGAGTACACAATGAAAAGTTACCATTTTCTTGCCTATCCTCCCTAAGAGAAAGCGATTGTAATTATTTTTGAGCAACGTTTTTGCCTTTTCGTGTCAAACCTGGTGTCAAGTATTTCACATGCATGATCTCATTTGATCTGCACCAAACAGCATGAGGCTGATAACATCACACATAAGGAAATGGAGGCTTAGATGAGTTAAGTAACTTGCCCAGAATCACACTGCCAGTAAGTGGCACAGTGACGATTTTATTCCCATCCTATATCGAGTTCAAATGTTACTGTCAACTGCATTCGTGGTTCTAATGTTGGGGCCCTGGGACCTGTGTTTCTTAAAAACAATAAAGGATCCTCCAAAGCTTTCTGTGCTTATATCCACCAATATTTGCCGTATTAAAAATTAAAGGGGCGCCTGGGTTGGCGCAGTCGGTTAAGCTTCCGACTTCAGCCAGGTCACGATCTCGCGGTCCGTGAGTTCGAGCCCCGCGTCGGGCTCTGGGCTGATGGCTCAGAGCCTGGAGCCTGTTTCCGATTCTGTGTCTCCCTCTCTCTCTGCCCCTCCCCCGTTCATGCTCTGTCTCTCTCTGTCCCAAAAATAAATAAACATTGAAAAAAAATTAAAAAAAATTAAAGCTGAGGATATTCTAAAAAAAAAAAAAAAAAAAGGATACAAAAGCATATATTCTATTAGCCAGCACAGTGATGACATCATCACACAACACGTAGCCTCTCGACTGTACACTGTGAAGGGATGAGTGTGCAGAAGACACACAATGTCTTAATATTAACATGAAAATATTTTCGACCTGGAAGATCCCTGGAAAAGGTTTCTGGGACTCTGAGGGGTTCACAGACTACACTTTGAGCAGCACGTAACTACATTATACCCCACTTTAATTGGCAGCTCCACTGAAAGATTAATCAAAGATTTGTTTGAACTTTTATGCAGTGAAGAAAGGAATCTTATATTTCCAACTTTTGATAATACACTCATAATACTTGTGATTAAATATGAAATACCCATGTATACATAAATCCTATTAGTAAAACTTTTAATTAGATTTAAAGAGTCAAAGAATTATGAAACTCTACTCTGCTGCCTCACGTTATAGTTGAACCTAACGTCCAAATAGTCCAAATAACCTGTGCAAGATCCCACAATCCATCAATAATAACTTTGCAATTGAATCTGAGATTCTCAATGCATGTATACACACTCTTTTTCAATTAAAATTAAAATTCTTTGTTTGAAACAAGGGTCTCAAATTTCTTTGTCATAAACATTGCTACCTGTGAGAGAGAACGGGTTTGAATTTACTCATTGATTGACCTTCTTTTTTAGTGGATTTTCTACTGTGTTACATTTGTCTGTTCATGTGTTTGTCCTCTCACTACGAAGTGAACTTTTGTATTAAAACTATTTCTTAACCTCCCATCACCTCCTCATATGTAAAAAGGTAGTACTTTAGTAAAATAGTAATAGTACTTACCATTTTGAGTTTGTAAGCTTTAGTGAGTTAAGTCTTGGAATAGTGGCTGACATGTGGTAGGCATTAGATAGGTGCCAGATTTTTTTTTAAAAAATGTTCATTTATTTATCTTGAGAGACAGGAGAGAAAGAGCGTGAGTGGGGAAGGGGACAGAGAGAGAGGAAAGAGTGAGTCCCAAGCAGGCTCTGTGCTGAGGTAGGGCTGAACCTAGAAACCGTGAGAACATGACCCGAGCCCAAATCAAGAGTGAGAGCCAGATGCTTTCACCGACGGAGCCACTCAGGCACCCCATTAGGTGCTAGATTTTATTATTATTATCCTCAGCATCTAAGAGATACTTCTACACATAAGATATTCAATAAACAGTTCTGGAAGATATGAATGAATAAATGGATGAGGCTAAAGCAATGAATAACTCATAAGGCATTTTCACTGCATAGCACACTGGCTTTTATGGAGAATATATGGAGAATGATATTTCGAAAATAGACATAGCATCTCATGAAAGTAAGTACATCTTTTAAGTTAAATTTAAACACTATCCTTCTAAATTTTTTTTTGAAGACCTAGTAGGTATTAGATAAATGTATATTAAATCGTTGAGTAAATTGTAAATTCTTCCTTGTTACTGACTTCAATTGTTTGGTCTTTAAACATTTATTTACACATATGTATATATAAACTAGATTATATGATAATGAATATGATTTTCACTTTTATCTATAGGGAGTGCAATATGATATAGTTTTTATGTTCTTACATACACTGACATTGGGGGTGAGCTGAAAAAGATGACACCTCTCCAGTGGAGAATAAATAATACCATTAGGCGGCATAGGAAATTTTCATAGGAAAGTTGGTGCTATAAAATACAAAATGACATTTTCCAGAGGGTCTGGGGTATTGGGATGGTAGAAACTCATTCAGTCCCCATGAATCAGGTTATCCTTAGGAATAGGAAAATGTGAACAATTTTATGATAAATGTAAAAATGTACACAAAATGGGCAATTCTAGAAAAATAGAAAAAATTGAATAAAGACATTCAATAATAGATCAATCAGCTTTATAATAAAATAAAACAAAATCCTGACTCAGCCCCCTACTCCAAAAAGGCCCAGGAACAGAGAGTCTTACCAGTGAAGTTTTTTGCTATCGCTTTTAGTTAAATCTGTGAGTAATAGGTAATTGACATTAGGTACAAAGCGTTTAACCAAAACTGGCTAAATGGGGCCAGATAACAAACTCATTATATGGAATTGGAATAACATCGAAATTAGAGAATAACATAACAAGAAAAGTATGTTATAGACTGAAATCACTTGAGATTAGATGAAAAAGTCTTAATACTAACAAATAGTGTCCAATAGTATATTTATTTATTTTTTTTCAACGTTTTTTATTTATTTTGGGACAGAGAGAGACAGAGCATGAATGGGAGAGGGGCAGAGAGAGAGGGAGACACAGAATCGGAAACAGGCTCCAGGCTCGGAGCCATCAGCCCAGAGCCCGACGCGGGGCTCGAACTCACGGACCGTGAGATCGTGACCTGGCTGAAGTCGGACGCTTAACCGACTGCGCCACCCAGGCGCCCCTAATAGTATATTTAAAAGAAATACGATTTTATAGGAGTTAGCCCTTAAAAATTGATTTATATCTGATTACCTTAATTAGAATTAACAAAGCTCAACACCCACTCATGATAAAATCTCTTAGCCACATTAAAATAAAAGAAATTATCCCAAATATGATAAACAGCATTTACTTAAATCATATCACAAATCATATTTAATGATAAAGCCTTAGAAATCTTACCATTAATATAACAATCAAGAAAGACAAAATTCCCTCTCCATAACAACATTTTTCAAGATATATCTCTTGAAGCAACAGAAACAAAAGCAAAAATAAACTGTTGGGACTACATCAAAATAAAAAGCTTCTGCACAGCAAAGGAAACTATCAACAAAACTAAAAGACAACTTACTGAATAGGAGAATATATTTGCAAATGCCATATCTGATTAAGGGTTAGTATCCAAAATATATAAAGGATTTATACAACCCAACACTCCAAAACCAAATAATCCAATTAAAAAATGGGCAGAAGGAATGAACAGCCACTTCTCCAAAGGAAACATACAATGGCTAACAGACACATGAAAAGATGCTCAACATCACCCATCAACAGGGAAACGCAAATCAAAACTACAACGAGCTATCACCTCACAGCTGTCAGAACGGCTAACATCAACAACACAAGAAACAACAGGTGTTGGCGAGGATGTGGAGAAAAAGGAACCTTCTTGCACTGTTGGTGGGAATGCAAACTGGTGCAGCCACTGTGGAAGACAGTAGGGAGGTTCCTCCAAAAATTAAAAATAGAATTACCCTATGATCCAGAAATTTCACTATTGGGTATACACCCAAAGAATACAAAAGCACTAATTTGAAAGGATATATGCACCCATACGTTTTTTGCAGAATTATTTCAAATAGCCAAATTATGGAAGCACCAAGTGTCCATCAATAGATGACTGACAAAGAGGCTGTATACATATACAATGGAATATTACTCAGCCATAAAAAACGAAATCTTACCATTTACAACAACATGGATGGTCTAGAGAATATAATGCTAAGTGAAATAAGTCAGTCAGAGAAAGAAAAATACCATATGACTTCACTCAAATGTGGGATTTAGGAAACAAAACAAATGAACAAAGAAAAAAAAAGAGAGAAACCAAAAAACAGACTCTTAATTATAGAGAACAAACAGATGGTTACCACAAGGGAGGTGGGGGATGGGTGACATAGGTGAAGGGGATGAAAAGTACACTTATCACAATGAGCACTGAGTAATAAATGGAATTGCTGAATCGCTATGTCATCCATGTGAAACCAATTTAACACTATATGTTAAGTATATTGGAATTAAAATTTAAAAAACTACTAAAAAAAGACAGGATGCCCTCTATTCATTACTGTACTGTTAATCTTAGACAATGCCAGACCTCCCCCAAAAAATGAGTGAGAGAGAGAGAGAAGATATGCAGCAGAGAATATTGGTGCTCATCAAAAATTGATTTATTGGTCTACATTCCTCAGCCTCCCTACACATATAAATGGAACTACATGACTGGTGGGACATGGAAAGAAGGGATGTTAGCCACTTTCAGTCCTGGACCTCAAAAACATCTCACGGAGCCTCTGGCATGCTCTGACCCCATCATGGTCCCGGCATCATTACAAGATGGATCAGCCCGACCCACTATTGCTTTCCCCACTTTTATTGTGTTCAGCACTCATATTTAGAGTTTTATTTGTTACCACAGCATTTCCTATCCCAGTCTATCCAGACCAATACAAAGCATATGTGCTTGAATTGCTGAGAAATATGGATTTTTTTTTTAGTTTTTAAACGTTTCTTATTTATTTTTGAGAGAGTGAGACAGAGTACAAGCAGGGGAAGTGCAGAGAGATTGGAGACACAGAATCCAAAGCAGGCTTGAAGCTCTGAGCTGTCAACACAGAGCCCGATGCAGGGTTCCAACTCATGAAACATGATATCATGACCTGAGCTGAAGTCTGACACTTAATGGACTGAGCCACCCAAGCACCCCGAAAAGTATGGATATTGACTACTTAAAAAGTCCAAAGCATGTAATAATAAATTAGGATCAAATCCAGAAATCAATCAGATTTTTCAATAAGAGATATGACACCCAGATTTTAAAATTTACAATCTGTAGTTACAGAAAAGGTGGGACATGATCTAGTCTATATTACAAACAAGAATATTTACTTATAGGGAACAGAAACTCTTTTTGATTGGTTTAAGAAGAAAGAGAGAAAGCGAAAGAATAGAATCCAAGCAATACAGTTTTGTCTCTCTGAAATTGGAAATAGAAATACCATATGATCCAATAATTCCATTACTGGGTTTTTACCCCCCCAAAATTAAAATATGAACTCGAAAAGATATATGCACCTACATGTTTATTGCAGCATTGTTTATACAATAATGAAGGTATGGAAGCAATCTAAGTGTCCACTGATAGATGAATGGAAAAAGAAGATGTGAGATATATATTATATATATTATATATAATATTATAACATAAATATAATATAAATTTATATATAATATATTGTATGTATAATATATAATATAAATAATATATAACATATAATTATATATAAGGGAATATTATGTAGCCATAAAGGAGGAGGAGATCTTACCATTTGTGACAACATGGATAGACCTAGAAGGTATTATGCTAAGTGAATTAAGTCAGACTGAGAAAGAAAAATGCCATATAATTTCACTCATATGCAGAATATAAAAAACAAATCAAATTAATAATCAAACAAAAAGCAGTATCCGATCCGTAAACACAGAGAACAAACTGATGGTTGCCAGAGGGAAGGGGTTGAGGGGATGTGCAAAATGGGTGAAGGGGAGTGGAAGATACAGGCTTCCAGGTATGGAATGAATAAATCATGAGAATAAAAGGTACATCATAGGGAATGTAGTCAGTGATATTTTAATAGCATTGTAGACGGCTACAGACTAGCTACACTTGTGAGCACAGTATAATATACAGAGATGTTGAATCACTGTGTTGTACATCTGAAGCTAATATAACATTGCGTGTCAACTATACTCATATAAAAACAAAATAAAATTTATATCTGAGTGTCAGTGACCCCTCAGAGCGTTTTGAGCTGTTCCCTCTATTTTCTGTAACTTTACTTCTTTACTTCTGTCCATGTCCTGATTTCAGATTTTTTTTTCATCCCTGTTCACATAGCTTCAAGGAGAGGAAATCGTGGTACCTTCAGGTAGAAATAATTTTCTGCCTCCCCACTTGTGAGTGCTCTCCAGCATCATTTACTTGCTGTCCTAGATTCTAGTTCACTGCCATAGTAAAGTGGAGGAATCAAGTTCACACTTCTATCATTTGAAAGTGAGAAGGATGCCATAGCTTGGATCTGGTCAGGATCCAGATTTGCGGTTGGGACCACCAGCCCTCTTCGGCACGAACTTCTGTGGCTTCCTTCTCTAGGTGCACCCTCTGCCACTCCATGCTGTGCCCTGTTCACTGACAGCCTGTCCTTGAGCCTCCTGACTGGGAGACCTGGTCACCACAGTCCTCAATGATTGCCGTAGCCTGTGATTTCCTCTTCGTTCAAACTGTGCTTCCATTACTGGCAGCTCCTAACCGGCTTTACAAACAAATTTAATGTCAACTTCATTTGGAAGAGTTTCTTGACACCCCAGGCAGTTTCTTTCTCCTCCTTTCTGCTCTTTATATTGTTCATGGCATTTTTACATTGTATTATGGTGATTTATTTACCTGCCTTCTCTCCCCACTAGACCTTGAACATAAAGGACAGGGACTGAGGAGATGAAATGCATTTGGTGCCTTCTGGATGCTCCATAAATTTCTGTTAAATGAATACAAGTTCAATTTTATTTAAATTTATTTTGTTTTCATAAATACTAACTTAATATATTATTAAGACATTATTAGCAATATGCTAGCTGTTTAAAAAATTATTTTGCCATATACCTCATTTCTTTGAATGGAGGATTCCGTTTATTTCAAGACATGCTGCTATCTTATGTATCCCTAAGAAGAAAAACATGCTTCCAACTGAATGGAGGTAATTTTTTTTATCACTTAGAATTTTTATTTGATATTTGTGGGAAGGCATCTTTAGACTTGTATGGACACAGGTTTGTTGTTGTTTAATTGTATATTAAGCTGCTGTTTCTGTGCTTTCCTAGGTCTACAATAACTTTCCATTTTGGTACGAAATGATAGTGTAATATTTTTAAAAACATTTTAAGTGGCAATTAAACTCAACGTGTGTAGTACCAACAAGGCATATAACTCAGCTGAAGTGAGGGGAGTGTGAATGGCATTGATCAAGTTCTTGCAAGCACAGGAAATGACAAGTATATAACAGCCGCCACCTACAGTGGTTGTAAAATTGTTAGATGCACATGATTTCGGAGATGGAGAAATGTGATAAAACGCCCATCAAAAAAATTAGTGAGATTTCTGTTCTCTGTTTTCTGAGTATCCTTCCCAATAGAAAAGGACACACTATGGTAAAAATCCAGCGCATAACTTCTAGTCTATTGACTTTAGCAAAGTGACTTGTTTTGGGTGATAGCAATGGCACCAGAAAGCTAAAGTTGGCCTGGTTAGAAAGCCGCCAAAACACGCTGCCACCGGGCTGTCGTGGGACTGGTGATGGCACACTGCAAAAACCAGATGTAAGAACTCATGGATGATGTCATCAAGATGGGAACCAATGGACATCATGACTTTGGCCATGCACACCTAAGTGTTCTGAGAGACACCTCGGACCACCACAACCAGTGGCTGCTGCTGCTGCTGCTTCCAGTTATTCCTAGCACACGTTCTTTATGCCTTTCATTCTTTTCTGAGGGTTTCTCAAAACGTTATAACAGTGAGCGCTTACTATATGGTAAGCACTTGCCGAGCGCTCTTTGCATTCTAAGTGATTCAATCCTTAAACCAACCTCATGAAATAGACAGTTTTTACCCTCATTTTTCAGATAGAGAAATGCATGCAAAGATGGTTGAAGCAAATTGTCCATGGGGATAATTGTCATACAATTATAAGCGGCAGAGCCAGAATTTGAGTGGAGCCATGCTGACTGAAGAGTCTGTTCTTTTAAACTTGGGGGTGTACTGATAGCATCATATTCCCCTCACCATCCCCACCCCCCCCCCCCACTACCACCAGGCTTTAGAAGGTGGGAGCCACCCTATACCATATGTTGATATAGATACGTTGTCATTTCTTTTTTCCAGGGAAACGGAAAAGGCTTCCTCTGCTCTTTGACCTCAGCCTGTTGGTGTAATTCTGTTCTCTGGGGAGTCAGGCTGAATGGTAATCTAAAGGACAATGCAGAGGTTGCTTTTCAAATAAACGTAACTTTTTTTTTTTTTGCCTATAAATCAGGAAAAGCAGACATAATGAGCCAAAAATGATTGCATTTGAGGCTGAGAGAAAAGATATTATAAAGCTAGATCACCGAGAAACTTCTACAACTTACTTGTATGAGGCTCCAAAGGGGGTCAACTGATTATCAACAATCAGAACCCAGGTGTCTTAGACAGATATTGGTGGCACACGTAAGCACTTGTGGCATGATATTGAGTTGTTGCTTCAAAAACATTTTAATATAATAGGATTTAAATTTTCTCCTCTTTGGGTTTTTCAGTTAATATTGGAATTAAATTAAGGCATTAATTCAACCAGCTTAGTGTAAAGAAAATTATGTCATGTTCACCTTTGAGGGCTTCGTTATGGGATATCTATTGACTCAAGCTTATTAACTTGTAAATCCTCTAGTTTTAGATTATTATCTATTGATTATCTGCTTTTATTTGAGTTTTAAATGAATAAACAAAAAGAAATGATCATGGTTTAGTCATTACACCTTAAGAGAAAATGTACTGAAGCTAAGCCTACTTAATGAAAAATAAAGACTTTTATTTTGTTCTGAGAGCTAGAAGTTGTGTTTCTTATTTTCATGTAGGCCAACCAAAGATTGATTTTAATTTTGCATAATTGTTTTTAATAGACATTGGAACAAAACTGGAAAAATGTTTATCACTAAGGATAGAAAGTGTTGAGAGTCTAGATGCTTTAAGCCGTCAACTTAGAATAAAAAGCCCTGAGTTCCAGTGTTGGCTCTGTTACTCCTACTAGGAAGACCTTAGGCAAATTATCTTGTTTCTGAGTCTTGGTTTCTAATAATGAGTATCTTTCTCATTGACTTAAAACAATTTTTTTTAACATTTATTTATCTTTGAGAGAGAGAGAGAGGTAGAGACAGAGCGTGAGTGAGGGAGGGGCAGAGAGAGAGGGAGACACAGAATCCCAAGCAGACTCCAGGCTCTGAGCTGTCAGCACAGAGCCTGATGTGGGGATCAAACTCACGAACTGTCATATCATAACCTGAGCCAAAGTCAGACGCTTAACTGACTAAGCCACCCAGGTGCCCATCTCATTGATCAACTTTTGTGAGGATTAAACAGGATGATTTTTCTGAAAGGGCCTCGTACGTAGTTGGTACTCAACAAAAGTGCTCTGAATCAGATTCTTGCTCATACAAAGAGCTAAGGAAACATAGGCTTCTGTTGATTTCAAAGGGTAATTGTTTAAATTCAATTTTATGCTTCGTTTAAAGCTCTCATCAAAGAAAAGTGCTGAGGGTCAAATCCACAGTCAAATATTTATTTACCATCTACTTTTTTTCTAGCATGGTGCTAGGCACCAAAAGGAGTGGAAAAGAAGTAGAAAACATACAAATCCTGGATTTCTGGAACTGCAACCCATTAGGAATGGAAGACTCACATTCATGAAACCACATAGAAAACCACGTGGAAACTAGCGCTAAAGGTGTATGCATAGGAAATCCTCAGGGGCTTAAGCAAAGGACTTCACAGAAAAGATGCACTTTAAATACCGATGTGTAGAAAATGTATCTAGTGATATATACAGTTAGGGAGTAGCATTAGATCAGTCAATGCAAGATTTCAACAATTAAACATATTTAAAACTCATAGACTCTTAGAGTCAAAAGGAATTTCCAGTTAACTTTGACCTTCATATCTGGCAAACCTCCCAAAAAACACTGGGTAGAAAGACAAGGGAAGGGAGGCAACATTTCAACACCACAAGAACTAAAGACTAGTTTGCAAAAGTTTTATTTACTGTAACCAAGACTCTGGGATCTGCTGATGTAGAGATTTAGAAAAGAAATGTTTCCATAATAGTTTCACTGAATTGAAGGAAGAAAATGGTTGCCTTGCTATTTGGACTACCTTGTGCAACTAGACAAAGAAGAAAAAAAAGAGCTCAGACTGGTGGCTGGGGTGATTGACAAAACAAAAAAATAATAAACATAAATAAATAAATAAATAAATAAATAAATAAATAAATAAATAAATAAGGCTACTATCACATGATGAAGGTTAGGAAGCTTAGGCATGAGCCTACAAATGTTTCCCCACCTCCTTCCCTTTTTTTGACCATATTGCCAGGCTAGTGAAAGACACTTGCAAGCTTATGAAGGCAAGACCATCTAGAACTCAAATCCTTCAAAAATGAGTTTGGTTGATCTCTTGAACCAAATAGTCCCAATTAGGGAGAAAAGAAAGAGAAGTCACAAATATTATTGCTGGTCTCTTGATTTATTGTGTAGAAATGCATTCTATAAATGATACTGTTTTTGTTTTTTGTTGTGTCATGCAAATAAAGACTCATTTTCTTCTTTTAGCCTACTCTTGTATATGTGATATGTTGGAGTGGTTACATTTACTGTTTAGTTTTGGGACTATAGATTATCAAAATTGGATTACGAAATAACTACAGAAAGATTGGAAACGTTATCAAGAGCTCCTGGGTTTAAAGACGGTTTTTGTAATTGCAAGAGACTTATCTGGTTTGTCTGGAATGTGGGGACATTTTGAAAGAATATGCAGGAAGAAATGAAGGATGTTAGATAGCCAGGGGATGGACTGGCATTCAAGTAAGACTTCATTACCAGTATGCGAATAATATAAAACCAAAGAACAGATTCAGAAACTGGGAAAATATATTACACATCTGATAGTTGATACTTCTACTCCTAAGCAATGTACATTGGTCTGTCCAAGATGTACCAGTGGTTGAGTATGACCTTTCAGAATCCTGGGCTGAGGGTCCATGAACATACTGATGGGTTCTGGGAATTAACTGCACTATCCAGACTCCAGACTCTGATTGTACATCCTCATTCTTGAACTAAACTTATTTTCCCAGTTAACTGCGTGGTTTTCTCCTTTCCTCCTAATCTCTGTCCCAGTGTTACCCTCTTGTGAGGCCTTCCCTGGCCTCCCTACATTAAATATCACCCTCCCTCTCCCAACAGGCCAATGCCTTCCCCACTCCTATAACTGGCCCATAGAACATTTCCCTGACTCGCCAACACAACACCTCTGATCTCTCATCTATGATTTTTTCCATTGCCCTTATATATCATATATATATATATATATACACACATATATACATATTATATATATACTTATTTAAATAAAAGCTTCAAGAAGGAAGGAATTTTTGTCTGGTGTATTCACTGCTGTACACCCAGGAGGTATATATTGAGTGCATGTGTACTGAGAAAATGAATGAATGAATGAATGAATGAATGAATGAATGAATGAAATTTTAGATCAGTCACTACAAAGGGAAGTTGTACTACTGGGGGCGGGGGTTATAACACAGAGCAACTGGAAATATTTATCTTATTTACTTATTTGCTTTTAGCACATAGTGATGAATTATAGTTTATGGTTCCATGCTAATTGGTTTATGCATTACACTATCTGGTTTTAACTGTACTATCTTTGCAAACACAGGTAACTTTCAAGGTTCCTGAAAGAGTTAAAAAACATGGTTCAAGTATCATACTAATAATTCATACATAAATGAAGAACAAGTAAATGGCCAATTTGACACTTCTTACTTATGGTGCAAGCTCATTACCAGCCACACTATGAGGTATAAACACTGCTAGTCCAGTCCTATTTGGCCAGAAGTTGACAAAGAAATTTGAAATTATCAAGGAGACCACTTGGAAATGGCTTGATATCCAGTACTATTCACAATGAATCTTTCAATAAGTATATATTGTGGCTTGAGGAACTAGCTAATGACAGTTTTAGCTCATAATTAACCAAATATTCTATTGGTAATTTTATCTATATCTATACCTCTTAAAATTTGTATTTTCAGGGTGTAAATAACATTTGTTCACTAGTGCACACTTTATAATCTACAGATAAGTAAACATACATGTAATGGGGATGTGTGTTCTAGAAGTTATTATTTATAAGAGTGCACATTCTAAAAAGTTTGGAGACAACTGGCTATCTTAACATTCTTCTTACAGCAAAGCTATTTATTAAGAGAAAAACAGAGCAAGATAATTTTCCTCTATGAAAAATAAAATGGAATCTGATCACTAGCTTATCATGAATAAAGCGTAAAATAAGAACAAGTAACGCACTTATGTCGCTACCTTATGATGGGCAAACCCCAGGAATACTTTTTGGAAGATAAATGCTTAAAGATAATTTGTAAAAAAAAAATCTCATCCCCTTGACTAATTTCCCAGTGGGAAGTGCTGACTATTATTGATAAAAATGACACCGATGGTCATTGCCCAGATGGCACTTTGAAGAATATAGTTGGAGACAAAAACCCTATAAAACGTGCATGTCACAAAATCATACTAAACCTCTATTAGGCACTTGGGCTATTATAACCAGTCACACTGTTACATTTATTTTATGAGTTCGTTGGACTCTTTCTCAGTTTGAATAATTTGATTTAAATTCTCTGTTGAACTTAAAGACTAGAGTGAAGAAGAACAATGCAAATATAAGTGGTTCGACAAGGTATAAAATATTTACACTGCCTCTCACTCCCGTGTTACTTACAAGATTGCAAGTAATCAGTTACACTGAAAACGGTAGTATGCTGGGAGGGAAGCAGGGGGCTCCGGGTACACAGGGCACTCCCCATCCCAGAGAAGCGATGTTCAGTTATCATGGTGACTGTCATCTTAACAATTGTGCAAGTGCATCATTCACTGTGGGTGACTAGAAACAGATGAAGAGGAGCTGAAAAATGGGAGAATTTTCCTTGTCTCATGTCTCTCTGATAACTAGGCAGACTACAGAGCATGAAAGATGAGGGCTACCCAATTCAAACCAGAGCACGTAGTTACCATCTGGGCATTTTAAAAGTAGGACACATGAAATGCTCAGATGTATCCCCCAACAGGGTGCAATAATACAGCAGTAAAAAGAAAACTACAGTGAACTATGGCCACTTCCACCCTTGCAATCATTCTAGTACAGGAAGAGGCAAGGATTTTCCAAAAACCTTTGCTTAGGTGCATCTTAAGTGCTCACACGTTTGGTGCACAGACGGCTTCCGTGATTTACCAGCCGTACGTGGTATGTAGACATACCCAGCAGAGGGCACTGTCCTCATGGAAAGAAAGGAGCTGGGCCATTCTGGCTGGAGCCCTGGCTTGAGGGCTCAAAAATGAAAATAGTAGACCACGCACACTAAAATAGTCATTTCCTTTCAGAAACATTCACTGATGAAACAAATATTGACTTTTTAAATGTTATATTTGGCTTTCAAAGGTACCCAGTTGAGTAATTTCTTTCGGATGTTGCCAGATGTAGACCCTTAATTTTCTGACCAAGAATTACTAAGTTATTCAACAGTTAGAAAACAAAGAGCCTCAATACTGCATTTTTTTTAGATCTTAGAAGGTGAGAGTTCAGAATTTCTTATTTCTGGAAACCTCTCCCTATCAGCTTCTCTAGATCCTCAAGGCATAGTAACACTGCTGCATCCAGCTGCTGCTGCATGAGTTAAAAAAAAAAAAAACAAAAACAAACCCTCAAACCCTCACTCATTTCTGGTTTCTGATGTACATTTTGCAATGAGAGAGAGAGAGAAAGAGGGAGGGATACAGGGAGAGAGAACATTATTTATAGGAACAAATGTCAGAAACGTATAATCTTTGGCCACAAAATGAAAACGCCTAAGTTAATGTTTAATACATATATTTTAATGGAATTTTAATTATGTTGATAGATCATTTTATAATCCCTGCCTAAATTCATCCATATTTGCAAAAATGTGTATTCACAAGATCAAGTAAATTCACAGGCTTCTAGTTTGCTGGGTTGAGGCTTGATGAGCAGGGAGGCTACAAAATGGCATCGCTTGTTGTAAAATGAAGCATCAAAATATCCTAATGAAACTAATAATGGCTGGGAGTAATTTAAGACTGTCTCTCTGCCTTAGGAAGGAAAGCAACTAAGGAAATACAAATGAGAGAATTAAAGAGAATATATAGGAAGAAGATTTAGCAAAGTGAATCTTTTAAATTTAAATTTCCATTTCCATTTCCATTTCCATTTCCATTTCCATTTCCATTTCCTTGCCTCCAAATGGAACTCCAGATACATTTAAGAGGGGAATTCTTCCAGATTTTTGTCTAGAATTCCCCAGATATTTCTTTTTTGGTCTCTCTTCATGCATCATTTTTTATTCTCCTTCTTGTTAAGAATTCTCATTAGCCAATCTAACCATTCAATTTATCCTGCCTATTTTGTAATGAATAAATAGCACGTACTGTTAATTGGCCACCTGGGGTTCAAAGAGGGGAAAAATGGAGGTGACGTCTGAACACTGAATGTGCTGACAACATACTGACCACACTCGATTTCACAAGATTTAAAATCAGGCTTCCTTGCCCTATTCTCCCTCCCCTCCCTCCCCTTGCTCCATTTCTTGACCGTCTGTGAGACTAATATAATTTTTTTAAGTGATTTATTTCTAACAGATGTGATCATCCAGCTGCAGGGACCTGGATGCTGGATGCACACTGCCCCTAACAACTTTAATTCCTGGATATAATAAGCATATATTTCACTAATAAATAATTATCGCTCTGTTAAGGAAAAGATGCCAAGGCGTGAGGTTCGATGACCAGGTACTTCTGGGCAAAATGGACAAGTAGATGGGCTCTCCTGAGGCCCTGACTGTGCTCAACCTAAATGTGCTAATGACGTGGTAGGTCACAAAGGAAGGAAATTAGTCACGGCTTAATTTAGGAAGCTAATTTTAGGTCTACGTTCGATTCCTGGTAAATCAGAAATTACACGGGGTGAGGTAAGAAAAGATGGCAGCCTGGGTCCTGGTAGAGAACACGGCCT